>NC_140587.1:16466946-17835280 GCF_964204655.1 Triturus cristatus
CTTAAGTTTGTTTTAAGACAAACTTAAGACAGAATCCTAACTTCTGTAAATACCAAAAGTAGTAAGATTAGGATTTTGTCTTAAATTAGTTCTGTGAATCGGCCCCATGGTTTTTTCAGTTAATTTCTAAGGTTTTTAAAATGCTAATTCCTAACTATAACATGTCTGAAACCTATGTTTTTTTCAGTGAATTTTGAAGGTTTTTTAAATGATAATTTTTAAATGTAATAATAGTTATATGTATTTTTTATACAGATTTTTAACTGTTTATTTTTACATACTTTATTTTTTAAATTACATTATATATTTTTAATATAAATTGAAATAAAAATGTTTTTTAAAATATTGAAACTGAAATATTGTTTTTTTTGTTGAGTGTATAAGTGCAGAACTATAAGTGTGTTTGTAAGTTAGGATACTGCATGCATAGTGGATAGGGGTTTGAGGCAGTCCATGTGCTAATGCCTGGCTCGCTGCATGAGTACTTGGATACTGACTGAATGATTAGAGTACTGCAAGGAGAGTGCCTGGGTGAATTTATAAGTGTTAGAATTACTTTTCAGAATCAGTACTGGGCTGAAAGATGCAGCACTGAGGTCTCTCCTAATAACAGGTGAGTAAATCGGAATTTGTATTGCGGCTGATTTTAGATTAATATTTTAAAGTTCCAAAACTGCACACTTAGAAACATTTCCAAGTTAAACCAGTCAATATTAGCCTATGGAAGGAAATTCAAGTTACTGGATAGTATGGTTAGAATAACTTTTCAGGATCAGTACTGGGCTCAAAGATGCAGCACTGAGGTCTCTCCATGTTCACGCGAGTACTATTAAACAGGAATGGGGTGGGAGCACACTGCTTCAAATCCCAGTAAGGTTCGCCTCTGGCATTGTAGTAAATGCAGTTTCAGTTACTTGCTTGCTTCAATACTGTTCGAGTTTTCCGCCATAGTTGGCGCAGATAGTGCTGATCTTTAGACACATGGTTCTGGTTCTTTAATCATCATCAGTAGAGATTACCGTCTTTCAAATGTGGAGTTTGCTGAGTAGGCTGCCAACATCTTTCTCAGGTCAGGTACCTCTCGCAGGCATGCTGTGGTAAATAAATTAATTACCAGATCTGAATTTCTATAAATTAGCAATATCAATAAAATAATGAACTGAGGAGTCCGTGGTGTGCGAGTTAAATGGGCCTTTATTCATTAACTCAAGTTAAGGGAGAGCTCCTTCACCTCAACAGGTTCAGGAGTGGTCTGACACTTTATTCACGGGATACAGTTTTTATACATTACACAGTACATTGCAAGTCATTGGGAGGAGCCCTCCTAGTTCGTAGCAAAAAGACCTTACAAATTAGCATTGCTCAATGCGCATAAGCAAAACACAGATAAACGCGTAATTTTTAAGGAAACAGCCTGGGGGGATGTTATCAGAGGGTGGGGGAGCTTGTGGGCCTGAGCGATAAGGATGTGGTGAGTGGGTCATGAACAGACAACCTTGGAGGGAGCTGAAATATGTGACAATCGGTGTGGCCCCAGTGAGTCTTAGGCCAGCTGGCTTCGAAGAGATACGAGATAAACTTGTTTTCTCAGAAAAGAGAAGACTGGTGGGCCATTTCTCAGAATCGGCTTAACCACAAAAATGCATATGTGCAACCGACTGAAAACAAGGTGCAATTCGAAAAAAATACATGAACTGGCTGACCCTGGGCAAACTGAAGTGAATTCTAAAATGGATGCTGTATCTAAAATGGATGCTGTATAGAATTGTTTTGGAGCAGCAGAGAAAGGAAAGTGTGCGAGGGGACAGAACCGGGAACGTGATTTTTTAAATTTAATTTTCTAATTCCCTCCTTGTCCTCAAGCGCAACTTGTTTCTATTTTTAGGCCACTTCCATGGCCATGAGACTGTCCACATGGGCTTGCAGCATCATTTTCTCATTTTCTTTTGCTCTATTAATTGGCTTTGGGATGAGGCACGTAGCACAGAGACCGCACAAAGAGGGGCCGCACTGGACACAAAGGCAACATGATATTATGAGGGCTAGAATCAACCCAAGTACGGTCAGCATTTTCCATCCCCATGTTGAAATAGAGCTCCATATCCACTCCACCAGGGACCAAGAGCCTGTGGCCTGGTCGAGGCCCTTTGATATTACATGAAGTCGGGAAATAGCTGCATACACCGTGGGGGCGTTATTAGGAATATAAATGCAGCAGCTGGAACCGATCAATTTGCATACCCCCCCACGGTCTGCCAGGATGATGTCTAAAACCATACGATTTTGTAACGTCATGAGTCTTTCAGAGGCCATTTCAGCAGTGATGTTGCCCAGCGCACCGGCCGTCTCGTCAAAAGTATTTTTCAGCACACGGGATAATTGTCTTATGTGACGGCTATTAATCATGGGTCCCCAGAAGGGAATGAAGCCTTTAAAAAAATCTCCTGCCTCCTGTCCTGCAGTATCCCCTGCATCTATGACCCCCCTTCGCCGCCTTCTCATGGTGGACAGAGGGTCAATCAGATGGTAATCTGCCGGGGCAGTATAGGTGGGAGGTAACAGGAAGGCAAAATAACAGGAACCACTCCACCCAGTGGGTAGCCACACATAGACTTTGTCTCTGCAAATAAAACAAGAATTAGGTGATATCACCAGATAGGGGGACATCGTGGTGTTCAAACTTCTATGAACTAGACAAGAACTTTCCCCCACCGGCTTATCTCCTATACCGGTTATACACAGGGCTCCCTTTTGTGATATCACCCATACAAAGCATGGTGTGAGTTTCCTTTTTGTTCTTTTTATACCTACAAATAGGGTGTTGCCGCTACTATTAATGGTATTCATTTCCTGCTTCTCCTCCTCCGTGTAGGGAAGAGTGAAGGTGTCATTTTTGGACCTGTAGCAGAAGGGATAGGCCCGGTTTCCCGAAGCATTACGCCAGACGTGTTCAATAAAGGAAGAGAGGACAGAATCATTTATTCTTCCCGTCCTCTGTTCCTCCTGCAACATGAGTCTCCAAGTCAAACAGGAGCCTGCCATAGAGAAGGGGTATGAAAGTAATGGGACACCTTTGCTGACCGAGTGTGGCATTAGTCCACAGACCCAACAGTGAGTAGTGTTAATGGATAGCGGGTGAGGATGCAACATAGAAAGGAAAGTGTTGTTGCGAAATTCTAGGCGTCTGTCTGCAAGATGCGTAGGAAGTTCTAAATAGGAATGCATAGTAGTATTGTTTAACGTTTTTGACAAAGGAGGGGGGTATGCCAAGTGTAAGATCCACCCCAAGCATGCAACAAAAAGGACAATAAATAATAACATTACTAAAAAAACTGAATATCTCTGGTGAAGCATTTTACAATACTTCTTTCTCATTATCGTTATTTTGGTCGCCCCGCCCACAATCTGCAGAGATGGAGTAGTCATCGTCTGACCGTTTCACCAGTTAGTCTGTACCAACTGGACTTAATTGATAAGATCTAGACTACTTTTGCGGAGCGCAGTTTTGACTTATAAGTTTGTTGTGGTGTGAGGTCCAAGAGAGGGGGCAAATAGTTTGAATTATCTTTGTTTTGAACAGTGTTCTCAATGTTCCCAAAGTACTTTTTACAGTGGCTGGCGTGGAGCCATCCTTTCCTTCCTTCAACTTTTACTGCTGTCCGTGTGGTCAGAAGTACCAACTTCAGTTGTTTCCACCTGGGCTCCAAGGGAGATGTTCTATCAAAGTTTCCGACCAGGACCCAGTCCCCAGGCTTTTTCACATGCTCTTCGGGATTAATGTGATCTGGAAAAGCAGCCGTCACCTGTGAACGACAAGAGCGTAGTTCAGACATCATGGCGGCAAGATAATCTGTCAACATATTACTGTCAGTATCCGTGATGTATTTAGGTCCAGGTGTGCCCCACATGTTAGGAGGTCTTCCGTAAACTACCTCATAAGGAGATAGACCGGTCTTGAGTTTGCTACCATCCTCATATAGAAGAGGACCACCGGCATAGCCATGACCCAGTCCACACCCTTTTCCACACAGATTTTTGCAATTTTAGTCTTCAATGTCTGATTATGTCTTTCGACTAGGCCTGCAGCTTGTGGGTGCCTGACACAGTGGAACTTCCAAGTGTACCCTAACAACAATGATACCTGTTCCATTAGTTTAGAGGACAAAGGTTGACCATTGTCAGAATAGATAACTCGTGGCAGTCCATATCGAGGAAAGAATACTCTTACCAATTGTCTAGCTGTTGTCTCGGCTGTGTAATCTGGTACTGGATAGGCTTCTGTCCACCTAGTCAATGCACATACGACCTCTAGCACGTATTTCTGTCCCCTACATCTATCCATTTGTATGTAATCCATTTGTAGGACCTCAAAAGCATGTTCAGGAGGGTGAAATCCACCTTGTTCTACAGACACCCCTTTCCCCGGGTTGAACTGACAACATATCATACATGTTCTGACTTTGTGTTTTGCGGCAGCTCGCAAGTTTTTGTTGTGCCATAAGGGTCGTAAGCTATCTAACATTTCTTTCTCACCTAGGTGTGCTGGACTATGTGTAGTTTCTATGATTATGGGTACCATTGAATCGGGTAGGAACCACACTGTTTTGTCTTTTGTCACCCACCCCTGTTCAGTCTCTGTCCCTCCTGCTTCAGTCCTTTTTTTCTTTTCCTCTGGGGTGGCATGGGCCTGTATGTCTTTGACGTCTTTGGAAGGTTCTCTTACTACCAGAACTGTGTCTTGTTGTATTTTATGGGAAATGGCTACTGTTTGGGCTGTGTGTTTGGCAGTTTGATCTGCAAGGTCATTTCCTTTGGAAACATAGTCTGTAACTTTGGTGTGTGCTTTGCATTTCAGGATCGCTACTGCCGTCGGTAGATGTATGGCGTCCAACAGGTCCTGTATTAAAGGTCCATGTTGTATCTTTGCTCCATGGGAGGTCAGAAAACCTCTTTCTTTCCATAGAGTCCCGAAATTGTGAACCACCCCAAAGGCATACTGTGAATCTGTGTAAATGTTTACTTTTAAATTTTTCGCCCACTTACATGCCTGTGTGAGGGTGATTAATTCTGCAGCTTGGGCTGAAAGGGTGTCTATTCTGTTTGTTTCTATGACTCTACTATCAGTGGTTATGGCATAAGCTGCCGTTAACTCTCCTGTACTCATCCGCATACATGACCCATCCACAAAGAGCGTAACATCCACATCTGATAGCGGGACATCAGTCAAGTCTTGTCTGGGTTTGGTGACAATCTCTATCATTCTAATACAGTCGTGTGTATCTTCATCATTTGTGGCATTGGGTAGCAAGGTAGCAGGATTTAATGTGTTACACCTCCTTATCTCTATGTGTGGCTGGAACAATGTCAGCTCATATCCCGTTAATCATGCAACTGTAAGGTGTTGTGTTTGTGTTCTGTTGAGTAGGAGTTCCACCATGTGTGGTACAAGTACTGTCAGGGGGTGTCCGAGGACAATGGCATCGCTTTGTCTGATGGCTAAAGCTGTGGCAGCTACAGATTTTAGGCAGGCAGGTAGGGCCTGTGCGACTGGGTCTAATGTACTTGAAAAGTAGGCACAGGGCCTGTTTCTTCCTGCTTGGTCCTGCGTGAGGACTGAGAGTGCTGTACCGCTTCGTTCTGTTACAAATAGTGTGAAGGATTTGGTGTAATCTGGAGTAGCCAGGACTGGGGCCTGACAAAGTGCTTGTTTTAGTTCCTCAAAGGCCTCTTTATGCTCAGTTGTCCATGGCAAAGATGCCGATAAACCGGCCTCCAAAGTGGTCAGTTGTATCAATGGTTTGGCCAAATAGGCATACTGAGGAATCCATTGTCTACAATATGATGTTAAGCCAATGAAGGCACGTACTTCTTTCTGTGTTGTTGGACGTGGAATAGTGGCGATTAACTGTATTCGTTCCTGTGTAAGTTGTCTACCCTCCTTGGACAGCAAGTGCCCAAGGTAGGCCACTTGCTGTGCACAGAACTGTAATTTAGAGGGGGAGACTTTGTGTCCTTTGTCTGCAAGAAATAGTAAAACCTGGAGGGAAGCTTTTTTGCACTCCATTTCTGACTGGCCTGTTATGAGGATATCGTCTACATATTGTATGAGCGTTGTGTTTATAGGCATCTGGATGCTGTCCAACTGCCTCTTCAGGGCTTGACTGTAGATACTGGGACTTTCTGTATAGCCCTGAGGAGCTCTCGTAAATCTGAAGTTTCTGCCATTTAATGAGAACCCAAAAAGATATTGGCTATCCTCATGAATAGGAATGCTGAAGAAAGCGTTTTTCAGATCTATGACAGTGAAGAAGGTAGCCTTGGCGTCTATTGCTGTCAAAAGCGATGGTATGTCAGGTACCACAGGGTATTGTGGCACTACACATTTGTTTAACTCTCGCAGATCCACTACCAAACGATATACAGGTTCAGCAGTTGGGTCCGTTCTTTTAAGAACCGGAAGAACAGGTGAGTTGCAAGTATTGGAATCTGTCTCCACTACTACCTTGTGTTCAATCAGGTCATTTATTATTTGCAGTAATGCTAGTTCAGCTTGCGGAGGTATTTTATACTGTCTGATTCGTGGCTAAATTACACTTTCTCTTAGTGTAATCTTGTGAGGTGTGATGTCCATACAACCTACGTCTGTAGGGCTAGTTGCCCATAATGTTGAAGGGATCACTTTGAGTCTGACATCCAGTTCCTTTTCCAGGAAATGACCTTTGAAATCCCGCAGGAATAACCTGACACCTTCTGGGGAGCAACATATCATGGCAACCAGTTCTTTCAGTGTTTTAATACCTAATAGATTTTCGGGGCAGGTCTTTGTTAACACTAGATCTGTAGTACGTGTTAGTGGACCCACTCCTATGGAAACATTTTGGGAGACCTTATTTATTACTATTTTTCCTGAAAAACCCAAGGAAATACTATGTGAGCCGGAGAGAGGTATCCATGGGACCTCATCATGGTTTATTGTTGTCCTACTGGCCCCTGTGTCAAGGAGGAATTTTCTGTCCTGCCCCAGAATGTGCGCTTGTACATAGGGGCCACGTTGGTCCACCGTGACAGGGATCAGGGGCAAGTCTTTTTCTCTCTCGGCCCTTTCATGAGTATTCAGGATATTCGGGGTATATTTCATCATTGCGCTGGTACATTTGAGTTTGTGCGGGGGCGTTAGTAGGGGGTCGGGCCTGGGCCGTAGGGGCTGGGGCCTCATTGTTTCGAGGGACATAAGGACGGGCTTGCGTTTTTCCTGTTACTATATTATGTTTGAATACGGGACACTCCCTGATGAAGTGGCCAGGTTTCTTGCAATAATTACATGACCCCTTTTCAGTGGATTTGTTATTTTTACCCGAGTTGGATACCGTCGTTGTCTGGGCTACCAGGGCTTTCATTTTGGGGTCCTTAACGCGTCTTCTATCTTGTTCTTCTTCTTCTTTAATTCTGTTGTGGTGGTACTGTAACATTTGTAGCATCTGTTGAGAGGTATTAGCTTGCCAGGTACTATCAACTTTTTGGTGTCTGTTCTTTATTGGGGGCAAGGCATTTTCTACCAATTTTACTACGAAAAGACGTTGGTATCCTTCACTGTCCGAAGAAAGGCCGCTGTTAATGGCGAAACATTTCTGTAATCTTACAAAACAATCTCCAGTTTCTTCCTCTAACTTTTGTTTGCATGATGAAATTGCATCCCAGTCCTCCTTCCTCGTTGTCAATAACTTGGGCAGTACTTGCATAAGGAGGTCGGGAAATGCTAGTATCAGGGGTCCCAGTCCCTCCCCAGGTTTACGTGCTTGATCTTCACTTCCCAGTTGTATCCAATGTATTTGTCCCCCTTCTACATTCCAATCTTTCTCCATTAATTTTTCATAAATTCCCTCGGGAAGGAGGACTTTGAGTAATATTTTTATTTCCGGAAAGGTATAGTTTCCTAAACTAAGGATATCCCTTATTTCTTTAAGAAACCCTGCGTGATCCCTTTCGTGCGGTGGTACTATTTTCTTCATTTCCAATATCTCTAACTTCGTAAGAGGGGTGTACACTTTAGTAATGAATTCTTCATCCCTTGTGGAGCAAAAACCGTCTGCACAGTCACGTAATAAGTGATATTGTCTTCGGTGGGGGACATCTTTTTTCATATAGTGTCGCCAGATGCTGTAACATGAACATACCCGCTATTCTTTGATCAGACAGGGAGAGGGAAAGGAAGATCTGTCCTATTATATCAGGGTCATAAAGTTGGTGCTGGGATATCAGTGGCTGATCGTGCTATTTCTTTTTCATGCGAGGTGAAGGGTGGGTCGTCCTCGAGCCAGCGCTCCAATGACTGGACAGTGCACTGGAACATTTTAGCGGAAGCGGTATCCGTTCTAGCATTTTTGTATTCAGTTGAGCAGTGAGGGGGAGGGAATCCGGGACGGCGATGGCTATGGGCCAGTCCCACGACAGAAATTCTCCCTTCCTCTTCTTCCTCACTCGTCTCTTCCGAGACGCTCTCCTGTCTTTCCCTATCTTGATGGATGGTATGGATGCCCGATATCAATCATACTACCAACTCATCTAGCCGTTTGTGTTTAGTGAACTTGGACTGTTCAAGTAATTCACTTAGGTCCAACAAATGGTTGGGCGCCTTGTGATTACTGGAGTCCAATATCCTCAAAAAACAGGTCACCGCAAATTGTAACATGGTCTGCTTGGTCACGACTTTTCTATTTTGTATCATTGTTAACAAGGCCTGTTCATTTTGGCCCGTCTGGACAAAATCGTAAACTGCGTCCAATTGGGATTTACGGTTGGGAATTATCTGGAGTGCGTCTAGGGCCTGTCTCAATCTATAAGATATTGTGGCCATTCTAACCACCCCGGGGTATTCATCATAGGGACATTCCAAAAACGGGATATCAATTTTATCCTCTGTCCCGTCTTTAACATCTTCTGGGGGAGGAGCGGTGGCCATTTGGTCGCCCATCGGTACTGGTGGTATTTGTTGCAGGGCTTGTGGTTGAACCACGTAAGGCGGGGGATTTTCTATTAAGTAAGAGGACACGAAATCCTCTGAAGGAGTCATTTTTACCTTTATCATATTGTCTTGGATGCACATCTCCTCACCAGTAGTCTCGGTAGGCAGAACGGGATAAATCCCTTCAGCAAATGCGTTTTTTTCTCTTTCTCGTTGTTCAGTAATAACTCTCTCACCTTCCTCCTGTAATTTCTTTTCTTTAGCCTGTTCCGACATTCTACTACCTTTTTCAACTTTTGTTTGTTCCTTCTGATACCTCCTATGCGCTTCCTTGTGCCATAATTCAATTGCCTTCTCTTGTGTAGGCCTTACTTTCTTTTTCCACAGCTGTTCTTCTACTGCCATAATACACTTCATGTCCCACGTACCTGTAGGGGGCCACCCAAGCCTGGGTTCTAGATGTTTTGTATAATCTGACCACAGTTCTAGAAACATTATCCCTTCGATACCATGTTTAGTATACATGAAATGTCCCGGTGTATCTTTAGGTGGGACCGGAACGGCCTGTTCTAATAACTTTTTCTTGGTACTTAATCCTCGTAATTTAGAGAATAAAGGCATTTTTAAAGTGTTTTAACTAGGCCTTATAAAGATGAGAATTACGAAAACAATATACTTGATATCTTTATACACTGAGGAGCCAAGTGCAGCTTTACCGTGTTCTGTCACAGAACCCGTCTTTATACATTCCCAGTAGTACTCACCGAGAAGCAGAACTTGAAGACCTGGTCATCGGACTGGAGCGCTGCACAGTGGACTGAGGAACAACGGGACTCTGGAAACCTCGGACTCGACAAGTTCACTGGTCGGGCTCTGGGTTGGAACACTCCGCCATCTTCCTCACCGCCTCGTGTGGATGTTCAGTCACAGTCTGTCTCCTCCTTGGCTCGAGGGAGTCGGTGGAAATACCCCACTTCTTGTGCACTTGAGAGTCCGTCGAGGGTCTGGAAGGGACAAGGACCGGACCTAGATCTCCGGCGCATGGGGAAGGGGGAGCATCCCTATTCGGGCGCCAGTTAATGTGGTAAAATAATTAATTACCAGATCTGAATTTCTATAAATTAGCAATATCAATAAAATAATGAACTGAGGAGTCCGTGGTGTGTGAGGTAAATGGGCCTTTATTCATTAACTCGAGTTAAGGGAGAGCTCCTTCACCTCAGCAGGTTCAGGAGTGGTCTGACACTTTATTCACGGGATACAGTTTTTATACATTACACAGTACATTGCAAGTCATTGGGAGGAGCCCTCCTAGTTCGTAGCAAAAAGACCTTACAAATTAGCATTGCTCAAGGCGCATAAGCAAAACACAGATAAATGTGTACTTTTCAAGGAAACAGCTTGGGGGGATGTTATCAGAGGGTGGGGGAGCTTGTGGGCCTGAGCGATAAGGATGTGGTGAGTGGGTCATGAACAGACAACCTTGGAGGGAGCTGAAATATGTGACAATCTGTGTGGCCCCAGTGAGTCTTAGGCCAGCTGGCTTCGAAGAGATATGAGATAAACTTGTTTTCTCAGAAAAGAGAAGACTGGTGGGCCATTTCTCAGAATCGGCTTAACCACAAAAATGCATGGGTGCAACCGACTGAAAACAAGGTGCAATTGGAAAAAAATACATGAACTGGCTGACCCTGGGCAAACTGAAGTGAATTCTAAAATGGATGCTGTATCTAAAATGGATGCTGTATACAATTGTTTTGGAGCAGCAGAGAAAGGAAAGTGTGCGAGGGGACAGAACCGGGAACATGATTTTTTAATATTTAATTTTCTCAATGCGGATGCTTCATGCACAAGCTCGTCTGCTCAATAACTTACGGGAATACTATTAAACAGGAACAGGGGTGGTAGCACATCGCTTCACCTCCCAACAAGGTTCGCCTCTGGCATTGTGGTAAATGAAGTTTCGGTTACTTGCTTGCTTCAAGAGTGTTTGAGTGTTTCGCCACAGTTGGCGCAGATAGTGCTGATCTCTAGACACGTGTTTCTGGTTCTTTAACCGTCATCAGTAGAGATTACAGTCTTTCAAATCTGGGTTTTGCTGAGTAGGCTGTCAAAATCTTTATCAGGTTAGGCACCTCTCACTGGCATGCGGGTGCTTCATCCACCAGCTCGTCAGCTCAATGACTCACAGGAGTACTATTAAACAGGAACAGGGGTGGGAGCACACCGTTTCACCTCCAGCAAGGTTTGTCCCTGGCATTGAGGTAAATGCAGTTTTGGTTACTTACTTGCTTCAAGAGTGTTCGAGTGTTTCGCCACAGTTAGCACAGATAGTGCTGATCTCTAGACACGTGTTTCTGGTTCTTTAACCGTCATCAGTAGAGATTACAGTGTTTCAAATGTGGGGTTTGCTGAGTAGGCTGCCAACATCTTTCTCAGGTCAGGTACCTCTCACAGGCATGCGGGTGCTTCATCCACGAGCTCGTCAGCTCAATGACTCACAGGAGAACTATTAAACGGGAATAGGGGTGGGAGCACACCGCTACTCCTCCCAGCTAGGTTCACCCCTGACATTGTGGTAATTGCAGTTTCAGTTACTTGGTTGCTTCAAGAGTGTTTGAGTATTTCGCCACAGTTGGAGCAGATAGTGCTGATCTCTAGACACGTGTTTCTGGTTCTTTAACCATCATTAGTAGAGATTACAGTCTTTCAAATGTGGGGTTTGCTGAGTAGGCTGCCAACATCTTTCTCAGGTCAGGTACCTCTCACAGACATGCGGGTGCTTCATCCACGAGCTCGTCAGCTCAATGACTCACGGGAGTACTATTAAACAGGAACAGGGGTGGGAGCACACCGCTTCACCTCCCAGCAAGGTTCGCCCCTGACATTGTGATAATTGCAGTTTCAGTTACTTGCTTGCTTCAAGAGTGTTCGAGTGTTTCACCACAGTTGGTGACCCCTGACCCTGCTCGCAGGGCCGGTCGCTCCACTCACCGCACGATCCCCGCTGCTGCCGCTCGTTCCCAGAGTATTTTGTGCTTCCACTGTTGTGTGCCCTAATTTTGTTGTACCTTTGCTACTTGACTTGTTATTGTTTTCTGTTCCCTGATGATATCCCGCCTCTCAGGGGTCTCTGCCCCTCGCTGCTCTCCCTGTATTGTTCCCGATCCCCGCCGCTGATCCCCTGCGGCCCGCCCCCTTTTGCCTTCTGTTCCCGTTCCCGCTCCCCATTCGCCGCCCCGCTCCCACCTCCCAGCTGCTCCTCCCTCCCACTTGGCCATTTATGGCGAAGAACGCACGGTGGTGAGCTGTGACCCCTGACCCTGCTCGCAGGGCCGGTCGCTCCACTCACCGCACGATTCCTGCTGCTGCCGCTCGTTCCCCAAGTATTTTGTGCTTCCACTGTTGTGTGCCCTAATTTTGTTGTACCTTTGCTGCTTGACTTGTTATTGTTTTCTGTTCCCTGATGACATCCCGCCTCTCAGGGTCTCTGCCCCTCGCTGCTCTCCCTGTATTGTTCCCGATCCCTGCCGCTGATCCCCTGCGGCCCCGCCCCTTTTGCCTTCTGTTCCCATTCCCGCTCCCCATTCACCGCCCGCTCCCGCCTTCCAGCTGCTCCTCCCTCCCACTTGGCCATTTATGGCGAGAACGTGCGGTGGTGAGCTGTGACCCCTGACCCTGCTCACAGGGCCGGTCGCTCCACTCACCGCACGATCCCCGCTGCTGCCGCTCGTTCCCCAAGTATTTTGTGCTTCCACTGTTGTGTGCCCTAATTTTGTTGTACCTTTGCTGCTTGACTTGTTATTGTTTTCTGTTCCCTGACGATATCCCGCCTCTCAGGGGTCTCTGCCCCTCGCTGCTCTCCCCGTATTGTTCCCGATCCCCGCTGCTGATCCCCTGCGGCCCGCCCCCTTTTGCCTTCTGTTCCCGTTCCCGCTCCCCATTCGGTGCCCCGCTCCCACCTCCCAGCTGCTCCTCCCTCCCACTTCGCCATTTATGGCGGAGTGCACGCGCAGCGTTCACGCGCAGCGGGTGCGCCGATTGTGCGCCGAAGGCAAGCCCGTCTATGCCCGTCCGTGCCTTGACCGCGCCCAGCGCCAGAAACCCTGGCCCCCGCAGATGACAGCCCACCCGCTTTACTTAGGACGCCGCCACCCTCAACGCACTCAACACCGGCAGGATCCCCGGTTGCAACCGAGCCACCCCGAGACGCACCCACGGACCCTTCACCTGCCAAAACTGCAAATTCACCTGCATCCGGACCTGCACCGCACCCGTCAAGCCGAGCACCAGCAGCAACCACCTGAAGTGCATCCTGCTCAACACCCGCTCCGTCCACAGACACGCCGTGGAACTCTGGAACCTGCTCGGTACCACATCTCCAGACGTCGCCTTCCTCACGGAAACATGGATGAACGCCTCCTCAGCGCCCGACATCGCCATCGCCATCCTGGGCGGATACAAGATCACCCAGAGAGACCGTGTCAACCAGACTGGAGGTGGCATCGCCATCGTCCACAAGAACACCATCCGCATCACAACCAACTCCGACGACACCCTCACAGCCGCCGAACATCTGCACTTCCAGATACACACCGACCCCAAGACCACACTCAGAGGCACCCTCATCTACAGACCCCCAGGACCTCGCACACAATTCAGCAAAGACATCGCCAACTTCATCAGCCCGCACGCCCTCTCCTCCGCTGACTACATCCTCCTAGGGGACCTCAACTTCCACCTGGAGAACAACAATGACAGCAACACCACCGCTCTGCTGGACAACCTTGCCAGCCTCGGACTCAAGCAACTGGTGAGCACCCCCACCCACTATGCCAGACACACGCTTGACCCAATCTTCTCATCCAGCAACCACATCTCCTTCAGCCACTCCACCGAACTCCACTGGACAGACCACAGCTGCGTCCACTTCAGCTTCAGAAGGACCACGACCCACCACCACCCGCAACAGGCTCCCCGCAGGAGCTGGAACAAGATCACCACCGACCAGCTCACCACATCCCTGAGCCAGAACCCTCCCGCCAGCCCAACGGACCCCAACCAAGCAGCCAACAACCTCACACAGTGGATCGCCAACTGCGTGGACGACCTCGACCGGCAGCAAGAAAGCGCCTTGGTTCAACGACGATCTCAAAAACTCCAAGAAGAACTGCCGCACCCTCGAGAAATCCTGGCGCAAAGACCCGACTACAGACAACATGACCGCCCTCAAGCACGCCACCAGCAAACACCACTAGCTGATCCGCACCACCAAGAAGACAGCATTCAAGGAGTGACTAGACAACAACGCCCACAACAGCAAGGAACTCTTCAGCATCGTCAAAGAGCTCTCCAACCCCAGCGCCGGAAACAACGACATCACTCCCTCGCAAGACCTCTGCGACTCACTCGCCTCGTTCTTCCACAACAAGATCGCAGACATACACAACAGCTTCGGCGCACAGACCACGCACCCAACCACCGAACCAACGCCCCCCACTACCACCCTCCGCGCCTGGACCCCGGTCAGCCCTGAAGACACCATCCACACGATGAACACCATCCACTCCGGATCACCAACCGACCCATGCCCCCACCACGTCTTCAACAAAGCCGACTCCGTCATCGCACCCCAACTCCGGGACACCATCAACTGCTCCTTCAACACCGCCACCTTCCCGGAGAGCTGGAAGCATGCCGAACTCAGCGCCCTCCTGAAGAAGCCATCAGCAGACCCCACCGACCTCAAGAACTACCGCCCCATCTCGCTCCTCCCTTTTCCTGCCAAAGTCATCAAGAAGATCGTCAACAGACAGCTTGCCACCTTCCTCGAGACGAACGGATCCCTCGACCACTCACAGTCCGGTTTCCGAGCTAACCACAGCACCGAGACCGCCCTCATTGCAGCCACTGACGACATCCGAGCCCTGCTCGACAACGGGGAAATAGCGGCCCTCATCCTCCTGGACCTTTCCGCAGCGTTCAACACTGTCTGCCACCGCACCCTAGTGCAGCGCCTCAGCAACATCAGAATCCAAGAGAAGGCACTGGAGTGGATCATCTCGTTCCTCGCCGGAAGAAACCAGAGAGTCCGCCTCCCTCGTTCAGATCCGAGGCCACCGATGTCATCTGCGGCGTACCACGAGCCCCCTCGCGGCCATCGCACACCTACACAACCTCAACATCATCTCCTACGCCAATGACACCCAGCTGATCCTCTCCCTCACCAACGACCCCAACACCGCCAGAACCAACCTACACGAAGGGATGAAAGACGTAGCCGAGTGGATGATGAACAGCCGCCTGAAACTGAATTCAGACAAGACGGAAGTCCTCATCCTTGGATCATCACTGTAGGAAGGTGGAATCTGACTATATGGTTGCCCCCACCTTTTTCCTGGTGTTTGAATGGTTTTTGACTAGTCTGGCTGGGATCCTGCTATCCAGGACCCCAGCCTATCTGCTTACTCCCTTAAATGATTGGTGTGCATATTAGATGCACTAGTGGTTGGATACTGTGGTACCTTGTGAGCCCCTAGTAATATGGTACCTTAGGTACCTAGGGCATTGGTACTTCACAGGCCTACCAGGGGCTGCAGCATGTATTATGCCACCCCTGGGAAGCATTCACAATCTGACACCACAGGCCTGCTACTGCAGCCTGTGTGAGGTAGTGTTAGCACTCCTCACGGAGGTATAGGTTCCTATATCTCACCATACACACACACATATAAACCTATCAGTCACCCCTATGGTAGGCCCTATCAATCCCAAGGGCAGGGTGCTTGGTTTACTATGTGAGGGGGTGGGCCTGCCTGAGCAGGACCCCTCTGCAGCTGGCAGAGTCTATTCTCTGCTGCTGTTTGTGGATGCGGTTAAACCATATACTCTTAAGTGCATTATAACCGCCCGGTAAATGCTAACTTTGGAATGACTGCATCAAAACATGTTATGTTTGGTGTCAAACATCTTGGAATCATACCCCCTCACCAGTAACTGGTGTGGGAGTATGATCCCACCCTTCTAGAGGGGATGACATGTACCCACTGTACTGAACAGTAGAAATCTTCTAAAGCCCTGGCATCACAAAATGGATGCCACCAGCACAGACACCGGGCTGCCCTCCTGCTGCTGACCGAAACTCGCAGTGGAGGGAGCCCAACAAAGGGTTTCCTGTCACAGGGAGGTGTCACAACCTCCCAGACAGGATTTAGTGTATTGGAGCTGGGTGGGTGCACTCTTAGAGTGCCTTTGAAGTCCTGCACTGGGGGAGCAGTAGGCTCCTCTGTGCATATGCCAGCTCAAACCGGTTCAGGAGTTACAGGCCCCTGTCCTGGCGCGCAACTGGACAAAGGGAAGTGGGTGTAACCACCCACTACCCTGGCCCTCCTAAAGGAGTGGCCATAGAGCTAGTCCCTCCCATCTTTTCACTATAAGATACCAAACATTGCCAATGCAATTTAGATTACACCTGGACGACGCTCTAAGAAGAAGAATCCTGGCCCTTCGACTTTCTATTACCTCTAGAAGACTGAAGATTCTCCCTTGGAGTCAAGGAGTGACTCCCCTGCTTGGCAGGCACCTAAAGGACTGAACTACGGTTGCAAACTTTACCGCTCCCGCTGGAGCCCGAAGTCCCTGCGTCCCCTGAAGCAGATTTCCTGACCTCTCGAAGGCCATTTTAAGTCCCCAGCGAAGCTGTGGCATCTGGACCCCACGAGTGACGAGGAACAGCGATACCAGGGAACCGTGCACTGATTTTGAGTGCAAGCCCTGAACAACAAACTACAGACTTCTGCTTTGGGCCACTTAATGTCCAAGTCCCTAGCAGGTCTGAAACCGAAGATCAGCGGCCTACCTTGTCCCGAGTGACCGTGGGCTGTTGGTGAACTTTTCCTGCAAAGGTGTCTTTGCGGTTGCTTGCCCGTTGGCTACCAGCCCTCCAGAAGACTTTCACATCCACTTCAAGAGCTTGCCTGATTGCTCTGGGCCTGCCCTTACTTACCCTTGCTGGGTAAGTCCATCAGACCTTGCTGGTCTGATCCATCGACAATCTTCCATATACACAAGACTTGCAGTTGCCAAGGTTTGTTGGCTCCAATCCAAGTGCCGACACCGCCAACAGCTGCAGACATTGTGGGACCCTCCGAGCCCAGCTGCTGGTCTTCATCGATCTCTCCTGGACCTCATGAGCGAAGAGACAAAACAACATCAGCGACCTGAAGAGACGCGACAGCTGTGGTCATCTATCCTGCTGGCCACCGGTCACTGGCAAGTGACTTTGAACTCTGTCCCCTCAATTTCTAGGTCTCCTGCAACTCCAATCCATTGTTGGATTCCGGCGGACACTTCTCTCGACGACACAAGCAGCAAGACTTCCGCGATCTCCATTGAAAACAGCATTGCGACCCGACACCAAAGGACACCTATGCACCCGGCTTCCCTGGGTGAGGTAACTCTGGCATTACAGTGCCCAAGTGTGCATTGGCTATTGAAGTACTTACCCTGTAAGTTGTTTGCTTGTTGTCCACTCCGAAGTGCCCTAGAACTGTAAATAACAAACCACAACATTTTTGCATTGAAACCAATGAGAAACCCGCGTGTGTGTTTAGACACTGCACGCGCCTCCTGTGGGCTGATTACTTACCTGTAAACACTGCAGCAGTGAAGCCCCAGCGATTCCCAAGGCCCTAGGCCTCTTCAAATTGCAAGTCGAGTTTGTGATACCATTTTTTTAGTATATGGTCTGGTACGCCCCTAGGGCTACAGCCATCTTGGTGCTTAATTTATTGAGAACTGTTGAACTTTTGAATGTTTACCTGGCTCTAATCTCATAAAGAGATTAGTAGAGTATATTTAGTAATAAATACATATATCTTTGATATATATACTTGTGTGGTGTCTTTTCATTTGGTAATTCAAGAGATTATAAGGTAAAACAAGCTGCTTTACATTCCTCAGAGACTTAGCCTGGAGGCTGCTCTCCACAGCTACCACTAGGATAGCTTTCTTTCAAAAGGTTGTCTTTAAACCTATCTACCAAGAGTCGAATTGGACTGGTGCAAGGTGGCCACTAGAACTAGTGACCAGCATATGCCAGGCCAACTTCTCACATTGGTGGGCAGCGTGTGGGATTCCAGCTTGCCATTGTTTTACCAGAAAATCTCTATTTCAATTACTAACTGAAAACCACTTAAGGTACTCAAGGTACATATAAAGTCAAGCTGGTATCAATAAGTTCTACTGAACTTAGAGCTGTTGGTGAAGGGATAAGCACACCGTTGCTACAGCTCAAGCTAGGTTTAGTAGGCCACAACTAGTGTAGGTAGTACAACACTGCACAACACTAGTATGCCTCACCAGGATGGAGCCAGTGGGTCCATCCCATCTCAGTACAAAGACATAGCCTACACTGACCTGAAGGCCTTATGCTTTGAGAGACAACTGAGGGTGGGCAGGAGTCCCTTATCACAACACCTGATAGATCTGCTAGTAGCAGATGACCTGAGACAAGATCTAGGAGCAAGTGGGTCTGCATCAGGGGGTGGGTCAAACATAGTCTCTGGGTCTGATGATGAAAATCAAGATGACCTGGAGTCTGTAATTGAAGGGCCAGACTCACAAGAGTCTGATAGAAACAGAGGAATTCTCCATAAGAGAACTGACAGAGTTGGAGACAGGCCTAGGTCACTCTCAAGGGACTCTGACAAGTCATATCACTGTGGAAGAGAATTTGTTTCACAGAGGAACTCCAACTTTCCCAGGGAGACCTCCTCTGAAAGAAGGTACAAATTGCTGCAGTATGAGGAAGCTAGGCTTGCTCTCAGAACCAAGCAATTGGCCTTAGATAGGGAAGCCTTCGAGCTCCAAAGAAGGAGGGGTTAGATACCCCTTGTGGCAGCAACAGTGTCCCTAGAAACAGAGATTATACTCCTGACCATAGGAACCTGTCCAAGGTTGTTCCTCCCTACCAGAGTGGGGATGATATCCACAAATGGATAACTGCTATGGAGAGGGCCTGTAAAGTTCAACAGGTCCCCCAGAAACAGTGGGCAGCAATCTTGTGGCTCTCCTTTTCAGATAAAGGAAGAGACAAGCTCCTCACTGTTAGAGAAGAGGATGCTAATGACTATGAATCCTTGAAGAGTGCATTAATAGATGGGTTTGGCTTAACCACTGAACAGTACAGGTTCAAGTTCAGAGACACCCAGAAAGCACAGACTCAGGATTGGGTGGACTTTGTAGATTGTGCTACCAAGGCTCTGGAGGGTTGGATTGTTGTCAGTAGAGTCACTGACTTTAAAGGATTGTATAATTTGATTATGAGAGAGCAGATCCTTAATAATTGTCAAAACCAACTCTTACACCAGTACCTGGTGGACTCTGATCTGACCTCTCCCCAAGAATTGTGAAAGAAGGCAGACAAATGGGTCAGAACCAGGGTTAGGCCGAGGAACCAAGGTGGTGACCAGAAGAAAGATTCCACTAAGCCCAAAGAGAAAGGTGGGGATGATTAAACAGAAAAGTCCTCTGAAAGGCCCCAAAAACCCAGTTTTGGGGGTGGGTCCCAAAATCCTTCCTCTTCCAATAAGAAACCATATTGCCATGTGTGCAAGCAACCTGGACACTGGAAAACTGACTCCAGCTGTCCAAAGAATGGCAATAAGGAAAATGTTCCTCCCACTGCAGCTCCAACACCTCCTGTTACTACCAGTAGTAATCCCCCAGGTGGTGGGAGTGCACCCAAAAACTTAGTTGGGCTTTCTTGGGGAACACAGGTGGACTCTGGCCTAACCAGGTCCCCTACACAAGCAACTCTAGTCTGTGATGGTGGCATGGGGTTTGCCAACTTTACCATGAGTCCCAATATCTTGGGCAGGTACAGACAAGAGCCTATGATCAATGGTCATAAGGATGTGGCCTACAGGAACACAGGGGCTAGTGTCACCATGGTGACAAGGAGACTAGTGCCCCTAGAACAGCTTTTACCTGAGTTTAGCTACCAGGTGACCAATATTGATGGAATTAGGACAGACCATCCCATGGCAGTAGTAAATCTCAGCTGGGGAGGGGTCACTGGCCCCAAGAGAGTGGCAGTGTCCCCAACCTTGCCTGTAGATTGTTTACTGGGGAATGATCTAGAGATCTCAGCCTGGGCTGAGGTAGACCACAATGCCCATTTAAGAATGTTAAGCAGAAAATGTCAAAGAGGATGCACTCCTTCCCTTTACTTAGAAAATGCTGGTTTAAATTATTCGAATCAAAAGTGCGTGCGATCAGTAACTGTGAAACGCCTCCAGTCACAGTGAATACTGAAGTAAACTTGAGCAGGAGCATTTTCATTATGCTCCAAACTGTCGCACTGCGGATATGGGGCAGTCCCTCCAGTGTATCATTTCATTGAAGTAATCAATATTTCACACATTATACCAATTTTTTTAAATACTTCTTGCTTCAAGACTTGTGAACTTTACTTTGAATCACTGCGAAGACAGCATGATTGTATCCAAACGCTTTATTCAATAACTTCTCATGCGTTGTGTGCCCATCCAGGCCTCATACAACAACACGCTTCGGTTGAAGCCAATCATTACGTGGAAAAGACATGTGTATTTTTTATCCAATGCATTTCGAGCCTGTGAGGCTCTTCGTCAGGGATCTACACAATAAAAGTAAAGAAAAAACCACTAAGCCAACATATCATGAGACAGCCATTCAATCATAAACAATGTAATTAAGCGCCCAAGTTGTCCACCCTCATCCCAAACTCCACCAAAATTCTAAGCGGGTACACACTCATTTCCCCCACAGTAAAAAATATGAATGAACATAATCCTACACCAAAATTATCAGAGCTACAAGTATAACCAAAGTGCATAATATACTCTCAAACCCCTTAATTCCTCCCAGCAATATTTTAAAAGCTTCCCTCCACCCGTATCCTTGAACTATAATGCTCGGTTAACATTACCTAAACCAACCGCCTCATGTTTTCCGTTGTGTTCGTGTCAACCCTTCATAAACGTGCGCGATACTCATTAAATACCCTCTCGTGAACTGAAAGATTACCAACACCTGTTAAGTCAAAATATCACGTGACCTCTATCTCTGTGACTATGCTGTGTTCAAATAGAAACTCTGTGTGGAAAAAACTCAAATTCCCACATTGCCTTTCGCAACGATACCTGCAAACATCAAAACACTTGTGTATTACCCCAATACTGAAATGAAAATAACACTTGCTCACTGGAAATTAAATTCAACATATCACCGCTCTACAATGTAAATGCATCAAAATGCATCAAAAATAAAAATAATCAGTTTAGTAATGATGAATCGAAAATGATGATGACTTAACAGGTGTTGGTAATCTTTCAGTTCACGAGAGGGTATTTAATGAGTATCGCGCACGTTTATGAAGGGTTGACACGAACACAACGGAAAACATGAGGCGGTTGGTTTAGGTAATGTTAACCGAGCATTATAGTTCAAGGATACGGGTGGAGGGAAGCTTTTAAAATATTGCTGGGAGGAATTAAGGGGTTTGAGAGTATATTATGCACTTTGGTTATACTTGTAGCTCTGATAATTTTGGTGTAGGATTATGTTCATTCATATTTTTTACTGTGGGGGAAATGAGTGTGTACCCGCTTAGAATTTTGGTGGAGTTTGGGATGAGGGTGGACAACTTGGGCGCTTAATTACATTGTTTATGATTGAATGGCTGTCTCATGATATGTTGGCTTAGTGGTTTTTTCTTTACTTTTATTGTGTAGATCCCTGACGAAGAGCCTCACAGGCTCGAAATGCATTGGATAAAAAATACACATGTCTTTTCCACGTAATGATTGGCTTCAACCGAAGCGTGTTGTTGTATGAGGCCTGGATGGGCACACAACGCATGAGAAGTTATTGAATAAAGCGTTTGGATACAATCATGCTGTCTTCGCAGTGATTCAAAGTAAAGTTCACAAGTCTTGAAGCAAGAAGTATTTAAAAAAAATTGGTATAATGTGTGAAATATTGATTACTTCAATGAAATGATACACTGGAGGGACTGCCCCATATCCGCAGTGCGACAGTTTGGAGCATAATGAAAATGCTCCTGCTCAAGTTTACTTCAGTATTCACTGTGACTGGAGGCGTTTCACAGTTACTGATCGCACGCACTTTTGATTCGAATAATTTAAACCAGCATTTTCTAAGTAAAGGGAAGGAGTGCATCCTCTTTGACATTTTCTGCTTAGCAATTACTTTCGCCTCCATGAGGCATGCACCCCAGTTCATGAAACCTTGGATTATGGAGCACAGAGTACTTGTAAAAATCGTCACTCCGGAGACAGCGACCAACTGGAACCGAGACACTTAAAGTTATGTTTCAACATAAGAAAGAAACCACAACAAATTGATTATGTGACTGTCATGCTTGGATTTTCGATTCATCATTACTAAACTGATTATTTTTATTTTTGATGCATTTACATTGTAGAGCGGTGATATGTTGAATTTAATTTCCAGTGAGCAAGTGTTATTTTCATTTCAGTATTAGGGTAATACACAAGTGTTTTGATGTTTGCAGGTATCGTTGCGAAAGGCAATGTGGGAATTTGAGTTTTTTCCACACAGAGTTTCTATTTGAACACAGCATAGTCACAGAGATAGAGGTCACGTGATATTTTGACTTAACAGGTGTTGGTAATCTTTCAGTTCACGAGAGGGTATTTAATGAGTATCGCGCACGTTTATGAAGGGTTGACACGAACACAACGGAAAACATGAGGCGGTTGGTTTAGGTAATGTTAACCGAGCATTATAGTTCAAGGATACGGGTGGAGGGAAGCTTTTAAAATATTGCTGGGAGGAATTAAGGGGTTTGAGAGTATATTATGCACTTTGGTTATACTTGTAGCTCTGATAATTTTGGTGTAGGATTATGTTCATTCATATTTTTTACTGTGGGGGAAATGAGTGTGTACCCGCTTAGAATTTTGGTGGAGTTTGGGATGAGGGTGGACAACTTGGGCGCTTAATTACATTGTTTATGATTGAATGGCTGTCTCATGATATGTTGGCTTAGTGGTTTTTTCTTTACTTTTATTGTGTAGATCCCTGACGAAGAGCCTCACAGGCTCGAAATGCATTGGATAAAAAATACACATGTCTTTTCCACGTAATGATTGGCTTCAACCGAAGCGTGTTGTTGTATGAGGCCTGGATGGGCACACAACGCATGAGAAGTTATTGAATAAAGCGTTTGGATACAATCATGCTGTCTTCGCAGTGATTCAAAGTAAAGTTCACAAGTCTTGAAGCAAGAAGTATTTAAAAAAATTGGTATAATGTGTGAAATATTGATTACTTCAATGAAATGATACACTGGAGGGACTGCCCCATATCCGCAGTGCGACAGTTTGGAGCATAATGAAAATGCTCCTGCTCAAGTTTACTTCATTTAAGAATGTTAGGCATCCCTGAGAGAGTGGATGAGACCCTAATGGCCTCACCTCCACCCCAGGAGGAAGTAAGGGGAGTGAAGCCTGAAACTATGGATCACTCCACACAAACAGAGAGCACAGGGGGTGAGGAACAGTCCTCCCCCCACCAGACTAAAGGTAAGGGTCAAGTTTCTAAGGGAACTGATCCTGCCCCTTGTGAAGTAACTGTCCCAGAAGTGGACAGGCCTGTCCTGGCCACAACTCTGATGGCAGGGGATCCTTCCAAGGTGGTACCCAGTCTGGAGCAGGTATCCTGCCCCTCTCTACCCTGCCTCGGTCAGCCCAAGGCTACAGAGGTCAGGGAGGTCAGTGGACCCTTAATGGGCCCCTGTCCAGAGGAACCCCCTCATCAGCAGATTAGGGTCACCCAGCAGAGTAGTTCTAGCCAGGTGAATGTTCCTCTACAAACTGAGGGATCCCCCTTACCCCTAGGTACAGGTACCCCCCAGATGGACTTTGGTGGGCACAGGGAAACCTGGGGCATAGTTGCCCCAAACATTCCAATGCCCTCCACTATTCCAACCAGAGGGACCCAACCCCCAGCTGTAGGCAGCCAGAGGTTGACCCTTAGGGCCAGATATGACACAGTCATGGACAGAAAGGCTTCCATGGTGACCAGTGTGCTGAGGAAGCTGAGACCACCCAAATAGGGCCTCACTTCCAGACTCAGACACCCCACCAGCCAACTTCTGTACCAGAAAACAATACAGGTAATTTCCCTAGACTTTGGAGAAACTCCAAAACCCCTTGGGGTAGGATTTCCCAAGTGGACCATGAGACAGGGAGCAACCATGCTAGTGCAGGTTCTTCCTTATATGGCAACTCAGGAAATAAAGGCTTAACTGGGCAAGGTTAGCCTTATCTCCATTCGTTTGGGGGGGGGGATATGTAGGAAGGTGGAATCTGACTATATGGTTGCCCCCACTTTTTTCCTGGTGTTTGAATGGTTTTTGACTAGTCTGGCTGGGATCCTGCTATCCAGGACCCCAGCCTATCTGCTTACTCCCTTAAATGATTTGTGTGCATATTAGATGCACCAGTGATTGGATACTGTGGTACCTTGTGAGCCCCTAGTACATGGTACCTAGGTACCTAGGGCATTGGTACTTCACAGGCCTACCAGGGGCTGCAGCATGTATTATGTCACCCCTGGGAAGCATTCACAATCTGACACCACAGGCCTGCTACTGCAGCCTGTGTGAGGTAGTGTTAGCACTCCTCACGGAGGTATAGGTTCCTATATCTCACCATACACACACACACACACATATAAACCTATCAGTCACCCCTATGGTAGGCCCTATCAATCCCAAGGGCAGGGTGCTTGGTTTACTATGTGAGGGGGTGTGTTTGCCTGAGCAGGACCCCTCTGCAGCTGGCAGAGTCTATTCTCTGCTGCTGTTTGTGGATGCGGTTAAACCATATACTCTTAAGTGCATTATAACCTCCCGGTAAATGCTAAGTTTGGAATGACTGCATCAAAACATGTCGTGTTTGGTGTCAAACATCTTGGAATCATACCCCCACACCAGTAACTGGTGTGGGAGTATGATCCCACCCTTCTAGAGGGGATGACATGTACCCACTTTCCTAAACGGTAGAAATCTTCTAAAGCCCTGGCAGCACAAAATGGATGCCACCAGCACAGACACCGGGCTGCCCTCCTGCTGCTGACCGAAACTTGCAGTGGAGGGAGCCCAACAAAGGGTTTCGTGTCACAGGGAGCTGTCACAACCTCCCAGACAGGATTTAGTGTATTGGAGCTGGGTGGGTGCACTCTTAGAGTGCCTTTGAAGTCCTGCACTGGGGGAGCAGTAGGCTCCTCTGTGCATATGCCAGCTCAAACCGGTTCAGGAGCTACAGGCCCCTGTCCTGGCGCGAAACTGGACAAAGGGAAGTGGGTGTAACCACCCACTACCCTGGCCCTCCTAGAGGAGTGGCCATAGAGCTAGTCCCTCCCATCTTTTCACTATAAGATACCAAACATTGCCAATGCAATTTAGATTACACCTGGATGATGCTCTAAGAAGAAGAATCCTGGCCCTTCGACTTTCTATTACCGCTAGAAGACTGAAGGATCTCCCTTGGAGTAAAGGAGTAACTCCCCTGCTTGGCAGGCACCTAAAGGACTGAACTACGGTTGCAAACTTTACCGCTCCCGCTGGAGCCCGAAGTCCGTGCGTCCCCTGAAGCAGATTTCCTGACCTCTCGATGGCCATTTTGAGTCCCCAGCGAAGCTGTGGCATCTGGACCCCACGAGTGACGAGGAACAGCGATACCAGGGAACCGTGCACTGATTTCGAGTGCAAGCCCTGAACGACAAACTACAAACTTGTGCTTTGGACCACTTAATGTCCAAGTCCCTAGCAGGTCTGGAACCGAAGATCAGTGGCCTACCTTGTCTTGAGTGACCGTGGGCTGTTGGTGAACTTTTCCTGCAAAGGCGTCTTCGCGGTTGCTTGCCCGTTGGCTAGCAGCCCTCCAGAAGACTTTCACATCCACTTCAAGGGCTCGCCTGGTTGCTCTGGGCCTGCCCTCACTTACCCTTGCTGGGTAAGTCCATCAGACCTTGCTGGTCTGATCCATCGACAATCTTCCATCCACATGAGACTTGCAGTTGCCAAGGTTTGTTGGCTCCAATCCAAGTGCCGATACTGCCAACAGCTGCAGACAATGTGGGACCCTCCGAGCCCAGCTGCTGGTCTTCATTGATCTCTCCTGGACCTCGTGAGCGAAGAGACAAAACGATATTAGCGACCTTAAGAGACGCAACAGCTGTGGTCATCTATCCTGCTGGCCACCGGTCACTGGTAAGTGACTTTGAACTCTGTCCCCTCAATTTCTAGGTCTCCTGCAACTCCAATCCATCGTTGGATTCCGGCGGACACTTCTCTCAACGACACAAGCAGCAAGACTTCCATGATCTCCATTGAAAACAGCATCGTGACCCGACACCAAAGGACAACTATGCACCCGGCTTCCCTGGGTGAGGTAACTCTGGCATTACGGTGCCCAAGTGTGCATTGGCTATCGAAGTACTTACCCTGTAAGTTGTTTGCTTGTTGTCCACTCCGAAGTGCCCTAGAACTGTAAATAACAAACCGCAACATTTTTGCATTGAAACCAATGAGAAACCTGCGTGTGTGTTTAGACACTGCACGCGCCTCCTGTGGGCTGATTACTTACCTGTAAACACTGCAGCAGTGATGTCCAGCGATTCCCAAGGCCCTAGGCCTCTTCAAATTGCAAGTCGAGTTTGTGATACCATTTTTTTAGTATATGGTCTGGTACGCCCCTAGGGCTACAGCCATCTTTGTGCTTAATTTATTGAGAACTGTTGAACTTTTGAATTTTTACCTGGCTCTAATCTCATAAAGAGATTAGTAGAGTATATTTAGTAACAAATACATATATCTTTGATATATATACCTGTGTGGTGTCTTTTCATTTGGTAATTCAAGAGATTATACGGTAAAACAAGCTGCTTTACATTCCTCAGAGACTTAGCCTGAAGGCTGCTCTCCACAGCTACCACTAGGATAGCTTTCTTTCAAAAGGTTGTCTTTAAACCTATCTACCAAGAGTCGAATTGGACTGGTGCAAGGTGGCCACTAGAACTAGTGACCAGCATATGCCAGGCCAACTTCTCACAATCACCCTCTGCCTGGGACGACTCCTGGTGGCCCCCTGCCCTGGGCAGCGCACCCAAACCAACGGACCACTCACGCAACCTGGGCTTCATCCTGGACTCCTCCCTCTCGATGACCAGACAAGTCAACGCCGTCTCATCGTCATGTTTCAACATCCTACGCATGCTCCGAAAGATCTTCCGATGGATCCCCACCAAAACCAGGAAGACGGACACCCAGGCACTCGTCACCAGCCGACTGGACTACGGAAGCACCCTCTACACAAGAACCACAGCCAAACTACAGAAAAGACTCCAACGCATCCAGAACGCCTCCGCACGACTCATCCTGGACATCCCCCGACACAGCCACATCTCCAGACACCTGAGAGACCTGCACTGGCTCCCCGTCAGCAAGAGAATCATGTTCCGACTCCTCACCCACGCACACAAGGCCCTCCACGACCTGGGCCCCAGGTACCTCAACGACCGCCTCACCTTCTACACTCCCACCCGCCAGCTACGATCGACCAGCCACGCCCTCGCCACCGTTCCACGCATCCGAAGAGCCACCACGGGAGGAAGATCCTTCTCCTACCTGGCAGCCAAGACTTGGAACTCCCTCCCCATCCACCTCCGTCTGACCCAGGACCACCTCTCCTTCAGGAAGCAACTCAAGACCTGGCTGTTCGAGCAGTAGCGGACCCCCCTCCCCCAAGCGCCTTGAGACCCTCTGGGTGAGTAGCGCGCTATACAAATTTCTTGATTGATTGATGGAGTTGGCGCAGATAGTGCTGATTTCTAGACACGTGTTTCTGGTTCTTTAACCATCATCAGTAGAGATTGCAGTCTTTCAAATGTGGGGTTTGCTGAGTAGGCTGCCAACATCTTTCTCAGGTCAGGTATCTCTCACCGGCAAGCGGGTGCTTCATCCACGAGCTTGTCAGCTCAATGACTCATGGGAGTACTATTAAACAGAAACAGGGGTGGGAGCACACCGCTTCACATCCCAGCAAGGTTCGCCCCTGGCATTGTGATAAGTGCAGTTTCAGTTACTTGTTGCTTCAAGAGTGTTCGTGTGTTTCGCCACAGTTGGCGCAGATAGTGCTGATCTCTAGACACGTGTTTCTGGTTCTTTAACCGTCATCAGTAGAGATTACAGTCTTTGAAATTTGGGGTTTGCCGAGTAGGCTGCCAACATCTTTCTCAGGTCAAGTAACTCTCACAGGCGTGTGGATGCTTCATCCACGAGCTCGTCAGCTCAATGACTCACGGGAGTACTATTAAACAAGAACAGGGGTGGGAGAAAACCGCTTCACCTCCCAGCAAGGTTCGCCCCTGGCATTGTGTTAAATGAAGTTTCGGTTACTTGCTTGCTTGAAGAGTGTTCGAGTGTTTCGCCTCAGTTGGCGCAGATATTGCTGATCTCTAGACACATGTTTCTGGTTCTTTAACTGTCATCAGTAGAGATTACAGTCTTTCAAATGTGGAGTTTGCTGAGTAGGCTGCGAACATCTTTCTCAGGTCAGGTACCTATCACAGGCATGCGGGTGCTCAATACACGAGCTCCTCAGCTCAATGACTCACGGGAGTGCTATAAAACAGGAACGGGGTGGGAGCACACCGCTTCACCTCCCAGCAAGGTTCACCCCTGGCATTGTGGTAAATGCAGTTTCGGTTACTTGCTTGCTTCAAGAGTGTTCGAGTGTTTCGCCACAGTTGGCGCAGATAGTGCATATCTCTAGACAAGTGTTTCTGGTTCTTTAACCGTCATCAGTAATGATTACAGTCTTTGAAATTTGGGGTTTGCTGAGTAGGCTGCCAACATCTTTCTCAGGTCAGGTACCTCTCACAGGCATGCGGGTGCTTCATCCATGAGCTCGTCAGCTCAATGACTCACGGAAGTACTATTAAACAGGAACGGGGGTGGGAGGCAATGATATCCTATGGAATGAAATTCAAGTTACTGGTAAGTACGCCTAAAATTACTTTTCAGGATCAGTACTGGGCTTAAACATGCAGCACTGAGGTCTCTCCTGATAACAGGTGAGTAAATCGGATTTCGTAGTTCGGCTGATTTTAGAAAAATATTTGTGAGTTCCAAAACTCCACACTTTGAAGAATTTCCAAGTGAAACCAGTCAATGTTAGACTATGGAATGAAATTCATGTTACTGGTAAGTACGGTTAGAATTACTTTTCAGGATCAGTACTGGGCTTAAAGATGCAGCACTGAGGTCTCTCCTGATAACAGGTGAGTAAATCGGAATTCGTAGTTCGGCTGATTTTAGAGGAATTTTTGTACGTTCCAAAAATCGACACTTAGAAACTTTTCTGCTGAAAACCACACGATGGATTCCTATGAAAGGAAATACAAGTGACTGGTAAGTACGCTTAGAATTACTTTTCAGGGTCAGTGCTGGGCTAAAAGATGCAGCCCTGGGTTCTCATCTGATAACAGGTGAGTAAATCGGAATTCGTAGTTCAGCTGATTTTAGAGGAATATTTGTAAGTTCCAAAACTCCACACTTTGAAGAATTTCCAAGTGAAACCAGTCAATGTTAGCCTATGGAATGAAATACAAGTTACTGGTAAGTACGCTTAGAATTACTTTTCAAGGTCAGTGCTGGGCTAAAAGAGGCAGCACTGGGTTCTCTCCTGATAATAGGTGAGTAAATCGGAATTCGTAGTTCGGCTGATTTTAGAGGAATATTTGTAAGTTCCAAAACTACACACTTTGAAACTTTTTCAGCAAAAAGCAGGCAATGATATCCTATGGAAGAAAATTGAAGCTACTGGTAAGTACGGTTAGAATTACTTTTCAGGATCAGTACTAGGCTCAAACATGCAGCACTGAGGTCTCTCCTGATTACAGGTGAGTAAATCGGAATGCGTACTTCGGCTGATTTTACTTCGGTCCAGTAAATATAGTGCCACTTTCCTACACCATCCCCTCCCTTCATCACTGTGCAAACACGCCCTGTGGCACATTTTAAGCTGGGGAAAAAATTCCCCTTCAATCTTGAGGGTCCATAGAGTCCAACTAGCCCACTAGGTACATCTAATAAGTGCCACAGAGCTGCGTAGCAGAGAGATGTAAAAAGGTGCACGGCCTGCACCACCTCTCTGCAACGCAGTGCAGTGGCACTTCCTGGAAGCACCTGGTGGGCTACTTGGCCCCCAGGGTCCCTCAGGATTGAAGAGGAATTTTTTCCCCAACTTAAAACGCACCACAGGGCGTGTTTGCACACGTCACCTCATGCCCCGTCCCCTCCCTTCACCAGTGTGTAAACGCTCCCCATTTTAAGTTGGAAGATTAAGTCCCCTTGAATCCTGAGGGTCCCTAGGGTCAAACTAGCCCACTAGGTAACTCCAGTAAGCGCCACAGATCTGCGTTGCAGAGAGGTGTAAAAAGGGGCGTGGCCTCTGAACACCTCTCTGCAACGCAGCTCCCTGGTGCATACTGGAGGTACCTGGTGGGCTAGTTGGCCCCCAGGGACCCTCAAGATTCAAGGGGAATTAATTCCTCAACATAAAACGTGCCACAGGGCGCGTTTGCACAATGGTGAAGGAAAGAGGGGGAGCCTGAGGTGACATATCTGCAAACACGCCCTGTGGTGCGTTTTAAGTTGGGGAATTAATTCCTCTTCAATTCTGAGGTCCCCTGGGGGCCAACTAGCCTTCCAGGTACCTCCAGTATGCACCAGGGAGTGGCATTGCAGAGAGGTGTTCAGAGGCCACGCCCCTTTTTACAACACTCTGCAACGTAGCTCCGTGGCGCTTACTGGAGGTACCTGGTGGGTTAGTTGGCCCCCAGGGGACCTCAGGATTGAAGAGGAATTCATTCCCTGACATAAAACGCAACACAGGGCGTGTTTGCACACATATCACCTCAGGCCCCACCCCTACCTTCATCACTGTGCAAACGCACCCCTTGGCGTGTTTTAAGTTGGGTGATTAAGTCCCTTTGAATCCTCAGGGTCCCTGGGGTCCAACTAGCCCACCAGGTACCTCCATTAAGCGCCGCAGAGCTGTGTTGCAGAGAGGTGTAAAAAGGGGCATGGTCTCAGAACACCTCTCTGCAATGCAGCCCCCTGGCGCATACTGGAGGTTCCTGGTGGGCTAGTTGGCCCCCAGGGACCCCCAGTATTGAAGGGGACTTCGTTCATCCTCTGCAAACGTGCCAGGGGGCGCGTTTGCAGAGTGATGAAAGGAGGGGGCATGGCCTCCTTCCGATCCCGTTTATTTTAAACATTTTTCTTTTTAAGAAGGGGGGCTGTGTAGCCCCCTTCTTTTTCTTATTTTTTGGCCCTGGGAACCCCATCCCCCCGGGCCTGCTCCCTAATTTTTTTTTTTTATTTTAAAACTGTGGAGGGGGGCCGAGGCATGGGCCTTTTTTAAAGAAATATATATTTTTATGGATGGGGGGCTGCATAGCCCCCCTCCTGTGGCCACTTAAGGCCACTTAAGGCCCCGGGGACCCCATCCCCCGGGGCGTCCATTGTTTTATGTTTTTTAATGCGGGAGGGGGGCCGCGTGGCCCCCCTCCGGGGCCACTACTATTCCAGGGAACCCCATCCCCTGGGGCCTGGCCTCTGTTGGGGGCCGTGCGGGGGTCCCAATCCCCCCACGGTCCCAGCCGTCTCCCGCTTCCTGTGGGAGCCGGCATTGCTTTTCCACTTGGGGAGCAGCTAACATGCTGCTCCCCATGTGGAAAAGCAATCTGCTTTGCTTCATTGAAGCGAGAGCAGGTTTCCCTTTCGGGCTGGACTGTTCCCATGTGGCACAGGGTCAGACTGATTTGCATATGGCCATGTCTGAACTGGGGTGGCAATAGCTGGTTTAGCTGAGAGCCCCCCCCCCCACATAATTCACAACAGCCCTGGGGGGTGGTGGTCCCCGGGGCTGGGGGGCCCTCTGGGCCCCCCATTTACTATAAAAATTGCCCTCAGGACTTGGCCCCCCCGGGGCAGTTCGTTTTTTTACCCGCGATTAAAAAATAATAATAATAATTTTGGCCCTGAGCAGGCCTAGGGGGTCAGGGTGTTTCTACCGGGCCCCTTTTTTGCTTTTTTTTGCGTTTTTTTTGTGCTTTGATGGCAAGATGGCTACCAACACTTTCTGATTCAGAGTGTTGGCAGCCAATTAGCATAAAGCTTGTGCTCTGGAGAATCCGCGGCCCTAGATATATCTATCTTTTTACTTTTGAATATCTCAGGAACTACTGAACGGGTTTACACCATTTAAGCAAAAGGCACGAGTCTGAACTGAGGACTACCTCTTTGCCAAATTTGGTGTAATTCCGTTCAGCAGTTCGGGCTGTAGCTGCGTAAACAGGTCCTATAGGAAAATGCATGGGGAAAGCGAGTTTTGGGACCCCCCTTTTTTCTCTGCCCCCGCTTGACGAATCACAAAGCAATTTTTAGGATAGGAGCGGACCGGAGCTGGCCAAAAGTTTGGAAAATTTCGCGAAGATTCGTCAACCGGCGCCAAAGTTATTCTCAATAGAATGTTGCGGATTTCCTATGGAAAATAGGTCCTAACTATAACGATCTACTGGTTATGCAGGTAACTATAACTCACACGACCGCAATCCACTGCTGATGACGTCAGATATTACATCACTGTATTTAGACACTTATTTACCCATTTATTCTTCCATTAACCTTTAGCTATACATATATTACAAATATTTATTTTACAGAAAGACACATATGTCATCAGTGATGTAATATCTGACGTCATCAGCAGTGGATTGCGGTCGCGTGAGTTATAGTTACCTACACTAACTATAACGGGGGAATTTCATTGGTTTTTTACGAGTGAAATGTCCAGCTAACTATAACATGTGTGAAACCTATGGTTTTTTAAGTGAATTTGCAAGGTTTTTTAAATGCTAATTCCTAACTATAACGTGTGTAAAACCTATGGTTTTTTATGTGAATTTCAAAGGTTTTTTAAATGCTAATTTATGTATGTATTTTTTTTTTATGGGATTTTCACTGTGCGCGCACCATGCGCGCACGGTGCGCGCACCTTGCGATTTTTTGGTAAAAAATTTAAATGTTTTTTCTCACCCTTCGGGGTCCTTCAGGGACCCCCTGACAAAGGCAAGGGGGTCAGAAACTCTCTACCCTGCCCACTTTTCACGTTCTTATATGTTTTTTTTTTAAGGGTTTTTCACCGTGCGCGCACCGTGCGCGCAGCCCGCGATTTGTTGAAAAAAAAAGAAAATCTTTTTTTCACCCTTGGGGGTCCTTCAGGGACCCCCTGACAAAGGCTAGGGGGTCAGGAACTCACTTCCCTGCCCCCTTTTCACGTTTTCAACCTTTTTTCCACCTTTCCTTTTCAGTGCGACAGACAAAATGGCGGCCGCCACTTCCTGATTTCGACCGATTCGAATGTTTACTGACATCTAACAACCAATCAGAATTTTGCTCGCGTACGGCACGGTGCGCGCACTGTGCTTGCACGGTGCGCGCTTATAGATATTTATATACTTTAAAATGCAATTTTCTCAGGAAATACTGAACAGATTGACACCAGATATGCAAAAGGCACTTCCCTGACCTGAGGACTACCTCTCTGCCAAATTTCAAGTAATTCTGTTAAGCCGTTCGGGCTGTACCTTCGACTAAAGGACCCTACGGAAAAATGCATGGGGAAAACATGTTTTGGGACCCCCCTTTTTTCTCGCCCCCGCTTGACGAATCACCCCAAGACTTTCAGGGTAGGAGCTGAACGGAGCGCCCCATTAGTTTTGAAAATTTTGCGAGCATTCGTCAACCGGCGCCAAAGTTATTCAAAATAGAATTTTGAGATTTCCTATGGAAACACGATCCTAACTATAACTATCTACTGGCGACCGCCAGTAGATAATATATATATATATATATATATATATATATATATATATATATATTGCAAGATTCGTCACCAACTTCCACGTCGCTTCGGAAAAGACGAACACAGACCCAGGTATCAGTGCAAGAAGTTTCTATTTTATTTCACCCAGCACTGCCGCCATTACACGTTTCGGCCTACATAGAGGCCTTGATCACATGACATGTGAGAAGAACATTCACATATTTAAAGTGCTAGTGCATGATCAGGTGGTATATATTAATCAGGTCACCATAGACATAGAAACAGTTTTCACCGAACTAGTCGAGTTTCTCGTGGTTGGCATAATGTCAAGAGAGCACACATCATTGCATCATTATTTTGTCATCATAATGAAAAACATCTTTAGAAACTTGTTTTTGTAATGTGCAAAAAGAGGCAGTAATGTAAGTAACAATTTACTCAACTTACTTAAAAAACCGAGACAATGTTCAGTTTTTAAGAGAACCATGTATACATGTATAGATATATAAATATATGAATATAAATATCTAAATATATAAATAAATAAATATATATTCTCATTCATGTAATAAATATGATAAAAGAATAAAACCCCAGTGGGTATACTCTAAAATTACATATCATTAGTTAAAATCCACAGATGAATAATGATGGTTCAACCATATACACATATCATTCACATAGTTTCATAAATACAATAGGATAAAGTGCTGGTGCTAAACCCGAGAATCACACTGCCTTTTAAGAATCAAAGCTGTTTCTTAAAGCAGAGGTGCCTATGTTGAATAAAGTGCTACCCAGTGTTAAAATATACATAACATTTTTTAAATATAAAATATAATACTGTGTTTGTAAAAGAATAGAGGAAGAGGCTCTAAATGATAATGCGTTATCTCGTCTATCATTTATCATTGGGGATTTTTATAGTTTGGGAACAGTAACAGTGCATGGTATTAATTTCATAGGCACGTATAGAAATCCTCATTGGCATTCAGACCATTTGGTGACATGGTATCTAGTTCTAGAATGTATCGGGTTTCTAGTTTGCGCAACATGGCTTCATGATTGCCACCTCGTCTGAGTGGCAATATACAGTCTATCGCAAAGTATTTCAAATGCTCAATGGCATTGTTGTGACTTTCTTTGAAATGTCTCGCGACTGGATAAGCAGGGTCACTGTTAGATATAGCTCTAATGTGCTGGAGTATCCTCTTATGAACCTGCAACTTGGTGCTCCCAACATATTGCAGGCCACAGGGACCCCAGCACATAAACAGCGAACTCTGTTTTACAGTTTAAGAATTTGCTTATCTTTCTTTCTTCCATATGAAATGGAGTCCTGTACGTAGTTGTGCTGACGCCATGTTTACATGCTTTGCAATTAGTGCAACAAAAGAATCCCTTCCTAGAATTCAGCCAATTTTTAGTTGAAATAATCTCTGGACTGCTTTTGACCAAGTCACTCGACATGGAACGTGCTTTTCTGAAAGTAATGTTTGGGACCAGTGTAGTTTGTTTTCCTATCACAGGGTCATTGCGAATGAGATTCCAATTGTGTCTGATTATTCTGCGGATAGTGCGGTGTTGTCGATTGTAAGTCAGTATCAATCTAGTGGGCTCTGTAGTTGAATTATCAGTGGGGCTAGGGGCCATCTGATTGTTTTTCTGGGCATCCGTTCTGGATGTTAGATTAGCTCTCCTAGTTGCCTGGTCAACATCTTTTGCTGAGTAACCCCTGGCTAGAAATCTTTTTCTGCTTTCATTTTGTGCCATTACACATTCCTCCTGTTGACTACAGATCCGTCTGATGCGCAACATTTCCCCGTAGGGAATACTGCGAATCAGATGGCCTGGGTGTTGACTAGAGGCGTGGAGTATGGAGTTCCCAGCTGTGGGTTTTCTGTGGAGTCTAGTTTGAATTTGATTCTCCCAGATGTATATCTCTACATCCAGAAATGTGATAATTTCCCTACTGATGTTGACCGTGAATTCAAGGTTCAGAGTATTGTCATTAATCTGATCAACAACATTTCTAGCCTGTATTTCAGAGCCCTTCCAGATGATAAACAAGTCATCAATAAATCGGTACCAGCAAATTACATGAGTGGTTAATGTTTCAGAGTATGTTGATCTGAGGACTTGCTCCTCCCACAGTCCCATGTGCAGACAAGCATAACTGGGAGAGAAGCAAGCCCCCATTGCAAAACCTCTGGTCTGCTGGTATACCTGGTTTTGAAACATGAAAAAGTTATTATGCAAGCATGTATGTATCATGGTCACCAACATTTTGTTATGATTGCTCATGTGGATGGATTTGGTGCCAAGGTAGTGTTCTACGGCCTTAATCCCATCCTGGTGATGAATGCTGGTGTACAGACTTGTGACATCAAGTGTTATCAATAGACAATCCGGATCCCATTTAATGTCTTTGATCTTATTTAAAAAGTCACTGGTATCACGGATATAAGATGGTAGCTGCTTTACATGTTCTTGTAGAAAATAGTCTACGTATCTGGAGGTGTTTTCAGTGATGCTATTCCTTGCAGATATGATGGGTCTGCCATGTGGTCTTTCAAGGTTTTTGTGCACTTTGGGGATAAAGTATATGGCCGGTATGACGGGATGATCATTCTTGAGAAATGTAAGTTCATCAACACTTATCAGGCCAGCACTTCTCCAGGCAGTCAATTTTAGATAAAAATCGCACCACATTTGTTTTACCTTGCCCATTTCACTCCTTCTGTAGCAGTTGTGATCATTCAACTGACTCATTGCCTCTTCCAGATACAGTTCTCTTGACCATAAAACAATGTTTCCCCCTTTGTCTGCCTGGCGCACTAAAATGTTGCCATCGGATTGAAGCTTCTTGATCAATTGAGAATAGCATTGGTTTTGATGCGTGTATCTGCGTTTGGACTAACCAATAGATTTATACAGTCTTTTTAATTCAATTGTGGTTAATTCTGAGAAAATGTCAATATTATCATGGAGCATGATAGGGGTAAAGATAGATTTGGCCTTAAACTGTGTATTACCAGACATGTTCAATGTGATAGCATCTTGGTTGATATCACTGTTGCTTTCTTCAGTGCAAATCGTTGGCACTCAAATCTGATGTTATTTGCATCGTAGTCTTTGATTGTTTTTCTCTTTGATGTTTATTGAGAATGAAATATTTTTCTGGTGAATTTGTAAATGTCAATCCGCGTCTGGGTGTAACTAAAATCACTGGCTGAACTGTAGGTTAAACCTAGTGATAAGATATAAGTTTCTGTTTTATTTAATGGTGTTGATGTGAGATTGATGATTGTTTGTGGATGGTTTGTTGCTTTATCATGTTTATTCATTTGCGGTTCCATCGCTTGTTCTGTTTGTATGCCATTTTATTGTTGTTGTTGCTGCATTGTTTGGCGCCTGTTGTTGCTGAGTCGTCGTTCACGTTTCGCATTTGCTCGTTTGGCTTGGCTGCATTTGCCGTGCGTGGCCGTAGTGTTGATCGTCGGTCCTGGCATAAAAAATCCACCTCTTGTGCCAGGGATGATATATTTTTTTTTTCCACAGCAGGATCCCAGGGGTGCCACCATCCAAAGAAAGGCACAACACCAGGAAACCGACACCAAAGGCAAAGTTGAGAGTTAAATGATGATTTATTCAAGCATCAAGTGTAAAAATGATGAGTTTCGGCCACCAGACATGTATATATATATATATATATATATATACATATATATATATATATATATATATACATGGCAATTATATTCACAATCCAATACCCTTGTGTTATAAATGTGAAAATACTGCACTTGCGTTGGAAAGTATTGAGAATTATATATGTTTCTTTTTCTCATTTAAAGTTATGTGAAAGTCCTCTTTCTATTATTATGTTTGGACTTTGAGGAACAGTGGGTCCTTCCTTTATGTTTGTAAACACACTAGAAATGGTGGACGAGTGATTTACCATTGTGGCTAGTGAAGAAGAGCGTTTGCTCGAAACGCGTTGCCATTAAACGTTTTTCAAACAACGAGCCTTTGAGTGCGAGTATTCCTTTACTGGATTCAGTATTGTGGAGTTTTCGAAAATATATCACCGGGACCCGAGCCCGGGAACTCGCACCGACCCCGAGAGGAGGAGAGCTGACGTGGTCGGGAACCTTTCTACTTCGCTTAATCACGGACGTTAGCTCACACCGCCGAAGACTGGAACAATCAATGTGTGTTTGAGGAATTACGTGGCTGGGGACGGCAATAGCTGTGTGGGTGAGTGTGGGGCTGGAGGACGCGTACCGGAGGGAGCGCGCGGTCCGATCCTACGTAACCCTATCGGAAGCATTGCACCAGCCTGCGAAAACGGTCTTTGATATTCGGCAGGGGTTCCGTCCACTCACTTTGGTGAGTGTCGAGGCAAGGAGTCGTATTTCCCGGGTTTCGATGCAGCAGAGATGAGCAGGGGAAAACCGTCCGGCACTACATCCATAGAAATGCAAGTGAAAGATAAAAGAGCGGCGAGGCCAGATGCTGCTCGCGATTTATTCTGTGAAACAGATGGCGAAGCGAGGGTTGGTACACAAGGGCCAAATGATGGGGCCACTACAGCTAATAAGGATTTGAGGCAACTTCTATTTCACTAGGAGAAACTGTAAAAACGGGAAATAAACAGGTGGTGGGAGGTCTCATCCCTTGACAATTATATTCAAGTTGGCAGGGTGTCAAGAGGACTTTGAATTCTGATAACACCCACATACCAGAATCCTCATCCAAAACTGCTGGAGGACTGGTCAAACCTGATGTCTGAAGCCTGTAAACATATGTTGGGGTTGCTATCTAAATATGCTGCCATTGAATTGGAACAAGTTCTGAAAGATATTGCAAAATTTAAAGAAGAACTAGATAAACATGCTGCACAGGATGAAATCAAGATTGCACTCGAGCAAATGGAAATTAGGCTGGATAAATATGAGGAAGAAATTAAATTAAAGAAGAAACGAACATTTCTAAGAGATAAAACCGATTATGCCAGCGGGAGTATTCTAACATTTGGCAGAAGATATGATGGTGCAATCAAGCAGTTTAAGCAACTGGGGAGATATAGAAAAGAACCAGAAGTGGTAACATCAGAGTCAGGATCTGACATTTATTCGGACTTGGAGGAGGTGCCCGAGGCTATAAGTGATGAGGCACCCACATTTAGACCTTTTGAGGAGTATCGTTTTTTACAAACAAATATGACTTTGATATCTCGACCTCCGGAAACAGTATGAGGAAGAGGAAGAGGCACAAGCACAAGAGGAAGAAAACAAGGAGAGGGGGAAGGAAACGCCAAAGAAACAATGCCGCATGGGAGACAAACACGGCAATCGAAGCAGAAATAATGGGTGAGAAAAACTTGACAGTTTTGAATTTATCTTCCCATGTTTTAACTGAGGCAGAAGTGTCTTTGCTTGAACTTGGTTTGACTTTTTGCCCAACGGCGAACTTTGATTACGCTAGAACCCGAATTAATGTATTTCTTTTTGTTCGCAAGTTGAAATTGTTAAAGTTGTATATGCAGAAGAGGAAACGTGCTTTGGAATGTGACACTGATGGTAGTGATGCCAGTGCCTCAATGTTTAAGAATCTTTGTTTAGCTGACATAGAAGGTCTGGCATCTGCATTGGAGTTATGTGGTGAGGAAATTGGTGAAAGGGATAAACGAACCATACTGGAAGAGATGGGTTTGGAGTTATCAGGGAAAGTTCATACTAAATTTAAACCCAGGTCCACTTTCAATCCAAATACCCCACATGACTCCCTTGACACTTTCCATGAGGTGGTTGTTAGGGATTTAATGCGTATCTGGGATACTACCAAAAACAGACACGCGCATAACTTAACCACTGAACAACGACTTGCATTATGTTCTTTGAATAATGATCCGGGGTTTGTAATCAAACCCTCGAACAAAGGGGGCAATGTGGTCCTTTGGGACATTAATCTGTATAAACAAGAAGCATATGCACAATTGATTCTTTCAGGCAATTATGTCAAATCAAACAGGGAGGACTACACATTGGCAGTGAATGCTTACTATAACAAACTTGGGGAATGGAGGAGGAAAGGCCTACTTGAGGAAAGTGAATATAGATTTCTCTATGTTAAACATCCGGTAGCATCCTGCTTTTATATGCTACCAAAAGTCCACAAGAGCCAAGCCACCCCCCCAGGCAGACCAATTGTTTCTGGCAAGGGCAGTCTTCTCGAAAATACTTCTATTTTCCTAGATTCTTTCCTTGCACCCTATGTGTTGTCTCTTTCGTCATACTGTAGGGACAGCACAGATTTTATCAATAAAATCGAAGGTATACTATGGCAGGAGAACTTTTGGCTTGTAACGGTTGATGTGGTGTGATTGTACACCTGTATAAGACATTCTGATGGAGTACAAGCATGCAAATACTTTTTCAGGGACAGATCCATTTTTTTATATGACCAAACAAACATGCTGTTGGATATGTTGACATTTTGTCTGGAAAATAACTTTTTTCTCTTTGAGGATCAATATTTCAAGTAAGAGGTTGGCACGGCGATGGGAAGTTGCTTTGCGCCGAGCTACGCTTGCATGATGATGGGGTGGTGGGAGGAGCAACTATTGTGGACTGCTGTGAATGAATTTTTGACGAAAGACATTGTCTTTTATACAAGGTTCATTGATGATATTTTTTTGATTTGGGGTGGATCCAAACCAGATCTTGATAGACTATTTGAGACCTTCAATAGTAATAGTGTGAACCTTCGTTTTACACTCAAAGTTGCTCAGGATGAGATGGACTTCCTTGATATAAGAGTCAGGATTGAGGAGGGGGTTTTGACTACCAGCCTGTGTAGAAAGTCCACAGCTGGGAACAGCATTCTCCATGCTAGGAGCCACCATCCCCCGAAACTTAAGTGGAGTATCCCCTATGGGGAACTACTACGGGCTAGACGTAATTGTAGCTCCGAAAGTAGTTTTGAGAAAGAACAGGAGACCATGTTACACAGGTTTCGCGATAGGGGTTACCCTGAAGATGTCCTTTCAAGTGCCAAGGACAAAGTATCCAAACAGAGGAGAGTCACATTACTGATAAAGAGACCTGTTGCTGACAAAGTAGGTAACAATGTCAGGATGATTACCACAGTTAATGTGGCAGCAAGGGCTGTAAGTGATACTCTCAATAAACACTGGCATCTGATTAGAAACGACCCAGTTGTGGGTGCAAGTGTTAATATACATCCACAAATAACTTACCGCAAAGCACGTTCCTTACAGGATATGCTTGTGAGAAGCTATTTGGGAGCAAGTAAGAGATTGACAAGGATACAACAGCAAAAATGCTTTTTTAAATGTGGGAAATGTAAAGCCTGCAGTACCAGCAAAAATGTTAAAACCTACTCTTTACCCACAGGGAAGACTGGTACGATTAAGAAATTTATGAACTGTAATTCAGATTTTTGTGTGTATGCCATCAGATGTCCATGTGCTAAATTGTATATTGGGAGTACGATTTTTCCTGTAAAGAAGCGCATTCTTGAACATCTCAGAGCGATCAAAAATGTGGATTTGAACTATTCAACTGCTAGGCACTGGTTGAAACATCACAACAAGGATGTTAATTGTTTTTCATTCTTTGGAATTGACAGGGTGCCAGCAAACCCCAGAGGGGGAGATCGTGAGAAACAATTAAGAGTTCTGGAGTCACAGTATATCATTCTTCTTGAGTCTAAGAATCCTTATGGCCTGAATGAAGATGAGGAACTTTTTGTTCATATTGGATAAGCAGTCATTGGGTGAAAATACCTGCTCCGCACATATCTGTGAAATGATAATTTATTTTGAATAATATAAAAATAAGAACCCAAGAATGTGGTTTGAATATTAATTTTGTGAAGTAAACAAGAAATATGTCATAGTCTTGACATGTGTTTCTGGGATAAAGTTTTGCGGATTGGTTGCCCTCTGCCGTCTCTTGCTGCATTCATAACACCACATCAAATTTCCTTTGTGATTTGTTATTTCACTCTGATTTTTTCTGTTTAGGACCATATGACAACTTGATCAGGTTTTTGAGAGTATTTAGGTGGAAACACTGAATGCATGTCAATTACAGATGTTGTTTTCAGAAATTTCATTGCCACTTGGCAATTATACTCACAATCCAATACTCTCGTGTTATAAAAGTGAAAATACTGCACTTGCGTTGGAAAGTATTGAGAAATATATAAGTTTCTTTTTCTCATTTAAAGTTATGTGAAAGTCCTCTTTCTATTATTATGTTTGGACTTTGAGGAACAGTGGGTCCTTCCTTTATGTTTGTAAACACACTAGAAATGGTGGACGAGTGATTTACAATTGTGGCTAGTGAAGAAGAGCGTTTGCTCGAAACGCGTTGCCATTAAACGTTTTTCAAACAACGAGCCTTGGAGTGCGAGTATTCCTTTACTGGATTCAGTATTGTGGAGTTTTCGAAAATATATATATATATATATATTACCTACTCGCGGTCGCCAGTAGGTAGTTATAGTTAGGACCTATTTTCCATAGGAAATCCGCAACATTCTATTTGGAATAACTTTGGCGCCCGTTGACGAATCTTCGCAAAATTTTCAAAACTTTTGGCCAGCTCCGGTTTGCTCCTATCCTGAAAGTCTCGGGATGATTCGTGTAGCAGGGACTGAGAAAAAAGGGGAGTCCCAAAACGTGTTTTCCTCATGCAATTTCCCATAGAACGTTTAGCCGCAGCTACAGCTCGAACTGCTGAACGGAATTACACCAGAAAGGTAGACCTTGGTTCAGAGTTGTGCCTTTTGCTTAAATGGTGTAAATCCATTCAGTAGTTCCTGAGAAAATCAAAATCAAAATCACATATATATCTAGGCAGAGCCTAACCGCACATGTCATCGTGAGATCTTATGGGCTGTCAGTACTTCATCCAAGAAGTGTTGGCAGCCATCCTGGGACCAATATAAATGATAGCACCTAATTAAAAAGCATTGCAGTTAATAGAATGTTTTAAGACTTTAGTTACATTATAAATCATTTGTTGATGGTACCATACTCATTTTAGGAATGCTTTTCCCACAGAGGTTTGGAAGGTGATCTATAAGCTAAACTGAGAGCGTATTTTCTGTAAATTCACATTACCTTTCTCAGTCATGTGAGAATGAAGTCTGACATTCTCAGTAAAACATGTACTTCCAACAACGGCAGAGACTGTCAGTTGATTCCTTTGTGTTCTACTGCAGCTACCCAGAGTGTTCTAAAGAACAACTAGAGCGCTAACAGTCCTACTTATGACAAACGTAGCCATCTTGATTGGAATAAAGTGGTAACTTTTAAAATATTCAGTTTAAAAAGAAACAAAATGAGGGGGTTCATTTTGCCATAGAAAGTATGATTAGTGCTGCAGAAAGAAAAATTAGGGCACATTTTGAGTGACTTCTCAAATCCTCTTCTATTTCATTAAAAAATTCTGACATTCAGACTGCAACATGCACTTTCAATACCAGCAGCAGACTTCCCTGGTGAGCAGTAGCTTTACTACAGTGATCTACTGAGCAACTAGAGTGCTAACATTCTGAATTGATGGCAAATGTGTGACACATCTGAATGCCTTCTTGATGGAATCAAAGTAAAAAACTGAAAGTATTTCCTACTGAGGAAACTGTAGTAAATGAGGAAATTAGGAAACTTCATAACAAATAAGTCTCCCAAGATGGCCACCAGAGACAAAAGAGCCCAAATGTAGCACACATATCACCCAGATGTAGCACAAGTATATCCCAATGACAGAATGTTCCAGAGTGTTCTAACACACAACTAGAGCGCTAACAGTCTTACTTATGACAAAAGTATGGCACACCTGAAGCCATCTTGATTGGAATAAAGTGGTAACAATCAAAACATTTAATTTGCAAAGGAACAAAATGAGGGGGTTCATTGTGCCATAGAAATTATGATTAGTGCTGCAGAAAGAAAAATTAGGGCACATTTTGACTTCTCAAATCCTCTTCTATTTCATAAAACAATTCTGAAATGCAGACTGAAACATGCACTTTGAATGCCAGCAGCAGACTTCCCTGGTGAGCAGTAGCCTTACTGCAGTGATCTAATGAGCAACTAGAGTGCTAACATTCAGAATTTATGGCAAACGTGTGACACATCTGAATGCCTTCTTGATGGAACCAAACTAAAAAACTGAAAGTATTTCCTACTGAGGAGACTGCAGGAAATGAAGAAATTAGGAAACTTCATAACAAATAAGTCTCCCAAGATGGCCACCAGAGACAAAGGAGACCAAATGTAGTCCAAATATCACCCAGCCAAGTATAGCCCAATGACAGAATGACCCAGAGTGTTCTTAAGAACAACTAGAGCGCTTACTCTCTTACTTATGACAAAAGTATGGCACACCTGAAGCCATCTTGATTGGAATAAACTGTTAGCACTTAAAACATTTAATTTAAAAAGGAACACAATGAGGGGGTTCATTTTGAGATAGAAATTATGATTAGTGCTGCAGAAATAAAAATTAGGGCACATTTTGAGTAACTTCTCAAATCCTCTTCTATTTCATTCAAAAATTCTGACATGCAGACTGAAACATGCACTTTTAATACCAGCAGCAGACTTCTGTGGTGAGCAGTAGCTTTACTACAGTGATCTAATGAGCAACTAGAGTGCTAACATTCAGAATTAATGGCAAATGTGTGACATATCTGAATACCTTCTTGATGGAATCAAAGTAAAAAACTGAAAGTATTTCCTACTGAGGAGACTGCAGTAAATGAGGAAATTAGAAAACTTCATCACAAATACATCTCCCAAGATGGCCACCAGAGACAAAAGAGCCCAAATGCAGCACAAATATCACCCAGATGTAGCCCACATGTAGCCCAATGACAGAAGTGTGCAAAACACTTATTTTTTGTGTTTTTGCAATTTTATATAGTGCAGACTTGTCAGGTATTGGAGTGCCTTACATGAGCATTGGTTACATCACACAAGATCAAATTCATTTTGGTTGTAGACATGGGGAGATTACGTGAATTGACCAGAATCACAGAATGTTGAGCTGAAGCAGAAACTCCAACCTGGTTCCCCAGTTGCAAAGTCTGCGGCTCTGGAAGTGACACCACATCCTCTCCCCTAAGTGCAACATTTAAGTGGTCAACTGGATAAAAAAACATAAAGATAACAAATAATTTAAACGTGCTCTGTCGCTATTTGAAAACTCATAAAATATACCCTCATTTTAGTTTTTTAGAGCACTAACCATAATTTTGATGCAAATAAGACCCTCTCATATATGTAATTTCTAAAGGAAATGCTCTAGGTATTACAGTTTTGATTACATCAAGATAACGTCAGGCGTTCCACACTTTTGTAATAAATAGATAAATAAAATCTATTTGGTCGCAGAGGTTCCTTTTGTTACACATAACCTCTACCTTGTACAGATGCTAAGTGTATGAATCTTTTGTGAAAGTATGGATGTCGTTGAATGGTTGTGGTATGGTTGTATTTATTGAAGTCAATCTAGGGGCGGTTTTCTAGTGAATGGATTTGTTTATATGATTTTTTTTTCAATGATTGTGTTAATCTTGTCTTTTGTATGAACTTTTATAATCAGTTTTATTATTTTGAATGAAGAAAAGATATACATAAAACAGAACAATTTAAATGTTATGAAATATATAAAGCAATGAAATAATAAAAATAATGAAAAATTCAATGTCAAGTGTCGCTGTTGTGAGTAAATGCATGAGATAATTTAAGAAGAACTAAGTTTTGATATAAGGAACAGATAGGCTTCGAGGGAGTATATTCAGTTGTTTGTAGTTTTTCCCCCTCTTCCCCCAGACTGAAAAGAACAACCTATAGAGGGGGTCCCCCATTTTGCAGTAACCTGCTCAACTCCAGCCTTTAGAAGCTGGACCCTCACGTCTTCCAATGGCTGGTGGACCGGTGGGGTCCGTTTTCAATGGACCTCTTTGCAGCGTGCCTCGATCATCAAGTGACACGGTTTTTCAGTCGGAGGCTGGATCCACTGGCCGCGGCCCCGGATGCCTTTCTACAGGATTGGAGTTATGCTTTTGCTCCGTTCTCAATGATCACGAGGGCGGTGGCCCAGATCCGTTGACAGGAGGTGGAGGTGGTAATGGTGACTAAGTTTTGGAGGTCTCAAGTCTGGTTTTTGGTTCTACAGGAATTTTCTTGGGATACTCCAATCCGACTCCCCAAGTTTCTTCATCTTCTTCTGAACCCAGATCATGTGCCGCACCATCTCACTGCTGAAGGTTCCCTGTAGTTCATGGCCTGGCAACTTTCAGGCAACGCTGGTCTCTCCCAGCCCTATCGCCACCAGCTGAACATCTCTTGTCATAGGTGTGGGCAGACAGCACCACCGAACGTTGCTGTTCTGCCTGGACAAGATGGGTTCGTTGGTGTCTTCGGAGGAACTTGGATCCCGTGGCTGCCAACGCCGTTCAGATTTTGTATTTCTTGGCTGATCTGGCAACGGAAGGCCTGGCATACCGTTCAATCAATGCAGTTAGATCAGCAATTTCCACGGGTCATGCTCCAGTAGATGGGACACCGGTAGGGGAACATCTTTTCGTTTGCAGACTACTGCGAGGTATTTGCCTCTCCTTGCCCCCAGAGCTGCATGCTGCATTACTCTTCCTTATGGGACGTCAATCTGGTTTTGATTCTCATTCTATCCTGGCAACCGAATAAGTACCTTTCATTGAAAGAACTGTCAGCTAAGTTAGCTATGCAATTGTGTTTAATCTCTTGCAGGAGAATTTCTGATGTCAGATCCTTAGACATTTCTGCAAGAGTTTTTTCCCCGGAGGGGGTTGTCTTCATGGTGAAGGAGTCGCACCAAGTCACTCACCCGTGTGGTTTCTTATCCGGCTTTCCCAGACGTTCCCAAATTGTGTGTTGTGAACTGCCTAAGGGCGTATGAAGATCTCACTCAAGAGTTTCATCCTCTGGGCGAACACCAATTGCTTGTTGCTCTAAAAGAGACTCACAAAGCTCTCTCTTATCCTACTATAGCCAGGTGGGTGTGCTGGGTCATGCAAGAGGTGGGCATTGACACAAGCCAGTTTGGAGCCCACTCTGCACTGGAGCCATGGCCTCAAAAGCTTTTTCTTTGGGGGCTCATCTGGAGGACTTTGATGCGGACAGCGGATTGGTCCTCTGACTCGATCTTCAAGAGATTTTATTTCAAACCAGTAATAGAGGTTGCTTAGTGGTGAGTAAGCTTTAAACTAGCATAATCTGAGCCTCCGGTCATGACATAGAATGGAAATTTCCATAACATCCTAACGGTAAGTTTCAATTTTATTAAGGACACGGAGGCGAGGATTATCCCGCCCGATACACCTTCGGTGCAAACCCTCTCAGTATGGTGGTAAGTAATTTGTTCATGAGTCATAAATGGCTTCTTGTTAACTGCTTTTAGCTGTCAGTCTAGTGAGCTTGCAGTTTTAATAGCAAACTGCTGATAACCTTTCAACGGGTTTGTTTCGGTGCCTTACGTTATTTTATTTTTTTAAAGGAAGCGATGGTTTGAAACAGGACAAGTGATTGTGCTCTTCGCGTACTTCTCGCGAAGAAAGAGGAGGTACTATATGAGAGACTGGACACTGTAAAAGGACTATAATGCTGGATCTCCTTATTTTTATGGGAGTTGATGTTTTTGATTTAAGTTTCTCTTTTGGACTGCTATGAAATTTGTTAGATAATAAAGCGAAGAAAGACTACAGCCATAAGAGTAGAAAGCAGTAAGAGAGGTAAGCTAAGCTCAATAGATTGCAAATGTTTTGTAACTGTATATCTAATAATCAGAAGCTTGTGGTTTCTAGGGTTTTGTAAATGGCTTACGGTATCCTTTTGTATTAAATAGAATCCTCAGCCAAAGAAAGTGCCCAAAACCACCCGTGGGGAATAGACACAATTCTGCACCCCATCCAGAAAGAATCTAAGGTACTTCAGAACCATCATAGTCCTCATCTCGTTATGTCTCTCTCATTTTTTTTTATTTATAAATCTGTTTATTGAAGTTTAAAGAAGCGTACAGTACATTATGAAGTCAGAATAACATTCATTGACATTTGTACCGTTATTATTTACCCTGGCGAGTGTACATTGATTGGTGAGGAGTGGATACACCTCCTAAGCTCATGCCGGCATTGTAGGCCTCTCAACTGGGGCGACAGCTATAAAGTCGCTTTTGGTATCATACCACAGAAGGAGACGGCCCCAATTGAAGAGTACCAACACTCCACCCACTCTCCCCCAGTATGTCTCCACAAACAGTTAGCAAACCATGAGGTAACAGGGGCCAAACTTCTAATGCCCAACAAAAACAGCATCAGCAGCAAAGTCCGACCTTTATTCTAGTATCGTCTGTCCATGTCCCTTAGGTCGTCCCCCCATCCCAATGCCCCATATATAAGCTTTGCACAAACAATATCACATTTGCTTTTGCGCCCCCACCTATGCTCTTGCCACCGTACGCCATGCCACTCATCTGGATTGGCTGGTGCCAGGCCCCCCTAGGAGGGCAGCCCCATCACGCACCTAACAGGCCTCTGCGGGATCCCCATCTGAGCGCATCATGATCTGCAAAAGCACCTCCCACTAAACTGCCATTGGCGTCTTCCTGAGGCCTAGCGTTTCCTCCCTCAGGAGGGCCGTGCCCTTCGCCTTAGCCCACACCAGGAATGAACCTCGTCATGCCAGCGCGTGCGGCGAATCAGCCGCTTTCCATCATTTAGTAAGCAGCCGCTTTGCCACAACTAACCCCAGGTCGATGAACCGAGAGGTAACTTTCATGGAAGGAGTTCTGTAAAAGAGGTGTAGCAGGAAGGTTGGCCATTCGAACGGGATATTGCAATCTGTGCACTCGCAGATCGCCTCTTGCACTGCCTGCCAGTATGAACGCAGTACCGGACAGCTCCACAACATATGGATTAGGCCGGCGTCTAGCTCCGCGCAACAGGGACAGCCCGCATCCGTACGGTGGAAGTATCTATTGATGGATGCGGGTGTGAGGTACACTCTATGTAAGATGAAGAATTGTATTTGGCGGAAGCGCATGTTTATAGGGATGCTCGTCGGGCCCTGCAGCGCCCTATCCCATTCCTTGTCGGCCATGGGCCGGGCCAGATCCACCTCCCACTTACTACGCAGCGGTGCCAGATAGATCGCCGCATGTGTGCGCAAAGATGCCACAAACCACTGAACCAGATATCTCCCCCGCCCCATATTGGGGAGATATGCATCGTGAGATGTTATTCCGGCTCCTCCCTGAGATCTCCCCAACCGCTTGTGAGTGTCACCATCAAAGACCGATGACGAAGAAAGTGGCCAGGAGCCAACCCCGTCTCCTCCGCTAGGGTGGCGAACGAGAGGAGGGCACCCTCCAGGTAAAGATTCCCCAGCATTTGTATGTCTACCGCGCTCCAGTCCACGAGTTCCGAAGCGCCATGCACCCCTTGCCCGCTAGGAGAACCTTCGAGCGGTATGGCCGGGGAATAAGGAGTCCGGGCCCGGGTGAGGTAGAGGCTACGGCGGTAGCATTTGTATGCCACCACCACGAGGAGAGGCACAGGCCTCGATACTTTCGCGGCCAGGTGGAAATGCATAATGATGTCAGCTAGAGGGAGGGGGGTGCAGCAGTCGCAGTATTGTCATGCCCTCTATCTGCCATCCACCGGGCTATCCACTGCAGTTGCGCAGCCAGGTAATAATGCTCAAAGCACAGCATTGCAAGTCCCCTCTGGTCAGTGGGGAGGTACAGCTTGGGTAACGCAACTCTATGGCGTGCATTACCCCATAGAAAGTCCTGAAGTGTCCGTGCAAAGGCTGCGAAAAAGGATGCCGGGATATAAATGGGCAGATTGGCGAAGTAGTACAGGAGTCGGGGTAAAATCACCATTTTGACTAAGGCGACTCGGCCTGTGACCGTGAGGGCTCGAAATGCATACAGACAGGACTTAACGGCATTTACACCGAGACATGAAAGAGCAGCGAAGTCGAGTAGAATGCGCTCCAGTTCAGCCGGGATGTGAGCCACATCTCTGACAAAGACCAACAAGTCATCCGCATAAAGCGATACCTGATGCGTCGCATCGCCTGGGGGGATGTCATCAGTCAGCTCCCTACGGCGGCGAGGGGCTCTATTGCTAGCGCAAACAGGAGGGGTGAGAGCGGGCACCCCTGTCTGGTGCCACGACAGACTGGGATGGCATTGGAGATGTACGGTCTGGTTCTCACTCTCACGTGGGGTCCTTGTAAAGGAGGGCTGCCAGTTGGAGGAACCCGAGGCCCAACCAGTAGTGCGACAATGCCGCAACCAGGTATCACCATTCCAGACAGTCAAAGGCCTTTTCAAGATCTAGGACCAGGCAGCCCGCCCAAGGCCATTGTTGAACACTGTCAGACCAGTAATAACCTCCTGTGCTGGGAATTTACATTGGGGTGAGTGGAAGACTGTTCATCTTCACAGTAGTCTTGGAAATTCAGGTGAGTGGTTCTTGGTCTGACAAGCCACTGCCAACTTGCAGAGGTAGGAAACCTGGCCACATCACCTATGACTGCCAGGCATAGCTGTCTATAAACTACTTTGAAGGAGAGAGCTGGTCAGTTGCTCAGGGGAGGCACTGAGGGTGTCCTTGCATGAAGAAGATGCTTTTCAAAAGGAGAGGGTACTGAAGGGTGCAAGGCAGGATGACTTGAATATGACTTACTGTTCCCTAAGCTTGGGTAATGATGAGGCTCATGAACCCCAAAATTACTTTGCAGTGGGAGCGGAAATGTGTCCCACAGTGGACAGATGAACTCCTGCACTACAAATTTCAATGCATTCAGAATAGTGGAGCAGATCCACGTCGACCTGAATGCTTCCACCCAACACTATGTGGCAGATTTACAAGCCCCGTGCGCCACTTTTGCGCCACCGTTGCGTCACTTTTGTGACGCAGCGGCGGCGCAAAGCTAGCATCGTGCTGCGACAGATTTACAACGTGACGCATCTAGGGAGATGTGTTACGGTGTAAAGCCCTGCGCCACATTAAACCCGCGTCAGGTTTAATGTATGCAGGGTGGGCGTTACGTCGGAAAAAGCCTCGGAAAAGTGACGAAGTGAAATCTACAAGATTTCACGCAGTCACTTTTACAACGCTGGTGCGTCAAATCCTTATGCCTGCTTCAAGGAGGCGTAAGGCGTAATGCACCATGTTAGGGATAGGGCAGGTTGGAACAGTGCTGGAGTTGCGTCACGCTTGCCACACAACTTCAGCACTGCGCCAACCTTTCACGCGGCGCAAGGACAAGCAGATGTGTGACTCATCTGCTTGTCCTTGCGCCACGATGCACCACATTGTAAATGCGCCGCATCTGCTGTGGTGCAAGGGAAAACTTGCATGACGCATCTTCCCTGGCGCATCCCTGCTGATTTGCAGGGATGCGCCAGGGAATGTAAATCTGCCCCTATGTACTTACCAAGATCACAAGTGGTACCTAGCTTGTTAGGATAGTGGGTTTCCTGTCTGCATCAGAGGAAGAGCTCAAGCTGCAAGACTACTTGCCTGGTGCTTGTGCTGCCTCCACTTACCTCACACTAATGTGATAGGCAGGAGCGACTCGAGTTGGGGAAAAGAGCTGGGGTGGCTTTTGGAAAGGGGAGATGGGGAGGACGAAGACAAATACAAAAAAAATGAAAAAGAACCTACAAATAGCGCTCCAGCATCACTCTCGTCTGCTCTTCTCCTCTCCACTGCAGGCAGGCACAGGCTCCCTGCCTGCCCTGCCGTCAATCCAGAAGCTGCTCTCAAGCATCATGCTCTTCTCCTCTCCACTGCAGGCAGGCACAGGCTCCCTGCCTGCCCTGCTGTCAATCCAGAAGCTGCTCTCAAGCATCATGCTCTTCTCCTCTCCACTGCAGGCAGGCACAGGCTCCCTGCCTGCCCTGCCGTCAATCCAGAAGCTGCTCTCAAGCATCATGCTCTTCTCCTCTCCACTGCAGGCAGGCACAGGCTCCCTGCCTGCCCTGCTGTCTATCCAGAAGCTGCTCTCAAGCATCATGCTCTTCTCCTCTCCACTGCAGGCAGGCACAGGCTCCCTGCCTGCCCTGCCGTCAATCTAGAAGCTGCTCTCAAGCATCATGCTCTTCTCCTCTCCACTGCAGGCAGGCACAGGCTCCCTGCCTGCCCTGCTGTCAATCCAGAAGCTGCTCTCAAGCATCATGCTCTTCTCCTCTCCACTGCAGGCAGGCACAGGCTCCCTGCCTGCCCTGCTGTCAATCCAGAAGCTGCTCTCAAGCATCATGCTCTTCTCCTCTCCACTGCAGGCAGGCACAGGCTCCCTGCCTGCCCTGCTGTCAATCCAGAAGCTGCTCTCAAGCATGAGAGCAGCTTCAGGACTGGCCTGAGTGCCAATGATTTGCGCTCCAGGACAGACTGGGAGCCTCTGCTTGCTCTCTCCAACCCCAGCAATGCAGATGAGGCTGCAGAGACTTTCACTGCTCATGGCAGTTTTGCCGGACTGGAATGGCCGGCCAAACCCGCATGCGCAATGAAGACAGTGCAACCACTCCCCCTCCAGCCTGTCACCACCCTAAACCCGCCCCTAAGTCCCGGCACAAGAAAAAATAAAAATAAAACAGGGATTAATCCCTTATTATTATAATTTTATTTTTCACATTTGTGAAAGTGCTGGCGTTGGGAGGGGGGGGACAGCTCCACCGCCATAACGAAGAAGTCACCGCTGGTGATAGGCATTTACTGTGCACCATGTTGAACAGAATTTCCAACTCAGTAAAGGCAGCCAAGAGGGCACCAATCAAAAGTCAAGTAAGATAATTATTAAGGTACTGTGCAAAACCAGAAGAGGTAAGGAATGTGTGGAGGGAAGAGACTGCTATAAAATCAGGGAGAACTTTAATCTCCAAACCTTCTCAGTGAGGTTGTCCCCTCAGGAGAAGCAGAAGCTAAGAGGCGCGCAGCGCAAGATGGCCGCCACCTGAGGAGCTCCGCGTTATCGAGCTACGCTCAAACACGAGGCGTTGCGTTTTTCCTGGTGGTTTGTTGCAGAAAAGATGTTTATGGGCACCGGAGTGTGGAAATGTGGATTTTCCTGATCAGTTATGTCCCCTATCTTGGACCCCAACGGTTCTATATGCATGTTACAAGCACATGTATGTTCCCTCCAGTTCCAGTTTCGAAGACGCAAACACATGTGCGTCCACCATCAACATGTCCTCTGTCAGATCCGCCATGAATGGGCTGGATATTCGATTCCTAAGTATGAAAGGCCACCGACTTCATATGGCTAAGTTACTCCATTTTTACAGTTCAGACGAAGTAGGCCCGATTCTGCCATTGAATTCTTTCCCTGTTCTTTGCCTCTGACAAGCGTCGGCTTGAGCTCGCATCTGTATCCATGAACTTTGTCCTATTTCCTGTGCAGCTAACGGTGCCTGCCTCGGCCAGTTTCGCCTGCCTGCCAAGAAGCTGTATTTCACCTTCGAATTATCTACTTTGCTCTTCAGCCGATGCATTCCTGTCTAGTAGTTTAGGTAAACATTTCCTTTAGCTCTCGAGCAAAGGGTTTGGCTCTCTGTCTTCATGCAAGTAATTCATAGCCCAGTTGCCATGGAAAGTTTTCTGCCTCTTGCACCTCATATAGACACTTAGACGCTTGTGCACGCACACACAGTCAGTATAGAATAGATTTTGTCCGAGAGTCCTTCCTTGTGGATAACATAGTTCTTTAAACATAGGATGTTAGATATGATTTGGGATTAGGTTGACTTGACCCCCCAGACTTTTCGTCTCCACATGTAGAGCTAAATGTCAAGTCCCCTTCACCCCCTAGTTGCACGTCAATTACACGTCATGCTGCTGCGCGCGCATCTCTGCCAAGTATTATCTTATAGATCCACCTATGCATGAAATCATAACCAATCATGTTTCTTTTTACTCCTAATTACGCCTAGTTTCGGTTACGTAGTCACAGTGTCGTTTCTCTTATCAATTGTTACGCCTTCTACATTTGTTTCATTGTAATGTATGTTCTATAAAAGCAATTTCCTGTCAATAAAGTATCGTACTTCACTTCCTGAACCTTCATGGTGACGGAACCTGAAGGCCGCCACTCGAGTCGGCCATTTTGGAATAAAGCCCATTCAGAAACCTCTTATACCACGGATTCTGCCTCTTATTATTCTGAGCTATTTTGTTTAATATGTCGTATGAAATTCAGTCCCGGTAATATTTTATTTACCACATAATGGCGCCCGAATAGGGACACTTTCTCATCTCACGCGCCGGTGGTGCGTTGCAGGCCCGGTCTCCTGCCACAGCTGGACGGACCATAACGCGTACCAGCAGGATTTCCTGTAGCTCCCTCCGGTCAAGCGGGGGCGACTGAGGCTGCGATCAACCCAGACGAGGCGGTGAGAAGTGCGAAGTATCCCGACCAGAGCCTAGCTGAGAGAGCAAGATCCGAGGTATACAGAGGCCCACCAGGTTTTCGAAGTCCCGATGTCCAGAGGGTCCGATGTCCACAGTCGAGTCCAGTCCATTCTCCGAGGCCTTTCGTTTTGAGCTACTCGGTGAGTACCATCGCCGGGGAGGCGTGCTGACGCGCACATAGGTTGTGCCGGTCAAGACGGATTTGGGTACACAAATCCGGTCTGCACTGTTTAGCAGTGTATATGTACTGTTTAGCAGTATATCAAGTATTCCGAAGTATCTAGTTATTGTCAAGAATTCAGCTTGGTGATTAGTTATGCAGACTGTCATCATTGTTGGTCATTTTTAAAAATGTTTAATGTTTAATGTTTAATGTGTTAAAATGTCCTGCATATTGTGGTATGAATGATTGTTCATTGTTCACTGTTTATTATTGTGTTTTTCCGTATTAAGTGTGTTCAAGATTAAGTATCAGAATCAGTTGTCAATATGCCGCTCTTTTCGAAGTTAAGACAGATCACTACTAGAAAAGGGGTGCTTGAGGAGGCAGTTCCTATTCCTCCTAGGGACACTCCAGGGCACTTTATGTATCACAAGCATGGCTTAGACGCCATATTATTCCTAGATCTATGGGTGGACTACACCAAAGAGTTACCAGAAAGTCAGAGATGGCCCGTCGCTGGGACCTGGGATGCAGAATGTATCATGAAAGTAGAAGAAGAGTTGTGGAAGAGGAAAGCTAGACAGTCACAGAAAGACGCTGTTGAGTTATGGCGTAAAGAATCGCATAGGCGCACTGAAAAAGCGCTAAGACAGGAAGAGAGAAGTAAAGCAAGTGCAAATAAGGTTCGAGAGAATCTGTTGATTGAAGAAGGCACACGAGTACAAGCAGAACAAACAGAGAGACAAAGAAATGCCCTTATAAAAGGAATGTATCCCCTTCTGGCCGAAGGATTGCCTAAAGCTACTGCGGCCATACCAAAAGACTTGCCACCCCCATTGTTTCCGATAAAAGTACATCCTAAGGGACATCCCAGAACCGCAGAAGATATTTTTCTTTCCTCATATCTAGATGACGCAGTTCCCGAATATGCTAACCCCGCACCACATAGACCGTCTGCTGGGGGGGTTCAACGTCAAGACCAGGTATCTGTCCCTACGGTCACACCAAAGTCCGACACAAGTCACGACACAAGCTTCGGCAAGCACATCTGCTTCCGCATCTGTCCCCGCAACCGATTCTGCAGCTGCGTCCACACCTGTAGTGGCTGTAGCACGTTCAACGAATCCTTTCACGTCCAGTACCCTAGAGGGGGCTACGGGGGGTGCTACTAGCATTCCTTTCACGCCACCCAGAGTGAGTAAATTTTCTTTCCAAGAATCAGTACATGCACGTACGCCCAAACTTATAAATACCCGCATGCTTAAGGATCTTATGATAGATTGTAGATATGATCCGGTGCCCGGTAAAGAGGACGAAATGGTCCTGGCATCATTACGCGTTAGACGAGCTGCATCGTTTTTAGGGAGGCTACCAGGAATGGCTATGCATTTAGATAGCATATATCATTTTGTCCAAACAGGAAAAGATCCTGAATGCATTAACAGAGCTATGGAATATCAGAAAGTAGAGATACAGGGAGAATTGTTACGTTTTCTTGTAAATTGTGTGATCAGAAGTCAAGACCGACCGGGGGTAGACCCGGAAATAATGCAAACTCTTACTAAATGGAGTCAGAATATATCAGACGGAAAACATGATAAACAAGGAAGTATAGTAGCCATGTGCCGAAAAATTAGGAAAGAAGTAGAACGTATACATGAAGAAAGATTGGAGACAGACGAGTTTGAGCAAGATGAAGCTTCGGAATCAGGGGATTCCGTAAGACAGTCAGACACCATAGCCTATGTAGGTAGAGGAAGGTCCTGTAATAATGCTAGATGTTTTTCTGACCCGATACACTCTGTATGTCCAAACAATAGCAGAACTTATCCGACGCCTATAATAAATATGAAGTCTCCTGAACGTTTGTTTCAAGCCGCAGATAAAATACTTCGAGAACGAAGGGGTTACCACCTCCTCGATTCTATGGACGAACAAGAATTAGCTAGGTCAGCTGTTCATTGGATGGACAGTCCCGGAAAATATGGTGATGTGACAGTCGCACACACGTTTTTAAACCTCAGTCCAGATGAACAACGTTTAGCTGGGATCTATATGATTCAGCAACTTCTTATATTATATAAGAGTCAACATGCTGATCCTGGTCCCTTACCTGATATATTAACCGAACTACTTGCGAATAGATGGAGAGGTTCTAGTAACAAGTTAATTAAAGAAATACTAATGTCACGTAAACAGTACGTTCTTTTTGTAAGCCCAGATCCTTTCTCGATCCCCAACAAAGAAGGAACACCGTACTACATGGATAGACAGAATCCCTTACGAGAAGTGCACCCAATAAAAGGCGAAGACAGTCAGTTTCACCGTGTATTTGTATACACACCTATAACAAAAATCGAATTGTTAGAAATGAAGAAAGTAGTACCCAGTCATGACAAAGACCCAGCGGGTTTTCACCGAGAAATTAAAGACATGTTACTGATGGGAGAGTACACCTATCCTGATATTATGACGATATTAAAGGTGCTAATGCCTGCTGGCATTTATGAAAAACTGAAAGAAAAAGAGTGGGAAGTGGGAGACCAAAAGATAGATTGGACAGCATTAGAAGCAGAAGAAAAAGCCCGAACTGCAGGTTCAGGACTCGGGGATAAAGTTAAAGCATTACCAGGTTTACTAGTACAGGTACTGCCACGTTTATTGACTACGAAAAAGGAAGATTGGGGTGCAATCACAGCCTGTAAACAAAAGCATGATGAAGACACAAGTGATTATTATGCCCGATTTGAAAAATGTTTTGGTATAAATAGTGGTATAAAAGCAAGTAGTGACTCATATCCACATTTATTTGTGACAAAATTAGTGGAAAACGCATTGCCTCCAGTGAAGAATAGAATATTGAAATTCGAGAGTACCTGGCAAAGTAACACTCCGTCACAAATGCTACAAATGTTACAGTATCATCACAATAGAATTAGAGATGAACAAGAACACGAGCAAAGACGTATGAAGGATACTAAAATGAAAATGCTAGTTTCCCAGACAGTACCAGCGGATGGTCACAAAAAGGGTGTGACACATTCCGGAGATTCAGCAGTTCCTGTAAAAGGAACCTGCAATTACTGTAAACAACTAGGCCATTACGTACACGATTGTCAAGTTCTGAAGCGTAATATAGCCATAGGTATTGCAAAAGAAAGACCACGACTAGTCAGACAGGATCAGAATGAACAAGGAGCTACGCAGCATGGACAGGCCATGCCAGCTCAGCAACAGGCTATGCCAGCCTCACAACAGCCCATACAGTTTGTGCCAGCTGCACCACCGTTGCCTGCTGCTGCCACACAAACAACTACACGACAAATGTACCAGACTGCACAGTATGAATATCCTGAATATCAGCGTTACACATGAAACAGCCTAGAGAGGGAAGTTGACTTACCCCTTATTGAGATCCCGGTAGATCAAGAAGGACCTTATGTACATAGTGAATTATTAGGTCAAGACAGAAAATTTTTACTCGATACAGGGGCAAGTCGAACAACTATAAAACGTAGTGAAGTTCCAGGGGCACCCCTCTCAGGCTCTCAAAATGTTTCCCTTGGTTTTTCAGGAAAGCCTATTGTTAATAAGGTATCACAGCCGCTTCCACTTACGATTGGTCCCTTGACACGAACTACTGATTTATTGCTTACCAAATCTTGTCCAGAAAACTTGTTAGGTATAAAGACATTGAAAGCCCTAGGGGCTATTATCTGTTGTTCTCCGGAAGGAGTAAGATTGTTTTTACGTGATTTTAAGGGTCACTATGTATCCAGAGACATGGATTCCCGACTACAGACTTTACCTGCACATTTATGGGCACAAGGCCCTACTGATGTTGGTTGCATGAACATTACACCATATCGAGTCACACTAAAGGCAGGAGTGGTATTACCACGAATGCGACAATACAAGCTACCACAAGATGCTGTAGCGGCTTTACTGAAAATCATTGACGAGCTCGTTGCCCAAGGAGTGGTTGTGGAAACCGACTCCAATGTATGTAATTCACCGATCATTCCGATTCTTAAACGAACTGATCCAATGGCTCCGCCAGTATATCGATTAGTTATTGATCTGCGCGAATTAAACAAATGCATTGTGCCACAATTTCCTGTGGTCCCCGATATCTCATCATTACTGACAGCTATTGATTCTCAAGCTACATTCTTTACTGTAATTGATCTCAAAAATGCCTTTTTCAGCGTCCCAATAGATCCGGAAAGCCAATATCTGTTCGGATTTAGTTTGAATGGACGAAGCTTTAAATTCACACGCGCTCCTCAAAGATTTACAGAAAGTCCCAGCATCTATAGCCAAGCACTGAAACGAGAACTTGACAGCATACACATGCCAGTTGACACTGCACTGCTTCAATACGTCGATGATCTGCTGATCACCGCCCGAAGCGAACCAGAATGTGAAAAAGCATCACTGACAGTTTTACATTTTCTAGCCGACAAGGGGCACAAGGTGTCTCCTTCTAAGCTGCAATTCTGTGTCCAGCGAGTTATTTATCTTGGTCACTCGCTGTCCAAGGAGGGAAGGCAGCTTACACCTGATCGCATTCAGTTAATTGCAAACATGCCAATGCCCAAGACACAAAAGGAGGTGCGGGCTTTCATAGGCCTCACTTCGTACTGTAGGCAGTGGATCCCTCAATATGCATTCCTAGCAAAACCACTCATTCAGTTGACAACACAGGAGGCAGCCACATCGACTGTCCTCCCTTGGACTCAGGAACACACACTAGCTTTTGAAAGCTTAAAGAAAGCTCTATGTCAAGCACCTGTTTTAGCGACACCATGTTACAGCAAACATTTTACACTCTTTGTTACAGAACGTGAAGGTACTGCTTTGTCAGTACTCACTCAGGAACAAGCAGGATCACGCAAGCCATGTGCTTATTTTTCCAGTACATTAGATCCCGTAGCTCAGGCTTTGCCTGCGTGTCTGAAATCAGTAGCAGCAACAGCTTTAGCGATCAGACAAAGTGATGCCATAGTGTTAGGGCATCCATTGACAGTACAAGTACCACACGCAGTAGAGGTTCTTGTGAACCGAACGCAAACACAACACTTGACCGTAGCTAGACTTACAGGGTATGAGTTGACATTGTTTCAGCCACACATAGAAATCAGACGTTGTAATACATTGAATCCTGCTACACTCTTGCCCGTAATGGGTACAGACCCACTAGCTCATGATTGTGTTGAAGTTATTGAGATAAAGACGAAACCCAGACAAGACTTAACAGACGTTCCATTGTTAGATCCAGACCTGACGTTGTATGTAGATGGTTCATGCATGAGAACAAGTACAGGAAATTTAGTGGCCGCGTACGCAGTCACAACAGACACTGAAGTTATTGAAACAAACTGTATAGATACTTTGTCAGCCCAAGCAGCAGAGCTTATTGCTCTAACACAAGCCTGTATTCAAGCCACAAATAAGAAAGTTAACATATACACTGATTCACGTTATGCATTCGGAGTCGTACATGACTTCGGGGTGCTTTGGCGAGAGAGGGGTTATTTAACTTCTCATGGAACCCATATTCAGCACGGGTCCCTCATTCATGCTTTGTTAGATGCAATTCATTTACCGACTGCAATATCGATCATGAAATGTAAAGCACACACGAAGGTTACTGATATCATTTCTCAAGGCAATGATTTAGCTGACAGAACAGCTAAACAGACTGCTCAGGCTCGTACATCCGACATGACAAAGCCAATAGTTCCGACACCAACACAGTGTATGACGATTAAGGATCCCGCACTTGACGTAATTGACATACAGACACATGCCACTGCAGAAGAAATAAAGAAATGGACTGAACTAGGAGGGATCCAAACAGATCAGGGATGGATGACGAAGGAGAAATCTGTGTGGTTCCTTCCTGATTCTATGGTTCAAGCGGTTATAGCTACAATTCACAGTCCAGCACATTTAGGAGAGAAAGCTATGCTAGACAGCATTCAGCACATTTGGTTCAACAAACATCTACGAGCAGCAGCTAAACAAAAAGTCCGTACCTGTATGATATGTTGCCAGTTTAACCCAGGAAAGAGTGTTCCCGTAGAGCAGGGTGGATTTCAGCCTCCTGATCATCCTTTCGAAGTCCTCCAGATGGATTATATCCAGATGGAACGATGTCGAGGATTCAAATATGTTCTCGTAGTTGTCTGTGCTCTTTCCCGGTGGACTGAAGCATACCCAGTATCAGATTACACTGCCCCGACTACTGCCAAGCAGCTAGTTCGAGAATTCTTCCCACGGTATGGTTTACCACGTGTCGTATATTCAGATAACGGCCAGCCTTTCTCATCCGAATTGATGAAACATGTTTCACTCTTGCTAGGATATCAGTGGAAGTTTCATTGTGTCCGACACCCCGAGGCAGCAGGTCTCGTGGAACGACATAATCAACTTTTGAAAATCAGATTGTCTAAAATATGTCAGGAAAAAGGTGTTGACTGGATAGTAGCCTTACCAGTTGCACTATTTTACATGAGAATGGTAGCACACTCTCGAACAGGGCTATCCCCTTATGAGGTGATCTTTGGCAGACCACCGAATATGTGGGGGACGCCTATACCCCGTAAAATAACTGATGTTGACTGTAATATGCTGACAGATTACCTGGCTTCCTTGATGTCTGCACTACAATCTTGTCGTTCACAGGTAGCCGCAGCTTTTCCTGACAACACTGAGGTGAAACCCCATGACGTAATCCCAGGCGATTTCGTCCTTGTACGGAATTTCGACCGAAAGACTCAGCTGGAGCCCAGGTGGAAGACTCCTAAGTTAGTCCTGCTGACGACAAGGACAGCTGTGAAGATCGAGGGCAGGAAGGGCTGGGTCCATTCCAGCCACATCAAGAAATTTCATGGACTTCCTTCAGATATAAACAGTCCTCCCCGTGTGTCTTCTCCCATTGACTCAAAGCTACCTTTGGCTGAGGCCAGTAGCACCGAACTCTATAAACTGAAACTCAGATCCAGATCCAAGCTGTCGGACGATTTGATTGTTTAAGTCCTCTCCAAGGTGAAGCGGTTGAATCTGTCCCCGACATGTATCCCTTAGGTCTGAATCATGTACAGTCAAGAACAATGTTGAAACGACATGCATACTGTAAATTATTGCGTAGCCATTGTATTGTGACTTTATTAATTTTGTTTTTCTTGAGTTTTATAATAATCACTGCAAGTATATTGTTGCATATATATTATCCTGTTTCTAAACATGTTTTCAATGTAACTGATGAACATTCTTTTAGTGACCTACCCCCACATGAGTTGTCCTATAGACTTGCGCTGCGTAATAACACTTTCATTAGTATGTTACATCATTCCCATCAGACTAGTAATGCCACTAATTGTTGGGTGTGTGGCCGACTCCCTCCCTATCAGAATAACAAAGGAGTTCTGCCTTTCTTTCCACATCCGTTCACACATAATGGCTCTTGTGGAGCATGGTTCAGTTTAATCAATTCTATAGATTCATATACAGCAGTTTATCAACACCATTGGATATGGGGAAATCTGAATATAGTGTTATACAAAGTCTGTTACCCTGACAAGGAGGGTCACCCCAGTAGAACAGGAACGGATCTAGAAAACGAAGTATATAGATTAGGTAATTTTACACCTAATCTCATGATTCTGAATGTCGAATCCGAAGTTGAGCTAATTTTGCCCACCATGTCAGTATTTCCAGTTAAGGGTGAATTATGTATAAAAAAAGTTGGTTCCATACATATGGGCCATAGCATATGCACTATTACAGTAGAATTTAGTGATGAAGGCAAATCTTCATTTAGAGCTTCACGCCACTCCTACTTCATATGTGGTCAGACTGCATACATGGGTCTACCACCAGACTGGGATGGTACCTGTTACATAGCATTCCTTTTGCCACCTGTTTTCTTAGCTCCTCCTGATTATTATCGAAATGTTCATTTGGTACACAATAGAGAGCGAAGAGATCTCCCAGTTGTTGATTATACTGAGACAGCATGGGACAAGTATGTAGATTTCAATAAAGGTATATTTCCCTATATAGGTACAATTTCAAATAGTAAGCTGATACGTAGACTAACCAAGACTCTTGAAGCTGTAGTAAATGAGACTATAGCCGCCCTAGGCAATCTGACAGAGGAACAATCTGTGATGAGAATTGTTGTTCTTCAAAATCGGCTTGTCCTTGACGTCATATTGGCCGATAGGGGCGGAGCTTGTAGGGTCATCGGATCCAGCTGCTGCGTATTCATACCAGAAAATTCGCCATCTGTATATAAAGCTATAACACGCCTTCATAAGATTGTGAGCCAGATACACGAGAATCCAGGCACTTGGACTTGGTCCGGGTGGTTTTGGAGTGTGATATCAGCCTGGGGATGGAGAGTTCTATCCTTCCTAGGTATTGGCCTTCTTATACTCTTCAGTTGCTGCTTATGTCTGCAATGTGGACCAGCGATTTGTGGTCTGTGTGCCACATCGTGTATTCCACATCAAGGTTTTCGCTCAAGATCACGGAAGAAGAAAGAAGAAGAAATGATGCTCCATGAGCAAATCGATGGATTAATGAAGATTGATGTTTCTTGACGGGCAAGTAGGGGACAAGGAGGGAATGTGGAAATGTGGATTTTCCTGATCAGTTATGTCCCCTATCTTGGACCCCAACGGTTCTATATGCATGTTACAAGCACATGTATGTTCCCTCCAGTTCCAGTTTCGAAGACGCAAACACATGTGCGTCCACCATCAACATGTCCTCTGTCAGATCCGCCATGAATGGGCTGGATATTCGATTCCTAAGTATGAAAGGCCACCGACTTCATATGGCTAAGTTACTCCATTTTTACAGTTCAGACGAAGTAGGCCCGATTCTGCCATTGAATTCTTTCCCTGCTCTTTGCCTCTGACAAGCGTCAGCTTGAGCTCGCATCTGTATCCATGAACTTTGTCCTATTTCCTGTGCAGCTAACGGTGCCTGCCTCGGCCAGTTTCGCCTGCCTGCCAAGAAGCTGTATTTCACCTTCGAATTATCTACTTTGCTCTTCAGCCGATGCATTCCTGTCTAGTAGTTTAGGTAAACATTTCCTTTAGCTCTCGAGCAAAGGGTTTGGCTCTCTGTCTTCATGCAAGTAATTCATAGCCCAGTTGCCATGGAAAGTTTTCTGCCTCTTGCACCTCATATAGACACTTAGACGCTTGTGCACGCACACACAGTCAGTATAGAATAGATTTTGTCCGAGAGTCCTTCCTTGTGGATAACATAGTTCTTTAAACATAGGATGTTAGATATGATTTGGGATTAGGTTGACTTGACCCCCCAGACTTTTCGTCTCCACATGTAGAGCTAAATGTCAAGTCCCCTTCACCCCCTAGTTGCACGTCAATTACACGTCATGCTGCTGCGCGCGCATCTCTGCCAAGTATTATCTTATAGATCCACCTATGCATGAAATCATAACCAATCATGTTTCTTTTTACTCCTAATTACGCCTAGTTTCGGTTACGTAGTCACAGTGTCGTTTCTCTTATCAATTGTTACGCCTTCTACATTTGTTTCATTGTAATGTATGTTCTATAAAAGCAATTTCCTGTCAATAAAGTATCGTACTTCACTTCCTGAACCTTCATGGTGACGGAACCTGAAGGCCGCCACTCGAGTCGGCCATTTTGGAATAAAGCCCATTCAGAAACCTCTTATACCACGGATTCTGCCTCTTATTATTCTGAGCTATTTTGTTTAATATGTCGTATGAAATTCAGTCCCGGTAATATTTTATTTACCACAGGAGGCAGCAGTGACTAACTGGGCAAGTTCCTGGATCATTCAATGGTCTTTTTGACTCTCTTTTTTGCCTTACTCTGTTTTGCCTCATTGAGGCCGCCATTTTGAGCTTTTTCTACGCAGGAAGGATTGTCATCGCAATGCTTTGTTTCACCTGGTTCCTTCACCTCCTTTTTATACTGCTCTCTCTCTTTATGTTTCCTACCACGAAAAGAGGGTAATTTTGGCTATCTTTATAATTACTTTTGCGGGGGCTTTTGTATTTTCCTCATTTTTCAAAGGAAAACATGTTTTTTACTATTTATATCAGTCTTGACAGCTGAAGAGCCTCAATATATTGTTAGACGCATGTCCTTTCTGAATATGGTCACATCTATGCAGTTTTTTTCTCAGCTTTGTTTACCTGCGCACTTTCTTTGCCCTGCAGTGGATTGTTCATAAACATTGAACTTTGCATGATATTAGTTCCTCACAGTAGATAGCTATTGACGCTGGTTCTAACACTAGCCACTTCCTTTTTGTTTTTATTGTGTCTCTTCACCTCTCTCTCGTGGCCAAATCTGCACTGCATCTCTTCTGTTTGGTAATATTGTGAGAACTGTCTGCACTACTTGGGGTCTTAGTCATTGGTGTCCCTCCTATGTCATTTCAGTATGGACTCTTCTCACTTAAACAAGCCTCACAGGCCAGCTCTGGAAGTCGTAAAGACTCAGTTGCAGGTACCATCAAACGCACTAAGAAAGACTCTCCCTATCCGATGAAGTCACCACTTCCTCTCACGTCAGAGGATATCATGGAAGAACTGCGACTTATTCGACCTTTCATGATGGACACTTCTGCGACTCTTCAGAGGATGGAAGAGAAATGGTCTAGCCTTGACTGGAACATAAGGTCTGTGATGCACAGGATGTTGCGCCAAGGTGGATAGCCTTACTAAAGAAGCTATTCAACTCAAAAAGACCACAGAAGGTTTAGAAAATTGCAACCGCCGGAATAACTTGCGCATTTCTGGAATTCCAGAGGGTTCTGAACGATCTGATTACTTTCTTGAAGACCCAGGTCCTACAGATAGTTGGTCTACCAAAGTCCATGGATTTTGATATTCAAAGGGCGCACAGGTTGGGGCCACAGAATGCATCTTCTTCATCCATGCCAAGGGGCATAATTGCCTATTTTCTTCTATACTCTGATCTCAGAGCAATTCTTAGCGCTGCTAAACAACACAAACAGATGCTTTGGTCTGGCCACAAAGTTTTCTTTAGTCAAGACATCTTCAAGATAACAGCTACTCGATGGAAGGAGTTCTTGGATCTTAGACCTGCCTTAAGATCAATGAACGCTCGATATGGTCTAATCCACCCTTGCTTCTTTAAAGTCATCTATAAGGACAGAACTCTGAGTTTTTTTTTATTTTTTATTTTTTTATTAAACATTTTGTTGAATAACATTGATCTGTACTTACATTTTCACTGCGTAATGTTACAGCGTTACAGTCAATTAATACAAGTTTTCACTTTTGCGCACACAAGCCTCCACTAGTATCACACGTCTGCGTCCGAGTCAATGTCCTCCACTGGAGGGGTGCAGATGGTTCCCTGATATATATTTACCCCACACACTTTCCCATTTTTTTGGACATTTCCTATTGGTAAATGTGGCCGTTACCATGATCATGTCCATGTCATTACACCAGTTCCACAGCGTCGGGACAGTCCCTACTCCCCATTGTTGCGCTATGTTTCGTTTAGCTATTATCATGCCCATAGTCGCCCACTGGCGTTCGGCGTAGTTAAGGTCTGTTGGACCCCAGACATTAAGCAGGCAACATTTAGGCTCAAGCCTAACATGTTTCTATGTGACCTCCGTGATTGTCCCCACCACTGCCTCCCAGTACGGTACTATTTTTGTGCAGTCCCATAAGGTGTGATAAAATGTACCTATGGCATCACAAAGGCGCAGGCAAAATGGGTCAGAAATCCTTCCCATCTTGTGTAGGGTAACCCGTGTGTAGTAGGATCTATGCAATATTTTAAACTGCACCAGCCGCAGTCTAGAAGAGATTGCCACCTCTTTAGGCGAGGCTCTCGCCTCTCGCCAGTCGGGGTCATCCATGTCTCCCACCGCAGATTGCCAGTGCTCCCTAAGCCGGTCAAGTGGATCTGTCCGGTTGTTAATGATTTTTTTGTATGTCAGCGAAGTAGCTCGTTTGTGTAGATAGTCGGTTAGCAATCGGTCCTCTAAAGGGGATGATTCTGGGAGCGCCTCAGCTGTAGGAAGGACTGCTTCTATTGCATGTTTAATTTGCATATACCTGAACAGTTCACTCTGGGCCATGGCGTAATGCTCTTGTAAGTAGGTGAAACTGACAACTTCTCCATTTTGCCAGAGGTCCCCAAGTCGGGAGATGCCAATCAGGTCCCATTTGTGAAACCCTTTGCTATTGCCCAGTGTTCCTAGTTTACCTGCATCCCACAAGGGTGTATGTTGTGTAAGTCTGCCTGCCAAGCCCAGGTGTTTTTTCATTGTATGCCATATGCTGACAGTGTGCGTCGCTGGGCCTAAAAGTGTACGGGCTTTCCGTTTATTATAAAGTGTTCTGCTCACGCCATCTTTCCCTAGGATCATTCTGTCCAGGTGGTAAGCAGGGTCCGATTCCGGCACATGCAGCCACTGATTAACGACTGTAAGTTGTGCAGCCCAGTAATATGCTTTGATATCTGGCAGGGTTATCCCGCCATCGTACCAACTCCGTGTCAATTTATTCGCTGCTACCCTTGCTGGTTTACCATCCCAGAGGAGAGTCGCGACCTCTGAATTTACTGCTCTAAAATAGGAGTCAGGGACTGGATATGGCTTATTGTGTAGGGCATATAAAAATCTGGGCAAGGCCATCATTTTGAAGAGGGCCACCCTACCTAGCAGGGAGAGCGGCAGGGCCTTCCAATGGTTAATGTCCCACTAAATTAAGTGCTAAAAAAGTGTCCGGATCCGATGTTACATGAATACCAAGGTACTTAAAGCTATCTGTGACTATCTGCACCCTGCATCCTTCTGGGAGGCGCGGGGGGGTCCATGTAATAAGTATAGTACGGACTTATCCCAGTTAATGGCGTATCCGGACACGGAACCGAACACTGCGCAAATATTGAGTATTGCATGGAGGGATCGAGTGGGTGAAGAGGTGCACAGTAGCACATCGTCGGCGTAGAGGGAGATCCGATATTCCCATTCTTCCCTCCATTTTAGACCTCGGACCATGGGATCCCATCTTATCCATGCAGCCAGTGGCTCCAGGACTAGTGCGAACAGCAGGGGCGATAATGGGCATCCCTGTCTTGTCCCCCTACCCAGGGTGATCTCCCGCGAGATGTGACCGTTAGCAACCACGTGAGCCACAGGATCGGTATAAAGCAACTGTAGCCAGGAGCAGAAATTCTGCCCGAACCCCAGATGTTGAAGGACCACGAACAAGAAGGCCCACTCCACCGAGTCAAAGGCCATCTTCGCGTCTTTCGGCCCAGTACACCGTGCAGGCGCCTGAGATTCAGGGCTGTATTTCTATTAGGCATAAAGCCGGACTGGTCCGGGTGGACCAGTTTGGCGAGGTAGGGTAAGAGTCTAAGCGCCAGTGCTTTGGCTAATATTTTCCCTTCCGCGTTAATTAAGGAGATCGGGCTATATGATGCGCATTCCTCCGCCAGTTTACCCGGCTTGTGTATGGCCACAATAGTTGCCAGCCATTGGTCTCTAGGAAGTGTCCCCGCATCACGACTTGCTTCAAACATTTTTAACAAATATGGGGCCACCTTGTCTGCAATGTGCTTATATAGTTCTATTGGGATGCCGTTTGCCCCGGTGGCCCTGCCTGACTGTATTTGTGAGATGGCTATCTTGAGTTCATCAGTCGTGATGGGAGCCTCTAGGCTCTCGGTTTCCTGAGGCGTGAGCCTCGGCATATGGATATCTTTGAGGAATGCGAGCGCTTCCTGTACAGTGGTATTATTCATGGATGTATAGACTCGCTCGTAGTGTTGTGCAAGTGCATCCACTATATATTGTGGGTCAGACGTGAGCTCTTCATCTCCCGCCCTGATCTGCGCTATCCATCTATGCGTCCTTTCCTTCTTGTCCAACCAGGCAAGAAGTTTGCCTGCTTTGTCTCCAGATGCATAGATCCGATACTGGACTTCTTGCAGGCGGGACTGGGCGTCAGTCCAAAGGAGTTCCCTACATTCCTTTTCTTTTCTCGCGCAATGTATGTTCAGTCTCATCAGTGGGCGCCGCGGCATATTGGGATTCTAATTGCTGCACCTCCCGCTCTAAAGCCTCTATCTCCTGCTTTTTCCCTTTCTTATGTCCCTCTATGAGAGAAATAGCCTGCCCTCTTACCACTGGCTTGTATGCCTCCCACAGTGTCAACTGAGATGGGACTGACGCTTCGCTTTCTTGGAAATACTGCGTAGTTGCAGCGACCAAATGCTTTCTGATCTTGGAATTCTGAAGGAATCCTGGATAAATTGGATACATACGACGTTGATTAGCGCAATGTGCCCTAATTTCTGCCTTTACCGGGGAATGGTCAGAGATCCCCCTGGGTAAATGTGTGGTCGCCCCCATCCTTCCTAGATTATCCACTGCCGTGAGTATGTAGTCTATGCGTGAGATGCTATTATGGGCTCCGGAGTGGTAGGTGTACTGACTGTTGAGTGGGTTTTGGAACCTCCATATGTCCAATAGACCATGTGCCTCCAAAAATTCGGCCAGGGGTGAGCTGGCACGATGTTGTGGGCGGGTGGGTGTACGGTCCAGCGTGTCATTTACGGTCATATTGAAGTCACCCCCTAATATTAAGTCCCCCTCTGGGAGTGTTAGGAGGAATTTTCCCAAATCTTGAAAGGCTGGAGAATGCAGAGCCGGTGGGATATATACAGACACAAAGTTGAGCGTACGGCCCTCCCATTGAAGCGATATCGCCCCAAAGCGGCCTTGGCCATCCTTAAATGTGCGATGGACAATAAGGGGGAATCTTTTTCGGACCAAAATCCCCACCCCCCGGATCCTGTGGTGAATTCTGAATGCACCGCCAATTGAAACCCCCACAGGTCAAGGGCTTTACACGTGGAGTCCATCAAGTGCGTTTCCTGGAGCAGTATTACTGCCGGGGACATGCGCCTCGGGTATTGGAGCACTAGAGCACATTTTATCTTGTCCTTAAGCCCGTTAACATTCCAGGAGAGGAATGACAGCATTAGCCTTGTGGTGTGTTGTGCCAGTGGATCAGGCAGGGTCATAAGGGATGTGAGTGATCTTGACATGTCGAGCAGCGCAGGCCAGTGTGCGCCCAGTACCATAGTGACTGTATGTCGAGGATTACAGATCAATAACTCTCGTAACCTTAATATGTAGAACATTCCCACTTTGTAAATAAACATTACACACCCTTGGGCGCAGCACTCTATCATCCCCTCCCAAGCGAGTCATTTTCATTAACAGAATTTCACATTCTTCGAGAAAATAGAGGGCAGGTGTGAAGCCCATCATCATGACACATATTGGGATTAACAACACCCTCTCATCCCTCCCCACAAAGAACGTAGGGTCGTGTGGCGTTAGCGCCCAATAGTCCCTCCCTCTCGGGCCCGCAGCGATACCCAACATATACCAAGGGTCCATAATAGTCCTTAAAGTTCCATTATCAATTTAGTATGGCGCCAATGCAGCCCCAATTAGCAGAGAGGGATCTAGTATGGTTATACAGTTGGAAAATCTCTACCTCCCGCACATAGGTGGGTAACAAAAGAAAAATCTACAGACCAGTTCAGTCCCAGCAGACCATCATTTTCCAGTGCTGGTTGTATCACTGTCAGGGCTGCCAGACTGGGTCCCCCTGGAGTCTGACTGGGAGCGCAATCTTTCTCCGCGCCAGTGTGAGGAGCCCACAGGACGACGGTTGACCTTTCCACGGTTCGCTTCTTCTCGACGGCGCTTGGACTTGGGTGGATCGTCCTCGAGCCAGCGTTGCGCCTCCTCCGGCGTCGTGAAGAACCAGGATTTGTCCGCGTCGATGACGTGTAACTTGGCTGGGAAGAACATCATATATTTAAGTCCTTTCTCTCTAAGCGCCTTCTTGACACCTTCAAAGGTTCGCCGTTCTCGCTGCACTCTCAGAGTGAAGTCTGGGAAGAACCGGATCGTCGTGTTCTCATAGGGAAGGTCCCCCTTCACTCTTGCTGCTTGGAGGATAGCGTCCCGATCACGGAAGTTCAAGATGCGTGCTATGATAGTGCGAGGCGGCGCACCATGCCTTGGCTTCGGGATCGGGGCCCTGTGCGCCCTTTCAATTGAGAACAATGGAGAGAGTCTCTTAGGCTGAAGACGATTGAGAATAAGGTCTTCCAGGAAGAGGTCCACGCTGGGCCTCTCCACTCCTTCGGGCACCCCGACCACCCATATGTTGTTACGCCGGGCGCTCCCTTCCTGATCATCCAGGTGTAGTGCCATTTCTCTGTATTGATGGACCAGTGTCTGGACCCTTTCCTCCAGTTTATTATTATTATTATTTAGCGATTTGTAAAGCGCCTGGTGACCCGAGGGCATCCCCGCGCTATAATCTTGAAGGCGAACCTGAGGGCAAAAAGGGAGGGTTTTTATTTAGGAAACAATATCGTTTTCAATTTCTTCCTGAACAGCAGGTGGTTGGATTCCAATGGGAGGGTGAGGGTGGGGGGCGTTCCATCTCGTAGATGCATTAATCGAGAAGCGGCGGCCACCCGAACGTGTCTTCTTATGTCTAGGGACATTGGCCAGATTCTCATTCTCCGAGCAGAGGGACCTGGAGACTTTGTAAGGAGTAACCAGGTCTCTTAAGATGTTTGGGCCGGAACCGTTAAGCAGCTTATGTGCAGTACAGAGGGTCTTGAAATCGACCCTTTGGTGGATTGGAAGCCAGTGAAGATCCTGGATTGCTGGCCTGGCTGATGCTCTGGAGGGGAGATTCCAGAGTAGCCGGGCGGCTGCATTCTGCGTTCGCTGGAGTTTGGACAGGGTAGATTCTGGTGCTCCGAGGTATATCATGTTACAGTAGTCCAGCCTTGCGAGCACCAGGCCCTGTATTAGGAGCTTCCTGGATAGGGGCGGGAGAAGTGGGAGGATCTTCCTGATAGAGCGCATTAGGCCAAAGCAGGTCCCTGCTGTCTTGGTAGCTTGAGTCTTCATTGACAGCTCGGGCTCTAGCCATACTCCTAGGGTTTTAATTTCCTGTTTCGGGGTGGGGATTTCCCCGAAAACGGCTGGCCAGACCGAAGGAGGGATGGTGGACCACTGCTTGCCCAGAAACATGACCTCGGTCTTTGACCCGTTTAATTTGAGTGCTGACTCACACATCCAAGTGTGGATATTTTTAAGGCAGTTTTGGAGATTGTCCGGGTGTTTGTCCAATTGGGAAAGTGAGACGACTAGTTGGGTGTCGTCGGCGTAGCTTACTATTTTAATCCCGAAGGGGGTGACCACATCTTCAAGGGGGGCCATGTAGGCATTAAATAAAGTTGGACTTAATGAGGACCCCTGGGGGACCCCGCTCGTGAGGGGGAGGGTGGCAGAGTGGAATTTGCCATCCCACACCTGGAACGAGCGCCCTGAGAGGAAAGACTCTATCCACTTGAGCACTGAACTTGCAATCCCTGCAGCAGCTAGCCGATGAAGAAGGACACGATGGTTGACTGTGTCGAAGGCTGCGCTTAAGTCCAGGAGGATCACTGCCACTGATCCTCCTGAATCCAGGATGCATCTCGCCTCCTCGATGACGGCGAGGAGGGCGGAGTCCGTGCCATGACCTGGACGGAAACCCATCTGGGACTGCCGTAAGATGTTGTTGGCTTCTAAGTATCGTGACAATTGGCCATTGACCAATTTCTCGGCCATCTTGCTGATACCAGGGAGGAGAGAAATAGGTCTGTAGTTCGCCATGTCGGCTGGGTCAAGCTGGGGTTTCTTTAGGAGTGCCTTAACAATTGCACTTTTCCAGCTAGGGGGAACCGAGCCTTGGGAGAGTGATGTGTTTATGAGCTCCGTAATTGTGGGCACTACGACTGCGGCTACAGTTTTGAGGAATCTGATCGGGGCAGGGTCTAACGGGGATCCGCTTTTCATTTTGGTTAAAGTGGATTCTACCTCGTCTCTTGTTACTGCTTTAAAGGAGGTGAGCTGGGGAAGCACGCTATTTCCTGCGTAGTTAGTGAAACCCTCAGCGTTCGTGTTGTTGGGTAGGCTAAGAGGGGGCAGAGATGTTAAGATGCGATCGATTTTAGCATTGAAGTAGTTGGCCAGCTCCTTACTTCTGTCCACAGGAGGTGTGTTAGATGAGGGTGGGACAGGATTTTTCAGTAACTCTTTAACGATGAGGTATGATTCCCTTGCCGAGTTAGTAGCGTTTTTAATCCTGGTATCATAATGAGAGGCTTTAGCGAGTTTTAGGGAACCTTTGTATGTTCTCACCGTTTGCTGATACGCAACTTTGCTTGCGTGCTGCCAGTCTTTCCTCCATATCCGTTCTGCTTTTTTACAGTGTTTACGGAGGATCCGGAGTTCCGGAGTGTACCATGGAGCGGATCCTGGTTTATCGTTCTTATTCTCGCGAGTTTTTATTGGGAGGATGGAGTCAAGGGAAGTGGTAATCCATGCTCTGAATTTACTGTCCGCGGTAGTCGGGTCTTCCGAGGGGGTCGGGATTGATGAATTCAGTGTTTTGGTCCAATCATCTGGGGATAGTCTGGCCCATGCTCTATCTTTAATATAGGTGGTGGCTTTGTGGAGTTTCTTGGATACTCCTGGGAGGCGGAAAGGAACCATGAAGTGGTCCGTCCATGGGAGAGGAAGGGACTTAGTGACTTGAAGGGTGGTGTCATTCGTGAACACTGGATCAAGCAGATGGCCTTTGGAGTGCGTGGCACCAGAGTTAGCTAGGTGGAGGCCAAATGTAGCCAGTTCTCCAATCAAGTCAACCTCTCCTGTATCTAGGGGGTCATCGAAATGGATATTAAGATTAGGCCTGGGCAAAAATTTCGTTCCGTTCGCGGAAATTGCGATATTTTGACATTTTTGCGTTCCGCGGAGAGCGCGAAGATGTCAAAAATTCCGGTTTCCGCAGCTTGGCGATAATTTGTTTCTTGCTCGCGCTGTAAAATGATACATTCTCGCGCGCGCGCGATCGCCTTACCTGATTCCCTGCGTTCGCCGACAAGTTTTCTTGATCCGGTCGCGTTCTCCATGAGATGTTGTATTGTTTTTAGCCATTTGCGCTGTCTCGCGACAGTTCGCGCCCGCAGTGACGTCATGCGTCGCGCGATCACGTCTTTCTTCTCGCGATCATGCACCGCGAGAACAACTCAAAACAAGATGGCCGCGCCCGCAAGCAGCCACATGGGTAAGTTGGCGACCCGCAACCATGCAGAAAATCGCGCGAACATGCCGGAAAAAACCTTCCGCATCTTCGCGATATTTCTGCTTGTTTGCGATAATTTTAAACATTCTCGCGATAATTTGCGAAGGTTAATTCCGCAAATTCCGCCCACCCCTAATTAAGATCCCCTATTATGGAGAAGTTGGGGGTGGAGTGGGCTTGAGATGCGATAGTCTCAAGGAGAGCTCTAGTGAAAGAGCTCGTATTGCCAGGGGGACGGTAGATTAGGAGTCCCACTAGTGTGTGGGTCGGACCTACGTGGATGGTAAATTGGAGGCTTTCAGAGTCCGTGATCTGGGCGTCATTGATTCTACAGGTGAGGTGGTCACGGTAAATAATCGCCAAGCCTCCTCCTCTACCCAAAGGGCGGGGCTGGGATTGTACCAGGAAACCTGGGGGAGTAGCCAGGATGACGTCTGAGTCCGAGTGGTTTGTAATCCATGTTTCTGAGAGGAACAGGATGTCAAGCTCATGATCTTCTATAAGATGGTTGATTAGCAGCGCGTGTCTGGGGAGAGAACGACAGTTCAGGGTGGCTAATTTGAGAGCTGTGGGCAAAGTATGTCGGCAGGGGAGCTTGAGCTGGACAGGGCGGCAGCGAGTGCATGTAGTGTATGGTCCTTCAGGATCATATATATAATTATATGCAGTATCAATAGGGGGTCTAAGACTAAGGAGGTCCCGGCGTGAATAGTTTGCCACGAGGGCAGTCTGGTCCGGCAGGGGTTCTGGCCCTAGGCCCGGCTGTGCGCGGACGGGCGCAGACGGGCTTGCCTTAGGCGCGCCTTCGGCGCGCAAACGGCGCTCCCGCTACTCTCGTCCGCTGCACTTCCGTTGACAGCACATGATGTAGGGGGCAGGGGGGCGTGGCCTTCAGGGGGCGTGGCCTAAGTTCTCGCCGGCTTGGCGTTTGTGGCAGGGAAATGTTAAACAGCGAGTGAGCGCTAGGTCCGCTGCTCGCTGAATTCCAAAGTGCAGGTGAGTGCCCTGGCGCTTGTTAGCGCGTGGTGAAATAAAAGTACAAGTTATTCAGTGACACAAGCAATCAACAAGTTTTAAAACCTCCCGGCTTCCGCCTCAGGAGTGCGCGATCGTGAGATTCAAAGTCGCTTGTAAGCAGCGCTTTAATACCGCGTCAGGGGGGCGGGGCCTTCAGGGGGCGTGGCCTAAGTTCTCGCCGGCTTGGCGTTTGTGGCAGGGAAATGTTAAACAGCGAGTGAGCGCTAGGTCCGCTGCTCGCTGAATTCCCAAGTGCAGGTGAGTGCCCTGGCGCTTGTTAGCGCGTGGTGAAATAAAAGTACAAGTTATTCAGTGACACAAGCAATCAACAAGTTTTAAAACCTCCCGGCTTCCGCCTCAGGAGTGCGCGATCGTGAGATTCAAAGTCGCTTGTAAGCAGCGCTTTAATACCGCGTCAGGGGGGCGTGGCCTTCAGGGGGCGTGGCCTAAGTTCTCGCCGGCTTGGCGTTTGTGGCAGGGAAATGTTAAACAGCGAGTGAGCGCTAGGTCCGCTGCTCGCTGAATTCCCAAGTGCAGGTGAGTGCCCTCGCGCTTGTTAGCGCGTGGTGAAATAAAAGTACAAGTTATTCAGTGACACAAGCAATCAACAAGTTTTAAAACCTCCCGGCTTCCGCCTCAGGAGTGCGCGATCGTGAGATTCAAAGTCGCCTGTAAGCAGCGCTTTAATACCGCGTCAGGGGGGCGTGGCCTTCAGGGGGCGTGGCCTAAGTTCTCGCCGGCTTGGTGTTTGTGGCAGGGAAATGTTAAACAGCGAGTGAGCGCTAGGTCCGCTGCTCGCTGAATTCCCAAGTGCAGGTGAGTGCCCTGGCGCTTGTTAGCGCGTGGTGAAATAAAAGTACAAGTTATTCAGTGACACAAGCAATCAACAAGTTTTAAAACCTCCCGGCTTCCGCCTCAGGAGTGCGCGATCGTGAGATTCAAAGTCGCTTGTAAGCAGCGCTTTAATACCGCGTCAGGGGGGCGTGGCCTTCAGGGGGCGTGGCCTAAGTTCTCGCCGGCTTGGCGTTTGTGGCAGGGAAATGTTAAACAGCGAGTGAGCGCTAGGTCCGCTGCTCGCTGAATTCCCAAGTGCAGGTGAGTGCCCTGGCGCTTGTTAGCGCGTGGTGAAATAAAAGTACAAGTTATTCAGTGACACAAGCAATCAACAAGTTTTAAAACCTCCCGGCTTCCGCCTCAGGAGTGCGCGATCGTGAGATGAGTTTACGTGTTGCGGTCTGTAGCTCTCCTATATTTTCCTCTGCGGACGTGACTCTTTCAGACGTTTTCCGCATATCTGCCCGCATAAGGTTCATTTCAATTGTTACCTTATCAATTTTCGTTTCCAGGTTGACTCCAACGGTTTGTATAGCTGTCATGATTGAACTGAGGGACTGTTCCTCTGTGGGTGGGACGTCCCCGGTCGCTGTATCTTCGACCACACTCTGTCTCAGTTTCGCATAATTGTCCATCTTGTTGGCTTGAATGGACGTTGCGGTCCCCTTTGGTTTTGTCATAGTGCCGTGTGAGGGTTAGGCAGTCCGCCTCTGTTGGAAAGACAGGAGGAGCTTCGGTATAAAGGCCAAGGGTTATGGTCATCTAGGAAGCCTGATATGTAGATCTGGTAACGTGCGCAGTTGCTCACAAGATAATGCAAGAGGAGGAGGGGTCCCGGTCCGTCCTTTCCGTATTTCCGCTTAGGTCCCGCCGGGCCTCTCTCATGTGAGGTCGTCCCCCTTAGTAGCGCTCATAAGGAGCGTGCGTACTGGATCCTCCGATCTTGTCGGATTGAACAGTCCAGAACTGCTGAGTCCAGGCGTCGACAGATGACCTAGGGCCGGAGTCTTTACTGCGCCCTTACTGTTCCAGAACCCCACTCTTGAGGGCAGATACTATGGCAGTCTCGCCACTGTGATGAAACACACGGGAGAGGTCCTATATAGTTTCAGGGGGAGACAGTATCCTCCAAGACTCCCATCAGGTCATGTCTCCTCCGGTGCAGCACCCGATCGTCAGACCCCACATGCCTCCACTCACCGCCGACCTTGCACTGGTGGCACAGCCCCTGTGTCCGCTCCTTCACCCTCGATGTTCCGGTTCCCGCTTCCGCTATTGTAGTGCTGCCACTATGATATAGGCAGGAGGGAGCTCCCCCTCCAATCAATCGCTGTCGCCCTGTGCCGGAAGACGGGGCACCGGATCCTGCACTCAGCCCCGCGGCCGTGCGGGGGAGGAGCCGATAGTGACAGTCTCCGGGCCTCACCGTTTTTGTAGCAGGCTACCAGGTGCCTGGGTAGTGTGTCCAGGAGGCCTCCGTGCATCTAGGCACTCACCCTAGTGGAAGGCCGAAAGCCGCGACTCCCGCGTAGCGCCAGTCCCCAGCATTTGGATCGCGCTGCGGGCCGGCGGGTTATGCGACTCCGCCACCTGAGTCGCGGCCGATGCGCCGCTGATGAGTCCGGCGCCGGCCCGGGATTACCGCTGTCGTGCGCAGCGGCAGCAGGAAACACGATCCCTCCTCCCTGCTGTACCTCCCAGAGTGTCCGCCGTATCCCCTCTATCCTCGGGGGTCCGGAGAAATGTCGGATGTCACTGGCAACGCCACAGGCCCTAGCGGAGCTCAAAAGCCACGCCGTCATTCCAGTAGGCGCCAAGCCACGCCCCCCATAACTCTGAGTTTTGACGATCCAGCGGATCTTTGGAAGTATATACATGTTCACAAAGGAGAACTTATGGAACTGAGCAAACCTTAACTGTTTTGTTATTGGTCCTCTTGTTTGTTAACGTGGTTTTCATTATGTAGTAGGCACTCCTTAATTACGTTTTTGTTTGTTCTTTCCTATGTTTTTTAGGTCTTCCCTTTGCAGTTTTGTCACTGATGTTCTTACCTATGTAGTCCTTTTCTATGTCTTGTATGATTCAATCTGCTGCTTTTTTTCTGACTGTTTGGTAAGTTCCCTTCTTTTTGTTACATTTGTTTGCTTTGTTGTCTTTGGAAAAAAAATTCCACTTCTCTATTTTATATCGTAGAGTAAACCTATCTTTTCACGGTGTTCCCCCTTTTGGTGAGCTGTCTTGTTCTCTGACGCCCCCCCTCCCTCAGTAATGTTCATCCTTTTATTAAATTCCTTGACTAAAGCCTTTCGGCTTTTTGTCATCTTCTCTTTGATATCTCTTAAAGGGTGTCTATACTACCCCTTTCTACTTCTATTCTCTTACTTTTCTTTTATCTTCCTTCTTTTCTTTCCTGGGTCCTCTTCTGCATTTTTTTTTTTACTTTTCCATTACGGTATTCTTTTATCCATCCTTTTGCTTACTTCTTTGTTACATCAAGCTATGTTATCTATTTCCCTTCCTTTTTGCTATTCTCTTTCTATCATATTTTGTTTATACTTTTATGCCTTCCTCATTTCATATCTGTTTTCTCTTCTGCTTCTCACACCCCCTTTTCAGGTGGTTCCTCATATCTTTTTTACTATCTATTTTAGACCTGCTATACTTTCCTGTTGTTTAATCTTCTATAACCTTTACCCATGAAAGATCTCCGCATCATTTCATGGAATGTAAAAGGTATGCGTAATCCTGTTAAGAAACAAAGGGTGTTGTCCCACCTTGCTAAATTGAAATGTCATGTAGCGTTATTACAAGAATCACACCTCAAGTTACAAGATTTGCCTTCATTACTTAAAGATTGGGTGGGCAACATTTTTTGCTTCCCAGCTGTCAACAACAAGAACTGTGTTGTTATTTTATTCCTATTTAAGTCCTTGAACGTTCTTCTACAAGACAAATTTAAAGACACTAATGGTATATGGCTTTTCTTAAATGTTAATGATACACAAATCTCTTTTTGCAATGTTTATGGCCCGAATGGTACTGACTTATCATTTTGGCCTGATTTTTCCACTCTCCTTTCCTCCCATGCCGCTGATAATTTGATTTTGGGTGGTGACTGTAACCAGCTTATGGACCCCTTCCTTGACCGGAAATCTCAAACTAAATATATCCCCAACAAGATGCAAAAAACCTTTCGTAAGGCTATTACTGCAAGAGGACTTGTTGACGCAAGGAGTACTTCCCACCTGGATGTGTTAGAATTTTCCTTTTTTGCCCCTGCTCATAGATCCCACTCCCATATTGATAACATTTTCCTCGCACAACATACCCTACACTTCATGAACAATGTTGAAATTGGCTCCATTCTTATCTCCGATCATGCCCCGTCATTTTAGATATAGAATATCCTTCATCTACACCCTCATCTCGGCGCTGGGGCTTTAACAACTCTCTTCTCTTGAATCCTCAATTTGTGAAACAGTTTTCGCCCTTTGCACAAGAATTCTTTCTCCAGAATCTCTCCTCTGTTTGTCAATTTCACTTTGTCTGGGATGCCTTTAAGGCATACGCCAGAGATTGATAATTGACTTTGTGTCACGGAAGAAAAAGAAGGCTCTCTTGGAAACAACAAATCTCCTTAAACAAGTTAAAACTTAGAACATCAATATTTTACAACTAATGTCTTGGGACTCTGCCTTTAATAATCTTCTCAAATTTAATGCAAAAATGTATGGTGGGCGGAACAAGGCTGGCAGATCTTTAGCTAATTACCTTAAAATTAAAAAGCAAAAATCTAAAATTGCTGCTATTAGGGGCAATTCTGGAGTTCTACATCTTTCTAACGCCAAGATCCTTGATTACTTTACTGATTATTACACTTCTCTTTACACCCCGGAATCCTCCCCTTCTCCTGATCTTATTGATTCCTTTTTTCAAAATATTCCGAAATCCCCTAAGAGTCAGGCTGATCTCTCATCTCTGAATGCTCCCATCTCCGAACAAGAAATCATTGATGCAATCACCCTTTTGCCTAAAGATAAAACACCGGGCCCTGATGGCTTTACTGTACGTTTCTTCCTCCACTTCAAATCATTTTTGATTCCTCACCTCCTTACTTTGATTAACTATTTCCACGCCACTGGTAGATCGCATGGTTCTTTCACTCAGGCTATGCTTTGCCTAATACCCAAAAAAGATAAGGACCCCATCCTTTGTAAAAATTATTGGCCCATCTCTTTGATAAACACAGATTGTAACATTTTTGCTAAATGACTTGCCATACGTATTAATAAAGTTATCCCTGACTTAGTTAATATTTACCAATCTGGCTTTGTTAATGGTCGTTCTATTACTCATAACTCACGCACCTTTTCTTAATATCATTCATTTGGCTTCCAAACATGATTCTCCTGTAGCCGCCATAACACTAGATTCTGAAAAAACACTTGAAAGAGTTATTTGGGAAATTATTTTTGGTGCACTAAAATGGCATGGTTTCAGCCCTCCTATTCTTCAATACAATTAATTACTTTACTCTGCTCCGACCACTTCTGTTTGGGTAAATGGTTGTCAATCTCGCTATTTCCAAATTCTTAGATGGACTAGACAGGGTTGTCCCCTTTCCCCCTTCTTTTTATCCTTGCTTTGGAACCCTTCCTAGAAACACTTAGACGCTCACCACACTACATGGGTTTTCAATTTAATTCACTCCATATCAAGTTCACTGCATATGCAGATGATATTCTTCTGAACATTTCCAATCCGTCCACATCCTTGCCTGCTTTTTTTCTCACTTTTACACGATTACTCTAGAATCTCTGGCTATAAATTGAATGTATAGAAATCTGAAGTCCTGCCTCTCAATAAGTTTTGTCTCCCTTCCATGTTTCTAGAAAAACGTTTTGAAAGGAAAAACATTAAATGTCTTGGCATTCTTTACTCCAACAACATCAAAGAAATTATTAAAATTAACCTTGCAGGCATACTTAAAATACTCCCCGCTCTGAAGGCTGTTCTCTGCTATTCCTCTCCTGGTGGGGTAGATTAGCCACAACTAAAATGATGCTTCTTCCTATTATACATTTTTACTAAGCAAGGATTTCATTGGCTCGTCTTCAGTTATCTAAGGAACTGGGTGGAGTTAACTTTCCTGATATTAGATGCTACCAATCAGCATTCACCCTAATGCAAATCTGAACTTCCTTATCTGACACCACAGATCTGCCGACAACAGCCTGGAGCTCGTTGGAGCAAGCTCAATATTCGCCTTTTTCCTTTATCTCTGCCGCCCGCATCTCCTAACCTCCGAAATGCTTCTCCTCTCCTATTTTTATTCATTGCAAAGCACTAACTACTTCTCGGCTTAACTCCCACTTTCCTTCTGCAGATCCTTTTTTACGCATTCCAATTTGGTATCACAAACATCTAAAGAGCAATAATCAAGCTCTATTTTGGAAAGAATGGTTTGATAAGGGTATTATCACACCTCAGCACTTAAGGAAAGATGGGTCCTTTATGGACTTTTTGGATCTTCAAACCTCCTATAGTGTTTCCTCTTCTCACACCCTCAATTACCCTTTGCTTAAGGACTCTCTCACTTGTCTCTCCCTTCAGGAATCTCCCATGACTGCATCTGACCATATTCTCTTTCCCTCCATCGACTTCTCCACTCAATTTAAAGCTTCTACTATTTATACACTATTATCCCACCCTTTGAAAATCAGGACAAAATCTAGTTTAGAAAGAGATATGGCCCTGGACCTCCCCCTTCACACATGGGATTCCCTTTGGTCAAAGATTCATACTTCCTCACGCTCTGCTAGCACAACTCAGACCTTGTAATACTTTTACAATGGACTTTTCTTACCCCTTCTGACTTGTACAGTTTTAGGTTATTAGACTCCCCGAAGTGTCGGTCTTGTTCTAATGACAATAGCAATTTTATGCATATGTTTTTCCACTGCCCTTTCGTTTAATCTTTTTGGTCTCAAGTTTGGTTGAAATTGAATGACATTTTATTGATCAATGTTCCTTTTGATATTTCACATGTTTTTTTGGGTATTTATTCTTCTGTGTGGGATGCTCATAGCAATGAGGGTAAATTTATTGATTTATTTTTAGCTATCACATTTCAGATTATTACCACCAACTGGAAGGACACTTCAAAAATTCAGTTTCAAGTTTGGTGGAATTTACTGAGTCATCATCATAGACTTGATTGCGCTTTTGCTAACTCTACTGCTTTGTTGATCAAAGAAGATTTGTTATGGTTCCCTTTATCTTCTTTTCTCTCTAGGTTGAATAACTGATTGTGTACATGCATTTATTATTGTGTTTTTGCTTCTGATATTATTCATCGTTACCGAGCCTGCTTTTTTTTCTTGAATTGGAATATTCTTTTCTCCTTTCCCTCTTCCCTCTCTCTCTCTCTGTTTCTTTTCTTTTGTTTCCTCTTTTCTTTTTATAGTCTTAAAATGCATTTTGACTTTGTACGGATTTATCTTTTGAGGTTGTGATTAATTTTTATTTTTAATGATATGCTTACATTTTATATTTCTTCTTCTCATCTTATAACTTGTACTGATGTTTTACTTGGTTTATCATCTCAATAAAGCTTTCTAAACTTCTTTCTGCATATTCACAGAGGTTAATACATTTTACACCTCATAATTTGTTTTCACTGAGATCTTTTGTACGATAGTACTTTGCATAAGTTTTGAATTAAATAATATACTCATGCACAATTGAAAGGCAACATTACATGAGCACATGAGTAAAGCCACTGTGACACATATACAACAAGAACGGATGAACAGAGAGGTCCTTCCGAGTCATTCTTTACATCTTTATTAAAACGCCTCTCTGAATAATACAGTTGTGCATGGCCAATGCGTTTCGGACAGTTATAGGCTTCCTTAGGGCTAAAAACATATATAAACATACGTCACATTATAAAAATATACATAGGACATATATACCACAAAAGAACACAGACCAATACCATAAAATATTCTTATGATTAAAAACATGAATTCCCAAATAACATATGTGACTATATATACACACATTAAAATATTTTTCTATAAAAGTTTTTTTATTAAAACCTTTCTTTATTTTTACTGGAAAGTTAGCTAGGAAAGATAATATGACATTCATCTCAGTTAAAAATGTGTATATTTGTCTTGATTTACAATTTGTAATTAATTATTCGCCTACCAATATTCTGTACACCTCTGCGACATTTCCTAGTCACATAAGTGTATTCTTGGTTTGTATACATAACACTTTAAAAAAAGCTCAGACACTAGCCAAAAACGTATTTTAAATAATAGACACTCATCTGTTTCCCTTGATTACGGGCCACATTTTTTAGCATTGTATGAAATGGCCTTATTTCAGAAAAAGTGCCCAACAAAGAATAAAACACACTAGTACCAGGAACAGAGAAAAAATGAGAACAAACGGAGACAAAAAAAGAGGAAAAAAGGGGGAACAAAGGAAGCCCACATATGTGTGATTAAGAAGTGCACTCATAAGGAAAATGTCTAGTTATAAATGAAGCCATGTGGCCTTCACCTTTCCACAATACATTGTGACACCTTCACCAAGCTTAACTGTCACATGGCATTTACCAAAGAAATCTCGTATTAAATTCTGAAACATCGTAAAGGGCTCAGAACATACTGTGTCATAGTTCAATCTCGATTCTCAGATATAATTACTATGGAGCAATGGAGCACAAATACAGTGCAAATGGATGAACCGGATGGAATTCTACAAAACATAAAGCTGCAGTAAGAGTCCCTATTCATGGTCACATTTAAACTCAGGCCAGTGTAGAATATATATAAATGTTACGTCACCCATTCACGGGTGAACAAACACGAAACGAAAGACCGAAAGGACTAGAAAGTGTATGGCAAAGTAGCCTAAGAACCAAATAAATACTCGTGAACATACACAGTACCTTGAGTCGCAATCCCACAAATGTGCTGTATCTGCTGGTTACTCGTATTGATTTTCGATGCCAGAGCAGGGTAATTAGTAGCATCCATTCATCCGGCGTACACGTAAAAGTGAAGTGTCTCATGTAAGCATGATGCATCGAGCTCCACGTTTAAACCGTGTGCCATTCTGAGATTTTCATTTAAACCTGTTGATGCATCATTATGGTGTCTACATTTAAAACAACTTTATTTTGCTGTTTAGCCTCAAAAAACCGTAGGAACCACTTAGCATATCTCTTCCCCAAATTCATTCACATTTTCAAACAACATCAGTTACAATGCAATCCCAGACTGCAGAACAGCTGGCTCATGCTGGTTCTACCATTAGGGTGAACACTTTTAATTGTTAGCTCCGTGAAACGTGCAACTCAAAATATGCTAAAAGGACTTACCGCCATTCAAATGCGGCCGGTCTAAAGGAGACACTAAATTACATTGTACTCTGCCGTACACTAAGGGGCCGATTCCGGCCACAAAACGAACCGAGCGACACGGACCCGGACCGAATAAAAACCGACACAGACCAGCGCCGTACGACCCGTGCAGTACGATGCAACGCGTGTGAATTACAACCGACACGTATGGAATACAAGCTGTACGACCGAGTCGTAGAGAAAATAGTGATCCGACAGGAAAACTGACGCGATTTTTACCGACCGACACGAACCCGGAATGAACCCGAACGACCCGTACCCGCGATGTACGATTCGCGCAGTATGATGCAATGCGTGTAAAACCAGACCGACTCGAACGGACACCAAGGCGCACGACCGACACACACAGACAACCCGGCACACAAGCAATAGAGACCGCCATGACCGACGTGTACCAAACACAGAAGATACGGAGAAACCCACACAAGACAACAGCAGCGTCCGTTTCCGTCATTTGAACGTCTTCTTCATGCCTACAAAACCCAAAGGAAAAAAGTCAAAAAAGGGCCAAACAAGCAATGACAAAGCCAATAAATACCAAAGAAAAAAACATAGGACAAAGACACACCCACAACTCCAACAATATAAAGGACTACAATCACTACCATCATCCCTTACAAACAGGAGACACAGCCAGCAGCAAACACCAGTACACAGCAACCACAGACACACTCACAACTCTCTCATCACACAATTCACACACCATCAGCACCTCATACAAAAGCAAACAAACATACACCCAGCAAAACCAACACCAAACCACCTTCACTTGCACCCTCACACACACATCCCTCACCACCACCACCCATCACCATGCCCCCAAAGAAAAATCCACATTTCACTGATAGTGAGTTAGAAGTGCTGGTAGACAAGATCATCAGAGTAGAGCCACATTTGTTTGGTACATTGGTCCAAAGGACCCCCATCTCACAGAAAACCAAGATGTGGGTGAGGATTGTGGACAAGGTGAACGGTCAAGCATCGGCAAGGTACACAAAGGACGATTCCAGAACAGGTGGTATGACGTGCGCAGGAGGGTCAAGAAACTTATTGAAAAAGATCACGCCCTGAGTCAGTGCACCGGCGGTGGCCCTCCTGCCAAACCAGTCTACTTCAGGACCTGGGACGAGAAGGTGAGGGACATCCTACCACCAGAGAGCATCCATGGCCTAACAGACATCCCAGAGCCTGGTGAGTACATAAACAACATACCCAAGATTGTGTGGCAAGGAGACAGTGAAACCATGCACCACAAGCAAAGCTACACTAACCAATAGATAATCATCCCAAGATGTGTATGCCAGTCAGACAAACACAATACCTTCCATCTCATAGTGACTGGGAACTGTGTCATGACATGCACCAACCTACAAACAAATAGAGCAAGCCAGTGGCACAAAGCCGAATAGACCCTGCCAGACAGTTTGCCACCACAAACACACGACCTCACATTGCAGCTGACTGTCAGGAAGGCATAGTGGGGATGCAGGTGAAGTCCTTGGGCCCGATTCACAGAACTAACTTAAGACAAAATCCTAAACTTACTACAATTTTGGTATTCACAGAAGGCACTTACTCATTTTGGTATTCACAGAAGGCACTTACTCATTTCGGTATTCACAGAAGTTAGGAGTCCTAAATTTAGGACTCCTAAATGCCTTCTGTGAATACCGAAAGTCTTAAAATTAGGATTTTTCGCAGTTTAGTAGTAGTATAGTTAGGACTCCTAACTTTAGGACTCCTAAATGCCTTCTGTGAATACCGAAAGTCTTAAAATTAGGATTTTTCTCAATTTAGTAGTCCTAAGTTTAGGACTCCTAACTTTAGGACTCCTAAATGCCTTCTGTGAATACCGAAAGCCTTAAAATTAGGATTTTTCTCAGTTTAGGAGTCCTAAGGTTAGGACTCCTAACTTTACAACTACTAAACTGAGAAAAATCCTAATTTTAAGGCTTTCGGTATTCACAGAAGGCATTTAGGAGTCCTAAACTTAGGACTACTAAATTGAGAAAAATCCTAATTTTAAGACTTTCGGTATTCAATGAAGGCATTTAGGAGTCCTAAAGTTAGGCGTCCTAACTATACTACTACTAAACTGAGAAACATCCTAATTTTAAGACTTTCGGTATTCACAGAAGGCATTTAGGAGTCCTAAAGTTAGGACTCCTAACTTCTGTGAATACCGAAATGAGTAAGTGCCTTCTGTGAATACCAAAATGAGTAAGTGCCTTCTGTGAATACCAAAATGGTAGTAAGTTTAGGATTTTGTCTTAAGTTAGTTCTGTGAATCGGGCCCAGTGTATCCAAAAGCATGATGAGGCCTGTAGTCACAGATAATGATCCCCCTCCTGCTTGGCCCATCAAGACCTCTCTGAAACATGCCCACATCACAGGGAGTGGAAAATGACTGACAAGATGGCTGACACTGGGTCCTGCTGTGGGGAGCACAAGGCCCTGCTCGGGGTTGTGTGCAAATCAGAAGCAGGACACCACTGACTGACATCCTGAAAGACACCTTGCACGCCCTACAATGGAAGCACGTTTCATGATGGGAAGGAGGACTGACATCCCTGACCATACTTATCAGCATGTGGAGACACCCCCCCTCAACACAAACTCCACACAACTCACCGGGTACAATGCATTGACACACACCTCATTGAAATATCAGCAAAAGATCCCCCGTACTGGGCGCTGCTGTGCGAAGCACAGGGGCTCTCTTTTGACTTGTAGCCAAACAAACACCAGGATTTCACAGTCAGCCATCTTGCCATTGCTGTCACACCCCCTCACAGGGAAGCAGAGTCAAGAGGGAGGAAGTATGTGCATGCTGGGAAGGGGGTGTAGCCAAGAGTTTGATGGGACTCGCAGTCACAGACAATCTACACCTACCCACATGGCCCAGCAAGATCAAACTGAAAAATACTCTCCTCACAGGGAGTGGGAAGAGACTGACAAGATGTCTGACACTGGGCTCTGTTGTGGGGAGCACAAGGCCATGCTGGGAAATGGCCAACAACAAACATCAGGACTTCACAGTCAGCCATCTTGCCATTGCTGTCACACCCCCTCACAGGGAAGCAGAGTCAAGAGGGAGGAAGTATGTGCATGCTGGGAAGGGGGTGTAGCCAAGAGTATTATGGTACTCGCAGTCACAGGCAATCTACACCCACCCACATGGCCCAGCAAGATCAAACTGAACCATACTTGCCTCACAGGGAGTGGGAAGGGACTGTCAAGATGTCTGGCACTGGGCTCTGTTGTGGGAAGCACAAGGCTATGCTGGGAAATGGCCAACAACAATATCAAACTCTGTCCGTGAATAGCTGGGAAAAAGCAGTGTACAGCCAGGCATCTGTTCGAAAAGCAGAAAATGTCATGTTTGTGAACCATCGATGCATGTAGATACATAACTCACATTGTGTGTCTCTTCCAAACACAGGTGATGCTGGGCAACCAGCAACAAATGATGAGGATACCCAGTCCCAGACTCTGGCGGACACTGAGCTCTCTGGTCTGACTCTCTCACTGTCCTCTTCGTATGACAACGACCAACCTGGCCCCTCCGGTGTGAGCCATCATGCAGCACCAGCAGCATCAACATCTGCACCCCCTGTACCCATGCCTCCAGCATCTGGACACTGACAAGGCACCCCCGCCAACACAGACAGACCTAGGTCAATCAACACCCACAGCACAGGGACACAGGACCCCCTGGAAGCTACAGAAAACACCACCAGCAACACCACCCAAGGGGTCCCAGTGTCACCTGTGCGTCCCGCCGTTGGTCCTGCACGTGTGGATAGGTGTGCTGGGAGGGGTGGGAGGCAGAGGGTGTGCCTTGCAGAGGGATCTGGACTGCATGATGACCCCACCTGGCACGCATCTTAGATGCGTACCAGGATAGCACCGGAGGATTTGGCCAGGTAGTGGGGATCCTCAAGGACATGCAACACGAGCAGGTTGCCCACCATGCCCGCATGGAGGCCAAGTGGGATTCCATTACTGTGGTGCATCGGAACATACTTCAAAGCCTCCGCCAGATCAACACCAACCTTTCCACATCTCCCTGTGTGGCCACAACATCTGTCGCGACACCATCTGCCAGAGCCCCAGGGAGGGAGGAGGACTCTGGCGGAGAGTCCCCTGTACCTCAGAGGCCTGCACCTGAGGATCCCCCCCCCCGGAAGAAGAGGGGTCATCCGAAGAAGGACATGTGAGAGGCAGATGTCACAGCACATCCCCCAGGGCCTCTAAATCTGTTCTGGACAATGTTCTTTGTGCGCAACCCGTTCACCTTGTCCAATCGCACACAACTCGCCCACATGACATGGAGGGTTCATGTTGGGCCAATGTAGCAGATGACTGTGGACTTTACTCTGGACATTTCATCTACCAGCACTTCCAACTCCAATGTGAACTTTGGATTCCCAAACCAATATACAGCACCCACCATCCTGTGCACTTCCCACACACATGTCTGTAAATAAACTCACCAGTACACCATACTTGCCTCAGTTGTGATTCCAACTTGTTATGTTCAGGGAGATGTCGATCTGCTACACAACACAGTGCATGCCAAATACTGCAACAATGTGACCAAAGTAAGGTGAGTCATGGTGTTGTGACACATGTGAGGGAGACATACCACTATGGCAACACAAAACATACTCACCATGGCCATGTTACTCATCACACACAATGATGTTGATCTGAAACACATTGGCATGCACAGACACAACACCAACCCCAGTCAGTGGTAACAAGTCCACAGGTGAGGTAAGCAGATGTCACTCAGATGTGGGAAGTCAGACAATGCACATAACAAAGCGTAGCACAGGTTCATTACACATCAGCAACACGTGTATTCCAAAATAGTTGCACGGTAATTCTACGTAACAGTGGACACACGCTCTCAATGTGTTGGAGAATGGAAGTCCAGGGATGTGTGGTACATCGGTTGATGGGAATTGTCAACTTCCACACTGGTGTTGGCTTCTGGGTGTTGGGGGTCAGTGTTGACCACACAACAGGCAAAGTACCCTAGGAAGGACAGACAAGATACAGTCAAAAGCACAGAAGAACAGGAGAGAAATGCAATACACATGCACAAAACATGTTGCAAGACACCTACACAAACACTAATTAGCAGTACTACTCTATTGTGGAGTACACACCACCTGAATGGGCACATCACTGCATGCATCCAGTCAAGTGGCACACAGACACACTCAGACAGCAACAGAGCTGCCACAACAAATTCCAGGCTACCTCCATACATTCACATAACTGCCCTGGAAACTCACATTCAGGTGAAGAAGTTGTTGATGAGCTGTGAGTGGACGTCACCCTCATCCTCATCATCACTGGCATCTTGGCCAAGGCCCGGGTCCTCCACAGGTGCCGGAGGTTGGTCATCGTCATCATCATCCTGGATGAGAGGCACCTCCTTCCGCACCGCCATTTTGTTTAGCATGCAGCAGACAAGGATTATTTTGCACATCTTTGCAGGCCCATATGGGAGGGCCCCTCCGGTCTTGTCCAGGCAGTGAATGCGGCTTTTCAGGATTCCGCTCAATCACCCTCCTGCTCCGACCCTGTGCCTCATTGTAGCGCAGCTCAGCTGGTGTCACAGGGTTTGTGAGGGGTGTCAGCAACCACGGCATGTTGGGGTATCTGGAGTCACCTACACACACAAAAATGAACAAGTAGCTGAGTTTTGTAGGAGTGCGGAATACAACATTGGCAAACATACATAATGAGAAACAGTCAGTACACACCGACAAGCCAGGCATGCTGAGCTGGCATCTGTGACATCAGCGTTGCAATGCGACTACTCCTCATAATGTAGGCAGTGTGCGCAGAACCAGTGAACCGTGCACACACATGTGTGATCGACATGTCAGCAAGACAGACCACCAGAGCATTAATCGAATGGTAGTGCTTCCTGTTACGGTATGCCTGCTCATGGGCCTGTGGTGGTATCAGGGCAACATGTGTCCCATCAATAGATCCGATGACGTTCTGCATCCTCCCCAGTGTTTAAAAGGCATCCTTTATTTCAGGGAGTTCAGCTGGGCTCGGGAACTTGATATACAGGTCTAGGAATTGCAACATCCCCTCCAAGACATTGCGTAGCACCCGACTAAACATCGTTTGCGACATCCCCCCAGCAGTAGCCACAGTGTACTGGAAGGTACCAGTAGCAAAGAAGTGCAGCGCTGCCATCACCTTCACCTCTGGGGTCAGTGCTGTAGGGTATGTCCGGACAGGTAGCAGATGTGGTGCCAACTGCTCCACCAACTTCGCAATCAGTGGCCTGGTGAAGCGGTACCGTCTGATGCAGGTGCAATCCTGCATGGCTGCAAGGTCTGGGAACGGACAATGCACAGCTGGTGCCCTGCAGTACAGAGATTCACAAAGGAAGTTTGTCAGTTCATCCACCCATGTGTCCATGACCACGATCAATATCACATGCTAGATCATGACATTACACAATGTACTGAGGTGTGTGCTGTTGGGCATGGACACATATGTCACGTACAAGACCACCCCCTCACATCTCAATTCCACATGTCCACATGAGTCCCATGTAGTGCAATGGCCAATCATCTTGCTGTGTCACCCAACCTATGTGCTGCTGCAATGTTCCAAACACACACCGCAGTGACAAGTGAGGCCTCATGTCTCCCAGGCATCACAGATCTTTGCCATGCAGAAACCCAGGATCCCTGTATTGCCACATCAACACAGCAATGGACATGGCGTATCACGTACATACCACAAGGCAAGCATAAGTCCCACAGGTAGTGGCCACTGCTGTTCATGCCTGCCCTACATGTACATCTCTTAGACACACACCCCATCAAGGGTGATGCATATACCACATGGATGTGGAGACTGTCACCCATTGGGCACATTTGATCAGACACATCTGAGACACAACATGCACACAGACTGTGGGTGCACATCAGTATTGTGGCTACAGGTCTCACTGTGACATACATACCATCACCCCCAGGACTCAGGGTGTATGTGACATGTCCTAAACATATCCAACCTGACACTGTGTCCGTAACTCATGCCCATTACTGTACAATTGCACATCACAGTGGTAATGTGAACAACACACAAAGGATTCTGCCCCATGTACACGTGCACAGCCTGGGAGTGGCTGCACAAAGTGCCAGCCAAAAAAACAGATATGCCCCCCAAACACCCAGGGAATGCAGCCTTACATACCATGGGACACTGTGTGGCCAATGCTGTAGTGTGGTAGGTGTGCACAGGTGTCCCTGGCCAGTACATGTGTGTTGCATCTGTATAATAGTCACACCAATGAGGTCCGACGCGGGTGACACTGCGTACGCATTGCACGGGTCATGTCCGAGCCGTGCATACGCTTTGTCATTGAATGCAATGAGGTCTGACACGGGTGACAATATGTATGCATTGCACGGGTCATGTCCGAGCCGTGCGTACGCTTTGTCATTGAATGCAATGAGGTCCGACGCGGGTGACAATGCGTACGCATTGCACGGGTCATGTCCGAGCCGTGCGTACTCTTAGTCATTGAATGCAATGAGGTCTGACGCAGGTGACAATGCGTACGCATTGCACGGGTCATGTCCGAGCCGTGCGTACGCTTTGTCATTGAACCGTATGGAGATGGGTGCATGTGTTTATTCAATATACGCGTTGTACAGTCAGTTGAATGAGCCGAGCGCACCCACTGGCTCCGGACTGTCATGGAGACGGATGCAGATTTAAAACCTGTACGAGTTGTGCACTGGAAATTCAGTTGGATACCTACAACAATGTTGCAATTTCAAGTGTTCCATGAAGGTGAAGATTTGAATGATGCGGAAGGCGTGTACGAGTCGAACATTTAAATGGATTGTCCAGATTCATAGAATGCAACCTTGTTGGACCTATCACTTGGGACACATGACACAGAGTCTACCTCTGCAGCACAGATATAAGGCTGGCTAGCCCACAGGGAGCTCACTGGCCTGTACTACATGCTACTGGACCACATCCCTGCTTCCACTGCTGCTGTCTCTGCATCCTCTGGCTCCTGCTATGGCACATACTCTGGAGAGGGCCCCAACCTTCACTGAGGAGGAGAACCAGGCCCTGCTGGATGAGCTCCTTCCACAGTACAGAACACTCTATGGGAAACCAGGGGAGCAGGTGAGTGTGCAGTTCACTGCCTTCCTAATTATGCATGCTGTCTGACTAGCAGGACTAGCAGTGTGTACACCAGTGGCAAGCATTCTCACTGACTACTTTCATGACCCAAAGTGTGTAGGTACATGTAATGAACTGCTGCTAAAGTGCATTTGTGCAAGCTTAAACTATACAGGCATTGTTAACATGTCAGACATGCAGGTGATTTTTCCTTCCCCATGGTTGCACTACCTGTGTAACTCATTTCCCTTTGTGATGATGACATGTGTATCCAAATGTGTGATGCACAAATCTGAGGCATGTGTGTTAATGTACTTTTCACTTTGTCATCCTCACAGGTTGATGGCCACCAGAAGCAGGAGATCTGGCTGACCATCGCCCGGGCTGTTCGTTCGGTGGGGGTCTACAAGCGCCGGATCCGCAACTGCCAGAAGAGGTGGCAGGACCTTCGGGGCTGGACCCGGAGGATAGCTAGAGTCCAGCTGAAGCTGTCACCTCCACGCAGGAGGGGTGGACACCGGACCCTGACTCCCCACATGCTCCGGATACTGGTGGTGGTCTTCCTGGACATGGATAGGCAGCTGAAGGCCAGACAGCAGCAGGAAGGGGGTAAGTCCATGCCTGATCTGTGTAATATGTCTGACATGCTAATAGCAGTCTTTTGACCTGGTCACACTTCCACATTACGTAGGTCTTGTAGTCCAATAGTCATGTTCCTCAATTGTGTGATGCACCCTCCTCATCTGTTCCACAGATGTGGCCCCTACAGTCTGTTGCTTGTTTCACTAGGGCACTGTGTCCCTGCAGTCAGCTACGCTTCAGCTACCGGTCAGCATCTGTTCCCGTTACTCTGTTGTGTGTTTCATGGGTGGGTCAAATGTTTACACAATGCCTGAGATCTGACATGTGATCTGTGTGTGCCCTTGATCTGTGTTCCAATTGCTGGTCTGACTCACAAGATGTGGCTGGGGTATTCCAAACAAACCCATGCTGCAGGGGACTCCAATTTTTGGGCTTCAGGAGCATGTATATCAAGTATGTCACACTTGCTTAGCCACCTGACTACTGTCCAGGGCTAAACACTGTTTCACGTAGACCTTGCTAGTCATGCCTCCTCAAGGGCATTTAGGAACACTCTGTAATCCTACTCCTGTGTATGAAATTACAGGTTGTGCTTAGTGACATGTGCCCTCAGGTGTCTGCCTCTGTGTCATTGGGGTGTGGCTTGTTTTTATGTACAACTGGGGTGTCCATGATTCAGAGGGTCAGCATGACATCTGAGATGTGACTGTGAGACTGTGTGCCAGAGGTGCAACTAGAGCCGAATTTCAGGGGGGGGGGCTGAATCTTTAAGCAAGGGACTCCCATGAACCTCCTCTCTGGCTGAGCTAATGAGGCAGCCATCTGGGAGCTGTTGGAGTCAGTCACCAGTCCTGGACATCTTTCATTCTGGTCAGCCGGCCCACCTTGTGTGGCCAAGAGTTCCTCCTTAACGGTCCTATTCTACTTGCCCTCTAACCGCCTTTGTCTCTGCTTAACCAGGATGACCTCCCCTCTGGTCCAGCTACTACGGCGGACATATACCTGCCCGGAGAGCTGCCTTCGCCGGTGTTTCAATCCAGGTCAGGATCAATGTCTCTACCTATCACTGTGATCCTCTAGGGGACTGCCACTTCCATGCTGACCTCCATACGTGGAGGTCCTATTCCCTGGGTGGTGTCAGAATTGAGCAAGGCAATTCCGGTGGCGCCCCAAAGTCAGGCCTATTGGGTGAAGTTGTGCATAGGAGCAATCGATTTAAACCTCGCAGAGCAATGTCTTTGCGAGTAATTACTAGTTTGTTTCGTAACTTATTGAATTCCCTTCAGCGGAAATCCAAGATGGCCGCCAGCAACAACAGCCAAGAGTTTTTGGGTTGCCGCTCTAGTGTTTGGACAGTGAATCCTCCGCAGCTGTGTTCGCGTGCTCACGCGCAGAGTTCTCCGCACTTCAACGGAGTTTTCTGAGGAAAACGGTCGCAGTTCGTATTCGTTTTTCTCCTGAGCGAAGAAGTTCTCCTGTGTTTCACAGAATTCTGTTTCCAGAGAAGCCTTTGGAGTTCAAGTACAGAGTGGTCACAGTAGGAACACTGTGACGGCAGGTCAGTCTTGCCGCGGAATCTTCAGCGGAAGAAAACTTTGCTTTCTAGTCAAAGAGGAGTCTTGTAATAAGAGAAGAGCCAGGAAAAATCTTAACTAGGAATTTGGTTCAATTTCCGCATAGTTAACAAGTCAAGGTTGAATTCAGAAGAGCCAACGTTTCTCATAGAAAGTTCGAGTACATAAACTATTTGTAGAACATTTATATAGACATTTGAAGAAACAATTGAAGTAAAGAGTATCTGAAAACCAAAGCCGTTAAGAGGTTTTGAGCCAGAGTATCTAATAAGGAAAAGACTTGCAGCGTATAACCTGGATACAGTGACAGAGAGATAACAACAGTAGATATAGTTATATATATATATTATCTACTGGCGGTCGCCAGTAGATAGTTATAGTTAGGACCGAGTTTCCATAGGAAATCTCAAAATTCTATTTTGAATAACTTTGGCGCCGGTTGACGAATCCTCACGAAATTTTCAAAACTAATGGGGCACTCCACTCAGCTCCTACCCTGAAAGTCTCGGGGTGATTCGTCAAGCGGGGGCCGAGAAAAAAGGGGGGTCCCAAAACACGTTTTCCCCATGCATTTTTCCATAGGACCTTAAGTCGAAGGTACAGCCCGAACGGCTGAACAGAATTACTTGAAATTTGGCAGAGAGGTAGTCCTCAGGTCAGGGAGGTGCCTTTTGCAGGTCTGGTGTAAATCTGTTCAGTATTTTCTGAGAAAATAGCATTTATAGGCATATAAATATCTATAAGCGTGCACCGTGCGCGCACAGTGCAAGCCACGTGCGCGCACCCTGCCGTGCGCGAGCGTAATTCTGATTGGTGGATAGATGTCAGTAAATATTCGAATCGGTCGAAATCAGGAAGTGTCGGCCGCCATTTTGTCTGTCGCACTGAAAAGGAAAGGTGGAGAACGTGAACAGGGGGTAGAGTAGAGAGTTCCTGACCCCCTAGCCTTTGTCAGGGGGTCACAGTAGGACCCCGAAGGGCCAAAAAAAAGATTTACATTTTCTTTTTTAAATTCGCGGGGTGCATGCACCGTGTGCGCACACTAAAAGAAAACTTAAAAAAAAATAGAATTAAAAAACAAGTTTAAGTGTTTAGATATTAGGTGGCTCTAAAAAGAGCCGTTGTGTTTATTGAGTGTTTTTCGGTACCTACATTTAAGTACCGATGCAGAGTCTAAAGTTCAAGAGGAAGACTCTGTTCCCATCATCATTGAAATGTACACCATCTCCTCTATAAATGTCTTACATGTTGTAACGCAAGTTGTTGTGGTGAATAGAACCCATACCATAGTCTCTGAGGAAAGCAGAAACAGACTTATTGACGTGCTTTCTTGCTTTGTCAATCTGTGGACAATATTGGTTGGACCAGTTCCACTTTTGCCTTTGGCATATATTAGAATATACAAAGGCAGTTTGTGGAAAAAGGGACATCAATTGCACAAAGGTGTCCTTTACAAGCATTTCCAGACCTACCCCAGTTAAAGTGCCTAGGTCATTTCCACCACAGTGCACAATAATAAGGTTAGGCTGTGGGAGATGTTGAAAGGATTACACCAAAGGCATTAATTGGTGCCTCTCTGACCAATCCATTTAATGTCTACATTTGGCAAAGCAAGGTCTTTCACAATACCTCTTTTTTCTGCATACTTTTCACTCCAGAAGACATAGCTGTGACCTATGATCCACACCGTGAACATCTTCCAAGGAGATCTGGATGCACTCAGAAGGTGTCTTTCAGTAGAATGGCAATATGAAATGAAAGATAGTTGTAAAATGGAGGCATACATACTTTTTTAAAATAAAAATAACTCATTGGCTGTTTCAAACCATTCTACACTAAAAACTAGGCTGTATGTTTACATTTATAAAAGCATGTTTTGTATTGGTTCAGAAAAAATGTGTTCCCACAGAACATTAGTTAGGTTTCGAAAGTCAAGCCCTCTTGCTCTTTGGATTTGAAACATTGTGTGCTGAACTTCTGACCTCTCTGCTCACACCAGTGTTCCATGACCTGTTGCTATGCTAGGAGGTAGAAGTCATGTTAGGGATCATTTGGAAAGGGTTGAAATTTTCAGCCAATAGAAATATGTGTTTCCATTTGAAAAAATGTGGGAAGCAATGTGATTTGAAGTTAACATGTATATGTGTGAAAAAAGAGAGGGAAACTTTGCCATTTACTGGTTCTGGTGAGAGGAGTACAGTTCAGAGATTCTGGCTCTGATAATCTGCTGTGTGAGTGCCACATTTCTTTCTCAACTAACTAATTTTAAAGGTGAGTTATGAATTTGAGAGGGGATGTATATGTTGCATTTTGATATAAATAATAGAAGTATGAGTCTTCTTTTAAAGTTGTCTTTTACATTTTATGTTTTGGAAGATATTTAACTGTCTTGAACTTGTAAGATATTATGGAGTATGTCTTCACCATAAGTTAAGGTGTAGTGGTATCACCTAGGAATACTGTTTTGTGCCTAGAATCCACCACAGTAGTAAATGTGCATTGAAATTGCCAATGAAATATCGTTTTCTGCCTAGAATCACACCATGAGTCTGTGTGCACACAGGAATTGTTGTCAGAGATTTCATTTGTGTTGCTGTTGTTTTGTTAGACTTGCAGTTGTAGGAAAGGGGCAGCTTTTTTTAACTGTGATGTTTAGCATTCAGTAGAAATCATTCTTGAACTGTGATGGTTAGCATTCAGCAGAAATTACTATCTCACAAATTAGAGGCAAATACAAACACATTTGAAATTATCATGGTAGTTTTTCCTTCCACTTTTAAAGTTGTGTATTACATTTTATGTTTTGGAAGATATTTATCTGCCTTGAACTTGTAAGATATTATGGAGTACGTCTTCACCATAATTTAAGGTGTACTGGTATTACCCAGGAATACTGGTTTGTGCATAGAATCACACCATGAGTCTGTGTGTTCACAGGAATTGTTGTCTTAGATTTAATTTGTGAAGATGTTGTTCTGTAAGATTTGCAGTCGCAGGAAAGGGGCAGCTTGTTTTCTTCAACTGTGATGGATAGCATTCAGCAGAAATCAGTATTTCACAAATGAGAGGCAAATGCTAACACGTTTGAAATCAACATGGTAGATTTTCATTCCACACCTGGAAAGGGTGAAGTAGTTTTTATATGTTCAAAACTCCAGGCAGCAGCTTCTCCTACAGTCCCATGCATACTACTCAGCTCTGTGTGGTTTTTCAGATAGCAGTGTGTAACGCAAACACATTCAACGTCACCAAGGCTCATTTCCTTTGCTCTAGTCTAATCACTCACCCAGGTAACACATGCTGATGGTCTCAAGTAGCTGTTAGGACATGTGCTCTTTTCTGCTTCTCTAAAATATAAGGAAAATGTGTCAGGCTGTCACAGTAATTATCACTTACTCCACCACAGTAGTAAATGTGCTTTGAAATTGCCAATGAAATATCGTTTTCTGCCTAGAATCACACCATGAGTCTGTGTGCACACAGGAATTGTTCTCAGAGATTCAATTTGTGTTGCTGTTGCTCTGAAAGACTTGCACTTGCAGGAAAGGAGCTGTTTGTTTTCTTCAACTGTGATGGTTAGCACACAGCAGAAATCACTATCTCACAAATGAGTGGCAAATGCTAACATATTTGAAATCAACAGGGTAGATTTTCCTTCCACTCTTGCAATGGGTGAGGTAGTTCCTACATGTTCAAAACTCCAATTAACCCTTACCACACATGTACTCTTACATACATCTCTGCAGTCTTCATGCAGTTGTGCAAGTGTCCATGTAGATCTCTCTTGCACCTGACACTACACAGTCTCCAGAAACACACTCCTTGCACACAGGCAGCAGCTTCTCCTACAGTCCCATGCATACTACTCACCTCTGTGTGGTATTTCAGATAGCAGTGTGTAACGCAAACACATTCAACGTCACCAAGGCTCATTTCCTTTGCTCTAGTCTAATCACTCACCCAGGTAACACATGCTGATGGTCTCAAGTAGCTGTTAGGACATGTGCTCTTTTCTGCTTCCCTAAAATCTAAGGAAAATGTGTCAGGCTGTCACAGTAATTATCACTTACTCCACCACAGTAGTAAATGTGCATTGAAATTGCCAAAGAAATATTGTTTTCTGCCTAGAATCACACCATGAGTCTGTGTGCACACAGGAATTGTTCTCAGAGATTTAATTTGTGTTGCTATTGCTCTGAAAGACTTGCACTTGCAGGAAAGGGGCTGATTGTTTTCTTCAACTGTGATGGTTAGCACTCAGCAGAAATCACTATCTCACAAATGAGAGGCAAATGCTAACACATTTGAAATCAACAGGGTAGATTTTCCTTCCATTCTTGCAATGGGTGAGGTAGTTCCTACATGTTCAATACTCCAAATAACCCTTACCACACATGTACTCTTACATACATCTCTGCAGTCTTCATGAAGTTGTGCAAGTGTCCATGCAGATCTCTCTTGCACCTGATAATACACAGTCTCCAGAAACACACTCCTTGCACACAGGCAGCAGCTTCTCCTACAGTCCCATGCATACTACTCTGCTCTGTGTGGTATTTCAGATAGCAGTGTGTAATGCAAACACATTCAACATCACCAAGGCTCATTTCCTTTGGTCTAGTCTAATCAGTCACCCTGTAACACATGCTGATGGTCTCAAGTAGCTGTTAGGACATGTGCTCTTTTCTGTTTCTCTAAAATATAAGGAAAATGTGTCAGGGTGTCACAGTAATTATCACTTACTCCACCATAGTAGTAAATGTGCTTTGAAATTGCCAATCAAATATCATTTTCTGCCTAGAATCACACCATGAGTCTTTGTGCACACAGGAATTGTTCTCACAGATTTAATTTGTGTTGCTTTTGTTCTGAAAGACTTGCACTTGCAGGAAAGGGGCTGTTTGATTTCTTCAACTGTGATGGTTAGCACTCAGCAGAAATCACTATCTCACAAATGAGAGGCAAATGCTAACACATTTGAAATAAACGGTAGATTTTCCTTCCACTCCTGCAATGGGTGAGGTAATTCCTACATGTTCAAAACTCCAATTCACCCTTACCACACATGTACTCTTACATACATCTCTGCAGTCTTCATGCAGTTGTGCAAGTGTCCATGCAGATCTCTCTTGCACCTGACAATACACAGTCTCCAGAAACACACTCGTTGCACACAGGCAGCAGCTTCTCCTACAGTCCCATGCATACTACTCAGCTCTGTGTGGTATTTCAGATAGCAGTGTGTAACGCAAACACATTCAACGTCACCAAGGCTCATTTCCTTTGCTCTAGTCTAATCACTCACCCAGGTAACACATGCTGATGGTCTCAAGTAGCTGTTAGGACATGTGCTCTTTTGTGCTTCTCTAAAATATATGGAAAATGTGTCAGGCTGTCACAGTAATTATCACTTGCTCTATCACAGTAGTAAATGTGCTTTGAAATTGCCAATCAAATATCGTTTTCTGCCTGGAATCACACCATGAGTCTATCTGCACACAGGAATTGTTGTCAGAGATTTAATTCATGTTGTTCTTGTTTTGTAAGACTTGCACTCATAGGAAAGTGTCAGCTCATATGATAGGATTTGAAAAGCTCCCAAAAAAAGATGCCTATAAAGTCAAGAAAGAGAAAAGAACAGCAACAACATCTATATTTGAAGACAACTGGACTAAAAAAATTAGTTGGAGAACCTCATTTTGGAAAAAAGAAAAAGTCTTCTGGTAAGCAGACTAAGGATTTTTTTTAAAATATCTTCAAACAAAGAAAAAATGTTAAAAATAAATCCAGTGCAAATAGTGTTTCAAGTACAAAACAACAACAGATTCGACAGCAAAAACTAAAAGCAAATGTAGAATCAGAAGTAAGAAAGAGTGACTTAACACGTACAATAGATTTTAAAAACATTCGTCGAAAAATGTTTCAGAGAAGAGTGATGTTAAATTTGCTAAAGGATGTGAAAAAATATAAGAAGGAAACCAAATTTTATAAGAAAAAGAAATTTATTGAAACCATTGTTACAAAGGCTTTGGAAATAAAAGAAAGCTATTCATTTTAATTTTGAACAGGATGCGTACATTAGATAAATTAGTCAATGCAATGAAGTCACAAAGCAAAAGAGTAGTGAAAAAAAATAACTTTTGTAAAGTGTTCTTAGGAGAATGGAAGCATAGTTCAAGTACTGAACCATTTTTTAATGAAGAGAGTTTTCTTCAAAGTAATAGTTTGCTGCATGCAGTTGACACCAATGGTCGAGCAGATGAAGTAAAAGATGGTTGTGTAATGGAAAAGGAGAACATGGTTCCAAGAAATGAGGAAGATGTGATAGCTGATGAGGTTATGGGGAGACGTCCTAAAGCCCCAGTGTACACTTGGAATTGTAGTAGTATTTGTACTGTGCGACAGGAATCTATTGATAAATTACGTGACTTTCTAAGAGAATATAGTAAAAAGAGTGTTAAACAGAAGATTAAGGTGCTTCAAAGACTAGATCCATGCAGAGTGAGAGAGAATACTGGTTTGCAAGGACATTCTCTGGCTTGTCTATCTAGGAAAGTTTGTCAAAGTGTTTTTCACAATTTTTGGATGCTGGCAGTACATCATACTGAAATGAGAAAGATTGTGAGAACATTGTATTTTGCTAAAAGTCCAGCACTTAAGTTAAATGACTTGAATAATGCTCTGTTCCGTGGATCTGTATCAGATGTAGTGAAGGTTATTGATGGTATTCAGTTTTGTTACTTTGGTCCAGAACAAGAAAGTGCAGGAAATGACACAGTTATTGAGGAAAATGTGGAAGAGAATGTAGAACTCACTGTTAGTAAAAATTTTGAGGATGAAATGACTAAATTTACTATCATCTCTAATGAAAGACCAAATGTTACTTGTATTTGTTGCTGGAGAAGCCATTATAAAACTCAAACAAGGAATGTTGATCTCTATAAAAAAAGTGAAAATGAAGATAATTATAAGTGGAAGGATTTTGCAACGTATATATTTCTTGAAAATTGTTTTGATTTGGGTGAAGATCAGCGTATTTGTAAATACTGTTATAACAAGTTAGAAGAAAATAGAATGCCAGCTAGAGCTGTACATAATAATTTAGAATTAGTTGTTATTCCTGAAGAACTTTCTGATTTAAATACGAATGAGTCTATACTCATTCAATGTGTCCATCCGTTTCAGACCATAGTGCGTATGGAGCCCAAAACAGGTAAATTACCTCCTTCAGATTTACAAAGAGGTTTAAAAGGAAGAGTTGTCTATTTGCCATTGTATTTGAAAAAAATATGGAAACAATTGATGCAGATAGTTTGGAAACTGAACCATTAGTTATTCTGGTTAATGGTGTACCTACAAAGAATAAGACAATTTGGCAGGAGCTGGTAGATGTACGAAAAGTACAAAGAGCAAATTTATATTTGAAAATAAATAATAAATGGTATGAATCAATTTATATTGATGAAGATGAAGAGGTTTCACTAGACGACACAGGAATACCAACTGGGCAAATTGAAAAAGTGGATAAGTCAAAAGAAGAAGAAATTTATGAACATTTCAGCATACATCCTCTTCATTCTAAAGAAGTTATGGGAAAGGCTATTGATCTGTTTCAGATGAAAAAAGCAAAAGGAACTCACGTGAGTGTATGGGAGGAGAGCTTGGAAGCTCGTTGTTTTCCCCAGCTGTTTCCTACAGGAGAAGGTGGATGATATTATGAACATCCAGTACAGATTCCTGCTTCTGAATATCGGACTACAAGATTATATGCAGAAGATCCAAGATTTCGTCAAAGTATTCCTTATTTGTTCCATCTTTTATTTGAAAGTGACTTGTCTGCACTATCTTTTGCAGTAAATCACATTTTAAAAACTGGAGTACATCTACATAATGTGTCAGCAAAGGATTTTATCAACAAAGTGCAACAGCGAGATGATCATTTGGAATCTCAATTGATCAATCTGATGGCTTGTCAGCGTGGGACTAATGAATATTGGTACCGACGCCATGGAGAATTGAAATGTATGTTACGGAATTTAGGAAATCCTACATGGTTCCTTACCCTAAGCTGTGCTGAGTACGCTTGGGATGATTTACTGGATTTTCTTCGAGAAGCAAATTCAAACATTAAAAACATCCAATACAAGACAGCAGGATGTTTGGTGAAGCAAACAAAAGGAAGTTTGATAAATCACCGGTAGCTGAGTTGCGACACTACTGACAAAAAGGAATTTTATTACTTGGCACTTTTGCAGCTGTTTAAACCATGGCGTTCAGAGGACGAACTACTTGGAGATTTCCAGAGTTTTGAAGATTCCTTTAAGGCATGCAAAGACAGCATAGAATGCAGTACTTTCACAACTTATGTTCAAATGTTAAATGAAGAAATTGAACAAGAAGCAACAATTGCAGCTGAAGTAGCTAGAGACAGTTCTCAAGACAGTCAAAGTTCTGGGACGTTCAGTCAAGATCCGTGACTGAAGTGGAAACAGCTATGAATCAAGCTCAGGAAGATTTAATAAACTTACCAAATTTGGAACAACAACTGAATGTTGAACAACAACAAATTTATGAGGAAGTCAGGAAAAACAATTGAACATGGATTACTACATGAAAATATAGAGTGCTCATGCACATCTTTTGAACCAATGAGAATGTATGTGAGTGGACAAGCAGGAACTGGAAAAAGTTTCTTAATTAATGTAATTAGAAGCTACCTACAGAACAAAACGGATTCAACTTTGTCTTGTGTTGTTACTGCTTCAACTGGGTTAGCAACGTATAACATAAAAGGAGTTACCTTACATCGTTTGCTAATGTTACCAGTAGAGCATGAGAACAAAATACAATACCACAAGCTAACAGGAGAAGCATGCTTTGAAGTTTCAAGAGTATTGAAGAAAATGAAAGTACTCATTATTGATGAGGTAAGCATGGTATCAAACTTAATGCTTACCTTTGTGCATTTAAGAATGCAGCAAATACTAAAGACAGACTATGACGTGTTATTTGGAGGAAAACACGTCATAGTTTTAGGGGATCTTTTGCAACTTACTCCAGTTAAAGGACAAGCGGTATTCCATACACTTACACATGAAGACACAAAAAAGTTGTTAGGAAGTATAGGTAATGTGAATATTTGGACATACTTTGAGTATAAAGAACTCATTACCAATATGAGGCAAGCCAATGATGAGGATATGCAAGTATTCTGAAAGATATAAGAATTGGACTACTCCCAGAACATGGCAGAAAAGCGTTACAGAGTCGATTGCTGAGTAATTTGTTTACAACAGAACAAATAGTTCCAGAGAAAATATATAAGAAAATTGCTGAAAAAAACTACTGTAATCTGCTTAATGCCAACACTACATGAATGCTCTATATTCAATCAAGAACTTTTGAAATTGGAAAATGAAGAGATCATAAAACTGGAAGCTGTGGATAAAATTCAACATGAAGGAATAACTATTATATTGACAGGCAAATTGGCAAATAAATTGGATTCACTAGAGAAAAACATTTCGAAAACAGCTGGTTTGGAAAAGAATCTTTATGTATGTATGAACTGTAGAGTAATTTTAAGACGTAATTTGGATGTAGAAAAAGGTTTAGTGAATGGAGCTATGGGTAAAGTTGTGGGTTTTGTAAAGTACCAGAAAAAAGATGGAATTGAATTTTTAAAAATAAAATTTGATCAGATTGAAGAGGTTAAAGACATTAGTCGTTGTTCAGTTTGTTTTTTGCTTGTGAAAGACTTATATGTACGTAGGAAGCAGTTTCCGTTTTCTCTAGCTTATGCTGTAACTATTCACAAATCTCAAGGATTAACTGTAGATAGTGCTTTTGTAAACATTGGATCTAGTGTGTTTAAAGAAGGTATGGCATATGTAGCTTTGTCACGCGTGAAAAAATTATCAGGTTTGTTCATGATAGACTTTGATGACTCAAAAGTTAGTGCTGATGCAAACTGTGTAAAGGAGTATAATAGATTAAGAAGAAGCTATGCTCCTCATTTAGGTCAGTATCCTGTGTTTGAAAAACGTGTTGTTTGTCGGAAAAGGAGAAATGAGAATATCTGTAATGAGGATGTACAGAAGAGAAAACAAAAAGAGAGTGATGTGATTGCAAGCAAAAAGAAAAAAGACAGTGTTGAAGAGGTTGTTGGTTGTCATTTTGAAAATAGCTCTGGTGTCAACTGCTACGCAAATGTAGTGCTGAATGTTGTATTTTATCTTGATTTTTTGCTAGAGCAGATAATAGTAAATCATGGAAAAAGATTCTGTTCTCTGCTGAGTCTCCTTTATGAGAAGCTGAGTAATGATAAAACTAAAATAGAAAGTGCTTCTGATGTTAGAAATCTTTTAGATGTATGTTCTGGATGTACACAGTTTACACAAAATGTCCAGCAAGATGCACAGGAATTTTTTATGTATATGCTGATGGTACTGGAAGATGAAGGGGTAGATGTAGAAAATATATTTGGTGTCTCTTATAAATGGGAACATTGTTGTGAAAACTGTATGAACACATGCAGCAGTAATGTTGATTCTGAAAGGTTCATATATTTAACATTACCAGAGAGTAAAACAGTGACTTTTAGTAAATTAGTTAAAGATGCTAATCACAACATGGAATGTTCTCAATGTAAATCAGGCATGTTGTCAACGTTATTTTTTAAGAAATATGGACAGTATGTAATTTTAATGATACAACGTTGTAGAGCAGATGGAACAAAAATGGAAACTTTACTAAAGAAGTTTGTAGGTAACCAATTATCTATTTCTGGAAAAACTTTTGTTGGAGTTGCAATAATTTTTCATGATGGTCCTTCTATAACTTCTGGTCATTACACAGTTTATCTTAAATGTGAAAACGGATGGACACTGTGTAATGATTCACAATTGACTTTCAAGCAACGTTTGCCTTATGATTTACCAAATTGTTACTTAATTTTTCTAAAACCAAAATTTTAGATACTAGTTTCAGCATCTGAAGAAACCATTATTTCAATTTTAAAGGATTAAGATTGGATATTTCACTGAAAAAGGATTTTAAAATTACCATTTGGCCTCATGGAAAGGTAAAAGTAACAATTGTGGACTTCTTTGACAGATAATATTTTGGTATATGTTCTTATGCAACAAGGTTTACAGACGTTAATTCTTGAAAATTGTTTTTGTTCTTAGAAGGTATTTTTAATATATATGTGACATTTCTATCAAGGTATGTTTTAGTGAGGATACATTTGGGGCTTTTTTAAACAATCTTTCAGATTGTTTTTTTTTTTGCCCGCTGTTAAATGATGATTACAGTTGATTTCACTATTTTAAATGAAATTCAATACATTCTGAAAACAGCAAAAAAAGTGCTTTGTTAAATATGAATAAACATGTACTGTTTAATACAATGTATTGTTGAATATTATTTTTTTTTTTCTTTTTTTCAGATCTTGAAAGAAAATTTAGGAAAAGTAATTCAATTTATTTGCAATTAAAAAAAACATTTATTTCTAATTAAGTTAATTTAATTGTCAGGTAAGTTTAAAATATCTGTATTTCTCACTTCTTCCCTTTCATGCTTCCTTTCCTATTCTCCTACTTCACTTCCTACTGTATGTATCTCACACCCCTTCTGTATTTTGGATTCTTTCCTTCAATCTTCTGAACTCTGCTTTGCTCATTGACATCCTGACTCTCTTTCTCTCACTCCAGTTTCCTAAATACCTCCATCCCCTCACTCTCCATTTCTCTCTTTCCCTTACCCCCTTTTCTAATCCTCATGCCCTTTTTTTAAAAGAAAGAAATAAAAATCAAATGTAACTGTTTTGATGGTGGTTGGCTCTAAAACGAGCCGTTATCTTTTTTGACAGGTTTAGGGTACCTATATGTAAGTACCGATGCAGAGTTTAAAGTTTAGGAGGAAGACTCTGTTCCCTTCATCTGTGAAATGTACAACGACTCCTCTATAAATGCCTTGCCACTCCCCTCACTATTTCTTCTTATTTCCTGGGACAAGTAGCTGAAAAGGTATCAATTTTACTTGAAAATGGCAGAACAGTAGTCTACTTCAGGGAGTGAGGAGGAGACCTGGATGCACTCAGAAGGTGTCTTTCAGTAGAATGTCAATATGAAAAGAAAGATATTTGTAAAATGGAGGCTTACATACTTTTTTAAAAAAAAAAAACAACTCATTGGCTGTTTCAGACCACTTAACACTAAAAACTAGGCTGTATGTTTACATTTTTAAAAGCATGTTTTGTATTGGTTCAGAAAAATGTGTTCCCACTGAACATTACTTTGGATTTGCTGTTAGGTTTGAAAAGTTAAGCACTCTTGCTCTTTGGATTATAAATATTGGGGCAGATTTACAAGCTCCTTGAGCCACTTTTGCGTCTCTTTTTCCATGATTAAAGTGATGCAAAGGTGGTGCAAGGGGCTTGTAAATCTGCCCCATTGTGTGTTGAAGTTCTGACCTCTCTGGTCACACCAGTATTCCATGATCTGTTGCTATGCTAACAGGTAGAAGTTATGTAAGAAGTATGAATCATTTTGAAAGGGTTGAAATTTGCAAGCAATAGAAATGTGTTTCCATTTAAAAGAAAGGTGAAGAACATGGAAAGGGGACAGGGTAGAGACTTCCTGACCCCCTAGTCTTTGTCAGGGAGTCCCTGAAGGCTCACTAAGGTTGAAAAAAACACTCTAAAAAAAATTGACAAATAGATTTAAAAAACAAGTTTTGTGTTTAGATTTTATGTGGCTCTAAAAAGAGCCCTTGTGTTAATGTAGGGACAGAGAAAAAGAAAAACGGAAAAATGAAAAAAACTATGGCCTGGTGCAAGTGTGCTGTTCTAACTTTCTCTCGATGAGATCAATACTGGTCTCACCCATAGAAATGAGAACATTGTAGTCAATGCACCGTGTATACAGCCTCCGAAAAGAAGGGCGTATATCCAGAGTTGGTGAAGAAGGTGAAGGCACCACTGCAGAAGAAGTGCTCGGCTGAGCTGCCAAAGATGTGCTCGGCTGAGCTGCTGCAGATGTGCTCGGCTGAGCTGCTGGAGGGTTTGCTCCAGCATCTCAAGCAAAAGACACAGGATGCACTTTTTCAACGTGCCTTAACATTGTGTGAATACTAAAAGAGTATTTCTTATTAGCATTTCCACGTGATAAGGTCCGGTGACAAAGAGTGCAGGTGACTTTTGGTGCATTCACCTTCTTTTGTCCCTCTGGAAAAGTGAAAAACTGCCATATGAAGGAGTCTTTCTGCTTCCTCTGTCTCTGTCTCACAAGAGTGTCCTGTTCACTCTCAGAAGATGGCTGCTGCTCTGCCATTGTATCACAAAAACAGATTAGCTCCTTCTCCCCGGGAATCATAACTAATAATGAGGGAAGTGGATGTGGTGTTGGAAGAATCTGGAACTGAAAGTAATATGAACCAATGAAAAGTGATCTTTCTTAATCACATGACTTGCCATGAGGGGAGTGGGTGTGGTGTTGGAAGAATCTGAAACTGAAACTAGTATGAACCAATGAAAAGTGTTGTTTTTTAATCACATGACTTGAGGTGCGCGCTCCGTGCGCGGACGGCCCATGCACGGAGCACGCACGCATGCGCAAGCGAGTACGCGCGTATGCGCGTACCTATTATGCGCGTACTACACGCGCATGTGAAGCACGCGCGCATGCGCGAACGTACTGCACGCGCATGCGCGTACGAATTTCGCGCGCTCGAAGGAGGCGCGCATGCGCGAACGTACCACGGGCGAATGCGTGAACTCAGTGTGCGCAGTACGCGCGCATGCGCAAACTTAGCACACGTGCTACGCGCGCATGCGCGAACGTAGCGCGTGGAGCACGCACGACGTACGCATGCGTAAGTACGTGGAGAACGTACGCATGCGCACTCAAAGTACACATGCTTACTGAGTGCGCGCACTGAGCGCGCACTATGACGTACGCATGCGTACGTAGAGAACGTACGCATGCATACACAAAAAACGTACGCATGCGTACTGGGTGCGCGCACCGAGCGCGCACGGTAAAACTCTTTTTTTAAAAAAATGAATGAATTAAAGTGTATATAAGTTAATAGAAGATATTAACTATGCTGTTCAACTTTTTCCAAATTCAAGAAGAAAAAAAGCTGAGCCATTCCAAATTAAAGGATACAGATAATCTATAAATATATTCATAGGTAACTTTTTGTAAAATAAATATATACATAATATAATAAAAAAATTCATAAATTAGCATTTAAAAAACCTTTGAAATTCACAGAAAAAACCATAGGTTTCACACACGCTATAGTTAGGAATTATCATTTAAAAAACTTTGCAAATTCACTGAAAAAACTAAAGGTTTCACACACGTTATAGTTAGGAATTAGCATTTAAAAAACTTTGCAAATTCACTGAAAAAACCATAGGTTTCACACACGTTATAGTTAGGAATTAGCATTTAAAAAACCTTGCAAATTCACTGAAAAAACCATAGGTTTCACACACGTTATAGTTAGCTTGTCATTTCACTCGTACAAAACCATTGAAATTCCCCCGTTATAGTTAGTTCAGCTAACTATAACTCGCGCGCCCGCAATGCACTGCTGATGACGTCACATATTACATCACTCATGACATGGTCAGTGACATCACTCTTGACATCACTGATGACATCTCAAATGACATCACTGATGACATCATCCAGTGAATGTGTGTTTTTCTGAAAATTACATATGTTTTATATATGTATATCTGAAGGTCGATGGAAGAATAAATGGGTATATAAGTGTCTAAATGGATGATTTGTTTTTGAAAAATTGATTGTATAACTGACTGATTAAGTGTATCTTAGTGAATACATGGCTTATTGAGTAATGTTTAAATATGTAAATATCTGTATCAGTCTCTCACTTTGTGTAAAAGTGGCTGCATGGGTTGGTGAGTAGCTACATGAGTGTCTATATAGGTTATTAGTTTGTTTTTTGAGTGTGAGTGTCTGAGTGTCTGTATGGTTCGGTGGGGGTATTACGTAGTGCATAGGTGCATGAATGAGTGACTCACTGTTTGTATGTGTTGAAGACAGCATGTGTGCAGGACTGAATGGGTGGATGAGTGTGTGCATGGGTGTGTTAGAGAGTGAATGACTGTCTCAATAGTGTCTTTATGAGTAACTACATATGTTTTAAACTAGTATATGTGACTATTGGTGTATATAAGTGAGTATATGTGAGAGTGAGAGATTGGAAGAGTTCCTGTATGAATAAGTATGTGTTTCTATAAGTGATTGTTTAAAAGACTAAATATGTGTAAGTTTCTGTAGAAGTAAGTGTTGTGGTGTGTGTATAACTGTATATTCAAGTAAATGGATGTTTGATTCTTTATTAGCATGAGTGACTATGTGTGTGATTAACTCTATGGATGAGTGGCGTTGTGTAACAGGATGTATAGGTGTATGAGTACATATGATGAGTGAGTACATGTATGAGTGACTGTATAGGACTGTTGGTGAATGAGTGGATGTGTATGTGGATCTTAGAATTACTGTATAGGTTGTTGTAACTGGTATTGGTATGTCCATTGTTTTGAAAATTTTAGTTTCTATTTTTGAATGTGTGTATCAAAGGTTATATTAGGGTGAGAGGAGGTCTGCCACTTTATCAAAAAGATGATGTCATCAGTGATGTCATTTGAGATGTCATCAGTGATGTCATGAGTGATGTCACTGACCATGTCATGAGTGATGTAATATGAGACGTCATCAGCAGTGCATTGCGGGCGCGCGAGTTATAGTTAGCTGAACTAACTATAATGGGGGAATTTCAATGGTTTTGTACGAGTGAAATGTCCAGCTAACTATAACGTGTGTGAAACCTATGGTTTTTTCAGTGAAATTGCAAGGTTTTTTTTTTAAATGCTAATTCCTAACTATAACGTGTGTGAAACCTATGTTTTTTCAAGGAATATATAAGTATACTTACCAACAATCCTAAAGAACAGCATATTTTCATTCCTGCAATAAAAGAAAGAATACAGAGAAGATGAGATAGGACATTATACATTTCTAAAGTGGCAGGTAATGGAGCAGGAAATAAGATTGATTCAATGATTCTATTGAGTCAGTGAGTTACATAGTTTTTCTTTTCACAGAATTCAATAGAGAGAACAACACAAATAGGAACACATAGAATTCCTACCCAAAATACAGACCTTACAAGAGAGTGGCAAGCCAATAAAGAAGGACAGGTATTTATGAAAGATTCTGGGATAGAGTGGAAAGTGTAGGAAATGATTGTTGTTACGTAACCTTCTATTTTCTCGAGATACTCGGAGTCAAGCAAGAGTCCAGTCCTACTGAAGAGAAGCAGTGGCAGTCTTTGGCAGTCTCTCTTTTTCATTCCAATTCCCCTTTCCCCCTCTTTGCTAGTTGTGAACTTAGTTCGCGGTAGCGGAGTAGGGGACTGGGGAGCATTCGTCTGCTCCTGCGGAATACCAAGGTTCTGGATCAGGTACTTGACAGGTGGTAGGTTTTGGCCCCGTTATGATCCCACTCCCTCTCCGCCACTGTACACAACCTAGCCTTCTATCCCACCGGTATGATGGTTTAGAGGGGAGTTAGACCAGAGTCCCTGACCGTGCATTTCTAGTCGACTCCTGTCCCCAATCTCATTGGATTATCCTCACTTGACTTCCGGAATATGCGCCTTCCTCTTCTTATTCTTCTTTTTTGCGCTATCGCTACCCTGGTGGCCCCTCCTCTCCCTATCATGGCTTCCATTCGAATTAAGTCTGGAGTTAACTGCTTCAAAGTTATTTACCCACCCAATCTGACCAAAGCAGCAGCAAAATGTTTCAAGCACAACACCATTGAACAATTCCCCGATTCCCTCTTTGTTGATCAATTCCATTATGGGTGCCTAGGGAAACTCAAAAATGACTTAATTTTTTTCACTCACGATATCCCTTCCTGGTCCACCAGCCTCTTCAATTCCCTCAACTTCTCCTCCTCCTCATCTATCCCGCATGGACAGTGTCTAAAAATGGCCCCCTCCACTAGCTTTAATGGCTCTCTCACCATTACACTTTACAATAATGGTGCTGTCATGATACAAGCTACAGACTCCTGTCTTTCCCTCTTTGATCATCTCTTCCACTCCCTTCGTCCAACCCATACAACTATGATTTCCCTGGATTCTCCTTTGAGCTCATCTCCTTTCTCCCTTTCTCCCCCCCTGACTCCCCAATACTCGATCAGGCCGCGTTCCCGGGAGTCACAGGCCTACCCTTTGATCCCCCCTACCTTTGCTCCCTCCCCTCCCACCCCTGCCCCTTCCCAATTGGTTCCTCCCCCTAGCTCTTCTACCTGGCCTCCGGCATCCACTCCCCCTCCCCACCCTGCACCTGTCCGATTCTCTAATGCTTTCTCCTCCCCCCTAATCCAACCAACCTCCCCCCTTATTATTCCACCTGTCTTACAACCTGGTCTACCGATCAACTTTCCTTACCTTCCCCCTTCCCTCCCCCATTCACCTCATCCCTTTCTGCTCTTCTCTGTCCCCCGTCCCCTTAATTCTTCTCTTCCACCTCTCTTCTCTCTTCAACCTCCCCTCCCTCTTCCTGTGCTTCCTAAACATGTCTCCTTCTTCCACAATTCCTTCCTCGTCTCCCACTCACTCCACCTGTTGCCTGTCCCCCTTCAATCACCGTTTATAACTTAAAATACGTGTCCAGCACCTTCCTCTCTTTTCTCCCCATACTTCTGGCCTTCCTTGGATCCCCCTCCCTCCCCTCCTTGTACAGCACCCTCTCCTCTCTTCTCCACGTACCTTTGGCATTCCTCTAACCCACTGTCCTCCCCTCCCTGTTCAGCCTCTTCTCCTCTCTTCTCCCCTTACCTTTGGCCTTCAGTTGACCCCCTTCCGACTCCTCAACATTCTCCTCCTATTTATGATCTCTACTCTTCCCCTCTGTTCAACACTAGTAAAAATATTTCTCTTCCCACCTCTGTTTTATCATCCTCTACTATCGCCCATCATCTTTCCCGACCTTCTATCCTTGCTCCCCAACTCCCCACCCATTCCCCCACCCCTCCCCTCCCTCCTTCTCCCTCCTTCTCCCTCTACTCTTCCTCCCTTTTCCCCCTCCCCCACCTTGCCCTGTCCTCACTCACTCCCTCCCATTTCCCGCTCATCCATATCTCCCCGTCCTCAATCACCCTCTGCTCCACATCCCTTATTTCGTTCCCCCACCCGTCCCCCCTCACCCTCCGCACACCCACCCTTATCCATCAAGCCACCCAACACTCCGTGCTCAGCTCTCCTCTCCCTAGAAAATAAACTTGATTCTCTCATCTCTTCAATTTCCCAGCTTGTAGCGTCCATCTCACTTTTAAGTGCCAAGATGTCCCCTTTCCCTAATACCCGCCAGAGGAGTTCTGTGCTCCCGCGCCCCAATAAAGCAAACCACAGTCTGTCCTCTACAGACATCTCCAACTTACTAGCCAGCTACAAGACCACCAGCGTCACTCCCCCTATACCTTCATCTCCCATTAATTCTACGCAGTGCACTATTCAGACCATCTCCTCTGTCAGGACCTACCAGCCTCCCTCTTACCGGGTACCCTCATTCAAGAATCTTATCCCTATCTCCCTTAACAGCCCCAACACCCCATCACTAAAACAGTTGCGTCAGAGCTGCACTGCTTGCTCCACAATGGCAGGTCTGCAATCAAACACAAATTGGAAATTTCTGACATTTTCCCCCTCCAAAATCTTGACATGTTCTTCCTCACTGAGACCTGGTTTAATGACTCCTCTCATACTTTGTTTGATCTTCTGGTACACACTGACTACTCTATCCTCAGAAAAGACAGATCAGACAAAATTGGGGGCGGTGTCGCTATCATCTTGAGGAATTCTCTTCAAATGAAAGCCCTCCCTACCACCCTTTTCCGTACATTCGAATGCCTATACCTAGAACTTCAAATACATAATGGCTCACCCTTTAGATTCCATGCCATCTACCACCCGCCCGGTAACTGCCCTTCCTTTGTGGAGGAACTCACTGACTTCATCAGTGACCAATTTTCTCAAAGTGACAGACAGATCTTCCTGGGTGACTTTAATCTCCATTGGGGCTCTTTGGAAGACTCGGCTGCCAACAAGCTAGCCACCTTTCTCTCAGCTAACGATCTCTTCCAACATTGCTCTGAAACCACTCATTCCAAGGGCTCAATTCTGGATCTTGTTATATCCAAAGCAGACCTGCTGACTACTGCTCCCCCCATCCATGTAGACTGGTCTGACCACTTCCTTGTTCCCTTCCGTTTTCATCTTTTGCACGTTATAACTCTCGGCCAACCTAAAAGAGCTACTACCTGGTTCCGCATCACTAAAAACATTGATTTCGACAATTTTGTGACTCTGCTAAGCGGTCGCTTCCTAGACTTGACCCTAACGTGGATGTCAACGTTCTCACCACTCAGTGCCTCTCAGTCCTAGCAGTTGAAATCAACAATGTTGCTCCACTCCAAAGCAAAAGGAAAAGGCACACCCCCTCAGCACCTTGGTTCAATAAATCTTTCTACAATGAAAGGAAAAACCTTAGAATCCTGGAGAAACATTGGAGAAAATCTCCTTCTGCATTCAAGCTCTCTCTGCTACGTTCAGAAAGATTCAAATACCACAACCACATCTTCCATGAAAAAGCATCCCATTTCAGATCCCTCCTTGACTCAGGCAAAAACAGACCCAAAAACCTCTTTGACCTCATCAAAAACCCAAACTGTTCCCCCCTAACTACTAAGCCTGAGGACTCCACAAAGAAAGCAGCCGATTTCGCCATTTTCTTTGAGGAAAAGGTCAAAGCACTGGTGGATTAGGTCACCCACCCCACCCATATTGAGGAGCGGAAATCCTTAGTCACCTGGCAATACTTTGACGTAATCTCGGAAGATGACCTTCCTAAATGCATCCTTGAAACCAACCCATCCAACCACTCCTCTGACCCCATCTTTAGCATCATCGCCATCGATTTCTACACCCATACTCTCTCTTACAGGACCGGGCTAGTTAATCTCTTCCTCAGTCAAGGCTCCCTTCCTGTTGCCCTTCAATCTGGACAGGTTACCCCTCTTCTAAAAAAAACCTCCGCTGATTCAACCGACCTCAACAACTTCCACCCTATCACCAACCTCCCTTTTCTTTCGAAAATCCCTGAAAAATGTGTTGCGAAACAACTTTCCCTACATATTATGTACAATAATCGCCTCGATGTTTTCCAATCTGGCTTCATCCAAAATTGCAGCACTGAAACAGCCCTGCTGCAAGTGATTGATGATGCGTTGCATATACTTGACTCCGGGGAATCGTGTCTTCTGATTCTTCTAGACCTCTCTGCAGCCTTCGACACTGTTAATCATAGCACCCTCCTCAACACCCTTCAACAGAGAATGGGCGTGGATGGCACAGTGCTTAAATGGTTTGCCTCTTTCCTCTCAGACAGATCCCAAATGATTAAGATAGCGAACAGTCTTTCATCTCCATTAGCTGTAGGTCAAGGTGTCCCTCAAGGTTCTATCCTGGCACCCACGCTGTTTAATCTCTACCTGGAACCATTAGGGAACCTCCTAAGCAAATCTGGGATCCATTACCATATTTATGCGGATGACACTCAAATCTACCTCAAGGTGTCTTCCGCACACGATCTCTCTTTACTCGACTCTACTCTCAACACCATCCACAACTGGATGATAGCTCACCAACTCATTCTAAATCTCGCCAAAACTGAATTCCTCCTCCTTTTGACCTCTCTCTCACCTCCTCCTGTTCAATCGTGGATGGATCAGCTGAACCTGCTAAACAACAAACCCATCATTGTCGACAGCGCTAAATCTCTAGGTGTCATTCTTAACAAAAGACTCAACTTAATCTCCCACATCAACTCTATTGCCAAGAACGCACAGTACCAGTTGCGCCTTCTATGGGGGATCTGTCAGTTCTTCCCGGAGAAAGACTTAAAAACCTTGGTACAATCGCTGGTTCTCTCAAGACTGGATTATTGCAATTCTCTTCTGACGGGCCTCCCCAAATCCCACCTCTCCCCTCTCAAATCCATCCTCCATTCAGCAGCTCACTTCATTTCAGGGTCTTAAATACGCAACCACATCACTCCTATCCTGTCCTCTCTTCGATGGCTTCCGATTGAGGCAAGATCTATTTACAAAACTGCCTGCATCACAGATAAAGCCTTGCACACGTCCTCCCCTCGTTACTTGGCAAATAAATTGAAATTGTCCGGAGGCTCTCGACCCTCTCGTAATGCGGAAAAGCTTCTGCTTGAGCCCCCCGTCTTCAAAAGGGAAAGATCGATGGCACAATCCTTCTCAGGCAATGCGGTTTTAGTCTGTGTAATGTTATATTCTGTACCACTTTTCTCTTGTAACATATCTAGCTCTATTGTACAGCGCTCTGACACATTTGGGTAATGTCCGCGCTTTATAAAAATGCACTAAATAAAATTAAATAAATAAAAAATACTGCAGCTGAAAATTCGCCCACCCACATGTGGCGTCTTCCTATGGTATCATTTGACATGAGTTCCGGGGACAGTTTAAATATCCCTGAACTACAAACAAGTTCAGCCCCTATACCTCTGACCCCATTAACAACCTGCCGTACATGAGTGAGTAGCATGCTGGTCCAGAAAACTTGGCACAAATGTACAGGCCTGGTTAATACTGGAGAGTGCTGTTTAATGCTTGAAATTTACTTGACCTGTAATTGGTCGGAAGCAGGCTCATTATTGAGGTTATTGTCCTAATCGAAAATAGAAGCAGATATAACATACAGACGTTGGATGGTTCCTGTGTTGGCTGAATCAAGACTGCAAGTCCCTAAACTCCTTTTGAAATCAACCTCGAGAAGGATTATACCTACTGTGCCTTCATATGAGCCCTATAGGGCATCAGCTACAGTATCCCTAATTTATAGTTAAAAGCCTTTTAACGAATAAATAAATGAACATTTATTTGAGAAAAACCGCTTACCTGAAATAATAACAGTAGATTAATTTTGGTTTTGCACTTCAAGCGTGAGCATGAGTGTCATTTCCCATGAGGCTAAGAACAAAAATGACGGGGCACGATGATGCTGATGGAGTGCGGAAAACAGGGTAACGGGAATCCGGGCAAAACCTGTACCAAATATCCTCCTTTCATCACAGACCAGATATCTCATTAACATATTCACACATCATTCATTAATGGGGCCCATAACACCAACATTCACACATCACATCTACACTGGTCTGCACATAGAGGAGAGATGAGCGGTTTGAGCGCTGACATGAAAGGAATACCTTATAACCTATATGATAAACTTATTATATTGCTTAACTATGCATCAAATCTTTACACCTACAAATCTCAGTTCTCCCAGTTCTAGATACTCCTTCCATATAATCGATGGATCATTTAGTTGGATCAGTAAGGTGATCTAGTCCAGCTAAAACACTTTCAAGATTCTGATCTAATTTCTCTCAATGAACGACAAAACACATTTGCTTATTAATCAATATATTTTTATCTAATTATTGCAAGAATTTTAGTTCCATCTAGTAAGTTTATTCAATCTCCATTAAATCACAGAACGTCATATTTACCTAATCTGGCTATCGGTCTTCCTCTAAGTCATCAAATTTAGTCGTCAATCAGTTGGTCATGCAGCACGCTACAGTTCCAATGTCTGGGTCAGGGACCAGAGATGTGCAATTATTGATCAGTGCCCATATATTTTAGGAAGTCCTCAGTTCATCAAGAAGTTGGGCAGCATTCAGTCTGTCAAAGATTCAGCAATGCAGCAGTCTTGTCGCGTAGTGTCACCGTCGTCTCCGTCAGCAAAAGAAAAACACGCAAGATCCCTCTCTATTCTACCCTCATTTTTAGGTCTCGCCTTGCTATCGCGTAAGCGATTGCAAAGCGAGACTACAGAATACGGGTTTCAAAAGTGCTCCCAAAAAGCGGATTGCATGGCTAGCACGTGCACAATCACGTACATCGTGCCGCCATGCAATCCGCCTTTTGGGAGCACTTCAAAGGGTCCGCTCCCCCGCCCCCAAGCGCGCGCGCGCGCCACGCTCCGCCGGGCTTGTTTTTCTTTTTTTTTTAAACTTCAAGCGCGAGGCGCGCGTGCGGCCAATGCTTGTTACTCTGAGATTCTTGTAAAGTTTCAGGGAGAAATTCACTATACTGGAGGTGGTTTGGTTTCCCAATTAAAAGGCGTAGTTTCGAAAGCCTCCCTATAAAGTTAAGCAAAGGAAGTGACGTCCTCGTCTAACCGACTCTGTGTCCAAGCAGGGTGTTCATTCTGGCTCCCGCTTGATCAGGTAACGGATATGGCTTGCTTGCTGCCGGCTGTGTTGCTTCTCTGTGTGATTGCAGTGATCAGCGTAGCAGCGCGTGGATATTCTCCAAGGAGAGTCCACAAAAGTGCAATTTCATCAGCCAAGAAGAACCACGAGGGGGATCAAAGCAGAAACAAGCGACCGGCCGCCGGTATTGTGCACAGCCCTGTGAGTACTGCAAAGCTAGATTGTTCAAATGTGTGTTTAAAGCAGAGCAACCCTGAGACAAGCGGCTGCGTGTCATATAAGTGAGCCCCGGCAGCGCTAACATGAGACATGGTGGCCCAGGTTAAGAAACGCATCATGAAACGCAGCGTTGCTCCCTGTTAGGTGCATTGCATGACAGGGGCAGAGCTTTAAGTGGGCCGGGTGCCTCCAGGTCTCGGGTCGAGTAGTATATTTATGTCCTTAACTCTACTGATGATTATAAGCAATTAATGTAATGACTTTTCAAGTAATCCAAGTCAAGGACTAAGATTCCGTTTATATTTCCCATGTTTTACTAAATCTTGCGCTCCGCTGCAGTGTCAGCTATTCTCAGGATGTTTTGTTTTTGGGTGTTTTTTTCGTGCAGCATTTACTTTTATATACTACATGCAGGGCTTTGAGTGGGATGGAAAAACGGGGGGTGTGTGCCTGGCAAAGGGGCGTGGCCAATGTAATTAAGGGCGTGGCTTAATACACGTCAGCTAAAAAATCTGTGCATAGCATAGTGTGCCACCCGACTTGTATTTTGCTGTTTCTGTCATTATATCCAGATATATGATACAACAAGTAGTATCATACCTACAAGAAGTCGGGGCTATTGGCTTTGTCAAAGGTTGTTAGTTACATAAGATAAATAAGCAGCAACTATGGCTTGTATATAATATTAAAAAAGATTCTACTTGTTTTTTGCTTGCTAAAGGATCAGCGCGGCGCCCGGTTCAGGGACACCGTGCTTTGTTCGTTAGAAGCAGATATAACATACAGCCATTGGATGGTTCCTGTGTTGGCTGAATCAAGGCTGCAAGTCCCTAAACTCCTTTTGAAATCAACCTCGAGAAGGATTATACCTACTGTGCCCTTCATATGAGCCTTTTAGGGCATCAGCTACAGTATCACTAATTTATAATTAAAAGCCTTTTAACGAATAAATAAATGAACACTTATTTAAGACCAACCGCATACCTGTAATAATAACAGTAGATTAATTTTGGTTTTGCACTTCAGGCGTGAGCATGAGTGCCCTTTCCCATGAGGCCACGAACAACGATGACGGGGCACGATGATGCTCTTGGTCTAAGCCGTCTCACAGAACCAGGAAGATAATGCACAGTTGTGCGTACCCCTGGAACTACATTTTTCTGAGACTAAGAACAAAAGCAACAGGACGAGATGGCGCTCTTTGTCTACTCCATCTCTCAAACCCCTGAAGATAAATATACCAAGCAGCACCATTCCACTCTATCGGTGTGGCGCCGCGGCCAGGGCGACTGACTCCGGAATCTGGGGATCACGGTTCAATCGCCAGTGCCGGCAGCAGGTTAGCCCAGCTCCATGTGACTCTGGGCAATAGCTTGCTTAATCTTCCCGACGGCCCCCAGCGCCTAGAGACCCTTACGGGTGATTGTTCGCGCTTTATAAATGTGGATTATCGGTGGGGAGGTGAAGAGGCCCAAATAGGTACAAAGGTGACATGACACCCTTCACGACGTAAGTAGAGGGGCGAAATACACTTCAGAGAGTCAACTGAAGGTATGGTTAATGGCTGATTTTGCTTCCTTTTTTCTTACCCTCATTTATGGTAAACGATGCACTCCACAAAGTGTGCGACTAAAGGGACATGTCCCCCACTCCTCTCATGTAGCATTAATTTCTGAAAGTTCAGGGTATGTGTTTCGCTGCTGTTATTATTATGATCCTCAACTAGAAACTGTTTGTTGCGTTTTTCCCTCAGAGAGTAATGAACAAGAAAACTGTACTTATTTGTATGTGATTATACACAAGTGCATCATACTTGTTTCTTTATACAGGGTCCAAGATGAATGCATCATGGGAGTGAGTGATACATCCCTTTGAATGCTATGTATGTTTGTATGTAATGTTTGTCCTGATTGAATTAGTGGTTAGGTTGACGAAGAATTAAATTCTAACACACATGAACCTAAGCAGCAGTTAGCCAGAATTTACATGCACATCCACATTAATCATTTTTAGTTATAACTTCACAACTGTTATCTGAACGTTTTTTTCTACTGTTTAACCTATAGTGCTCTCAAACCTAACCTCCCTCTCTGCTTGTAGAAGGAAAAAATAGACCCGTAGAAACGCCCAAAGGATATTTCACTAAGGTCACCACACTAGTTACTCATCAGTTGAGGCACATTATAGGTATTAGTCCAACATCAATTTCATATATCAAAAAAAGGTCGCAAAAAGTTTTAAAGTCCACAAACAGATCAAAGAATTTCATTAATTCTCATTTTTTATTTTTCTTTTCTTGTTAAGTCCAAATTTCATTACAATACAAAACAGCCGACACGTGTTTCGTCCATCCGGACTTTTTCAAGGCTCATTGAAAAACAGAGTCTCTCCCCATGTATATTGAATCAAAAATAGGACCACTCCTTTTCTCATAAGGTCAGTTCTAGCGCTTAGTAGGTCAGTGTTCCATGTGTTTCTTTTCTTTTCTGTGACTCGAACACACCCCACGCTCGTAATCGATTTACCACGGCCAATTTGCGTGGGTCCCTTTTCTATGTCTCAAAGAGGACCCCTGTCCCAACCAGTAATGGTGGTCAATACTTATATTCTTATAGTCGTCCCATCATTAGTCTTGTTGGACGTAACTCCCAGTAAGGGTTAACTTCAAAATAAAGGTGTGTCACAGCGGTCGTGATACACCTGTCGACGGCCACCGTAACCGCGTCTCGACTTCCGCAAGGGTACCGACCACAGAAGAATTAAGATTGCCATTTTACCTGGGCAGTGAATTGATTTAGTCCTGAACTAATCCCTGAATCCTATGTCCTATTGCTTCAAGCTTAAACTGGTCGACCTTTATGTAAGGTTTAGGACCATTATCTCCACCGGCACCCCTCGCTTCACCTTTTTAATCATACAGGAATACCAATAATAAAAAGGGGCACTTCGGTTTTCTGATGTATTTTTAGCAAACACCAGAAGGATATTATCCAAATTTCTCCCTGGGATATGGTTGAGCCCATCCTGGTTTTTAGGGACCAGGATGAGATCCAATGATGATGATGCATGACACCGATAGGGTATGTGAGCATCTAACAGAGAAACATGAAAGGAATGTGGATTTGTGACAACTATACCATCCTTTTTTAGAATACTTTTTTGTGTAATTAGTTTAGGGTGGGAGGATGTATCCTAAAGTTTTCTCTCTCTTCCCCTCATCCCATTAGAGAGACCTTCAAACTCCCCATTGCTATAATGTGTGTGATACTGGTTAATTGAAAAGCCAGGACTTCAGCTTCATGTAGAATTCAAGAAGATGGCATGAGGCTGTGCTATTGAGTGGGAGGCCTTTCCACAAACTAGGAGCGTTGCAAGAGGATTCCCGTCCACCTGATGTGATTCGTTATATGCGTGGGATATGTGCGAGTAGCAGTACTGTGGATGGGAGGTTTATGGGCAGTTGGTGGAAGGAGATGCGATTGTTTAGGTAGGTCGGGCCTAAGTTCTGTAGTGCCTTGAATGTGTGTGTGAGGAGTTTTAAATTAACATAATTGCATATCAGGAGCCAGTGGAGATCCCTGAGGTGGGGTGTGATATGAGTTCTGTGTGGGAGTTTGAGGATGAGTCTAGCTGCCGAGTTCTGGATGGTTTGTAATCTTCTGTTGAGGTGCTTGGTGATGCCAGCATAGTGGGTGTTCCTGTAGTCCAACTTGCTGGTGACTAGAGCATGAGTAACAGTTTTTCTAGTGTTGCTTGGGATCAATTTGAAGATCTTCCTCATCATCATCAGGGTGTGGAAGAAGGATGCAGTTATGGTGTTGACTTGTTTGATCATTTCTATTTTGCTGTCTATGATTATTCCAAGGTTCCTGGTGTGGCTGCTATGTGTGGATCCAAGTTCAGCCGGCAACTAGTTGGAGTACCAAGGTGAGCTGTCTTGTCGAAGATCACTACTTACGTCCTGTTGATGTAGGCCTTGAGACATTTGGCTTTCATCTAGTTAGCAACCTCAGTCCTGCAGGCATGAACTAGTTTCTTGTGTCGGGGGTCTTAAATGAGAGGGAGAGTATGAGAAGCATGTAGTAGGGTTAGGAGAGGATGTTGATGCAGTGTGGATGGATGGCATTGGCCAGAGGGAGCATGTATGCATTGAGGAAGGTGAGGCTGATGGATGAACTGTGAGGCACTCCACAGATGAGTTTGCAGGCTTCCGAGTAGTAAGGTGCCGGTCTGACAGCTTATGCTACATCCATTAGGATGGAGCAGAACTATATGGCATTTGGTCCTTTGATGTCAATCTCGTGCAGGCACCTGATATGGATGGGGTGTGAGAAAGTGTCAAATGCTGTTGAAAGGTCGAGCAGAAGGACGGCTCCTTTGCCTCCCCCGTAACAGTTCATAGTGTGAAAGATTGTTCAAAAGTACAATCTATTGTTGGCTCCATCTTAGCTTTTGCATCTACCATTCTTCAATAGTTTAGAAATGTAATTTTTTCAAATCAAGTTACTGCAAAGATGTCTTGAATATGAAGACACCTTGGTTCGGATCAAAACAAGCGCCAACACAGTGACCTCTAAAATTCTTACAAACAACGGTCTCAAACAGAGCTGTGTGTTGACCCCACCCTGTTTTACTTTTACACCACAGACCTGGGGGCCACTCTGCAAGTCCTCAGCCTAGTATCACCAAGGCCGGGCAGGGCAAGGCTGCAGGTATTACAACATGCAGATGCACAGTAATAATGGACCACACCAGAGTGGGCCTTCAGAGAGCCCTGCATGTGCTGTACCACTTCAGCCAGGACATCTATCTACTGGTTAATCAGGGGAAGACCAAGGTAGTGGTGTTCAGGAAACACCAATACTTCAAAGTGCAACCTAGCTCGTACGCAAGTTACTGCTGTGATAGTCAGGAAAGAGATAAGCTTAGTGTCAGACCAAAGCTCTAATCTAAACATGGAAGCAGGACATAATTTTCAGTTACAAAATATAATGAGCTAAGTCAAAGTTCAAGTTGACTTACTGGAACTTAACCAACATGGTGAGTCATCCATAAAAGGACAATATCTGGTTAACTCTTTCATGAGTCCCCACCAAGTCACATAATCTAATTGTTAGGTATCAGTGGAATTGACACACTTGGATGTGCAAGTCAAATACATTCAAAGGTGGACCCACAGGTTTTATATTCCATGCACAGAACAAGCCCCGAGCTTACCCGAGTGCCAGATGTTTTGGGAGGGGAAGAAGTCTTCCACACGTTTCTATTCAGTGTGTTGCTCCATGTGAAAACAAGGCTGGCAGACCCCTGGAGAGGTATCTCCAAGGAGAGGTTTGCACAGATATAGACAGTGGGGGCAGGCTTTTAGGGTACCGCAGGGCATGTGGAATGTCACATTTGGTATTCCTCATGGGATCACAGAGTCCCAGTCAAGGGCTCAGCTTAAACGTATAGAGTGCCTGATCCAAGATAGTTGTCTTTCCTTCTGGAAAACCAGGAACCTCTCAGCATAAAATGTGACTGAATCTCTACGTATGAGGTCAGCTCCTGTTTTAAGCACATGAAAGGCAGTGTTTGGAACTTAATGTTGTCTGGTTAGCAGTAAAATAATATGTTATTTGTTAATCAAGCAGTTTTGGATCAACTTTGTTGTGAATCACCTCACTCTAATCCTAACTTGTCCCTGCCTGGGAGGAAGGTTCCTGCCCAAATAAATATTGGTACCTACAGGGCTAACATAGAAAGCAAGCATCTCAAACCTGGGAAGATTCTTCCTGGTACAGTTCATTACCACTGTAGAGCACTGAAGATAACATCCACAAGTCCCCCGATTTCCAAATGCCCTGAAACCTGTTTGTAGTGCAGAAACTGGGGATGTAGAAGAAACAGAACTTGGAAAACATGGTTAGCTTAGCCAGTGAAAATACACTGGTTCAGCAGTTCGAGTGCAGTGTGCATACGGAGTAATAATAGGATTGCGCTCAGGTTAGTGCCAGAGCCAAAGGCCCTATGTGGTCTGGTGAACATCATCCGTGCTCACTAGCGCACTAGCTGCACCCCAGTCTCAGGAAGAGGCTGTGGCCATTCCTAGGGAGGAAGGACCAGGAGGATAATGTGTGTGGACCAGGATACGCTCTGAGATGACACTGGCCTTGCTCCACACACAGAGGAGATGAGGTCTCTGAAGCAGACTGCATGTTAGAGTCTGTGCATCTACCACAAATGCAGAAACTGTTAGCTAGTGGGCAGAGAATTATCTTGAGAAATTTTTATCAAGCAGAATCAATCAATCAAACAGAAATTATAAAGTGCTGCTAATCTCCCAATAGGGAATCCAGGCACTAGCGGATTCTTGAAGTATTTGTAGAACAGCCACTTCTTGAGGGCCAATCAGAATACTGGAAGAGAGGTAATGGTCTGGAGCTGCATGGGAGGGATTATCCAGGTCTTTGCTGTGATGTAGTAGAAGGAGCATCTTCAACTTCTGCTTCTGTGGATGTGGGACACGTGGGCAAGTGACAGGGAGGTGGAGCCTGGAGTTCTCGATGGTTGGTGGATGTTCAGGCGATGGTTGATGCTGTGCTATGTGTCTGTGGTTCAGCAGCCTGAACTGGATCTCTTCTAAACGGGGAGTTAGTACAGTTGCTTGAGGTGGGGTGTGATGTGCATTCATTGGCAGAGGTCAAAGATGAGTCTGGCTATGGTGTTCTGTATGGTTTGAAGGAGGTGTGTGCTAAATCCGACATAGAGTGCATTGCAGTAGTCCTGTCTGCTGGTGATGAGGGCCTGTGTCATGATAAGTCTTGTTTGAAGGGTAGCCACCTGAATATCTTCAGTAGCTTGAAAAGAGTGAGGAAGCAAGTGGAGGAGATGACAATGATCTGTGATTTCATGGATAGATTTTTGTCTATGACAATTCTGAGTCAGTGGGTGTGGGTGTGGGTGAAGGTCTGGGGGCCACCAGGAGTTGTTCCAGGGTTTGCTGTTTTTTCAAAAGATCAGTACTTCTGTCTTGCCTGTGTTCAGCTTCAGACAGTTCTTCTTCATCTAGTCAGTGCCGCTGGTCATGTGATTGTGGAATTTGTTCCATGTGGTGGTGGGGTCATCGGTGAAGGAGAAGATTAGTTTGGTGTCATCTGTGTAGGATATTATGTTGAGAGTGTGTGCTCTGACGATGTTGGCCAGTGGAGTCATGTAAACACTGAAGAGATTAGGGCTGAGGGATAAACCCTGGGGGTGTTACCCTTGGGTCCCTAGGTGAAAGGTGTTTGGCGGACCTATTAGTACTTCAAGTAAGGAAGGATGTGATCCATCTGAACGCATCTCCTTGGATGCCAATGTTGTGGAGTCATTTGATCACCACGTAGAGAGGACAAGGATTATTATTTCTTGGCCGAGGAGGGTCAGAGATCATTGGTGGCTGGGATCGGGGCGGTTTAGGTGCTGTGGTTGCTGCAGGATCCAGATTGTGAGGCTTGAGTAGCTTGTTCTGCTCCAGGTAGGTTATGTGCTGCCCATTGATGTATTTTTTAAAGTACCTTGACTGAAAATGCGGGCAAGGTTATAGGAAAGTAGTTTTTGAGTTTGCTTGGGTCTTCAGAGGATTTTTTGAGGAGCAGACTAACTTCGGCATGTTTCCAGGCATCCAGAAATGTTGTAGTGGTGATCTATGTATTGAGCAGGACGGTAAGTTAGTTTTCTATCCTTTGGTTTCTGAGGTTGAAGATGTGGTGGAGTAATGGGTCTGTGGGAGCTCCTGACTGGATGAACTTATAATTGAGGTTGTGTGCTGGGTGGAGAGCTGGTTTCACGCAGTCAATCGGTGGTTAGTGTGGGTTGAGGAGAGGGCATATTGGTTGGGGATGTGTGTGGGTGATGGCTGGAGTTCAAAGTTTCTGTGTATAGTTGTAATTTTGTTCTGAAAGAAGACAGCAAGTTTGTCGCAGAAATCTTGAGAGGGTGCAAATTAATTTTCACTGTTATTCGGGTTGGAGAACTTATTTATGATGTTGAAAAGCTCCTTGCTGTTGTTGATGCTGTTTTTGATGTGAGAAGATAGGGTTGTCTTCTTAGTTGTTTTCAGCGAGCAGTGTTAGAGGTTGAAGGAGTTCTTGAAGGTTACCCTGTCGCAGTCTTACTTGCTGGTGCACCAGATCCTCTCCTGCTGTTTGTTGTCTTGCTTTGCTTCTCAGTTCTTGGGTATACCAGCTGGCCTTCCTGGAGGATCTACTGTGCTTGTTGATTTGGATGGGGGAGATACTGTTGGCAGAGGTGGCGATTCAGGCATTAAAGTTCTTGATTCCTTGTCACAGATTGGTGGCAGTGGCTCGGTTGGAGGTGTTGAGGGCCTCCAGTGGGTCTATGAAACTTTGCTCCAGCTGAGTCAATCAATCAATCAAAGACATTTATAGGGCGCACTACCTACCCGTAGGGTCTCGAGGCGCTGGGGGGGGGGGGGTGCCACTACTGCTCGAACAGCCAGGTCTTGAGCTTCTTCCTGAAGGAGAGGTGGTCTTGGGTCAGGCGCAGGTCGGCCGGGAGGGAGTTCCAGGTCTTGGCGGCCAGGTAGGAGAAGGACCTTCCTCCTGTAGTGGCTCTGCGGATGCGTGGGACGGCGGCGAGGGCGTAGCTGGCAGATCGGAGGTGGCGTTTGGGAGCGTAGAAGTTGATGCGGTTGTTGAGGTAGCTCGGGCCTTGATCGTGGAGAGCTTTGTGTGCGTGGGTAAGGAGGCGGAAGGTGATTCTCTTGTTGACCGGGAGCCAGTGCAGGTCTCTTAGGTGTCCGGAGATGTGGCTGTGTCGTGGGATGTCGAGGATGAGTCTGGCTGAGGCGTTCTGGATGCGCTGGAGTCTCTTCTGGATCTTGGCGGTGGTTCCGGCGTAGAGTGCGTTGCCGTAGTCCAGTCGGCTGGTGACGAGGGCCTGGGTGACGGTCTTCCTGGTCTCTGTGGGGATCCACCAGAAGATCTTCCGAAAGCATGCGCAGGATGTCGAAGCACGACGAGGAGACGGCGTTGACTTGCCTGGTCATGGAGAGGGAGGAGTCCAGGATGAAACCCAGGTTGCGTGCGTGGTCCGTCGGTTTGGGTGCGGTGCCCAGGGCGGGGGGCCACCAGGAGCCGTCCCAGGCGGAGGGCGAGGAGCCCAGGATGAGGACCTCCGTCTTATCTGAGTTCAGTTTCAGGCGGCTCGTCGTCATCCACTCGGCTACCTCTCTCATCCCTTCGTGCAGGTTGGCTCTGGCGGCGGCGGGGTCGTTGGTCAGGGAGAGGATCAGCTGGGTGTCGTCGGCGTAGGAGATTATGTTGAGGTTGTGTTGGCGTGCGATGGCCGCGAGGGGGCTCATGTAGACGTTAAAGAGAGTAGGGCTCAGCGAGGATCCTTGAGGGACGCCGCAGATGACTTCGGTGGCCTCTGACTTGTACGGTGGTAGGCGGACTCTTTGTGTTCTTCCGTCGAGGAAGGAGACGATCCATTCCAGTGCCTTCTCCCGGATTCTGACGTTGCTGAGGCGCTGCACTAGGGTGCGGTGGAAGACCGTGTCGAAAGCCGCGGAGAGGTCTAGGAGGATGAGGGCCGCTGTTTCTCCGTTGTCCATCAGGGCTCGGATGTCGTCAGTGGCGGCGATGAGGGCGGTCTCGGTGCTGTGGTTGGCACCGAATCCGGACTGCGATGGGTCGAGGGATCCGTTCGTCTCGAGGAAGGCGGCCAGCTGTTTGTTGACGGTCTTTTCGATGACTTTGGCTGGAAACGGGAGTAGAGAGATGGGGCGGTAATTCTTGAGTTCGGTGGGGTCTGCTGTAGGTTTCTTGAGTAGAGCGCTGAGTTCGGCGTGCTTCCAGCTCTCGGGGAAGGTGGCGGTGTCAAATGAGGTGTTGATGATGTCCCGCAGGTGGGGTGCGATGACAGCGTCGGCTTTGTTGAAGACGTGGTGAGGGCAGGGGTCGGTCGGAGATCCGGAGTGGACGGAGTTCATCATGTGGACGGTGTCTTCAGTGTTGACCGGGGTCCAGACGCGGAGGGTGGTGGTGGGTGGCGTTGCTGCGGTCGTGGCATGCGTCGGTTGAGTGCTGAGGCTGTTGTGTATGTCCGCGATCTTGTTGTGGAAGTAGGAGGCGAGGGAGTTGCAGAGGTCTTGCGATGGGGTGATGTCGTTGTTTCCGGCGTTGGGGTTGGAGAGCTCTTTCACGATGTTGAAGAGTTCCTTGCAGTTGTGTGCGTTGTTGTCCAGTCGGTTCTTGAATGCAGTTTTCTTGGCGGTGCGGATCAATTGGTGGTGTTTCCGGGTGGCGAGCTTGAGGGTGGTCCTGTTGTCCGGCGTGGGTTCCTTTCTCCAGGCTTTCTCGAGGGCTCGGCAGTTCTTCTTGGAGCTCTTGAGTTCGTCGGTGAACCATGGGGCTCTCTTATTGCCGGGTCTGCTGGGCGGGGTCCTCAGAGGGGCGAGTTCGTCTGCGCATTTGCTGATCCACTTCGAGAGGTTGTCGGCAGCCTGGCTGGGGTTCGCTGAGCTGGCCGGAGGGTGCTGGCTCAGGGAAGCGGCAAGCTGGTCGGCTGTGATCTTGTTCCAGCTTCTTCGGGCAGCCTGTTGCTGGTGGTGGTGGATCGTCGTTCTTTTGAAGGTGAAGTGGATGCATCTGTGGTCCGTCCAGTGGATTTCTGTGGCGTGGCTGAAGGCGATGTCTTTGCTGGATGAGAAGATGGCGTCGAGTGTGTGTCCGGCGAGGTGGGTGGGGGTGGACACCAGCTGCTTGAGTCCAAGGTTGGCGAGGTTGTCGAGCAGGGTGCTGGTGTTGCAGTCGTTGTTGTTCTCCAGGTGGAAGTTGAAGTCCCCCAGGAGGATGTAGTCAGCGGAAGGGAGGGCGTGCGGGCTGACGAAGTCGGCGATGTCCTCGCTGAATTCAGTGCGTGGTCCCGGAGGTCGGTAGATCAGGGTGCCTCTGAGGGTGGTCTTCAGGTCGGTGTGAATCTGGAAATGCAGGTGTTCGGCGGAGGGTGGGGTGTTGTCGGCGCTGGTCGTGATGCGGATGGTGTTCTTGTGGATGATGGCGATGCCTCCTCCCACCTGGTTGGCGTTGCGGTCCCTCCGGGTGATCTTGTAGCCTTCTGGGATGGCGATGGCGATGTCGGGCGCTGAGGAGGCGTTCATCCAGGTCTCCGTGATGAAGGCAACGTCAGGGGCTGTGGCGTCTAGGAGGTTCCAGAGTTCGATGGCGTGTCTGTGGACGGAGCGGGTGTTGAGCAGGATACACTTGAGGTGGTTGCTGCTGGTGTTCGGCTTCGGCTTGGCGAGGCAGGTCTGGATGCAGGTGAACTTGCAGGCGTGGCAGCTGAAGGGTCCGTGGGTGCGTCGTGAGTTGGGGTGGATGGCCAACTAGGGGAGGCAATGTGAGGTCTGGAGATGCTGAAGTGGACAATGGAATGGTCAGTCCATGTGAGTTCTGTGATGTGGCTGTATTTGATGCAGTTTGCTGGAGGTGAAGATGGGGTCAGGCATATGTCCTGCTGTGTGCATAGGGTCTCTGACAATATGGGTCAGTCCAAGGTTGCTCCTATTAATGAGGAGGTGGGCGGAGTTGTTGTGGTTGTACACTTCCTATTAATTCAGTAAGACTGTGCATTTGGACAACATAAGTCAAAACTATGGGGACTGAGTCCACTCATACTATTAGAATATGTTGAACTAGTTAGTTCCTGGCTAGCTTTGGACCCCTAAACTGACAGGGTACCTGGTGGTGTTTGCAACCTCAGAACATGACAACCCTGCTTCCATCAGGAGATCGTTAAAACAGATCTCCAACTTCTTTGTTAATTCAGGCATGCCCAAAGGTAGACACAAGATGTACACAAATTGGCATTGCAAATATTTATTGAAGTAAGTATTTATTGGATGCTTGTGTAAAATATGTGCACTGCAATGAATAATAGAAGGAAACAACGAAATGTAACCAGCATTACAAGAATGATGAAAATGATAATTCAACCACTATAACTGCATTGATTGTAAGGATGGATATAATTGTGCTCCTACCTAGCGCTACCTATCCTAAAGAGTATAGGATGTGGGAGTCCGCAGAATACCATGGAGTGGCCTAAATCACAATTTATCTGAGGGTTTGTGTCATCTGGTAGCCAGTCTTGGTGTAGAACAGGCTGTGGTCCTTCTTAGGATATTTATGTGATTCAGCGGGGCTAGAATTCAGTCACAGGATGACCGCAATAATCCATTGAAATAATTCTCTGCCTGAACAGAGACTTAGTGCAGTTTATAAAACAAACTAGACTTATTTGTTCTATGTCTCCGCTCTGGTCCAGATGACACCCAACAGAAAACAAAAGCAAGGACAGTCTGTGCAATGTACAGATTCCTTAAACAAAATGTTCTAAGGTATGCTAATGTGCCTATGAAGAAATAGATTTGGAAGACAAACTTTTGTAAGTACACAATCTCATGTGGGCAAACAAACAAATGTGTGCTAAAAGTCATTGTCTAAAAAGATGTCAACTGTAAATGTGAACATGTAAAACAGAAGTGTATTTGTACAGGGCCCATGTAACCTCACAACAGTTGGGGGGTCATTGACGGGGAATATGAAGCCACTGAAGAAGATGTAGTCTTTGGAGTCCATGGCGAGGGATGCAATTAAGTCTACAATGGTGTTGCAGAAGCTGGAGCGCTGGCTGGGGGTCGGTAGGAGAGGCTGCCTCTGATGGTTGTCTTGATCTCTTTGTGGAACTTGAAGTTGAGTGATTCCAAGGGTGCAGGTGAGATTGTTGTGTCCTGCAGTGTTGGGATGGGCAGGACTTGTCGGTGTGTGCTTGCTGGAGTAGCTGCAGTTTCGGCAGATGAAGGGTCCGTGGGTGCACTTCGGGGTGGCCTGGTAGCAGGTGGAATTTTGGCCAGCGTTGAGTGCTTGGAGGGTTGTGGCGTCATAGCGCCGTCGGGTGTTGTGGTGCTGGCAGAGGCCGGGGGTCTGGCAATGGGCGTGGTCCAGGCATGGACGGGCACAGACAGGTCTGCCTTAGGGGCGCCTTCGGCATCCCATCAGCGTGCTTGCTGTGCGCGTCCACTGCGCGACCACACAGTGGTCGCCATAAGTAGGGGAGGGGGCCGGGACTGTGGACGGAAGGCGGGACCGGGAGCGGGGCTGTGGCGGCATGGGAGGGTCCACGGGGTCAGCAGCATCGGGGAACATTACGGGGAAATACACACGAGGGGGAGAAGCACAACAATAGTACAGCCAGGCACTACAATCTGGCATACACAGAAACAATAAAGTTGCATGTCGCATAATAAGTTCTTTATATTCGAAATGAGAGCAAATGTTGACATGTCCAATACTTCCTAAAGGTTTCCTAGTGTCTTCACGGACAAGTGTTTTAAAAACAAGTTTGCCCTTTTACAGGAGTAAGTTGTAGTAGGTCGTCGAATACAATTACATGTTTTCCTCCAAATAGAACATCATAATCTGTTTTTAAAATCTGTTGCAGTCTTAAATGTACAAAGGCAAGCATTAAGTTTGACACCATACTCACCTCACCAATGATTAGAAGTTTCATTTTCTTGAGTACTCTTGAAACTTCATAGCAAGCTTCTCCAGATAGCTTGTGATATTCCAACTTATTTTCTTGTTCAACTGGTAGCATGAGTAATCGATGTAACGTAATCCCTTTAATGTTATGAGCTCCTAACCCAGTTGGAGCGGTTACAACACAAGATAAATATGATTCAGTGGTTTTGTGTAGATAACTGGTCAAAACTTTAATTAAGAAACTTTTTCCTGTTCCAGCTTGCCCACTGATGTACATTTGAATAGGTTTAAATTATGTGCATTGGCATTCTTTCTTTTCATGCAGCAAACCATGTTGTATCTGTTGTGTCACTTGCTGATATATTTCTTTTTCTTAAATATTTAGTCCTTCCTCCGAGTTTCCCAGCTCAATAATATGCTGTTGTGTTTGTTGCATTGCCGTTTCTACTTCATTCATGGCTATTGCTACTTCATTTTCAATAATTGGTTGTCCTAGTCGATCTTGACTTAGTAGAGCAGAACTTTGACTATCTTGAGAACTGTCTCCAGCTATTTAAGCTGCAATAGTAGTTTCTTGTCCAATCTCTTCATTTAGCGTTTGTAGATAAGTTGGAACAATTGTGCATTGAATGCTATCTTTACATGCATTAAAAGAATCTTCATAGCAGACACAATTTCCAAGTAATTCCATTTCATTATGCCAAGGCTTGAAGAGTTGCAGAAGCGTTAAATAGAAAAATTCCCTTTTATCTGGAGTTTCACAACTGAGTTTCCTGTGGTTAATAAGATTTCCTTCGTCATATTTTACCAAACATCCATCACATTCAATTACTGCATATTTTTCTTCATTTATATTTTCAATAACATTTCTCTTAAAACTGTAATGTTGCAGTTCTTCATATAGACATATGTTTTCCAGATATGGACTCCTTTTGGGAAAGTACGTATCCAACATATTAGTTTTAACAATATCTGTACTTTCTGGTTTATTCAATGCTAAGTATTTAATTTCTTGTAGAGATTTCAATACTCGATTTCGTGTTGCAGCAAGACCTAGAGTTACCCAAATGATTCCTCTTGACTTTGAATATAAACCTGCAGAGGTCAACCGATCCAAAGATTCGTAGGATCCAATCTCTCGATGGGAAAGCATCTTCAAACTAAAGCTGTACAATTTGTTACTAAGAGTCTTCTCTTGTGAAATGTCTTCCCACATTTTTTTCAACTCTGTCTTTTCAGATTTGGTTATATATGACGTACCATAGCGAGCAACAGCAATCAAATTATCTGCAACATACTGGATATAAATGTTTGCATTCCACATTGTCAAAATCACTGGATTGTAGTCATTAATATACTTTGAATCTTCAGTTATTTTTAGGTTGTATGTATTCTTTGGAGATTTTCGAGTTATAGTTTCTCATTTGGAATAATTTAATAGTGTTTCCTATCACATCATTTTAATGTAGAGGGTGTTTACTATCATGTTCATAAATTTCTTCACTCCTCGACTTGTCCACTTTTTCTATTTGGCCAGTTGAAATTTCTCTTTCAACTTCTAAAGATATTTTTTCTTCTTCCGCATATACATTTTTATAATAAATATTGTTCTGTACAAGAAATAGTTGAAGTTTGGTGAAATCTACTAACTATTGTCATATTTTCCGACTCTATGTTGGTACACCATTAACTAGAATAACTACAGGTTCACTTTCCTCTCTCTCTACACCAACAGTTTCAATATTTTTCTTAATATCTAAAAGTAAATACACAACTCGTCCTTTAAACCTCTTTGTAAATCTGTTGGAGGCAGCTTACCTGTTTTAGGCTGCATACGAACCATAGCCTGAAACGGGTACACAGACTGAATAAGAATGGACTCATACAAAATTAAATCTACCAGTTCCGGAGGAATAGCTACCAACTCTAGGTTATTATGTACAGCTCCAGCTGGCATTTTGTTCTCTTGTAATTTGTTGTTACAATATTTACAAATACGTTGATCACTACCCAACTCAAAACAACCTTCCACCAACAAATAAGCATCAAATTGCTCCCACTATTCATTGTTTTCCTTTTTACTTTTTAACTTCTAAAGTGAGTACGTCAACAACAAATACAAACATAGTTTGTTTTTTCACAAGAAAGTACCTTAAACTTTGTTAATTCTTCTGCAAACTTCTCAGTAGTGCTATCTTCCACCTCTTCTTCAACACCTACAATTATCAAACTCTCACTTTCTCTACACTCCTCTTGAGGAACAAAGAAACAAAACTGTATATCATCAGAAAAGTTTTTTAAATCCAATACTGAACCATGCAAAAGAGCTGTGCTTATTTCACTTAAAGATAATGCAGGACTTTTTACATAGTAGAATCTTCTAACTTCTGCATTTTTGAATGATGTACTGCTTTAATTGTGGCCACACCCTCCCTTTTTTTTGTCGACTACTGTTTGTAAAAGTGTTGCCCCATATTCTTGTTAGTATAAAAGGGCCTCAGTTACTTTTAGATAAAGTAAAAAAGAAGTGCTACAAGAAACACTCCCGTACTACATCATCTCAGGTCTCAACAACAATCACCAGTAAAAAACTGTTAAACAGAAATGACGTGATATTACATAGAAATGTACGCTTTATCAAAAAATTACATGATACACTATGTATACATTTTTTTTTTAGCAACTACTATTTTATGAAACATTAGCCATGTAATAAACTGTGAGGTACTAAGTTATCTACGGAAAAACCTGCAGTATGTATTGTACATTTGTCACACAGATAGATGTCCAAACCCTTTGAAATACTATAAACACACAGTATTAGAATATACAGGGTGAGTTTATAGTATTCCACAGGAAAAGAGGAATAACGGTCACTACAAAAAAACCAAACATTTTTTCAATTTCTATTCTGTAGAACGCTGGAAAGTTCTGTCATAGTGCTTAGAGGTCGCTTACTGCTTCACTGATAGGTCAGGTACTCCTTTAAGAATATATAGTATAATACCGTAATATACACTACTATACCCATATATTCTGGAAGGAAAAGGAGAATATTTTCCAGCGGTGAATATGTTGAAAGCTTCTTTTCTTCGTGACTTTGACATTTTTCGTCTTTGCGCTGACGGATCATAAACTCCTGTGAGTTCAGTATGAATGTGAATAATAAATTATACATACTCACACTATATGATCCTGGGGGAAACAGAGTAAGAACCAGAAGCTGCTGGGGTTATATATACATTTTTAGTCTTCACGCCAGGGGTCACCAACACCTCTGAGATCTGCTATACTTTGATTATTACAAATGTATATAGTCACAATTTATGATTTCAAAGGAGGCAGAAAAGTAACAGTGTTTCCTCTATTTACGGTGTTTATGGATACAACCTTCTGACAATACATATAAATGGAGAAAACAACCAGTAATACTTTTTTCTAAATACAAATGTTTAAATATTGAGACATAGCTATGTATTATAACTATCTACTATGCTATAATCAAACAACTTACAACTCCGTAATATCTTTTGTTGTCTCAAAAGAAGAATCTGCTTCTAGATAACGGAACCTGCATCACAGAAGGGACACGCGTAAATAACTTGCACAAACAAAACTAATCAATCAACAGGTGTGGTTTATATACTTTTTGGTTATTCAGTAGTCTACGGAAGGAACATGGGGCCGCTGCCCATTTAGATGTCACGTTTTACAGTTGACACGTGCTTAAGTTTTCACTGTTTAACTTTTGCACGTATTGGAAAAAGTTACAAAATGTGAAGCCGTAAAGGTTTCGATTTCGGTCCTCATAAGTATATGTATAACGTTGGAGAGCTTAAAAATTGTTACCCAGCAAACCGTGTCATTTTTAAATTAAAAAAATGCCAGGATTTGAAAAGTGTACAGCTACCTCCAGAGTGGTTTCCCGGCGTTCAGGTGTATCTGGAAGATTAAGCAAGGTATTGCCCATAGTGACATAGTGGTGGGCTAACGTGCCGCCGGAGCCGGGGATCGAACTGTGAACGCTGTTGTTCGAAGTCAGGTATTATAGCTGCTGCAGTTTTTATACACCTAGATTTTAATTTGTGCTAATTAAGTTTTAAAAATTGTTAAATTATAACTTATATCAGCTATACAGATACTCATACACCAGCACTCATCCACAGTTACTCACACACCTAGTCAGACAGGCAAAGATTGAATCACACTTTCATTAACTGACCTATACAGTTATACACACACCACCCCACATATTCAAACATATACTAACACATACTTACTCAATTATACAACCACTGCTACAAGTACATACTCAGCCATACAGCCACTCTCACAACCACTGACTCTCACATATAGTCATTTTTAAACACCAACTCATTCATACACTGCATTTTACATATGTACTTAGTTGGACATGTATCACAGAGACATCCATTCACTCACCGACAGGCCCAAACACACACTCACCCACCCATTGTCATTAGTGATGTCACTGACCATGTCATGAATGATGTAATATGTGACATCATCAGCAGTGCATTGCGGAGGCACGAGTTATAGTTAGCTGAACTAACTATAATGGGGATATTTCTATGGTTTTGTATGAGTGAAATGTCCAACTAACTATAATGTCCCTGAAACCTATGATTTTTTCAGTGAATTTCTAAGGTTTTTTAAATGCTAATTTCTAACTATAATGGGCCCGATTCACAGAATTAACTTAAGACAAAATCCTAAACTTACTACTTTTGGTATTCACAGAATGCGCTTACTACTTTTGGTATTCACAGAATGGATTAACGACTACTAACTTCACGTCCACACTCGGGCCGGAAATTCCGGCCCAGAGGCGGAGCTTCTGGGCCGGAGGTGGGGATTCCGGCTAGTGGCGGAGATTTAGCCATGGCCGAAATCTCTACCTCCGGGTCGAAAGCTCCGCGTCTGGGCCGGAAGCTCCGCTTCCGGGGCGGAATTTACAGCCCGAGTGCGGATGTAAAGTTAGTAGTCGTAAATCCATTCTGCGAATACCAAAAGTAGTAAGTGCATTCTGTGAATACCAAAAGTAGTAAGTGCATTCTGTGAATACCAAAAGTAGTAAGTTTAGGATTTTGTCTTAAGTTAATTCTGTGAATCGGGTCCAACGTGCCTGAAAACTATGTTTTTTTCATTGACTTTCAATGGTTTTTTAAATGCTAATTTCTAACTATAACGTGCCTGAAACCTATGGTTTTTTCAGTGAATTTCAAAGGTTTTGTTAAATGCTAATTACTAACTATAATGTACCTGAAACCTATGCTTTTTCAGTGAATTTCAAAGGTTTTTTAAATGCTAATTACAAATTATAATGTTCATTAAACCTCTCTTTTTTTTCTGTGTTTTTAAATTACCATCCCATTCTCAACCTGGTGCAAACTGCAAATCTCACCACTTTTCCATCGATACCTTCCGACCAAAAAATCGCCACAAATGAGAGCCACAACTAACGCTAATTATATGCAGAGTAGGCGTTCCTGTGCAAAAAAAAACATGAAAACACCACCCCATATTTTCAAAGACTAGTCAAATCTGTGATGCGATCGAAAAACAGGCCATAAGCTGCGTTAACAGTAAGAATTTAACATTAGCCTTTTACTGGTGTAAAGCAGGGCGATTATCTACAATGTGAATTGGAGCCCAGCCCAGAGCCACATCTAAAGACCAACACATCACAGAGCTACTGATCATGCAGCTCCAACATCCAAGAAGGCCAGGACACCCACCGCCACCACCCCAGGACCTCCCCCCTGACCACACTCCCCCTACTACCAACGAGGCAGCGCAGAACAGGACAATGGACCTTCCCAAAATGCAATAGCCCCTCAACCGCACAATAGCTGCACAATAGCTAAATCTTGGGAGATGTGTAAACCAAGTATGTGTGAAGGAGGCAAGTCACCCATCAATAATAATCACACAATACCAAGTGTGGCGGTGATGTGCTGGATAGACCTCACTATGCAGAGCACAAACCTCTCCATGAGGACATATACTACTGATACCTGTAGGTTGTGGACACAACCATGTTACCTCAAACAGTGGGGAAGATCTCGTCATGTAGCTGTGTTGTCCCCCCTGGCAGCGGAAGCAGAGTGTGCTGGTCCAACATACGCCACTCCAGCATAGGAGTATGAATAAAGAGGCTGGGGCTCTGAGAGTGGTTCACTTGTGGGAAGGCCAACGAGTCTGCCAGAGTGGCGGGCCTCACCCTTGCACGTGGATGCCGCCAGGACCGCAGGCCTCCTTGACACAGTCCCCCTGTGAACCCAGCGGCACAGCACCGCAGATTTATGTCTGTACAGACTACTGCCTTCGATCTACAGTGCGGACAGCAGGGCTCACACTGCAGATGCTGTGGCGATTGCAGATGACGCAGTCCAGTAGGCAAGACACATTGCTCCCACTGCGGCCCGCCCGGACCTCGCATGATCGCAGGCTGCGCACACGCTGAGTGCCAAAGGTACCACTAACTCAGTGCACCACAAGTCAACGCCACGTGGCCTTATTAAGGCAGAATTCATTAGAAAAAAAGACATTGCTACCAGTGCAGCCCACCCGGACCACGTATCATCGCAGGGTGCATACATGCTGAGTGCTTCTGGTGCCACTAACTGTGCAGCTCAACTCAACACCATGTGGCTGTGGGCCCGTCCTGACCGCTGCCTCCGGCCTACACTGGGGTTAGCACGGTTCACAATTCAAGATTAGTAGCGATGCAAATTATGTAAGAGACTGTAATCGGTTAAGAAGACCAAATGCTCCCAATCTGTGCAGCTTAAGTCAATACCGCGTGGCTGTGAGCCCTTGCTGACCGCTGCCTCCTGCCTACACTGCGGACAGCAGGGCTCACAATTCTGGTGGAGTGGCGATTCCAGATGATGCAGTCCAGTAGCCAAGACACATTGCTCCCAGTGTGGCCCGCCCGGAACACGCATCATCGCAGTTTGCGCACACACTCAGTTCTTCAGGTGGCACTAACTCACTGCACCATAAGTCATCGTCACGTGGCTTTATAAAGGCAGAATTCAGTAAGCAAAAAACATTGCTCCGTGCCACCCGCTCAGCCCACGCATCATAGCAGGGTGCACACACGCTGAGCACCAGAGGTATCACTAACTCAGTGCACCACAAGTCAGCACCACGTGGACTTAATAAGGCAGAATTCATTAGACAAATACATTGCTACCAGTGCGACCCACTCGGACCACGCATCATTACAGGCTCCACATAAGCCGGTTCGTTCATGTGCCACTAACTCAGTACACCACTTATCATTGCTGGCTACACACACGCTGAATTGCCAATACCTGTGCAGCTGTACTCAACACCTCGTGGCTGCGGGCCCTTGCTGACCGCTGCCTCCTGCCTACACTGCAGTCATCAGAACTCACAGATATTTGTTTACCTGCTTCTTGTAAGAAGATTAGCAACCACCGCCCACTAGCCCCATGGTTCTCATATCTGTTAAAAGCTGAGAAAACCAAATGTAAAAATATGGAAAGACGGTGCAGAAGGGCCTATGCCCCCGAAGCCAAAACGCTAAAAGGGAATATCATTCTCTCTGTAGGACGGCTTGTGCTAATCATGTTTCATCACTTTTATCCGATGCCAAGAATTGTTCTAAAACATTATTTACAATGGTAAAAGAACTATCAGGTGCCACTACTCAGCCCATTCCTCCTAATTTGAATGAAACACAATGTGAAGATCTAGCTCAATTCTTTACTAATAAAGTTGAAGCAATATATTCTACTCTGACTGAGAATCTAGCACCTTTTTCTATGTCAACACTATCAACCACTACTTATTTAACTTTGCCATCTGTTGATAAAGAGTTGACTGATATAAATACCATCAATAAAATTGAGAATTGGAGATTATTGGACATGACGTCTCTTAAATTGCACCTGAGCCGTATTAAATCTGTCCCTCTCCGTGACTCCCTTCCTATCTCTGTGCTGCAGCAGCTTGCCCTGCCAATGCTTACAATCATTATGGAAATTCTAAATGCTTCTTTAAAGGAATCCTTGGTTCCTCTGGAATGGAAGCAAGCAATGGTTATTCCATTACTGAAAAAGGCCAACGCAGACCCTACTGTGTCCTCTAACTATCGGCCTATCTCCTTGCTTCCTGTATTTTCTAAAATCTTGGAAAGGCATATTAATGATCAGCTATCTCAGTTCATTGAAAAGAATAAGCTTTTACATTCCTCTCAATCCAGTTTTCAAACCGGTTATTCTACGGAGACGGCTCTTCTTGGCGTAACTGAAATGCTGCGCCAAAATTTGGATACAAGAAATACGGTCGCACTTGTCCTACTGGATTTAAGTGCGGCCTTAGATAGGGTGTCCCATGTCGTCCTGATAAAGGCTCTACAATCTATAGGGGTCACTGGTTCAGCTCTGAACTGATTAACATCTTTTCTTACTGATCGTACGTTTCAGGTTTTCTCTTCTGCAGCAATTTCTGAGATTCATTCATCCTCTTATGGAGTTCCCCAGGGGTCCATTCTCAGTCCTTTATTGTTCAACATATATGTTAGACCCCTGGCAACGGTTCTTGAGGAAGCTGGATTGTCGTTATTTTCTTATGCTGACGACACTCAGATTATTTTTTCACTTTCTACAGGAAAAAAATCAGAGCCCTCTGTTCTTCGGGCTGGGTTGAGCAAAGTAGCATCTTGGATGCATGCCAATTTTCTCAAGTTGAATGGTGAAAAAACTGAGGTTCTGGTACTGGGGAAAGATAAAGAGCTCTGGGGACCTCAACATTGGCCCACAGAAATGTGTGCAGTTCCTCAACCTTCTCATCAAGTCCGCAACCTCAGCTTCATTATTGACGACTCACTATCTATGCGCCACCAAGCCACGAAGGTTGCTGCAACATGCTTTACCATTCTAAAGTGGCTGAGAAAAATTGTGTGGATGCTCCCTAGCCCCACTCAGAGAACCGTAGTCCAGGCTCTTATTACATCTAGACTAGACTACGGTAACATCCTCTATTTGGGAGCTAATAAAGCTTCAGAGAGTGCAAAAGTCAGCGGCCAGACTGCTTTGCCGGATTCTGAGAACTGCATCTACTTCTGCTTCCTTGAAAAATCTTCATTGGCTGAGAATTGAGAATCAAATTAAATTTAAAGCTCTGAAATATATGTTCAGAATTAAACATGACATGGCTCCAATGTATGTGCAAAATTTGGTCCAGCCCTACTTACCTTCTTGCACCCTTCGATCTGCCACTCAGGTTACATTTCAGGTGCCTAGGATTCGACTTGCCCGACAGGGCGGCAGTTTCTTCTCATATTTGGGTCCTGTTCTGTGGAATTCTCTCCCGCTCTCTCTTCGTACTCAGCCAAATATTACATTATTTCACAAATCCATAAAAACCTGGCTTTTTAATTAGTATAGTCATATATAATACTCTGCTGCTGTCTCCGTTGGGCACAGGGAAACCCTTGTTGGGTAACTGTTACGCCAAGATATAAATTTAAATAACAGAACATAACATTGACTCTTCATTCATTAATTGCAGAGGGCAGTACGTAACTAAGTATAACGTCCCTCAAACCTACACAATATCCTTTTAGTATCCTTGCTTCAAGAACTTCTTTTATATCAGTTATAGCTTTATTACAATAACCAAATTCATCTTGCAAGTCCACACGAACACTGAATGTCAGTCTACAATGCGGACAGCACAGCTCACAATTTGAACTATAACGTCCCTGAAACTTACATGTTTCGACAATGTGTTCCATACATGTTTCATCTTTTGTTCGAGTCGCGATTGCAGATGACGCAGTCCAGTAGGCAACAGACATTGCTCCCAGTGCGGCCCGCCCAGACTACGTATCATCGCTGGCTCCGCACACGCTGAATGCTTCTGATGCCCCTACCTCAGTGTGCCACAAATCATGGACCCTTTATGATAGAATGTTTTGCGTATGATTTCAGATCTGCCACCCCTACCTCAGTGCACCACAAGTCATGGATATATTACGATAGAATCTTTTGTGTATTATTTCTCATCTAGTGCCCCTACCTTACTGCAGAACAAGTCATAGACCCTTTATGGTTGAATCTCTGTGTATGATCCGAAGATTACTGTTGTAGTTGTTATCAGCACCAACCATTCCCGGAGGACTGGCTTACACTCACCCCACATGCACCCAGCACACACGTCACTGGACATGTGACCCTTGTAATAAAAAGGAGTCGAGTACCCAGTTCAACTATCTATTTTTGTATGTGTGTTCATTATGTTTGCAAGATGCTGCCCCTGGGCCCTACCACATTACATTGTGCTGTAGACAGCATATGCAACCATATTACCTCTGGCAGTGGGGAAAACTTTGGTTATGTAACTTTCTCTCGCTCATTGTACAAGTACGTACGTAGAGACTGGATTATTAGAGTACTGCAAGGAGAGTGTATACTGAATTTATAAGTGCATGGGGATTGCCAGAGTTTTTCATTGTTGCATATTTATATTGCGCAAACTCGACCCGAAGGTATTGGAGCGCTTTACATGAGCACCGTACTTACATTACACATTGAAGCATGCAGAGATTAAGTGATTTGCCCACAATCACAGGATGTGGACATGGGGTGGGCAGCAAATTCCGTTCCGCTCTCGGAATTTGCAAAATTTCGGCATTTTCGCGTTCCGCGTGGTACACGAAAATGTCAAAACTTCCAAAATTTGTGGCGGAATGGAATTTGTGGGGCATGGGGTATTTTTAACCCTCACCAGGAAGCACTTGCAGGAGCCTGAGTAGAAGCTCAAATTCAGTAACGCATTAATCAGCCCCAAAAAATCGTGAGCTTGGTCGAGTCTGGGCAGGTGGGCTTTTTCCACATATCTACCGTGATGGAGATCTTTGTATCCATGAGTTTCTTGAGCGCAATCCCCATTTAGTCTCCTCATCTGCTGTTTATAAAGGGTCCTCTGACCCTTTATAAACAAGAGGCATGTGAACTCGCATTGGAGGCAGCACCGCCCCACACACACTAGCGGTATGCAACGTCTTCCCGGCATTTCCGCACTATGATTGAGAGCTCAATCAAGGGACCTCGGCGCCATTCGGTGCGGTGACAAAGTTACAGACATATGGTCACTGGAGACAACTCTCTGTCCCTTTACGCAGCTGTAGTGTAGGAAAAACACTATACATTTACCCAACGAGGTACCACTTACTGATTAGCCAGTAGAAAGTACTCCAGCTGAGTAGAGGAATTGCACAAAATGGTGGCATCTTCTTGGATACATTTGCAGGGCAGGATTTATTCTGGCTGGCATGATGCTCATCTGCCCCTGAGAGTGACCCTGTATAGATTATAATGGGCGCAGCAAAATCTCCGTGAGCAAGCAAAATGTTGCATGCTCGTGGAGATTTCATTCCGTTTTGCGCAATTTTGCAAAAGACATCTTCGCAAATTCCACCCACCCCTAATGTGGACGCGACCCCGAGGCTCGAACCATGGTTTCCAGCACCAAAGTCGGCAGTCTAGCCGACGGACCACATAAGTACATATGTTGGCGCAGCCTAACTCCGAACACTTCGTTCTAATTTGCTCCATGTGCCAAAAACTGCAACCTGAACTTTCCATGGCCCTCTATTGCTACAGCTACAACACTCCAGTGAATGAGCAATAAACATTCATATCCACAGAAATGCATCATGTCCACCATCTTTTAGGTGTGGTACTATAAATAAAGGTAGGGTCAGCGATTCTCCGTACCTTCCATGTTGGCCATGTTGTGGGACTTCACTCACGGAATGACACATTTGGGCTAGTGACCCGGGTGACGGCAGCAGTACAACACGGACACCCGCATCAGTTAATTCCTCATATAACTCACGACTGAGCCACGCCCATAGCTCTGGAGTCATTCTTCATAGCCTCACGCAGCACTGGCATACGCCACGCTAGCCCACTCCACTTACGCTTACAAGAAAGGACAACAATGCTACATGACCCACATTTTCATTGTAGTGATCTGCTGGTTACAGGTCTATTTCTCAGCACGCCACAGCCACTCCCTCACAGCTGCTATACACCCACGCCACACCCATCCAGCACAGGCATCACAGGACACGTGACCCTGCCAATAAAAAAAAACGGGCACACGTGCTCTATGCCATTTTAGAGTTGCTCACAGTGGATGCACTGAAGTGGTGAATTTCGGTCCACTGAGGTACGGGCAGTATAAGTGCTGAGCGGGTGTGCAGCCAGCAGTGATGGCCCGTCCTGGTGGTCGGGACACCTCATGTATTCTGTGTCCTGCTCGACCGCAGTGTAGGCCTGAACCATGCAACAGGGGGGCCTACCGCCACGTGCATGGCCTCTTTGGTCACTGAGTTAGTGGCACCACAAGGACTAAGCGGGTGAGCAACCTGCAGTGATGATGGGTGCACGAGTATGTCAAGATTCAGCACCAAATGTGAGACTTCTGGCTTGCAGAGTGGGGCTGCATGATGTGGAGGGTGTCCAGGCCTGGGTGGGAGTGGATGGTGTGCAGCAGCTTGGATACAGAAATGCGTCACAGCAATTTAGGCATACATAGTCGTATATACCCTGCCATTACCCTGTCTTATTTTTTTTTACAATCGTAGGAAAGTTTTTAGAGTCGGCCAAACGTCGCTCCCACATCTGTAGTAAACTAGTTGAGTATTTATTTTTTCATACTTTGTACCCTTAAATTTACCATCACATTTTGACAACCTTTCCTTTCTCTCTCTTTTTTAAGGAGGTAAGGTGTGTTAGGAACATCGAAGCATGCAGACTCGAGCGTGACATTCCTCTCACAGCTCGTGGCTGCCTCGCGTCACTTTGGGAATGTTATGTTTTAAATGTTAGAAGGTTGGGAGGTAGAAGTTAACGGGGGTTCACTCATTCTTGCTTTATACTTGCTGCTTAATAGACGTGTTCTGAGGATCAATCCACATCAAGAGAATTACCATCTCTGTCTTTTATTTCCTGCATACTGGACTTTCCTACAATTACTAATTCTCTACTATCTTTCAGATGTGGAGCTTGAGGGTGCACTATGTCCCTGCACGTGGTTGGAGACACACCGTTGATGGAAAGGTGAGCTGTGAAGATTTTCTACAGTGTCACTCTCACTCTTTCTCTCTCTCTCTTCCTCTCTCCTTTGATGGACGCATGACGCACAATCTTATCTTCCTTTTTATCTAACAGGCTGTGTTTCACTAATTGGCATCCCCTCCCAACACCACCAGAGATCAACGCCTGTTGAACCTGCGATGATGCGTGGCCATCCTGACAACGCCTGAGAAGGTTGCTTCGGCACGTGGTGGACCCTCTTACGGACACGCTGGTGGCAGAAGGTGAGCAGAGAGGCTTATTTCCTTAGCAGCGAGCAGTCACCTCTGGGCGGGGGAAGTGGATGGTGTGCAGCAGCCTGGGTGAACAGGAGTGGGCAAACACCTCTAGGCAGTGGGAGTTGATGGGGTGCAGCAGTCTGGCTGTGCAGGAATGGGCGGTCACCTTCGAGCAGTAGGAGTGAATGGGGTGCAGGCAGTCTGGATGCGCAGGAACAGGCAGTCACCTCCGGGCACTGGGAGTGGATGGGGTACAGCACCCTGAATGCAAAAGAGCTCACAGACACCTCCTTGCAGTGGGAGTGAATGGGGTACAGCAGCCTGGGTGCGCAGAGGCGAAACAGAGAATTACGCATGTGCAGTTGTATGTACTCTGCAATTATTAATTCTATACTATCTTTCAGATCACTAAACTTGAGGGTCACTATGACCCGGCACGTGGTTGGACACACAACGGTGGCAGAAACGTGAGCTGCAAAGATTTTCTCCAGTGTCAACACTCGCTCTCTCTGGGGCATACTATCAAGCCCCTTATCGCCGCGTTATCGGCACTTTTCTGCCGATAATGCGCCTATATATGCATCACCCTATTATCAAGGCAGTGTTAAGGCAATTAAAGCCACGTTAATTGGCTGGCGCTGCCTTGGTAATAGGGCCCCTTTCATAATAAACTTACCCTGAAAGGGGGCATGCAGTGGGTGTTGCGGTGGGCACAACATTCAATCACTTCAACGCTGCCACCTATTATCAAGCTTGGGAATAATTTGTGCCAGAAAAATCCTGGTCTTAAGGTGGCGAAACAAGGAGAAATGCTTCATTTCTCCCTGTTTTTGCTTTTTCCATGTGTGCTGCCTTATGCAGCACACATGGAAAAAAGCAAAATGCCAAGGTGTCTTTATGTACAGGAAGGTGTCACTTCCTGTATATAAACAAACCAATTCAAAAATGCCAATTTGTAACTCACGTGTGTGCTGCCTGAAGCAGCACACATGTAGGTTACAAAATGGCATTTAAGGTTTGTTTTTGTGCAGGAAGGAACTCCTTCTTCTACATAAGCAAACCTTCCCTGCTCACAGACACCTGCACTGGCGATAAGTTGTAAAACCTATCGACATCTTAAGGGGAAATGCTAGGCTGCACCATATCCTTGGTAATATGGTGCAGCCAGCGTTTCCGAAGTGGCAAACAGAGGCTTTAAGCCAAGATGGGCTAACGCCACTCTCACCACCACTCTCCTCTCTCTCTCCTCTCTCTTCTCTTCCTTCTCACACTGTTTCACTCTTTCTCCCTTCCTCTCTCACACTCTTTCTCTCACTCTTCCACTCTCTCACTCTTTCTCTCTCTTCCTATCGCTCACTCTTTCTTTCTCTCTCTTCTCTCTCACACTGTTTCTCTCTTTCTTGTATCTCTCTCTTTCTCTCTCTCATTCTTTCTCTTCCTCTGTCTTCCTCTTTCTTTCTCTGTCTTCCTCTCTCTCACACTATTTTTCTCTTTCTATCTTCCTTGTATCTCAATCTTCCTCTCTTTCCCTCTTTTTCTCTCTCCTTTGCTGGTTGCATGACGCACCATCTTATCTTTCTTTTTGTCTTGTAGGCTGTGATTCACAAATTATCGAGGGACGACACGCCATCGCTCTACATAGTTTTATTTGTTGTTGTTTTGTTTTAATAAAAAGTTTTACACACATAGTTTTATTTGTTGTTGGTTTGTTTTAATAAAATGTTTTATACTTAAATCCATACATGACTAAGATTCTTATTTGTCCAACCTCTCAAGCATCTTTTTTTATTAAAGCTGCAACACCAGCGATTAGTTAGGCTCCACATTTAAGAACGTTCCTGTCACATTTGTTTGTGGGGGATGAGCAGGGATGGCAGACAAGGAGCTGCACTGGGGGATATCCGAGTAATGTTGGGTGTCAGACCTGCATCATCGTTGTCTCCATTGCATCCGTTCTCAGAGACCTCCTCGTAAAAGTACGGGCCCAAGAAGTCGCCCCGGAACCGCTGCGAGCCCACTACTGGTTCGCAGAGGTAGACTTGCGGTCCCAATAAGGTTGTTGAGGGTATGCTGGTGATATGGGAAGAGGGTGCGGTACCTGCTGATGTGGCGAGAGGCAGCATGAAAGGAGTATCTCGCATAGACAGACCTCCGGTTTGTTTTCAGAGTTGCCTCAGACAGATGCGAGCTGACAGACTCAATCACAAAATGGCTTTTCAATACTCATATAGTGTGACTTATCAACAGTTCACACCCAGTCTCACAGAAGGACAGCTGCGGCCCCACAGCAGCATACTAGCTTGCAAAGGTAGAGAGGTGGGAGCCGACGGACTGGCTTCTAAAGCTATAGCCGCGACCTGGTGATATGAGGAGAGGCAGCATGAAAGGCATACTGCGGACTCGATGGCTTCTACACGGAGACATGCGAGTTGATGGAATAAATCACAAAATGGCAGCCAACAATTCCTGGTTTCAACAGTTCACAGCCAATGAGCCGCACACTTGTGCTTGTAACCCCTCAGCCAATCACATGTCTCAAATATCGATATGGTAAAATGTGATATTTCTCAAAAACTACTGAACAGATTTACACTATTTAAACAAAAGCGTGCTTTCTGGACTATCACCTTTCTCCCTGCCAAATTTGGCGTAATTCTGTTCAGCAGTTTCACCTGTAGTCTTCTGTAAAGTTTGTATCAAAATTGCATGGAGAAAACACGTTTTGGGACCCCCTTTTTTCTTAGCCCCTCCTACACCATTCACCCCCAAACTTTCAATATAAGACCTAATCAAAAAAAGAGAAACTTTTTGGATAATTTCGTAAAGTTATAAGCACATACAGGCCTCCAGGACAGGGGCCGCGCAACCCCCTCCCAACATGAGTGAAGCCCCGGGGCTGTGCGGACCTGAGTGGGCCCCAGCAACCCCTGCGATCCCCTGCTAATATTTTGTAATACTTTTTTGGGCCCTGGCGGTCCTTTTAGGACACCCTGAGCAGTCCTAGGGGGTCAGGGTCTTTCTACCATGCCCCCTTCTCTTGTTTTATACCTTTGTTTCTCTGTTTTCAGGTGACTCGCTTCTACCGAGCCACAAGATGGCTGCCAATACTTCCTAGTTTGGAGTACTAGCAGCCAATTACAGTGAAGCTCGCGCATGGAACTTAGGCTCTGCCCAGATATCGAAACTTTAATTTTTCTAATTTCTCAGCAACTACTGAACAGATTTACACTACCTTTCTGCCAAATTTGAAGTAATTAGTAGTAGTAGTAGCAGTTTCGGCTGTAGCATTGCGTAAAGTTTCCTATGGGAAATTGATTTTTTTTACTCTTATTTTTTTAATTTCTCAAAAACTACTGAATGGATTTAAACCATTTTTAGAAAAGGTCACTTTCTGAAACAAGCTCTGCCTTTTTGCCAAATTTGGGGTAATTCGTTCAGCAGTTCGGGCTGTAGCTCGTCGCAAAATTTCCTATGGAAATTAACATGGAGAAAACGAGTTTCAGGACCCCCCTTTTTTCCTCAGCCCCCGCTTGAAGACTCACCCCCCAAACTTTCAGGATAGGAGATGACCTGGATAGACGTTTTATTTTTTAGAGCATTTCAGGAAAATTAATCAAATAACGCCAAGTTATTAGCAAATCAAAAAATGCTTTTCCTATGGAAACTAGGTTCTAATTATAAGTACCTACTGGCGACCGCCAGTAGGTAATATATAGATATATATAAAATATATATATATATATATCAGGTCCAGACTGTCGATCGGTAATCGTACTCTGTTTCACAGAAGACAGCACTCACGGGGGAGAGTTCCGATAGTATATTTATTTCAGACGCGTTTCGGCAGGTCGCCTTTCTCGATGTTTGTGCTAAAACATCAAGAAAGGCGACCTGCCAAAACGCGTCTGTTGTGCGCCCAGAGTTCCTGAAATAAATATACTCTCGGAACTCTTCCCCGTGAGTGCGGTCTTCTGTGAAAGGGTACGATTACCGATCGACAGTCTGGAGCTGATATTGAAGGCGGGAGCACCCCCGCCGAGACAAGCACCGTTCATGTGTGCGCTGGGTCGGTGCAACTAAGGAGCAAGAATATATATATATATATATATATATATATATATATATATATATATATATATATATATAAATTATCTACTGGCGGTCGCCAGTAGATAGTTATAGTTAGGACCGTGTTTCCATTGGAAATCTGAAAATTCTATTTTGAATAACTTTGGCGCCGGTTAACAAATCCACGTGAAATTTTCAAAACTCATGGGGCCCTCCGTTCAGCTCCTACCCTGAAAGTTTCGGGGTGATTCGTCAAGCGGGGGCCGAGAAAAAAGGGGGGTCCCAAAACACGTTTTCCCCATGCATTTTCCCATAGGACCTTTAGACACAGCTACAACCCGAACGGCTGAAAATAATTACTTGAAATTTGGCAGAGCGGTAGCCATAAGGTCAAGGAAGTGCCTTTTGCAGGTCTGGTGTAAATCTGTTCAGTATTTCCTGAGAAAATAGCATTTAAAAGCATATCAATATCTATACGCGCGTACCGTGCGTGCACTGAGCAAGCCCTGTGCGCGCACCTTGCCGTGCGCGAGCGTAATTCTGATTGGTTGTTAGATATCAGTAAACATTCGAATCGGTCGAAATCAGGAAGTATCGGCCGCCATTTTGTCTGTCGCACTAAAAAGGAAAGGTGGAGACCGTGAACAGGGGGCAGGGTAGGGAGTTCTAGACCCCCTAGTCATTGTCAGGGGGGCACAGTAGGACCACGAAGGGCAAAAAAAGATTTTAATTTTTTTAAAAACATCGCGAGGTGTGTGCACTCTACGCGTACCCGAAAAAACCTTAAAAACATCACGAGGTGCGCGCACCCGAAAAAATAAAATAAAAAAAAAAGTGAGTATTTTTGGTACCTACAAGTAAGTACCGATGCAGAGTCTAAAGTTCAAGAGGAAGACTCTGTTCCCTTCATCATTGAAATGTACACCGTCTCCTCTATAAATGTCTTGCATGTTGTAACGCAAGTTGTTGTGGTATATAGAACCCATACCATAGTCTCTGAGGAAAGCAGAAACAGACTTATTGACGTGCTTTCTTGCTTTGTCAATCTGCGGACAAAATTGGTTGGACCAGTTCCACTTTTGCCTTTGGCATATATTAGAATATACAAAGGCAGTTTGTGGAAAAAGTGACATCAATTGCACAAAGGTGTCCTTAATAAGCATTTCCAGACCTACCCCAGTTAAAGTGCCTAGGTCATTTCCACCACAGTGCACAATAATAAGGTTAGGCTGTGCGAGATGTAGAAAGGTTTTCACCAAAGGCATTAATTGGTGCCACTTTAACCCTCTCTGACCAATCCATTTAATGTCTACATTTGGCAAAGCAAGGTCTCTCACCATACCTCTTTTTTCTGCAAATTTTTCACTCCAGAAGACAGCTGTGACCTACAATCCACACTGTGAACATCTTTCAAGAAGAACAGGATGCACTCAGGAGGTGTCTTTCAGTAGAATGGCAATATGAAAAGAAAGACAGTTGAAAAATGGAGGCATACATACATTTTTTTAATAAAAATAACTCATTGGCTGTTTCAAACCATTCTACACTAAAAACTAAGCTGTATGTTTACATTTTTAAAAGCATCTTTTGGATTGGTTTAGAAAAATGTGTTCCCACTGAACATTACTTTGGATTTGCTGTTAGGTTTGAAAAGTCACGTACTCTTACACACATGTCTGTACTCTTCATGCAGTTGTGGGAGTCTCCATGCAGATCTCTCTTGCAGCTGACAATACACAGTCTCCAGAAACACACTCTTTGCACACACGCAGCAGCTTCTGCTACACTCCCATGCGTAATAGTCAGCTCTGTGTGGGGTTTCAGATAGCAGTGTGTAACGCAAACAGATTCAACGTCACCAAGGCTCATTTCCTTTGCTCTAGTCTAATCACTCACCCTCTAACACATGGTCATGGTCTCAAGGAGCTGTTAGGACATGTGCTCCTTTCTGCCTGTCTAAACTAGAAGGAACATGTGTCAGGCTGTTACAGTAATTATCACTTGCTCTACCCCAGTAGTAAATGTGCTTTCAAATTGCCAAAGGAAATTTCGCTTTCTGCCTAGAATGAGACCATGAGGCTGTGTGCACACAGGAATTGTTGTCAGAGATTTAATTCATGTTTCTTCTATTTTGTAAGAGTTTGACTCGTAGAAAAGGATCAGCTCATGTGATAGGATTTGAAAAGTTTTTTTTAAAAAAATGTAATGAATTTAAATTACATAAAGGTATTTTTTTTAGTTTTTTGCTGGTATTGGTGAGCAACAGTGAAAAAATATAAAGATGCCTATAAAGTCAAGAAAAAGAAAAGAAAAGAAACAACAACTATATTTGAAGACGACCGTTAAAAAAAAAATAGGAGGCGAAGCACGTGTTGGAAAACAGAAAAAGTCTTCTGGTAAGCAAACTAAAGAATTTTTAAAAAATATCTTTAAAAAAAAAAACTGATTGAAAGATACATTCAAACAGTGTTTCAAGTACAAAACAACAACAGAGTCGACAGCAAAAAGAAAATGCTAATATAGACTCAGAAGTTAGGAAGAGTGACTTAACACGGAAAATAGATTTTAAAAACATTCGTCGAAAAATGTTTCAGAGAAGAGTGATGTTAAATTTGCTGAAGGATGTGAAAAAATATAAGAAAAAAACAAAATTTTATAACAAAAAGAAATTTATTGAAAGTATTGCTATCAAGGCATTAGAAATAAAAAAAACTATTCATTTTAATTTTGAACAGGATGCGTAGATTAGATAAATTAGTGAATGCAATGAAGTCACAAAGCAAAAGGAAAAGAGAAGTAAAAAAAAAAACTTTTGTAAAGTGTTCTTAGGAGAATGGAAACATAGTTCAAGTACTGAACCATTTTTTAATGAAGAGAGTTATCTTCAAATTAATAGTTTGTTGCATGCAGTTGACACCAATGGTAGAGCTTATGAAGTTAAGGATGGTTGTGTAATGGAAAAGGAGAAAATGGTTCCAAGAAATGAGGAACAAGTGATGGCTGAGGAGGTTATGGGAAGACGTCCTAAAGCCCCAGTGTACACTTGGAATTGTAGTAGTATTTGTACTGTGCGTCAGGAATCTATTGATAAATTACGTGACTTTCTAAGAGAATATAGTAAAAAGAGTGTTAAACAGAAAATTAAGGTGCTTCAAAGACTAGATCCATGCAGAGTGAAAGAGAATACTGGTTTGCAAGGACATTCTCTGGCTTGTCTATCTAGGAAAGTGTGTCAAAGTGTTTTTCACCATTTTAGGATGCTGGCTGTTCATCATACTGAAATGAGAAAGTTTGTGAGAACATTGTATTTTGCTAAAAGTCCAGCACTAAAGTTAAATTAGTTGAATAATGCTCTGTTCCGTGGATCTGTATCAGATGTAGTGAAGGTTACTGATGAAATTCAGTTTTGTTACTTTGGTCCAGAACAAGAAAGTGCAGAAAATGACACAGTTATTGATGAAAATGTGGAAGAGAATGTAGAACTCACTATTAGTAAAAATGTTGATGATGAAATGACAAAATTTGCTATCATCTCTAATGAAAGACCAAATATTACTTGTATATGTTGCCGGAGAAGCCATTACAAAAATCAAACAAGAAATGTTGATCTGTATAAAAAAAGTGAAAATGAAAATAATTATAAGTGGAAAGATTTTGCAACATATATATTTCTGGAAAATTGTTTTGATTTGGGTGAAGATCAGCGTATTTGTAAATACTGTTATAACAAGTTAGAAGAAAATAGAATGCCAGCTAGAGCTGTACATAATAATTTAGAATTGGTTGATATTCCTCCAGAACTTTCTGATTTAAATACGTATGAGTCTATACTCATTCAATGTGTCCATCCGTTTCAGACCATAGTGCGTATGGAGCCAAAAACTGGTAAATTACTTCCTTCGGATTTACAAAGAGGTTTAAAAGGAAGAGTTGTCTATTTGCCATTGGATTTGAAAAAAAATATTGAAACAATTGATGCAGATACTTTGGAAACTGAACCATTAGTTATTCTGGTTAATGGTGTACCTACAAAGAATAAGAAAATTTGGCAGGAGCTGGTGGATGTATGAAAAGTACAAAGAGCAAATTTGTATTTGAAAAAAAATAATAAATGGTATGAAGCCATTTATATGGATGAAGATGAAGAAGAAATACTAGAAGACACAGGAATACCAACTGGGCAACTTGAAAAAGTGGATAAGTCAAAAGAAGAAGAAATTTTTGAACATTTCAGCATACATCCTCTACATTCTAAAGAAGTTATGGAAAACGCTATTGATCTGTTTCAGATGAAGAAAGCACAAGGAACTCCCGTGAGTGTATGGGAGGAGAGCTTGGAAGCTCGTTGTTTTCCCCAGCTGTTTCCTACAGGAGAAGGAGGACGATATGATGAACGTCCAGTACAGATTCCTGCTTCTGAGTATCGGACTACAAGACTATATGCAGAAGATCCGAGATTTCGTCAAAGTATTCCTTATTTGCTCCATCTTTTATTTGAAAGTGACTTGTCAGCACTATCTTATGCAGTAAATCACATTTTGAAAACTGGAGTACATCTACGTAATGTGACTGCAAAGGATTTTATGAACAAAGTGCAACAGCGAGATGATCATTTGGAATCTCAATTGATCAATTTGATGGCTTGTCAGCGTGGGACGAATGAATATTGGTACCGACGCCATGGAGAATTGAAATGTGTGTTACGGAATTTAGGAACTCCTACATGGTTCCTTACCCTAAGCTGTGCTGAGTACGCTTGGGATGATCTTCTGGATTTTCTTCGAGAGGCAAATTCAAATATTGAAAACATCCAATACAAGACAGCAGGAGAATTGTGCTCATTGGATCCGGTTAATGTTTGTAGATATTTCAATCATAGATTTGAGGCTATGATGTCCTTCATCTGCAATAAAAAAAATCCACCTCTTGGAGAAGTTGTGGATTTCTTTTGGAGAAAAGAGTACCAAGCAAGAGGTGCTCCTCATATTCATATGCTGTTGTGGATCAAGGATGCTCCAAAATTTGGAACAGATTCTGATGATGCAGTTTTAAGTTTCATCGAAGGATATGCAACATGTGCTATACCTAAAAGCACAGAAGAGAAAAATTTAAAAGAGCAAGTTTTACGTTTCCAAAGTCATCGGTGTGGAAAATACTGTTGACGAAAGTACAAGAGTAAAGATAAATTCTACAAAAAATGTCGATTTGGATTTCCACGACCTGTTCTTTCAAAAGGAAGAGTAAACAGTTTTATGTCAGCTGTGCGACATACCATTACAAGAAAATCGCCTAAGAATACCTACAACCTAAGAAGAAAAGAAGAGTCAAAATATATAAATGACTACAACCCAGTCATTTTATCCATGTGGAATGCTAACATGGATATTCAGTATGTAGCTGACAATTCTATTGCTGTTGCTCGCTATGTCACATCTTACATCACTAAATCTGAGAAAACGGAATTGAAGGAAATGTGGGAAGAGATTTCTCACGAGAAGACTGTCAGTAGGAAGCTATACAGTTTGAGTTTAAAGATGTTATCGCATCGAGAAATTGGATCCTACGAATGCTCAGATAGGTTATCATCTGCAAGTCTGTACTCAAAATCTAGAAGAATAATTTGGGCAAATTTAGGCCTTGCAGGAATGCAAAATCGGGTACTGAAATATATTCGAGGAAAATGGATATTTAGCAGAGTTCGAACCAGAAAGTACAGACATTTTAAGAACAAACATGTTGGACACATATTATCCACAAAGAAGTCATCAACTTGAGAACATGTGTCTCTAAGAAGTGCTGCAGAACTTTATTTTTAAACGGAATGCCACAGAAGATATCAACAATGGAAAATATAAAGTCATTGGTGAGGAAGGATGTTTGGTGAAGCAAACAAAAGGAAGTTTGATAAATAACCGGAAGCTGAGTTACGACACTCCTGATAAAAAGGAATTTTACTACTTGGCACTTTTGCAGCTGTTTAAACCATGGCGTTCAGAGGACGAACTACTTGGAGAATTTCAGAGCTATGAATATTCCTTCAATGCTAGCAAAGACAGCGTCGAATGCAGTACTTTCACAACTTATGTTCAAATGTTAAATGAAGAAATTGAACAAGAAGCAACAATTGCAGCTGAAGTAGCTAGAGACAGTTCTCAAGACAATCAAAGTTCTGGGACATTCAGTCAAGATCCTCTAGGACAACCGATCATCGAAAATGAAGCAGCAATAGCAATGAATGAAGTGGAAACAGCTATGAATCAAGCTCAGGAAGATTTAGTAGACTTAACATATTTGGAGGAGCAACTGAATGAAGAACAAAAACAAATTTATGAAGAAGTCAGACAAAACATTGATCACGGATTACTACATGAAAATAAAGAGTGCTCATGCACATCTTTTGAACCAATGAGAATGTATGTAAGTGGACAAGCAGGAACTGGAAAAAGTTTCTTAATTAATGTAATTAGAAGCTACCTACAGAAGAAAATGGATTCCATTTTGTCTTGTGTTGTTACTGCTCCAACTGGGTTAGCAGCGTATAACATCAAAGGAGTTACCTTACATCGTTTGCTAATGTTACCAGTAGAGCATGAGAACAAAATACAGTACCACAAACTAGCAGGAGAAGCATGCTTGGAAGTTTCAAGAGTATTGAAGAAAATGAAAGTACTGATTATTGATGAGGTAAGCATGGTATCAAACTTAATGCTTGCCTTTCTGCATTTAAGAATGCAGCAAATTCTGAAGACAGACTTTGACGTCCTATTTGGAGGAAAACACGTCATAGTTTTTGGAGATCTTTTGCAACTTACTCCAGTTAATGGACAACCGGTATTCCATACACTTACACATGAAGACACAAAAAAGTCATTAGGAAGTATAGGCAATGTAAATATTTGGACATATTTTGAGTATAAGGAACTCATTACCAATATGAGGCAAGCCAATGATGAGGACTATGCAAGTATTCTGAAAGATATAAGAATTGGACTACTCACAGAACATGGCAAAAAAGCATTACAGAGTTGATTGCTGAGTAATTTGTTTCCAACAGAACTAATAGTTCCAGAGAAAATATACAAGGAAATTGCAGAAAAATATACTGTAATCTGCTTAATGCCAACACTACATGAATGTTGTGTATTCAATCAAGAACTTTTGAAATTGGAAAATGAAGAGATTATAAAACTGGAAGCTGTGGATAAAATAGAACATGAACGAATAACTGTTATATTGACAGGCACATTGGGTTCTAAATTGGATTCTCTGGAGAAAAACATTTCAAAAACAGCAGGTTTGGAAAAGAATCTTTATGTGTGTATGAACTGTAGAGTAATTTTAAGACGGAATTTGGATGTAGAGAAAGGTTTAGTGAATGGAGCTATGGGAAGAGTTGTGGGTTTTATTAATTACCAGAAAAAAGTTGGAATTGAATGTTTAAAAATAAGATTTGATCAGATACAAGAGGTTAAAGACATTTGTCGCTGTTCAGTTCGTTTCTTGCTTGTGAAAGACTTATATGTGCGTGGGAAGCAGTTTCCATTTTCTCTAGCATATGCTGTAACTATTCACAAGTCTCAAGGATTAACTGTAGATAGTGCTTTTGTAAACATTGGATCTAGTGTGTTTAAAGAAGGTATGGCATATGTTGCTTTGTCACGCGTGAAAAAATTATCTGGTTTATTCATGATAGACTTTGATGACTCAAAAGTAAGTGCTGATGCAAACTGTGTAAAGGAGTATAATAGATTAAGAAGAAGCTATGCTCCTCATTTAGGTCAGTAACCGTGTTGTTTGTCGGAAAAGGAGATTTGAGGATATCTGTAATGAGGATGTACAGAAGAGAAAACAAAAAGATAGTGATGTGACTGCAAGCAAAAAGAAAAAGGACAGTGTGGAAGAGGTTGTTGGTTGTCATTTTGAAAATAGCTCTGGTGTCAACTGCTACGCAAATGTAGTGCTGAATGTTGTATTTTATCTTGAATTTTTGCAAGAGCAGATAACACTAAATCATGAAAAAAGATTCTGTTCTTTGCTGAGTCTCCTCTATGAGAAGCTGAGTAATGATAAAACTAAAATAGAAAGTGCTTCTGATGTTAGAAATCTTTTAGATGTATGTTCTGGACGTACACAGTTTACACAAAATGTCCAGCAAGATGCACAGGAATTCTTGATGTATATCCTGATGGTACTGGAAGATGAAGGGGTAGAAGTAGAAAATGTATTTGGTGTCTCTTATAAATGGGAACATTGTTGTGATAACTGTATGAACACAAGCAGTAGTAATGTTGATTCTGAAAGGTTCATATATTTACCATTACCAGAGAGTAAAACAGTGACTTTTAGTAAATTAGTTAAAGATGCTAATCACAACATGGAATGTTCTCAATGTAAATCAGACATGTTGTCAACGTTATTTTTAAAGAAATATGGACAGTATGTAATTTTAATGACGCAACGTTGTAGAGCTGATGGTTCAAAATTGGACACTTTAATAAAGAAGTTTACAGGAAAACAATTATCAATATCTGGAAAAACTTTTGTTGCAGTTGCCATAATTTTTCATGATGGACCTTCTATAACTTCTGGTCATTACACAGTTTATCTTAAATGTGAAAAAGGATGGACACTGTGTAATGATTCTCAATTGATTTTCAAGCAACGTTTGCCTTATGATTTACCCAATTGTTACCTAATTTTTCTGAAACCCAAATTTTAAATACTAACATCATCATTGGAAGAAAGCATTATTAAAATTTAAAAGGATTTAAATTGGATATTTCGCTCAAAAGAGATTTTAAACTTACCATTTGGCCGTAAGGAAAGGTAAAACAAACAATTGTGGACTTCTTTGACAGATATTATTTTGGAAAATGTTCTTTTGCAACAAGGTTTACAGACATTATTTTTTGGAAATTGTTATTCTTCTTAAAAGGTATTTTTAACATTTCTATTAAAGTATGTTTTAGTGAGGATACATTTGGGGCTTTTTTAAACAATCTTTCAGATTGTTTTTTTTTTTTGCCCGCTGTTAAATGATGAATACAATTGATTTCACTATTTTCAGTGAAAATCAAAACATTCTGAAAACAGCAAAAAAAGGGCAAAACATTGCTTTGCTAAATATGAAAAAACATGTACTGTTTAATAAAGTGTATTGTTGAATATTAATACTTTTTTTCTTTTTTTCAGAACTAGAAAGAAAATTTAGAAGATGTTATTCAGTTATCTTTGCAATTGAATAAAAACATTTAATTCTAAATTATTTATTTTGATGGTCAGGTAAGTTTAACATATCTGTATGTGTCACTGGTTTTGTTTCATGCTTCCTTTTCTTCACCTCTCCTTACTCTACTTTTCTCATTTCTCTTCTCACTCTCTCTTCCTGCTTTACTACTCTTTTGTAACTTCCTCACTCCTTCTATACTACTCCCCTACCTTTACTACCTCCATCACTAATTTTTCATCCATGTTTCTTTTTCTGTATCCATATGTCTTAGTCTTTTTAACTGCCTTACTCCTTCTCGGTTGTTTGCTCTCTGTGTCTGTATCTGTCACTCTTGGTTTGTCTGTATTACCCTTAATTTCCTTAACATCTCTGGGGCACATTTACAAGCCACCTGCGCCACCACTACGTCAATTTTCTTGACGAACTAGTGGCGCAGGGTGCTCATCCATATTTACAAGGAGAAGATAAGCCTCTCTGTGTGTCTTTTCCTCTCCTTGTAAATACAGCCAATTCAAATGCAGCACTAAAATGAGCTATTATGTTTTTTGGGTACCTATACATAAATACTGATGCAGAGTTTAAAGTTTAATAGGAAGACTCTCTTCCCTTCACCTGTGAAATGTACACCATCTCTTTTTTAATTACTTTGCCACTCCCCTCTCTTTCTCAGGGAGTTCCTGAAGGTTTAGTAAAGGTGAAAAAAAATGATTTTTTTTTTAAAAAAAAAAACCCATTGGGTGCGCGCTGGGTGCGCACACTCTAAAAAGAAAAACAAAACATAGATTCTAAAAAACAAGTTGTGGTGTTTTGATTTTAGGTGGCTCTAAAAAGAGCCCTTGAGTTAATGTAGGGACAGTGGAAGAGAAAAACGAAAAGAAAATGAGAAAATTATGGCCTCTCGCAAGGATGCTCCTCAAATTTTCTTTGAATGAGATCAATACTGCTCTCTCCCAAAGAAATAAGAAGACCACAATCCATACAGTGTGTACTCATCCTCCCAAAACAAGGACGAATATCCAGAGGTGTGGAAGAAGGTGAAGGCACCACTGCAGAAGAAGTGCTTGCCTGAGCTGCCGAAGATGTGCTCGGCTGAGCTGCTGCAGATGTCGTCGGCTGAGCAGGTGGAGGGTTTGCTCCAGAAGCTCGACGAAAAGTCACTGGATGCATTGCCTCAACATGCCTCGTCATAGTATGAATACTAAAAGAATACTTCTTGTTAGGATTCCCACGTGACAAGACGCGCTGACACAGTTTGCAGGTGACCTTTGGTGCATTCACCTTCTTTTGTCCCTCAGGAAAAGTGAAAAACTGCCATATAAAGGAGTCTTTCTGCTTCCTCTGCCTCTGTCTCTCAAGAGTGTCCTGCTCACTCTCAGAAGATGGCTGCTGCTCTGCCATCGTAACTCAACACACAGATTAGCTCCTTCTCCTAGGGAATCAGAACTAACAATGAGGGGGTGGGTGTGATTTTGGAAGAATCTGGAACTGAAAGTACTTTGAACCAATGAAAAGTGATGTTTCTGATCACATGACTTGCCATGAGGGGATTGGGTGTGGTGTTGAAACAATCTGAAACTGAAAGTAATGAAAACCAATTAGAAGTGTTGTTTTATTCACCACATACCCAGAGGTGCACGCACCGAGCAAGCTCCCTGCGCGCATCAGTGATGTCATTTGAGATGTCATGAGTGATGTCATCAGTGATGTCACTGACCATGTCATGAGTGATGTAATATGTGACGTCATCAGCAGTGGATTGCGGGCGCGCGAGTTATAGTTAGCTGAACTAACTATAACGGGGGAATTTCATTGGTTTTTTACGAGTAAAATGTCCAGCTAACTATAACGTGTGTGAAACCTATGGTTTTTTCAGTGAATTTGCAAGGTTTTTTAAATGCTAATTCCTAACTATAACGTGTGTGAAACCTATGTTTTTTTCAGTGAATATATATATATACAACTCTCAAGGTTTTCCATTCAAGATATCCACAGTCAGGTAAGTTAAATCTTCCATTTTAATTCAAAGGAGCTACAACATTGTAGAGTGAAAGCTCGCTGAAATTCATCGCCTGAAGCATTTCATGCTGTGAGGCATTTCTTCAGTGGCAAACATTTATCAGCGTGTGAGCAATGGCAGTCCAATTATCTTAACAACCACCCGCCCCAGTGGGCGTCAGCTCGCACTGAGCCTAATGGTACTTGTAGTGCCTTGTGTTACTACAGTGAGCTGCTCCACGCTGACATGGATAAAAAACATCATTATTCAAATGAATCATTGTTAATCAAGCCGTTGACCATCATATTTACCTATTCTGACTAAATGTCGTCTTTTAAGTCAGAATCAGTCGTTTTGTCATTCAATATCTTTTCTGTCCGTCAAAGATTCAGGGAAACAGCTGTCCTGCAGAGTCACCGTCCTCTCCGTCAGCATAACGTCAGGAAATCGAAAAGAGCTCTCCCAACCTCTCTATTATAGGGGTTCTTATAGTAAAATTACATTCCAAAAGTATCAAACAATGATTTTAAATGTCTCTGATTGGTCCGTCAAGTTTGCTTCACATGGTTCTCACATGGTAAATGTCTCTTTTAGATGTAATTCTTGATTTTCCGGTTCTGTGTATCTTTTATTGTTTCTTCAAGGAAGCTGGCCTTTTGCCCGGGACGGCCTTGGTGGGCACAGTCTGGCATAGGTCACAAAAAGGCCACTGCTACTGGTACTTGCGCAGGCGCACTTCACCCAGAGACTTTCGTTATGGAGTTGAATTGTATGTCAGCCATTTTGTGGTGACTCCGTATGGTCAACTTAAGCAAAGAAACACAAAAACGTAATTAATACATGAAAATGACTAGTAAAATGTTATCCCCTTACTAATACCCATATGTGTGTGTATTTATCTAGCAAAAGCAACACTTAATGCGGGTTATTCTCACATTTATAAAGCAGAAATCACAAATACATCACTTAAGCAACATATAACATGCAATATTCTAATAATCTATCATTAGTATGCATACACAATTTAGTTTACGTATTAATTAGCCATGCAATAGCAATTCCCACGTATATTCTTTTATGTTAGTAAGGTTGGTGAGTATTCACGGCAAACCATTAGTTCAATTACTATTAGTTAATTATCCTTTTTAATGTAAACATGATAAATGGAGAGGGTATACAGATTTTCTAAATTAAAACCGCTCCAGCAATCCCCCCTTTGGTGATTTTATCACCACACCAACAAATACATTTTTATTCTCTTTTGGGGAAATTGAAATGCGTTTTTGCTCTTATTCAAAATTCAGTTTCTTCTTCCTCTCTTTTTACTGTTTTGTACATATTTTCTTTCCACTCTTCTAAAGTTATTTCTTCTAAATCTCTATCTGGATCCTTTCCTTTTCTTTTTAGTTTTTCTCTTTTTAATTTATTCTTTGTTTTCTTATTTCTACAACACATACAACCTAGTCTAATTAATAATAATGTGGAAATCACACATGTCAATGGAAATAATATTTTACCTATAAAGGTACTACCTATTTTCGCTAAAAGATTTTGAATAGCAGCAACTTTCTTACCCATTCTTTCCCAAACACTTTCAACCTCCAGTGGTACAATTTCGTCATGCAATTCAGTAATATTTTTTATATAAACTTTCAGATCTTTGCTTTCATCTGGAATGTAAGTGCAACAATGTTGAACTTTCAGCATTCCACAGACTCCACCCTCTTTTGCCAATAATATATCAAGGGCAAGTAAATTTTGCATTACCATAGCATGCATGGCAACCATTTCAGTATTTACCAATAAGAATCCTCCAGCGGTGCTTGTTGACGAGCGATCCACTACTGTTGATAATTTTCTAATATTTTGTGCATTCAGAGATATTCCCACTGCTGGTATCAGTGCTCCAAAGATATCACCTACAATTTCTGCCCAAGATTCTCTTTTACTACGCACTAAATGATTACCTAAATTATGTACACCATCTTCTCCTCTGTCCATGTGAAAGATTTTTGGAAACACCAGGCCTACGTAGCATGTGCCATACAAATGGTCTGGCAAACAATAATATGCCCTGTTCCCAGAGATAAAATATAGTCCAGGGAAAACTGGATCTCTTCTAAGGCTGGGCAAAGCACTACGCTACGCTCGCGTAGTTTGCGAAGTTCGCGCTACTTCACACTACGCGAACTGCACGTAGCACAGTGCGAACACGCTTAGCGTAGTGTTGCGTAGTGCTGCGGTTATTTTTTGCTTGCTCGCGGTCCTCAACGTCAAGTTGGCGACCGTGAGCAAGCAAAATGACATCCCGGCGAGACTTTTTCCTTGTTCGCGATCAGCAACATCAAGTTGGCGATCGCGAGCATGGAAAATAAACCTCCCAGCGAGATTCCCAAAGCGAGGAGGTCAGGTTTCTCATTGCGAGTGGTCGCGTATGCTCGCGACCGCTCGCGATGAGAAACTACCAGTTTGCGTTGAGAAAGCTGCCGCTCGAGTAAAAATCTACTCGAGCAGCAGAAAACTACAGCTCGCACTGTGCAAGATGCCACTTTCAATGATTGCACAGTGCCGGTTGCTTGTCCGCACTGTGCAATCATTGAAAACGACATCTGGGACAATGCGAACAAGGTACTACGCAGTTCGCGAAGTGCTACGCGTAGCTCGCGTAGTGCGAACTGCACTTTGCGTAGCTTCGCGAAGTGCTGCTTCGCGAAGTGCTACTTCGCGAACTACGCCCAGGGTTAATCTCTTCCACCTTTGAATCCCCATCCACCCATGATCCGGTATGTATCATGGCACTCGCTATTACCTACAAAATAATTATCATATGCAGTTTGATTCCTTCTGATCCACAACTTTCCTTTCTGTGGCCAATCTTAAGCTATAGTTGGACTAACTTCTCCTTTCAAATGTTTTTCCTTCTCTATATCCCAAACAGTTCTCTCCCCTTTTCCTTCTGAAGCTTTTCTCTGCATTTTCTGTCTCCTTTCTTCGACCATGTCTAAGAATGTCTTTTCTTCTTTCTTCAAACTACAAGTCAAATTGTTTTTAAATATATACTCTAATGTTAGTTCTTTAGTTTCTAAGAAAAATTCACCTAATACCTTAGCAGGCTTTACTTTGTTTAGTTTGTTATTAGCAGGTACTTGCGCAAAAATGTTATATACATCTGAAAAATAATATTCTAATTTCCCTATTTCATAAAATAAACTAGCTATTACACTACATGTTATTCCATACGTTGCTGGAGGGTGATGATAAGTCGCTCCTTCAGAAACAGAGGCAGGTAACTGCATGCATACGTAGCAGTCCCTTACATCCATAGTCTTTACATATTCATACAATAACTTTGAAAACACATTGTTAGAAAAATAATGAATAGACCTATCCTTATGTAAATAATTATTATCTATTCTAGTCGGTACTACTTTTGGAATTTTCCCTATGTTAGTAATGTTTTCATTGTGTCCTTCTAGTGTATCTATAGTAACCTTAAAAGAAATCAGTAGAGCAAGTATGCTCCATAGAAGCATTAGTAATCCTGTACAACAACAAACACATTTTACACCATCTTTTCATGAATGTACATCTACCTTTACTACTATCTATGTTAGCCATCTTTGTTAAATTGGACTGTGTCTTTTGAATTAGCCTCTTTACTTCACAACTAGTTTTTCTAACCTTAAGGCTCTAAGCCTCTATTTGGTTCTACCAGTATTTATCTTTTGACTCAAAGTATTATTCCTTCATCCGTAATTTAAATTTTCTCAGTTTGACATCTCATCATTCTTCACTTCCTTCTGTTCATCCGAGTACATAATTTCCTGATCTTCCGTTTCTTCTCCAATGTCGGATAAGATAACTCTCAGGATTCCTAATTCTTCTTCTTCTTCAACCACTTTCAGTACAGTCTCCTCTGGATTTCCTTGACTATCCGCCTCTTCTCCTTTTTCAGGCAGAGTCACGTACGTCCATTCCGGTGACTTATACTTCTGGTTAGGTTTCCTTGTTCTCTTGCTCTCTTTCTCAGTTGTTTCTTCTCCTTTCGAATTTCCTTGGCTTGTCACTTCATTCACCTGTTCAGCTCTCGGTGAATTCACTCGTGTCAGCCGATATCTCAATTTCTTTACTTTATTTGGCCAAACATCATCCTTGGCAACTCTTTTTTGTTTCTTTTCTTTATTATTCTTCTCTTCTCTCCAAGCTCTTTTTCTTAGAACTCGACCTTCAGGTTTTTCATTTTCGCTTTCTTCAGATTCGGTCTCAACTTGCTTTTCTTTTTCAACAATTTTCCTTTCCACCACTTGTTTTGTTTTCCCTACTTCTGTCCCTCCTCGGGTCTCTGACACGCAATCTTCCTGCTGGCTACTTGTCCCTTCACCTAACTGGGTGTTGCAATTCCCTACACCTCCTCGGGGGTCTTCCGCAGAAATTTGTCCCTCTCTCTCTGTACCTGGCCCTTGTTCACTTAAATCTGTTATTTCAGGTGGAATTTCTCTTAGTTTTTCATCTGGAGTTTCTTTTTCCTGAACTTCTTTCACTGCTTCTTCATTATCCTTTCCTTTCTTCTTTCTATGTACTTTTCTAGGGCCTTGAGTTCCTTGTTCGTTTTCAGAATCTGAACTAGTATCTGAAATCTGCAATCTTCTTCTCAGAGAGATACTCCTGGGGACTAAAATCTGATTTGATTCTTTTTCCCCCCTTTCAGAGTTTTCTTGTGTTCTTAGCTCTTCGTTATCTGACTCAGTACTTGACTCTGACTCGTCAAAATACTCTTTTTCTTTGCTGTCAACTGGATTTGGTATCCTCAAAGTATGACTGGCATGGATCCAGTTTTTCAATCCAGCACACTTCACAGCTGTTGTCGTGGTCAGAATGACTTGTCTTGGTTTTCCCACCTTGGAACCAAACAGTTTCTTCTTCTGTGGACTTTTATCCTTACCCAGTCACCTGGGCTCAGATCATGGGCTGGCTTCATTTCAAGAGTGGTGGCATCCGCTCCAACCTGATGAAAAACAGAATGAACTGCGTCAGCCAGGCCTTTACAGTATTCCAACACCATGTCATCAGATATAGTCATCAGCTTGTTGACTGGAATGAACACATGTTGCATAGCACGTCCCATGATTATTTCATGTGGACGTAACCCTGTAGTTCTGTCTGGTAATGCTCTGATGGTCATGCGTACTAGAAGCAAGACATCAGGCCATTTCATACCTGTGGCTAAACACATTTTCCCAATCCTATTTTTGATTGTACCATTCATCTGTTCAACCACACCAGAAGCCTCTGGGCGATAGGTACAATGTAGTTTCTGTTGTACATTCAATGCTTCACTAATCAATTTTACGATCTCATTATGGAAATGTCCTCCTCTGTCTGATGCAAGAGTCACTGGGAACCCGAACCTAGGGATGAACTCTCTCAAAAGAAGCTTCGCCACTGTCATTCCATCATTTCTTCTGGTTGGAAATGCTTCCACCCACCTAGAGAACAGGCAGACTATAACCAACACCTACCTTAATCTGTTACAGGGAGGCATTTCAATGAAATCCACCTGCATTCTAGTGAAAGGTCCTCCTTCTCAGCCTATGGTTCCTAGACTCACTACTGTTTTCCTTCCAGGATTGTATTGCTGACATATTATACATCTCTGACATAGACTTTCTGCTACAAGTCTAAACTTGGGATTGGACCAGGTCTGCTTAAAGGACCTGATCATGGCGTCTCTCCCTATGTGTCCCTGGCCATGATACATCCGTGCCATGGTAGACATCATGCTATCAGGCATAACTGGTCTTCCATCTCGATAGACCCACACATGGTCTTTTTCTCTTGGTGCACATCCTGCTTTTACTCACTGTTTAATTTCCTCATCTACTGACTCATCTTGCAATTGTCTCACTTCCTCCCAAGTTCCCACAACGTTAGTGAACATTAAGGAGCAAGAAAACATTTCCTTTTCCTTTGCCCGATTGACAGAATTCTGATTTCGTGCACAATACTGTGCCATGTCATTTGCGTATTTGTTCCCGGTAGAGATGTAATCACTACCTTGACTATGAGCAGCACATTTCACCACAGCCAATTGTTTAGGCAGCTGTATTGCCTCAAGCAATTTCCCAACCACTTCAGCATTCTTAATAGGGGTTCCACTTGAGGTTAGAAAACCTCTCTGTAGCCAAAGTTGGCCAAAGTTATGGACCACCCTGAAGCCATACTGGCTGTCAGTTATCAAAGTCACTATCACACTTTTCCCGATCTTGCATGCTCTAGTTAAAGCAACAAGTTCAGCTACTTGGGCTGATTTTACTCCTTTCAGATAAGATGCTTCCATTACTGCTGCAACCGTACATACGGCATATGCTGCACTCAGCACTCCTTCATCTATTTTCAAACATGATCCATCAACGAACAACACAAAATCACTTTCTGGCAAAGGTAGATCTTTTATGTCCGGTCATGGTTTCGTGCAATACTCAAGCACGTCCAAACAATCATGATCTGCTTCATCTCTGACTTCCACATTTTCATCATCCGGTAACAATGTTGCAAGATTCACATTCACGCATCTCTCAAGGCTCACATTTGTTGCACCCAATATGACTTTCTCATACTTAGTCAGTCGACTATGCGTCATATATTGAGTATGACAACTTTTTAAAAGAATCGCTACATCATGAGGTACCAACACTTTCAATGGATAACCCATCACGATTACTTCACTCTGCTCCAAGCTTCGACATATTGCAGCCACTGCCTTCAAACACCCAGGTAAAGCTGCAGCCACTGGGTCAAGCATTGATGAAAAGTATGCAATTGGTCTTTTTGCTCTTCCATGCTTCTGTATTAATACAGAAAGTGCTCATCCATTTCTCTCACTGCAATACAACTCAAACTCCTTCTCATAATCAAGCATACCCAATGCTGGTGCTTCACACAAACCATCTTTCAAACGCTTGAATGCTACCAATTCTTCCTTGTTCAATTCAAGAGGATCTTTTACATCACTCCTTGATAATCGCACCAAAGGTTTTGCAATCGGGGAAAAATTACTTATCCACTGACGGCAATACCCTACCATTCCCAGAAACATCCTCACCTCTCTTTGAGTCATGGGAGCTCTCATTACTTTTATGATTCTGATTCTGTCTATCGTTATTTTCCTCAGTCCTTTCTCAATTTTCTGTCCCAGATACTGCACTTCCTTTTTGCAATACTGCAATTTTGCTGGTGACACTTTCAGTCCTCCATCTGCCAAATGATTCAGTAGTGCTATAGTGTCTACCTCACAAGCTTCACGTGTTTTCGACGCCACCAATAGGTCGTCGATATACTGCACTAGTACTGAACTTTCAGGCATTTCTAGACTTTCCAAAGACTTCTTCAATAGCTGATTAAATATTGAGGGGCTTTCTGTATACCCCTGTGGAATTCGGCACCATGCCAAAATCCGCTTTCCAAACCGAAATGCAAACATTTGCTGACTGTCGTGGTGCAATGGAATAGAAAAGAACGCATGGCATAAATCAATCACTGTATACCATTCTGCATCATGGGGAATTTGATACAAAATCAATGGATTTGGCACAATGGGACAGCATGACACAATGATTTTGTTTACCTTTCTCAAATCCTGTACTATCCTGAATTTTCCATCAGGCTTTTTCAGTCCCATTATTGGTGAATTACATGGACTACTCATGATTTCTCTCAAAATTCCTTGCCTAATCATTTTCTCAATTATGGGAGTTACTCCTTCAATTATCTCATGTGTCAGTTTATATTGAGGGACATTCGGATAAATTGCTCCCTCTTTTACTGTTATTTTTACTGGATCTATATTTCTCATTAGTCCTACATCTTTTCCAGTAAAATCCCTCACTTCCGCTTTCACAGACTGCTTCAATTCTTTAGGTAGTTCATCAGGATTGAATACTGCATATGTTTCAGTAACTTCACTTTCTCCGTTAGCTATGGTCATTTTGTACAGTACATATTCATCTGGTGTTTCAAATTCTATTCCATCTGGAGTACAGAATATAGTGCAATTCATTTTGCACAACAGATCCCTTCCTAACAAATGTACTGGACTAGTGTCACACCCAACAAAGCGGTGCATCTCTGAAAATGTCCCTATACTAACTTGCACTGGTTCTGTAAGGTATGTCTTTATCTGTCTGTTGGATACACCAAATACACCTAACAAACTCCTGAGGTGGAAAGCCGGGAACGCTGCTTATTTTAATTGCTTTTAAAATTGTATTGTACTGCTGTGTTTGCTCACTCACCGGCATCTTGCCACGATCTTTGCCTGCCTTCAGGGGTCCTAGACAGCCGATTTGGGCGCTGCCTTGGGGAATCCTCCCTCGCTGCCGCCATCTACCGCGAGTGAGTAAGCTCCGCCCACTTTACCGGCCACGCCCCCTTCCATTCCCTCTCTCCCTTTGATTCCCTCATAAAGGATGTGTATGGGCCGGAGGCGCAGCGGACGGGCGCAGCAGGCGCGACGATTGCGTGCCGAAGCCGCGCCTAAGGCAAGCCCATCTGCGCCCGTCCGCGACTGTCCGGGGCTAGGGGCACGTCACTCTGCCTCACTCACCATCTATGCCCCCGACCACCTACGCAGCCTCCAGGGATCATGGTCCCTACCATCCTCCACCTGCTCTCGCATTTCGTCCCTCGGTCTGTCTCCCGTTGTTCCTCTTGACATCCCCCCTCCTCTAGTCGTTCCTCCCCACTCCCTGCAACCTCCAAAACCCTTGCGGCATTTTACCTTAACACCCGGTCTGCTGTAGCCCATGCACACGAACTCTCGGTACTGCTAGACCTTCATGCCCCAGATCTTCTTTTTCTAACGGAAACTTGGTTCTGCGATGACTCCCTATCTGCCCTACTGGCCACTTTACCAGCTCCATACTACGCCCTCCGAGCAGATCGCCTTACTGGCAGAGCCGGGGGCGGCGTGGCGGTCATCCTTTCCAAACCCTGTCCCTGCCAGACATCGCGAATACCGAGTATCTGGCTATCCGCACTACATCCATTACGCCCCCTCTTACCTGCTTTCTTACCTACCGTCCTCCTCGATCCCCTTTATTGTTTCTCCCTGACTTTCTGGAAGTCCTAGCCACAATCACCGTTAACAACTCCTCTATTCTACTTCTTGGTGACTTCAACTTCTGGCCCTCTGATCCAGCGGAATGTTCATCTTCAAAAGAATTTTCAGAAACTCTCCAATCCCTTAACTTTACATCTCATATTCACTTCCCTACCCATCTCAAAGGTCACACATTAGACCAGATCTGGTCCCTGAACTGTCCTGTGGAGTCCCTCTCTATCTCGCCTTGCACATGGTCTGACCACTACCTGATCTCATTTGCCCTCCCCATTCACCCTCCGACCAACCCCCCTCGCCCTAAAAACATCTGGGTTCGTGCTTGGGGACGAGTTGATCCGGAAAACTTATCGTCCCTACTTACCACTTCCCTCCCTTCCCTGCAAGGCCTACCCACCCTCTCCCAGGTCAAGGCCATCGAACAGTGGCTCTCCTCAGGCTGCGATTCTGTTGCCCCTCTAAAACAAATTACCTCCAAGCGAGAGAAGGATGCCAACCGGTGGTTCAACGAAGAGCTCAAGGCCACCAAACTAGTGGTACGTTGCGCGGAGCGGGCTTGGAGGAGAAATTACTGCCCCTCTCTACGATTAGAGTTCATTAACATCTTGACCCAATACAAAAAAGACATCTTGGGGGCTAAAACCACCTACTTCTCCTCCAAATCCTCGCAGCAGAAAACCAGTCAAAGGAAATCATTTCAATCGTGCACAACTTGGCATTTTCGGACAGAACAACTCTAAAGCCCGTCCCTTCCAAAGAACTCTGTCACTCCCTCAATAACTATTTCATTCAGAAAATAGCCACTATTAAAGCCAACATCCCTCCCCCTTCCCCCACTTTTGTTGACCCCCAGTGTCCCTTTCCTAAGGGAGAACTCACCACCCACCACCCTCCCCCCTCTAACTAAGGAAACCCTGACATCCATAATACCCCTTTTCAAATCCGGCTCCCCACTAGACCTCTGTCCTGCCCATATTCTCCACCACATCTTTATCACTTGCCCAGACCCCCCCCTTCACCTCCTCAATAGCTCCCTTTCTCAGGGCGTAGTACCGAACCCATTAAAATCTGCGGTTATTGTACCCATCCTGAAAAAGCCGGGCGCGGACCCCTCAATCCCCGCCACTTTCCGCCCCATCTCCCTCCTGCCATTCCTGGCAAAGGTGCTCGAGCGCCATGTCACCTGCGCTCTGAGCTCTTTTGTGGAGAAGCATGGAGCTCTTGCCCCCCGCCAGGCCGGGTTCCGCCCCGCACACACTACGGAGTCCGTAGTCCTCTCGGTCCTGGACAACCTCAGGGAGGGTATGGATACTAACCAGCCCCAGGCCCTGGTGCTCCTCGATCTCTCAGCCGCTTTTGACACGGTGGATCATATCATCTTGCTTTCCCGTGTCAAGGCGGCGGGGATCGGGGGCACCGCTCTGGTCTGGCTATCCTCCTTCCTGAGCGACCGCACCCAGGCTGTCCGCCTGGGCGACTTTACTGCGGACGTTCGGAAAGTTCAGTGCGGGGTCCCCCAAGGCTCCTCCCTTTTCCCCTCTTCTGTTTAATCATTATATTGCCCCTCTTATCTTTTCTCTGCAACAAATGGAGGTCGCCGTATTCAATTATGCGGATGACATCCAGCTTGTTTTTAATCTGTCTTCTTCCCTCTCTTCTGTTCTAAATTTCCAATCTATTATGCTCCATATCCGGGACTGGATGAACCACAACCACTTGAAGCTCAACCCAGACAAGACCGAGCTGGTGTTGACCGGTGGTTCATCCAGCCCCTGGTCCTCTTTATCCTGGCCCCCCTCTCTTGGCCCTTCACCTATCCCTTCTACCTCAGTCAAAACACTAGGCATAAAACTCAACTCTCAACTCACTCTTCACTCTCAGGTTAGTTCTGTGGTTTCTTCTTCTTTCCTATCACTGCGCACTATACGCAGGGTGTCCCGTTTTTTTTCCTTCACTGCCCTCAAACTGATCATCTTGGCCATGGTAGTTTCCCGCCTGGATTACGGCAACGCCCTATATGCAGGTATTCCTGCATATAGCCTACGGCGTTTGCAACAGATTCAAAACCAGGCGGCCCGCCTGGTCTTTAAACTCCCGAAATTTCACCACACTACCCCCTTCTTGAAATCTTTGCATTGGCTTCCTGTTCGTGCCCGGGTCCAGTTTAAGCTCGCCTCCATCACCATTCAGGCTCGACTGGGCTAGGCACCGGCTTTCATCCCTTCTGAGATTACCCCTTACGTTCCCACCAGGGAACTACGCTCATCCACCCAGTCCCTTCTCACTATCCCACGGTACCGGAGAAAGAAATGGGGAGGCTCAAAATTTGCGACCCTTGCCCCGCTCCTCTGGAACTCTCTTCCTCTTGAACTCCGAACCCTCACCCTGTACCCGCAATTTCGGAAACACCTCAAGGCTCATCTGTTTATGAAGTCCTTTAACTAACCCTCCTGTAGTTTGTTTCTGTTTTTCTGCTCCGGTCCTTTGTTAGTTGTAGCGCCAAGAAACCGCTGGTGTATGTGCGCTTTAAAAATAATTTAAATTCAATTCAAATTCAAATACTTGGATCGTTTCATCCGAGAGAGGAAGATTCTTAACATCAGCTGATCTTACAGTTGATCGAGTAGCGCCAGTGTCCACTAGGAAAGTAATATTTTCATCATTAACTTTTCCATCTACAAATGGTCCTGTCTGGTCTACTTCTAGAGTTGCGCCAAGTACGCACTCCTCTTCCTCCCTTCGGCACCGTCAATAACTTCCTTCTGAATCACTTTCATCGCGTTGCAGCCAATACTGCGAAACAGCACGAGCGCGTGATGGTTTATTTACCTGTTCTTCATTGTAGAATCCAGATTCATTACTATACTTCTGAGTGTTTCTGCTCTGCGGGAAAGGTGGTTTTGGCACCTGATTCTGTGAGGGAACCACCTGCTGCGGTTGCTGCAGTTGACCACTCACCTCGTTCTGCACCTGTGGATTCAATGACGGATTTTCATTATTAGTATTCGGAGGGAATTTACACTCGGATTTCCAATGCCCTAACCTACCGCAATTGTGGCATGGGAACTTCTTTTTGGCTTCTTCTATATTACCCTTCCCTTTTCCTGGGACGAATTTCGGTATGTTTCCTGGGTTATTTGCTTGTTCGACTAACTGAGCTTCCTGTATTTCTGCAACCTTCACTTGTGCCCACATAGCTTTTTCTTTTAATTTTTGCTGCTTGGCCTGAATTTCATCACTGAAATATTTAGCATGTCTCAAAACGTCATCTATTTTCTTATTTTGCCAATCTACCGTATGCTGTTTTATCATGTCACCAATGTCTGGTCGTAAACCATATACAAATCTGCATACGAAATGACTCAAATCCTTGTCACTCAGGTCCTCATCTCCACTGAACTGTTTAAAGGCCAAGATTCACCTCTCATAGTATGCATGTACTGACTCCTTACTTTCTTGGTGTGTTCGGTCAATTTTTACCCAATCGGTTTCTTTAGGGGGCACTTTGTTTTTCAAAAATACCATAACCTGTTCATATTTCTTCATTACCTCGGGGTCTGGAGCTCCTGTTTTTGGATCCCTAGGGTATTCTTTAGTTGGACAGTCGATCATTAATTTACACTCTGACCATAAATCTGCTGGTACTGGTGCAGATCAGAACTTCCGAATCCCCTCTACTTCCACGGACGGAATGATTTCACAGTCACACGCACACACACACATCATACTCTGGTGGGGCCCATAACACCAACATTCACTCTACCACTCTATCCGTGCCTTGAAGAGGGGAAACCACTCTTCGACAAACCAATCTGCATTACTTTGATGAAAGAACCACAATCCCAAGAATCACCCTAACAGTCCTTCCATCAAATAGGTCAATGGGATCTCCTAGTTGCTGGTTAGATGAAAACTTAACACTCTAAATAAGCATAAACATTTCAATAAATAACCACCCGACACAGTAATTCAAAATATTACTTTATCTAAATCAAAAGCATATTATAAAGCCTAATAAATTCAATTTCATCTTTGATAAATTTACCTATTCTGGCTAATAGTCATTTTCTAAGTCAGAACTGGTCATGTAGAGTCACCGTCCTCTCCGTCAGCGTTGGGACCTCTGAATTATCGATTCAAAAAGTGGCACTAAAACCTCTCTAGTCTACCAATATTTATACCAATTTTCATAGGAACAAAGTTTCAGTTCTTTATTCTCGTGTTTCTGATTGGTGGATGAAAAATGGAAGTCCGGATTTTGCGGCAACATTCGTATTTTCTCCCATACATTCCAAATATTCAAAGTTTTCCTTTAGCGGAGTTTATAGTAACAAAGTTTGTTGCAAAAGGGACATCACCCTGATAAAGTTACAAGTTCGTCCCGTACAGGTTCGGTTCATCATCTTTAAGGTTTGATAACAATTCAATTTTCTACACATTTTAGGGGCATCTGGCTCCTCTCCCAGATTAGTCATCATGGACATGGCTTTTCAGGTCAGCTGGAGGACAGGGTCGTTGTCAGTGCAAATGCCTTCAGCTTGGAACTTTCTATATACTGCTAGGCTTCTCTCGGCAGCCATCTTGCGATAGGCCACAATGGTCAACTTAAGCAAAGAAACATAAATATCGTAATTAATACATGGAAATAATTAAAACAGTGTTATTCCCCTGCTAATACCCTCATGTGTGTGCATTTATCTAGCCATATGCGACATCTTAAGCCATTAGTGCATGTTTATTTTAAGCGCAAATCACATTAACATCACATAAGCAACATTTATGACATTAATATGCATACTCATTTAATTCACTTATTATTTTAGCCATGCTAATGCATTCCCACGTGTAATTCTTCTGTTAATAAGGTTGATTAGACTTAAACACAAAACATATTAATCATTATAATTATAATTATAATTAATTACTAAGTCATTTTAATAAAGACATACGAAAATGTAACAGGTGTTTCGTTTTAAAGTATTATACCTGCTCCAGCAGTACTATTATATCAAATAGACTATTCAAATCAATCCATAGTACTTTTGACAATTTTACAAATCTGTCTACTTGTCTGTACCACTCGACAAGCTTTTCACGCAATCGAGGAAAATCATTTGTGAAGGACAAAATGTCCTGTCTGGTCCACGGGACATGTACATATCATCCTCCTGGAATCTCTCTCATAGGACATTCAGTCACTACCTTTTCTTTCTCTCTAACCGGGTATGCTGATACTGTCTTTTCTGAGGTTTCATCACGTTTTCTATACCACCTTCTTCTCCATTTATCCACATCTCCCCATTTTGTCAGTAGAACAATTATGTCCTTAATTTGCCCTATCCATCCTGTAGTGTTTAGATTCTCAATGTCCTTTTCAGTAAAATCAATCCGATAAGGCTTTTGCAAGGCCTTTACCTTTTCGATATCAATTCCCATTTAATTCGCAAATTCTCCTAGTCTTTCATATAGGTTTTTCGCTCTCCAGGTCACACTTTTGCACAGGAACAATAATTCCTCATCCTGATATGCCTTCAATTTTTCAGTAGGGATGGTTCCTACTATCAATTCCTCTAATACCATTCGTAATTTTGCCACATCTATTGACTGGGATTCTTTTTCTTGTTTCTGTAACCCTCTAAACCATTCACTTAGTTCTTCCACAGAGGGTCCTACTGGGTTTTCTATGCTACTCTGTTCTGGATTCCTCTGGGGTTCTAACAACGTTTCTACTGTCATTCTATTCTTTTCAGTATAATTCTGACTTATAAATGGGTTATTTTAAACATTGGGTTCAAACATATTTATTGTCGGTCCCCATGGGTTCTCATTTCGACTCTGTTCTGGACTCTCAACTAAATTATGGTTCCTGTAAGGTACTGTCAAGCAATGTTCGCTATCCTTTTGCTTCTCAAATATGGGCATTACGGGACCTATAGTCACTGGAACTGTTACAGCTTCTAGATTCTTAGTCAATTCTCTTATTTTCTCTGTCAATTCTAAGGTAGTTTTGGCCAATTCTGCAGAATTTTCATTATTTGCTCTAATTTCTGTCTGATTTTCTATTTCTTTTAAGGGTTTTTCTTTCCCTAATTCTGATGTCATAGACTCGGTCTTGATAATTCACAATGTTTCTCTCATTGGGGCATTTGGTGTCAATATTTCTGGTTCTGGTCGGTACGGTGGTGGATTTTTATAAAACACATCATCAAGCACCTCATCATCTGATTCATTTGCTCCGTAACCTCTTGATTCCACATTATTCCTCTTTTCCACACACTTTCTTCTTTCATTCTCTCCTACCGTTCTTACAGGAAACACACCTTCAGACATACTTGCATTCCGCTACCTTTTCATTCGATCATCATGCGTTTCATGTCCATATGCTCTACCAAAAAAATGTCTATATCCTCTGCCATTTCTCTGTCTTTCTCGTTCATGCATCTCGTCTTCACAATGCCTCAAATTGTGTCGGTCTAGGTCTCGGTTCTAAGTACATCATTCGTTCTCTTAGGTTTCTTAACACAGCCAAATTAAAGGAACCATGTTCTGGAAATGCCAGGACTCCATCGTCCTTGGTATATTTTACCCAATTATCTAACCAAATACAGGTATGATATCCATATTTCGCAATCATTAAAGATGCAGGAGTTTTCGGTGGAGGAAGTAACTGTCCTTCCCTAGTTTTAACCTGCTTGTCTTTTCTGAACCACTTTTTGCTTCTACCAAACCACGTTCTTTTTTCTTTATCCGGTGGTTGGTAATACATTTTCTCGTTTTCCGTATACCGCTAGTCTCTTTATAACTGTAAAGATATTCTATCCAATTGCAGCGCGACTCTCACTAACGCACCAATCTGGAGCGTCTACGTTACGGTCACATTCCTCAATTCCCAGCCCGACTCACACTAACGCACCAATCCGGAGCGTCTACGTCACCCTGTACTTTCTCCAATCCTAGCCCGGCGTACACTAACACACCAATCCGGAGCGTTTTATTGTTCTGACCGACCATCCAATCCCAGCGCAGTCGTTCTGACATCAGCAGCCGCTGCGGCAGCTCCCGCTCCTGCTCCTGCTACTGACCCATCCTTTCCAAAGCCGCTCAGTACGTTTTTTTTCAATTTCTACAATTCTGTTAGGAACAACATAAAAACATCTCCATTGTCTGCTTCGCTAACCAAAGAACAGCAATAGACCTTTCTCATGAGAATTCCGTCTCTCCTCAGAGCAGCGCTTACCTCTGCCCTTGTACAGAATCGTTACTTCCGTTGATTAAGTAGCACATCCCTCTACCTTACCCTTCTTACAAACATCAGCTAACCGTTTCTCTAGTATTTAAGACACATAGTTGGAGACCCAATGCTCCTGAGAAATAAACCCAGAGATTCACAATTAACCTGAATGCTTTTTCGTTCACACACTTTCACACAAGAATAATGTAGTACATTTGCACAGAATCCTGTCTTTCCCGGGAACAGCGAACAGTCTGTCCTACTACAGAATTATAACATACGTTAACAAAGCAGCGCTTCCCTCTACTTTGTCCTTCTAGCAAGCTCAGAGTGTACCTATTACCTTTCCAGTGATAAGCGTTATCGAAATGCCAGTTGGATCCCTGGTACCTAAGACCAGATTTTCACAGGTAACCTCGGCTATCATACACACTTCTCTTACACCAAAAATGTCTCTAAAGGCAACACACGGCGATGTCACCGAATCGAACCCAGACAATGTGTCGTGCAACTTCAATCGCTACACGTTTTCCCCGTTTACCTACGGGTAACAACAATTCCGCCTTTCTCGAGAACAACGCTTACCTCTGCTCTACTATGGGACCGTTAAAAACTTCTGACTTCCTATATCCCAGAAGCCGTGCACACAACATATAACTTAACGCGATTCAACATAGAATGTTAGTACATAATCCAATACCAATCAATAATCAATAAGCTATTTACAAGCAATAATCACCAACCCAAAAACAGTAGCAAACCATACTTCTGCTACCAAGAAAAACTGATGCAGCGCGGAACACAAACTCCCTCCCTTTGTCATAGATCATAGATCACACAGACACACTCATTCACTACATCCGCTGGTGGGGCCCATAACACCAACATTCATTCCCTATTGATCTATTTTCCAAGGAGGTGATTGTCCCATTCGCTGTAATGAAAGAAGTACCCACTGATCCCTAATGAACATTAGACTTGCCTACCCTTCTCTATTCATTAAGGCCTACTCTTTTATCTCTTGGTACTCCTCCCATGGATAGGCCATGAATCTGCTAGCTGCTGGGTTTGTGACTTTAATTCTATATATAGTCTTTACATTAAATACATTTTCATAATAAACGACCCAACACAGTTCTGAATCAATTCATTAATACTTTATCTAAAATTATTCAAATGAATCATTGTTAATCAAGCCGTTGACCATCATATTTACCTATTCTCACTAAATGCCGTCTTCTAAGTCAGAATCATTCGTTTTGTCATTCAATTTCTTTCTGTCCGTCAAAGATTCAGGGAAACAGCTGTCCTGCAGTGTCACCGTCCTCTCCGTCAGCATAACGTCAGGAAATCGAAAAGAGCTCTCCCAACCTCTCTATTCTAGGGGTTCTTATAGAAAAATTATATTCCAAAAGTATCAAACAATGATTTTAAATGTCTCTGATTTGTCCGTCAAGTTTGCTTCACAGGGTTCTCACACGGTAAATGTCTCTTTTAGATGTAATTCTTGATTTTCCGGTTCTGTGCATCTTTTATTGTTTCTTCAGGGAAGCTGGCCTTTTGCCCGGGACGGCCTTGGTGGGCACAATCTGGCATAGGTCACAAAAAGGCCACTGCTACTGGTACTTGCGCAGGCGCACTTCACCCAGAGACTTTCGTTATGGAGTTGAATTGTATGTCAGCCATTTTGTGGCCACTCCGTATGGTCAACTTAAGCAAAGAAACACAAAAACGTAATTAATACATGAAAATGACTAGTAAAATGTTATCCCCTTACTAATACCCATATGTGTGTGTTTTTTTATCTAGCAAAAGCAACACTTAATGTGGGTTATTCTCACATTTATAAAGCATAAATCACAAATACATCACTTAAGCAACAGATAACATGCAATATTCTAATAATGCATCATTAGTATGCATATACAATTTAGTTTACGTATTAATTAGCCATGCAATAGCAATTCCCACGTATATTCTTTTATGTTAGTAAGGTTGGTGAATACTCACGGCAAACCATTAGTTCAATTACTATTATTTAATTATTCTTATTAATGAAACATGCTAAATGGAGGGGTATACAGATTTTCTAAATTAAACCCGCTCCAGCAATAGCATTGTAGTGAATCGAAGATTTTGAGGGTTACCAAAAGGAGAAATATAATGGTTGATAACAGACTTTAGTTACATTAGAGTTCATTTGTTGATGGTACCATACTAATTTCAAGAATTGTGGTTCTAAGGTGATTTTAAACCAAGAAAAATCTTCTGCTGGGATTTCATGAATCATGTTTGAGAGAAAACTATTTTCTCATGCTTGTCCCATAGGGTTTTGGACTGTCAGTTGATTCCTTTGTGTTCTACTGCAGCTTCCCAGAGTGTTCTAAAGAACAACTAGAGAGCTAACAGTCTTGCTTATGATAAAATGATGGCACACCTGAAGCCATCTTAATTGGAATAAACTGGTAACACTTAAAACATTTAATTTAAAAAGGAACAAAATGAGGGGGTTCATTTTGCCATAGAAATTATGGTAAGTGCTGCAGAAAGAAAATGTAGGGCATGTTTTCAGTGAGATCTCAAATCCTCTTCTATTTCATTAGAAAATTCTGACATGCAGACTGAAACAATCACTTTCAATACCAGCAGTAGACTTCCAGTTAACTCCCTGGCGATCAGTAGCTTTACTACAGTGATCTAATGAACAACTAGAGTGCTAACATTCTGAATTTACGGCAAATGTGTGACACATCTGAATGCCTTCTTGATGGAATCAAAGTAAAAAATTGAAAGCATTTCCTACTGAGGAGACTGCAGTAAAAGAGGAAATTAGGAAACTTCATAACAATTAAGTCTCCCAAAATGGCCACCAGAGAAACAAGAGCCCAAATGTAGCACAAATATCACCCAGATGTAGCCCACATATAGCCCAATGACAGAAGTGTGCAAAACACTTTTTATTTCGAGTTTTTCTGCAGTTATATATTGTGCAGACTGGTCAGGTATTGGAGCGTTACATTTTACTTGTGCCCCTTATTGCGTATTTTGCACGAAGTACATGAAATTGATCTTGCGAAATATTGAACTTTACGATTCTATTAACCTGAAGTTGCTCTGAACCGGTTTTAGTAACTCCCGTTTTTATCTACCGGTTTTAATTAATTCTCACTGTATTGTATTAGGAAAGAGGATTTACTGTTCTTATGTACACTTTTATGATTTATGTTTCTAAATCAGATCGAATAAAGTTAAATGAATTCTATGGCAGGACGGAGGCGAGGATTATGCATATCTTTCCTCACTTTATTTGCATAGCAGTTCAAAGAAAACATAACACAACAATCATTAAACAAAAGACTACAAAACCCAGGAACCATTAGGGGGGTAGTCTCCAAGGCAACTATAGTCCAATCATATCACAGTCCATCGGATATAATATCGTGACGTCCCTTCCGCTTCCTCTTTCTTTACTGCTCGTCAGTTAAGTGCATTCCTTACATTCCTGGCTTAATCTGACATTCTTGCTGTTTGTATAGCGGCTTCTTGTTCACGATATTAGCATTATTGCCTTTGTATTGCTTCATTTTCCCTGAGCAGCAGGCTCTTGCCCGATAGTGTTCTCCCCATAGCAGTTTCTCCCGCTGTGTGCTCTGAGCGCGGTGAGATCCTGTCAGGCACGTCTGGTCCGAGCGAGGCAGCTCTGTTGAGCGCTCCCGCTGGTCTTTACGCGTGTTTGGTAATCCGGTCACTCCTTTAGTGTCCTTTTGATTCCTGACCAACCCTCGCCTAATTTTGACACTGCAACACGGTGATTTCCACACACGGCCACATTAGTGACCAGCGCCACCTGGTGGTGGTAATTGGTATTGTGCCTCAGTCTATTCTTATAACAGCTTTGGGGAAAGTCCAGCTGTTGGAGCACCGGCGAGGGGGCTGCCTTAAGGATTTTAAGGGCATTTGTTCCTTGCTCACACCCTTTGCTATCATGTTTTTTCCATTTTTACTCCTACTACCAGGAAGTGGAGGAGGAATGGCCCCTCAACTTCTCCCTCCAGCAGTGGACCAAGCCCTCTCTCCATCTATTTCTAGGGCGCTGGCTCCTCTTAGGGATCAGGTTGATAAGCTGGCGAAAAGAATCTCTGGGCTGTTCAGTGACCCAGATCTGGTGGTGGCGGGTCCCAGGAGCTCCCAGATGGAGAATAAAAGGGCCGTTAAGCATAACGCGGGGCACTTGGAAGGATTTGATAAACTTACGGAGAGCTTCCTCAAGAGTGCGCGAACACTAAAACATGCAGAGGAGGTGCCCAAAGAAAATTGCGACGCTGTCCCCACTATTGACTGGTCTTAACGACGACATCCCATGGTCCACACTCATTAGGTAAGCACGCTCCTTGGTAGGACCTGTGACCCTTCCGGAATACACCACGTGTCCTTGTTAGGCCTACAACCAACTTGGCCATACCTGTTAACTTGGATGCGGACCCTTAATCCTTAGCAGTGATGTTCTCTGAAAATACACCTCTTGACAGATCACGAACCATCTAGATCTCTTTTCCACTGCTTTAAAATAGATATACTATCCTGGTATCCTTTTTCCTTTTATGTGCCTTTGTGTGTTTTTATGTGTCAGCCCCCGATGCGGATGGTTGCCGCTCTGTTTTTAGACCTCCTTTCACGGGTTACATCCACGTACATAAATAAAGTTTTTGGTGGGACTTTGATACTTCATCACGGCCCCCGCGAACCCTATCACTACCGCTTTTATAATTTTTATAATTTTTCACATTCCTATGTGTTACCCGTGGCATTTAGTCTGGCCACCCACCACTTGCCTGTCTTTAATTATATCACCATGGCAACCAACTCTGTGAGTAAATTTACCCACGTAGAATCACTCCCTGATTCATACCGTATTTCGATAGTTTCTCCACACTACCTGCTCCAACATGACCGCCCCTCTATCCCCAACCAATGGGATTTACACAACCGCTCTGACAACCAATCCCTGTGAGCACACCAACCCACGGATTATTACTTCCCGAGTCATACCGGATATGGATGGCTGCTCTCTTTTCCTGTTCCAACATGGCCGACCCGCTATACACTCCCAGACCAATGGGCTGGTGACTACCTTGGTCATGTGACACATTACACACCTCCCGATACCCTTATCTGGCCAATACCGACTCCATTCGGAACCCATCCCAGGTCCGGCGGTAGGGGTAGGTCTTCCATCCCACGCGTCGCCAGATGCAGGTGAGTGCATCAGGGTTCATCCACGCCGTCTTCCATAAGGTGAGTTTGGGTATTTATTAAGGGGGACTCTTGACGCCTCCATGACTTCATTGGCAGCTTGAGCGAGTACGTCCTGCTCTGACCCATCCGCTACCAGGGACGATGGCGGTCGCCCCCTACTTTGCTCTTGAGTCTCTTGTGGCAAACCGTTACTGACCTCATTGACCACTTTGGGGCGGCGATACACCTTGGCCCCTGAGCATGAGGGTCATCATGGCTGCACACCTAATCGCTCATGTTAGCAATTTTTGATATTCAAGGCTGTCATTACCCTCCAATACTGCACTTACCACATGGATTGCCGGGCTGACCAAGTCATTTTTAATTTCGTCCCTACCTGGTTTCTTAATTGCTTCTCCCGGTTTTTTACTTCAGGACCCACGCTAGGAGTCCTTTTTTACCCGTCGGAGACTGCTGCAAGATTGCCTTGCTAACGCAAGAGGTGAGTTTTCAACCTCCGCGCTGTCTCCACCCCCAGTCCTGGTTTTTTATTTTAGTCTGTCCTTCGAGACCCTCCAGTACTCACCCTGAGAGCTTCACCCCATGAGACTCTCGATGATTTCAGCTGTAGTTGTTTTGTATGTATTGTTTATCCTTACAGTATTTTGTCATGTATTTTCTGTCTCCAATCTTTCCATAGGTGACTCCTGAGCACCTTTCGGGTATGTAAAACACACATACCTTGTTGTAGATAGTTTATGTTTTCCTGATCCTGACGAATTGCCGTGACCAATTACTGGCTTAAAGGGCAAGAAACATGTTGATCCTTCTGAGAGTAGGGCATACACAACTAGCATCATAATCACTAGTAGCTATCCCCACCTCACTTTCTTTTTAACTAGGCTGTTTACCACTCTATTAAACACATTTTTTGTGGACTAACAGTACCTATTTTATCCGTACACCACATCTACACATTCTAGGGCCCCTTACCCCCACAGCACCCTTCGGCAGGAACAGAAGATCCCCGCCAAAGAGCCCCAATATTGGGAGCCCGTCAGGAATTGCAGCGCCGACCTGACGAGGGGCAGGCTCAAATGATGAAGCATGACACCTAGCTTGCTGGGTGTGTGAGGGCCCTAGTTCCAACTAAAGGGTTTCCCCCCCCTTCTCCATGACAGACGACACTATTTGCTGAAATCACTACTTTTCCTTAACTGACCTGAGGAACTTTGTACCCTTTTTGTCTTACTAGTCGCTTGGGTATGTACACTGGACCTCGTTAAACTTACCCATCCATCCCTCCTTTTGTTGACATATTTGCACGGGCTTACACCCGTGGGATTTTGAGCTACCAGCAGATCACAACTATTGGTGTTCAGTGCTGGCCCATACTACTTCTTTGGGTTTTATTTAATTCCCTTCACCTCTACCACTACGCATCATCGCGAGACCTCACTAACCCACCATGGACTTCCATCAGGGTTTGAGTTTCGGCGATGACGTTGTAACGGACATTTTAGATAGGACTCCATCATTATTAGGGGCCGATGGCAGCGCGGCAACAGGTTCACAGTCGGATGACTGGACAGCATTGACACACCTGAAGAGGGAATGGCTTTAAGATCACCCTACATGGGGCACTTATGACAGAGTACCTGCGGGCTAACATCGCACCCACAGGCCTCATTGTCAATAACTTTCCTAGACTGTTTCTAGAGGATGCTACTTTCAAGAAGGAGTGGTCCCTGGTGTCATGGAAATGCACCAGGGACTGGCTGGTCTTGATTATTAATACCGCGAAGAGATTGGCAGACGCCATCCTCGTGAGGATTCAAATTGCGGAAGGGGCCCTAAAAACAACTATACAGCTAACAGCCTACAAAACCAGACTGGCCGAGATCAACGCCGAGATTTCTGACAATAAAGACTACCTGATGAAACAGAAAATAACAAAATTGCAAAAATACATACAGAAATTTGATAAGGAAAGGGTCTACCCATACCTGAAGGCCGATTATACCTCAGATAAAACGAGCTACTCCTCTGACGAGACCTCAGATAGGAGAGACTCCAGCGATAGTAATTCTAGCACTAATAGCTGGGGGAGTAATAACTCGAGAAAAAATCAACGAAATAATCGACCCTACAATGGCCCTCCCTTCCAGGGCCCCCCTATGTTCCAAGGTCCTCTCCCACCACTACCATACTGGCAGTTTCCTCAATACCAACATTGCCCCCCCCAGTTTTTCAATGGTAACAACCAGCCTTTTTTAGGAAGAGGCTGGGGCAGAGGAAGAGGACGCAACAGAAGAGGCGCACAGAAACAGGTCCACTGGCAAGAACCACCGACCAGCGGCATGGACACCAGGAGCAGAACGAAGGACAAGAGGAACTAGTAGTGAACCTCTCACATAGGGTCCTCACTGCTCCTGAGAAGTCACTACTACAGAAAGGCCTTGGTTTTGTCCCCACCCCAAGGGTAGACAGATTCAGGGATCACTGCGAAATCCACAGTCTTTTTCGGAAGATACGCCTCAAAGCCTTTTTTCAGGACCAACCTCACAATGAGGTTATAGATTCTGGATTAAGAAACCCCTCCACATTTACTCCACATAATAACATGGTTCCTGTGGAGATCCTTACATTTGAGAAAGCGGTATTGAAAGAGCTAAATTCACCCCACAGGGAGGCGCCCTACCATAATTTGACTGGGCATGAAACCCTGCTATTAAAAAACCTCTCTGAAGATTCCACGATTACTATCAAACAGGCGGACAAGGGCGGTGCGATCGTAATCCAGTCTACAACAGACTATGAGACTGAATGCAAACGCCAACTCACAAATGAGAGATATTATACTCCCATAGCGTCTGACCCAACTCCTCGTCTGAAGACCACCATCTGCACTATGGTCTATGAAGCAGAAGCCAATGGCTGGATTACCCACAAAGAGGCAGATTTCCTGATAACTCGGGAACCTAGGATTCCCTTTTTCTATACCCTCCCGAAAATACATAAGGGTACGACTCCGGTCCCAGGACGACCTATTGTATCCGGCATTGGTTCGCTCCTCGAACCTCTGTCCATATTTTGTGATCACTTTTTGCAACCCCTGGTACGTGACATACCCTCATTCATTAAGGACACCACTGATGTCCTCAAAATCATTGATGACTTTCCAGACACTAGTGCCATTAACTATCTTTTGACCTTGGATGTGGAGGCCCTCTACACCAACATCCCCCAGAGGGCCTCTCTGGCCGTTATTGAGTCAACACTACGGGCACTAGACTGGTCATCACCCACACCAGTCACCTTTATCATTGATTGTGCTACCTTGGCTCTCACTGAAAACTTCTTTGAATTTAACAAACAACTATACCACCAGAGCCAAGGCACATCTATGGGTAGTACCTTTGCTCCCAGTGTAGCGTGCCTCTATATGGCTGATTTCGAGAAGAATGTGATCTCTTGCACATCTAACCCTTTCCATGACAACATCTCCCTTTGGAAAAGGTTTATAGACGATATACTCGTCTTTTGGCATGGCACATATACTGAATGTATGAATTTCATACAGTGGATTAATGAGCAGAATGAGTTCCTGAAGTTCTCCCACACTATATCAGAACATTCGGCACCATTCCTGGACCTGAACATCACTCTTTTTGAGGGCACCCTAACCACCACACTGTACAAGAAACCCACTGACCGCAATAGTCTTTTACGTTATGATAGCCACCACCCTAAAGCACTGAGGGACAACCTGCCCTTTGGGCAATTTTTACGCATCAGACGTAATTGCACTCAGCTAACAGACTATAACTCAGAAGCTAAGTTATTAGCATCAAATTTGCGGGTTAGGGGTTATCCACCTAGGTGTGTCGGAAACTCTATGAAAAGGGCCAGGAATAACCCACGGGAGACACTACTGGTTACACATACCAAACCCGATACCGATGTTTTGACCTGTGTCACGTCTTTTACATCTGACTCAAGCAGGATCAGAAAGATCATCTTGAACAACTGGGGTATTCTAGACAAAGGGAATCTTAACATACCCAAACCCAGATTTGCCTACAGACGCACACAAAACATCAAAGACCTACTTGTCCACACTAGACCTAGACTGCACACCATTGGTCCACAAAGGACGATATGGGAGCTACCACCGGTAAAGGGCCATTTCCCATGCGGTTCATGTGTAGTGTGCAAACTGACTAACGCCTACAAGGACATAACTTTTACGAATAACTTCCACTGGACACTAAATAGACACACGAATTGCAACACTAAAAACTGCATATATATGATCAGGTGTCCGTGTGAGTTGGTATACATAGGCATGACAACCCGCATGGTAAAGACCAGGATTATGGAACATAAGAGCAACATTCGATGTCAGAAAGGGACCACCAAACTCTACACCCATTTTAAAACAATGCAACACCAGACAGATTCCATCAACTGGTTGGTCCTGGAAGCACACCCTCAGATGTCCCAAAATGCATTGTTCAAACTTGAGCAAAGATGGGTCCTTAGAATATCTTCACACCTGACTGGTCTTAACGACAACATCCCATGGTCCACACTCATTAGGTAAGCACACTCCTTGGTAGGACCTGTGACCCTTCCGGAATACACCACGTGTCCTTGTTAGGCCTACAACCAACTTGGCCATACCTGTTAACTTGGATGCGGACCCTTAATCCTTAGCAGTGATGTTCTCTGAAAATACACCTCTTGACAGATCACGAACCATCTAGATCTCTTTTCCACTGCTTTAAAATAGATATACTATCCTGGTATCCTTTTTCCTTTTATGTGCCTTTGTGTGTTTTTATGTGTCAGCCCCCGATGCGGATGGTTGCCGCTCTGTTTTTAGACCTCCTTTCACGGGTTACATCCACGTACATAAATAACGTTTTTGGTGGGACTTTGATACTTCATCACGGCCCCCGCGAACCCTATCACTACCGCTTTTATAATTTTTATAATTTTTCACATTCCTATGTGTTACCCGTGGCATTTAGTCTGGCCACCCACCGCTTGCCTGTCTTTAATTATATCACCATGGCAACCAACTCTGTGAGTAAATTTACCCACGTAGAATCACTCCCTGATTCATACCGTATTTCGATAGTTTCTCCACACTACCTGCTCCAACATGACCGCCCCTCTATCCCCAACCAATGGGATTTACACAACCGCTCTGACAACCAATCCCTGTGAGCACACCAACCCACGGATTATTACTTCCCGAGTCATACCGGATATGGATGGCTGCTCTCTTTTCCTGTTCCAACATGGCCGACCCGCTATACACTCCCAGACCAATGGGCTGGTGACTACCTTGGTCATGTGACACATTACACACCTCCCGATACCCTTATCTGGCCAATACCGACTCCATTCGGAACCCATCCCAGGTCCGGCGGTAGGGGTAGGTCTTCCATCCCACGCGTCGCCAGACGCAGGTGAGTGCATCAGGGTTCATCCACGCCGTCTTCCATAAGGTGAGTTTGGGTATTTATTAAGGGGGACTCGTGACGCCTCCATGACTTCATTGGCAGCTTGAGCGAGTACGTCCTGCTCTGACCCATCCGCTACCAGGGACGATGGCGGTCGCCCCCTACTTTGCTCTTGAGTCTCTTGTGGCAAACCGTTACTGACCTCATTGACCACTTTGGGGCGGCGATACACCTTGGCCCCTGAGCATGAGGGTCATCATGGCTGCACACCTAATCTCTCATGTTAGCAATTTTTGATATTCAAGGCTGTCATTACCCTCCAATACTGCACTTACCACATGGATTGCCGGGCTGACCAAGTCATTTTTAATTTCGTCCCTACCTGGTTTCTTAATTGCTTCTCCCGGTTTTTTACTTCAGGACCCACGCTAGGAGTCCTTTTTTACCCGTCGGAGACTGCTGCAAGATTGCCTTGCTAACGCAAGAGGTGACTTTTCAACCTCCGCTCTGTCTCCACCCCCAGTCCTGGTTTTTTATTTTAGTCTGTCCTTCGAGACCCTCCAGTACTCGCCCTGAGAGCTTCACCCCATGAGACTCTCGATGATTTCAGCTGTAGTTGTTTTGTATGTATTGTTTATCCTTACAGTATTTTGTCATGTATTTTCTGTCTCCAATCTTTCCATAGGTGACTCCTGAGCACCTTTCGGGTACGTAAAACACACATACCTTGTTGTAGATAGTTTATGTTTTCCTGATCCTGACGAATTGCCGTGACCAATTACTGGCTTAAAGGGCAAGAAACATGTTGATCCTTCTGAGAGTAGGGCATACACAACTAGCATCATAATCACTAGTAGCTATCCCCACCTCACTTTCTTTTTAACTAGGCTGTTTACCACTCTATTAAACACATTTTTTGTGGACTAACAGTACCTATTTTATCCGTACACCACATCTACACATTCTAGGGCCCCTTACCCCCACAGCACCCTTCGGCAGGAACAGAAGATCCCCGCCAAAGAGCCCCAATATTGGGAGCCCGTCAGGAATTGCAGCGCCGACCTGACGAGGGGCAGGCTCAAATTTAGTTTAGTTTAGTTTAGTTTAAAGGAGTTTGTAGAGCGCATGGTAACACCTCCCGGCGTGTCCCCGCGCTATGGAGAAAGAGAGCAGCAGCAGAGGGAAAAAAAAAAAAAAAAGCGCACCAGTTCACACAGCAAAGAGGCAGGTTTTCAACTTCTTCCTAAATCTGATTTCATTACTCTCCAGCCTAATATCTAGGGGCAGGAGGTTCCATTGTTTGGCAGCTAAGGTGCGAAATGATCTGCCACCCATTTTAGCTTTTTTGGGGCAGGTAGTTTTGAATAGACCCATTCCTTTGGATCTAAGAGATCTGTTAGGTTCATACACAGACACCAAATCAGATATATATGCCGGAGCTCTGTGATGAATGATTTTATGGCACCAGAGCATGGCTTTAAAAACAATCCTCTTACTGATCGGTAACCAGTGGAGGGCTGCTAGAGAGGGACGTGAAGGAGCTCGGCGGGGAAGCCTTAGTACCAGGCGGGCTGCCGAGTTTTGTGATGAAGCATGACACCTAGCTTGCTGGGTGTGTGAGGGCCCTAGTTCCAACTAAAGGGTTTCCCCCCCCTTCTCCATGACAGACGACACTATTTGCTGAAATCACTACTTTTCCTTAACTGACCTGAGGAACTTTGTACCCTTTTTGTCTTACTAGTCGCTTGGGTATGTACACTGGACCTCGTTAAACTTACCCATCCATCCCTCCTTTTGTTGACCCACTATTGTAGACCCTGACAGTGGGATTCCCTTAGAGGGAGAGGGTGTATCGGAGGACGATTTCTCCTCCAATGAGGTTAAGGACTCGGGGAGTCCCTGGCATCCAGAGTCCCACTCCTCTCAGTGCCGGGTTGGGGACGGGGTCCACTTGGACATGTTCGAGCCTGCTCAAATTTACCATCCTAGTTTGGCGGAGTGGACCCCTGACACCAAAGTGGCAGAGTATGTGGTGGGGAAAATCCATCAACCCCTTGAAAGGGAGGTCAGGAATAGGATGAGGGAAGAATGCTCCAGGCCCTCACTGAAGGGGAAGGTGGCACACATGCCTGAAATTGATGAGAAACTATGTACCTTTTTCTCCAAGTATATGAGGGATCCCAAGAAAGGAATTGATAGATCTTGAACGTGGTAGGGCCCTTGACCCAAATTATTCAATTGGTGGAGCGTTCAAAAGAGTCAGGATCCCCTTTGTCCACGGATATTGTGGCTGGTTGGGCGCAATACCCTAAACCCTAAAACACTACCCCTCCACTACCCGAACACCACTGCACTGCCCCAGCACTACACCCTACACTACCCAAACATAACTGCACTACCCAAAACCCTAAAAAACTACCACCAGCACAACTCTCTACACTACCCAAACACCACTTCACTACCCTAAACCCTAAATCAACCCCCAGCACAACCCCCTACACTACACAAACACCACTGCACTACCCTAAACCCTAAAACACTAGAACCCAGCACGACCCCCTTCACTACCCAAACACCACTGCACAACCCTAAACCCTAAAACACGACCCCTTACACTACACAAACTCCACTGCACTACCCTAAACCCTAAAACACTAACCCCAGCACTACCCCCTACACTACCCAAACACCACTGCACTACCATAAACCCTAAAACACTACCCCCAGCACAACCCCCTACACTACACAAACACCACTGCACTGCCCTAAACCCTAAAACACTACCCCAAGCACGACTCCCTACACTACCCAAACACCACTGCACTACCCTAAACCATAAAACATTACCCCCCGCACAACCCCCTACACTTCACAAACACCACTGCACTACCCTAAATCCTAAAACACTACCACCAGCATGACCCCCTACACTACTCAAACACCACTGCACTACCCTAAACCCTAAAACAGTATCCCCAGCACAACCCCCTACACTACTGCACTATCCTAAACCCTAAAACACTACCCCAGCACAACCCCCTACACTACCCAAACACCACTGCACTACCCTAAACCCTAAAACACTACCCCCAGCACGACCACCTACAATACCCAAACACCACTCCACTACCTTAAACCCTAGGAAAATCCCCCTTACCTCTCACTCTTCGTGGTTCCTCTCTCCTTGTGGTTCCTGCTTCATGTGGAGAAGTGTGGCTCAATGATTAGAGCGGCAGACCCTGATGCAGAGTTCTAGCCCGGGACCAGGGTTCAATTCCCCGCCTCATGGAGTCCCACTCTGCAACTCTGGGCAATAGCTTGCTTAATCTCCACAACGGCCCCCACAACGCTAAGGATGCCTGGCCTCCACCTTGGGGGTGCTCAGGAGTGGACGCCTCACAGGGAAAGCCAGGATGGGTTCCACAGCGGTATTCGTACAAGCGCCTTGAGACACTTGCGGGTGAGTAGTGCGCTATACAAGTATCAAATTTACATTTTACATTTATGTCATCTCTGAGGGGCAGTGCATGTCGTTGTGAGGAAACGGAACAGCCTCTCTTTCCTTACAACGACGTGGATCGTCTACATATTTTTAGAATGCATGGTCATTTACCATACAAACATTTACAACAAAATTTGTTGGAAAGGCATACGTGGTAAACGACCATGTGTTCTAAATAAATGTGTAGTAATGACTTTGCGATGTACAACGCATGCGTGGTAATGCATGCATTGTGATGGTATCGCAAAGTAAAAAAGTTATTGTAATGGCTGTTTACCGATTGAAGCTGGCCGCTGCTCTTCAGTGAGATGTTTATTTGATTAATTAGGAGTAAGGAATGTGTGTGTTTTTTTTTAATGAAAAGTGCATTCCCAGCTGTTGTATTGTGAAAGTGTCCGGGTGGCCTGGTTTCACTTCCGATGAGAAAGTGGAAGAGTCTGTTTGGATCTGAAGGAGTTCTGTTGTTGGAACGCGACACATCATCAGAAAACATAGCTAATGGAAAGTGTCCTCCCTGAAGTGTGGAGCAGTGCCATGAGAGGTCAACGGGTGTGTGTCCCACTGCAATATGGCCGTACCGCGTGACCCATATGACGCTTCCAGGGTATGGGAGGCAGAAGCGGCATCGCAGATCCTCTTGAAGACCGTTGTAGCCAGTTCTCATTCAGCGGGAGCCGTGAAACCTTCCATAACTTTCATATCTCCCTCCGAGCGATAAGAATCAAATACAGAAGCAAGTCTTTTTGTGTTACTGACATTAAAGTCATCAAGTTGTTATCGATGCCAAATATCACAATAGATAAATTCAAATTGAACTTCACTTTAAAGATAGCACCAAGAGCGCATTCCACAAAACCCCTGTAAAATAGCACATTCAAAAAGTATATGTAGGTCATCAGCCGGGGAAAAATCGCATCTTGACCTTTTGAAGAGGAGAGGGGGGCAAATCTAGCTATTTTCATGGGGGTATAATACAACCTGTTGATTACGTAGAAGTGGTTCTTTTTTAATGAGGCTGGTTTAACCGACTTATATATTATCTGGAGAGAGGGTTCATACAAATCTACAGCAGTGGCATCCAGGGCTGACATATTCCATGCTACATGCTGTGGAGAAAGATCTGTATCGTCGGCATTCTGCAGCTTCTTATACCAAAACCCAACCTCCTTTTTTATGAGATTTGCATTCTGACACCGAAGCTCAATTTCCCAATTTCCGCCGATGGAGTCTTTCTTTGCTGTACACCAAGAGGTCAGTTGTAAGTATTTAAATCTTGAGAAATAATTTCCTATTTTTTACCTTAATACCTCCTAGGGATGAATTCCATCTCGGGATATAAGATCGGACCAGATCAGGATACCGGCTTTCTTGATAGGCAGTACAAGGCCATCCTCTAGACAGACAGGTAACACAGGAGAATCCCAGATGGGAGTAAAATCGGAGTACTAGCCAATCCCCCATTTTTTCCTGACCCTATACCATACATTTAAAACTTTTAGGCAAACCTTTTTAAAAAACCTCGGTGCACCAAATTTATATAAAAAACCCTCTCCAACAACCTCGAAAATAACCATTTCATTTAGTATCTTTCCCCAATTATATCCCCTCCATACCAAGTAGTGTCCGAATGTTTTTAAACTGAAAAGCAAAAGAATACCAAAGTATATCAGGAAGTGCAAAGCCCCCTTTCAGGAGCTTACGCCTCAATTTCTTCCATGAGAGCCTTGCAGTTGTATTGGACCAAATAAAACTGCCTATTTTACTTTGGATTTTCCTTATATCTCTATATGGAAAATCAAGGGGGATGGCACTGAATAAGTAGGTCAATTTTGGCAAGATGACCATTTTTACCAAATTGACCCTGCCTTATATTGTAAGAGGCAAGTTTTTCCATCTTGCAAAAAGGCGATCGATCTCTTTAGAAACCTTCTTTAGATTGATCTTGGGGATGTCATCTAAGTTGTTAACTATGATTATCCCAAGGTATCTAAATTCCTTACTTATTTTACCAACCCTATTGTCGACGTTCCAGCACATTACCTCTGTCTAGGAAGCTTGTTTCCGGTCCAGGGAAGACATGGCTTGGCAGTTCGGGCTGGACTGTTCCCATGAGGCACAGGGTCAGACTGATTTGCATATGGCCATGTCTGAACTGGGGTGGCAGAGTGGGCTAAAGAACGGTGATGGATTAAACCCAGATCAGTTGACAGTTGACTGGGGGTGAGTGCTTGCAATGTTCAACACTCCGTCCATCATTTCCTTTGGTTTTGCTTTGTTTGCCATAAGTTGGCAGGGTATGCTCAGACATGAGTCCCTTGCTCACTTTGCCACTGGATTCAAGCAAGCCTGGCTGAAGACGGCTGAAACGCCAGAAACCGGTCCTAGGAAGCTTGTTTCTGGTCCAGGGAAGACATGGCTTGGCAGTTCGGGCTGGACTTTTCCCATGAGGCACAGGGTCAGACTGATTTGCATATGGCCATGTCTGAACTGGGGTGGCAGAGTGGGCTAAAGAACGGTGATGGATTAAACCCAGATCAGTTGACAGTTGACTGGGGGTGAGTGCTTGCAATGTTCAACACTCCGTCCATCATTTCCTTTGGTTTTGCTTTGTTCGCCATAAGTTGGCAGGGTATGCTCAGACGTGAGTCCCTTGCTCACTTTGCCACTGGATTCAAGCAAGCCTGGCTGAAGACGGCTGAAATGCCAGAAACCGGTCCTAAGAAGCTTGTTTCCGGTCCAGGGAAGACATGGCTTGGCAGTTCGGGCTGGACTGTTCCCATGAGGCACAGGGTCAGACTGATTTGCATATGGCCATGTCTGAACTGGGGTGGCAGAGTGGGCTAAAGAACGGTGATGGATTAAACCCAGATCAGTTGACAGTTGACTGGGGGTGAGTGCTTGCAATGTTCAACACTCCGTCCATCATTTCCTTTGGTTTTGCTTTGTTCGCCATAAGTTGGCAGGGTATGCTCAGACGTGAGTCCCTTGCTCACTTTGCCACTGGATTCAAGCAAGCCTGGCTGAAGATGGCTGAAATGCCAGAAACCGGTCCTAGGAAGCTTGTTTCCGGTCCAGGGAAGACATGGCTTGGCAGTTCGGGCTGGACTGTTCCCATGAGGCACAGGGTCAGACTGATTTGCATATGGCCATGTCTGAACTGGGGTGGCAGAGTGGGCTAAAGAACGGTGATGGATTAAACCCAGATCAGTTGACAGTTGACTGGGGGTGAGTGCTTGCAATGTTCAACACTCCGTCCATCATTTCCTTTGGTTTTGCTTTGTTCGCCATAAGTTGGCAGGGTATGCTCAGACGTGAGTCCCTTGCTCACTTTGCCACTGGATTCAAGCAAGCCTGGCTGAAGACGGCTGAAATGCCAGAGACCGGTCCTAGGAAGCTTGTTTCCAGTCCAGGGAAGACATGGCTTGGCAGTTCGGGCTGGACTGTTCCCATGAGGCACAGGGTCAGACTGATTTGCATATGGCCATGTCTGAACTGGGGTGGCAGAGTGGGCTAAAGAACGGTGATGGATTAAACCCAGATCAGTTGACAGTTGACTGGGGGAGAGTGCTTGCAATGTTCAACACTCCGTCCATCATTTCCTTTGGTTTTGCTTTGTTCGCCATAAATTGGCAGGGTATGCTCAGACGTGAGTCCCTTGCTCACTTTGCCACTGGATTCAAGCAAGCCTGGCTGAAGACGGCTGAAATGCCAGAAACCGGTCCTAGGAAGCTTGTTTCCGGTCCAGGGAAGACATGGCTTGGCAGTTCGGGCTGGACTGTTCCCATGAGGCACAGGGTCAGACTGATTTGCATATGGCAATGTCTGAACTGGGGTGGCAGAGTGGGCTAAAGAACGGTGATGGATTAAACCCAGATCAGTTGACAGTTGACTGGGGGTGAGTGCTTGCAATGTTCAACACTCCGTACATCATTTCCTTTGGTTTTGCTTTGTTCGCCATAAGTTGGCAGGGTATGCTCAGACGTGAGTCCCTTGCTCACTTTGCCACTGGATTCAAGCAAGCCTGGCTGAAGACGGCTGAAATGCCAGAAACCGGTCCTAGGAAGCTTGTTTCCGGTCCAGGGAAGACATGGCTTGGCAGTTCGGGCTGGACTGTTCCCATGAGGCACAGGGTCAGACTGATTTGCATATGGCCATGTCTGAACTGGGGTGGCAGAGTGGGCTAAAGAACGGTGATGGATTAAACCCAGATCAGTTGACAGTTGACTGGGGGTGAGTGCTTGCAATGTTCAACACTCCGTCCATCATTTCCTTTGGATTTGCTGAGTTCGCGAAGTATCCTGAGTATGAGCCAAATTCTTCCAAAAGGGCTTCCACTCTTGGAAGCACATCAGCTGTATTGTCAGTATAGAGCAGCAAATCGTCCACATAGAGAACTAACTTGCTGCTATAAAGATGGACACTAAAAGGAGCAATTGATTCATCCAATCTTATTGCTTGGGCTTGAGGCTCTATATATAGTTTAAAAAGTAAGGGCAAGATGGGACAGCCCTGCCTCGTTCCCCTCGCAATATTGAAACTTGATGTTAAGATGACATTTAGCAGAATCACAGCTGAGACGCCCTGATAACAGTTAATCAATGTCTGTATAAAAATTGGACCAAATCCCATTGTCTTTAAGATTTTCCACAGGAAGGCCCAACAGACACTGTAGAATGCCTTAGCCTCGTCAAATGCTGCCACCGCCAAAGGCACCGACCGCGCCACAGCCAGATCAATACTACTGATCAACTGTAGGGTCTGTTCCTGAATATACCTCTTGGGGATAAAGCCCTTTTGGTCTATGTTTATCAGCTGCGGGACTAACTTGAACAATCGCCCTGCCAAAATACTCATAAAGATCTTGTAATCAGCATTAAGCAGGGAGATTGGCCTGTATGAATCGGCTTTAAGAGGATCTTTTCCTGGCTTTGAAATAAGGGCGATCGTAGCCTACTTCCAGGAAATCGGGACTCTACCTTCTGAGCAGTAGACATAGTTGAATAGTTCACACAGCCTAGGGGCCAATTCATCCTGAAGGATTTTTTTAAACCTCACCTGGGAGAGAATCAGTCCCAGTGGCCTTGTTGTTCTTGATCTTATTAATATGTATTTTTATTTCACCCTCAGTAATGGGGGCATCTAAAAAGACTCGACTACCCTCAGTTAAAAAGGGTAATTCTTTAAATCTCAGCCAGTTTTGGATGTTCTCTGTGCTGGGGGTAATCTCTTCTCTATAATGGTCCGAGAACAAAGAGAGGAGACATCTTTGCATAACTTCCTGTTTACATGAAGTTGCTCCACTCTCATCAATGGTTAATTCATTTATATTGTTCTTGGCTCGATCTGCCCGTGCCTTTCAAGCCAGAAGAGCCCCCGCCTTTTCACCATATTTGTAGTGTTGCATGTTATGAGCAGACCATTGGGCTTTTACTTTCAACTCCAATTTTCTCCTATATTCCTGACGGAGGTGATCAAGATCATTATTGACTTGTGCCAATTTTTTGGTGAATAACTGAGAACTACTCATCTTCCAACTTCCCCGTCTCTTTTTCTAACTTCTGAAGTTCCAGAGACTCATCCCCATTTTTTGAGCAGATCCGACTGTGAAGCTGCCCACATAAATTTGCTTTCAAAGCATCCCAGACAAAGTCTAGGGAGGGCGAACCAATATTAAGGGCAAAATAATCTATAGTGGAAGCTTTAAGTGCACTTATTATGTCAGCATCAGAAAGCATTGCCCTTTTCAGAGTCCACCTGGATCTAAGATTTTGTCTACCTCCTACAGTTCAAGTTCAGAGCCTTTCTTTAATGAAGAGAGTTATTTTCAGACCAATAATTTATTGCATGCAGTTGATACCAGTGGTCGAGCTTGTGAGGTTAGAAATGGTTGTCCAATTGAGAAAGAGAAGATGGTTTCCAGAAATGTAGAAGAAGTGATAGATGATGAAGTTCTAGGGAGACGTCCTAAAGCCGCAGTGTATACTTTGGGATTGCAGTAGTATTTGTATTATACGACAGGAATCTATTAATATTTTACGCAATTTCTTATGAGATTATAGTAAAAAAAGTGTTAAACAAAAGATTAAGATGTTGCAAGGACTAGATCCTTGCAGAGTGGGAAAAAATACTGGTTTGCAAGGTCATTCTCTGGCTTGTCTTTCTAGAAAACTATGTCAAAGTGTTTTTCATCATTTCAGGATGTTAGCAGTACATCATTCTCAAATGCGGAAGTTAGTCAGAAGATTGTATTACGCAAAAAGTCCAGCACTAATGTTAAATGAGTTGAACAGTGTTCTTTTTCATGGGTCAGTATCAGATGTTAAGAAGGTTTGTGATGAAATTGAGTTTCGTCAATTTGGTCCTGAACAAGAGAGTGCAGAAACTGACACGTTAATAGAAGAAAATGTTGACAAGAATGTGCAACATACTACTACAAAAAATTTTGAAGAACAAATTACAAAGTTTAAGGTGATTTCCGGTGAAAGGCTACATTATTCTTGTATTTGTTGCCGGCGAACTCACTATAATAATCAAACTAGGACTGTTGATCTGTATTTAAAAAGTGAAAGAGAAAATAATGATAAGTGGAAGGAATTTACAACTTATTTGTTGGTAGAGAATTGTTTTGATTTGGATTCTGATCAGCGTATTTGTAAATATTGTTATAACAAATTAGATGAGAATAAAATGCCCGCTAGAGCTGTCCATAATAATCTAGAGTTGGTAACTATTCCCCCAAAACTGATAGATTTAAATACGTATGAGTCTATTCAGATTCAATGTGTGCACCCATTTCAAGCTATTGTTCGTATGGAGCCTCCTACAGATTTACAGAAAGGATTAAGAGCTGTCCATAATAATCTAGAGTTGGTAACTATTCCCCCAAAACTGATAGATTTAAATACGTATGAGTCTATTCAGATTCAATGTGTGCACCCATTTCAAACTATTGTTCGTATGGAGCCTCCTACAGATTTACAGAAAGGATTAAGAGTTGTATATTTACCTCTAGATTTAAAGAAAAATATTGAAACTATTGGTATAGAGAATGTAGAAAGTTAACCACTACTTTTTCTGGTTAATGGTGTTCCTACTAAGGGGCCAATTCCGATTCCGGTCGGAGGGGCTCCGACTGACGGTCGGAGCCCTTCAGACCGATCCGGATCATGCCGGCCAGATTCCTTTCTGACCTAGCCATTCCAATGGGCTTAGTCAGAAAGGAATCCGACACGGATTTCCGGATTGCAGACGACAAGCTCGAGAGCCTGTCTGCCGTCCTGAAATCAACCAGCACTCCCCCGGCCGCCTCTTTTGCGATAGAGGGAGTATGATGGCAGTTTCTCACTGCCTTTTTGTGCCGGTTTATCCGGCACGAAAAGGCAGTCGGAAACTGTCTTTGAGGGCCCCCAGTAAGGCCCCCATGGGTGCGAGGGGCACCTATGGTGCCCTTCTGTGGAACCCTGCACCCGGTGGCAGGCACCTTGGGGTGCCGCCCACAGGGTGCAGGGATTAACTGCACCACTGCTTTCAAGGATGCAGGCATGCATTCCACTCAGAATGCATGCCTGCATTGACTTGTATATGAGTGTGACCAAACCCTGTTCGGTCGCATAGTACTAGCAGGGCCGTAACCGATGACAGCAGGTCAGTCGGTTACGGCTCCTGACCAATGTCGGAGGGACCTGAGTCCGTCCGACATCGGAATCTGCCCCTAAGAGTAAGAAAATCTGGCAGGAATTAGTGGATGTTAGGAAAGTGCAAAAGGCAACATTATATCTGATAAAAAAACAATGATTACTACAAAAATGTGTATGTGGAAGAAGAAGAAATACTTTTAGGAGATGATACTGAAATGTCAAGTGGTCAAATTGAAAAAGGGGACATGTTCAAACGTGAAGAAATCTATGAACATTATAGTGTACATCCACTTCATTCGAAAGAAGTGGTGGGGAATACTATTTAATTATTACAAATGAAAAAAGCAAAGGGTACTCCCATGAGTGTTTGGCAAAAAAGTATGGAAGCTCGTTTTTTTCCTCAGCTGTTTCCAACTGGAAAAGGTGGACGATATGATGAACGATCAGTGCAGATTCCTGCATCTGAATATCGGACAACAAGATTATATGCAGAAGATACAAGATTTCGACAATGTATCCCATATATATTTCATATTTTGTTTGAGAGTGACTTGTCTGGACTTTCATATGCAGTCAACCACATATTGAAAACAGGAGTAAATCTTCAAAATGTTTCAGCAAAGGAATTTATGGATAAAGTACATCAGAGAGACGATCATTTAGAATCTCAACTGATTAATTTGATGGCATGTCAGCGTGGTACTAATGAGTATTGGTATCATCGTCATGGAGAACTTAAATGTATGCTAAGGAACTTAGGAACTCCTATGTGGTTTCTTACTCTAAGCTGTCCTGAATACGCTTGGAATGATTTACTTGAATTTCTTCGAGAGGCAAATTCAAATCTAAAAAAATATTGAATACAAGACACCTGGAGAATTGTGCTCTTGGGATCCTGTTAATGTATGAAGATATTTCAATCATTGGTTTGAAACCATGATGTCTTTCATCTGCAATAAAAAGAATCCTCCTCTTGGAGAAGTTGTAGATTTTTTTGGGAGAAAGGAGTATCAAGCAAGAGGTGCTCCTCATATACATATGCTGTTATGGATCAAGGATGCACCTAAATTCGGAACTGATTCGGATGACACTGTTTTGTCTTTTATTGAAGAATATGTGACATGTGCTATACCAAAAAGAACTGATGAAAACACTTTAAGTCAACAAGTCTTACGATTCCAAAGTCATTGATGTGATAAATACTGTCGACAAAAGTACAAGTCTAAGGAAAAGTTTTATACCAAATGTCTTTATGGATTTCCACGTCCTGTAATATCCAAAGGTAGAGTAAACAGTTTATTGTCAGCTGAGAGACATACCATCACTAGAAAATCTCCCAAAAATACATACAATTTGAGAAGAAGTGAAGAAACAAAATATATCAATGATTATAATCCAGTTATTCTCTCAATGTGGAATGCTAATATGGATAGTCAGTATGTTGCGGATAATTCCATTGCTCTTGCCCGGTATGTGACATCTTACATAACAAAATCAGAAAAGACGGAGTTAAAAGAAATGTGGGAAGAAATTTCTCACAAGAAGAGTCTTAGTAAGAAAAAAACAGTTTCAGTTTGAAGATGTTATCCCATCGAGAAATTGGAGCGTATGAATGCTCAGATCAGTTATCATCTGCAAGTTTATACTACAAATCTAGAAGAATCACTTGGGTGAGTCTAGGTCTTGCTGCAACGCGAATTCGAGTAGATAAATCTGTACAAGAAATCGAATATTTAGCAGAAAAAGATCCGGAAAACACAGATGTTGTCAAAACAAACATGTTGGACACATATTATCCAAACAGAAGTAATCATCTTGAAAACATATGCCTTTATCAAGTGTTACAATATTACACTTTTAAACGGAATACTGCAGAAAACATAAATGATGGAAAATATGCAAACAAAGGAAAGGAAATTTGGTTAAACACAGAAAACTGAGTTGTGATACTCAAGATAAAAAGTAATTTTACTATTTAGCACTTTTGAAACTTTTCAAACCGTGGCGTACAGAATTGAAATTACTTGGAGATTTTCAGAGCTATGAAGATTCCTTCAATGCTTGTAAAGATACCGTAGAATGTACAGTTTTTGCAAATTATCTGGAAATGTTGAATGATGAAATAGATCAAGAAGCTACTATTGCAGCTGAGATTGCTTGAGACAGTTCTCAAGACAGTCAAAGTCCTGCTCCACTGAGTCAATATCCACTAGGACAACCAATTCTTGAAAATGAAGTGGCAATCGCTATGAATGAAGTGGAAACAGCAATGCATCAAGCTCAAGAAGATATTATGGACTTAGGAAAACTGGAAGAACAACTAAATGTTGAACAGAAAGAAATATTTCAGCAAGTGAGACAACAGATTGACAATGGATTTCTTAATGAAAAGAAAGAATGCACATGCACATCATTTTAACCTATCCAAATGTATGTCAGTGGTCAAGCTGGAACAGGAAAAAGTGTATTAATTAAAGTTTTGAACAGTTATCTACAGAAAACAACTGACTCACATTTCTCCTGTGTTGTAACTGCTCCAACTGGGTTGGCAGCACACAACATTAAAGGAATTACATTACATTGTTTACTTGTGCTACCTGTAGAGCATGAAAACAAATTGGAATATCACAAGCTATCTGGAGAAGCTTGTAATGAAGTTTCAAGAGTGCTAAAGAAAATTAAACTTCTGATTTTTGATGAGGTAAGCATGGTCTCAAACATAATGCTTGCCTTTGTGCATTTAAGATTGCAGCAAATTCTTAAAACAGAGTACGATGTCTTATTTGGAATAAAACATGTCATAGTTTTTGGGGATCTACTGCAACTTACTCCTGTAAAAGGACAATCAGTATTCAAACCACTTATGCATGATGACACCAGAAAGTCTTTGGGAAGTGTTGGAAATTTGGTCATATTTTGAAGACAAAGAACTCATTACAAATATGCGACAGGCAAATGATGTTGATTATGGAACTATTCTTCAAGATATAAGAAATGGAGTACTGACAGAACATGGCAAACAAGCTCTGCAAAGTCGACTACTTACAAACTTGTTTCCAAATGAAAATATGGTTCCTGAAAAAATATATATGAAAATTGCAGAAAATAAATCTACAATCTGCTTAATGCCAACACTGCGCGAGTGTTCTATATTCAATGAACAACTGTTGAAGCTAGAAAATGAACAAATAATAAAAATGAAAGCCATTGATAAAATAGAGCATGAAGGAATCACTATTATGTTGACGGAAAAATTGAAAACAAAATTGGATTCTTTAGAAAAATCTATATCTACAACTGATGGTTTAGAAAAGAATTTATATATATGTGTAAATTGTCAGGTAATTTTACGATGTCATTTGGATGTGGAAAAAGGTTTAGTAAATGGAGCAATGGGTAAAGTTGTTGATTTTGTTTAATATCAAAATAGAGATGGAATTTAATTTTTAAAAATAAAATTTGAACAAATTGAAGAAGTAAAACAAATTGGTCGTTGTTCAGTTAGCTTTTGCTTGTTAAAGATTTATATGTTTGTAGAAAACAGTTTCCTCTTTCTCTGGCAAATCTCAAGGTTTAAGTGTAGACAGTGCTTTGGTGAACATTGGAAGTACCATATTTAAAGAGGGCATGGCATATGTTGCTTTGTCCCGAGTCAGAACTTTATCTGGATTGTATTTGATTGATTTTGATAAGAGAAAGATTAGTGCAGATGCAAACTGTGTAAAAGAGTATAATCGGTTAAGAAGAGCAGATGCTCCCAATTTAGGTGAATATCCTGTATTTGAAAAGCGTGTAGTAGGTCAAAAAAGAAGATATGAGAATCTGTAGTGAAGTTATTGAGAAGGAAAAAAATCAAGATAATGTTGAGATTGCAAGCAAAAAGAAAAAGGACACTATTGAAGATATTGTTGGGTATCAGTTAGAAAATAGTTCAGGTATCAACTGCTATGCTAATGTAGTGGTCAATGTTGTTTTTTTTCTAGAAAGTTTGCAACAGCAAATTATGGAGAATAGTGAAAAAAGATTTTGTTCCTTGTTGCATTGTATTTATGAAAAATTGAGAACTGATAAATGGAAATAACAAAGTGTTTCTAATATTCGTAATCTTTTGGATATATGTTCTGGTTCTACACAATTTACGCAGAATATTCAACAAGATGCTTAGGAATTTCTAATGTATACGCTTGCAGTATTGGAAAATGAAGGAATAGAAATTGAAAATCTTTTTGGCCTTCGTTATAAATGGGAAAATGAATGTGAAAATTGTATGTTTACATCTAGCACTTTATATATTTGACATCAAAACATGGAGTGTAGCCAATGCAAATCAGAAATGTTATCAACTGTAACGCCCTGAACGTCTCAGGATCGTTTAACAGACACGATAATGAGGACGCAACCACTTGTGAAGGGTTAGTTATTTTAATGAAGGCAAAAACAATACAACGAATAAACAAAAGTTATAGTCACTGGAATCCTCCAGGCTAAGTACGTTACCAGCCCACAGCACGGATGGTCCTAACCGTCCTCTGCATATACGCCGATCCCGGCGTATGCCAACAGAGGGCAGAAATGAAATGGCCGACAATGCCAATCGGTAGGCTGTGAGGGGCACGACGAGTGTTGGGGAGAATCGAGGAGTCAGGGAAACACCCAGCCGGGGTCTCTACCTGAAGGGAGCAGCCGCTCAACCTCTTCCTCAGACTGCACCGGGACGCGGAGTCACCTCCTGGTGATGCGTCACCGATACCCCAAGCAAAAGCAAGAAGACTGAACCGAGAGCAGCCGCTCGATCGATCCTGTGGACTTCCGAGTCTGTAACGCGGCAAACACCTCCTGGTGTGCGTTACAGCTGGCAGTCCCTGTATCTCTGGTCGGGCTGGGAGTTACGACTCCAACCAGCAAAAGCGCCACTGCGCTTTGACTCAGCCGAGTCAAAAAGCGAAGCTCAATGGTTGACCGGTAGAGCTTCCGGGTCCTTCACAGGTGACGATGGGGCAAGACACGGCCCAGGGAGTAACGACTCGACCTACCTCCGTTCTTGCCTTACTGGAGCACCACTCCGGAACACTGCTCTTCACGAAGCAGGTACGTCGGTGTAAACACAATATCCGACAGCCTTGTACCTCCCGGTTCCTCCCTTTATAGGGCGTGTTTTCCTTGAGTTATGTAACAGCTCTCCTGTTTACATAAGGGCGTGTTTTCCCTTGAGTTATGTAACAGCTCTCCTGTTTACATAAGGGCGTGTTTTCCCTTGAGTTATGTAACAGCTCTCCTGTTTACATAAGGGCGTGTTTTCCTTGAGTTATGTAACAGCTCTCCTGTTTACATAACCTCTCAACCGCTAAGCATCCTGGGAGATGTAGTCCGTTTACGCTGGTTACCGTTTTCCTCCCCTCACATGACAGGAATTCTTGACATCAACATTATTTATACAAAGATTTGGACAATATATAATTTTAATGACACAACGTTGGAGAGCTGATGGAAGAAAATTGGAAACTTTAATTAAACATTTTGTAGCAAGTCAACTATCTATATCAGGAAGAACTTTTGTAGCAGTAGCAATTGTTTTCCATGATGGTCCTTCTACAATATCTGGACATTACACTGTCCATTTAAAATGCAATAAAGGATGGACATATTGTAATGATGCTCAATTGATTTTTAAACAACGTTTGCCTAACGAATTACCACATTCCTACCTAATATTTTGAAAGCCAAAGTTTTCAGAACATAATTCAATGCAGCCTATTAAGAATATGTTAAAATGTATTAATACAATTACTATTGGACAATTTCAGTATAAAGGATTTCAGAAATACCATTTTGCCTAGAGGAAAGGTATAAATTTGAATTAAGGACTTTTTCTTTGACATTCTCACAGCAAATATTTTTAAAGAACATCATTTAAAGTATACGAAAATGATAAAGAATTGTTCATTGAATTATTATTTCAGTTCTTTGAAATTGAAGTAAGAAAATTCTCTTAGAAAAAAGCATTTAATATGTATGTGATTTGTATTATGGTATGTTATTGAAGATGTTGTTTTTATGGAATGTTGAGAAATAGTTGAGTATATTGAAAATATTTTTACCACAGATCTTTTTTTTAAACAATGTTATTGATAATTTTTTTTTGCCCGCTGTTAAGTGATGAGTAACATTGAAATCACTGTTTGTAGTAAAATGCAATATATTCTGAGAACAGCAATAAAGGAAAACAAAATAATGTTTATAATGTAAAAATTATGTTGTGTTGTAAAAAATATAATATTCTATATTATAACTGAATTTGTTCTTCTCTTTCACAGATCCAAATGCTAAAATATGAAATTTTCAGGAATTTAAATTATAAAAAACAACTGAAAAAAATGTTTAGCATTTTTTCATATCTACTGCTGTCAAGGTAAGATTAACTAATGGGGGCTGCGTTTGCACACTGGTGGAGAAAGGGGAGAAGTTGACATGTGTGCAAACACCCTCTGTGGGTGTTTTAAGTTAGGGGATAAAGTTCCCATGAATCCTGAAGGTCCCTGGGGGCCAACTAACCCACCAGGTATGTGCAGTAAGTGCCAGAGAGTTGCACTGCAGTATGGTGTAAAATGGGGCATGGACTCGGACCACCTGTCTGCAATGCAGCTCTATGATGTTTAATAGAGGGACATGGTGGGAAAGTAGGACCCAAGGACTTTCAGGATTAAAGGGGACTCAACTTAAAACACGCCACAGGGTGTGTTTGCACATGTCACATCAGGCCCCATCCCCTCCCTTCACCACAGTGTAAACACGCCCTATTTCCTTTTTATGTTGGGAGATTAAGTCACCTTGAATCCTGAGGGTTCTAAGAGTCCAACTAGCCCACTACATATGTCCAGTAAGCACCACAGAAATGCGTTGCAGAGAGATGTAAAAAGGGGCAAGATCTAGACCACCTCTCTGCAACGCAACACAGTGGTGCTTACTGGAAGCATGTCATCTCTAACTAGTCAAGTATCAAAGGAATGACCTAAACAGAAAAACTAGTACAGCTACAATATTCTGTGCAGTATATATGCAAACTTCTAATCGCCTACATATAATTGATACACTCTTTTAAATACTCAGTTAGTATCTAAGCAGTCTAGGAAACCTTCTGTCTCTCCCAGCCACTTGTCCATTCATCCATCCAGCACTATGTATGTATGCTATCACTTTGCTAAAACCTAAGTACTTATAAATTTATCTTGCACTGTCTTTGCAGTATTGAAATTACTCTAGTTATTAGTCATATACTTAAGGATTGGCCTAGCCACTAACCCTAGTACAAGTCAATTTCTTTATATACTATGCATGCAGACCTGCAACAAGCTACAAAGTATTAATACAGTTTTCAAAATACCCAGTTAATACCTATGTAGTGTTGGAATTCCTCTGTCATAGGATCCCATGTGACCTGAAAAGAAAAGATTTGATTGGTTTCTAACATTTCCCATTGTATCTATTGAAGGACCACAACCATTTCAATCATTCTTCTTTGAACATCTTTGGAGAGTTATCTCTGTGCTTACCTCCTGTCACTCTCATGCAATTCTTCAATCAACCAACTAGGAATATGTTCTTATTGTAACAGTCTGCCAATACCTAAGCACTTATGGGGCAGATTTAGAAGAATCCTGTACCAACAATATGTCACTTTTTGTAACATAGTGATGGCGCAAGACACTCTTTCATATTTACAAGGAGAGCAAAAGGAACCCTATGTAGCTTTCTTCTCCATGTAAATACGACCTCTTCATACACACCACTTTGCTTTGAAAGGTCGTTCCATAGGTGTTGCTCTGGGTGTTTCCACACAACACTCATAGAATAAGACACATCTCCAGATTAATCACAAATCATAAATCTGGAGATGTGTGTGAATGCTGCACCATCCTCCAGTTGGTGTAACAAGGCACAAGGAGAATTGTTTTCATTTCTCCTCATTTTTCTCTTTCAATGCATGCTGCATTGCACAGCATACAATGAAAGAGGAGAATGCCTTCACTGATTGTTTTTGTGTAGGAAGGTGTCCCTTCCTGCACAAAAACCATCTCCCCACGACACAGACATGCTTGCACCATGGTGCAAGGATGCCTGTGTCACTGTATGTCTGCAGTTTGTGCAGCAGTGTAGAGGGAAGCATAGAGTTGCAACATATTTATGTACATATGTTGCATCCCTGTGCTTCAGAAGTACTACAGCACAGTGCAGCTAAAGAGCTTACAGTGTCACGCTGCAGCACTTTCTTATAGTTCTGCACTTATACATTCACCATACACTACTAATGCATTCTTTCAGTCAATTGTACTCTACACATACATTCAACTAAACTTTCACACATTATCATACAAATATAGTTCTTTCTTTAACCAGATAAGTTAGTTCTGAAAATAACTTTTTTTTCCTTTTGCATTTTTTTTTTTTTCTGAACAATTTTTTAATTTTTGGGTGTTTTTTCACACAAAAAAAGAATGAAAAACAGGAAACATCAGGTATTATGTGGCATTCCAAAAAAACAAAGCAAATAAAAAACTAGCAACGATAATTTTTGTTGCGAAGCACAAACTGCTTCGACAGATTGCTCCCCAAAAGAAATAGGTTTGTTGCACTTCACGCAGTGCTGTTTAAGAAAAGCAAATTAAGGGCATATGTTGGGTGGTGATGCAGCTGTAGATGTTCCAGAGGTAATAGGAACTGCAGGTCGAGGGTTCCTTTCTGCTCTCCTACACTCCTCCCGAGCCAGATTGACTGGATGTAAAGTCTTTAGATGCTTGTACACGGAGGCAGTACCACAAGAATATTTCTTTTCTGCACTACCTCTAGACTAGACTCGCTCACAGATCCGGCAGGTGACCTTAGTGGCATTTACTTTTTTCTGCCCTTCCGGAAAAGTAAAGACCTTCAATAATACCGACACTGGCCTTTGAGGACGTGGAGCTTGTGGCAAAAGTTCTTCCTCCGAAGAATGTTCCTCCTCCTCTTGGCTGCTGTCCTGAAGCCATGTTCTTTTTGTTTTGAAAAACTCCCAAAAAAAATGATAAAATTAGGGATTTTCCAAGCACAGAGATAACTCTCCTAAGAAGCTCCAAGAAGAATGATTAAAAATGGGTGGGGTCCTTCAATAGTTACAATGGGAAATGTTATGAACCAATCAAAACTTTTTTGTTTAGGTCACATGGGATCCGCGGACCATGCGCACACGCAGCAGGCAACCTATGTGACTTCGCGAAAGTGCATTTAAAAGTAATATAACTTTATTACAAGGAAAAATAATTATTTTTATGAATACCTTAGATAATGTCTTGCCCTAATATGTATATTAAAAACATATATATATATCATTTTAGACATAAAATAAATTTGCGTGAATCACGCACCCACCGCATCCAACACATATATGAAGTCACGCGGAGCTTGTCGCCGCGCAAGCATCGCGTACAATAATGCACATCTGTCGCGAATGCGTGGGAGCTGTGGTCGCGTACCGGTCGCATAGCAATTTTGCACATCTCAGATAAAATGCACCCGCCGCACACCGTACGCGGATCCTTCACAAAATTTCTAAATGGCAGCTAGAATCCGCGCACTGATCGTGAAAGGTGTGCTTTGGCTACGCGACTCCCCCAAAAAATTGGGGGAAAAAAAAGAGAAAGAAAATAATATAAATATATTAAAATAAAAATATAAAACAAAAAAAAACAATATTTCATTTTCAATATTTTAAAAAACCTTTTTTTCCATTTATATTAAAAATATATAACGTAATTTAAAAAAATCAAATATGTAAAGATAAACAGTGAAAAAAACTGCAGAAAATCAGTATAAAAAAATACATATAACTATTATTACATTTAAAAATTATCATTTAAAAAACCTTCGAAATTCCCTGAAAAAACCATAGGTTTCAGACATGTTATAGTTAAGAATTAGCATTTAAAAACCCTTAGAAATTCACTGAAAAAAACATAGGTTTCAGGGGCGTTATAGTTAGCTGGACATTTCACTTGTACAAAACCATAGAAATTCCCCTGTTATAGTTAGTTCAGCTAACTATAACTTGTGCGCCCGCAATGCACTGCTGATGACGTCACATATTACATCACTCATGGCATGGTCAGTGACATCACTCATGACATCACTGATGACATCTCAAATGACATCACTGATTACATCACTGATGACATCATCCTTGTCATAGAGGGGCAGACCTCCTCTCACCCTAATATAACCTTTGATACACACACTCAAAAATAGAAACTAATATTTTCAAAACAATGGACATACCAATACCAGTTAAAACACACCTATTCAGTAATTTCAAGATCTACACACTCACCCACTCATTCACCAACAGTCCCTATACAGTCACTCATACATGTACTCACTCATCATATGTCCTCATACACCTATACATCCTGTTACACACTATGAGAAGGTGGCCTGATATATGCTGTCCACTAGTTCTAGTGGGCACCTTGTATCAGTCCAAACAACCCATTAAGGTGATAGGTTAAAGACAACCTTATATGAAAGCTATCCTGGTGGTAGCTATGGAGAGCAGCCTTCAGGCTAAGTCTTGAAGGAATGTAAAGCAGCTTGTTTTACCAGTCTATAATCTCTTAAATGATCAAATGAAAAGACAACCACACCAGGTATATATTTTAATATATGTATTTAGGTTAACACAATCCCCTCTAGTCTCTTTATGAGACTGGAGTGCGAAGTACTTAAGTTACAATATAGCAATCATCAGTAATAGCACAAATACACGTTTGGGCCCTAGGGGCGTACCAAACCATATACCAGAAAAGAGGTATAAGAACCAAGACTGAGATAGACACTAGGCCTATAGCCTCTAGAATCACTGGGACCCCAAGGACCCACCCAAGGTAGTAACACAGGGTACCCACGGGGACTGTATGCAGTGTGTAAACACAACCGCGGGTTCCCGTTATCTTTTATGTGCAATGTCGTGGTTGAAAATTTAAAGATTAGGGACACTTAGAATCGAGTCAGGACCAAACCCTTTTGGACTTAGATAGTTCTAGGGCTAGTACCCACGAGAGCACCGGAGTACTCGAGTTACCTCACCCAGGGAAGCCGGGTGCATAGGTGTCTATTGGTGTCGGGTCGCGTCGTCGATTTCAATGGGAGCCTGCAAAGAACTGCTGCTGCCGTGAAGAGGAGAAGTGTCCGAAGATGTCCGAGCCTGGATGTAGGCTGTGAGGAACCTGAAAGTAGAGGGGACAGAGTCTGGGTCACTTGCCAGTGACCTAGAGCAGGATGGACCAATGCCCACAGATCTCGGGTGCTTCAGGTGAGCTGATGAGTGTCTTGACCCTTCAGCCACGCGGTCCAGGAGGCGAAGATTTCAACGTCCGGCGGAAGCTTCAGCGATGCAGACTGGTCAGTTGCTTCTTTGGGGCCTGCCAAGCAGGGGAGCCACTCCTTGACCCCAAGGGAGATCTCTTCAGTCTTCTAGTCAGGATAGAACATCACAGGTCCAGGATGTACGTTGCAGAGTTTTGTCCAGGGTAATCTAAAGTCCTAGGGACTGGATTCCTATACTTATAGTAAGTTTAGGGGATGGACTAACTCTAAGGCCCCACCTATGAGTGGGCCAGGAAAGAAGGGTGGTTACACCCATTTCCTTCGTCCAGTTTTGCACCAGAGCAGGGGCAGGTAGCCCCTGTAACCGGTTTGAACTGGAGTATGCACAGGGACACCAAGTGTGCCCCCAGTGCAGGACTTCAAAGCGCCAGAGAGTGCTCCCGCCCAGCCCCAATACACATCAGCCTGTCTGGGGAGGTGGTCACACCTCCCTTCGACAGGAAACCTATTGTTCAGGCCTCCCCTGCCGGAGTTTCGGTCAGCAGCAGGAGGCCAGACCCGTGTCTGTGGCAGAGGCATCCATTTTGTGATGCCAGGGCTCAGGAAAGTCCTACCGGGTTTAGCCAGTGTGAACATGTCTCTCCCTCTAGAAAGGTGGAATGCTACCCCCACTGCCAGAATTGGTGGGGGGTAGTATTCCAAAGCGTTTGACACCAAACACGACATGTTTTGATGCAGCCATCCCAAAGTTAGCATGTACCGCAAGGTTATAATGCACTTAAGAGTATATGGTATGGCTGTATCACATTATAGCCATGAGAAAGGATTTCCACAAGCTGCAGAGGGGTTCAGCTCATGCTAGGGCACCCTCTCACATAAAAGCAAGCACTCTGCCTTCAGGACTGTCAAGGCCTGCCATAGGAGTGACTTATTGGTTTATATGTGTCTGTATAGGGTAGTGATATAGGTAGCCTATACCACAGTAAGGGGTGCAAGCACACCCACCCAGGCTGCAGTAGCAGACCTGTGGTGTCATTTTGGAGTGCTTCCTAGGGGTGGCATAATATATGCTGCATCCGTTGGTAGGCCTCTGAGTTACCTACGCCCTAGGTACATAGTATACCATATACTAGGGGCTTATAAGGCACTCCAGAATCCAATTAGATATGTACCTATTGTACATGGAAACCATTTTAGAGAGGAAGCTGCTAGGCTGTGGTCCTGATTAGCAGGGCCACAGCCAGACTAAGGTCGAAAAACAGTGAAACACCAGCAAAAAGTGGGGGTACCCATGTGAAGCAGATCCTACTCTCCTACGCACACCGCCACTCATCCATAGAGTTACTCACACACATAGTCACACATGCAAACAAAGTATCAAACATCCATTTACTTGCATATATAGTTATACACACACTACCACACTTACTTCTACAGAAACTTACACATACTTACTCTCTTAAACTATCACTTATAGAAACACCTACGTATTTGTACAGGAACTCTTCCAATCTCTCAATCTCACATATACTCACTTATATACACCAATACTCACATATACTAGTTCAAAACATATGTAGTTACTCATATAGACACTATTGAGATAGTCATTCACTCACAAACACACCCATAAACACACTCATCCACCTATACAGTCTTGCACACATGCTGTCTTCAACACATACAAACAGTGAGTCACTCATTCATGCATCTAGGCACTAAGTAATACCCCCCAACAAAACATACAGACACTCAGACACTCATACTGATACTCAAAAAAATAACTATTAACCCAAATAGACACTCATGTAGCTACTCACCAACCTTTGCAGCCACTTATAAACAAAGTGAGAGACTGATACAAATATTTACATATTTAAACATTACTCACTAACCCCTGTATTCATTAAGATACACTTAATCAGTCAGTTATACAATCAATTTAAAAAAATCATCCATTTAGATACCTATATACCCATTTATTCTTCCATCGACCTTGAGATATACATATATAAGATATACATATATAAAACATATTTAATTTTCAGAAAAACACACATTCACTGGATGATGTCATCAGTGATGTCATTTGAGATGTCATCAGTGATGTCATGAGTGATGTCACTGACCATGTAATGAGTGATTTAATATGTAACGCCATCAGTGATGAAATAACTATAACGGGGGAATTTCTATAGTTTTATAAGAGTGAAATATCCGACTAACTATAACGCCCCTGAAACCTATGTTTTTTTCAGTGAATTTCTAAGGTTTTTTTATGATAATTTCTAAGTATAACGTGCCTGAAACCTATGGTTTTGTCAGTGAAAATATATATATATATTATAAAATGTAGACATGTGAAAATGTCTTGGTCCGCCTGTTTGCCTCGGTGGCACGAAAAAATGGGCGGAACTGACGTCAGCACGCCGACGAGGTCCTCTTATGGCTCCGATGACATCATACGGTGTCGCGAGCAGAGGAGTGTCATTATGACGTCCTCGTCGAAGTGGGAGAGTTAGGAAAGAATTTCCGTGGAATGCTGGTGCAGGGGAAATTCACCTAAGCGTTCAGGCTAGTACTTTGGGAGCAACTGTTTATGTTGCCACTCCAGAAACCAAAACCAGTGATCCAAGAGCAGAGGCCCTGCAGATGGCATACAAGGTGGGGTGCCCAGTCATGTGCACAGGCGGGGCAGCAAAGTGACAAGCATCACAACCCACAAAAAATGTAACGAGGGCACTGAATGACACAGGATCTTCTCTTTGTATCTGGCAGGAACAACAAAGTTAAAATGCCCTAGTACCAAAATGTAGAATTAGTGCTACAACGGTCTTCAAGAGGACCTGCAATGCCGCTTCTGCCTCCTGTACCCTGGAGGCGACACATGGGTCACGCAGTGCAGTCATACTGCGGTGGGACGCACACTTGTTGACCTCTCATTGCACTGCTCCACACTTCAGGGAGGACGATTTCCATTAGCTTTGTTTTCTGATGATGTGTGGCGCCGGCCCCGTCCAACAACAGAACTCCTTTAGATCCAAATAGACTCTTCCACTTTCTCACCGGAAGTGAAACCAGGCCACGCGCACACTTTCACAATACAACAGCTGGGAATGCACTTTTCGGTAAAAAACGCATTCCTTCCTCCTAATTATTTAAATAAACGTCTCACTGAAGAACAGGGGTCAGCTTCGATCGCTAAACAACTTTTTTACTTCGCGATACCATTACAACGCATGCATTACCACGCATGCGTTGTACATCGCGAAGTCATTACTACAAATTTTTTTAGAACACATGGCCATTTACCACGCATGCCTTTAAAACAAATTTTGTTGTAAAGGTATGTATGGTAAATGACCATGCCTTCTAAAAATCATATAGACGATCCACGTTGTTGTAAGGAAACAGTTCTGTTTCCTCACAACGACGTGCACCGCCCCTCAGAGATGACATGAGCAGGAACCACGAGGAGAGAGGAACCTTGAGGAGTGAGAGGTAAGGGGGATTGGGCATGGGGTGTTTTTTTTCCCTAGGGTTTATGGTAGTACAGTGGTGTTTGGGTAGTGAAGGGGGTCATGCTGGGGGTAGTGTTTTAGGGTTTTAGGGTAGTGCAGTGGTGTTTGGGTAGTGTAGGGGGTCGTGCTGGGGTAGTGTTTTAGGGTTTAGGGTAGTGCAGTACTGTAGGTGGTCGAGCTGGGGGTATTGTTTTAGGGTTTAGGGCAGTGCAGTGGTGTATGAGTTGTGTAGGGGGACATGCTGGGGGTAGATTTAGGGTTTAGGGTTGTGCAGTGGTGTTTGGGTAGTGTAGGGAGTAACGCTGTGGGTAGTGTTTTAGGGTTTAGGGTAGTGCAGTGGTGTTTGTGTAGTGTATGGGGTTGTGCTGGGGTAGTGTTTTAGGGTTTATGGTAGTGCAGTGGTGTTTGGGTAGTGCAGGGGGTAGTGCTGGGGTAGTGTTTTAGGATTTAGGGTAGTGCAGTGGTGTTTGTGTAGTGTAGGGGGTCGTGCTGGGTTTTAGTGTTTTAGGGTTTAGGGTAGTGCAGTGGTGTTTGTGTAGTGTAGGGTGTCGTGTTTTAGGGTTTAGGGTCATGCAGTGGTTTTTGAGTAGTGAAGGGGTCGTGTTGGGGGTAGTGTTTTAGGGTTTACGAACACACTTGAACCAAGCAAGTAACAGAAACTGCATTTACCACAATGCCAGGGGCGAACCTTGCTGGGAGATGAAGCGGTGTGCTCCCACCCCCTCTTCCTGTTTAATAGTACTCTCGTGAGTCATTGAGCTGACAAGCTCGTGGATGAAGCACCCGCATGCCTGTGAGAGGTACCAGACCTGAGAAAGATGTTGGAAGCCTTTTCAGTAAACCCCACATTTGAAAGACTGTAATCTCTACTGATGACGGTTAAAGAACCAGAAACATGTGTCTAGAGATCAGCACTATCTGCGCCAGCTGTGGCAAAACACTCAAACACTCTTGAAGCAAGTAGGTAACCGAAACTGCATTTACCACAATGCCAGGGGCGAACCTTGCTGGAGGTGAAGCGGTGTGCTCCCACCCCGTTCCTGTCTAATAGTACACCTGTGATTCATTGAGCTGACGAGCTCGTGGATGAAGCACACACTTGCCTGTGAGAGGTACCTGACCTGAGAAAGATGTTGACAGCATACTCAGCAAACCCCACATTTGAAAGACTGTAATCTCTACTGATGATGGTTAAAGAACCAGAAACACGTGTCTAGAGATCAGCACTATCTGCGCCAACTGTGACTAAACACTCGAACACTCTTGGAGCAAGTAAGCAACCAAAACTGCGTTTACCACAATGCCAGGGGGGAAACTTGCTGGAGGTGAAGCGGTGTGCTCCCACCCCTGTTCCTGTTTAATAGTACTCCTGTGAGTCATTGAGCTGACAAGCTTGTGAATGAAGCACCCGCATGCCTGTGAGAGGTTGACAATACTGGAGGCTTTCGTTAGAGTGAACGAAACAATGGCACTCTTGCGTGTGCATCTGGGTTCTTGCTAAGAAAGGTATAAACGGTGCTGACAGGTCAGGGGAACCAAACCCAAAAGAAACAGCCCCTGCAAGTATGAGGGTCGAAACCCACACCATCAAATAGAAATAGGTCCTGTGCACACATATTGGAGTAAATGTTAAAGGTGTACCCAACGGGTAATTACATGGAAATCAAGGAATTTTCTTGTACTCGAAATCATGAGGATCCACATCAGATATGTCATGTGCAAATATCTTTTATATGTATTTTCATCAATACAGTGTTAAACAACAGACCAGCCGACACGTGTTACAATTTGTGACTCTTCAGGGCTGTAAGTTAAGGATGGCAGTACTGTGTTCGAAACGTCGGTGAAAAGGTTTCATGATATAGTTAGGAATTCACATTTAAAAAACCTTACAAATTCACTGAAAAAAACATAGGTTTCAGGGACGTTATAGTTAGTTGGACATTTGACTCATATAAAACCAGAGAAATTCGCCTGTTATAGTTAGTTCAGCTAACTATTACTCGTGCCCCCGCAATGCACTGCTGATGATGTCAAATATTACATCATTCATGACATGGTCAGTGACATCACTGATGACATTACTGATGACATCTCAAATGACATCACTGATGGCATCACTGATGACATCATCCAGTGACTATGTGTTTGTATAAAATGTAAATATGTTTTATATATATGCCAAGGAGTATTATAGAATGAATGGGTGTATAAGAGTCAGGATGGATGAGTTAGTAGGTGTGTGACTGACTGTATAAGTGAGTGATTAATTGTGTCTTACTTAATGCATGTGTTAGCGACTGATAAAGACATTCACACAGTCTAGGTTGTCAGTTGGTGTGTAAGCGGTTGCATGGGTTGGTGAGTAGCTAAATGAGGATCTATATGGGCTATTGATTGGTTGTCTGAGTATCTGTATGGGTGCCTGAGTATCTGTGTAAGTGACTCTGTGCATAGATGTGTGAGTGGATGATTTACTGGTTGTATGGCTTCAAGAGTGTATCTGTGAAGGGCTGTATGGATGGGTGAGTGTTTGTATGGGTGTGTTGGTGAGTGAATGGATGCCTCAGTGGTACATGTGTGAGTGAGTAACTGCATATGTGAAAGGCAATATATGTGAGTTTTGGAGTGTATAAATGACTATATGCGAGAGTGAGTGATTGTGAGAGTGGCTGTATGGATCAATGTGTGCTTGTATTAGTTATTGTATTAGAGTGTAAGCATGTGTTGATATACGTTTAAATAAGTGAGGTGGTGTGTGTATAACTATTCAGGTGAGTAAATGAAAGTCTGATTGATTATTTCCATGACTGACTAGGTGTGTGAGTAACTCTATGAATGAGAGGTGGTGTGTGAGTGTCTGTATAGATGTGTGAGTGCATATGATAATGCTGTATTGATGAGTGACTGTATGTGTGAATGAGTGGATGAGTGTGTAGAGCTAGGAATTAGGGTGTGGATATGTACTAACTGGTATGGGTTTGTTCATGGTTTCAAAAATGATAGTCTGTATTTTAGAGTGGGTGTATCAAGTGTTATATTAGGGTGTGATGAGGTGCATCAGATTTTTACGTGGATGATGTCATCAGTGATGTAATCAGTGATGTAATTTGAGATGTCATCAGTGATGTCATCAGTGATATCACTGACCATGTCATGAATGATGTAATATGTGACATCATCAGCAGTGCATTGCAGGTGCCCAAGTTATAGTTAGCTCAACTAACTATAACGGGGGAATTTCTATGGTTTTGTATGAGTGAAATGTCCAACTGACTATAACGTCCCTGAAACCTATGTTTTTTTCAGTGAATTTCAATGTTTTTTTAAATGCTAATTTCTAACTATAACGTGCCTGAAACCTATGTTTTTTTCAGTGAATTTCAAAGGTTTTTTAAATGCTAATTTCTAATTATAATATTCATTAAACCTATCTTTTTTCTGTGTTTTTAAATTATCATCCCATTCTCAACCTGGTCAAAACTGCAAATCTCACCACTTTTCCATCGATACCTTCTGCCAAAAAAATCGCCACAAATGAGAGCCACAACAAACGCTAATGATATGCAAATAAGGCGTTCCTGTGGAAAAAAACCCTAAAACACCACTTCCCCATATTTTCAACGACCAGCCAAATCTGCAATGTGATCCAAAAAGCAGACGATAAGCCGAGTTAGCAGTAAGAAATTAACATCAACCTTTACCTGGTGTAAGGAGGTCGACTATCTACTCCGTGAATTGGACCCAACTCACAGCCACATCTAAAGACCATGACATAATACAGCTACTGATCATGCAGCTCCGACAGCCAACAAGACCACAACACCCAGCACCACCACCACCAGAACCTCCCCCCGGACCATCCCCCCTACTACCACCGATGCAGCGCAAAACAGGATAACAGACCTTCCCAAAACGCCATGGCCCTCAGCCATACAATAGCTGAATGTTGAGAGATGTGGCAACCAAGTATGTGTAAAGGAGGCAAGTCACCCATCAATAATAATGCACACAATACCAAGTGTAGCGGTGATGTGCTGGACAGACCTCACTATGCAAAGCACAAACCTCTCCATGTGGACATATACTACTGATACTTGCAGTGTTGTGCACAGTGGATGCAACCATGTTACCTCAGGCAGTGTGGAAGATCTCGGTCATGTAGCTGTGTTGTCCCCCCCTGGAAGCAGAAGCGGAGTGGGCTGGTCCAACGTACGGCACTCCAGTGGAGGAGTATGAATAAGTAGGCTGGGGCTCACTTGGTTCACATTTTGGGAAGGCCAAAGCATCTGCCAGAGTGGCGGCCCTCACCCTGCCATATGGCTGCCACCATGACTGCGGGCCTCCTGGACACAGGCCCCCTGAGAACCCAGCGGCACAGATCCACAGACGTATGTCTGTACAGACTACTGCCTTTGATCTACACTGCAGACAGCGGGGCTCACAATTCAGATGCAGTGGTGATTGCAGATGACGCACTCCAGTAGGCAAGACACGTTGCTCCCAGTGCCGCACACATGCTGAGCACCAAAGGTACCACTAACTCAGTGCACCACATGTCAACGCCACGTGGCCTTTTCAAGGCAGAATTAATTAGACAAAAGACAGTGCTCCCAGTGCAGCCCGCTGGGACCACCTATCATCGCAGGGTGTGCACACGCTGAGTGCTCTAGGTGCCACTAACTGTGCAGCTTAACTCAATGCCACGTGGCTGTGCGCCCATCCTGACCGCTGCCTCTGGCCTACACTGGGGTTATCACAGTTCACAATTCAAGATTAGTAGAGATGCAAACTGTGTAAGAGACTATAATGGGTTAAGAAGACCAAATACTCCCAATCTGTGCAGCTGAAGTCAACGTCACGTGGCTGTGGGCCTTTGCTGACCACTGCCTCTGGCCTCCACTGTGGAAGACCGGTGACATGTGGTGCCACTAACCCTGTTCAACACAAGCCAATGCGACATGTGGAACTGTGTCCTGAGTCCTGAATGGCAGTGACCCCAAGTCCGTGGCAGCGACCACAGCACCAGACTACCTTCGATCAGTGAGGCATATTTCCATATGCAAGGCCGACGACACGTAGTGCCACTAACCCTGTCCAACACAAGCCGATCCCACATGTGTAACTGTGTTCTGAGTCCTAAATGGCAGTGACCCCAACTTTGTGGCAGCGACCACAGCACCACACTACTTTCGATTAGTGAGGGGTATTTGCATATGGAAGGCCGGTGACAAGTGGTTCCACTGAACCTTCACTACACAGGCCGGTGGGGCCACCACTGTATGCACGTGGCTGTGGGCCATTGCTCACCGCTACCTCTGGCCTACACTGTGGAAGACCAGCGGTACATGGTGCCACTAACCCTGTTCAACAGAAGCTGATCCCACATGTGGAACTGTGTCCTGAGTCCTGAATGACAGTGACTCCAACTCCATGACAGAACCAAAGCAGCAGACTCCCTTCGATCAGTGAGGCATATTTCCATATGGAACGCCAGCGACATGTGGTGCCACTAACCCTGTTCAACACAAGCAGATCCCACATGTGGAACTGTGTCCTGAGTCCTGAATGGCAGTGACCCCAAGTCTGTGGCAGCGACCACAGCACCAGACTCCCTTCGATTAGTGAGGGGTATTTGCATATGGAAGGCCGGCGACACATGGTGCCACTGAACCTGCACTACTTAGGCTGGTGGGGCCACCAACGTATGCACGTGGCTGTAGGCCCTTGCATACTGTTACCTCTGGCCTACACTACGGTCAGCAGGCCTCACAATTCAGATAGGGTCCCGATTGCACATGACGCAGTCCAGTAGGCAAGACACATTGCTCCCAGTGTGGCCCATCCGCAACAAGCATCATCACAGGCTCATATAGTCTCAATGCTTCTGGTGCCACTAACTGTGCACCTCAACTCAACGCCATGTGGCTATGGGCCCTTGCTGACTGCTACCTCTGGCCTACACTGCGGTCATCAGGGCTCACAATTAAAATTATTTCTTCATTCATTAACTGCAGAGTGCACTAGGCAAGTAATTATCACAGTCCTAAACCCTACATAATATCCTTTTAGTATCCTTGCTTCAAGAACTTTTTTTATATCAGTTATAGCTTTAGTACAATGACCACATTCATCTTCAAGTGCAAAGGAACACTCAATAGCAGTCTACACCGCGGGCAGCAGAGCCCGCAATTTGAATTTTAAATGTGAATTTCTAACAAGAAGATGGTACTCAGAAACGCACCACTTCGACAGTGTATTCTATACTTATTTCATCTTTTCATGATACGCCTACACTGCGCTCAGTAGGGCTCCCAATTAGAATTATTTCTTGATTCATTAACTACAGAGTCCACTAGGCAAGTAACTATCACAGGCCTAAAATCTACATAATATTCTTTTAGTATCCTTTCTTCTAGAACATCAGTTATAGCTTTAGTACAATCACCAAATTCATTTTAAAGTGCAACTTAACACTCATTAGCAGTCTACACTGCGGGCAGCAGAGCTTGCAATTCGAATTTTGGACATGTAGTGGCACTAACCCTGTTCAACACAAGCCGATCCCACATGTGTTACTGTGTCCTGAGTCATGAATGGCAGTGACCCCAACTTCGTGGCAGTGACCACAGCACCAGACTCCCTTCAGTTGTATTTGTTGTTGTTTTCTTTAAATAAAATGTTTTATATGTAAATCTATACATGACTAAGATTCTTGTTTGTCCAACCGCACAGGGACACTTCCGGGCCCAAGAAGGTTGTTGGGGGCATGTTGGTAATGTGGGAAGAGGGTGCGTTACCTGCTGATGTGGGGAGAAGCAGCGTGAAAGGGGTATCTCTCACAAAAAGAACTCCGGTATGTTTTGAGACAGATGCCAGCTGACGGACTGAATCACAAAATGGTTTTATACTTAAGTAGTGTGAGTTATGAGCAGTTTGCGCCCAGTCTTGCAGAGGAACAGCTGTGGCTCCTGGGCTCGACTCGCAGAGGGAGAACTATGAGACGTCTGCTCCCAAAGGAACAGCAGAGTAGTAGCTCGCAGAGATACAGGCACACTAGCGTACTAGCTCCCAAAAGTAGAGAGCTGTGAGCTGAACGACTGGTTTCTAACAGCATAGCTGAGAAGTGGTGGGCAGAGGGAGCGTGAAAGAGTTCTCGCACAGACAGAGCTCCGCTATATTAAATTGCCCACAAGACCTTTCTTTTATATTTTTACTCGACGCGAGAAAGTGCGCATTCTGGACCAAGCCCATTCTCCCTGTGAAATTTGGAGTAATTTCGTTCAGCAATTTGACCTGAAGCCTTGTCTAAAATTTCCTATGGAAAATCACACCCCCCACATAGCTACCTGTCGCAGGCGTACTCGCTATTGTTGTGCAGGTCAGTGGTCTAGTTGCTAACATGTTCCGGCCACACCCTGAGGGCAGGTTGGCAAACACACCACACCCATCCGGCACATGCATCACAGGCCATGTGACCACGCAAATATAATGGATCGACAACGTCACATCCTTTATTGCCAATGGTGACTGGATGGCGGACGCTCCACGGGTCTCAATCATAAAGAGTCCATGAAGAGTTGCGCAGAGGGTTAGTCACACCCTGAGCTGAATGGCCGTCAGGGGCCTACTGCCACGTGGAGCTGACTTGAGTTCCACAGGGTCAGTGCCACCCGAAGCTGATGTGGCCGTCAGGGGCCTACTACCACGTGCGTGGAATTGAGATGCACAGGGTTAGTGCCACCCGAAATTCTTCTAAGTGTGGAGTTTTGGAACTTTAAAATATTCCTCTAAAATCAGCCAATCTACGAATTCCGATTTACTCACCCTTTATCAGGAGAGACCTCAGTGCTGCATCTTTGAGCCCAGTACTGATCCTGAAAAGTAATTCTAACCGTACTTACCAGTAACTTGAATTTCCTTTCATAGGCTAACATTGACTCGTTTCACTTGGAAATTCTTCAAAGTGAGGAGTTTTGGAATTTTAAAATATTCCTCTAAAATCAGCCGAACTACGAATTCTGATTTACTCACCTGTTATCAGGAGAGACCTCAGTGTTGCATCTTTGAGCCCAGTACTAATCCTGAAAAGTAATTCTAACCATACTTACCAGTAACTTGAATTTCCTTCCATAGGATATCATTGCCTGCTTTTTGCTGAAAAAGTTTCTGTCTATTTTTGAAACTTACAAATATTCTCCAAAAAACGTTCCAACGATAAAAACGTAATTACTTGCCTGTTTTAGATAGAGGTCCCAGTGCTGAACCTAGGAGTCCAGCACACGATTAAAAAAGTAACGTGAACATACTTCACCTGCAAATTGAATTTCATTACATTGGATAACATTGGTAATTCCAACTGAAAAAGTTTCTGTGTCAACTTTTAAAATACAATAATATTCCTTAAAAATCACTACTGTAACCAAAACGCTTTTACTTAACTGTTTAGTGGAGAGGTGTGGCTCACTGGTTAGAGGCGGCAGACCCGTAAGCAGAGAATTGGCCAGAGACCAGGGTTCAATTCCCGACGCGGCAGGGTCGTGGACCAGGGTCAAAACGGACTCGATAATTCTCGCCTCAGTACCTACTCTAACCAGGAACACACTCGGCAACTCTGGGCATTAAGCTTGCCTCATCTCTACAACGGCCCCCCACAGACGCCGGGGATGCCTGGTTTCACCTTGGAGATACCCAGACAGGGACAATCTCACAGGGATAGCCAGGACGGGTTCCCCAGCGGTCTACAGCGCCGGGACGCCCCGTTGCTGGGGCAGCTGTGCGCTTTACAAGTCTACAACATTTACATTTACATTTACAGCTCATGTCCCGGAACTGAATCTAGGATCCAGTCCTGTGGTTAGAAAAGTAATCTACAAAGTAACTAATTGCATTTAACCAGAAATTCCCATTGAGCTCAATGTTGCATTGTATTTGAAATAGTTTTGCCTATTGCAACAAACTGTAACTATTGCATTAAAAAAGTCTATTGCCTATTTGAAAAGTATTTAATTAAAGATGAGAAAGTATATTTTGATCACTTGTTGGTTCTAAAATAAAACAACAATATCTTTTGATACAAAACAATTGGCCTAGAGTTTAGTTCTTGAGTGTGTGAGACCATTTGCTGACTGAGTGTGTACAATAAATGCTTTACACTGTCCTCTGATTCTGCCTTACTGCTCGACCAAGCTACCACTTTAGGGAGTAAGGTTATATCTAACTTTAACCTCTACCCAACCTCTGGGGACTGGGGACTCTATACACACTGTACCTTACTTTGATCCAGTATATATAGAGCCACTTTCCTACACCATCCCCTTCCTTCACCACTGTGTAAATGCGCCCTGTGTCCGTTTTAATTTGGGAGATTAAGTCCCCTTGAATCCTGAGTGTCCCTAGGTTCCAAGTAGCCCACTAGGTACCTCCAGTAAGCACCACAGAGCTGCGTTGCAGAGAGGTGTAAAAAGGGGCACGGCCTGGGCCAACTGTCTGAAACACAGCACAGCGGTACTTACTGGAAGCACCTGGTGGGCTAGTTAGCCCCCTGAGGCTCTCAGGATTGAAGGGGAATTATTTCCCCAACTTAAAACGTGCCACAGGACGTGTTTTCACATGTCACCTCACGGCCCATCCACTCTCGTCATCACTTTATAAGCATTCATGCATTGAGCCAGGCCTTAGCACAATGACTGCTTTAAAAACGCCTATCCACTATGCATTCAGTCCTCTAACCACCTACATACTTGTCTTTCAAACCTTCAATTCCCCAGTCAGTATTCATACACTTCCAGCAAACACCCTGTCACTTCCCTTGCAGTCCTCTAGTGACCCATTCAACATCATGTACTAATCCATTTACTGCACCAAAACCCAAACACTTATAAATTCACCCAGGCACTCTCCTTCCAGTACTCTAGTCATTCAGTTAGCACCCAAGTATTCATGCAGTGAGCCAGACCATAGCACATGGACTGTTTCAAACCCCTTTCCACTATGCATGCAGTCCTCTAACCACCTACACACTTGTCTTTCACACTTCAATTCCCCAGTCAGTATCCATACACTTCCAGGAAACACCAAGTCACTCCCCTTGCACTCCTCTAGTGACCCATTCAGCACCATGTAGTAATCCATTCACCTCGCCAAAACCCAACTACTTATAAATTTACCCAGGCACTCTCCTTGCAGTACTATAATCATTCAGTCAGTACCCAAGTACTCATGAACTGAGCCATGCCTTAGCACATGGAGTGCTTCAAACCCCTATCCACTATGCATGCAGTTCCCTAACTAACCAACGCACTTATAGTTCTGCACTTATACATTCAACAACAAAAAAATATTTCTGTTTCAATATTTTAAAAAACATTTTTATTTCCATTTATATTAAAAATATATAATGTAATTTAAAAAATAAAGTTAAAAACTGTAGAAAATCAGTATAAAAAAATACATATAACTATTATTACATTTAAAAATTATAATTTAAAAAACCTTCGAAATTCACTGAAAAAACCATAGGTTTCAGACATGTTATAGTTAGGAATTAGCATTTAAAAAACCATAGAAATTCACTGAAAAAAACATAGGTTTCAGGGCTGTTATAGTTAGCTGGACATTTCACTCATTCAAAACCATTGAAATTCCTCCGTTATAGTTAGTTCTGCTAACTATAACTCGCGTGCTCACAATCCACTGCTGATGATGTCACATATTACATCATTCGTGACATGGTCAGTGACATCACTGATGAAATCTCAAATGACATCACTGATGACATCATCCATGTGACAATCAGATACGCCTCATCATACACTAGTATAACCTTTCATCACTCACTGTAAAATACAGAGTACCATATTTGAATCCATTGACACACCATACAAGTTTCTAAAAACCCACTCAGTGTTTCCTAGATCTACACACACATCTAATCACTTACCTATAGATTAACTCATACATGCTGTCAATGATCAATAGAACACTATCAAATATACTTATACACCTAGATCGACATTTTTTTTTTTTTATTCCTCATACTGCAATGTGGTGTAACTGGAGTTTTCAGGGACCCATTTCTCTGTTTTCTGAAACTGACCCAGTTTCCCAATTTCGGAGAGATTTGATCTACGAATTCTGTAGAGTAGGGTCCCCTTTCGTCCATACCACCTCCAATAATTTTCCATACGCACTGGGGGAGCTGACCATTCTGGTCACTCACACAAGCATTTTGCTTGTGGTTTTATTGCCATTGCATAATCATTGGAATTAAATGAGTCATAGCTTAATTGTGGCGTCAAAATGTTGAATTAATTAGCGAACTGAGAATCTTCCCATATTTCCCAATACTCATACCTCTTACTGGGCTTCCCTCTCCTATCCCACTTGTTTATTTTGTTTATTGAGGCCATCCATTCCAAATGCGTGGGGGGACTGATCTTCTCCACTTTATACAAAGTTCCCTTCGTGCAAGCAAAATCATTATAAACAACCCTTCCTGCAAAGAAGCGCTGTTCCTGTGCTGTTGCTGTCTGGCCACTTCGCCACGCCTCGCGGCCCCCGCTTCGCGGGAGCCGCTCGTAGGCTTAGACTCTCTCTGGGGAACATCCTTTCTGCCTCCCTTCACGTGCTTTGAGCACCAACGCGCCCCTTGCAAGCTGTCATCTGGTCAACAGGGGTAGAGGCGGGACTGCGAGGACCAGCATTCCTAGCGGCGTGGATCGGCCGCAGCTGGTCCTCTTCCCGCCCCCTCCTCCTCCTCTTTAAAATCTGTGTGGAGTGAGTGAGCCTTGGGACCCTTCCTGCAAAGAAGCGCTGTTCCTGTGCTGTTGCTGTCTGGCCACTTCGCCACGCCTCGCGGCCCCCGCTTCGCGGGAGCCGCTCGTAGGCTTAGACTCTCTCTGGGGAACATCCTTTCTGCCTCCCTTCACGTGCTTTGAGCACCAACGCGCCCCTTGCAAGCTGTCATCTGGTCAACAGGGGTAGAGGCGGGACTGCGAGGACCAGCATTCCTAGCGGCGTGGATCGGCCGCAGCTGGTCCTCTTCCCGCCCCCTCCTCCTCCTCTTTAAAATCTGTGTGGAGTGAGTGAGCCTTGGGACCCTTCCTGCAAAGAAGCGCTGTTCCTGTGCTGTTGCTGTCTGGCCACTTCGCCACGCCTCGCGGCCCCCGCTTCGCGGGAGCCGCTCGTAGGCTTAGACTCTCTCTGGGGAACATCCTTTCTGCCTCCCTTCACGTGCTTTGAGCACCAACGCGCCCCTTGCAAGCTGTCATCTGGTCAACAGGGGTAGAGGCGGGACTGCGAGGACCAGCATTCCTAGCGGCGTGGATCGGCCGCAGCTGGTCCTCTTCCCGCCCCCTCCTCCTCCTCTTTAAAATCTGTGTGGAGTGAGTGAGCCTTGGGACCCTTCCTGCAAAGAAGCGCTGTTGCTGTCTGGCCACTTCGCCACGCCTCGCGGCCCCCGCTTCGCGGGAGCCGCTCGTAGGCTTAGACTCTCTCTGGGGAACATCCTTTCTGCCTCCCTTCACGTGCTTTGAGCACCAACGCGCCCCTTGCAAGCTGTCATCTGGTCAACAGGGGTAGAGGCGGGACTGCGAGGACCAGCATTCCTAGCGGCGTGGATCGGCCGCAGCTGGTCCTCTTCCCGCCCCCTCCTCCTCCTCTTTAAAATCTGTGTGGAGTGAGTGAGCCTTGGGACCCTTCCTGCAAAGAAGCGCTGTTCCTGTGCTGTTGCTGTCTGGCCATTTCGCCACGCCTCGCGGCCCCCACTTCGCGGGTGCCGCTCGTAGGCTTAGACTCTCTCTGGGGAACATCCTTTCTGCCTCCCTTCACGTGCTTTGAGCACCAACGCGCCCCTTGCAAGCTGTCATCTGGTCAACAGGGGTAGAGGTGGGACTGCGAGGACCAGCATTCCTAGCGGCGTGGATCGGCCGCAGCTGGTCCTCTTCCCGCCCCCTCCTCCTCCTCTTTAAAATCTGTGTGGAGTGAGTGAGCCTTGGGACCCTTCCTGCAAAGAAGCGCTGTTCCTGTGCTGTTGCTGTCTGGCCACTTCGCCACGCCTCGCGGCCCCCGCTTCGCGGGCGCCGCTCGTAGGCTTAGACTCTCTCTGGGGAACATCCTTTCTGCCTCCCTTCACGTGCTTGAGCACCAACGCGCCCCTTGCAAGCTGTCATCTGGTCAACAGGGGTAGAGGCGGGACTGCGAGGACCAGCATTCCTAGCGGCGTGGATCGGCCGCAGCTGGTCCTCTTCCCGCCCCCTCCTCCTCCTCTTTAAAATCTGTGTGGAGTGAGTGAGCCTTGGGACCCTTCCTGCAAAGAAGCGCTGTTCCTGTGCTGTTGCTGTCTGGCCACTTCGCCACGCCTCGCGGCCCCCGCTTCGCGGGTGCCGCTCGTAGGCTTAGACTCTCTCTGGGGAACATCCTTTCTGCCTCCCTTCACGTGCTTTGAGCACCAACGCGCCCCTTGCAAGCTGTCATCTGGTCAACAGGGGTAGAGGCGGGACTGCGAGGACCAGCATTCCTAGCGGCGTGGATCGGCCGCAGCTGGTCCTCTTCCCGCCCCCTCCTCCTCCTCTTTAAAATCTGTGTGGAGTGAGTGAGCCTTGGGACCCTTCCTGCAAAGAAGCGCTGTTCCTGTGCTGTTGCTGTCTGGCCACTTCGCCACGCCTCGCGGCCCCCGCTTCGCGGGAGCCGCTCGTAGGCTTAGACTCTCTCTGGGGAACATCCTTTCTGCCTCCCTTCACGTGCTTTGAGCACCAACGCGCCCCTTGCAAGCTGTCATCTGGTCAACAGGGGTAGAGGCGGGACTGCGAGGACCAGCATTCCTAGCGGCGTGGATCGGCCGCAGCTGGTCCTCTTCCCGCCCCCTCCTCCTCCTCTTTAAAATCTGTGTGGAGTGAGTGAGCCTTGGGACCCTTCCTGCAAAGAAGCGCTGTTCCTGTGCTGTTGCTGTCTGGCCACTTCGCCACGCCTCGCGGCCCCCGCTTCGCGGGAGCCGCTCGTAGGCTTAGACTCTCACTGGGGAACATCCTTTCTGCCTCCCTTCACGTGCTTTGAGCACCAACGCGCCCCTTGCAAGCTGTCATCTGGTCAACAGGGGTAGAGGCGGGACTGCGAGGACCAGCATTCCTAGCGGCGTGGATCGGCCGCAGCTGGTCCTCTTCCCGCCCCCTCCTCCTCCTCTTTAAAATCTGTGTGGAGTGAGTGAGCCTTGGGACCCTTCCTGCAAAGAAGCGCTGTTCCTGTGCTGTTGCTGTCTGGCCACTTCGCCACGCCTCGCGGCCCCCGCTTCGCGGGCGCCGCTCGTAGGCTTAGACTCTCTCTGGGGAACATCCTTTCTACCTCCCTTCACGTGCTTTGAGCACCAACGCGCCCCTTGCAAGCTGTCATCTGGTCAACAGGGGTAGAGGCGGGACTGCGAGGACCAGCATTCCTAGCGGCGTGGATCGGCCGCAGCTGGTCCTCTTCCCGCCCCCTCCTCCTCCTCTTTAAAATCTGTGTGGAGTGAGTGAGCCTTGGGACCCTTCCTGCAAAGAAGCGCTGTTCCTGTGCTGTTGCTGTCTGGCCACTTCGCCACGCCTCGCGGCCCCCGCTTCGCGGGAGCCGCTCGTAGGCTTAGACTCTCTCTGGGGAACATCCTTTCTGCCTCCCTTCACGTGCTTTGAGCACCAACGCGCCCCTTGCAAGCTGTCATCTGGTCAACAGGGGTAGAGGCGGGACTGCGAGGACCAGCATTCCTAGCGGCGTGGATCGGCCGCAGCTGGTCCTCTTCCCGCCCCCTCCTCCTCCTCTTTAAAATCTGTGTGGAGTGAGTGAGCCTTGGGACCCTTCCTGCAAAGAAGCGCTGTTCCTGTGCTGTTGCTGTCTGGCCACTTCGCCACGCCTCGCGGCCCCCGCTTCGCGGGCGCCGCTCGTAGGCTTAGACTCTCTCTGGGGAACATCCTTTCTGCCTCCCTTCACGTGCTTTGAGCACCAACGCGCCCCTTGCAAGCTGTCATCTGGTCAACAGGGGTAGAGGCGGGACTGCGAGGACCAGCATTCCTAGCGGCGTGGTCCTCTTCCCGCCCCTTCCTCTTGTTTTTTCCTTCATAGCTTGTGTGGACAACGCGCACGCGGGACGCGCGCGGGGCAACGGCCGGGGCGAAGACCGGGCTAAGAGCGGGCCGTTTGAGGCCGTTCGAGGACGGCCGAGGACGGCCCTGGCCCACCCCCCTTATTGCTCCTAACCTGCTTGTTATTGTATCATCGTGCTGAGACAGGTTAGCTTAAACTGAAGCCCCCTAGTTAGTAAGTCGAGTGACGACCCTGATCTTATCGCAAGCACCATGAGTACTAGGATGACACGTAGCAAAGCCTCCAAAGGTGGTTCACAAATCTGTGGCCCTATGGACGACTTCATCACCCGCACAAATATAGCCATCGATGAAGAAATATCTAAACTTCAAACCCGGGTATCCCTAGAATTGGTAGCTGCACGTAGGCTGTCCGAGGTAATTGCCCTCTCGAAAAAATCATCCCTAGGACATATAGCCTCTGCTGTCACTCCAGCACGCCCTGCCCGCCCAAATAGTATTACCACCCAGGTTGATTTACACCAGCCCCCGATTACTTCCACCCTCACTCCGCCCTTAGAACAATCTCGCATTACAGAAGAGCTAAGTTTCGCTGCACCTTCTCACGCCCAGACCCCCACCCTTAATCCCCTTTCCCAAGTATTCCCAACTACTTCCCGTGTTAGTGGTGCACAACCCAAAAGAAAACGCCAATCACGCTCAGCCTACTCTCGTATAAAGGCAAAGGTCGCAGTCTCCCGCCAGCTCACAATGACCAACACTCAGGCATGTAATGCTTTACCTGAGGGTTCCTCGAGCACACAGTCAGTATGCCAAAGTATGGGAGAGGGTCCAGCCAACACCACCCCAGTAGACGAGGGGGCGCAGGTACAAGACCAGGGAAGGAATGATAAGGAATTTATAGATCAAGTCTGGGAAACATTAAAAAAACTTCTCTCACCACTCGACTTAAGATTGTCTAGGATAGAAAACAATCCACTCGAGATGGAGAAGAGCATTATTGCTCTGGCCACTCTTGGCCTGAGAAGTCTCGAAAACCAGGGCGTGTCCTTATCTGACCCACTTTCGCCAGCCCCTGTTTTGCAAGCTGAGCAGCACCCCCCACCAGTACCTGTTGCTGTAAGGCCTGTTCCTAAGCCGAGGACTGTGGCTGTGGATCAAGTTTCCATAACCGCTAAACCTCAGGCTACCAAACCGCAGATTCCCACACGGAACTCTAAGCCTGGAATAGTAAATCCAAACCTGGTAGCATCCGCCAGACCCCAGCCTGCCGAAACCCAGGGTCCTCGTCCAAAAGAAAATTTTGGAGGAGGCTATATAGACCTTCCACCAGAGGCCAATGACTATGTGGTCGTGTTGACAGGCGTCCCTGTGATTGGCACTGACCAACACGAAAACCACTGGTCATTGAAAAATAAAACTATGCACTGGCTTAACGTCAACAGACCGATTCCCAATGGCAAAAGAAGCCGAGTAATGATGGTCCGTAGAATACCCTGGGTGGGCCCAACCAAGAAATCTAAGCAAGGGGACTGTGTAGTTGTAACTTTTGAAGACCCACATATGGCGCACCATATCTGTTCCTGGCCAACTAGTGAAGATTCTTTAGTCATACCAAGGCCGCTATCCTATTTTTACCCCCCACGCCAATTGCATACCCAAGCGGATAACTGGTCCTTGGTGCAGCACCACCCATGGAACACCCATCCCATGAGGCAAAAGAATACTCTTTTACACTGGAATGGCCTTTCAACCTACAATAGATTTGGAGGCCTGGAGGAGGTCGATTGACTTTCTATGTTCCCAGCATGCCCACAACTAGAAAAAGCATTGTCTCCACATGTTATAGACATAATTGGAAATCCAACCAACGGCCCTCCAACTAGCCAAGCCGGGCTTCTGACTCTCTTGCCCCGGGCCATGGAACCGATCAAAATGGCCATTTTAGATTGCAAAAGAGTGGAAACGAGGCCAGACAGCCCCTGTTCGATCCCCCCTCCTCCAGTACAATCTAATCCAATGGAGCTCGACCTGCCTGTTAGAGTTGCCTCCCCAGGCGATTCTTCACTGAGGGTCTTAAGCTGGAATGTGGCTGGCCTTGCACGTAACTTTGATAACCCGGAATGGAACACCTTCCTGGCACCCTATGACATTTGCTTGCTACAGGAAACATGGTGCCAGGAACCTAGACATAGAGTGGGGTTTTCGACCTTCTATGTTCCGGCTGTATGTCACCAAGGTTCTAAAGGACGCCCATCCGGTGGTCTTCTCATCTGGATCAACATAGCACTAGACCTCCGTGTTTCTCAAAGGACCACCGAAACACCTGACCTTCAATGGCTAACAGTGCACTACAAAGGGGGAAGTAAACTAGAACTATTTAATCTCTACTTAAGGGGCATTAGGAACGGAGGATCTCTAAACTCTTTAGGCTTAAGCAACTACCTGTCTGCCTGTGACGCCGACTCTCTCGTCCTGCTGGCAGGCGATTTTAATTGCTGTTTTGAGCCTTTAGCCAAAGAAGATATTCTGGATACCAACGAGGAGGATAACAGGAGGGGCATCCCTATTTTGAACCTCGAACCGATCCCTAAATGGACACAAAAGGCGATCGATATAAATGCTCTTTGCATGGAGCATAACTTGAGAGCAACGAATGGGCGTTCTAAATCAGATCCCATGGGTGCCCATACATACAATAGGACGGGCCACTCATCCAGAATTGACTTTGTTATGCTCAACTATAACCTCTGGCCATATCATCAAGACATGGAGGTTATAGAGACCTGTGACAGCGACCACAACCCTCTCGCTTTAACCATTTCTGTCCCCTGGCAAACTGGGTCTCAAGAAACCACTAATCAGTTATGGAAAGCTTCACATGAGATTCTTCCCTCAAACTGTGGCAGACGTCTTAAATGGGCAAGAGTCTCAGCGGATGAGGCTAGGATGTCACAAGCTGAAACCATCTTACTAGAGGCTGAATCTAGGCTTGATAGCACGAATAGCGATAGCAAGATGTTTTTATCGTTATTTACGGAGACTGTAACGGCACTAAGTGGGCTGTTCACCATTCCCAAACCCAGCTCCAGAACTGCTTCAAAGGGGGCCCTGAGAACAAGTGAAAAGTGGTTCACAGCCAAGTGTCGACTTGCTAAGGGTGATCTTGTTGCTGCAGTAAAAGGAAAAGACCAAGCTACCATCAGGTCTGCAAGGAAAATTTATAGGAAAACTGTGACTGAGGCCAAGCGGACATATGATTTCAACTTTTGGTGTGACCTAACGGAGGCGAGCACAAGGAAAGATGCTAAGGGGTTCTGGGACTTGCTAAGATCAAGAGTCAAGCCCATTGATCAACAACTGACTTGTAATATCCCTGGCGTTGCCTGGTTTGCCCACTTTTCGAAATTGTATTCGGCTCAGACAGGGCCTCCGCAACCAGACCCGCTCCCAAGGCTCAGTTCCACAGATCTCCCACCAAATGAAGTCCTATTTACCACCTTGGAAGTAGAGAAGGCAATCAGGTGTATTGTTTCTAACAAAGCGGCAGGACCTGATGGGATCCCGGGCGACTTGATAAAAAATAATCCCCCATTTTGGAGCAGACTAATTGCTGCTCTTCTTAATGAGGTTATGTTGGGGGGGTCTTTCCCTGACTCTTGGAGGGGCGCTGAAGTAGTCCCCATTTTCAAGAAGGGTAGCAGGGAAGACCCAGCCAATTACCGCCCCATCAGTTTGCTGGATTCGACGCAAAAGGTAGCGGGGAAAGTGGTATTGGGCAGGATTCTGGAGTGGGTGGATGAAAATCAGATATTGTCTGATTTCCAAGCGGGTTTTAGATCAGGGACAGGCACCGTCGAGCAGACATTCCGCTTTTTAATGCTCTATTGGAAGGTAGTGGTGCTAGGAGGGGGCAGCTTATACTTAGTCTTCATAGACTTAAAAACAGCCTTCGACCTGGTTCCAAGAGCATTATTGTGGAAGGTCCTTGACGAGTTAGGTCTACCTCCCTATTTGTTGGCCTTGCTGATAAAATTCCATGAAAACACCTTTGCCCAAATCAGATGGGGTGCCCAGGGAGAAAAAACCCCGTGTATTCCAGTAGACAGGGGCGTCCGCCAGGGGTGTGTGCTTGCCCCCACTCTGTTTTCGCTTTACGTCAATGGAGTGGTGGAGCACCTTCTTCAACATCCTGCAGATGCACCATCCCTGGCTGGAAGGAAAATCCCGACGCTCCTGTTTGCGGACGACACCCTCCTGATTTCGAAATCACCTGCAGGCATACAGTTATTACTTTCCAGCTTGAAGGCCTTCTGTGACACCAAGGGACTGGCCATAAATATTGGCAAGACTAAATTTCTTGTCCTCAACCCCCCTAAGAAATCTGTTAAGCCCCCCACTCTAGACTCTGTCACATTAGAACGGGTCAAAGAATTTGACTATCTAGGCATACGTCTTTGTGATAGTATGAGCTGGAAGGCCCATCACCAAAAAGTGTTTCTAACCCATAAGAGGGTTGTTGGTGCTTTACTTAAAGAGCAGTGTGCTTCCTCCATAAAACCTATTGGGGCACTTCTTGATATTTATAGGGGTAGGGTTGTGAGTGCAGCACTGTATGGCGCAGAACTTTGGGGTACCCAGAGAGTGGATACTTTGGCCCACCTAGAAAATAAATTTCACAAAGATCTGATGAGGCTACCCCAGAGCACCCCCACAATCCCCCTCTTGCTGGACGCAGGTACTCGTCCAATCTGCGAGCAAGCTAAATTACGCCCCTTACTATTATGGTCTAGAATTTGGAACGTCCCCGAACTCCACAGCTATGCAGACGCCCTAAAAGATGTACTGTCCTTACCTGGCTGGCATAAGATCGCCTGGCTCAGAGAGGTCAAGAGGGCATTATACAAGCTCGGTCTGGGAGCTGCGTGGGAAAATAAAACAGCACCTCCTAAACAAGAACTGAAGAAGGCTTACTGGTCTTGGGTGGATAACGAGAGACTTGGTAAATCAAATCACCCAAGATCTGTTGCCAACTTCTTGATGGTTAAAGATATCCCCTCCAGAGAACCATATTTGGACTTGATTCACAGTTCACATGATAGGGCTTTATATTTTAAATTCAGGGTTGGGGTCTTACCTTTATGTCAGTTTACCTCTACCTGGAAACCACCACTGCAAACTGTACCCTATTGCCCATTCTGCGAGCTAAAAATCGAATCTGTCGCACACTTTCTATTTGAGTGTCGAGTCTATATGGCCCCTAGACGGAGGTGGTTGAAGCCTCTTTGTAGGAGCGTGGGAACTCGCTCACATCTGGAAGCTATAAGAATACTGCTCTCAGATACAAGACCCTTTTTTGCCATTTGTTTGGCCAAATTCCTAGGCTGGGCTTGGCGCATAAGATCTGCTAAACAACTGATGATACAGTAAAGTGTCCCTTTTTCATTTCTCATAAATTTTAAGATTATCTCGTGTAAATATGAAATGTTTTTAATGGTAATACGAATTGTAAATTGCTTTGTTTCGACCATTGTTTTTATGCTGTCATGTTTTGCTTTTATGATATGTTTCTATATCGAAATAAAGCTTTACTACTACTATAAACAAAAGATTCTCTTTTTTTCTTAGTTAACGTTATTAGCACATCCTGTCTACTGACCCCAAAAATAACAAGATCTGTACTTACTTTAACTGGTCTTCTATGATTTTACTCACTTCTTGCCAGAAGCCTTCGATATGCACATCATCCGCTCTTGGCGTCCAGTAAGCTCTATGGGAAGGAAAGAGGTGATTTCTCTTTAAAGTAGCAGACTTCACAATCGACCAGCATTTATTCATTGATACTTGCCACAGGTCTTGAGGATCCAGCGCCGGCAGATCTTTCGCCCAGATCGCATCGGGAATCAGAAACTCTTCCTCTCCGGCTTTCACAAGTGCCCAGTACCATGTTGCTATTTTTTTTTCTTCGGGGGATTCTTTATCATAGTTGTTTCCACAATCCTGTTTCCGGTGTATTTCTCCTTCACTGTTTTTGCCCAACTAGTGAGCTGATAGTATTTGAATTTTGAGAGGGATGCACTTACATTCGTGCACAAAGTTTCCCAATCTGTTATGTTGTTGCCAACCAATAGCTGGCCCCATACTCGAAACCCTGATGTTTTGAGAGGTATTGCCAAATTGTCCTTAAGACATTCCGGAGTTCCTGGAGAGTCCCATATTGTCGCGAACTCACTGTAATATGGGATATTTAAAGTGCACCTAATTTGATACCATAGCTTAGCTGCTGCTCTCAGAGTCTTCAGTTTCACTTTTTTGAAATATTTTGGGTGACCAAATTTGAATAGAAAGTGACCTGTATTTCCCGTCATTGCTCTAAGATGTTCCGGATACAAGTCATAATTATTTAGTAGAACCCTCATTTGCTTGAATTGGAAGGCTCTATAATATTCCACTAAATCTGGACTAGCAACTCCTCCTTCTACTTTTTTTCTTCGTAGTTTACCCCAGGATATACATGTACTTTTAGACATCCAAATGAAGCTCGCTATTTCTCCTTGTATTTTTTTAAGTGTTTCCCTCTTAAATTCCAATGGAATTGCACTAAATAGGAATGTGTATTTTGGAAGGATAGACATTTTAATTATGTTGGATCTACCGAGAAAGGTTAAAGAGAGGCCCCCCCATGCTTTCAATAACTTTTTCACGTCAGCTGTTACCCTGTCCAAGTTTAGATTGGTTATCTTATCAAGGTTTTTAATCAGGTCTATTCCCAAATATCTGATTTTCTCCCTGGTATAGATATTATTTACCTGGGTATTCCAACTCATTATCTCCGTTTTTGATTGATTTATTTGGTAACCTGATACCCTCCCAACATTTTTTAAAGTGTCATCAATAGCTTGGACAGAGCCTGCATAGTTATTCGTGAAAATCATCACATCATCTGCATACAATGCTATTTTTTTTTCCCAGTTCTGATAAATAAATGGAGTTATTTCAGGATGAACTCTGAGCCTATTTGCCAAAGGCTCAACATATAGGTTAAAAAGAAGGGGAGACAAGGGGCATCCCTGACGGGTCCCTCTGAATATGGGGATATTTTCTGTTAAATTCCCGTTAATTAGGACCTTAGCTTTTGGTGTTCGATACATTTCTTTAATTGCTCCGTGAAAGTTTTCTCCCAGGTTGTATTTCACTAAAGTTGCATTCAAGAAAGTCCAATTAACTCTATCAAATGCTTTGGCCGCATCCAGTGTTATTATTGTCAGGGGAATTTTTTCGCTTATTGCTATGTCTATTGACCCGATAAGCTCCTGTGTAAGATCCTGTAAATGCCTACCCCTTATAAACCCTTTCTGATCTTCTTTTATCAGTTTTCCTGCGATATTACCAAGCCTCTTTGCTAGAATTTGTGTATAGATCTTATAATCACAATTAAGTAAGCTTATGGGACGGTAAGATTCACATTTAACTGGATTTTTGCCGGGTTTTAACGGGATGCTTATAGTAGCGTCGTTCCATGAGTCAGGAAGTTTCCCCTTCTCAAGATAAATTATATTTAACAAATTTGTAAGCGGGGAAGCAATAACCTCTCTAAGTTTACTATATAATTCGTTGGGGAGTGCGTCTGGACCTGCTGCTTTACCACTCTTCAGACCTTTCATTACTTCTTCTACCTCCTCTTTGGCAATTGGAGCATTCAAATCTTCTTTTTCTAGGCTAGTTAACTCGGGGAGTTCCAGTTTGCGTAGATATTCTTCTAAATCCTCACTTAGTGGGACAATGTCTTCAGTATACATTATTACCCCTTCATCCGAACAAGGGACTGAGCCACCTTGTGGTAGGATATTAAGTATTTTATTTCTGTTAGCATCTGTCTTTGTTTTCCATGCCAACAGCTTACCACATCCCTCGCCATATTCATAATGAGCGAGCTTGCTCACTTCCCATCTCTCTCTGACCTTACTCTCTAGGTTTCCTGTTAGTCTATCCTCGTGTACCGTCTTATCTATTTCCAACTTCTTTTTCTTTTCCAGATCTACCTCGGCTTCTATTAGTAGCTCTAAATTTTTGATATCAGTTTCCAGGTTTCTAACCTCTTGTTTTGATAATTTTGTTTTATGAGCGGCCAGACTAAGTATGTTCCCTCTAATAACAGCCTTGTATGCATCCCATGTAATTTGAGGAGATACTCCCTCTTTATTATTTTCAAAAAACTCCATCGACTCTTTTTTTAGATTCTCAACGATTTGGGTATCATTAAAAATGGTCCGATCCACCGTCCATCTCATAAAAGTTTGTTCCTTACCCATCTGGGTTTTAAGTAGTACGGCGGAGTGATCTGATAGTAGGGCTGGTAAGTGCTCAACTTAGATAATTTTACTCGCTATCGTTTTCTCTACCAAAAAAAAATCGATTCTAGAATGAAGGCCCAGTCTTTTATTTTTGAAGGTGAATGGGTAGTTTTTATCCCCTTTCTCCTTCCAGATGTCCACCAACCCCAGATCTTTTCTGTAGATCCCCAACCATTCCCTAATTTTTGGTAAATTTATATGCTTCATAGGGGGAAGGCGATCTATCTTGGGATCTGGAATCAAATTAAAATCTCCTCCTAAAACCACTGGAGATTCAGACGATAGTAAAAAAGTGTATAAATTTTGTAGCGGGGTGAGATCATCTAGATTTGGCCCATAATACCCAGCTATCGTGTATGGGGTGTTGTGAATTTTTACCCTAACAATTGCCCATCTACCTTTTCTATTCAATTCAATTTTCTCAATTCTAGCCTTTACTGATTTTTTGAAAAGTATAGCTATCCCCTTAACAACACAATCCTGATCTGTGCAGACATAACAATCTACCCACCCCGTTTTCTTTATAATGTCATCCCATTCCTTCTTTAACAAATGTGTCTCTTGTAAGATTATAATCTCACAGTCTGTCACCCTTAGATACTCCAGAATTCGACGCCTTCTACTTGGTAGCCTTAACCCATTTATATTCCATGATAGAATGTTAACATTTCTTCCTGACATTTCTTCTTTCTCCTACACTTGCATAGTGTTTTACCCAGGTTTCTCTTAACTGAGCTTGGCAGGTCCTTTTAACTCCCTTTGCTTTTTCAATTTCTTTTTCTGCATTCTGAGGATATTTTTCAATTTTTTCCCTAATTTGCTCCCCACCCCTGTGCATTTTTTTTGTACTTTTATGTTTCTTGAATTCTAAAAGAACCCACCCTGGGGAAGCCTCCATCTTTTTCTTTTGGGGGTGTATTAATAGCCCCTTCTGAGCTCCATGACTGCCCATTTTTTTTATTTTTTTTTATCACCATATGTAAACTCTTCTCGTAGTTTTATTTATTTTTTTGATTGTGTGAGTTATATGAATTATACTTTTAAGTATTTATTTAAACACACACTTTCTAGAATTAAATCAACAAGAATTAAATCAATAAACCTTTTCTCCTTTTCTCCTATAAGAATTAAAATTCAAACTCCAGTAGACAACCCAGATTGACTCCTTACTAATAATAATAATAATAATAATAATAAAGGAGTTTGTAAAGCGCATGGTGACGCCATCTCGGCGTGTCCCCGCGCTGTGGAGAAAAGTCAGAGCCAAGATAGGGTAGTTTAGGAAGAAAACAGATAAGTTTTTAAAAGTTTCCTAAACAAGGGCTCTGAATCCGCTTGCCTGATATTCATGGGAAGAGAGTTCCATTCTTTGGCAGCCATAACACGAAAGGAACATCCGCCCATTCTGGCTTTCTTGACGCGGGGAATTTTAAGCAGACCAGTTCCCCCCGAGCGGAGAATTCTAGTAGGCTCGTATGGAATAGCCAGATCTGTCAAATAAGAGGGAGCTTTGTGAGAGATAATCCTATAGCAGGTTAGAAGCGCTTTAAATAGGACTCTCTTTTTTATGGGGAGCCAGTGCAGAGTGGCTAGGGCTGGCATAGAGGCTGACCTTTTCGGAAGTCTAAGGACTAGACGTGCTGCTGTATTTTGGAGTACTTGAAGTCTCCTAAAATTTTTTTGTGAGGTTCCGAGCAAGAGCACATTGCCGTAGTCTATCCTCGAGGTCACTAAAGCATGGGTCATAATGCGCCTGGCTTCCAGGGGGAGAAGATCTAGGGTGCGGTTAAGGGTCTTCATTACCCCAAAGCATTTCCCAACCACTTTATGTACATGGTTGTCATAAGAAAGTCTGGGATCAACCCAGATACCCAGATTCTTAGCTGCTTTACAGGGAGTAGGCAGCGGTCCCAGGCATGATGGCCACCACTCCTTGGTCCAGCTCGCCTCCCTTCCCCCAATTACCAGAACCTCCGTTTTTGAACCATTAAGCTTTAGGCAATGCTGGGTCATCCAACCTGCCAGAGCCTGCATGCAGGTTTTAAAATTGTTAGCATCAGTGGAGGGTGCTTGAGACAGGGAGAGCAGGAGTTGGGTATCGTCGGCATATGAAACTAATTCAATGCCGTACGATTCAACCACTTCCGCCAAAGGGGCCATATAGAGATTGAACAGGGTGGGGCTCAGGGCGGAGCCCTGAGGTACCCCCTGTTCTAATGTTATACTATTAGAGCGATGTATGCCTCTCTGAACCTGGAAGCATCGGTTGGTGAGAAAGGCTTTAAGCCAGCCCAGCGCTTCCTGGGTGACCCCGGCTTTGTTCAGACACTGCAGCAAGATGGAATGTGCCACAGTGTCGAACGCGGCACTAAGGTCAAGCATAATCAAAGCCATAGTCTGGCCCGCATCCGCACCTGCACGTATAGTTTCGGTCGCTCTCAGAAGGGCGGTTTCTGTGGAAAATCCTGCCCTGAACCCAGATTGAGAGCTGTGGAAGGCCTTATTCGACTCTAGATGGGCCATGAGTTGGCTGTTAGCTATTTTTTCGGCCACCTTCGCCAGATACGGTAGCAGCGAGATAGGTCGTAAGTTTTCAAGGGTATCCTGCCTTAAGTTGGGTTTCTTCTTTATAGGAAGTACAATGGCTTGCTTCCACTCCACGGGGAGGATGGCCGTAGAAAAGGAGAGTTGGAGAATATATCTAAAATGTTGTTCCAGGACTTTAAGGCTAGCTACTAAGATCTTAGGAGGCGCAGGATCACGAGGGGACCCTGACTTAATGCTTGTACAGATGTTAATTAAGGTTTTAGTACAAGGAACAGTAAAGCGATCGAGGCATGCCTTATCCTGAGTGATCTCCAAATTCTCAGTGAACGCAGAGCCCGAGGGCAGATCCTTTGAAAAATTCGCATAGATGTTAGTAATTTTGCTAGCAAAGTATCTCGCAATATCGTTACATGCTTCCACAGAGTCATTCTGGGTATTACTCTCACTAGATACTACCGAGATTTCTTTAAAGATTTTAAAGAGCTCCTTTGAGGAGTTCTCAGCCTCTCCAATGCGGGTCTTATAATACCGTGCTTTAGAGGAACGAATAAGTTTGTAATATCCTGCTTGCGCTATTTTATATTGAGATTTGGCTTTGGGGCAGAAGTTAATGCGCCATTCTCGTTCCAGTTTTTTACAAGCGGATTTTGCCACCTGAAGTTCCGAAGTAAACCACGGGGAAGGTTTTCTAGTTTGCCTGGTGATTAGTGAACTGCGGATAGGAGCAGTCTTATCTAGGGCAGTTATGACATGGTTCTTCAGGCATGAATAGGCAGCCTCACAATCTGACCCTCCAGGAGGTTCAGCCGCAGCAAGAATGTCGATGAAAGTATCTAAGTTTAAATTTTTCCATTTACGACATTGGTACAGCTGCGTACTATCACTCCTAGTTTCAGGCTCGGACAGCCAAATTCGTAAGGGAATGACAAGATGGTCCGACCAAGGCACGGGTATTGGAGGAAGCGTTTCTACTCCATTCCAATTACCAAATATGGGGTCGATCAGATGACCTTGTTTGTGAGTAGGCTCTTGGTTCTTAAGAGTGAGCTGCAGGGAAAGTAATTCATCTTTTATATATACTTGATCTTTCATTTGTTCTAGGAAAAGGGCAACTTCAGCAGGGTCCCTAATATTATGCATTTTGTTTCTCCACATGATTCTGAGGCTAGCCGGGAACTTCATTTGTACTGTGGCTCCTAGACTTTTTAATTCCTGCATATATTGACCTAGTTCCCATTGTCTGTCTTGCGTAGATTTGGAGATATCCGACCTAATCCTAAAGGTCCAATCATCTTTATTGAGAGGACCTTTTTTTAGTGCCTCGCTCAGGATTCTTTTTTTAATGTTGTATGTTTTGAAATTTACTAAGATTTTCCTTGGATTTTTCTTTTCTTTATTTCTGCCAAAGGGTTCTGATGAACTCTTTGTATGTCGTCTTCAAGTCCTGATTCTTTTGTCCATGGAAAATATTCCTCAAGAAGCTGCACTGTGAATTTCTTGATATCTACCCCTTCTTTACCTTCGGGGACATTTAGTATTGGTATGTTATTTTTTCTTGCCTGATTTTCCAAGGATTCCAATTTTTCGCTCGTACTCCTTTTGCTCTCTTTTAGGACCCTTATGTCTTTTTCATTTTGTTCTACTTTATTGGGGTGCTGCTCGTAGGCTTGTCATTGTTGCTCTCTCACCTGGGATTGAAGTCGGACATCGGGGCTCACTCGAGGAAATCTCCGTGGACGCTGTGCAGAGTGGGGGTGATTTTAACTTTGAGTGTTAACGGTCCGGGACTGCGAGGACCAGGCTGCTTGGCGAAGTTACCAGCTGTTCCCTCTTCCCGGCCCCTCCCCCGCAGGTACATAACGCCTCGCGGCCCCCGCTTCGCGAGAGCCGCTCGTAGGCTTGTCATTGTTGCTCTCTCACCTGGGATTGAAGTCGGACATCGGGGCTCACTCGAGGAAATCTCCGTGGACGCTGTGCAGAGTGGGGGTGATTTTAACTTTGAGTGTTAACGGTCCGGGACTGCGAGGACCAGGCTGCTTGGCGAAGTTACCAGCTGTTCCCTCTTCCCGGCCCCTCCCCCGCAGGTACATAACGCCTCGCGGCCCCCGCTTCGCGGGAGCCGCTCGTAGGCTTGTCATTGTTGCTCTCTCACCTGGGATTGAAGTCGGACATCGGGGCTCACTCGAGGAAATCTCCGTGGACGCTGTGCAGAGTGGGGGTGATTTTAACTTTGAGTGTTAACGGTCCGGGACTGCGAGGACCAGGCTGCTTGGCGAAGTTACCAGCTGTTCCCTCTTCCTGGCCCCTCCCCCGCAGGTACATAACGCCTCGCGGCCCCCGCTTCGCGGGAGCCGCTCGTAGGCTTGTCATTGTTGCTCTCTCACCTGGGATTGAAGTCGGACATCGGGGCTCACTCGAGGAAATCTCCGTGGACGCTGTGCAGAGTGGGGGTGATTTTAACTTTGAGTGTTAACGGTCCGGGACTGCGAGGACCAGGCTGCTTGGCGAAGTTACCAGCTGTTCCCTCTTCCCGGCCCCTCCCCCTCCACCTTATAGGCGAATTCCCTATCCACGCGCAAGCGGGACGCGCGCGGGGCATAGCCCGGGGCTAAGCCTGGGCAAAGGGTGGGCCCTCTTAGGCCCTCAGAGGCCGGAAGAGGCCGGGCAGGGCTTGGATATTAACAACTTAGGTATCACGACATATTACTACTGAAATGGCCATGATTGAAAACAAAGTTCAAGGGGAGAAGTCGGGAGGCGTGCTAAATGGTCCCTTAGACAGTTACTTTAAGAGGATTAGTATGGATGAAGAAAGGGGTACTGTATTGGCTGAACGCAGAACTGAGCGTCGTCGCTCAGTTGAGAATATGAAACGTAGGCCTCTCGAGATCTCTAGTTCCCAAGTTCTCCTGAGAGACGATGGTAGCAGTGGTACCCATGATGACCCTCCCACTCAAGACAGTGTTCCCTTCTTATTACGTGATTGTTCACCAACCGATTGTGCTCCTAGTGTACATGTTATTAGCGACTCTCTTCCCATAAATTGTATAGATAGCTCTGTGGCTCCCAAAACACAACTTTTACGCCGCGTAAAAACAATAGGGAAAAAGGCTAAGAATTTGGTCAAGGGGAAAATTCATGGCCCTCCCCCAAGGAAAATAAGACGCAAGGAAGGGGCAGGCCTGACTAAATCTAGGATCAACCATTCAGTCTTTGGCCAACACACTAAGGCTGCAAATGTAAATGATTTGGGGCCAGACATCGGGCCAGATAATAGGACAAAATTGACCTCTCTCCCCCCTTCTACAGGCTCTGCTATAGTAGCAAATAACCCCTTGACTGAAGTGTTCCCCGATGATTCACCTCAGTCGGTGGTTCTTTCTACCGCTTTTCAATCCAAATTGGGGGATTTGCTTAGGACTTTTATATCACCTATTACTGACAGTCTGAGAAGGTTGGAGCTTAGGTTGGAGGATGTTGAATCCGCACTGAGAAATATGATTGTCGCGTATAAGACCCAAGTGATTAGGCTAACTTCCTTGGCCCCGCTACCCCCTACTAATGTCTCATATGAAATTCCCCCTGTTATTAACAACATACCGCAGGCATCCAATCACTTAGTGTCTGACAATCATAGGGAAGAGTCTTTAGCAACTGTGAAACATTTAACTAATAAACCCACCATTGACACTTTAGAGGGGACTACCATTGCTGCGATGGGGACTAAACATCAGGAGCGGGGAAGCGCTAGTCGGAATGGAGGCTCAGGGAATCACGGTCCTCAGGTAGAATTACCTCCCGAAGCTGTGCCCTTGGTGGTGGTCCTGACGGGGGTTCCGACATTGACAGACAATAAAAGAGAAGACTATCACCAGTTGAAAAATAAAACTATACACTGGTTAAGCATACACAGACCAATAACTAAGAACCTTAATGGAGAGATATTGCATGTTAGACGTCTCCCTTGGCTTGGTAGCAATTGTAAAGATATTGAGGGTGATATAGTTCTGATTAATTTTAGAGACCCAGGAGCGGTTGATTTCATATTGAACTGGCCCTTGGGAAATAGTAATAGTCAAATTAGTCCCCGAGCCTTGACTTATTTTTATCCTAGGTCCCTAGTGTTCCCTCAATTCTATGCTAGGAACACGGCCAGTGCTCACCAAATTATTCCTACAGTATCACATGGTAGGAAAGTGCTACCTGACCCTCAAGGATGGACCACGATTCCTCCTAGAGGTACTAGGATTAGCAACCAGAGATTGGAGCACGTAAGACCTTTTACACCTCTGGAGCTAGCAAATAGGTTTGATGTTTTTTCGGGCATGGACGACTGTGATTGAAGCTTAAAGACCGGGAAGGGTAACTGGGGTAGTCTAAGTACTACTAGGGTAGAGGGTAATATAAATGTGTTCCGAGATGAGGTCATTGAATCTCCCTCCAGGGACATCACTCCCCTAGATCCTAAAAGTGTGGTTGGAACTAGGTCTTATGCTACCACTCACCCATTTCCTTTGGACCGTTCTAGTAATGGAAGCTATTTCTTAACCCCTATAGACCCCTCTGAAACCTCTAATGAAATGATCTCACGGGTATCGATTGGTGACAAGGGAGTCATTCTTCCCCAACCCAGTAGTGGTAAGGAGGTTATTCGTCTGGTATCTTGGAACATAGCCGGGTTAGGGAGAAAGTTGGCCCTTCCTGAATGGAACAACTTTATTGAAAAGTTTGATATATGTATGTTCCAAGAAACCTGGAGCTTATTACCTTTATATAAAGATGGATATGCAACCTTTTGGGTACCCGCTTATAGCTGTGGCAAGGGTAGACCAGCCGGGGGTCTTCATGTATGGATAAGAATAGATTTAAATTGGAACATTTCAACACATGACCCGGGTTGTAGGGACATACAACACCTCTCATTTGATGGTCAAACGAAGGATAGTAGGATTGAGCTATTTAATATCTATGCCAGAGGGACTCCGGGAGACAAATCGTCTTGTACTTTTATGTTGTTAGAACAGGCATTAACTAATTGCCCCACAAACTCTAAAATACTGGTGGGGGGGGATTTTAATTGCACATTCGAACCCCTAAGTGGGGATGAACCCCTGGGCACAGAGGAGGAGGACGCTAGTTGGTCTATCCCCACATTGTTACTACCCCCGATCAAAAAATGGTCAGCAAAGGCACTACAGATTAATGCTCTTACCGTGGATTTTAATTTAAGAGCATTAAATGGCAGAACATCCTCTGATCGAGACGGAGCCATGACGTTTAATAGACTTAGTGGCCCGTCTAGAATAGATTATATCCTAATGGATGTCACCATGTGGTGTGACTTAGTTGACATGGAGGTGGTTCCTTCGCAGGATAGTGACCATAACGCCCTATGTTTGACATTAGGTTGGAGCAACTTAAAAGGTGGCAAGAATCCAGCCCCGTTGAAGTTAACAAAAGAGGTGGTCCCATATGATGGTAATCGTAGACTGAAATGGGACAAGGTTAGTACCCACCCAGATAAATTGGCAAGGATAAAGGTACACATTGATGAACTGATTGGAGAGTTGGGGGGATTAACTTTAGGAACTGGGGATGCTCAGGAGTCGCCCTTTCCCATGATATATAAAAATGCCATTGAGGAAGTTGGCAAATATTTTTTAACCCAGAGCTCTAAATCAAAATCCCTCAAACCCAGTACCCCCTGGTACTCTGCAAAGTGTAGGTCTAAAAGACGGGAGCTAACAGTTGCTCTACGCAAAAGGAATCAACCCCTAGTTAGATTAGCTAGGAGGGAATATGCGAAGGAACAAGAGCGGGCAAAAAAAGAGTGGGAAGAACAGTTCTGGCAGGACCTCAAAGATGCATCTAAATTGAAAAATGCTTCGCTGTTTTGGGAATTGATTAATAAGGCCAGAAACCTTAATAGGCCTCATTTGGAAAATCACATCACTAGCCAACAATGGTACTCCCATTTTTTACATATATACGGCGGACAGGATGCAATTAATACTCCCTCTTATGTCCCTGGTGGCAGGGCCCCTTGTTTATCGACACTTGAGGAGCCATTCCTGACTTCGGAGGTAGTATTAGCCATAAGACATCTAACTCCAAAGAAGGCTGCTGGTCAAGATGGCATCCCGGGGGATCTTCTCCTGAAAGAACCCACAGCTTGGGCCACACTTATTGCATCAATAATGAATTTAATCTCCAAGGGACATCCTGTCCCAGACTCTTGGAAGGGCGCAGAGGTGATTACCGTTTACAAAAAGGGCGACAGGGATGACCCTGCCAACTACAGACCGATTAGTCTGATTGACGTGATCCAGAAAGTGGTTGGCAGGGTCATCATCCTGCGAGTGGGTGTATGGATGGAGGAAGAACAGATTCTTTCCCATTTCCAGGCCGGTTTCCGGAAAAAAGTGGGTACGATGGACCAGGTCTTCCGCCTATTTGCGATCTATTGGAAAACGGTGAAAATCAATCATGGTAGCCTTTACCTGGCCTTCATAGATCTCAGAATGGCGTTCGACCTGGTCCCTCGGGCTAGGTTATGGGATATTTTGGAGAAGATGGGTTTTCCGGGCCCTCTTCTGGACCTTATAGTAAAGTTACATGAGGGGAACTATGCGAGAATCAGATGGGGTACCCAAGGTCAATTGACCGAGAGGGTGCCCGTGAGAAGGGGAGTTCGCCAGGGATGTGTTATGGCGCCGACTCTTTTTTCCCTATTTGTGAATGGTGTGGTGGACTATCTGAGGGAAGAGCCGACGGACGCACCATCCCTGGCAGGGGAAAAAACTCCAACCCTTCTCTTTGCGGACGACACCATCCTGATCTCGAAATCCCCAGTAGGTCTACAAAAGTTACTACATCGCTTTAGTGAGTTCTGTAACGATAGGGGACTCACAATTAACACCTCCAAAACCAAACTCATGGCCCTATCCCCTTCCAAAAAATTTAGGAATAATCTCACCCTCAATGGTTAGACCCTGGAGATGGTGGACTCCTTTGACTACCTGGGTGTTAGGGTGAATAGCCGGATGAGTTGGAACGATCATCTGGCAAAAATGCAATTAAATTTTAAAAGAGTTGCTGGGGCGGTCATGCGAGAGCATAGAGCGTCTGCGAGTAAACCTGTAGCCCCTGCCCTCGCAATTTATGAAAGCCAAATTTTACCCACTGCCCTGTATGGTTCTGAACTCTGGGGGTTTGAGAACATCCCAGATTTAATTATTGCAGAAAACAAGTTCTTGAGGGATCTGGTCGCCCTCCCGGTTTCTACCCCATTAATACCATTACGGTTAGACATGGGCAGGCGCCCATTCAAAGAAATTGTGCGCCTTCGCCCCTTACTTTTTTGGATACGACTGAGAAGGACTGATGAGCTCAAGAACTATGCAGCTGCCTTGGATGAACTTATTTTGCTTGATAAAGGCAATAGGATCAAGTGGATGAGCAATTTGAGGCAGCTGATTGGTTACATAGGCCTAAGCGACCTCTGGAATAGCCAATCCCCGCCACCTAAACTCGTTATTAAGAAGTAGTACTGGGAGAGGGTCCAGCAGGAGACTTTGTGTAGAGACTCAGGGGGTTCTCTCACAGAGCGTTTCCTTGAGTTTAAAGGGACTAGGCTATTTGAACCATTCCTTGATTTTATCGAGAAACCCCTGGATAGATTACTATACTTAAAAGTCAGGTTTGGGATTCTCCCTGTAAATGCATTTACCTCTGGGTGGAATATTCAAAGTGGATTATCAAAGGCCTGTCCGTGCTGTGCAGCCCCTATAGAGTCCGTGGCTCATCTTATGTTCGCTTGCCCAGCATATAAGGTACCTAGGAGAAGTTGGTTAAAACCTTTATGTAAGGGCTTGGGCCTTAGATGCCATATAATGGCCATGCGGGTTCTATGTACTGACACATCCTCTCCCTCGTTAGTATGTGGTGTTGCCAAATTCATAGGAAGTGCTTGGAGGATAAGGATGAGAAGACTGAAGTCCTAATACACCTTGTAGATTGGAATACCTCTAGGAGGGTAGATCCCATGGGCATGTTAGTTGTCTCTGACAGTTATAAGGCAGGGGTTGTGTGGTTATGTTGTGGAAGGCAGAGTAAGCATGAGGAGTTTTAACTGTTTCTTTTATATTGTGAAATATTATGATGTTTGTTAGTCAAGTAAGGCTGATGTAGTATTGCCTTTTTATATTATGATGTTATATAGGCTATGATTATTGTATTTCTACTTTTATGATGAAAAATTATTTTATCGAATAAAGTATATTGACTGACTGACTGGAAAGCCCCTCAACTTCTGCTTCCACTTCAGTGACCCGATCGTTCAGTGCACTCATCTTTGTGTCTAGAGCTTCACTTACTTCACAGATTTTACTCTGATTCATCTCTGATATTGCAAATTTTGCCCTCATTTCCTCCAGCATCTTCTCCAGGAACTGATCTGTTGGGCTTATACCTGGAGTAAAAATTTGTATTTGATCGCCCAAGGCTCTATTCTCTCTAGGTTGAGAATTTGATTGATCATTTGGCGGAGTCGACTGGGGGTCAACTACTTTATCTACCGTTGACTTAGATTGGACTAGCATGACTGAAGTGCTAGAATCAGTAGCTACCTTAGACATCACCCGAGGTGAGGTGATACAGTGATTTTGGGCTGAGACCCAGTTAGTGCAGAGACCAAAGCCGGGGGAGTTATCGTTTCGAGGGAAGGAATCAGAGGAGGAACAATTTTCGTAGAGTTAGGGTTAGAATTAAAATTGGAATTAATCACCTTTGCTAAATTCTTTCGACTTTGTTCTTGGATATTGAAAAAGGATCTAAGAGAGGGGGTCACTCGTGGGGAGGGGGGGGTGCTACATTTCCAGCCCTCCCTGATTCTTTTTGAATTCTTCCTTTCGCACAGAAGCTGCTAGAATCCGGCTTAGTCTGTTTTTTTGGATTTCTCTTCGTACTGCGGGGAGCAATATGCTGCTTAAAGTCCACTGGAGTTATGTTCTGCAAAAAGCCCCTATTCCTTAGGCAGTATGTCGACCTGCCTTTCTCCTGCTCAGTATTTGTTGTTACTCCTTCAGCTTGAGCTTTGAGCTGCCTCTCCTCTAATTGAATAGGTGCACTTAAACCTTCAGCCCTCGTAGTTTTAAGGCAATTTACCCCCCCCACCCTCGTTTTTTGTGCCTTCAATATTGCTAGATTTTTTCATCCAGAGCGAAGAAGGATTAGTAGTACTAATTGTACTATTTTCACGGTACTCGCTTAGAATCCCTTTTATGTCGTAGATAGGTGAAACTTTAAAATTAAGTAACTCCTTTTCCAGTGTATTTTCAGCAAAATCCGAACTCCCCTGACCACAATTCTGTGCAAGGTTCGACTCACCCAGATCTGCAGTTGTAGAGTGCCCTCCAATGCCTCCAATGCCTGTTTCTGGATAATGTCTGTCTGTGGGAGTATGACACCGTAATTGCAGCTGATCCCCAGCAATACCCAGTACCTCACGCCCTGACTCACTTCCAGCTACTGGGAAAGTTCTGCCGCTGCCCCCGCTGCCCCGGAACAGGAAGGGCACTCTACTCGCGGCTCTCCGACCAGCTATGTAAGCCTTTCGAGCGGCGCTCCACACCCCTGTAGCTGAAGCAAGCCTCTGTTTCTCCTGCCTCTCTTGCTGGGGCAAAGGGTGCAGAGTAACGAGATCCTCCAACTCGGTAAGTCCCTGGACATAAACTCGCTTCCTCAGGCGGCATATTATTTTTATCGGAGGCTTTCAAGTGCTCCTGTGCATCGGGCGTCCACTGTCTTTGATAAATCCGTATGCCCGTCTGTCACAGCCATTCGTCATTTAGCACGAATCCTCTATCATGGAGGGGGCTCTTTTCCGATGCAGAGAAAAGTAAAAGAAAAGAGAAGAAGTAGCCATTAAGGCTTATTGACTATCGCACTAGGGCAATCCCTCGGAGCTCCCGACCCGGCGTCCTAGCCGGCCGCCATCTTCGCCCCGCCCCTAGATCGACATTACACAGCAGCACACATCTTATTCAGTTATGCAGTCATCCTACTCACTTATGCAAACAATGGATCATACTTACATTTATTCAGCTACACACTTATACAAACACCACTTCATTTATTCATATAGATAGTAACTCATACTTAGTGTGTTATAAAATCACTATTACAAGTATAGAGTTATCCATACAGTCACTCATACAATCACTGAGTCTTATGTATACTTATTTATATACAACTGTCACATACACTGACTTTTATTTTTCTAGTTTATTGGACATGTACCATTGAGTGATATCTTTGCTCATCACCACACCCATAAGGATATTCACTCACCCAAACAACTGTTATAACATGTAGTCTTAACCTCATATACCTACTGAATCAACTATTCACACATCTTTGGGCAGTCACGCACCCCCCACCGAACCACACACACATCCACTCTCCCATACAAATACTCAGTTAACTAATCAATACCTAATATAGACTTTCACATAGCTAGTAACCAACTGGTGCAGCAGTTTACACAACAACTGACAAAGTGATACAGATATTCACACAGTTTAGTCACTATCCAATATATTTAGTGAGACACTATAAATTAGTCAAGTAAACAGTCAATCACACTGCTACTAAATCCTCCATTCAGATATTTATATTTATATATCCACTCATTCTTCAAAGCAGATTGCTATGTATATAATACATATTTAATAACAAACCAAACCACATCTGCTCAAGGGGTCCCGCAAGGACCACCAGGGCCCAAAAAATCATTTTTTTAAAATAAAAGCTGCCGAATTCACGCTGGGGCCGCAAATCCGGCTGAGGAAAAAAAAAACGAAGCGCGGGCTTCGTTGTATTGAAGCCCCCGGGTAGGTCAGGTCCCGGAGGCACTGAAAAAAATGGGTGGGGGGCCTGTGGTGCATTTTAAGTTGGGGAGTTAAGTCCCCTTGAATCCTGAGGGTCCCTGGGGGCCAACTAGCCCACCAGGTATGCCCAGTAAGCGACACAGAGTTGCATTGCAGAGAGATGTAAAAAGGGGCATGGCCTCGGACCACCTCTCTGCAACGCAGCTCTGTGGTGCTTACGGGAGGTATGTGGTGGGCTAGTTGGCCCCTAAGGACCCTCACGATTCAAGGTGAATTACTCCCCCAAATTAAAACCCACCAGGGGGCACGTTAGCACAGTGGTGAAGGGAGGGGGTGGGACTGATGTGACATGTGTGCAATCACTCCGCCAAAACCCAAGTACTTATGAATTCACCATGCACTCTCCTTGATGCACACTGATCATCCAATCACTACCCATGCAATCATGCAATGACCTATGCACTAACTCCTGCTACAATACCCTTAGCAGTACCCATGCAGTACAGCCATCGCCCTGTCACTACCCATGCACTCCTACAATCACCCAGCGAGCACCATGTTCTTATCCAATCACTCCACCAAAACCCAGGCACTTATAAATTCACCATGTACTCTCTTTGCAGTACTCTAATCTTCCAGTCAGTACACATGCACTGCTACAATCCCATGTACACTACCCATGCAGACCTCTAACCACCTACACAGTACTGATTCACTCCTCCAATTACCCAGGTTGTACACATGCACTCCAGAAATCCCTCTGTCACTACCCATGTACTCCTCAAATCACCCATTCATCGTCATGTACTTTTGCAATCACTCCGCCAAAACCCAAGCAGTTATAAAATCACCATGCACTGTCCTTGCAGCACTCTTAATCATCCAGTCACTACCCATGTACTCATGCAATGACCCAGGCACTAACTCATGGCAAATACAGAGAAGGTCATGCTAATTACAGGGGTACCACCAGCACATTGTGTTCCCTAGTGTATGTAGGTGTTTTCACTGTATTCTAAGTGTCTTTTAGCATAGCATTGGCTCCAGTCCTGGTTAGTCAGAGTCACGTACCACCAGAACCCGTCCCTAAAAAGGTGGGGGCACAGGAGGACTTTCTGCTCCTCTGTTGGTTCTTTTTGCACATCTCTTGCTTCTTCCTGCACTTTTCTTCGTCTTTCTGGACTTCTCTTGCCTCTTAATGCATTTGACTTGCTTCTTTCTGCGCTTTTCTTCCTCTTTTTTCACATGTCCTAACTTTGTAGGCAAAGTTAGAAATTAGCATTTAAAAAACCATTGAAATTCACTAAAAGAAATAGGTTTCAGGCACGTCATAGTTAGAAATTAGCATTTAAAAAGCATTGGAATTCACTGGAAAAACCAAAGGTTTCAGGCATGTTATAGTTATAAATTACCATTTAAAAAACATTAGAAATTCTCTGAAAAAACCATATGTTCAGGGATGTTATAATTAGTTGGACATTTCACTCGTACAAAACCATAGAAGTTCCCCTGTTATAGTTAGTTTAGCTAACTATAATTGCGCCCCTGCAATGCACTGCTGATGACGTCACATATTACATCATTCATGACATGGTCAGTGACATCACTGATGACATCAGTGATGATATCTCAAATGACATCACTGATGGCATCATCCACGTCAAAATCTGATGCACCTCCTCACACTCTAATACAACCTTTGACTATGGTAGTCTGTAAAATACAGACTACCATTTTCAAATTCATCGACACACCAATACCAGTTACTACATGCGCACTCACTGATTCCTAGGTCTACACACACATTCACTCATGCAATCACTCATACATACAGTCACTCATCAATACAGCACTCACCCATAGAGTTACTCACACACCTAGTCAGTCATGCAAAGAATCAATCACACTCCCATTTCCTCACCTATACAGTTATACACACACCACTTCACTTATTCAAACATATACCAACACATACTTACTCTCTTATACAATCACTGATACAATTACACACTCATCCATACAGCCACTCTCACAATCACTGACTCTCACGTATAGTCATTTATATACACCAACTCTCACATACACTGCCTTTTACATTTGTAGTTACTTGGACATGTACCACTGAGACATCCAATTTCTCACCAACACACCCATACACACACTCACCCACCCATACAGGTGTTTCCACATGCACTCTTTAACCCATACACCCAGTGAATCAAATATTCACACATCTATGCACACACCTCCTACTCACCCACACACACACTCAGTCTTCCATAGAAATACTGAGGCAACCAATCAATAACCCATATAGACACTCATGTAGCTACTGACCAACACATATAGCAGCTTACACAACAACAGACATACTGATACACACATTCAGACAGTTTAGCCACTAACTCATGCATTCAGTAAGACCCAATTAATCACTCACGAAAACAGTCAGTCAGATGCCTACTAAATCCTTCATCCAGACACTTATACACCCACTCATTCATCAATACACCTTGGCATATATATAAAACATATTTAAACTTCACAGAAACACACAGTCACTGTATGATGTCATCAGTGATCTCATCAGTGATGACATTTGAGATGTCTTCAGTGATCTCATCAGTGACGTCACTGACCATGTCATAAATGATGTACTATGTGACGTCATCAGCAGTGCATTGCAGGGGCGCAAGTTATAATTAGTTAAACTAACTATAATGGGGGAATATCTATGGTTTTGTAAGAAATGTCCAACTAACTATAACGTCCCTGAAACCTATGTTGTTTTCAGTGAATATATATATATATATATATTATCTACTGGCGGTCGCCAGTAGATAGTTATAGTTAGGACCGTGTTTCCATAGGAAATCCGCAACATTCTATTTGGAATAACTTTGGCGCCGGTCGACGAATCCTCGCGAAATTTTCAAAACTAATGGGGCGCTACGCTCCGCTCCTACCCTGTAAGTCTCGGGGGGATTCGTCAAGCGGGGGCTGAGAAAAAAGGGGGGTCCCAAAACACGTTTTCCCCTTGCATTTTCCCATAGGACCTTTAGTCCGAGCTACAGCCCGAACGGCTGAACAGAATTACTTGAAATTTGGCAGAGAGGTAGTCCTCAGGTCAAGGATATGCCTTTTGTAGGTCTGGTGTAAATCTGTTCAGTAGGTCCTGAGAAAATAGCATTTAAATCAATATATATATCTGTAAGCGCGCAGGGTGTGCGCACAGTGAAAAACCAGAAAAAAAAATAAAAAACTAAATACATAACTTAGCATTTAAAAAACCGTACAAATTTACTGAAAAAACCATAGGTTTCACACACGTTATAGTTAGGAATTATCATTTACAAAACCTTGCAAATTCACTTAAAAAACCATAGGTTTCACACATGTTATAGTTAGCTGTACATTTCACTCGTAAAAAACCAATGAAATTCCACGTTATAGTTAGATCAGGTAACTATAACTTGCGCGACCGCAATCCACAATGTGTAATTTCAGATGTCATCATTGATGTCATGAGTGATGTCACTGACCATGTCATGAATGATGTAATATGTGACGTCATCAGCAGTTTATTGTGGGCGCGCAAGTTATAGTTACCTGATCTAACTATAACGTGGAATTTCATTGGTTTTTTACGAGTGAAATGTACAGCTAACTATAACATGTGTGAAACCTATGGTTTTTTAAGTGAATATATATATATATATTACCTACTGGCGGTCCCCAGTAGGTAGTTATAGTTAGGACCCCTTTTCCATAGGAAATCCGCAACATTCTATTTTGAATAACTTTGGCGCCGGTTGATGAATCCTCGCGAAATTCTCAAAATAGGTGGGGCGCTACGCTCCGCTCCTACCCTGAAAGTCTCGGGGGGATACGTCAAGCGGGGGCTGAGATAAAAGGGGGGTCCCAAAACGCGTTTTTCCCATGCATTTTTCCATAGGACCTTTAGAACGAGCTACAGCCCGAACGGCTGAACAGAATTACTAGAAATTTGGCAGAGAGGTAGTCCCTATGTCAAGGAAGTGCCTTTTGTAGGTTTGGTGTAAATCTGTTCAGTAGATTCTGAGAAAATAGCCTTTAAATCAATATATATATCTGAGCCCGCTTACGCTACGCTTACCGTACGCTTACGGTAAGCTTACGGTACGCGTACGGTGGCGTGCGCGAGCGCGATTCTGATTGGCTGTTAGATCTTAGTAAACATTCGAATGGGCCGAAACCAGGAAGCGGCGGCCGCCATTTTGTGTGTTTCACTCAGAAAAAAAAGAGTGAAAACAAGAAAAGGGGGCAATGAGGAGAGTTACAGACCCCCTTACATTTGTGAGGGGGTCAAAGAAGGACTGAAAAGTACAAAGAAAACATTTATTGATTTTTAAAAAAATCACGGGGTACGCGTACGGTAAGCTTACGGTAAGCGTACGGTAGAAAAAAAAATAAAAAAATAAATGAAATTCAGATTTAAGTGTTTAGATATTAGGGGGCTCTAAAAAGAGCCGTTGTGTTTATGAAATGATTTTTTAGTGGTACCTACAAGTAAGTACCGATGCAGAGTCTAAGGTTCAAGAGGAAGACTCTGTTCCCTTTATCATTGAAGTGCACACCATCTCCTCTATAAATGTCTTGCATGTCATAACGCAAGTTGTTGTGGTAAATGGCACCCATATCATAGTCACGGAGGAAAGCAGAAACAGATTTGTTGACGTGCTTTCTTGCTTTGTCAATCTGCGGACAGAAATGATTGGACCAGTTCCATTTTTGCCTTTGGCATATGTTGGAAAACACAAAGGCAGTTTTAGGGAAAAGTTAAAACAGTTGTGCAAAGGTGTCCTTCATAAGCATTTCCAGACCTACCCCAGTCAAAGTGCCTAGGTCATTGCCACCACAGTGCACTATTATGAGGTCAGGGTGTTTGTCAATTGGTGCCACTTTAACCCTCTCTGACCAATCCATTTAATGTCTACATTTGGCAAAGCAAGGTCTCTCACCATATCTGTTTTCTCTGCAAACTTTTCACTCCAGAAGACATAGCTGTGCCCTACAATCCACACTGTGAACATCTTCAAAGGAGAACTGGATACACTCAGGAGGTGTCTTTCAGTAGAATGGCAATATGAAAAGAAAGACAGTTTGGAAATGGAGGCATACATATTTTTTTCAAAACAAAAAGAACTGATTGGCTGTTTCATACCATTCTAGAATAAAAACTAGGCTGTATGTGTAAACTAATAGAAGCATGTTTTGTATTGGTACAAAAAAATGTGTTACCAAAGAACAGTACTATGGATTTGCTGTTAGGTTTGAAAAGTCAAGCACTCTTGCTCTGTGGAATTGAAACATTGTGTGGCGAACTTCTGACCTAACTCCACACAGCAGTGTTCCATGAGCTGTTGATATGGTAGCAGGCAGAAGTCAAGTTGGGGGAAGGGTACTAGGCAGAAGTCAAGTTGGGGGCAGGGTACTTTTGGAAAAGGGTTGGTTTTCAACCAATAGAAATGTGTGATTACATTTGAAAAAAAGGGGGAAGCACTGAGATTTGAAACGCGCGGCTACGCAAATTGCGTAACTATACGCAAGCAGCGTAGAAAAATTACAGGCGTTGCGTAAACCGTACGCTTACCGTAAGCTTACGGTACGCGTACTAAAAAAATAATAAAAAAAAATAAAAAAAGTACTGCAAATAAATTTTACATGTTTATTTTAAAAAATATATTAAAAAAAAACATATTAAAGAATTTTAAAAATTTAACCATAGTCTTTATAAAAGGTAAGAAAAATAAAATAAAAATATGTTAAAAAAAATAGAAGATGATGTCATGAGTGATGTCACTGACCATGTCATGAGTGATGTAATATGTGACGTCATCAGCAGTGCATTGCGGGCGCGCGAGTTATAGTTAGCTGAACTAACTATAACGGGGGAATTTCATTGGTTTTTTACGAGTAAAATGTCCAGCTAACTATAACATGTGTGAAACCTATGGTTTTTTCACTGAATATATATATATATATATATATATATATATATATATATATATATATATATATATATATATATATATATTTACATGACATAAAACATGCCCTATCATAAAACATCACATATCACAAACATATCATAAAACATAATTTATAATTGATCATAAAAGATAATATATGAAAACACATAAAATATAAACAGTATCATAAAACTGAAAACAAAAACATAAAACAAACCATATCATAAAACAAAACATGTCATAAAACATAACAAAACATAAAACATAAAATATCATAAAAAATAGCAAAACATATCATAATACATAACATACAAAATAAAATGCTATATTTAACATGTATTAACAAATGAAACATACTCTATCACAAAACATAACTTATTATAACATATACAATATAATATATTATAATACCTAAAAAATATATATAATGAAACATAAAACAAAACATTACACATAAAAAATCATAAAATCATTTTATAAAACCTAAAACAAAAAATTAAACATAACATTTCAAAAACATATCATAGAGCATAAAGCAAAACATATAATAGGACATAACTTATCTTATCTCAGAAGTATAAAACATATCGTAAAACATAATCATAACGTATCAAAAAACATAACATGTCATAAAACATACAAAACATAAAACATAAACATAACATAGAATACAACATAAAACATAGCATATCATAAACCATAAAGAATATAAGAAAACCTAATTCTAAATATATCATGAACGAAACAAAGTATATCATGTATCTTAAAACATAACATAAATCACAGCACATCATATAACAAATCATAACATATAAAATATAAAATATGAAGAAAATCATATCGTAAAATATAAAACAAAACATTTAATAAAACATAAAAAGTTACGTATCATAAACATAACAAATTATAAAACGTACAAAATAAAACATAAATCTTAAGCTATCATGGAACATAACATATAAAAATAACATAAAACATAAAAAATAAAATATTCTAAATCATCACATGAAATACACAATAAAACATAGATTATCGTAAATCATAACATAGCCTCAAATATAATATATAACTTAACAAATAACATAACATAAAATACAACAAAACATAACACATAACTTTTCAAAAAAACACTTACAACAATATATATAACATATCATAAAACATTCAATGTAAAAAAACATAACTTATGATGAAATATAAAACATAACACATATCATAAAACATAGTATATTATAAAGCACACCATATAATAAAATATAAATCATATCATAAGACATATCATATCATACAACATAAAACACAACATCACATCATTTCATATACCATATAAAATATAAAACACAAGACAAATCGTAAAATATAAAGCATAAAAGAAAACATAAAATAAAACATAACATGTCACAACATCACGAAACGAGATATCATAAAATGTAAATCATAACATATCAGAAAAGAAAATGTAATATAACGTAAAAAGAAAATAGGAAATATAAAGTCAAAGTCAACTTTATTTGATTATATATAATCATAAAAGCACACATAGTTAAGTACATATCATCAAATTCATTATGACATTAAAATTACAGTTCAAAACACATAAAAATGTAAATAAGTTTAGGAATAATATAATACAACATGAATTTGAGATAAAAAAGAATGCTACAATTATTGGCCACATAGCTAACTGTATTCAGACATCAATTTTTCATACAAGGTAAGTGTCTTCCTTATGTTTATAGCACGGCTGATAAGGAGAAAGACAGCATGACAAATGTAATAAGTCTCAAGACATTTGACCGTGGCAGCAATTCCGCCGCGGTGTGGCGGTTTAGCAGAATGGGTGGGGCCGCGTCGGCCAACGGACGTGATCAGCACTACGAAGGTAGTGCTCGCGACGGCCGTTGGCCGATGAACGCATGGAAAGGGTTAACAAAGAATTTTTTCTTTTTGGGTCTGTTCCATCATAAAACATAAAGCAAAACATATCACTACTTTATAAAAGAGCAACCATACAAATAGCCAACATGTTTCACTCACACTCAAGATTTATCAGGGCTGCAACATACATAATTAAAAAAAAAAATACATAATTAAAAAAAATATGTAATCTATGATGTTAACCACATTAGTGGAATCCATACAGACATTAAAAACAAGACCACAAACAGTACCCTAATTCGGAAGTCAGTCAACAGCATCGTATATGAAGAAGTGATGAATAAAGAACGTATCTAAATGAACATGATTGGAACAATCTCCTACATTTTGTTTGTTGGACTAAATATTTTGACTGTTGCCCCTGAGTAGATATAAAATAACAAAATAAAACAAAAAACACAAAAAAAGAAAACACAAAAGCAAAACACAAAACAAATGACAAAAAAGCAAAAAGCACAAAATAAAACAGAAAAACAAAACAAAACACAAAATAAGACACTAAACAAAACAAAAAAAGCTCAAAAAACAAAACAAATTAAAGCACATAAAACAAAAGAAGACACAAACCAAAACACAATACAAAACACAAAAAACAAAAAACAAAACAAAGTGAAAAAATATGCAAAACAATTCAAAACACAAAACAAAGCACAAAATACAAAATATGAAAAGCAAAATAAAACACAAAAAACAAAACACAAACAGCAAAACACAAAAGCAAAACACAAAACAAAACTGTTAGAAATGGGAGTCTATAGTTGGCAATGGTTTGCACCTTTGTCTAAGTAGGGACCCTTCCTTCTAGTCAGGAAAAGGGGGTTACACTCCTAAAATAACCCCTGCTCACCTCCTTGGTAGCTTGGCATGAGCAGTCAAGCATTTGCCACACCAGTTTATAAAAATATCCAATATTTTTATATATCCAAAACAAGACCAAAATGATAAATATCCAACATACATTTAGACTTACTTAAAAATATGCACTTTGCAAGAATGCCTCGGGTTTGAAAAAATACGTTGAAAACACAGTACTTCCAAGTCGGTAGCTCCGTCCGGGGCTATCGTGGTGCTGTTAACAACAAAATCCAAAAGTTCCATCTGACCGCGTCGGTCAGGGGTGTCGACAGACTCGTAAGCAGTACCTTTTGTACTGCGGCCGACATGTCAGTGCAGGATGGTCGTGCCAACTGTAGTGGATGTGGTGTGAAGTGGAGCGGTGTGGCCTGTGGTGCCCTCAAGTCACAGGGCAGGCAGCGGCTCGGTGCCAGTCCAGAGGTGCTGGTGAGGCCAGGGTTGTGGTGCAGAGTGAAGGTGTTGCTCATTGCCTTGCTGACAGATTACGGTGCAGGCGACCCAGCCAGTTGTGGGAAGATTGCGTTGGTTGGTCTGGACTGTGGTGTGGGACATGGCAGTGCATCGTGTGACTTACGAGCGGTGCCCACAAACCACGATGCAGTCACAGATGTGGTGGTCAGCATGCAGTGACAGCATCTGTGAGATGAGGTCGGCGAAGTGAAGCGAGGCTGTGAGGAGTGTGGAACCCTCAGGTCACAGTGCAAGCAGCGGCTCAGTGGCGGCGGTGGCGATCGTCGTCATCGGTGAGACCAGGGTTGCGGTGCTTGATGCAGATGTGCACGGCGGCACCTTTTCCCTTCTCTGTTGCAACTGAAACTGCGGTCCCAGAAGCTCTACTCAGAGGTTGGTGAAGTCTTTGCAGTCCCTGATACTTCAGAAAAGGAGGCAAGCTCTACTTCGAACCCTTGGAGATACTCAGGACAAGCAAAGTAAGTTTAGTCCCGTCCTTTCACTGCCAAAGGCAGAAGCAGCAACTGCAGGCCCCAACCCTAACCCAACCAAGCCAACACAACAAAGCAACAACACAGCAAAGGGGAAGTACTCCTCCATCTTGGCTGGGTCCTTGATTCCAGCGATTTATGGGTTCTGGGCCCCAATATTTATACTCAAAATTCTTTTGTTCTCTCAGGCAGAGAGCGTCTGTGATTATTCCAAACCAGTTCTGTCCTCTCTTGCCCAGCTTCCTGTATAAGAATCCCTTCTCAGCTGTATTCTTTACAATGCACTGCAGACATCTCCCAATTGCATATTCCCCTAGCCTTCCTATCAACATTCTGCAGTTTTTCAACAGGAACACCATCAGTATAAATAAAGGGTCGACAGTGCTAACCTTCCATTCACTAATTTTTTCCTTAACTTCATCTACACTATTCTGACCCCCTTATTTACCCATGCAAATCTAGTTATATTTCCCTGGGCTTTTTTCAGAGTCTTTTTTTCAAAGGTCAGTCAAACTGGAAAGTGAACTTTGGGTAGGTCATCATTTTCACTGGATTTGTTCTGCCATACAAAGTCAGAAGAAAATTGTTCAGTTTTTTTTTTAACAGATTGCTGCTTTCTTTCATCACTTTCCCAGGTTCCTTGTCACCTGTATTCACAAAGACCTGATTGATTCCCTCTTTTCTGACCCCTCCAAACTACAATTTCATATCCATTTCATTATTTCAGTTTTTTTTTTGTTTGTTCACCTGTTACTCTGAATGTGAGTTGAAGGTATCCACTTCCTTCTTTATGTGCACCATTGTCTTATTCACCTCAGCTGTGTGCACCATGAGGTAATCCACATATAACGCTACCTTCATCTCGAAAGCATTGCAGAAATATTTTTATTCAACCATACAAGCTCTGACCATTGGTCTTTAATACAGATTAAACAAGAGTGGAGATAAGGCGCAGTCCTCCTTAGTCCCCCTAGCTATATTCATCTGCCCTATTACTTATCATTAACCAAACTCTTGTTTTAGGTACCCTCTAGACCACGTATACTCACAAATATTTTTCTGAGGGCCACAAAGCTTGGTCTGTGATATGATCAAGGGCCTCGCTGACGCCAGCAGAGTGGTGGTCAGAGGTTGGGGAGGATTGGTGAGAAGGTGAGTGTAGTGGAAGCGAAGCAAATACACCTCAGGCCTCATTTGTGAGGTTTTGGCATAGGGCAGTGTAGCAAGTCACCGTTCTGCACTGCCCTTCATCAAAGTGAAAAGGCAGGAATGCACCATATTTATATAGTACAGTGCATTCCTGTCCTTTCACCCTGCACTGGTCCCATTCTGGCAGCCTAGCACCAACATAGGCACCATTGCACCATGGTGAAAGGGTGCCTGTGCTGTTGGCAGGATTGTTTTTGTGTTTGATTTAATAAACTATAATGTTGTTAATGTATCACACAAACCCAGGCTACCCAAAGAGTGCATATAATAACTGACTTGTGTATTAGTTCACTTCGGGCAGTGTTGTCTGAGGAGGGATAATTTGCTCTCCTAAGGTAAAACGGTAAGGCATAGTGATATAGACTTTTTGAATTTTGAACAGACTTTATCACTTTTACATTTTTGCTGCAAGACAGCTTTAAAATTGAAGGTGTTTCTAAATTTAAGAGGTGCAGGACCCCATAGTTAATTCCTTTCTTTACCTTAAATTAACCTTTAAATAAACGTGTTCCTTTTTTTTTTACATCGTTATAATGTTTTTTCTGAGATTGTGTCCATACACTGTGTACTGGCAAATAATGTAATTTCGGATGTCATGGGTATTTTAATTACTTCAATGCTTTCAGATGCTATAAACTAGGTAATATCCAGGGGAAAAGCTAGTGCACGGAGAAGGGGTTAGATATAGTAAATGTAGTGTGGCGAGTGAGGTGACAAGACTGTGTACGGAGGTGAGCAAGTGATATTCATTTTAAAGGTGGTGCGGAACTATAAACGTGAGTTATATTTATGACTTATAATATTGGGAAAGTGGCATGCTCATGATAAATAAGTATAGGTTTTGAATTTGTTATGGTAATGTAGTACTCTTTAACTGCTAGACCTCCCCCCCCCCCCCCAGTGCTGAGTTCTTCTTTAGGGCTCCATAACTTTTTTCCATAATGGGTATCCATGGCAAATTTGATTCCTTTTTCCAACTTCCTGGGGATTCAAACGGTAACCAGGGTTTGTGGATTCCTCTGGAGAGGACTATGAAAATGAGCAAAATATAGGAACATTTTAAGTTTTGGTGGGAAAATCAGAAAAATAATCTCTAGATAAAAGTGTCAGTTTAAAAAAAAAAATGACATCAACAAACCGCTTTTAAAAACATGCAGAGCTGAATCAAAAAACCTTTTTTGTACCACAGTTTTGGCATTTTTCAAAGTGGTGGTCCATTATCCATTTGTTATGTGCTTTCAATCTACTTCCAGTCTGTGATGAAAACCAGTGCAAAACCCATGGGTAATCCAGGAACAGTAGAGAAGGTTCCAAATTTAACAGTGTGTAATATGTATAGATCCCTCAAGGTTTTCCTAAAGAAACTAACTATTGTAATGAAGAAATAAATATTGAAAATGAGTATGAAAAAAACAGCCATCTGTTACAATGTTTTTATCTGTAATTTGTTGTCACAGTGGTAGATTTGCAAAAACAAAGTACTATTATGTTTGTCAAACCCTTTTGGTTGTGGAGAGATATAGGACTTGTAAGTTACCCAAGAAGTGGAGGTACCCAGGGCCAATAGCTCAGCTGCAATGCACAAAGTTTTTTCATTGTGCACTCTGTATAGACCAATTCATTTGGTGAAATATGTAGAATCAAAAATAAGTATGGAATTTAGCAGCAGTGGTGATTTGAATTTGTGGGTACCCGTGCGAGCTTATGAATACAAGGGTATTTTTCAAAATGTCGTCTTCTGGTAATAATAAATATCCTACTTTTCTATACTCCCAAATGTCTTCTGTTAAAAATGGTAGCTCTTTTGAAGTATGCACAGGGGGATGCAGGAGGTGGTGAGCAGGGCTCACAGTTACAAGTATGGATCACACTGTGACCGAAGAATGGAGATTGGAAGACATTAGGGGGGGAAACAGCTGCATTTTGGTCAAGCTGAGAGGTTGGTGGTTGACGGGAAATACACACATCTTTGTTTGCAACTTTTGCCTAGCTGTATGAATGTTTATGAAATGCTGATACACCAATTTTAGCACTAGCTGAGGGGGATATTGGAGTCGAGACTGAGGGATGGGGACTGGGAATCGAAATCTTTGATACATGCAATTGGGAATGATGTGTATGCCTTCTTAATGTGCCAGTGATTGCTCTCTTTCATTTTCATATCCTATTTTGGATCACCTTTTGATTTGTTCTGCAGTATTTTTAATATACAGATATGATGCTTACTGTGGCCCTGATTCAAGGCCTGCTCTTAACAAATGCCAATAAAAGAAAATTATATTTAAAAAAAATTGAACCTCAGTTGTGTGGGAAGGTCTAATGCCTGAGACAGGAAACTGACAAAACTCAACATGGATACATCACAGACCTGTTTTTTTTTAAAGTGGGTAGCTGTGGAGTTTGGGCCCTAGCTCAACAGGCACCTATGGAAACCTACCAATCCTGTACATATTTGAACATAGACACCAGGATGATACAGGACGGGCTGACTTGTGTGGCTGTCACCTGGTTATTTAACCCAGAACCCTTGCAAACTTCAAACTTCGATTAAGAAAAATAATTTAACTCACATATCAGTGATGGAAAATTCTGGAATCTGTGGGGAGCCACAAACGTCTTTCCACCAAGAATTCCCCTACGTCTTCTGACAAAAATGGTACCTCACTTGTGTGCATAGGCCTAGTGCCCATGACAGGAAACTTCCCAAAATGCAACATGGAGACATCACATTGTTCCATTCAAACTGACTAGTTTATTGCAAAGTGGGTAACTGTGAATTTCGGCCCCTAGCTCAGCCAGCACCTTGGGAAAACTAGCAATCCTATACATTTTTGAAAAGTAGACACCTAGGAGTATCCAGGATGGGGTGACTTTTGTGGCTTTCACCAGGTGGTTATACCCAGAATTCATTGCAAACTTCAAACTTTTAAAGAAAGCATTTGTTTTCCTCATATTTATGTGATGAAAGGTTCTGAAATCCGTGGGGAGCCACACACTTTCTTCCACCCAACATTTACCTAAGTCTTTTGATAACAATTGTATCTCACTTGTGGGGCTAGGCCTAGGGCCCACAAGACGAAAGGCCCCAAAATACAAAAATGATCTGATTTGGCAATGTTCTGTTTGACTGGGGGTTGATGGCCACCCAGAGAAACCTATGTAAGCCAGACATTTATTAAAACTAGATACCCAGGGGAATCCAGGGTGGTAGGCCTCACGTAGATCCCACAATGTTTTCTCACCCACACTACACTGCAAACCTCAAACTTTGCCTTAAATTGTACATTTACCTTGAATTTCTGTGATGTACACCAGCAGGAATCCACACAATTCCTACCACCCAGCATTCTCCCACTTGTCCAGATACAAATGCTACGTCCCTGGCTAGGACTAGTGCATGCGACAGGCAAGCATCAAACTAGGGTCAATAGGAGTCTTGCGACTCTCAGTGATCCTAGTTTGATTTGTTGAGGGCACTAGGCCAAGTCACACAAGTGGGATAGTGTTTTAATCAGGACAATTGGCCCACTATGGTCTCTCTCAGCTTGCCCCTATTGTGTCCCTCCTGCACACCATAGGCAGCTAGATGCCCCGCATCAAGCTGGCCAGCTACATATAGTTAACTTGCTGCTACTGCACCACTCCTGCGTCCTCTGTTTTGTCTGCATGCCCATAGGTTTCTGTCTTGTGTTGCATGAAAAGAAGAGAACAGAACAGTTCTACTAAAGCATGTCTTGTATTATTCTCCCCCTGTACTGGCCCACTTTAGGCTGCCATAGCACAAGGGTGTGTGCATTCTGGATGTAATTGTTTTTGTACTTGATGGGGACCCTTTCATTGCAAAAACTTTCCTTCAACACTTTTCCTACTATAAAATGCAGCATGCATGCAAAGTAGGAACATTTAAAACATTTGTCCATGTCAAGGATGATTGTAAAGAGGTATTTGCATCCAAAGCCATGTGTGGTTGCATTGGAACGCCCATAGAACTATCAAGGTCAAGGAGTTGCACTACGCAAAAAAATGTCACCTAGTGGCAAAACTTCTTACGCTCTGCCAGTGAAGCGGAGCTCACCGCCCACCCCTACATAGATCCCCTTTTATACACAAAGTTATGCAAAGCAGTGCATAGTGTGACTTTGTTTTATTTTGGAAAATAATCAAATGCGACTCTTGATTCGCACTGTAAATCCCTGTATAACACTTTGCATTGGATCTGCATTTGTGGTCAAATCAGTAAGTAGAAATAGGTCAATGTACTAACTTAGATAATATAGGGACAGATGTACAACCCTTTTTTGCAGCTGCAAACGGGAGATCGGCCCGTTTGCGACCGCATAAAAGGTTCCAGGCATGTACAAATGCTATTTGGCGAGTCACTGTCTCTTAAAATAGCATTTGCAACTCTCTCTATTAGGAAGGGGCATCCCTTCCTAATAGCGAGTCGCCATGTACTTTTGTTTTTTGCGACCGAAATTTGCGGTCGCAAAACACTCGCAGTTTAACACCTACTTCAAGAAGGTGGTAAACCACTCGCAAACGGGAAGGGGTCCCAGTGCGTAAATTTTCCAGGGACTACGCCTGTCCTTAAAAAATTAAGCTGAAAAGTTTAATTTTTCTTCTTTAAATGCATCACGTTTTCCTTCAAGGAAAACGGGCTGCATTTAACGAAAATATAACTGCTTTATTTATTTAAAAGCAGTCCTAGACATGATGGTCTGCTGACCCAAGCAGGCCACCATCTCTGAGAGTGCTAGCCATTCCAATGGGGTAGCAAATTGTGACAGTCTCATTAACATTCATGAGGAATGCACATTGCAACCCCATTGGGAATCGCAAATAGTGTCTGAGACACTTGTACATTAAGTTTAGCAAGTCGCAAATTGCGAGTTGCAATTGTGCGCAATTTGCGACTCACTAAACTTAATGGTTGTACATCTGGCTCATAAACCTTAAAATATATATATAAATATATTCAATTGACAATTGACATGACCCTTGATTCTAAGTAGCTGATGTCTATGAAGTTGGCATTCTCTGTCTTCAATAGAGACGTCCTTTTTCTTCTTGTTGCCACTCAATACCAGTGGTAGAATTTTGTCGAGCAAAGCAACAGTTTGAAGTTGAACTAGACTATCTTCCCTGTAATCTGAATATTGTAGTAAATCCAGGTCATAGTGAATTTAATTTGGGTGCAAATATCTTAGTGACCATGAGCATTTTTAATGCAGATTCATGTTTCTGATCAGTAAATCTAGAATAAGCAGGCAAATCTACCCATTAGAAAAAAACTTAAAGATTCACTTAATTTCTTTAATCCCGTGTTATTTTCAACCATGTAGGAATGCCTCTGTGATCTTGCATCAAAACGTAGGAAGTGTTGGATATAATTTAGGGTTTCTACAAAGGTGTGGAAGAGTTTTTCCCTCACAGGGTTATTATGTGTCTCCTTCTTCGTCGTTGCTCCTAAGTATCCACAATCACTTGAGTCAAGCCCTGTGGCCATGCTGGCCCCTCTATAGATATCCAGGCTCTGTTAACATTAATTGTGAGAGGCCCTGGGTGGCCTGGTAAATCTGGAGTACCACAAGGCAGCACAAGTTGCTGCTTTGCATTACTCTACGTGGTGGGTGCGTTACATGGGTGGAGTGTGGGCGTTCCCACTCTTCCACCCATGTATTCTGAGGCATTTGCAGCTTGAATCAGAATTGAATGCCTTACCACCAGAAGCGTAATGATGAGGAATTACTTTATTTCTCCTCGTTGATGTGAATATGCCGCTAAGGATTGTTTGTGTGCAGGACAGTGTCCCTTTCTGCACAGAAACAATCCTGCCTGTAATGCAGACACCCATGCTCCAGGGCACAAGGGGCCAGATGTACAAGCGTTTTTGCATGCGCAAACGGGTTTGCGAACCCATTTTCGCATGCAGAAAAAGCATGGGCCATGTACAAAGCCTATTTAGCAAGTCCTAATAGCGAGTGTAAGCCCCTGTATGAATGTTTTGCGTCCGCAATTGTGGGCGCAAAACACTCGCAAATTACCACCCTCTTCAAGAGGGTGGTAATGCACTTGCAAAAGGGAAGGGGTCCCAGGGGACCCCTTCCCCTGTGAAAGTGCAGGGGAAAATACTTTTTAAGGGCAGGCAGTAGTCACAGGGACCACTGCCTGCCCTTAAAATATGAAAAGAAAACGGGCTGCATTAAAAAAAAAATGCATTATTTAAAAGCAGTCCCAGACATGGTAGTCTGTTGAACCCAGCAGGCCACCATCCCTGGGAGGGCCTGCCATTCCCAATGGGGTCGCAAATTGCGAGAGGCTCAATAATATTCATGAGCCTCTCAATTTGAAACCCCATTGGGATTCGCAAACAGTATGATACACACTGTTGTACATCCAAAATAGTGCTTTGAAATTTGCGAGTCACAAAAAAAAAACAATCACAATTTGCACATCGTACATCTGGCCAAGGTTCATTCTTTAGTGCAAGGCTACTAATTGTGCACCAGCGCAGGCAGAGGACAGAAATGCACCTAATTTTGGTAGATATGGTGCAGTCCTGTCCGCCATCTCTCGCCCAGTGCAGTGCAGCAGGGTGTCTTACTGCGCTGCGCTGCGTGAAAGTTTGATAAACCTGGCCCTCAATGCTTTCCTCACAAGTTGTGGTACTGTGTGAGTCCTGGTTCTGAGAACGATCAATCCCAGGCTGCACCTCGATGCTTCTGCTTTTAGGACAAATGCAATCACCAGACATTTCAGGGCCCAACTTTATTCTAAGTGGCTTTGTGATAGTTATCATTTATGGCTAACTATTTATTTATTTATGTATGTATGTATGTATTTAAGGAATATTGACTCTGATATGTTAACCAAACTAGTAAAACAATTGAAACCACCTAAGCAATGAAAGCTGGTCAAAGCCATGTCCCGTCTGTCATCTCAAGCAGGCAGCAGGGACAGCCATCACTTCAATTTCTAATGAGGCCTTTTTCATAATCTTCTGTCATAAAAAAGATTTGCGTATTTAATTAAAGCAAGCCAAGGCTTTAAATATTGGAAATAAGTGGCAGATCTGCCGAATTAAACTAAGAGCACAAATTGAAACGGGTTAGTTCACAATCAGTGTCACCTTATGATGGATACTCCAAATGTCCACATTTTTCCATTAAAAAAAATAATACTAATCTTAATAAGGTCTGGGATAAAGAAAAAAAGCATCTTAATTAAAGCTATTGTAATCACCCCTTGAGGCTTTGGCACAATGTTTAGCACAGAAATACTTACATCATTGTTTGTACCAGTCATGTTGCAATTAAAACTGGTTTGAAAACAAAGAAATCAACTTTTTTTTAATTGGGCCCCCAAAGAATGATGTGTTAATCAATGTGTGTTGTAGAACTATTTGCAGTGCTATTAAACTGATAGGAGAAAGCCACCAGAGCTCTGTATGTATTTTAGCTTGGGGCTTCTTAACACAATTACTGATTTTGTGTGTTTAGTTTATTGTGGCAGTCTAATTAGAAAGAAACAGTGTGATGCTCGGGAGCTACAGGTTCCCAGGAGTGTACAGCAGATTTCAATCATTTCAACATGAGAAAAGTGACGCAAAAGTGGTGCAAGGGGCTCATAAATCTGCCCCAATATTTCAGAGATTGCACACTCAAATCTGCCCCTTCTTGCAAAGCAGTTCATGGCGCCAGTAGGGTGGATGACAGCAGCAGCAGGTCTGTCTTAGTAGACGTGGTTCTGTGCTGCCCCCCCCCCCACCCAAAGTACTGTAGCACATTCGGTGGCAGTATGAATACATAATAAATCTAGCATTTGGCCTTAAACAGAGTGAATCCGAGTAAGCCTATGCTTAAATGTTTCAGAAAACAATTGCAAAGTTTGATCTACATATTTGAATAACTTTGAATCATAAATAAATCTGCAGACATGAGTTCTAAAATGGCACGCAGATTGTGGAAAAGCAAGTTGAAAACATAGGGCTTCAGTTTGGAGGTGCTTTTATGTGAAAACATGCTTAATTAGTTGAACAGCCATGCTTATATGTGATTAATCCATGTGTAATCTCACTATAGAATGCACATTAATTTAGAAAATGTATTTGTACTTTCAAAATGGCATCATGTATTTTTGCAAGAGTAGAAATGTGCTGAATTGTGTTTCACAGTGTAGAAAACCACGTGATTTTAGTTTGCTTTATTGGACTAAACTGAAACATTATTTTGGAATGTGCTCCTCTTTCCCTAGCAACTTTCAATGAAAGGGCCCTGATAAAAAATCCTGCATACCGCTTCCTTCGACCTTCAAAATTTTGCATTTTTTTGTAGCCTGTTTAAACGTGGAGAGAAGAACACACGTTTTTTTTCACAAATCACAAGACTGAAATTTGAACTGGAACAAGCCTGATAAATGACGTATCCAGTCAGCCCATGGGGAGATGATATGTCTTGAAGTTCTGATTGGACCAGCTATGAGGACTGAGCACGTGAACTTTTACTTGAAATATGGCTTACAAGTGGGAGGAGTGCCTTTTTTGCCTTGCTTTCTGCCTCTCTTCAGGCCCAGTTTCTGTGCTGGACACAGAGACAGGGAGGGGCTGCATTCTGTGGGGGCTATGGTGCAGCTTGAGACAAAGACACAGACTAGCACAGCGAAGCAGAGGCAGAGGGAAAGAGCTGAAAGGATCAGAACAGATTTAGATTTTAGGTGCTAAACTGCATTTATTTCTCTTTATGGGATATTTTTGCAATTATTAATTATTGATTAACCTTGTAAGACTTTCTCTTTTTCTTAGAAACTCTTTAAGAGTTTTGAGTGACAATTTGCGCCACATTTCCCTTCCTATATGTGATGCTTGTATGCAGACTGTAATATGTTCAGTATTAATGCTATTTTTCCTATTTTTCAATTCTGTAACCTGATTGATATTTGACTGATGAATAAAGAGTCAGAGAACCTTCACTTTTGACTTAAATAAAACCCTTTAAAATAACTCACCACTCTCATTATTGCCTCTAATATGGTTTGCATTTAATTTTTGTATATATGTAAAGTCTCCTGTTTGGTGAAACACGGTCATCAAAAGATCCATCATTTTTCACCCTTTACAGCGGTAAACCATAGGTGATGTGGTTTTGAATAGGGAAATTACCAGGTAATTACCGCTGGATCAATATTTGGGCTACATTTGGGCTCTTTTGTCTCTAGTGGCCATCTTGGGAGATTTATTTGTTATGAAGTTTCCTAATTTCCTCATTTACTACAGTCTCCTCAGTAGGAAATACTTTGTTTTTTACTTTGATTCCATCAAGAAGGCATTCAGATTTGTCACACATTTGCCATAAATTCAGAATGTTAGCACTCTAGTTGCTCATTAGATCACTGTAGTAAAGCTACTGCTCACCAGGGAAGTCTGCTGCTGGTATTCAAAGTGCATGTTTCAGTCTGCATGTCAGAATTTGTTTATGAAATAGAAGAGGATTTGAGAAGTCAAAATGTGCCCTAATTTTTCTTTCTGTAGCACTAATCATAATTTCTATGGCAAAATGAACCCCCTCATTTTGTTCCTTTGTAAATTAAATGTTTTAAGTGTTACCACTTTATTCCAATCAAGATAGCTTCAGGTGTGCCATACTTTTGTCATACGTAAGACTGTTAGCGCTCTAGTTGTTCGTTAGAACACTCTGGGACATTCTGTCATTGGGCTATACTTGGGCTACATCTGGGTGATATTTGTGCTACATTTGGGCTCTTTTGTCTCTGGTGGCCATTTTGGGAGACTTATTTGTTATGAGGTTTCCTAATTTCCTCATTTACTACAGTCTCCTCAGTAGGAAATACTTTCAGGTTTTTACTTTGATTCCATCAAGAAGGCATTCAGATGTGTCACACATTTGCCATAAATTCAGAATGTTAGCACTCTAGTTGCTCATTAGATCACTGTAGTAAAGCTACTGCTCACCAGGGAAGTCTACTGCTGGTATTGAAAGTGCATGTTTCAGTCTGCATGTCAGAATTTTTTAATGAAATAGAAGAGGATTTGAGAAGTCACTCAAAATCTGCCCTAATTTTTCTTTCTGCAGCACTAATCATACTTTCTATGGCAAAATGATCCCCCTCATTTTGCTCCTTTTTAAATTAAATATTTTAAGAGTTACCACTTTATTCCAATCAAGATGGCTTCAGGTGTGCAATACGTTTGTCATAAGTAGGACTGTTAGCGCTCTAGTTGTTCTTTAGAACACTCTGAGAAGCAGCAGTAGAACACACAGGAATCAACTGACAGTCTCTTCCCTTGTTGGATGTACATGTTTTACTGAGAATGTCAGACTTCATTCTCACATGACTGAAAAATGTGAATTTACAGAAAATTTTCCCTCAGTTTAGCTTATAGCTCATCTTCCAAACCTCTGTGGGAAAAGCATGAGAAAATAGTTTTCTTTCAAACATGATTCATAATATCCCAGCAGAAGGCTTTTTCACATGATACAATCACCTTAGAACACACCACAATTGCTAAAATGAGTATGGTACCATCAACAAATGATTTCTAATGTAACTAAAGTCTCAAAACCTTCTATTAACTGCAATGCTTGTTAATGAGGTGCGATCATGTATATTGGTCCCAAGATGGCTGCCAACACTTCTTGGATGAAGTGCTGACAGCCAATCAGATCTCACGATGAGATGTGTGGTTAGGCTCCGCCCAGATATATCTATCTTTTTAACTCTAATTTTCTCAGGAACTACTGAACGGATTTACACCATTTAAGCAAAAGGCACGACACTGAACTAAGGACTACCTCTTTGCCAAATTTGGTGTTATTCCGTTGAGCAGTTCGGGCTGTAGCTGCGTCAACAGGTCCTATGGAAAAATGCAGCCCCCGCTTGACGAATCAGGATAGGAGCGGACCGGAGCTGGCCAAAAGTTTGGAAAATTTCGCGAAGATCCGTCAATCGGCGCCAACGTTACTCCAAATAGAATGTTGCAGATTTCCTATGGAAAATAGGTCCTAACTATTATAACCTACTGGCGACTATATATATATAACCTACTGGCAGTTGCCAGTAGGTAGTTATAGTTAGGACCATATTTCCATAGGAAAAGCATTTTTTGATAACTTTGGCGTTGTTTGACGAATTTTTACAAAATTTTCCCAAAAGTTTCTCTTTTTAGATCAGTTCCCATCTTGAAAGTTTGCAGGTGATTCTTCAAGGGGGGCTGAGAAAAAAGGGGTGTCCCAAAACGTGTTTTCTCCATGCAATTTCCATAGGCAACTTTAGACAATGCTACAGATCAAACTGCTGAACGGAATAACGCCAAATTTATCAAGGAGAAAGGTCTTGGTCCAGAAAGCACGCTTTTGTTTAAATGGGGTAAATCCGTTCAGTAGTTTTTGAGAAATATAACATTTTACAGATATCAATATTTGAGAATTCTGACATCTGATTGGCTGAGGCATTAAGAGCACGAGCTTGCGGCTCATTGGCTGTGAACGGTTGAAACTAGGAAGTGTTGGCAGCCATTTTATGAGTTGAAAGGAGTAGGGGGAAAAAAAGAGAAAAATTGTATAAGAGAGTATAGTAGGAACACTGTGGACTTAGTTTAAGTAGTCTGTACGGTGCAGAGGCAGGGAGTTTGAATGTTGCGTTGGCTACAGAAATCATATCCACAGAACAACGGTGGGCTGTATTGTGGAAGGTTGCGTAGGCTCTGGAAAGCCCGTTGGAAAACAATGCACCGTATTATGACAAGCAGTGTGTAGGGTGCACACACAGGTAGTGTGAATACTGCGTAGGCCCTGGAAATTACGTCCGCAAAAGAACAATGTGCGGTATTGGGGCAATGTAAAGTAGGCTGTGGAAATCATATCGGGAAAACAACAAAGCCCGTTGGAAAAGCAATGCGCCATATTGACACATGCATCGTGTAGGGTGCACACACAGGTAGTGTGAATGTTGCGTAGGCCGTGGAAATTATGTCCGCAAAAGAACGATGCGCAGTATTGCGGTAATGTTCAGTAGGCTGTGGAAATCATATCGGGAAAACAACAATGCGCTGTATTGAGGCCTTCCTTTAATATAATGCGGAGAAATGTTTACTTACAATGCAGTGTTCACTTTTTTCACGGATAGTGTCACTTTGTTAGAGGAAATTTAATATTATGTGGGAGGGCGTGTTCTCTCCCTGTGCACGGAACAAAATGAACGTTTAATTGGCTGAGGTGCTCCAACAACGAGCTTAATGTTCATTGGCTGCGAACCATTGAACGATGGAGTGTTGTCAGCGATTCCCTCCCCCTCCGCGGAGTATCAGGGACATCTAATTGGGTAACGTGTTCCAAGCAAGACCTTCCCAAGCTTAATGTTCATTGCCTGTGAAGCATTAAAATTAGAAGTGTTGGCAGCCATTCCCTCCCCATCTGCGGAGCACCATGGACATTTTATTGACTAAAGTGTTCCGAGTACAAGTTTGCTCCTTATTGGGTGGGAACGGTTCACTGTTGTCAGCCATTTTGTGACACACGTCAAAGGAGTACACGAAAAAAGTTTAGTAGAGGAGTGGGTAGGAACACTATTAACTCTGTACAGTGGTCACAAGGTAGTGGACAGGGACTGTGAAGGTAAAAATAGTTTTTTATATATTTTAAGGGCCATTTATATTATTTGCGTGGGGCCTACGAATCACGTCGGGAAAATAACAGATTGTGTTGCGGTGTTCTTTTTATCAAGTCAGCGGGTGGGATACTTCACAGGAGTAGTATTTACTTATAATGTGATGTTTACTTTTCTGGCGGGGAGTGCTACATGTTTGGAGCAAATATTATAACATGGAGAAGGGGGTTGCAAAAAGAAAGTGCGCAGTTGCGGTCTTCATTTAAATAAGGTTCTGATAAGGCTACTTCTCGGGAGCAATGTTTACTTATAATGTATACTTATAGTGCGGTGATTACTTCTGTCGCGGGGAGTGCTACTTCCTTGCAGCAAAATAGTAGGTGTGGTTGCGCTGCAGAAATTTCAGTCCAGGTTTGAAACACTTTTTATTAAGCAATCACAAATATACTTTCTTAGGAAAGTGTAGCTGTATATATCAAAGGGGTAACAAATAAAAACGCAATTCATTAGATATCCCTTAAGCGTGGCCACACCCTCCTTTTTCTCGCATATAGTTTGTATGAGTGTTGCCCCATATTCTTGTAAATATAAGAGGGAATCAGTTACTTTTAGATAAAGTAGAAAAGAAGTGCTACAAGAAACACTCCCGCACTACATCATCTCAGGTCACAACAACATCAAGTAAAAAACAGTTAAACATAAATGACGTCATTATCTAGAAATGTACGCTTCATCAAAACATTAAATGAATGTGAGAAGTTGGCCTGGCATATGCTGTCCACTATTCTAGTGGGCACCTTGCACCAGTCCAAATGACCCTTATCGATGATAGGTTAAAGACAACCTTTATTGAAAGCTATCCTAGTGGTAGCTCTGGAGAGCAGCCTTCAGGCTAAGTCTTGAAGGAATTGTAAAGCAGCTTGTTTTACCAGTCTATAACCTCGTGAATGACCAAATGAAAGGAGAACCACACCAGTTATATATATAAAATATATGTATTTATTCTAAACACACCCTACTAGTCTCTTTATGAGGCAAAAGTACATACATAACACTTAATAGCACACAGTAAATTAGCACAATATATGTCGAGCCCTAGGGGTGTACCAAACCATATATCAATAAAGTTGTATAAGAACCACGACTTTGCTAGACACAAGGCCTAGAGCCTGTAGAAGTGTTGGGGCCACAAGGAACCTCACAAGGTAGTGACACAGGAGACACACAGGGGACATGTGCAGTGTCTGAACACAACCACAGATCACTGTTAATTTAAATGGGAAAGGTCGCGGTTGGAAATTTAAAGGAAAGGGGCACTTAGAGGAGGACTTTGAGCAAACCACTTTAGACTTAAGGGGTTCTAGGGCCAACATCTACTGGAGCACCAGAGTACTCCAGTTACCTCACCCAGGGAAGCCAGGAGCATAGGTGTCTTTTGGTGTCGGGAATCGTCGTTGATTTCAATGGCAATCTGCTGCAAAGTGCTGCTACCGTCGAAGTGGAAAGTGTCCGGGATGATCCAAGCCTGAATCAAAGATGAGAAGAACCTGAAAGCAGAGGGGACAGAGTCTGGGTCACTAGCCAGTGACTAGGGGGCACAATAGACGAATGCCCACGGATGTCGGGTGTTTCAGGCGAAAGAGATGAAGCTTGACTCTTCAGCCGCGAGGACCAGGAGGCGTCCATGACAACCAGGAGCTGGACTTGAGCTGTCCCACAAAGGATGCCGAGTGCTGCAGTATCCGTGTCCGGATTGGACCCAACAAGCCTTGGCAACAGCAACCCACACAGAAAGGAGAAAGATGCTTCGGTACGGATCAGCAAGGTCTGAGGGACTCACCCCACAGTGGGGAGTCAGGCACGTCTGGAGCAACCAGGAAAGCCTAAGGAAAATCAGAGTTGCCTTCACAGGGACCCACCAGTCAACGAACCAGGGATCGCAAAGGGGCCTTGAGCAGTTGCACTCAGAACTAGTTCACAGAACACTCGTGGAGTGTAGGCCAGCAATCTTTGGTGCAGATAGTGCTTGGGATATCAGTAACCCAAAGGATGTTGAGAAGCTGATGCACTTACAAATGTGCTCGGTGTCCAGGAGTTCCAGTTCCACGTCACTCACGAGGCCAGTGGGTCTAAGCTTTGCTGGGGACTTAGGACGCCATTTGTGAAGTCTGGAAATCCACCTCTGGGGCTGCAGATACTTCAGAGTCCATCGGGAGCTTCAGAGATGTAGACTGGCAAATGCTTTGTTCGTGCCTGCCAAGCAGGGGAGTCACTCCTTAACCCCATGGGAGATTTCTTCAGTCCTCTAGTCTTGAGTAGAGCATCGAAGTTCCAGGATTCAGTTGCAGAGTTTTATCTAGTGATATCTAAAGTCCTGTTGCCAGGGGTTCCTTACTTATACCTAAGAAAGGGGTTGGACATAATCTGGGGACCCACCTATGGGAGGGTTTGGAAAGAGGGGTGGCTACACCCATTTCCTTTATCCATTTTCACACCAGAACAGGGGCTGGTAGCCCCTGCAACCGGTTTGAACTGGACTATGCACAAGAACACCAAATGTGCCCCCAGTGGAGACTTCAAAGCACTCTCACAGTGCACCCACCCAGCCCCAATACACTAAAGCCTGTCTGGGAGGTGGTTACACTTCCTTGTGACAGGAAACCTATTGTCCAGGCCTCCCCTGCCGGAGTTTCGGTCAGCAGCAGGAGGCCAGACTCGTGTCTGTGGCTGCAGCATCCATTTTGTGATGCCACGGCTCTTTAAACTAGTTACCGGGTAGAACGGTGTGTACATGTCTCTCCCTCTAGAAGGGTGGAATTCTACCCCCGCTGCCAGGACTGGTGGGGGGGGGGGGATTCCAAAGTGTTTGACACCAAACGCAACATGTTTCTGTGCAGCCATCCCAAAGTTACCATTTACTGCGAGGATATAATGCATTTAAGAGTATATGGTCAGGCTGCACCAAAGAACAGCCTCGGAGAATAGGTTCCGAAGGCTGCAGGGGGGCCCTGCTCATGCATGGGCACCCTCTTACATGAAACCAAGCACCCTGCCTTCAGGATTGATAAGGCCTGGCATAGGGGTAACAGATAGGTCTCTATGTGTAGTGATTTAAGGTAGATATAGGTAACCTATATCTTAGTAAGGGATGCATGCACCACATTACTCAGGCTGCAGCAGCAGTCCTGTGGTGTCATTTTGGAAGGCTTCCCAGGGGTGGCATAATGCATGCTGCAGCCCCTGGTAGGCCTCTGGGGTACCTATGCCCTTAGTACCTAGTGTACCATATACTAGGGACTCACAAGGGTTTCCCAGTAACCAAACTGGAGTGTACCTATAGTACATGGAATCAATTTAGAGAGGAAGCAGCTAGGCTGGGGTCCTGGATAGCATGGCCCCAGCAAGACTAAAGTCGAAAAACAATGAAAAATCAGCAAAACGTGGGGGTAACCATAGTAGGCAGATCCTACTCTGCTACAATGAAGCACTATGAATACAATTATTTTTTTAGGGACTACTATTTTATAAAATATTAGCAGTGTTACAAACTATGAGGTAGTAAGTTATCAACGGAAATAACTGTAGTAAATGTTGTTAATGTGTTGCACAGATAGATCTCCAACCCCTTCAAAGTACTATAAGTTCACAGTGTTAAAATGTACAGGGTGAGTTTATAGTATTCTACAGGAGAAGAAGAATTAGGAGCACAACAAAAAAAAATATACAGTCTCTATTCTGTAGGAGTCGGGAACATTTTGTCGTTGTGCTTAGAGGGCGCTCACTGCTCTGCTAACAGATGACGTACTCATTTAAGAATATATAGGAAAGTAGTAATTTATATAATACTATTCCTATATATTCCATAGAGAGAACGAGAATAGGAACCACAACATAGAAAAAGAGAAATAGCAAAATATCAATTAAGAAATGTAGGGTTAATCAAAGGCATTCAGTAAAAAAGTATCTATGCGATCAATCTTTTTTTAAACTGCAATGTCGAAAAATATTCTCACTATAAAAATATCTGATCAAGTCAGTTATTAAGGTCAGTAAGCTGTATTTCAGATGGTTTACTCCTGGCGGCGCCGAATCTCCACTTCCTCTTGTGTGAAAATATGACACTCTACTACAATATAGAGAGTGTCACTGATGCCACACAAAAAATGACAAGATAAATAAAGTGATAAACACAAAACAAGATCAATAACAAAATATTTTCCAGCTGTGAATATGTACAAAACTTTTTTTCTCCAGAACTTTGATATCTTTCGTCTTCGCGCCGACGGCTCATAAACTCCTCTGAGATGATATTGACTGTGAATATTATAATATACATGTTCACACTATATGATCCCAGGCGGAAAACAGAGTAAGAAGGAGAAGCTGTTCACGTTCTACTATGACATAATCAAACAATTTACAACTCCGTAATATGTTTTGTTTTTGCAAAAGAAAAATCCAACGCTAGAAGAGGGAGCCTGCATCACAGAACGGACACGCGTAAATAACTCACAAAAACAAATCGAACCGAACAAAGGGTGTGGTTTATATACTTTTTGGTTATTGAGTAGTCTATGGAAGGAAGATGCGGCTTCGCCCATTCAGATGTCACGTTTTACAGTTGACACATGCTCCCGTTTTCACTGTTACACTTATGCACGTGTTGGAAAAAGTTACAAAATGTGAAGCGGTAAAGGTATCGCTTTCGATCCTCATGAATATAAGTTCCTTAATATGTATATACGTTGAAGAGCTTAAAAACTGTTACCCAGCAAACCATGTCATTTCCTTTCTTGTGACTAAAACATCTATTAATTGCCGTAATTCTAAATAGAAAATATATAAAAAATATTGTTCCGAATAGACGAAAAAAAGATATGTGGTAATATTTCTCATCACTATGGTTTTAAATTTTAAAAAATGCCAGCATTTGTAAAGCATACAGCTACCTCCGGAGAGGCACTCGGTGGCATCGAAAAGATTAAGCACGGTGTTGCCCACAGTGACATAGTGGTGGGCTAACATGCCGCCGGAGACGGTAATCGAACTGTGAATGCTGTTGTTCGAAGTCAGGTATCATAGCTGCTGCGTCACACTTTTTCCACACTTATATGTTAATTAGTGTTAATTAAGTTTTAAACATTGTTAAATTATAAGATACACAGAGGGTTCAGCGCTATATAATGTACATTTGTTATTCCAAGTTCAGGTTTCACATCAAAGAATAAATTATTCAAGAGTCTTCATTTCTTGATAAAATTAATTTCTTCTTTATTTTTCTTTAAAATGTTTTCTTTATTTTCAAGAAGCCAGAGATCATAGCCAACGCGTTTCGTCTCACATCGAGACTTCTTCAGGGCTATTCAGATTAAAATAAGAAAAATACATTACAAATCCAAAATTTGAAATTTGACATCTTTCACATACAAAGACAAGTGCAACACATTCAGGATCACGAACAATCCATATTTCCAATATGAGGGTCATGATTTGATAATTACACCTTAAGGCATAAATTATTTTTAGATTCCATCATAACAATTTATCAAAGACAAGGATCGAAAATTATTTTTAAACTCCATCCTAACAATTTATCAAAGACAAAGATCGAAAAAGTATATGTGCAAATGGTTATAGGCATACCTTGGCAGTGAAATATTGCGTGATCTCGTCAAATATATAATTGTTTCATGTATTCTAGACTTCTTCAGAAATTCAGAACCTCTATGCGGTACACAGTATCTATAATGATTAATATATATAATCAAATTAAGAACTCCTGTCAAATATTTATGTACATATTATAAGCATGAGAAACCATCACACATTTCTAATATCAATTTTGGTATATTGTTATATTAATCGTCTTTATATCAAAAAACATTTATCTCAAGCGGTATATAACAGAGCAAAAAACAGGAGAAAATCAACATTCACCAGTTGTCTCTATTCGGAAAAGCAGAAAACCCAAGAGACCCTAGTCAAAGAAAGAGTCATCAATCATTTTCATAATAAAAGTCCAATTCCATAGTAAAATAATTTGTCCACTCGATATATTAGCAGAGTGGTACATACATATCATGACAAACAACAGTGACGCGTCACTTATAGGTTAACATGTTAAACGCTGTTATATGTCTAGATATCGGTCAACATTATAGTATCACAAAGCAGTTTAGTAAGAATAGTGCCATCGCTCAAGTAGAAATCTTAGTCACAATTATAATGGACTAGTACAATACCGCATTATATCGATTCAATTGCGAACAACTTTGAGTAGCATGAAAATATGACACTTCAATGTAGAACAATTTCATATGCCAATACGGTTTCGTCCATGAATTAAATAAACAAATGCGCTTATTTCTGTATTAAAAATATCGTATGAACAAGGATGCCTTTACACTTAAAGCATATTGACTTATCTATATCAGGTATTTTTAGTAAGTCTCATCATGTTTGGTTAGTAGTAAAAAACTATTAAGACTACGAGGAGAATATGTTGTCCTACCCGCGATATTCGAGTAATATATTTAAAGAATCGTGTAGATTGAGACTAGTAATTCAAATTAATAATTCCTATACTTTGCTAAAAACATAATTTTGCGAATATATAAACCATGATATACGCTTTTGTGAGCGCGTTATCAAGTCAAAAATGGCCGCGATACTGGGATCAGTTTGCGGAGTTCCTTGACTTCAATTCCAAGTGTTGTCCGTTTTCGAATCTCTGGTAATTGACATTTCCGGGCGGGGAGCTTAAAAAGACGTGGCTGTAATTGCTCGTCTTTGCATCGACAACACGAAGGACATACATCTTGGGCTACCATGCCATTCTGGGTGAGTTTAATCTATGTGCGGTTGCCATTATGTCTCGCAATGGACAATAATGTCTATGCAGTTTATGTTCTATTCTGCTTTCTAATGTTAATACATAGAAGCAACTTTATAAATTCTGGTTTATTGACAGCTCGTGTTTTTAAAAAAAAATTTTGTATCGAAATACGGACGATGTTAAATGCTCATATACTATGAGGTCACTGGTACTCGTATGGTTTACACTGTCATGTCATAGGTTGGTGCAATTTAAAGATGTCCGCCTCAGATTAGACATAGTGTGGCATCTTACTAGTACATTTCCGTAGTGAATATATGCTATGGTTTATATTGCTGTGGTCTATATTGGCGCAACTCAAAGATGTCTGCCGCGGATTTAATATAGTGTGGTACTGCATCAGTCTATTTCCGCTTTTTAACTAATCTTATGTTTGAGCTACGATGTCACTCACACTTAGATATATCCTTGTTGAATGATACACAGACATGCAACAGCGTCTAGTATGGAAGTGAAGTAGTGACGCGTCAAAGTTATTTGACATGTTATGTGGATATTATTCCCTTCCCCCCTTTTTTTAAAAAAAATATATATAATTAACATGCCATGATTTGTTTATTTAATTCATGGACGAAACCGTATTGGCATATGAAATTGTTCTACATTGAAGTGTCATATTTTCATGCTACTCAAAGTTGTTCGCAATTGAATCGATATAATGCGGTATTGTACTAGTCCATTATAATTGTGACTAAGATTTCTACTTGAGCGATGGCACTATTCTTACTAAACTGCTTTGTGATACTATAATGTTGACCGATATCTAGACATATAACAGCGTTTAACATGTTAACCTATAAGTGACGCGTCACTGTTGTTTGTCATGATATGTATGTACCACTCTGCTAATATATCGAGTGGACAAATTATTTTACTATGGAATTGGCCTTTTATTATGAAAATGATTGATGACTCTTTCTTTGACTAGGGTCTCTTGGGTTTTCTGCTTTTCCGAATAGAGACAACTGGTGAATGTTGATTTTCTCCTGTTTTTTGCTCTGTTATATACCGCTTGAGATAAATGTTTTTTGATATAAAGACGATTAATATAACAATATACCAAAATTGATATTAGAAATGTGTGATGGTTTCTCATGCTTATAATATGTACATAAATATTTGACAGGAGTTCTTAATTTGATTATATATATTAATCATTATAGATACTGTGTACCGCATAGAGGTTCTGAATTTCTGAAGAAGTCTAGAATACATGAAACAATTATATATTTGACGAGATCACGCAATATTTCACTGCCAAGGTATGCCTATAACCATTTGCACATATACTTTTTCGATCTTTGTCTTTGATAAATTGTTAGGATGGAGTTTAAAAATAATTTTCGATCCTTGTCTTTGATAAATTGTTATGATGGAATCTAAAAATAATTTATGCCTTAAGGTGTAATTATCAAATCATGACCCTCATATTGGAAATATGGATTGTTCGTGATCCTGAATGTGTTGCACTTGTCTTTGTATGTGAAAGATGTCAAATTTCAAATTTTGGATTTGTAATGTATTTTTCTTATTTTAATCTGAATAGCCCTGAAGAAGTCTCGATGTGAGACGAAACGCGTTGGCTATGATCTCTGGCTTCTTGAAAATAAAGAAAACATTTTAAAGAAAAATAAAGAAGAAATTTATTTTATCAAGAAATGAAGACTCTTGAATAATTTATTCTTTGATGTGAAACCTGAACTTGGAATAACAAATGTACATTATATAGCGCTGAACCCTCTGTGTATCTTGTGTTCATGATAGGATTTGTTCCTAAATAAGGAGTATAGAGGGGAGTACTCCTTGGTTCTTTGCGCTATCTTGTGGACTCAAAGACACTTGTCAGCTGTTGGGTGCGGATCTCTATAGCCTCTGCCCTCTTTCTCTTGTGTTCATTGTTAAATTATAACTTATAACAGACTACTGTTACAGGTAATTTTTCATTACAAAAAGTATGCACGTCTTTTTAAAAAGTACTTATTTCCCGGAACTCTTCCAAGGACGCGGACACATTAAGTGCGACCCTATCAAACTGCACATTGACAAGACAATCACCCCGGTGGCACTACAACATCGGCGAGTCCCTTTTCACCTGAGACCCCTGGTGAAACAGGAACTTGAAAAGCAAGGGGTGATTGAGAAAGTCTCGGGACCGATGCCATGGGTGTCCCGAATAGTCATTGCGCAGAATCCTAAACAGCCGGGAGCCATCCGTCTCTGCATCGACATGAGGCTACCCAACCTGGCAATCAAGAGGGAGCGCCACATAACGCCAACCATGGATTATATAATTGGAGATGTCAATGGATCAAGGTGGTTTTCAAAAATAGACCTGAACGCTGGGTTTCACCAACTGCCCTTGGCGGAAGAGAGCCGCTACATTACAACTCTCAGTACCCACCTGGAGTTGCTGCGTTACAAACAACTGAACTTTGGAATATCCTCAGCAGCAGACGTGTTCCAGAGCACTGTTCGTAAGATGTTATCTGGTTTGCCCGGGATGATAAACATCAGCGACGACATCCTGATCCACTCTGCCGCTGACCATCACAGGCATCGGAGGAGTACCCTGCGTTGCAATAGTGAACATGGCACGATGCTCCACCAGGAGAAGTGTCTGTTCTTTCAACCCTTTTGAGAGTTCTTCAGATATGTGTTCAACCAGGAGGGCATCCAGGTGGAACCAAAGAAGTCTCAGGCCATCCGAAGCACCCCAGCTCCAATCACGCCCATTGAAGTGAGTAGTTTCCTTGGCATGGACACTTATTGCGGGAGGTTTATCCCCGATCTCGCAACCCACGCCGATCCGCTGAGGGCTCTCACAAAAGTGGATGTCAAATGGAACTGGGGACCACAGTAAGAGGAAGTGTTCCAGAGTATCATGGATGCACTACTAGGAGAAGCCACCCTTGCCTATTTCAACCCAGCGAAACAAACAGAACTACTGGTAGATGCCTGTCCGGTGAGGCTGGAAGCAGTACTCGCCCAGGAACAGGAGCCAGGCCGATGGGCTGCCCTGTTGTTTTCCAGCAAGTCTCTGACCCCCACTGAAGCAAGAAATGCGCAAATTGAGTGAGAGGCGCTAGCGATAAAATGGGCCTGCAACCAATTCCATCTGTACTGAAGGGCCAGCCATTCACCATGGTAACAGATCACCAACCTCTAGTTCCCCTTTTCAAAGGATCAGCTCCTTATCCACCTCCCCGAATCGAGCGATGGACCGTACAACTCCAGCCCTACCAGATGGAGGTAGTCTACCGACCCATGGCGAAGAACATCAATGATTTTCTGTCCTGACACCCACCCCCCAAGGAAGAGACCGACAACCTCGAGGGGTCAGAACATTACATAAAAATGATCTCTGTTGTGGCATGCCCCCAGGAGATGACGCTTGAAGTCATCAAGAAAGCCGCTGAGCAAGACACTATATACACCCAGACTCTTCAGGCAGTCCAAGAAGGGTCATGGAAGACATTCCTCCAGAAAACCAACACGTGTCACTGGAGGACCATGGGGAGCTGACGAAAATATGGAGGGTGTGGAGTGAACTGAGGGCCACATCAGACGGAATACTTCTGCGAGGCCTGAGGCTGGTAATACCACAAGCTCTGAGGCAACGAGCAACTCAACTGGCCCATGGGGGTCACCAAGGAGAGACCAAAATTAAAGCAAGAAGGAGAGAAAAGGTCTGATTTCCAGAATTCGAAACGATGGTTGAGGATCTAGAACGCCATTGTCATGCCTCACAGGTGACAAGCGCACCGAGCGGCCAACCCCGATAATCACAGAAGAAGCCTGCACCATCCCGTGGTCGAAAGTAAGCATAGATTTTGAAAGCTTCCCTGGAGGGAAACACACGCCTGTCCTTATAAATGCATACTCAAAGTACCCCATAGTGGAACTGGTACTATTGACCGCCTTTGCACAGGTAGCACTCATCTTGGAGAATGTGTTTGCCACATTTGGGTTCCTGACAGAGATCCGAAGCGACAATGAGCAGTCGTTCCAGGGGGCGTAATTTGCCACATTCCCCAATCAGCACGGGATCCATCACCGTCGAGTCACCCCACAATGGCCCCAAGCTAACGAAGATGTGGAACGTTTCATGCAGACATTGAATAAAGTACAACGCATTGACAGTGTGGACCAAGCGGATCCCGAACAACGCCTCCACAAGTTCCTGAGAGAATACATGAGTACCCCACACTACACGATGCTCCGGAGCCCCTGGGCCCACATGCTCAAAGGGCCGCAGAGAGACCTGATTTCAACATGCCCGGGGTGGACACCCCCGCCTCAAGAAGTCCAGGAAACCCAGGCAAGGCGAGAATGGCAGAACCACCTAGCGAGTGCCCAACACCGTGCCATGCCCCGGTCACTTCAATCAGGAGCAACAGTCATACTCAAAGTTTGCCGGCCTGGAGGGAAGTTTCGGACCACCCATGAGCCTGGTACCTGGACCGTAGTAACCAGCCATGGCACCATGGTCACCGCCCGGAAAGGAAGTGAGGAAATGTCTTGGAACATTTCCTGGTTTAAAGAGATCCTGTCAGTGTCTGCAGAATCAGACCCTCAAAATTGGCCAAACCCTGACGGAGGCAACCCCTGCCGAATGGACGAAGAAACCAACACCTCTAATCCTTCTCCGTCAGAGGTAGTGCCTTCTGATTCGCTGACAGCTTTATCGCCGCCAGGTCAACCATCCATCCGCGGTCAACAACATCGCTACAGCCTGCGACCCAACCCCCGACTTAACCGGCACCTTCAGGACTTTGCATGCTGAAACTCCCAAAGACTGATGCCAGGGCGCCTCTGTGTGTGCTGGACTTTTCAAAGACGAGTTTTAAGATCCAAGTTGGGGAGGGATGTAATGGGTCAGTGGTCCTGTGCTCCCGCCAGCATGCTGGATATTATGTCCACGTTATCAGCAGGCCAGGCATGGCCTGCGGGGTAAAATAAAAGGGGAGGACCAACATGTGGGGTATCTCCTGAGACCAGTAATGATGGTGTGTGTCCAGTCTTTTAGTGTGGTCCTCAAACGCTTGTCAGCATTACTCATTAACCAAGGCCTACCTGCTTGTCCTGGCCGGGCCGCTAGCAGGGACACGACAGCTATGACAGTTTTTCTAAATAATAATAAACTGGTCCTGTTCTGACATCCTAAACCGTAAAAAAAGGGTTTAATAAAATACCGTGTAAGTAGATGTACATTATTGAGAGCCAGGTTGTGGTGGATTAGTTGAGGAAAAACATGTTACAGGGATTGAAGTCTGAGAGGCCCCTTTTCACCAGTAAAAGATATCTTATGTAAAGAGGCAGCAGTTCTTTTTTAGCTGCTGATTGAGAGGCAATAACTCCTGGGCCGTGACTCTGATTGGCAGGTCCTGTTTCACAATGATGGTGAAAGATTCACTACAGATGAAACAGGACTAGAGTGCGCCACAAGGGCTGATTTAAACTGATATCCATATATGTGAAGCCCGAACTGGCACGCGGCGGACCAGGGGTTTAAAGGCCTCTGATGGACTGAAAAGCGCTGAAGAGCTACATACAGGCATGTGGACCTTAATAATGAAAGGCGAACTTGGGCTTCTATGGGAATTTCATTACAAGACCGGAAAAAGGTGAATAAAGCTAGTCAAATGTGATCCCACCTCCGTAAAGTCCCGAAGAGTGAGCAAGCGGGGGAAAAACGCAGAAGGGGCGCGCATAGAGAAGCGACAGTCCAGTGTAGGACGGGAGATGAAGGGAAACACAAATCAAATTTTAGGCACAGCGACAATGTGCACAAGTTAAGCAATGTACCAACAGATCAAATGAACGAAAGGTAAATAAGTTAGTAAAATACATAAGCATCAATAAGCATCCAGAATCTACACAGGATCTAGAATCTAGCATATGGCAAAACAGAGAAGGAAAGTAAGGAGAACTTATCTGCTTGGAGCCGCATTTAAAAGAGGCAGAATGCTGTGGGCTCATGCCTTTTATTATTGTTAATGTTCTATTTGGAATACTTCCTTTGTGATCTAAGCGGCTGCTTGGTGACGCAATTAAAAGTGTAAGCATAATGGTAGCCTCCGTGTCTTTAATGAAATCCAGATTCTCTGGTCATGTTAATAGGAGAATCGCAATTCTCTGCGGCATATTATCAAGTCCATTATCGACGTTTTAGCAGCTAAACCGGCGAAAATGTTTAACGCCGTTCTTGATAATATGCCCCTAGACTTCAATATCCGAGCTGACTCCTCTCTCTTGGCATTCAAGGGTAGTTGGTGACCGGACTGTGTTAGCCACCTTCGTTTGTTTTCTCTCCCTCCCCTGCACTGTTTACCTATTTTTCATTTTGTATTTTAAATCTGTTTTGCTTCCTTACGGCCTTCCTATTACGTAATGCAATTCCTTATGTTTTCACAGTGTGTATGTAAAGCGCTCTGATACCTACAGGTCGAACTAGCGCTATATAAAACTTTAAAAAAAAAAAAAAAACAACAGACAGTAGTAGAGTGAGTGCAGCCATTGTCTTGACTCTTGGCGCCCTCGTGTGGCAACAAGCAGTACTGCGCCTTGTGAGGGCGGTGCTAGGCTGGAGTAGGGTTTCTATGCTAGATGTTGTCCGCACTTGCAGGAGTCACAGACACACGGACGGAGCAGGAGGCGGCTGCAGCAGGTGAGCTGTGTGCCGTGTGTGTCACTGTCCCCGGGTTGGCCCCCACACTGAGGCGCTCTGGGGTTCAAGGGCGTTGTATAGCAAGCCTCATACAAATATTGTGAGGGCTGCAACAGGGAGAATGCATGGCTCGGGGGTGTGTGTGTATGTGTGTGGGTGTCTGGCTCTGGTGTGTGTGTCTGGGCCTGGTGTGTCTGCCACTCTAGTGTGTGCAGCAGGAACTTAGAATAAAGTGATCAGCACCGTCCGCGCCACTCTTCGGGGTTCAGTTTCTGGTGGTGTTTGAGGGCCCCCAGCGGGCGGGGTGGCCCATAGAAGTGGCAGTGTTTGCGTTCTTACCCTCACACATCACGCGGAAGACCACGGCACCGCACGTACACCCGTAATAGGTGACAATCTGTGTATATGAGGCCTGCGTGAATCAATTGTGTACTTTGATTGTCACGTGAGTTTACGCTTTGACCCGCGCCTACGGCCCTCTCACAGGGCACCAGGCACTATGTGAAGGACTTGTAGTGACACATGATGGTCTGCTTGGTGATTTCTGAGGCTCGGAGGACATTCCAGGCTCTGTTTGAGGGAGAGTCGGTGTTATTGTGGTCTGGTGATATGAGGGTGTGGTACAGGCGAGCCACAGTCTGTGACACATTGTGACGGTCTGCTGGTGGTAAGTGCGGGTCTGGGCAGTACACGGGAAAGGTTTTAAAACCCCATGTGGGTTGTATTCGCTGAATGTTTGGTGGGGGCTCGTAGGAGCTGTACACACAGCTGACTTCAGAGAGTTTGCTACAGGTTACGTTGCGTTATGTGAAGATACCATGGAGCTGTCTGTGTCGGATGCTCGTAGAAGCAGCGATCGATGGTGTGTGGGTATCTCTTGCGGAGTATGTGTGCACGTGGGGTGTGATGTATGTGTGTCTTTCGCATGTTACACGTGGGTTTGTTGGGTGCTGTGTACCCTTGTCTATTATGTGCTGCGATTCTGTCTGTTCAGCACTTTAGAGGAGTCTTTTCGGTGTTAAGTGAATTTACAATTCGAGGAATCGGTTAAAGCGCCTTTCAGAGACTGTGAAGGTTTCAATGAACTATAATAGAGTCTGTGACACTACACGCCTCTGGGTACGGATGTGACGTGCTGTGGTGAGAAGCACATGGACGCGCTGTGTGTGGTGTGTCTGTCAATGACACATATCCATGGCTGTAGACGCATACTGGTGACCTTGTGCATGAGTTTTTATTAAAAGACCAGCGATCCCTGCCACAAAACTGATGCACGGCTACAGGCGCTTTCGGCAGCGCGTGCGGGCACGTAAGAAGGGAAGGACTTGTTTAAATACCAGAGAGGATGTGTAATGAACCCTGGCGGACGCTGGCTCGGTGTGCACTATACCAAAGTAGGGTATAGTGTGCACAGACTCCAGTGGGTCCTCGGAGGCTAAAGTAGATAATACGAAGGGGTAGATTCACCACTTCTTCACAGAGTGCCAAATTTACCAAAATATGGCACTCTCCTCCCCTTTCACTAGCTGAAACAGCTGTCGCGTGCCACAGAGACACCTCTACTCCATGGTGCAAGGGTGTCTCTCTGACTCCAGCAATGCAACGTTTTTCATAAATGAAGCTCTAAATAGTTAACCCTTAAATAGCCCTTGTAGCTGACAAGGTAGGGTGCCCTGTATTTAAATAGAAACATTTATTGTTGGCAGTTCTCTTCAGTGATTCAGACTTAAAAAGCTCGTGTTCCCCCAAGTGTAAACTTTTTGCGGCATATAATACACACGTATGCTGAGTGTCCCACGGCTAAAGGATGTAGGCCCCCTCGGCGCCAAGTCATGAAAAGCTGCACATAGCGCTTAGGTGGTTGCACAGGATCACCCATGCTCCACCCGTGGCACGCCCACTCGGCGCTAAGTAATGAAAAGCAGCACATAGCACTTAGGTGGTTGCACAGGATCACCCATACTCCACCCGTGGTACGCCCCCTCGGCGCTAAGTAATGAAAAGCAGCACATAGCGCTGAGGTGGTTGCACAGGATCACCCATGCTCCACCCGTGGTACGCCCCCTCGGCGCTAAGTCATGAAAAGCAGCACATAGCGCTTAGGTGGTTGCACAGGATCACCCATGCTCCACCCGTGGCACGCCCCCTCGGCGCTAAGTAATGAAAAGCAGCACATAGCACTTAGGTGGTTGCACAGGATCACCCATACTCCACCCGTGGTACGCCCCCTCGGCGCTAAGTAATGAAAAGCAGCACATAGCGCTGAGGTGGTTGCACAGGATCACCCATGCTCCACCCGTGGTACGCCCCCTCGGCGCTAAGTCATGAAAAGCAGCACATAGCGCTTAGGTGGTTGCACAGGATCACCCATGCTCCACCCGTGGCACTTCCTCTTGGCGCTAAGTAATGAAAAGCAGTATATAGCGCTTAGGTGGTTGCACAGGATCACCCATGCTCCACCCGTGGCACTCCCTCTCGGCGCTAAGTAATGAAAAGCAGCACATAGCGCTTAGGTGGTTGCACAGGATCACCCATGCTCCACCATGGCACTCCCTCTCGGCGCTAAGTAATGAAAAGCAGCACATAGCGCTTAGGTGGTTGCACAGGATCACCCATGCTCCACCCGTGGTACGCCCCCTCGGCGCTAAGTAAATTAAAGCAGCACATAGCGCTTGGGTGGTTGCACATGATCACCCATGCTCCACCCGTGGTACGCCCCCTCGGCGCTAGGTAAATTAAAGCAGCACATAGGTGGTTGCACAGGATCACCCATGCTCCACCCGTGATACGCCCCCTCGGCGCCAAGTAATGAAAAGCAAAAACCAAAGGAAATGATGGACGGAGTGTTGAACATTGCAAGCACTCACCCCCAGTCAACTGATCTGGGTTTAATCCATCACCGTTCTTTAGCCCACTCTGCCACCCCAGTTCAGACATGGCCATATGCAAATCAGTCTGACCCTGTGCCTCATGGGAACAGTCCAGCCCGAACTGCCAAGTCATGTCTTCCCTGGACCGGAAACAAGCTTCCTAGGACCGGTTTCTGGCATTTCAGCTGTCTTCAGCCAGGCTGGCTTGAATGCAGTTGCATACCCTGCCACTGATACCTTTTACAAGGGGCTTATATGTGGGCCAGAGGTGCGCCAATTGTGGAAACAAAGGTATAGTTACGGTAAAGAACACAGGCCCTGGGAACATGATTAGCAGGAACAGAGTGCAGATACAGTCAAAGTTGCATTCAGAGTCAGGCAAAAAGTGGGGGTCACCCTGCCAAAGCAGCACTTTCCTACAAACACTGACACTGCGGAAAACCTTTGGGCTGGGTGTGTATTAGGCCTAGGCAAAATGTAAATTACTATGGCGTAGTTTGAGAAATGCTGAGAATTCTACATAATTCATCTTAATGAAAATACCTAATTTGAGTAAATACGCTCTATTTACGGTACAGTGAATGGCACAAGAAAGCAAAGTGCGAGTGCTCATCTTTAGATGCGCTCTCCTGTCAAAAGCTGGCACAAGGATATATTTTTCACTAAAATATGGCACAAAATAATGCATTTGCACTTGTTTTAATTTCGTATAATCTTGCTGTATTGTCAGATGAGTGTTTTTTAGCATGCCTTACACTGCCTGTTTGATGAAATTAATAATCTTAGGAAACGGAGAAACAGCTCATTGGGGAACTATGGGATGATCAGAAATGTAGCAACACGGAAGGGGAGATATTGTCAAGATTCTTGTTTTCATCAGATCTGTCTCCAGTGGAAGGGGCAGCAATGGGTGATGTAGGTCTCAGCGAGTGGCATTTCATTCATTTTGGAAACAAATAGAGAAGGAACACTGGGCCGTGGGTCCCTGGAGATTGAGACTTATAATCTGCTATGTTCAGCATACGCTTTTGTCCTGTGCACTTTTAGATGTCTAGTTTATATTAAAAAAACTGAAAACAAGAGGCTTGCGTGTCTGTGCTCTGCCAAAGTGCTTTTCATTGCATATGTATTCATGGTTTGTCCACTCCATTAAATAAGTGTACTGTGCAGTTTATTTCAGATCCCTCTCAATCAGTCTCCAAAGAAAATACAAAGAATGTCAAGTAAGTAAAGTGAAAGGCCCTTCTTTTACATCATAGTTCTTTAATATTTGATTCTCAATGTGTTCATGGTTATTAGGGATATGATGTACACTCTCATACTTTTGTACCACACCTACATCTCTGACTGTATTACAGTTGTAAATATGCTATTAATGTCCTTTTATTTCATAAATCAAAGTTAATACTACTCAGTTTGTGCAATGAGGCTATTTTTAAAAGTGTGATTTTGGGGGGAATCACTATATATGTTTTTCTAAACTCCTTTAGTCAAGCTGCGTGCAAGAATATTTATTTTATGTAATGTGGTGCAGCTACTGCAGAATTATCAGCTTCTGAAATGATCATTCATAGAAGGCCTCTGAATTGGCAATAGATTATTCTGAGACTAGATCAATATTCCAATTGCGCGCATGCTTTTATAATGCATGCAGGAACATTGTCAAGAAAATACCTACCAGAAAAAGAGAGCCATTTTGAGATGGGAGAGTGACAGCAGATTGACTTGGAAATGGATGGCCATGACCGGGACTTTGTTCCTGAAATGGATGGCCATGACCAGGACTTTGTTCCTGAAATGGATGGCCATGAACGGGACTTTGTTCCTGAAATGGATGGCCATGACCGGGACTTTGTTCCTGAAATGGATGGCCATGACCAGGACTTTGTTCCTGAAATGGATGGCCATGAACGGGACTTTGTTCCTGAAATGGATGGCCATGAACGGGACTTTGTTCCTGAAATGGATGGCCATGACCAGGACTTTGTTCCTGAAATGGATGGCCATGAACGGGACTTTGTTCCTGAAATGGATGGCCATGACCGGGACTTTGTTCCTGAAATGGATGGCCATGAACAAGACTTTGTTCCTGAAATGGATGGCCATGACCGGGACTTTGTTCCTGAAATGGATGGCCATGACCAGGACTTTGTTCCTGAAATGGATGGCCATGACCGGGACTTTGTTCCTGAAATGGATGGCCATGACCAGGACGTTGTTCCTGAAATGGATGGCCATGACCAGGGCTTTGTTCCTGAAATGGATGGCCATGAACGGGACTTTGTTCATGAAATGGATGGCCATGACCAGGACTTTGTTCCTGAAATGGATGGCCATGACCGGGACTTTGTTCCTGAAATGGATGGCCATGACCAGGACGTTGTTCCTGAAATGGATGGCCATGACCGGGACTTTGTTCCTGAAATGGATGGCCATGACCAGGACTTTGTTCCTGAAATGGATGGCCATGAACGGGACTTTGTTCCTGAAATGGATGGCCATGACCTGGACTTTGTTCCTGAAATGGATGGCCATGACCAGGACTTTGTTCCTGAAATGGATGGCCATGACCGGGACTTTGTTCCTGAAATGGATGGCCATGACCGGGACTTTGTTCCTGAAATGGATGGCCATGAACGGGACTTTGTTCCTGAAATGGATGGCCATGACCTGGACTTTGTTCCTGAATTGGATGGTCATGACCTGGACTTTGTTCCTGAAATGGATGGCCATGAACGGGACTTTGTTCCTGAAATGGATGGCCATGACCGGGACTTTGTTCCTGAAATGGATGGCCATGAACGGGACTTTGTTCCTGAAATGGATGGCCATGAATGGGATTCTGTTCCTGAAATGGATGGCCATCTCCAACATTACCCTGTACAGACCCTGTTTCATGCTGTAAAGCGATGCTCTGTATGATTCACCCTGAGCCAGTCATAGCTATGAGCTGTTGATTTGGACTGGGCCCATGTCATCTGCTGCTGCCTGGATTCACAGTCATAGCAAGTTGCACACAAGAGCAAAGACAGGTATTGTCTTGATATATTTTGAAGACTTTGCAACAGGCTTTAGAATGCCATACAATGATAGGCAGTGCTATAAATGACAAGTAGAGAGAGAGTTGTAAAGATCATTTGACTGTGTACACTCTGACAGGAGTAAAACATTAAAAACTAAATGCACAAGTGATGGATGTTAAATCCCAGCAGATTTTCAACTCAAGCACAGATACCATTTAACCACCTTGACATGAGCAGATAGAGCTAATGTGTCTGGAAAAGACTGTGCAGGAAAGTGCATTCCTTTTTCAACTACACTGTAATAATGCCCATTGAGCTGAATATTACGCTTTGACTGTTTTATTTGCACCCTTCATCTTGAGTAGTATAGGATTGGAGAACATTTTAAGGCTTAATAAATAACTTACATCCAATATTTATATTAATGGTTGTATTTCTTTCTTTCTTTTAAAGTAATACCTGAGTAGGAATGTTTCATTCATTGATGATTGTCAGAGTGATATATTATATGCCAGGTGGTTCTTACTCACTGCCTATTCGGGTCAATCTACCTACTCGCGCCCTGCATCAGTTCTGCTGAAGCTCTGTACGTTCAGACGTATAAACCTTTCTAGAAGTCAGATCTCCTGCAGCAGGGCAAACCGGCAAGATGAACTCAACCAGTGATTAGACGACAACAGCTATGACTTGATGGCGGTCACAGTCTCCTACTGTTCCTCTGTTGAAAAAGTCCCAGCTTTTGTAGTGTGGGCAGGACGAAAGCACCAGCCAGGGGCCGGGACCCTGGGGCACCATGTAGGGTATAGACCTTACTCCAACAGAGCCCCGCAAGGCCTCTGGGAGCTGATTGTGTCCCTGTAGCTCAGACCGGTCAGCCAATTCACCACTGAGTAACAAATATGACTGATTTCATTGCATAGCAATACCACGCATGCCATGACAATGTGGGTATTACTACGCGATGTCAATTACAATGAGCACCATTACAACCAAAAATGTTACCACAACTATGCCTTTACCACGCATGCCATTTCAACTCATGGTAAACGTTTGCAAGGTAAGTGACTCCACCCTACCCTACCCTAAACCCTAATGTAGTACCACTGCACGACCATCCCCTGACCCCCAGTCCTCTCCCTACAATAACATTACACTACCCTGCACGACCCCCGACACTATCCTAAATCCTAAAACACTACCCTACACAAACACCACAACACTACCCTAAACCCTAAAACACTACCCCCGCACAACCCTCCCTCTACCCCCAGTCCAGTCCCTACGCTCCAATACTACCCTGCATGACCCCCAACACTACCCTAAACCCTAAAACCCTACCCTACACTACACAAACACCAAAACACTACCCTTAACCCTAAAACACTACCCCAAGCACAACCCTCCCCCTACCCCCAGTCTGGTCCCTACACTCTAACACTACCCTGCACGACCCCCCGACACTACCCTAAATCCTAAAACCCAATCCTACACTACACAAAGATTACAACAGTACTTCAACACTACCCTAAACCCTAAAAAAGTAACCCTCACCCCAAGCACAATCCCCCTTACCTCTCTCTCCTCGTGGTTCCTCTCTCCTGGTTCCAGCGTGGTCTCTCTTCCGGTGCACGTCGTTGTGAGGAAACGGAACAGCCTCAGCTTCCTCACAACAATGTGGATAGCCATAACATCGCATGCGTTGTAAAAGCGCATGCAATTTAATGGTATGCATAGTAATAACTATGCGTTGTTACATCGCATGCGTTACAACACATGCGATGTAATGACTTGCGGGGTAACAGCCTCGTTGTAATGGCCAGTTACCCCGAGTAACGTCTGGGGTCCTAGGTTGAAGGCAAGCAGGTCCAGTCTTCCTTCAGTTCTTCAGAAGGCAGGGCAGTCCTTCTTCTGATCCATAAAGGTCCGTGAGTGTTCTGAGGACAGGTTTGTAGGATCCTCTTTATGCCCAGTTCCAGTCAGAGTGTGGTAAATATTCTTTTACCTGGACTGAATTTCATACGGAATCTTAAATAAAATAGCTCAGAATAATAAGAGGCAGAATCCGTGGTATAAGAGGTTTCTGAATGGGCTTTATTCCAAAATGGCCGACTCGAGTCGCGGCCTTCAGGTTCCGTCACCACGGGGGTTCAGGAAGTGAAGTACATACTTTATTGACAGGAAATTGCTTTTATAGATCATACATTACAATGAAACCAATGTAGAAGGCGTAACAATTGATAAGAGAAACGATACTGTAAGTGCGTAACCGAAAATGGGCGTAATAAGGAGTAAGAAGAAACATGATTGGTCATGATGTTGTGCATAGGTGGATCTATAAGATAATACTTGGCATAGATGCGCGCGCAGCAGCATGACGTGTAATTGACGTGTAACTAGGGGGTGAAGGGGACTTGACATTTAGCTCTACATGTGGAGACAAAAAGTCTAGGGGGTCAAGTCAACCTAATCCCAAATCATATCTAACATCCTATGTTTAAAGAACTATGTTATCCACAAGGAAGGACTCTCGGACAGAATCTATTCTATACTGACTGTGTGTGTGCGTGTACAAGCGTCTAAGTGTCTATATGAGATGCGAGAGGCAGAAACTTTCCATGGCAACAGGGCTATGATTTACTTGCATGAGGACGGAAAAAACCGAGCCCTTTGCTTGGGAGCTAAAGGAAATGTTTACCTAAACTACTAGACAGGAATGCATCGGCTGAGGAGCAAAGTAGATAATTCGAAGGTGAAATACAGCTTCTTGGCAGGCAGGCGAAACTGGCCGAGGCAGGCACCGTTAGCTGCACAGGAAGTAGGACAAAGTTCATGGATACAGATGCGAGCTCAAACTGATGCTGTCAGAGGCAGAGAGCAGGGAAAGGCTTTGAGGACAGAATCGGGCCTACTCTGCCTGAACTGCAAAAATGGAGTAACTTAGCCATATAAAGTCGGTGGCCTTTCATACTTAGGAATCGAATATCCAGCCCATTGATGGCGGATCTGACAGAGGACATGTTGATGGTGGACGCACATGTGTTTGCGTCTTTGAAACTGGAACTGGAGGGAACATACAGGTGCTTGTAACATGCACATAGAACCGTTGGGGTCCAAGATAGGGGACATAACTGATCAGGAAAATCCACATTTCCACATTCCCTCCTTGTCCCCTACTTGCCCGTCAAGAAACATCAATCTTCATTAGTCCATCGATTTGCTCATGGAGCATCATTTCTTCTTCTTTCTTCTTCCGGGATTTTGAACGAAAACCTTGATGTGGAATACACGATGTGGCACACAGACCACAAATCGCTGGTCCACATTGCAGGCATAAGCAGCAACTGAATATTATAAGGAGGCCAATACCTAGGAAGGACAGAACTCTCCATCCCCAGGCTGATATCACACTCCAAAACCACCCGGACCACGTCCAAGTGCCTGGGTTCTCGTGTATCTGGCTCACAATCTTATGAAGGCGGGTTATAGCTTTATATACAGATGGCGAATTTTCTGGTATGAATATGCAGCAGCTGGATCCGATGACCCTACAAGCTCCGCCCCTATCGGCCAGGATGACGTCAAGGACAAGACGATTCTGAAGAACAACAATTCTCATCACCGATTGCTCCTCTGTCAGATTGCCTAGGGCGGCTATAGTCTCATTCACTACAGCTTCAAGAGTCTTGGTTAGCCTACGTATCAGCTTACTATTTGAAATTGTACCTATATAGGGAAAGATACCTTTATTGAAATCTACATACTTGTCCCATGCCGTCTCAGTATAATCGACAACTGGGAGATCTCTTCGCTCTCTATTGTGTACTAAATGAACATTTCGATAATAATCAGGAGGAGCTAGGAAAACAGGTGGCAAAAGGAATGCTATGTAACAGGTACCATCCCAATCTAGAGGCAGACGTATATATGCGGTCTGACCACATATAAAGTAGGAATGGCGAGAAGCTCTAAATGAAGATTTACCTTGATCACTATATTCTACTGTAGTAATGCATTTGCTATGGCCCATATGTATGGAACCAACTTTTCTTACACATAATTCACCCTTAACTGGAAATACTGACATAGTGGGCAGAATTAGTTCAACTTCGGATTCGACATTCAGAATCATAAGATTAGGTGTAAAATTACCTAATCCATACACTTCATTTTCTAGATCAGTTCCTGTTCTACTGGGGTGACCCTCCTTATCAGGGTAACAGACTTTGAATAAAACTAGATTCAGATTTCCCCATATCCAATGGTGTTGATAAACTGCTGTGTCTGAGTCTATGGAATTTAGTAAACTAAACCATGCTCCACAGGAGCCATTATGTGTGAACGGATGGGGGAAGAAAGGCAGAACTCCTTTGTTATTCTGATAGGGAGGGAGTCGGCCACACACCCAACAATTAGTGGCATTACTAGTCTGATGGGAATGATGTAACATACTAATGAAAGTGTTATTACGCAGCGCAAGTCTATAGGATAATTCATGTGGGGGTAGGTCACTAAAAGAATGTTCATCAGTTATATTGAAAATATGTTTAGAAACAGGATAATACATATGCAACAATATACTTGCAGTAATTATTATAAAACTCAAGAAAAACAAAATTAATAATGTCATTATACAGTGGCTACGCAGTGCTTTACAGTATGCATGTCGTTTCAACATTGTTCTTGATTGTTCATGATTCAGACCTAAGGGATACATGTCGGGACAGATTCAACCGCTTCACCTAGGAGAGGACTTAAACAATCAAATCGTCCGATGGCCTGGGTCTAAGTTTCAGTTTGTAAAGGTCTGTGCTACTGGCCTCAGCCAAAGGTAGCTTTGAGTCAATGGGTGAAGACACACGAGGAGGACTGTTTATATCTGAAGGAAGTCCATGAAATTTCTTGATGTGGCTTGAATGGATCCAACCTTTTCTTCCTTCGATCTTCACGGCTGTCCTTGTGGTCAACAGGACGAGCTTAGGTGTCTTCCACCTGGGCTCCAGTTGAGTCTTTCTGTCAAAGTTCCTCACAAGGACATAATCGCCCGGGATTACGTCATGGGGTTTCACCTCAGTGTTGTCAGGAAAGGCTGCAGCTACCTGTGAACGACAAGATTGTAGTGCAGACATCAAGGAAGCCAGGTAATCTGTCAGCATATTACAATCAACATCAGTTATTTTACGGGGTATAGGCGTCCCCCACATATTCGGTGGTCTACCAAAGATCACCTCATAAGGGGATAGCCCTGTTCGAGAGTGTGCTACCATTCTTATGTAAAATAGTGCAACTGGTAAGGCTACTATCCAGTCAACACCTTTCTCCTGACATATTTTTGACAATCTGATTTTCAAAATTTGATTATGTCGTTCCACGAGACCTGCTGCCTCGGGGTGTCGGACACAATGAAACTTCCACTGATATCCCAGCAAAAGTGAAACATGTTTCATTAATTCGGATGAGAAAGGCTGGCCGTTATCTGAATACACAACACGTGGTAAACCGTACCGTGGGAAGAATTCTCGAACTAGCTGCTTGGCAGTGGTCGGGGCAGTGTAATCTGATACTGGGTACGCCTCAGTCCATCGGGAAAGAGCGCAGACAACTACAAGAACATATTTGAATCCTCGACATCGTTCCATCTGGATATAATCCATCTGGAGGGCTTCGAAAGGATGATTAGGAGGCTGAAATCCACCCTGCTCTACGGGAACACTTTTTCCTGGGTTGAACTGACAACATATCATACAGGTACGGACTTTTTGTTTAGCTGCTGTTCGTAAATGTTTATTAAACCAAATGTGTTGAATGCTGTCTAGCATGGCTTTCTCTCCTAAATGCGCCGGACTGTGAATTGTAGCTATAATGGCTTGAACCATAGAGTCAGGAAGAAACCATACAGATTTCTCCTTTGTCACCCATCCCTGATCTGTCTGGATCCCTCCTAGTTCAGTCCATTTCTTTATTTCTTCTGTTGTGGCATGTGACTGTATGTCAATTATATCAAGTGCGGGATCCTTAATCGTCATACACTGTATTGGTGTCCGAACTATTGTCTTTGTCATGTCGGATGTGCGAGTCTGAGCAGTCTGTTTAGCTGTTCTGTCAGCTAAATCATTGCCTTGAGAAATGATATCAGTAACCTTCGTGTGTGCTTTACATTTCATAATCGATATAGCTGTGGGCAGATGGATTGCGTCTAACAAAGCATGAATGAGAGACCCATGCTGAATATGGGTCCCATGAGAAGTTAAATAACCCCTCTCTCGCCAAAGCACCCCGAAGTCATGTACGACTCCAAATGCATAACGTGAATCAGTGTATATGTTAACTTTCTTACTTGTGGCTTGAATACAGGCTTGTGTTAGAGCAATAAGTTCTGCTGCTTGGGCTGACAAAGTATCTATACAGTTTGTTTCAATAACTTCAGTGTCTGTTGTGACTGCATACGCGGCCACTAAATCTCCTGTACTTGTTCTCATGCACGATCCATCTACATACAACGTCAGGTCTGGATCTAACAATGGAACGTCTGTTAAGTCTTGTCTGGGTTTCGTCTTTATTTCAATAACTTCAACACAATCATGAGCTAGTGGGTCTGTTCCAATTACAGGTAAAAGTGTAGCAGGATTCAATGTATTACAACGTCGGATCTCTATGTGTGGCTGAAACAACGTCAGTTCATAACCGGTAAGTCTTGCTATGGTCAAGTGTTGTGTTTGCGTTCGGTTCACAAGGGCTTCTACTGCATGTGGTACTTGTACTGTCAATGGATGTCCTAACACTATGGCATCGCTTTGTCTGATTGCTAAAGCTGTTGCTGCCACTGATTTCAGGCACGCAGGCAAAGCCTGAGCTACGGGATCTAATGTACTGGAAAAATAAGCACATGGCTTGCGTGATCCTGCTTGTTCCTGAGTGAGTACTGACAAGGCAGTACCTTCGCGTTCTGTAACAAAGAGTGTAAAATGTTTGCTGTAACATGGTGTCGCTAAAACAGGTGCTTGACATAGAGCTTTCTTTAAGCTTTCAAAAGCTTGTGTGTGTTCCTGGGTCCAAGGGAGGACAGTCGATGTGGCTGCCTCCTGTGTTGTCAACTGAATGAGTGGTTTTGCTAGAAATGCGTACTGAGGGATCCACTGCCTACAATATGAAGTGAGGCCTATGAAAGCCCGCACCTCCTTTTGTGTCTTGGGTATTGACATGTTAGCAATTAACTGAATGCGATCTGGTGTAAGCCTCCTTCCCTCCTTGGACAGCGAGTGACCAAGATAAATAACTCGCTGGACACAGAATTGCAGCTTAGAAGGAGATACCTTGTGCCCCTTGTCGGCTAGAAAATGTAAAACTGTCAGAGAAGCCTTTTCACATTCGGGTTCGCTTCGGGCGGTGATCAGCAGATCATCGACATATTGAAGCAAGGCAGTGTTAACTGGCATGTGGATACTGTCAAGTTCTCGTTTCAGTGCTTGGCTATAGATGCTGGGGCTTTCTGTAAATCCTTGAGGTGCGCGTGAGAATTTAAAGCTACGCCCATTTAAACTGAATCCGAACAAATATTGGCTTTCCGGATCTATGGGGACGCTGAAAAAGGCATTCTTGAGATCAATTACAGTAAAGAATGTTGCTTCGGAATCAATGGCTGTCAATAATGATGAGATATCGGGGACCACAGGAAATTGTGGCACAATGCATTTGTTTAATTCGCGTAAATCAATAACCAATCGATACACTGGCGGGGCTGTAGGATCTGTTCGTTTAAGAATCGGAATTATCGGTGAATTACATACATTGGAGTCTGTTTCTACAACTACTCCTTGGGCAATTAGCTCGTCAATGATTTTCAGCAAAGCCACTACAGCATCTTGCGGTAACTTGTATTGTCGCATTCGTGGTAGTACCACTCCTGCCTTTAATGTGACTCGGTATGGTGTAATGTTCATGCAACCAACATCAGTAGGGCCTTGTGCCCATAGATGTGCTGGTAAAGTCTGTAATCGGTGATCCATGTCTCTGGATACATAATGACCTTTAAAATCCCGTAAAAACAATCTTACTGCTTCCGGAGAACAACAGATAATAGCCCCTAGGGCTTTCAATGTCTTTATACCTAACAGGTTTTCTGGACAAGATTTGGTAAGCAGTAAATCAGTAGTTCGTGTCAAGGGACCAATCGTAAGTGGAAGTGGCTGTGATACCTCATTAACAATAGGCTTTCCTGAAAAACCAAGGGAAACATTTTGAGAGCCTGAGAGGGGTGCCCCTGGAACTTCACTACGTTTTATGGTTGTTCGACTTGCCCCTGTATCGAGTAAGAATTTTCTATCTTGACCTAATAATTCACTATGTACATAAGGTCCTTCTTGATCTACAGGAATCTCAATAAGGGGTAAGTCAACTTCCCTCTCTAGGCTAGTTCATGCGTAACGCTGATACTCAGGATATTCATACTGTGCAGTCTGATACATTTGTCGTGTTGTTGTTTGTGTGGCAGTAACAGGCAACGGTGGTGCAGCTGGCACAAACTGTATGGATTGTTGTGAGGCTGGCATAGACTGTTGCTGAGCTGGCATAGACTGTCCATGCTGCGTAGCTCCTTGTTCATTCTGATCCTGTCTGAGTGGTCGTGGTCTTTCTTTTGCAATACCTATAGCTATATTACGCTTCAGGACTTGACAATCGTGTACATAATGGCCTAGTTGTTTACAATAATTGCATGTTCCTTTTACAGGAACTGCTGAATCTCCGGAATGTGTCACACCCTTTTTGTGACCATCCGCTGGTACTGTCTGGGAAACTAGCATTTTCATTTTTGTATCCTTCATACGTCTTTGTTCGTGTTCTTGTTCATCTCTAATTCTATTGTGATGATACTGTAACATTTGTAGCATTTGTGACGGAGTGTTACTTTGCCAGGTACTCTCGAATTTCAATATTCTATTCTTCACTGGAGGCAATGCATTTTCCACTAATTTTGTCACAAATAAATGTGGATACGACTCACTACTTGCTTTTATACCACTATTTACACCAAAACATTTTTCAAATCGGGCATAATAATCACTTGTGTCTTCATCATGCTTTTGTTTACAGGCTGAGATTGCACCCCAATCTTCCTTTTTCGTAGTTAATAAACGTGGCAGTACTTGTACTAGTAAACCTGGTAATGCTTTAACTTTATCCCCGAGCCCCGAACCTGCAGTTCGGGCCCTTTCCTCTGCTTCTAATGCTGTCCAATCTATTTTTTGGTCTCCCACTTCCCACTCTTTTTCTTTCAGCTTTTCATAAATGCCAGCAGGCATTAGCACCTTTAATATCGTCATAATATCAGGATAGGTATACTCTCCCATCAGTAACATGTCTTTAATTTCTCGGTGGAAACCCGCTGGGTCTTTGTCATGACTCGGTACTACTTTCTTCATTTCTAACAATTCAATTTTTGTTATGGGTGTGTATACAAATACACGGTGAAACTGATTGTCTTCGCCTTTTATTGGGTGCACTTCTCGTAAGGGATTTTGTCTATCCATGTAATACGGCATTCTTTCCTTGCTGGGCAGCGAGAAAGGATCTGGGCTTACAAAAAGGACGTACTGTTTACGTGACACTAATATTTCTTTAATTAACTTGTTACTAGAACCTCTCCATCTATTCGTGAGTAGTTCCGTTAATATATCAGGTAAAGGACCAGGATCAGCATGTTGGCTCTTATATAATATAAGGAGTTGCTGAATCATATAGATTCCAGCTAAACGTTGTTCATCTGGACTGAGGTTAAAAAACGTGTGTGCTACGGTCTCATCACCGTATTTTCCAGGACTGTCAATCCAGTGGACGGCTGATCTGGCTAATTCTTGCTCATCCATGGAATCGAGGAGGTGGTAACCCCTTCGTTCTCGGAGTATTTTATCTGCGGCTTGAAACAAATGTTCAGGAGACTTCAGATTTATTATTGGCGTCGGATACGTTCTGCTATTATTTGGACATACAGAGTGTATTGGATCAGAAAAACATCTAGTATTATTACAGGATCTTCCTCTACCTACATAGGCTATGGTCTCTGACTGTCTTACGGAATCCCCTGATTCGGACACTTCATCTTGCTCGAACTCGTCTGTTTCCAATCTTTCTTCATGAATACGTTCTATTTCTTTACGGATCTTTCGGCACATGGCTATTATACAATTTTGCTTATCGTGTCTCCCTTCTGATATATTCTGGCTCCATCTTGTAAGAATAAGCATTGCATTCGGGTCTACCCTCGGTCGGTCTTGATTTCTGATCACACAGTTTATGAGGAAACGTAACAGTTCCCCCTGTATCTCTACTTTCTGGAATTCCATAGCTCTATTAATACATTCTGGATCTCGCCCTGTTTGAACAAAATGATATATTTTATCTAGATGCGCAGTCATTCCTGGTAACTTCGCTAAATACCCTGCGGCTCGTCTGATGCGTAATGATGCCAGGACCATTTCGTCCTCTTTACCGACCACCGGGTCATATCTACAATCTATAAGAAGTTCCTTAAGCGCACGTTCACTTACGAATTTGGGTGTACGTGAATGCGCTGACTCTTGAAAAACAAGTTTATTTATTCTAGGTGGCGTAGAAGTATTGCTAGCACCTCCCGTGGCCCCATCTGGGGCGTCGGGTGTGAATGGATTCGTCGAACGTGACACAGCAACTATAGGTGTGGACACCACTGTAGAATCGGTTGCGGAGACACATGCGGAAACAGATGTGCTTGCCGAAGCTTGTGTCGGGACTTGCTGTTGCACAGGGACAGATACCTGATCCTGACGTTGAACCCCCCCGGCAGACGGTCTATGTGGTGCGGGGTTAGCATACTCGGGAGCTGCGTCATCTAGATATGAGGAAAGAAAAACATCTTCTGCGGTTCTGGGATGTCCTTTAGGATGTACCTTAATTGGAAATAATGGGGGTGGCAAGTCTTTTAGTATCTCTGGAGCAGCCTTAGGTAATCCTTCGGCTAGAAGGGGATACATACCATTCATAAGGGCATTTCTTTGTCTATCTACTTGTTCTGATTTCACTCGGATACCTTCCTCAATTAATAGATTTTCTTGAACTTTATTTGAACTTTCTTTACTCTTCTCTTCTTGTCTACGTGCTTTTTCTGTACGTCTATGAGATTCTTTACACCATAACTCAACAGCGTCTTTCTGTGACTGTCTGACCTTTCTTTTCCATAATTCTTCCTCGACTTTCATGATGCACTCTGCATCCCAGGTTCCCGCTGCGGGCCACCTTTGACTTTCTGGCAATCCCTTGGTGTAATCTACCCATAAATCAAGAAATAATATGGCATCTAAGCCATGCTTGTGATACATAAAGTGCCCTGGAGTGTCCCTAGGAGGAATAGGGACGGCTTCTTCAAGTACCCCTTTCCTAGTAGTGATCTGTCTTAATTTCGAAAAGAGCGGCATATTGACAACTGATCCGATACTTAATTTTGAACACACTTAATACAAAAGCACACTAATGAACAACCATTCATACCACAATATGCAAGACGTTTAACACATTAAACATTAAACATTAAAACATTTTTAACCTTTAGAATAAGCAGCAATGATGATCGTCTGCATAACTAATCACCAAGCAGAATTCTTGACAATAACTAGATACCTCGGAATACTTGATATACTGCTAAACAGTACATATACACTGCTAAACAGTGCAGACCGGATTTGTGTACCCAAATCCGTCTTGACCGGCACAACCTATGTGCGCGTCAACACGCCTCCCCGGCGATGGTACTCACCGGGTAGCTCCTTGAAACGGAAGGCCTCGGAGAATGGACTGGACTCGATGACTGTGGACATCGGACCCTCTGGACATCGGGACTTCGAAAACCTGGTGGGCCTCTGTATACCTCGGATCTTGCTCTCTCAGCTAGGCTCTGGTCGGGATACTTCGCACTTCTCACCGCCTCGTCTGGGTTGATCGCAGCCTCAGTCGCCCCCGCTTGACCGGAGGGAGCTACAGGAAATCCTGCTGGTACGCGTTATGGTCCGTCCAGCTGTGGCAGGAGACCGGGCCTGCAACGCACCGCCGGCGCGTGAGATGAGAAAGTGTCCCTATTCGGGCGCCATTATGTGGTAAATATTCTTTTACCTGGACTGAATTTCATACGGAATCTTAAATAAAATAGCTCAGAATAATAAGAGGCAGAATCCGTGGTATAAGAGGTTTCTGAATGGGCTTTATTCCAAAATGGCCGACTCGAGTCGCGGCCTTCAGGTTCCGTCACCACGGGGGTTCAGGAAGTGAAGTACATACTTTATTGACAGGAAATTGCTTTTATAGATCATACATTACAATGAAACCAATGTAGAAGGCGTAACAATTGATAAGAGAAACGATACTGTAAGTGCGTAACCGAAAATGGGCGTAATAAGGAGTAAGAAGAAACATGATTGGTCATGATGTTGTGCATAGGTGGATCTATAAGATAATACTTGGCATAGATGCGCGCGCAGCAGCATGACGTGTAATTGACGTGTAACTAGGGGGTGAAGGGGACTTGACATTTAGCTCTACATGTGGAGACAAAAAGTCTAGGGGGTCAAGTCAACCTAATCCCAAATCATATCTAACATCCTATGTTTAAAGAACTATGTTATCCACAAGGAAGGACTCTCGGACAGAATCTATTCTATACTGACTGTGTGTGTGCGTGTACAAGCGTCTAAGTGTCTATATGAGATGCGAGAGGCAGAAACTTTCCATGGCAACAGGGCTATGATTTACTTGCATGAGGACGGAAAAAACCGAGCCCTTTGCTTGGGAGCTAAAGGAAATGTTTACCTAAACTACTAGACAGGAATGCATCGGCTGAGGAGCAAAGTAGATAATTCGAAGGTGAAATACAGCTTCTTGGCAGGCAGGCGAAACTGGCCGAGGCAGGCACCGTTAGCTGCACAGGAAGTAGGACAAAGTTCATGGATACAGATGCGAGCTCAAACTGATGCTGTCAGAGGCAGAGAGCAGGGAAAGGCTTTGAGGACAGAATCGGGCCTACTCTGCCTGAACTGCAAAAATGGAGTAACTTAGCCATATAAAGTCGGTGGCCTTTCATACTTAGGAATCGAATATCCAGCCCATTGATGGCGGATCTGACAGAGGACATGTTGATGGTGGACGCACATGTGTTTGCGTCTTTGAAACTGGAACTGGAGGGAACATACAGGTGCTTGTAACATGCACATAGAACCGTTGGGGTCCAAGATAGGGGACATAACTGATCAGGAAAATCCACATTTCCACAAGAGGGTGGAAGGAAAGTCTTTGTCCACCCTCTAATACAGTTCTGGTCAGTTCCCCTACCCCCACTGGGTTTGGTGACATCTTGACCAGAGAGACAGAGGAGAGACAGGTCTAGATGTGAGCTTCATCTGTCAATATCAAGGTAGGCATCCATTGTAGCTCAGGAAAGGACTGGGCACAGCCTCAACCTATCCTTTGAAGGGTGGAGTTCCCTCCCCATTCCCAGGGCCCTTAGGTGGCATTCAACATTGGCAGCCATGCCTTGGTGGTTTAGGCAGGAAAATGACAACTTTCTAAAAGTATATTTCCAAAATAGTAATATAATACCCAACTGTACCATTGAGTTAGATTTTAAATTGCAATTAAAAGGAGTCTTTCAAATGTTTCTCCATCATCTCCCAAACAGAATGTACCCCCTATTATATGTAATATGGTAAACCAGTGTTGGTCTATGTGAGACCAGCCTTGCCACAGTGAAAAACAACTTTGGAGATTTTCCAAGGCGAGCATTTGTAAAATATTAAATTATAAGGCGTACCTTTGAGTTGACTTATAAGTCCTAAAAAGGATGGTTTATGCCAGGCAAAAGATTTATTTTGCCAGATTTAAATGGCTTTTTTGACAGTACTAATTTACTGGGTGGCACAATGAGTGCTGCCCACTTGTAGCATTTATTTTATAGGCCCTGGGTACATGTAGGACCATATACTAGGGGCTTATAAGTAAATAAAATGTGTAGTACCATATACTAGGGAGTTAGAAGTATATTAAAGGTGCAAATCATGGCTATACCAATTTTACTATGTTTATAATGGAGATCACAAGCACTTTAACACTAATTTGCAGGGGTAAATGCACAGAGTTCTAAGGCATGTCGCAAGGAGTTACAGATACGTCGGTATTTTTGATGTATCTGTAGGCGCAGGAATTACGCATGGCTAAAGTGTGCTGCAAAAGTGACACAACTCCAGCAATGGGCCATTACACATGGGCAAATCCCATGCTGAATGTGCCTGCGTCCGTCTTACGCCTGCTGTGAGGCGGGCGTAAGATATCGACACAATGGCGTCCTAAGAGTAGCACACTGAAATCTTATAGATTTCAATACGCCACTTCCACAAGGCTTTTTGCGGTGGGGGGGGGGCGCCCACCTTGCATACATTATACTTGGCGCAAGTATAATGTGGCGCAGGGGTTTACAAAGTGAAGCAGCTGCCTAGATGCGCCACTTTGTAAATAGGGCGCTACATGGCGCATTTTTTCTGCTGCTGGTGTGTCACAAAAAGGGAAGCAACGGCGGCGCAAAAGTGTCGCAGGGATTCATAAATAAGGCCCTTAATATTTAACAGTAGAGTTCTTTTCTGTAAAAAACCGTTTGTTTGACAGGTTCGCCTTCAGGTTGAAAAGCTGATGTAGTCAGGCCATATGTGTAGGCCCGAAGACATGTTTTCCTTGTCACTCCACTGGAAGTGCTGCAGTCCAGAGGTCTTACTGTAAAGTTAAACGTGTCATTAGGAAATTAGTTAATTTTACTATGTTTTATTTATCACAGCATATGCACTGGGGCCACAGCTGTAATCCAGTGCACAGAGTTCACGAACATGCAATAGCACTCTGAAAAAAATGCGGGTACCCATGCAAAAAGAGGCCCTTTCTCATACTGGCAAAGTAAGATGAGGTAGGGTGGAGCATTAAAGTATATCACCTTCTATCCCAAACATCCCATTTCAAACATTATTAGTAACATGGCTGAATTGTTTAAAAGTGGCAAAGGATTTTCTACAGCTTTGGTGGCAGATTTCAGGGACATGTGGGCACTTCGCAGATTGCCAGCCAGTGCGGCAATGCCAAAGCTAACCATAAAAAGAATGAGAGCAGAGGCTGCTGAGTTCAGAAGGGAAGAGGATAAAAGTGATTTATTTTTCTTTAATGCATGGAGGTAATAAGGTAGCTGATTTGACCAGTTTTTTGATATGGGGAATCATAGATGTCTATCCAGTGAAATACCAAGAGAAGAAACAGTGGCAGAGAATGACTGGGTACATTTACATAAATAGATTGTTGTCTGATGGGAAGACTATCTTAAACTTTGGGGAGAAAAAGATGAATTCAGTTTGTGTATTTAGTGTAAGACAGTACTCAAACACTCAAGATTGCAACCACAATGGGACTGTTTGTAGTGTGTGCATGTCTTGAACAGAGGTGGTGATTTGAGTGTCAATGGGGTTATTCCACTGAGGAGGGAGAAGGAGCCAGTAGTGTAGGATATTGGAATTAAGTCTGTAACTAATCCCGACCCTGATCTTAGAGCCCATAGGCAAGTACCCCCAGACTACAGGAATACAAGCAACAGAACCCTTGGTGGCATGGCCCAGGGCCCCACACAACTCCCTCCCGAACCTAATGAGGCCTGCTGGGGACCAAGCGAGCAAGCTATCAGGGATAAAAACACTGCAAATGCCTGTGTTCAAAGCACCCCAGGCCTCCAGATTCTGGATTTGCCCCCCGCCTCTAGCCCCTATTCAATTGTATTAGTAGGAGTGCCGGGCCTGAACAACGATAGAGAGGAAACAACCAATGCTCTGATCAATAAAGCCTCACACTGGTTACTCAATAACACGCCTGATAGAAGTTTGCAGCACAGGCATATCCTTATGGCTAGGAGGGTAGCTTGGATTGGAAAGTCAGCGAAAAAATTTGCGGGCGACTGTGTGATAGTTAACTTCAGGTATCCTGAGCTAGTCAGAGACTTGTTGGACAATCGATATGAGGAAGGAGTCCCTGGGTCCTGTATTAGGATGTTACCTCTGCATTTCTTTTATAGAAATAGAGCTTCGCCCAAGGGTACTAGTTGGCTGGGGTCTGGGGCAGTACTGAGAAGAAGGGAGGAGGCTCACGGCTTTCAATCGAACAGATTTGCCCCCTTTCAAGTCTATCCCCCCTGGATGAGCAAGATTGACTGACGACACCAGGGAACGGGGAGTATGTGACAGACATAGATACCTTTAGTAACCATGTAGAATCGCCTCCCTTAATGGTACCTGATTTGGTTTTGGGGGCCCCCGACCCAGATGTAGCAGTTGGCGATGTAGGCATGGTGGGTAGAGAAGCTGGATCCAGGAGACCTCATGCCAATTGTCTATTTAGGGGCACCACCCCAAGGAACTTGCCCGGTGCATCAAAAGGTCAAGACCCAGACCATAACAATTTGAGGCTGATCTCCTGGAATACTGCTGGTTTGGCATCTAAAATTCATAATTCGGACTGGCTAGATTTTATTAGAAAATATCATGTTATTTGCCTCCAGGAGACATGGGAAATAAGTAACAATGCCTCATTTATCGAAGGTTACAAGTCATTCTTTGTCGCAGCCAGGAAATCAACTATGGGCCGTGCCATGGGAGGGTTAATTATGTACGTGGCACTGGCACTGAATGGGAGGTGGGTAGACCTAGAATGGGATTCAAGTTGCCTCCAGGGAGTGAAACTCATAATAAAGGGTATAAAGATTATTTTTATTAATTTTTACAATGCAGGACAATCCATGCTAAACTTGGTTGAACTGGAAGAGAGGTTGACTAGTCTAAATGATTCAAGGGATGCAGGCACCCAATTAATTCTTATGGGGGATTTTAATTGCCACCAGTGCCCATACTTGAAATGGGAAGATGGGATGTGGGATGCCTGTCCCACTACCATTGGTTGGCATCCGGAACACTCCAGTGAGGGCCTGGCACTAACTAGAATTCTCGGCAAGTTCGCTTTAACCCACACGATGGACATGATCAGGAATGGGACACCTAACTCATGGATCCCTTCCTTTAAGGGGAGAGGAAGGGATTCAATTATAGATTATTTTTTTATATCCATTGTGTTTGAAAGTAGGGTAGCCCATTTTGAGATAATACCTAGCGTGTTCAGCGATCATAACCCCTTGGTTTTATCATTAGCGGACATACTTGGTACCAAGGGGGCTGAAGTATCTACTGTGGGTGAATACAAAGCCAGGGACCAGGGGAGAAGAATCAAATGGAGTTACATTGATGGCGATGAACTCCACAGAGCTCTCCTCGACAATGCCGAGAATCATATCTGGAGGTGCTTAGATCCCAAGATAGAGGGGACGGACTTAATTGAAGCATTTGAGGGCACTGCTCTGCATATCGATAGTCTCTTAAGAAGTAAACCCAAGCCTAAGGGTGACTTTAGTCCCAGGTGGTTCGATAAGAACTGCTCAAAGGCCCACAGGGACCTGAAGTTGGCATTAACCAAGGTCCCTAAGGACAAAGGTGAGATAGCCGCTTGCAGGAGTAGCTACAAAAAGGCGACCAAGTGACGGAAAATAGCCCTACAAAATGAAGCATGGGTTTCTCTAAGAGAGGCTGCCGAGCTTAAAGATATGAGCAGTTTCTGGAGGGTAATAAACGCCCCTTGTTTCCAACCCCTAGATAAACCACAATTGGCCTCCCATATTTTACCAGAGGCGTGGGAGGCACACTTCTCAAGATTGTATAATCGTGGGGCACCGGAGGCGCAGTTAACACCAGTAAATGGTTGCCCCACTAGTGACTGGACACCCATTATGGTGGACGAGGTTCAACTGGGCATAGAAGGCCTAGTAGTGAGGAAGGCGCCAGGGCCAGATGGGATACCTCCTGATCTATTTAAAAGCCAGACAGATCTTTGGGCCCCCATTTTAACTAGGGTTTTTAACACCACCATGGAGGTGGGCATGCCGAGATCATGGTCTACGGCCATCATTGTGCCCATATTTAAGAAGGGTAACAAAAATGACCCTCAATGTTATCGCCCAATATCCCTAATAGATGTAACGGCGAAAGTCTTGGGAAGAGTCATTTTAAATCGCCTAATGATATGGGCTGACGAAAACAATATTATTACTGACGTACAGTATGGCTTCCGAAAAGGGCGCTCCACAACTGACCAATGCCTTAACCTTTACCATCTGGTGGCAAAGTATACTGTGGCCAGGGAGGGGACAGTTTACCTGGCATTCATGGATCTCTCAGCGGCCTTCGACTGTGTCAACAGAAGAAGGCTGTGGGAAATCCTGAGTGCCATGGGCGTGGATCCTGGTTTGATCCACGCTCTGCGTATGCTTCACCAAAATACTACGGCACGGGTCAGGTATACAAATGAGGGCGACGTCACTGAGGAATTTCAGTGTAAGGGCGGGGTGAGACAAGGATGTATCCTAGCACCCTTCCTATTTACACTTTATATCAACGGGCTAGACAAGGCGCTTGGAGCCCTGGAGGCAGATTACCCCTGCATAGGGAGGAGAGGAATACCTGTCCTCCTTTACGCAGATGACGCGGTCCTCCTGGCGCGCACTGGCAGGAGCCTGCAGGCCCTCATCGGGGGATTTGTCAGTTTTATGGCAGACCTTGACTTAGTCCCTAACCTCACAAAATCTTTCATTATGGAAGTAGGAAAAACCCCACATAAGAATTGTGTTTTCACCATAGGCACACACAAATTGGAGAAGGTGAAACATTTTAACTACTTGGGTATGGTTTTTGACAAAGACCTACATTTTAAACCGCTTGTAAGTCATAAATGTACCCAACAACTTGGTGCCGAGGGGTCAATTATGAATTATGCACGCAGACTGGGTCGTTGGTCACCCAACGAAATTGTACATTTATATAGTCTTGTCTGCTGCGCTAAAACCCTGTATGGAAGTGAGGTGTGGGGCTTTACAAATGGGAGAAAAATTCAGATTGAGGAAGATAAGTTCCTGAGGAGACTTTTGCAAGTCCCTCAAAGTATTCCCTCTTTCATAGTCCACGAAGAGCTGGGTATCCCCTATATTAGTGATAGGGCATGCCTCAAACCCATCATCAGTTGGATTAAAATCTGGATAAACCCTGAGGCAACCCTTAGCAGACAAATCTTGGAGGACTGTTTAAAGGGGGACAAGGGGCTGCAAATACCCTGGCTCAAATATGTAAAGGACACACTAACTAGTCTGGGCCATGCTAATCTTTTTGATGACCCCTCCACAAAAGGAAAGAGAGACAAGGGGGCCATAAAGGCAGACTTCTCACGATATTCAGCTAACGTTAGAGAGGAAAGGGAAGGGCGGAAATCCACTGTAAGAGAACACCAGCTTACAAAAAATTGTGCAGGGATGGAATTTTACCTGTCCAATATACATAACAGACATGATATATTCCTGTTAACAAGATTTAGATTAAACCTCCTGCACCATATTCTTTCAGTTCCAGCTGGTTACACGAATGATGTTAGCAAAAAAGGGTGTTGCGGCTGTGATTAACGATCTCCGCAAGACACCATTCACTTTGTTCTTATATGCCCATTTTACGACCTTCCCAGGAAGCGGTTTCTAAAAAACATCTTGAAACGCGCGAAAATTAGACAGGCTAAAGTGGCCCTCTTGTTTCTTAAACTCTCTGCTGACCCATTTGTATTATTTAGCACTGTGCACTTTTTGCGACTGGCAGTTAGATTAAGAAACACTAGAGGAGAGGACTAACTGCTAGGATTGCTCCCTTGCCAATACGAATATAAAAGTTTCCTCTCAGATACAGACAATCATTAATAGGCACAAGAAGGTTGCCGACAAATGAACTTTAGCACTTAATTGTCCTGCCTTTTATGATCTCGCATTTTGGGAATTTATGTATTGATGATTTTAGGGTATTATGCATATCTGATTGTGGTTTTTAACAAAAGTATGTTGACTTGATGATGTGAATCTTTTATGGTTATTTGTAAATATCCGAATAAAGATATATATTTGAAATTTGATTTGAGTGTCATCTGCATATTGTATAAAGAGAGAGGGAGCCAAGATGCACCCTTGAATGGACCCCATAGAAGATAGGAGAGGGTTTGTTTTATTTGTTGTTATATTTCATTACTTCTCAGAATAAAAGCCTTGTGGAACTAGTTTACATGAAGCGGTTTCAAAACTGTGGTGGGATTTATGAGATAAAAGAGAAGGTTCGTTTTGAGGTAATTCTTTCAGCCACAGTGACGGTATTGATCAGATCTTGTATTCACTTGGTAGGTGTTGGTGGGGCCAGTTGACCCCAAGTGGCTTATCTTTTTCTTAGGATCCCTAGAATGAGGTGTGTCTATTAGGATCTCCAATAAAGTTCAGGGATAGGGTAGACCTAAGATATGATTATTATAGGAGCACAAATTCAATTGTTGCAAATTATACCTGTAGGCACTAGAAGCCTCACTGCTTAAGAATAGTTTTTCTAGTTTCCTTCTAATGCATTAGTATACTGTCTCTCACACCTTAAACAACAGTAGATATAATGTAAACCTTGAATCCAGATTTACTAAAGATTCTCCAGGTGCTTAGATTCATTAAGAGCACACTTCTCTAGTACTTTTAATATGTTTAATTTGTCCTATTATCTTGACATACTGGACCACTTTGGAAGTTCCTTCCAAGGGAGAATGTATGTCCAAACTTGTTGAAATGATCATGCCTTTGTGCATCACAAATATATTACAAGTTTGATTTCAGTTGATTTGATGTTAGCATTTATATAGCTCATGAATGCCCTAGGCCACCTAGGCACTTATACCAGCAAGATCAGTGAGGTGCCGAAGGAACTGTGTAAGACCTAGTTAATTGGCAAAGAGCCAGGAAGGGTAGTCTGTGGCTGCTGGGAGCTGCTGGTTAGAGGTTGAGTTTTTTTAGGAGTGGAAGAATCAATGTGATTTCCAGAGCATCAGGGAAGGTACCTGAGTGAATTATCTCCTTGTAAACCATGGTTAGTTGTTCACTGATGACATCAGGCACCAGTTGTAGTATTTTAGGAGGACAGGGGTCGGAGGGGGCCGCTGATTTGGATGTAAGTACCAAGGGTCACAGGTGGATAGCAGGGACTGGGCATCTGTGACCGGTGAAGGTTCAGCAAGCAGGGTGGACTGAGAAAGTTTTCAGTCCATGAAAGGGTGCAGTGTCTAATAACGGGTACCATTCACATATTCCCTCAAACCTGTTTTGACACCATTACGCATGGGAGCAATCCAAAAGAACTGTAAAGTTGTCTGGTCAGTGGGGCGAAGTAATGCACCCTAGAAGAAGACCACGAAGACCACAATGTGGAAATTAGCAACCAGTTGGGGACAGGTGAACTTTTGTGGTCTGAAATCACTCCTAGCTCCCGTGGCAGGGAGCTTGGTTGGGGGAGGTGATGGAGCCTGTGCGCAGGAGGGTCATCTGCGCTATGCGTTAATTCACTGAGCAGAGGGGATTTGGCTTCCTTAGACATGGGTTGCTACACACCAAATTCACAGGGTGCTTTGAGGACAATGGGGAACATCTGTCCAGTTAAGCATGGACCTGTTCTTGCTGGATAGGGGGAGAGGCACCATAAATAGCTAAAGATAAGGCCGCTACTATAGGCAAAAAAACACTGCTTCAAAACATTAAGGCCACAATTTGCAAATTAAGCAACCAGTTAGGGACATGTGAACTGTGGTGGTCAGAGATCACTCCCCGGCTCCTGTGGCAGGGAGCCCAGTCTGGGGAGGCAATGGAGGCTGCATGCAGGAGAGTCAGTTGCGTGATGCGTAAATTCATCGAACAAATGGGGTTTGGATTCATAAGACATGATTTGCTTCATGCTAAATCCACAGGGTGTTGAGGACGATGGGGTAAATCTCTCCAGAATAGGCATGGACTTGTTCCTCCTGGACCTAGGGGAGGCCCTGGAAAGAGCGGGATGTAAGTAGGAGCGCCGGCCTTGGTGGGGGGCCCTGGCGGAGTTACATGGCGATCCAGAGGCGGAAAGGTACTCAGGGGTACCCTCTTCAGGAGCACAAAGGGTCCTGAGGCTGAATATCCCCAGGAAGTCTGTGCGGTGGACCCTGGTGTGCGACGGCACCCCATCTGTCCTACGGGCGGTTGGAAACCTGACAAACCGGGGGTCGCTTGAACGCTCCGCCCCTCGTAGGGGGGGGCGTGAGTTATATGGTGGACCAATGTTTCACCGGAAGTGGGAGGGGCTATCCCCTCACCACAACCACTAAGCACCGATTGGCTAAGACCACGATGCAAGTTGGCCCATCAGGTGGTAGGCCCGAGGGGCGGCTTGCCTTTGGATCGCCTGTAAGATAACCCACCATATTGGCATATTTGGTATGCTAATAAACCTGCAGCAATTTTCTCCACCAAAAAGTTGTCTTGTCTGCTTATTTATACTACCTGTATGTTGCTGCGGGAGGGCTGGTGAGTGTGGCCGATATTGGCACTATGCTCCATGCTGCCTGCTATACCTCAGCTGGCTTTAGGATGTCTCTTACCTGACCCAGAGCGCAGTGCTGTGCACTCTCTCTGGGATGCTGTGCCCTCCCTTGGCTGGCAGTAGTATGTCCCCTGCATCGGAGGAGGATGTCCCCCGTCTGATGCCGCTGCTCTTCCCGTAAAGGACAAGGGAGGCAGCGGAACAGATTTGCACAACACCGGAGCCTGTAAATGACAGGACAAATTCCCAGCAGCCTCCTCGGCGGGCTGCAGTGTGAGGGAGCCACAGTGTTTATGTGGCTGTGTGGGTCTTCATTATTACTTTATGGAGATGGGCTTTGGGGGTGGGGGCAGCGGGGCTCTTATTTACTGGGCTGTCTCCTGGGCTCCGACACCACCACATGTCCCAGACGTCTATTACCATTCACTGCCTTCTCACCCCAGAGCCTGAGGGAGCGTGCTCAGTCTGCCCACTGGGTGCCACTGGTACACTGGGGAAGGGCTGAGGTGCACTGACAGAGCTGGGAGAGCGTCAATGCTTCGAGGGAGGGCCGAGGTGCAGTGACAGAGCTGGGAGAGCAGCAGTGCATCGAGGAAGGGCCAAAGTGCACTGACAGTGCTGGGGCAGCAGTGCTTCGAGGAAGGGCCGAGGTGCACTGAGTCACTGACAGAGCTAGGAGAGCGGCAGTGCTTCGAGAAAGGGCCGGTGTGCACTGACAGAGCAGTGAGAGCAGCAGTGCTTCGAGGAAGGGCCGAGGTGCACTGACAGAGCTGGGAGAGTGTCAATGTTTCGAGGAAGGGCAGAGGTGCACTGACAGAGCTGGGAGAGCGTCAATGCTTCGAGGAAGGGCAGAGGTGCACTGACAGAACTGGGAGAGCAGCAGTGCTTCGAGGAAGGGCCGAGGTGCACTGATAGAGCAGCAGTGCTTCGAGGAAGGGCCGAGGTGCATTGACAGAGCTGGGAGAGCGTCAATGCTTCAAGGAAGAGCCGAGGTGCACTGACAGAGCTAGGAGAGCAGCAGTGCTTCGAGAAAGGGTTGGTGTGCACTGACAGAGCTGGGAGAGCAGCAGTGCTTCGTGGAAGGGCCAAGGTGCACTGACAGAGCTGGGAGAGCGTCAATGCTTTGAGAAAGTGCTGAAGTGGACTGACAGAGCTGGGAAAGCGTCAATGCTTCGAGGAAGGGCCGAGGTGCACTGACAGAGCTGTGAGAGCAGCAGTGCTTTGAGGAAGGGCCGAGGTGCACTGACAGAGCTGGGAGAGCGTCAATGCTTCGAGGAAGAGTCAAGGTGCACTGACAGAGCTGGGAGAGCAGCAGTGCTTTGTGGAATGGCCGGGGTGCACTGACAGAGCTGGGAGAGCGTCAATGCTTCGAGGAAGGGCTGAGGTGCACTGACAGAGCTATGAGAGCAGCAGTGCTTCGTGGAAGGGCCGAGGTGCACTGACAGAGCTGGGAGAGCGTCAATGCTTCGAGGAAGGGCCGGGGTGCACTGACAGAGCTGGGAGAGCGTCAATGCTTCGAGGAAGGGCCGAGGTGCACTGACAGAGCTGGGAGAGCGTCAATGCTTCGAGGAAGGGCTGAGGTACACTGACAGAGCAGGGAGAGCGTCAATGCTTCGAGGAAGGGCCGAGGTGCACTGACAGAGCTGTGAGAGCAGCAGTGCTTCGAGGAAGGGCCGAGGTGCACTGACAGAGCTAGGAGAGCAGCAGTGCTTCGAGAAAGGGCCGAGGTGCACTGACAGAGCTGTGAGAGCAGCAGTGCTTCGAGGAAGGGCCGAGGTGCACTGACAGAGCTGGGAGAGCATCAATGCTTCGAGGAAAGGCCGAGGTGCACTGACAGAGCTGTGAGAGCAGCAGTGCTTCGAGGAAGGGCCGAGGTGCACTGACAGAGCTAGGAGAGCAGCAGTGCTTCGAGGAAGGGCCGAGGTGCACTGACAGAGCTGGGAGAGCAGCAGTGCTTCGAGGAAGGGCCGAGGTGCACTGACAGAGCTGGGAGAGCAGCAGATCTGCGAGGAAGGGCCGAGGTGCACTGACAGAGCTGTGAGAGCAGCAGTGCTTCGAGGAAGGGCCGAGGTGCACTGACAGAGCTGGGAGAGCAGCAGTGCTTCGAGGAAGGGCCGAGGTGCACTGACAGAGCTAGGAGAGCAGCAGTGCTTCAAGGAAGGGCCGAGGTGCACTGACAGAGCTGGGAGAGCATCAATGCTTCGAGGAAGGGCCGAGGTGCACTGACAGAGCTGTGAGAGCAGCAGTGCCTCGAGGAAGGGCCGAGGTGCACTGGCAGAGCTGTGAGAGCAGCAGTGCTTCGAGGAAGGGCCGAGGTGCACTGACAGAGCTAGGAGAGCAGCAGTGCTTCGAGGAAGGGCCGAGGTGCACTGATAGAGCTGTGAGAGCATCAATGCTTTGAGAAAGGGCAAAGGTGCACTGACAGAGCTGGGAGAGCATCAATGCTTCGAGGAAGGGCTGAGGTGCACTGACAGAGCTGTGAGAGCAGCAGTGCTTCGTGGAAGGGCCGGGGTGCCCTTGCACTGCCACGGAGAGCGGGAGGCGCACTAGAGACGTCGAGCAAATCCCTGTGAAGGGGGGGAACGGTTCAGTCCGCTTTCGCTTTTTAGCGCACATCCCATGGGGGGACCCCTAAAAGGGTGCGCCCATAGGTCAAACAGTAAAAAAAAGAAATCTAACACTCTACAAACCCTGAGAGGGATTTGCAGACTCTGACAGGCACAGACCCCCTGAGTCCACAATCAATAGTACGCAGTCCATGGTCTCGGGACGCGCCGTCAGAGACTGAGAAAATCCAGACAAAATAATTACTCGGCTGTTTATTTATTTTATTTATTTATTTTATGTAGTTTATAGAGCGCGCAGCTACCCCCGAAGGGGTGTCCCGGCGCTAAAATCCTGAGCCTCCAAGGGAAAGTAGGGAGTAAAGAGCAGGCGAAGCAGTGGAGTGACTCAAAGTCCGGAGAAGAGCCAGGTTTTGAGTTTGGCTCGGAAAATGGATTCAGAGGGACAGAATCTCAGCTCGATTGGTAGGGAGTTCCATAGTTTGGCAGCAATGACACTGAACCCTCTGCCACCCATTCTAGATAATCTAAAACGGGGCGGGATCAGGAGGCGAAGGTCATTGGATCTCAGGGATCTGGTGGAGCGGGATATCGAGGCACGTTTTTTCAGGTAGTTAGGTCCGCGGTCGTTTACGGCTCGGTAGGTGAGAGTGAGGACCTTGAACTGGATGCGGCTAGCCACTGGAAGCCAGTGGAGTTCCCTCCGGTAAGCAGAGACAGATTGGCGGTACAGGATGTTACCAATCAGTCTGGCTGCAGCATTCTGGACAATCTGCAGCCGGCCTACCAAGTACTGGGGGGCACCAGCATAGAGGCTGTTGGCATAGTCCAAGTGGGACGTGATGAGGGCTTGGGTAACTGTACGGCGGGAATCCAGGGGGAGATATGGGAGAATTTTTCTGATCATGCGCAACTTCAGGAAGCAGGCAGAGGTGACTTTATTAACCTGAGTTTTGCAAGACAAGGCGTCATCAAACTGGAAACCCAGGTTCCGAGCCGAGTGAACAGGGGACGGGGCGGGATCAAGCACCGTGGGCCACCACCAGAAGGAGGGGATGGAGGCTCTCTGATTAAAAAACAGTACCTCCGTTTTGTCTGCATTCAGTCTGAGGTGATTCGCGGTCATCCAGATACTGATGTCGTTGAGGCATTGGCGAAAGTTGGCGAATGCGGAGTCCGAGTGGTCCCTAAAAGAAAACACCAACTGTGTGTCGTCAGCGTAAGAGACCACCCTGACTCCGTAGGACTCCACAACGTCGGCCAAGGGGGCAAGATAGACGTTGAAGAACAGGGGGCTGAGGGCAGAGCCTTGTGGCACCCCGCATGACAAGGGTTTTTTCTCAGACTTGAAGGGACGCAACAATACCCTCTGACTTCTAGTCGAGAGGAAGGACTCGATCCAGCTGAAGGCAGTGCCACCAATGCCGATCTGCTTAAGTCGGTCAAGGAGGATAGGGTGGGAGACCGTATCGAAAGCTGCGGACAGGTCGAGGAGGACCAGCATGGCCTCCTCGCCCCTGTCCACGCATTCTCGAATTGTTTCGGAAACTTCCAGCAGGGCCGTCTCAGTGCTGAATCCGGCTCTGAAACCGGATTGTGATCCATGCAGCAGAGAGTGGTTTTCTAGATATTCCGAAAGTTGCAGCTGCACGGCTTTTTCCAGGACTTTAGCGGGTTTAGGGAGAAGGGAGATGGGGCGGTAGTTAGCAAAAACAGCGGGATCTGCGTCCACTTTTTTTAGGATGGGGATCACCAAGGCCTCCTTCCAGGAGGTAGGGAAGAAGCCATGGTGGAGGGAGGCATTCCAGATGGAGAGGAAGGGGCAGGCAAGTGAAGGCGCCAGTTCTCCCATGATTTTTGCGGGGACAGGATCGGAGGGGGCGCCGGATTTGCAGTGGATGAGTAGCCTGATAGCATCATCCTGGTTAAGTTTGTTAAATGAAAGAAAGGACGGTGATTCTGGGGAACTTGTGGGGGAAGGCATGGGGACAAGCCCTGTGGAGAAGGAGACACGAAGTTTATTAATCTTTTCGAGGAAGTAGTCTGAGAGTCCCTCGCAAAGAGCCTGACTCGCGGTGTTCTGAGGAGCCCTGGCCGGAGGGTTAATAAAATCCTTAACGATGCTAAAGAGGGTTTTAGATGAGTTTTTGGCCTTAGTAATTTGAGAGGCAAAGTGATCTTTCATAGCGCTTTTTTTTTGTTTAAGGAATTTTTTCAGGGCAGATCTATATAAGAGTTTGGCTTCGAGGTCGTAGTTTAGTCTCCACTTACGTTCGAGAGCTTTACATCTGCTTTTCTCCTCACGGAGGGGGGTAGAAAACCAGGGAGCAGAGGGTCGCGATCTAGTGGAGGTGATGATTTTCTGGGGGGCGATAGAATCAATCGCATTAACGAGGGCAGCATTCAGCCTAGAAACATTTTCATCTATGTCCGAGGAGAGGTACTCTGTCTGAAAATGGAATACCGGGTCCAGGGTAGCACATGTAACCTTGTGCCACTTTCTTCCCAGCTCCTTCCTTGGGGCCATAGGGCCAGTTTTTCGTCCGAGGGCAAGAGAGAAGGGGATGAGGTAATGGTCAGTCCAGGTGAGAGGGAGGGGTGGGAGGACAGTGATATTCGAGAAATTGGCGAATATGAGGTCCAGGGTGTGACCAGCCACATGAGTGGGACCTACGACTAATTGTTTGAGATTCAGGCTATCCATAGTTTCCAACAGATTGTTAGCCTTCACGCAGAGCGGGTTGTCTACGTGGAGGTTAAAATCGCCCAGGACAATGAAATATTGGTGTTTAAGAGATAAGTCAGCCAGTTGGTGAAAGAGGGCAGTGAGAGAGGGGGAAGTGGCGGGGGGGGGTTGTAAACTAATGTGCCAGCCAGGATAACTGCCGCAGAGACAGATATGGAGAAGTACATGGCTTCAATTATACCAATATTGGTAAGTTTGGTAAAAGTCAACTGGAAAAGGGATTTGAAAATGACGGCTAGACCGCCTCCAGACTTACCGCCAGCCCGGTTCAAGCATTTTATATCATATCCAGGGGGAATAGCCAGATAGATATCCGGAGAAGAGGAGTCTGTGATCCAGGATTCTGTGAGGAAAAGAATATCCCACTCATCTGAAGAGATGGACATCCAGATGTCATTGGCATGCCGGGGAAGAGATCGGCAATTGATCAAACCAGCTTTCAGGGTGCGCTGATTAGAGAAGGGTAACTGTGACGGGGGACGTGAAGAGAGACAAGGTTGGTAGGGCGGAAGATTGAAATTGCATTGCGGGCAGTGGAAATGAGCGGACTCCAGGTGGTTTGGGATGCAGCGAGTGCTGGTCAAGCAAGGGCGAGGATTAAGTAGGTGAAGTTGGGTATTGGTCCAACACGTGCGGATGGGGCTAGTGAAGGGGGCAGGGGGACTGGCCCTGGGCCCGGTCCAGGCCCGGACGGGCCCAGACGGGCTTGCCTTTGGCGCGCCTTCGGCGCGCTGACGGCGCGCCCGCTGCGCCCGTCCGCTGCGCTTCCTAGCGAGACACATTTTTTATGTCTGTGTAAGAGGGTGTCATGGGGGTGTGGCCAGCTGAGGTGGGCGTGTCCGCCGTGGCGCCTCGCCCTCAGTGATGGCGAAATGGAGTGTTCGTTGCAGCGCTAGAAGCGCTGTTACAGTGCACGGGGTAAGTGGTTAAAAGCACAGAGTATCACACAGCAAAGATTTAAAAATGCAGATTCACTCCCGGCTTCCGCCTCAGGAGACTCACGAATTAAAGTGACGCGCTTTCCAGCTGCGCGCACTTTATAGTGACAAGAAGGGGGCGTGGCCAGCTGAGGTGGGCGTGTCCGCCGTGGCGCCTCGCCCTCAGTGATGGCGAAATGGAGTGTTCGTTGCAGCGCTAGAAGCGCTGTTACAGTGCACGGGGTAAGTGGTTAAAAGCACAGAGTATCACACAGCAAAGATTTAAAAATGCAGATTCACTCCCGGCTTCCGCCTCAGGAGACTCACGAATTAAAGTGACGCGCTTTCCAGCTGCGCGCACTTTATAGTGACAAGAAGGGGGCGTGGCCAGCTGAGGTGGGCGTGTCCGCCGTGGCGCCTCGCCCTCAGTGATGGCGAAATGGAGTGTTCGTTGCAGCGCTAGAAGCGCTGTTACAGTGCACGGGGTAAGTGGTTAAAAGCACAGAGTATCACACAGCAAAGATTTAAAAATGCAGATTCACTCCCGGCTTCCGCCTCAGGAGACTCACGAATTAAAGTGACGCGCTTTCCAGCTGCGCGCACTTTATAGTGACAAGAAGGGGGCGTGGCCAGCTGAGGTGGGCGTGTCCGCCGTGGCGCCTCGCCCTCAGTGATGGCGAAATGGAGTGTTCGTTGCAGCGCTAGAAGCGCTGTTACAGTGCACGGGGTAAGTGGTTAAAAGCACAGAGTATCACACAGCAAAGATTTAAAAATGCAGATTCACTCCCGGCTTCCGCCTCAGGAGACTCACGAATTAAAGTGACGCGCTTTCCAGCTGCGCGCACTTTATAGTGACAAGAAGGGGGCGTGGCCAGCTGAGGTGGGCGTGTCCGCCGTGGCGCCTCGCCCTCAGTGATGGCGAAATGGAGTGTTCGTTGCAGCGCTAGAAGCGCTGTTACAGTGCACGGGGTAAGTGGTTAAAAGCACAGAGTATCACACAGCAAAGATTTAAAAATGCAGATTCACTCCCGGCTTCCGCCTCAGGAGACTCACGAATTAAAGTGACGCGCTTTCCAGCTGCGCGCACTTTATAGTGACAAGAAGGGGGCGTGGCCAGCTGAGGTGGGCGTGTCCGCCGTGGCGCCTCGCCCTCAGTGATGGCGAAATGGAGTGTTCGTTGCAGCGCTAGAAGCGCTGTTACAGTGCATGGGGTAAGTGGTTAAAAGCACAGAGTATCACACAGCAAAGATTTAAAAATGCAGATTCACTCCCGGCTTCCGCCTCAGGAGACTCACGAATTAAAGTGACGCGCTTTCCAGCTGCGCGCACTTTATAGTGACAAGAAGGGGGCGTGGCCAGCTGAGGTGGGCGTGTCCGCCGTGGCGCCTCGCCCTCAGTGATGGCGAAATGGAGTGTTCGTTGCAGCGCTAGAAGCGCTGTTACAGTGCACGGGGTAAGTGGTTAAAAGCACAGAGTATCACACAGCAAAGATTTAAAAATGCAGATTCACTCCCGGCTTCCGCCTCAGGAGACTCACGAATTAAAAGTTGTTCCCACGGAGAAGAGGAAAGTCTGTGTCTTTGAGAGTGTATGAAGGTGGAATCTGACGATATGGTTGCCCCCAACTTTTTGCTTGGTATTTGAGTGGTTTTTGACTAGTCTGGCTGGGATCCTGCTATCCAGGACCCCAGCCTATCTGCTTTCTCCCTAAAACGACTTGGTGTGCATATTAGATGCACTAGAGATTGGACATTGTGATACCTTATGAGCCCCTAGTCTATGGTACCTTAGGTACCCAGGGCATAGGTACTTCACAGGCCTACCAGTTACTGCTGCAGTTATTGTGCCACCCTGGGACAGCCATACAAAATGACACCACCAGACCACTTCTGTAGTCTGGGTTTACAGGGATACAGGTACCCTATATCCCACCTATGTACAACACATGTATTCTCATTGGTCACCCCTCAAGCAGGCCTTGATAATCCTACAAGGCAGGGTGCTGAGGTATGTGTGAGAGGGGACCCCTACCTGAGTAGGGCCCCTCTGCAACCCTCGTAAACACATTGCTGGGTTGTTTGTAGTGTAGCCATACCATATACTCTTACCGCATTATAAGTCTATCACGATAGGGTGATAACTTGAGAATGGCTACACAGAACCATATTTTGTTTGGTGTCAAACATGTAGGAATCATACCCCCAGTCCAGCCATGGGCATGAGGGCATGATTCCCCCCTGCTAGAGGGGCGATATGGGAAAAGCGGCAGAATTTAGACACCAATTTAAAAGTGCACCAGTGGTACAAAATGGATGCTACCCGCCACCCACACGACTCTGGCTGCCTGTTGCTGGGCAGAAGCCCAGCCTCGGCAGCTGGACAATAGGGATCCTGTTGCAGGGAGGTGCCAGCACCTCCCCAGACAGGATATGTGGATTGGAACTGGGTGGGTGCACCAAGGGATGGCTTTCAGAATTACACTTGGACTTTCCCAGCGCCTCCATTCTGCATACACCGTCTGGAACTGGTTCAGGGGCATCCTGTCCCCTGCCCAGGCAGGAAACACACAAAGGGGAGTGGGTGTAGCCACCCTTTCCCGCCTAACCACCCATTGGTTGGCTCTGATCTGGACCCTCCCCATATCCTCTGGATAAAGGTGAATTCTGTGTCCCCAGAGCCTCAGATTATTCTTGAACTTCACAGACAGGACCTTCGTCTTGCTGCTGCCCAGCTGACTGAAGAAATCTCCCTTGGGGTAAAGGAGTTACCCCCATGCTTGGCAGGCACCTGAAAAACTGCAAGTGACCCGGTTGGAACTTTGCTGCTCCTTCAGACATCGACAACTCCTCTCAACCTTGAGGTCGGTTTCCTGAGCATCCCAGAGGCCAGTGAGTGTGTTCAGCAAATCTGAGCACCGTGGACCGCGTGGGTGCCGAGATCCCCAATACCCCAGGAAACCAGCCACCTCTTGCATAGAACACGACCCTGACCAGTGGGGAAGCTGTGCTTTAGCCCAAAATTGAGCCAACCTCTCTGCAGCAACTGTGCCAAAGATCAGTACCCTAGCCCACTCCTGTGGCCCGTGGGCACTCTTTTATGCACGCCAAAATTGCTGCCTCCCGCGGTCCATTGTCTCTCGACTTGGGGGTCCTAGCGGAGGTCAATCTTTACTTTTAAGAGTTCCTCTGGTTGCTTCAGGCCTGCTCTCCAGTCTCCTTGAAGGAGACCTCTCTCAGACCTCGTGGGTCTGCACCAGTAGCTGATTTGTTCATGTTGCGTGGGTTGCGGTTGCCAAGGCTTAGTGGATCCAATCCGGACACTAACACCGCAGCGACCCTCATCCGATGTGGGAGAGTTGCCCTCCAGAAGCTGGCCTTCCTTGAAGCCTCTCGGAGCCCGTGGCTGCAGATCCAAGCTACACCTTTTCCACGTGAAGCACCCGACATTGAAGGGCTCTTTTCCTTAAGCTCCCTGGTCACTGTGCCGTGACCCAGACTCTGTCCTGTTAGACGGACCGGGAGGGTCGGCCGAGGACAAGGGGAGAGGTCTCCGGGGAGAGCCGTCTCCAGCGATCGTACAGACGAGTAACTTCCCCCCCACAGATGTACACCACACAAGGATAAGGTTTAACGTTCTTTATAAGCGATCACTTAGGTACGATGGAATGGTACAAGGAGGTCAGGACTCAGGGGTCCCCTCGATACTAGTCTCTTGGTTGGGAACGGGGGTAGCGGGACAGTCTTGTTACCAATCTGGTAGAGGCGATGATATGATGGATAGCTCACAATCCTCGAGCTCGGTGTTCTAGATGGACGGGCCGCGGCAGCGCCAGCAGGTCCCGGTGAAGGTGGTTGTTACAACGGTCCGCGGCAGCGCCAGCAGGACCCGGTGAAGGTGGTCGTTACAAAGGTCCGCGGCAGCGCCAGCAGGTCCCGATGAAGGTGGTAGTCACAACGGTCCGTGGCAGTGCCAGCAGGTCCCGACGAGGATGGAGGATGCAGAAGGCCGCGGCAGCGCCAGCAGGCAGGACGACAGTTCACAAGGCAGGGCTACGGCAGCGCCGGTAGTCCGTCAAGGATGAGTTCTTCTCGGTGTCTCTCGACTCCAGGATACAACTGCCTTCGTGCTCTGGAGCTGCCCCAGTTATAGGTCTGGCGCCCTTTGATGTCCGGACCCTCGCACTTGGAGGTCGGGAGGTCCGGGATGAGGGAGTCCAGACACCCAGCAGGGGGGTGGAGCCAGCACCCGGGGGAGCTGGGGGGCGATCGGCACCTGGCGGGGGAGAGCCATCGACACTTCTTCCTCCCATCGACCTGCCAAGTGGTCCGTTCACCTCCGGGGTGGATGGTGGTGCCGGGATGTCGGGGCATGGCCAGGCCCAGGGTTAGGGTCGAGCTGAGGCCACGCGGCCTCGTGGTGCAGTGTCCACGATGGCGGCCGGGCCGGGCGAGGGAGCCGGTAGTGGTTTGGCCCCATGATACAGATATGTCCGGGGGCAGGAGTCCCGTCTGGAGACGGGGTGCGGGTTGTTTCTGTGGGTAACACCTGGAGGGCCGGGCTTCGGGCCCTGTCATGCGGGGGGGGAGCAAGCCCTTCATGTGGCCTGTCCAACATGCGTCCCCCCCAGCTGAAGGCGGGGAGGGTCACCCATCCTCTTGGGGACTTTCCTCGCCGAGGCGGAAAAAGCGTGACAGGCCATCTGCGTTGGCGTGGTCTTGGCCCGGTCGATGTTCCACAGTGAAGTCCATCCCCTGCAGTGAGATGGACCAACGCAATAGTTTGGGGTTTTCCCCCCGCAACTGCATTAGCCACTGCAGGGGTCGATGATCTGTTTGCACCCGGAAGTGGGTACCGAAGAGATAGGGCCGGAGCTTTTTGAGGGCCCACACCACTGCGAAGGCCTCCCTCTCGATGGTGCTCCAGCGCTGTTCTCGGGCCAGGAGGCGTCTGCTGATGAAGGCCACCGGTTGGTCAAGTCCCTCGGAGTTCAGCTGGGAGAGGACCGCCCCGATGCCATGGTCGGAGGCATCTGTTTGCACGATGAATTCCCGACTGTAGTCGGGGGCCTGGAGCACAGGGGCAGTGCACATGGCGGCTTTCAGCTTCTCGAAGGCCGCTTGACAGTCTGGGGTCCAGTTGATCTTCTTCGGGAGGTTTTTGGATGTGAGTCCCGTGAGGGGCCCCACAATGCTGCCATAGTCCCTCACGAACCGCCGGTAGTAGCCGGTGAGCCCCAAGAAGGCTCGGACCTCGGTCTGCGTGACTGGGGGCTGCCAGGACTGGATGGCAGCGATTTTGAGTTGCAGAGGGGCCACCAGACCGCTTCCCACCTGGTGTCCGAGGTAGGTCACGGACCCCTGACCAATTTGGCACTTGCTGGCCTTGATTGTGAGGCCGGCCCGTTGGAGGGCCTGCAGGACCTCTCGGAGGTGGTGGAGGTGGTCGGACCAGTGGCGGCTGTACACAGCGATATCGTCCAGGTAGGCGGCGCTGAACTCCTCGAGCCCCGCCAAGACCTGGTTCACCAGTCGCTGAAAAGTAGCTGGGGCATTCTTCATGCCGAAGGGCATGACTTTGAAGTGGTAGTGGCCATCGGGGGTAGAAAAGGCGGATCGTTCTTGGGCCCGAGGTGTGAGACCGATCTGCCAGTAGCCCGCTGTCAGGTCGAAGATACTGAGGTAGCGGGCAGCCCCCATGCGGTCGATCAATTCATCCGCTCGGGGGATGGGATGAGCGTCGGTTCTGGTGACAGCATTCAAGCCCCGATAGTCGACGCAGGATCGGAGCTCAGGAGTGGTGCCGGGGGCAGCAGCTTTGGGGACCAGCACGACCGGGCTGGCCCAGGGGCTGTCCGAGGGCTCGATGACCCCGAGCGTGAGCATCTTTGATACCTCCTCTTGGATGCAGGCCCGTACCCGATCTGGTACGCGGTACGCCCGGTGTCTGATAGGGGGACTGTCCCCAGTGTCCACGTTGTGCAAGCACCAGGGAGTGACCCCTGGGGTGAGGGAAAACAAGGTAGCAAACTGCAGCAGGAGGTCCCGGCAGCCTTGGCGCTGTTCCGGGGTGAGGGCATCGGAGAGCCGGACCCCGTCCATGGAACCATCTTTCTCCCGAGTCTTCAGGAGATCAGGGAGAGGCTCGGAGTCTTCTTCCGCTCCATTGTCTGTAGCCATCAGGAGGCTGAGCTCCGAGCGCACAAAGTGGGGTTTGAGTCGGTTGGTGTGGAGGACCCGGAGGGGGTTCCGTGGAGATTCCATATCGATGAGATAGGTGACGGGGCTCTTGCGTTCGACCACTTTGAAGGGCCCCGTCCACTTGTCCTGCAAGGCACATGGTTCGGTGGGGGACATCACCCACACTTGTTGGCCAGGTTCGAATTCGATGGAGGAGGCATTTTGATCGTACCATTTCTTCATGTCCTCCTGACTGGCCTCAAGGTTCGCTTTTGCCATTTCTCTGAATCGCCTGGTCTGATTGCGTAGGGTCAGGAGGTACTTGAAGACGTCTGGAGGGGTCTTTAGGGGGGGCCATCTCCCAACCTTCTTTGACTAGGCTGAGGGGCCCTCGCACAGGATGCCCGTACAGGAGTTCGAAAGGGCTAAAGCCGATGGACTTCTGGGGAACTTCTCGATAGGCGAAGAGGAGGCACGGAAGTAGTACATCCCACTGACGACGGAGGGGCTCTTCCAGCCCCCCAATCATTCCCTTGAGCGTGCGGTTGAACCGCTCGACTAGTCCGTTTCCTTGAGGGTGATAGGGGGTCGTGAATCGGTAGGTGACCCCGCACTGTTGCCAGAGGGACTTCATATACTTCGAAATAAAGTTGGTGCCTCTGTCGCTGACGACCTCTCGGGGGAAGCCCACCCGGGAGAAGATCCCCATTAAGGCCCGGCCGACCACAGGGGCTGTTACAGTTCGCAGGGGCACAGCCTCGGGGTAGCGGGTGGCGTGGTCCACCAGTACCAGGATGAACCGATGTCCTTGTGCTGTACGGGGGTCCAGGGGCCCCACAATGTCTATTCCCACCCTCTCGAACGGGGTGGTGACAACTGGGAAGGGTTGCAGAGGTGCTTTGAGTTTGCGGCCACTCTTCCCGCTGGCCTGGCACGTGGGGCAGGACCGGCAGTGGTTGTGGACGTCGGTTCTCATCTTTGGCCAGAAAAAGGTGGTCACCAGGCGACTGTAGGTTTTGTCCTGGCCCAGGTGTCCAGCCAGAGGGACATCGTGGGCCAAATTTAACAGGAAGTCTCTAAAACGGAGGGGCACCACCAGCACTCGACTGGCCCCTAACTCCGCGATTCTCTGTTCACTGTACAATAGGTCGTTGTCCCAATAGATCCAATGTGCTCCGGTGGTGTCCCCTGCGCTCTGGGCGAGGGCTTGCTGGCGGAGTCCCTCGAGGGAGGGACAGGTCTTCTGTTCTTGACGGAACTGTTCCTGGGTGGGCCCCCCTTCTTGACGCCACTGAGCCAGGTTGGGAAGGTCCTGGGGCTGGGCGAGCCCTTCGGGGGTTTGCTGTGGGGGGTCGGTATGGTCGGTGTCCTCTACTGGAGCGATCGGGGGAGGAGGTGCTGGCCATTCTGGTTCTTCTGGTCGGGGGATGGCACGGGCGGCCATGGACCGGGTGGTTACGCACGCCCAGTCCGGGAGGCCCAACATCCCCAGGTGCTCTATTCTTTCTACGGCGGCCCACGGGGAACTCTCAAGATCATTCCCGAGGAGACAGTCCACGGGGGCATCATCTCGGACCGTCACCTTCAACATGCCGGAGACTCCTCCCCATTCGAAGGGGACGCAGGCCATCCGACATAGACTCTCCGAATTGTCGGCTGAACGGACGGGGCAGAGAATGTTCGGCAGGATCTGCTCTGGTTTTACCAGGTGACAGCGGACGACCGTCACACTGGCCCCCGTGTCACGTAATGCTTCGGCCCGGCGTCCATTAATGTTCACCCACTGACTATATTTTCTGGTGTTGGCGGGTAGGGGAGCCCGCGGGATCATGTCTCTTCGGTTGACATTGTGGTTTCGTCGTGGGGTGAGCTACTCTCTGTACGATTACGCGTTGATTCGGATCGCGCCGCTGGCCACCAATGTTAGACGGACCGGGAGGGTCGGCCGAGGACAAGGGGAGAGGTCTCCGGGGAGAGCCGTCTCCAGCGATCGTACAGACGAGTAACTTCCCCCCCACAGATGTACACCACACAAGGATAAGGTTTAACGTTCTTTATAAGCGATCACTTAGGTACGATGGAATGGTACAAGGAGGTCAGGACTCAGGGGTCCCCTCGATACTAGTCTCTTGGTTGGGAACGGGGGTAGCGGGACAGTCTTGTTACCAATCTGGTAGAGGCGATGATATGATGGATAGCTCACAATCCTCGAGCTCGGTGTTCTAGATGGACGGGCCGCGGCAGCGCCAGCAGGTCCCGGTGAAGGTGGTCATTACAACGGTCCGCGGCAGCGCCAGCAGGACCCGGTGAAGGTGGTCGTTACAAAGGTCCGCGGCAGCGCCAGCAGGTCCCGATGAAGGTGGTAGTCACAACGGTCCGCGGCAGTGCCAGCAGGTCCCGACGAGGATGGAGGATGCAGAAGGCCGCGGCAGCGCCAGCAGGCAGGACGACAGTTCACAAGGCAGGGCTACGGCAGCGCCGGTAGTCCGTCAAGGATGAGTTCTTCTCGGTGTCTCTCGACTCCAGGATACAACTGCCTTCGTGCTCTGGAGCTGCCCCAGTTATAGGTCTGGCGCCCTTTGATGTCCGGACCCTCGCACTTGGAGGTCGGGAGGTCCGGGATGAGGGAGTCCAGACACCCAGCAGGGGGGTGGAGCCAGCGCCCGGGGGAGCTGGGGGGCGATCGGCACCTGGCGGGGGAGAGCCATCGACACTTCTTCCTCCCATCGACCTGCCAAGTGGTCCGTTCACCTCCGGGGTGGATGGTGGTGCCGGGATGTCGGGGCCTGGCCAGGCCCAGGGTTAGGGTCGAGCTGAGGCCACGCGGCCTCGTGGTGCAGTGTCCAAGATGGCGGCCGGGCGGGGCGAGGGAGCCGGTAGTGGTTTGGCCCCATGATACAGAGATGTCCGGGGGCAGGAGTCCCGTCTGGAGACGGGGTGCGGGTTGTTTCTGTGGGTAACACCTGGAGGGCCGGGCTTCGGGCCCTGTCATGCGGGGGGGGAGCAAGCCCTTCATGTGGCCTGTCCAACATGTCCCCTCTGCTTTCAGGTTCTTCTCTTCAAGATCTACAACTTCATTCTTCACGACATCATCAACGCTTTTGGCTAGCAGCAGTTTTGTACATTTTCCCATTGAAAATCAGCCCGCGACCCGACAGCAAAATCGACCTATGCACCTGGCTTCCCTGGGGCAAGTAACAGTGGTACCTTGGTACTCTCGCGGGTGTGGGCTCTTCAAAAGCTTAGCTCTAAACTCTTGAAATTAAACTTCTGCTAGAAGTGTCTTTAAACTTGAAAAGTTCAACCGCAATATTCTCCATAGGCTTTAATGGAGATCCCGATAGCAGCTATTTCCACTGCACGCGCATCCCATGGGTCCCCTTCCTCATAACCTGGGGTGGATTCTTAAGGGGCCAGCGATCCTAAATGCCCTAGGCATTGTCTGTAAAATTGTCGTGGTTATTATACCACTTTTTTAATATATGGTTTGGTCCCCCCCTGGGGCCCTGTGATTCAAGTGCTAGTTATTGTATCTATCAATGCTTATTTGAATTGTAACTTTGCCTCTAGCCTCATAAAGAGACTTGTGGGATTCTGTTTAGAATAAATACATATATTTTATATATATATACCGGTGTGGACTACTCTTTCATTTGGTCATTCAAGAGGTTATCTATGGTAAAACAATAAGCTTAACACTCCTTCAAGACTCTCCACTGCTACCACTAGGATAGCTTTCTTTAAAGGTTGCCTTTTAACCTATCACCTTAGGAGTCGAATTGGACTGGTGCAAGGTGGCCACTATAACTAGTGACCAGCATATGCCAGGCCAACTTCTCACAGAGAGAGACAGACAGAAGGGGAAACAAATAGTGCTTCCCCAGTAATTAAAGGCAATGGTGTAACAACGCGGGTAAAAGATCCAATCCCGGGGGGGGGGTGCCTAAAAGGAGACAGGGGGGCAACAAGGAGGGATTGACATGCCTTCAGTGCAATCATTGCACTGCCTTTGGCATAATTTGTGACGCCAAATGACGAGCACGAATGAAAGCTGAGGGCGGAGCTGGGACGAGGCTTCTGGAATCGTATTGATTCCAAGAAGCCTGGTATGACGAGGCAGCGCATGCACTGCCTACTTCAGGCCGAGACCTAAAAACATCAAATATCAGATATGTAGCGATGAAATGTACCAGCCGGCCTCTACCCACGTCTTGCCTCATGTTGTTCCTATAACTCAGGGACTTTTCATGTCCGTGCTGGCTCTCTGCACAGTGTACAACAGAAATGCACATTTGAGACCAGTGGGTCTTTTGTTTACCAAGATTACAGTGAGCTGAGGCCTATAACTTCTTTACATGGGGACGTGTATGTTCCTAGGTGGACGTGAGGACTATGGCATCGAGTGAATGTTTTTTAGACAGAATGGTCAAGTTAACACATTTGTATACTGGCTGGTAGGGCCTATATGAGGGTCTTACGCTGCAGGTGTAGGGCATGAATTTGTTTGGGGCATTTATATGGTAAAACAGGACCCTGCTTCATTCTACTGATTTGTTTTTTCTTATTTTGTTCTTAAATCAGTTATTACACTTTGCTCTCTGTTTCTAAATTGATGTGGGGTTTATCTTGAGTTGTGTTTCACTTTATTACGGGTTGAAGTGCTGCATGAATACTTTACACATTACCTCCAAATTAATCCTGCCTGCATTTGTGCCAAGTGTCCCGTCCGCCACAACCACAATCAACAACCAAACACTACAGGCGCGAAGAGCATACCAATCCTCTACCCATGCATGCAACACTCCTACCCTATATTATATTCAGACAGGAGCGAAGGAATACTTTGGGAGAAGGGAGCAAAAAAATAGGAGGGAAAACAAGGACCCACTGCGACAGACTACAAGTCTAGTCTCCTGAATCTTGCTGGGACAACACTCCAGATAAACACTGGCAACTGCAGCAGAGAAGGAAAGAGAAACATGAAGAAATGTTAACAGAATGATACAAGGAACCGATCCCCACCCATGCCTCCATAGTGTTTTCTCAACACATGGCTTACCCTAGCGGACTCAAAGTGTCCTCGCAGACTGACACATACCCACATGTTCCGTAGTGCAGAATGTTCAAGGATTAGAAGCCTGGGAATCAAAATAGTAGATCTGTTCCTGTGCCAACTTCTCGGGAAAAACCCAATTTGGGAAAAAAACAGTGAAAGGAATATCCCAAAAATACAAGGGATCCTTTCTATGGATAAACAAAAAAAAGGGGGGGAGGGGCAGAAATTACTCCAGGAAGCACATAGCTATAGAACACCCAATCTCTGGTAACCAAGACACTCTGTGCCTCGAGGAGCCCGATAGACAGGTCTTCCACTGTTCCTAAATTATAGCCAAATGCGCCTTGCCCTCAGCGATTGTCAAGGCTTGGAAAGCAACACTTCAGCATCCGATAAACAATCCAGGCAAAGGAAAGGGAACCCAGCTCCAGTCTCTATAGAGCGCTAACGATGCGCTCGGAATACTTACGCGTCCCGCGGGGAAAATGTCAGCGAGACTCAACGATGCAGACGGCAAAGTCCTTCCGGGGGCACAAGACCGGAAACAAAACTGGCAAGCTTGGATTAAATTCAGCGCGAGCCGCCGTGCGTCCGTCACCAGCCCTCCCACAACCACAGAGAAACTGGTAAGAACACCAGCATAGAAAGAGGACAGGGAGAATGGAAGAACAAAGCCTCTCCCATGCTACCGCTCCCTAGACATGACACTAAGCTACCAGAGGGCTGAGCACAGGTTAATTTGGGGTTTGCTTGTCTTTCACCCTGACACAGATGGTGGTGGCTGCTTGAGTAGCACAGTGACCCAATTTCCTACTGATGTTAAGCAGAAGGAAAGTGGGGATAACTATTTGTCCTGTATCCTGCAGGTTGACATGTTTCTGTCTTTGAATTTGGCCCTCAGATGGGTCTCCAGATTTCTTCAGACATGGATCTCTAGTGTACACCTTCATGCACGCCATACAAACACACACATTCATGTATAGAGCATGTAATGTTCTCAGTTTCAGTCAAAATCCTCTGGGGAGTTCTTGTGGGGCATTAAGACATATAAGACATACAGACAAATTGAATATGATACGTGCCGTACAGTTCACTCCACTACGAAAGGGAATTAATAGCTCAATAGACAAAAAGAAGAGACATTTTTATTTTTTCAGTATGAATACATGCATAACAGTGATGACGTTATTCTAAGAAATACACCGACACCCCACAGGTGACTTACCTGCACACTCTTGACCTGATCCTTCATATTCTTTCCCCATTGGTATTAATTGGTAGGCCCTATGGGGGTAAAACCCCAAAACCCCTGTAGTACTTCACTGTTGTGGGTTTAAATATCATACAGGAGTTAGGAGTCTGTTGAGGCTTGTATCTACTTTAAAGGAGTCCCAGAAATATAAATACTAACATCATCAACAGGAATTGCCCTCAGCACACCTGCCGCACGCGTCCTGTCTGAATGTTGGTGTAATAAGTTTGGGGTGCAGTATTTGGACTGCCCTGAGTTGCAAAAATGAAAGAGGGCGTGCTGACTCCAGGTGTGCGGGAAATGCCGGCAGCCAATAATGGGGTTATCACAATACCAATGGAAACTATGATGGTGCCCAGTAGGCTAGTAACCACAAAAAATGAAAATGGCTGCTATACATGGTGCACGCGGTGGGATCAGCTACCAGAGTGAGTATGTTAAGAGAGTACCAGATAGGCAGCTAACTTGTATGGAAGTCACTGACAAATATCCATGTTTCCCTTGACAATACCAATACCTGTGTTTTTGTTCAGTCAATAGTTGGTAAACATTGGTGTGTCGATGGGGCACCTGGGCATACATTCTGAGGAATCATCTAGTGGCTATTGAGCCCGAAGGCTCATGATTAGGATGTATAGTCTCTAATACTGAGAGAATGGACCCTGGAATCAACAAGACTATAGATGCATGTCAAGGGATCGATACCAGTAGCCCTAGGATTTTGTGGTTTAGTCCTCTAGGGTGGGTTTTGAGGTGAAACACTCATGTTTGTTCTTTGGAAAGAGGGTGATTTTGGGTCATTTTCTATTGGTTGTAGTTCTCAATTTGCTCTAAAATGACCCATTGAATGTAATGTTCACTGCCCCTAACTTCTAAGCAGTGTGCTGCGATGTGAGCGGTATAGCAGTGCGATCGGATATTACGTCAAACTCTTTTGATCCTGATTCGAGTCTTCCTCGGTGCGGTGCCTTTGTATCATAGGTCACATGGGCAAGCGATCGTATGCATCACATGTACCATATCAGTGCCTAGGTCATAGGTTGTAGTAGCTGAGGTATATAGACAGACACTGCACCTGACGCTGCAGTAGTGATCTGTGACTAGTGGGAGAGTATTCTTTGCTGCGGGGACAAACTTTGGTCACCGGTGTATGAGGGCGTCCTGGTGGAAAATATGATGAAATGCCTCTCTTTGCGTGATCTGCCCCAAACCTTTGGTCTGATGCTGCTGGATTGTCGACTCTAAGACCTGTCAACCAGGCATCAGTACCATAGCCCTAGCCCTTACAGGGTGTATGGTTTACCCGCAATTGGCTTGACTTACATATAAGTCCCTAGTGTATGGTACCAGAGGCTCGTGTACTGGAGATCTTATTGTGCCACCATGAGTGTGACAAAGACCAGCATGACTCTCAGGCTGCCATTGCAGACTAGCAGAGCTGTTTCTTAACTACTACCACCAATTTGCCATTTAAATTGAGGTCAAAGCCCAAACCTTCCTTTTGACTATTTATATCATCCTGAAAGCAGGCCTAACAAGCCCTAAAGGCACTTTGTTAACTTTAGATGTCCTGACATACTGAGAGTAAAACCCTTGCTTTGTCGTTTTACTGTCGAATTTAATGTAGGTATTTTACAAGTGGCAACTTTACAAAGTTTCCACCATGTTGCCCAAAGTTTTTCAGTAGCCATATCTGATCGCACACAGCCGCTATCCTCAAGAGAGCATGCTGCCCTCCCATAGGTATGTGAGAGTGACTCTCAGGAAAGGAAACACAAGACCTGTTGTAAGAAGAGGTATGAACTCATCCTGGCAGAATGGCCAGAGTGGGTGTGAGCCCAGGTAGTGCGCTTTAAAGGGGAAGCCACTTTTAAAGGGCAGATTCTATTTACACAAGGTAAGGGCTGCTCTCTTGTTTAGGGAGACAAACTGGTATCTTGAGAAGAGCAGGAAAGCTTGGTGTCAAACTGGTTTTCCATGGAAAGTGTAGACCCGGGGTAGCTGCACTTATTAGATGGTCTAGGGAGCTCCAAACACTGTGAGAATGGTTTGGTCATGTTTGGAGTGGACAGAATAGTTGCTTTTGGATAGCTAGATGGTGCACTTCGCAGGAAATCATCAGGTGAGATGGGACCTGGTAGTCTATTGGCCAGTTAGTCACCACAACCCCCTAGGCTTGTCACTGGCATAAAAGTGGCACCACTGGCATCCAGACCTTATATCATGTCTGTATTGGAGACAAGAATGAAGAAGGACTGACCTTCTGCTCACTGGAGCCAGCAATTAGAGGCGGCACCAAAGTCTAGACGGCACCTGCTGAACCTGTAGACTAGCAAAGACAGGACTGTGCATGCAGCACCCAACTTGTACAATAGTTGCCCAGTGTGCCAGACAAAAGAGGTGACTCCAACAGTCAGTTGGATGACTCCCTGTTACAGCTGCAGGGCGATAACAGCTGAGAAGCCCGCACCTTTGAGAGCCTAGCACCATGAAGACTGACTGTAGATGGACACTGAGGTGCAGCCTAGGAGACTGAGTACTCACCCTCACAAGTTGCCCCTGAGTCTGTTGCATATAGGAGAGTCATCAGAGTATACCTTAGTCAGCCTGAAAAACAGTTATTATAAGAGAAAGGAAACCAGTGGGTCTGGCTGTAACTGGACACCAGTAACAATTGGATCTGTGCTGGACTTCGACTGGACACTGTGGGAGATCAACCCTTAAGACCAACACTGCCCCCCAAGCTTCGGGACTAAGGAGTGGCCACAATAGGGCCAACTGCTCCAGCCTAGCTTCCTGTATTCAAAGCGTCTGGACCACCCCATTGACTTCAAAGGCTGTTTGATTTAAGGATTCAGAACTGGACAGGAGACTGCTAAAATAAAAAAGTAAAATCGGAGCCAGTCCCTGTGACTGGCTTCGATAGGGAGCCAGTCACAGGGACCAGTCAAAGGGACCAGTCCCTGTGACTGGCCCCCTATCGGAGTAGGCATGTTCAAGAGTACCCATATAGCTGTTCTCAACTTGCTTGTCATGGCTAACTTATCTGCTATCGCTGTCGTTTATAAATATTTATTTTCTGTGAGTGAAAAGCAGCGATTAATTGTTTCTTTGAAAATTTATGGAACCCTCCAGTGGGCATTTATCATTGAGATATCCATGTAAAGATCAAGATTGGGCTTGGAACTCTCTGCATGGTCACTCCTAAGCCTTTTGCCTTCACCCCTCCTGTTTTCTGAATTTGTTTTTGTTGGCATTAGGACTACTAACCAGTGCTAATGTGCTTGTGCTCTCTCCCTGAAACACTTGACTGACTCATTTCATTTACTTATTAGTCGCTCGTATATGGTAATATATGTGCCAAAGCCTGTAAAATTAATACTACTAGTGCACCTGCATCACTCATTGTGACATCCACTAAAGCAGCACTTTAACACCTGTCTCAAGCTTGCCATTGCAGCAGGGAGTGCCGTTTTAGAGTGCTAATTGGACCTGGGAAAATAAACCTTTTCCAAAACATATATGTCACCCCTAAGATAAGTTCGTAGGGCAGGGAGCATTGTATTTAAAAAGTAGAAAATGTGTTTTTAAGCTTTACATGTCCTTGAGGTGAAAAACCCCTGAATTTGTTTATCACTACTGTAGAGCCTACGTCTCGCATAGGATAATATTGGGTTACCTTCTTACATTATGTAACTGCTAACCTTTGATTGGGAACATTTCAAAATATCATGTTTGATTCAAATGAATCATAAATGCTAACTTTTGATTGGGAACCTTTCAGAATATCATGTTTAGATTCAAATGAATTGTAATTTAAAATCGCCTTCAATGGTAAATTTGGATTTTGAAAAGGTGGCACTTTCTTGTCCTAATCATTTGATGCCTGCTGCCAGTGCCTTGGTATGAATGTAAATAACCAAGCTATTAGGCTATGTGTATTCCTCCCATATAGTGCGACAAAGGAAGACTAGGTATTTGCAAGATGGGTCACCCTGCTTAGAATGCTGAAGGTGGAGCTATTCCCTGCCTCACTCACATGTCACCGGGCTTGCCTACAGAACACACATGGGAATCTGTCACTAGTATTTTGTCACCCCGGACTTCTTGGTGCCTTGGCGGGGGAAGGGAATAACTTTTTCAGAACCAGATGTGGGGATCGCCTAGAAGATTCCCCAGCTTTAAAGGCTGGCATGAGGTATAAATATTGGACTCTCAGAACAATTCATCAGTCCATTCTGGACCTGTGGAAGATTTCGGAATGACTGCTTGCACCCTAAGCAGACTGCAGTTCTGCTACCAGAGAACTGCCCTGCTGCTTGAAGACCTGCCTTGATGCTTGAAGGAGAAATGGGTGATCTCCTTGAAGCAAGGACCACCATAAGTGACTCCAAGGGCTAGTTGTCTGTCCTCCTACATGGGCTATTGTGGACAAAAGGGCCGTTCATGGCAAGTACTGGCCCTAGTAATGGAGGTAATTTTTGACATTACAGGGCACCCATAGAACATTTTAAAAACATAATTGAGTCCACTTGTGGGGACTGTCAGGTTTCATTAGCTTGGCACACCAGGAAAGGACTTGGATATTTAATGAGTGTATTTTCAGAGCCTATGGCTTGTGAGCAAATGTTTGGGAAATTTGTGCATTAAAATGCACTATTAGAGCCAATTGATTTCAAAATTTGCTCAAAATAAAATTCTGTCATGTTACCTATTTTATGTGTCTGAACTGAGAAGTCGCAAGGTGGCCTTGGAGGTGTTCCCGCAGAGGTCACCTATTTCCGATAGTCAGCACGCTAGAAAAGGTGAATATTGCTTGGACCGCTGAGCATGACACAGGTGGTACGCTTATCCCCTGAGGAGGATACATGGTCGAGGCCTAACTGTTTGGACTGCTGGGCGTGACACAGGTGGTACGCATAGGCCCTGGGTGTCATATAGGGCCAGGACCTCAATCTTAATTTTTAGTCTTACAAAATGTCTGCTACATAACACTGTATGCTCGTATATAATGTCTTGATATGGTACAATCTTGTAACCTTGCTGTGCAAATTTGTTCAATAAAGGTTTTTGAAAAATTAAAAAAAAAAAAAAGGGGAACAGTGCCTCCTTTCATCTCCAGTAAGCCCCATACAGTAGGATTGCTCAGAGGTGGTGGAGGCAAATGCGCTTCTCGGCGCACTGCGGGTGGGGGGATGAGGTCCCATTGCCTCCTGAGTGTCTCAGGACTAAAGTTGACTTCTTTCCTCAACTAGTAGTGTGCCTGGCGGCAGTTTGCAGAGTGTTGGAGAAAGGGGGTGTGGACTCTGATGACCTCTTAGCAATCTACCTGTGTGAGTCTTACTAGAGGTAACAGGCGGGCTGGTTGGCACCGAAGGACCCTCAAGAGCCAATGGGACTTTAGCCCCCAACTAGTAGTGTGCCTGGAGGTGCGTTTGCAGAGTGGTGGAGAAAGGGGGCATGGCCACCGAAAACCTCTCAGCAAACCCACTATGAGGGACTTGCTGGAGGTAACAGGAGGGGTAGTTGGACCCCAAGGACATCCATGGGGGCCAACTAGCCCTCCTGTTATCTCCAATAAGTCCCATAAAGCAGGATTGCTAACAGGTCTTCGGAGGCCATGCACTCTTTCTCCACTGCTCTGCAAATGCAGCTTGTGGTGCACTACTGGTTGGGGGATAAAGTCCACTTTACTCCTCAGGGACCTTGGAAGCCCTCCTGGTACCTACTGTAAGTCCTACACAACATGATTCCAGAGAGCTGGTCAGAGGTCCAGCCCTCTTTCTCCTCTACTCTGCAAACATGACTACTAGTTAAAAAAACATAGAAATTCACTGAAAAAACCAAAGGTTACAGGGAATTTATGGTTAGGAAAAAGAATAAATAATACCTTAGAAATTTAATAAAAAAAACAAAAGTTACAGAGACGTTACAGTTAGGCTCAGGTTTTATTCATACAAAACCAGAGAAATTCAGCAGTTATAGTTAGCTGAGCTATTACTCGCGCCCTCGAAATGCACTGCTTATGACACATCTCCAGTTGGTCTATACTATATTTATATTCTATTTATATTTCTATATTTATTTCAAACCAAAGACCTGCCATCTCATCCAGGCGGTGGTGCGCTTCGATGGCCGGACTGCCATCAACATATGAAGAGCCACACTTGTCCACAACAGAGCGCACTCTTCTCCAGGCAACTTCTGTTATTCATGACAGCAAACAAAGTCTGTATGTTCCATCTTATTATTATGTTATGCCTAACGCGTTTCACACTGACATAGTCCTTGTTCACTGGTAATATGTATATATATTTCCCCACAACCAGAGTAAAACTAAAAATTCCCTAAAACCCAGAAAAAATAGGGTGCATATGTCCCTTAAAAACTACCCAACTTATCATGGAGTCACCACCAAAACATGCACACACTAAGGCACACACGTTGCCCTGGCCAAAAGAGGAACATTTGACACTAACTTAATTGAACACATTAGGACACAGAGACATCCAAATATGCAGAACACAAGGCAGACGGGAGAGTACTTTTTTCCTTTTGATGTAGTGCGTGAGTCCATGACTGTTCCATGTTACTGCATAGAGAGGGTGAGTGGTGGCCATACTGAGGAAGGAGGGTGTTAAGAGACCTCAGTGGTGTGGAGAACGCGTTAGAGGGCAGCAGGGGCGATTCTCGTCTTCTGTGTGTTTTGGGAAATGGGGCGTCCAGGGTGGTACGCAGAAAAGGGGGATGGAGTCAAAGGAAGAGAGGCTCAGGTGCAGATATAGAGAGAAGAGGGGAGGAGGAGGGTTGGGGCGAAAGGGCCAGTATTAGGCAGAGGGGTGAGTGAGGCGGGTAGGGTGGGAGGGGTACGTGAGGACTCGCAGGTGCTGTGAGGAGAGAAAGGGAGGGAGGAGAGGAGGGTGAGGAAGGAAACCCACCTAGATGCCCTAGAGTCTGATAAGTTGGACAGGGACTGTGTGCGAAAGGTGATCCACAGTAGTGTACATGGGGCACTCCTTGGACACAGGATCTGCCCTCAAATGTGGGGTATTGATCCTCATGCAAATCTCTCCCGGCCATGGTCGCGAGGACATGGACGGGCCCAGACGGATGATACGCATTTGCCAAGTTGCGTATAGGGGAGGCCCATGTCTGCTTCGGATCAGTCTGTGCCCCGACTGGAGGGAAACAATAGTTTCTTCGTCAACTGAATCGCCTACTGGTGGAGATAGGTGCCTCACAGTACTTTATTGGCAGGGACTGGAACCTGGTGAGAGACCCAGTTCTGGAGAGAACGGGCCCCCTCAACAGGGGCAGCGCCACAGACAGAGCTCTGATGGACAACATACTGGCAGACAATGGATTGGCAGACCACTGGCACCACTGCCACCCGGCCGATGCAGAATATACCTTTACCTCCCCTACTCACGGCACTCTCTTCTACATTGGACCACTTCCTGGTCTCCCAGAGGACAGTGCAGCTTGTCCGAGAATCCCACATTCTAGAGGCAGCAGTTTCTGACCACTCGCCGGACCTCCTATCGCTGGATGTAGGACTGGCCAGACCGGGCCATAAACCCTGGCGCATGAATATACAGTGTCACCGGACCCCTAAGGACAAATCTCAATTGTGAACACACCTCCGGGGGTACCTCTTCACCAACCGAGGGTTGTGGACTCAGGCAGGATCCTCCGAGCCACAGTAAAAGCCACGATTCGGGGCAGCTTATGTGGGACGCAGCGCAGGCCAATAGGCAAACAGCTGCTCTGCAGAAGGAGCTAGAAAAGGACATTGCATCCTTATACACAGCTGAACCAACCCTACAGCACCACAGATCCTTGGAGCAGGCCCACATGGCGCTGAACGGCCTTTTTACTTTTAAAGCCAGAATACGTGCTACAAAGGGTGAAAGGGAGACACTACGAGCAGGGGGAAAAGGCAGGGAGACTATTGGTGGTGCAGCTATGCCAAAGGGAAGCTGCCATGGCCATGCCGGCTATACAGTCAGCTGGAGAGGCAACACTTACCCGTCCCCAGGATATTTTGAACACATTTTCTCTGTTCTACAAGTCTCTCTACACCCCGGGGACGCAAGCTGACAAGGACAAACTAGCTACCTTCATCGCAGAGGCAACCTTCCCTGCCTCTCGGACAAGATCAGGGAACTTCTTGAAGGAGAGATCAGTAAGGAGGAGATTGAACCTCCCCTACCACAAGCCCCGGCCAAAGACGGCTTTCCTGCGGAGTTTTATCACTGGGCAGGACAGGGCGTAGCTGACACGCTGCATGCTGCATTCCAAGAGGCGGACTACACATCCTCTTTAGGTCCCCTCTCTAATAAAGCAGTGACTGCCATCCTACCGAAGTCCGGGAAAGACCACCTACTGTGCAGCAGTTACCACCCCATTTAACTGCTGAACTGTGATATCAAAATCCAGGCCAGTGACCTGGCCTCCCACCTCCATAAAGTTCTCCCCTCCCTGGTTCACCACACGCAAGTAGGATTCGTACCTGGCCGCTTCCTCAAGAACCACCAGCGTACCCTAGCCACATTTTACGGTCTGCTAAAAGTCTTCAGACTGATGCACTGGTACTATCACTCGACGCATCGTTTCATCTCATCGAGTGTGACTATCTTTTGGAACGATATCGGACTGGGCAACCAGTTTATCGCCAAAGTGCGACTGCTATATGACAACCCCCCTGCACAGGTACACTGCAGGGGCTTTGCATCAGATCCATCCCTGATCTGCAGGGGGCCGGGTCTAGGATGACCACTCTCCCCACTCCTCCATTTCTTGGCTAGGGAACCCCTAGCAGCCACCATACACCAATCGGCCAACACCAATGGCATACGCCTCCCAGTGACAGATTCCAAACTCTATCTGTACGAAGATGACATCCTACTCCCTCTTACAAACTTACCCTGCTCACTGCCATCGTTGCTTCAAATTATAAATGACTTCTCATCCTTCTCCAGTTACAAAATAAACTGGGACAAAAGCGAAGCACTGCCCATCTCAGATGGCACCACAATGGCGGCCATACATGGATTCCCCTTCCAGTGGCAACCCTCGTGCCTCAAATACCTGGGTGTCTTCCTGAACAAAGGGATGGAGGGGATGCAACGCGACTTAGAAAAATGGAAGGTGCTGGGGCTCCCCATGTAGAGTAGAGTACAAGCCATACGCATCGTCACCTTCCTGAGCTTTATATATACCCGTGGTATGCTTCACCTCCAGGTACCTCTTGCCACTCTATGCTTAATTGATTCAAGGATAAAATCCTCTGTGCGCTGAAACTAAAAGCCCACCGCTCCAGCGGAGGACTGAGCCTCCCGTACGAAGAGCACTTTGCCCTCACACTGCAGACCTCCCAAATGGCGTACATGCTACCAGAAATCCTTGACATGCCGCAATGGGTGCACATAGAAAGGCACCTGTGTCTACAGGGGTAGGCCTCTCCGCACTATATGGGCCAGGGACAAGCCACCAAGACCCCGCCTATCCGGTACTATCGGCCATGCACAAACTGTCCTGACCCTGTGGAAGGCAGCGGGCTTCCACATCCTGGACCAGTTCCTCCATGATGGTGACCTCAAGACATTTGTGCAATTAAGAGAGGAATTTGGCCTTCATGCGCCGAAGTCCTGGAAATTCATGCAACTTCGGCACTGTCTGAGGAAATGTCTGCGACCGCGCCCTTGGTCGCTACTGGCCTCACCAGTGGTATTGTATCTGCACACGTGGGGAAAACACAAAGGAGTGACGTCCAGCCTGTATGGGGTACTCACCTCCCACCTTTTGTCACAAACCCCATGGCAAGCTCGATTATTGGTCTCCTACGTGGAGGATGAGTGGGCAGAGCTTCTAGAACACCTGGACAGAGGCGTCAGGGAGGCAAGATAGAAATTCTGTATATTTAAGACCCTAAATGATTGGCACTGGTCACCAACAAAACTGCACAGGTCAGGCCTACTCCCTCATGCAAATTGCTGGAGCTGCGCGTACATGGGCTGTGACATGAACCATATTATATGTGAATGCCCATCGGTGCAGCCTTTCTGTGCCTACGTGGGCCGGATCCTGAGCATCACTATGCCCCATACCTACCACTTACCCCTGCTGCATATCCTTCTGCATGACCTGCAGCACTCCCCAGATCTATCAAAGCCATAACACCGTCTCTTCCACACAGCACTGGCCACAGCTAAAATATGTATCCTGTGGCAAAGAAGGTCGCAGACCCCACTGTCACAGGAGGCCTGGCTAGTGGCCATGATCCAAACGGCCTCCCACGAATGAGTCATTTACAATCTCCAGGACCAATCTGAACTGTTCCTTTAGGTATGGGCACCGTTCCAATGCACAGAGAGCGGCAATGAGGTTAGCCCTACAACAGAGAACCGGTCCCAGGCAGCGGCAACAACGCCAATCGATGACTTGTAAATTACAATCAGCACAGCTGTTAACAGTCGGGCTTCATGCACGCTTTCTGGGCTCGAGAACAAGCAAAATACTACATGTCCCAGGATGCATTGCGATGGTTATCGCATAGTTTGCCTGCCCATGATGCTGTGAGACCAATCAGAGAACACGTTAATGTATATAATCACGCAGCCCCTTGTAACAGGTGCTTGACCTTCCTTCCAGCTGAGGATCACGCCCCCTTGTTCGAGTACCTTGCGAGTAAGCAACAGTTCACGGACTGCTGAAGGATTTGTCATCCTCTGCGTTTCCAGTTTCCCTTTCAAGCACTTGAGTCCTGCTCACGTCCCCACCTCCCAAGACCCCTCCTTGGCGAATTGTACTTGCCTTCGCGATTCCGCCTGCGAACCTCTGCCCCTGCCTTCACAATTTGCTACAACGGAAAAGACTGCCGTCGGCTTCGTAACAGAGCTCTGACCACGTGCACCCGCAGTGTTTGTTCCTCATGAAAACTATATCGGCGTTACCATCAGAGCCAGGAATAGCGTTGAACAGAGACTGCCCTTTCAGTTAAGTTCTCCCTGCCGGAGTACCCGACTTCGTTACCTTTTTTTTTTCTTTTTTCCAGTTTATCGCTTTCAGAACATTGTGAATTCAATACTTTTACTGATGCTTCTCGTTGCACATAAGCCCCGACGAGCGCGTTATCAAACCTATGGACTGTAATTAACGTTAGTATCAGAGACATCAATCCCATTCGGGAATATTGTTATTTTTGAACAAACTTTAATCGTTAACAGCGAGGTGTTTATCGCTGGTTATCCCCTCCTTGTTCTCCAGCAACTACTTGAACTCTCTTGCACCCTGAAAGGAATTGTTGGACGTATTATCCTGTCATTTGAACTCTCACTGATTAGTCTGAGCCCCACAGAATCCTCAATTCAGCGTAGAGTCTGGGTGAAGAGTGTGAGTACGGGCAGGCATAACCTCTGATATGTTGTAGTTTCTTGTTTATTACACTAAATACTTGGGTGGGATAGCTATAACCTTTTATCTGTCTGTTCTCTCTCTTTTCTGCAGGGTTCCTTTAATTTCCCCGTCGTGGTCCTGGTGATCCTTTCCAGTCTCTCCACTCCCTGGGGGCTTTGCATATCTTCAGTATATATTTGCTGGAGGTGTCATAGCGCTGAGGGAAGGAAGAGGCGTAATCTTCGCTCCCGTGGATTTGGCACAACTAGTAATCCAACCACAGTCTGACAACAGCTGCCTCACGCACTAGAGTCACTCCCCTTTTCCCCCTATCAACCCTCCTGCAGACAAACATGGCGCCAACCCCCCTCTTTCTCCTGCATGTACCTGCTACAGTCCAGACATGTATAGACTGCCCTGTGCAACCCCCTTCATCTCCAAACACCCTGCACACCCTGATGTCCGGCACTACTATGATCTCTCTCACCCTCCATGCATATGTCCCCCCCTTACCTACCCCCATTTCCCCCTATCCCTCTACTCTTCCCTGCTCTCACTCTCCCCTGTGACCGAACCTCTCCCGTAACCCCAGCCCTTCCCCTCTGTCCCCTCAAGGAACCGTGATGGGAACCCTCAGAAGGTGATGTAAAACACCTTCCCCCATGCCTCTGCCTCCCCAGGCACTGCCTACATCACTTTAGAGCAGGGTGAGTCCCCCTTTTTCTAAAAGTCGACACATAGAAGGGGTGCAACACCCAATCAACTGCGATACACCCTATCAGCTCGTATCTCTTGCACACAATCCGCCTTCACTTAGGGGCTGACCCGGCCCCAGCCTGACGTAAGAAATTGTAGTCCGCAGGGCTCCTTATACTGTTGCCAATATTTCAGGACCCCCCTCCTACCCACACACGGTCAGAGCACAGCCACCACCTGAAAAGCTAAAGCTGGCACGCCTCCCCTACCATACACCTACTACCCCTCACCCTTTAGATACTTCCTTCAGTTCCCAAGAGGCACACACCACGCAAGTTCTCATTAAACTATTTCCTCCGGCCATTGTATTTGTGTGGCCGATGTTGTTGCTCTCAAAATGTAATTTATTAAAGAATTGTTAATAAAGAGTTACAACACAAAATAAGAAGGCGGACAGGAGAGATGCACTATTAGAGCTCTGGACCATCTTCAAGAAAGCCCAAACCGATAATCCTATCACACATACAATAGCATCTGCTCCTCCCCCATTATATGCGGGTATGGACGTCCTCTCCCCGATGCCTGTTCTCCTTGCATTAATTAAGCCAACCCACCGCTATAGGGAGTCAGAGGGCCCCCACCAAAAAACAGCAAACTGTTCGGTCCAGGCATGAGAATCTAACAGGCCAGTAACCCAGGCAATCCCAGCTCCACCCCAGTCCAGTGCTAGAGCTCCCAGATGTTCGAACTCCAGTCCGCGTTTAGCCCATCGAACCCCAGCGACAACAGAACATGCAGTCCCACAGGTTCAGGTGATGAGCACACACGAGTGATAGGGAGATTCATAACAGTTCTGGAAATTGATACAACTAGCGGGGATGAGGATAGGGTTCCCAGTCCTCCGGGATCAGACGATAAGGTGGAAGCCACAGGCTTTGCTTGGGTAGCCAAAGAAAAAACAGGCAGCGAGTTTGAAGGCAAGTTCTGACCAAAAAGAACAGCACATAGCTCAGAGCAAAGGAGGCAGTAAAGGTGGGATTTAGAGGAAAGGTGCAAACTAAGGAGTGAGAGAGAGAGAGAGCTTGCATCTTGGAAGCACAGCAAGAATGCAGAGCAGTATGCCCACCAACTGAGGAGGGCGGGTAGGTCAAGAGTCCAGTTTGGGGAAGAGTCCAAGGCAGAACTACGGGAGATGCTTTCGACTGGGACCTGAGCCTCACCAGATCATCAACATAGGAGGGGGCAGACCAGGGAAAGAAGAGACCAAGGTGGCCTGGTGCAAACTCAACTAAGACGCAGGAGAACTATTATGGTACCTTTGCATGTGCATGAGGGGAGCAGCGACACACAGGACAGACTAACCCCAAGGGAGATAGTAACCCAAAAGGATGGCAAGATGTTCACACGGCCATTTTTCCATCTGCTAGCCCACTGGACCGAGGAAAAGGTTCAGTACGATACACCTGTCGAGTGGACAGATCCTTCAAACCTGAGGACATGGTAGAAGACTACATCTGGCATGGAGGGGGAGATATCAAGTGGAATTTTCCCTACATGCAGGATTGCCTAGGAAGATGGGAACACTATGTTACGAAGAGACCAGTGGAACTACCCCAAGGCAAACGTATCAACTGCTGCAGAAGGGCATGTGTCAGGGACCATATATGTACCCTGGGCTTAGATGTACAAAGAAGGGCTAAGGGCCAAATTGCCACTCTTGTTGGACGGAGTGGGGAAATAGATCTCATGTTTGAGAAGAATACCACAAGAGTAAACTTAGCAATAGGCAATATCAAGTCTCTGCTAACTAGTCTCATCGGAGAGCAGACTAACACAACGTTCCCCTCGCATCCCAGCAGGGCATGCTGACAAACGCCGAACATGATGGGGCCACAGTCAATCCGTACAGGCGCCCAATATGGTTGGCTCTGAGGGATATGTTCCCTGGCTTCCCAGATGTAGGAGGGTTAATGACTGACACAATGAAACCTGGGGAGACCGTGAATGAGTTTTTGAATAGAATGATGGAATGATGGGGACAAGCGACAGGACTGCCATGGCCCAATACAGGCCCGCAAGTCACATTCTTCAAAAATATCCTCAAAAGGGGATTGCCAACTGAGATACAGAGCAGTTTGGACAGCGCAGTAGGGTTAGATACCAAACCCTGGTGAGAGATACATACCCACTTGTTGTACTATTACAAACAGAAACTAGAAAAGAACAAGGAAAAACAAAAGCAAGCTCAGAGAGACACAGCTGAGTTGGCCCAACACAAATTGAAAAAGACCGCTCTCAAGAGGGTCGCGTTTGCTGCGGGCATACAAATGCCACAAGTCTGGAAGGGGGCTGCACTGTAAAACCCCCGAAGGTTTCAACCTGACTATAACGGCAGAAGTCAGGTAGGTTGGAAGCAGCCAGACCTTAGAGAATGTTGCTTTTGCCACAGATTGGGCACATGAACGACTGATGCTGGCTAAAAGCATATCACAAACAGAGGTTGATAAGCCTGGGCCAGCCCCGCAGAATCTCCATCCACAAAACCAAGCCCAGGGAAACCCAAATGCATCTTACACTCAGCTGCAGAAAAGTCAGTCAGCCACTGCACCACTGCAACAGGGATCAGGTAATTGGTCAAACGTGTGGCAACAGAAACAACAGACAGGAAAACCAGCCCTACGGGGACCGGGGCCACAACCGCTGCAGGGAGGGGTAACTGTCTGGGAAGGCAATGCCTTCTCAGAAATGCAGAACCCCCAGCGCGAAACATCCATTAAATGCGCACTCCAAAAAGTCACTGTACCAAATCTCAAAAGAAGGACCATTGAGACAACATTAGGAATTCAACCCTTTCCTTACTTTCAGGAAATTCAGGGCTGCTGGATGTGTTTTGTTGATCGGGTATTCTCACAGGAGTACATCATTCATGGTGCCTGTTGTAGCCTAGGCCCCTTCCTGCTGCTGGTCCCCCAGGGTGGGGCTGCTAACCACCCCGGGGGAGGCAGACTGATGAGGGTGGCAGGACAGCTCCTATACAGTCATTAAAAGCAGGCCCACAGGTCCCCGCACACACAAGTCAACTGAAATGGGTTCCTATGACCAAATTAAAAAAAAACATTCTCGGGTACACAGCCCGGGACCAAAATTTCTGTATCTCGCATGGTTCCAACAGTGCCCCCAAAAAGCTAGCTGCCTCTACCTAAATGGAGGCCCCCTTTCAGTTCCAAAACTAAGCTGTCATCCGTCGTCTGGAGCCAGGTTTTCCATACGCTTGAATAACCTCTACTGCACTAGTTCTGATAGGTTGTAAAGTGCAACGGCCACCAAGTCAGTCAGAAAGGGAGGTCTGCCCAAATAGCAAACTGTCCCATTCTATACCCTTCGTTAGATGAATTTTGACGAGTTCTTGACCTTTAGCTCCTGATTCCTTAAGCAACAATGTTTTTCCTCCCCTACGCTCAAAATTTTCCAAGTATCCAAAGCCTGTTCACTGGGCCATGGTCCTCTAAAATAATGAACAAAGCATGTCACCTTTTCGAGGTCCTTGGCCCAGCTGGGAACCACAGGTGAAAATACCCTGGGAAAGACATGGTACGAAGGAGAACGAAGGCCAGGGAAAAGAAGCCCATAGTCCACAAAAGTCCATCAAAGTTCCGTGTGAGCTTAGAACACAGACATGTTCCCACCTCCGTGTCAGGCCTGGCAATCAGTCAACACACAAGACCTCACACAAAGCGCCTGGAAAGAGCAGTGAGCTCAATCTCAGGCACTTCAATATCAGAAGCACCTGGAGGCCACCAGACAGCTTTTTGACCACCTCAATGTTTCCCCTGATAAGTGAGATGGCAGATCACAGAAGATCTAAGGTAGTGCCCAAAAGACCAATAAAAAGAAGACCAAAGCTAGCCCAAAATAAAATTACTAAAAAAAGGGGATAGTCAAGACACCTGGCGCGACTAGGAAGGGTCACGTTGCATGCCGGGACTAGAGGGCTAAATACGTGACCTCCGGGCACGTTGCAATCGCTAACAATATTCAATTGCATCAAGCCCCCTCTTAATAAATCTCCTCTCACACTTGTAGGTCAAAAGACACCACCGTCACCTATAGCACCTCCTGTGTACACATTGGAGAGAGAGTCTGGCAATGCCCATGGAACCCTAGCCAAAATGGATTCCATTCTCTGTTCATGAGTTTACCCTGTAAACATCTTTTACCAGTCTAAAAACCCAGCTAGATACGGAGACAGAGTGGCAGGACAGCCATAAATAATTAGTGCGTCCCACTCTTTAACGTTACCGATCAAAAATAGATACGCCGACTTGGGCCGTCTTCTGGTGCCTCACTCAAAATTGCATGAATGCATGTGGAAAACCCCTAAAGAAGAGCACAGGAACCCTAAACGTAAAATGACGGCACATACAATAATGCACTGTTTTCTAGACTAACCACTGAACGCAGCTCTTATTCAACAGGTTGGCAATCGAAGTGCACCACCTTTTCAGTGGCCGCATCAACACCCCGATGAGACCTACAGTGTGGAAACTGAGAACTACGAACTGTATCTTCACTTTTGTTTCAAACTTTTAATTCAATAGACCCCATTCGACAGAGAACTACAGACATTTCTCCAAAGACCTGCAATGTTAAATAAGTTATCTATTGTTGCACTTCTATATACCCTCTTTTTGCCATGGGTATTTCCTTATCGATTCATCATCAAAGCACTGCCTAGTCTAATGAAGTCCACCCTGAAGCTATCACCACTCTTGCGTAGGGACCCCTCCCACATCACTTATAATTACACCCACAGCACCCTCTTACACAACACCTGTTATCAGCACTTGACCACCTTGGGCTCCAAGACAACAGTCAGGTCATGTTACATCTGTTTGCTGATTCCATATGTTAATGTTAATGTTTATGTGAACTGATATTTATATAGCTCATAATCACTGACAGGTCTCTTAGCGCTTTGGATAGAGTGGCCAGAGCTACTAGCGGTTCCGTACCGGTGCAAGGACAGTGAGCTAAACTGTGTCTAAGGCTTCTCTAAACAGGACCGTTTTGAGCTGCTTCCTGAACCGGAGGAGTGCCGGTTCATTGCTCTGCCCCCTTTGGATGCAGTGTTGCATCGTGAAAGGGCCAGGCGGCGTTCTTTATTGTAGGCTTGGGCTTGGTCATAGATTGCTTTGTGGGCGATGCAGAGGCCCTTAAATTTTGCTCTCTGCCTGATGGGGAGCCATTGCAGCTTATACAGCAGGGGGGTAGCGTAACATCTTCTTGGGAGCCTGGAAATCATCCTGGCTTATGCAGTACGGACAGGCAGGCTTTACTTGTAGCAAACACAAGGAGATGAAGTATGGAGCACTGAAACTTTTCAGACAACCCCAGTCACATATCTGGGTTTAATCCATCATTGTTCTTTAGCTCACTTCACCACCCCAGTTCAGAACTTCAGACCCAACCATATGCAAATCAGTCCATGTGCCTCATGGGAACAGTCCAGCACAAACTGCCAAGCCAGGTCTTCCCTGGACCGGAAAAAAGCATCCTGAGACTGGTTTCAGGGTTTCACCCCTCTGCAGCCAGGCTAGCTTGAATCCAGTGTCAAAGTGAGCAAGGGACCCATGTCTCGGCATACACTGCCAAATTAGGGCAAACATAGGAAACACAAGGAGATGATGGATGGAGCACTGACACTTTTTATACACTCACCCCCAGTCTCACAGAACTGGGTTTGATCCATCATCGTTCTTTAGCTCAGTTCACCACGGTAGTTTAGACCCAGCCATATGCAAATCAGTCTTGACCCTGTGCCTCATGGGAACAGGTCCGCTCAAGCTGCCAAGCCAGGTCTTCCCTGGATCGGAAACAAGCATCCTGAGACCTGTTTTGGGGATTCACCCCTTATCAGTCAGGCTAGCTTGAATCCAGTGGCAAGGAGAGCAAGGGACCCACGTATGGGCACATACCCTGCCAAATTAGGGTGAACAAAGCACACACAAGAAGATGATGGCCGGAGCACTGACACTTTTCACACACTCACCTCCAGTTACAAGAGTCCCAAGATGTCCCAAGAGGTAGCCCCATAAAACGTAAAATGCCTTCTTCACCTATAGCTATGTAGGATTAGGACCAGGATACAACCCAACCAAGTAGGACCCCATTGAGTAGTAGTGAATCTGACCCATTACAAGACCACTCCCATAGCATTGTACATTTCACTGAGCCTAGCAAGATTCAAAGTGAGCTATATAGGATGAGCAGGAGGGGCACCAAAGGGGAGAATACTGTTTGGCCCAAAACTTTCCAGAAAATAGATTCTTGGAGTTACAAAAACCACCATAGCAATGCATGAACACCTTCGCTCCCGCTTCCATCTGTGGTCCCAGGGTGACCCTTAGCATATCTGGGGCTGTTTCTTTAATAACAAATGGACCTCAGGCATGGAGTTCCAGTGCAGGGACATCCACCAGGATGATAAATAGGGAAATGAGTCTCGTAGGGGAGGGTTGAACAACAGCATTCATGGGATACTGAGGTGAAAAGATAAATGTGGTTAGAAAGAAAGTGGCAACCCCTAATTGTACAGCAACTTACACTGTATTCCTTGTGCTTCAGAGGTAAAGGAACCATTCCACTGGGAACAAATGAAAACTGTTGCACATTCTGGACATGCAATGGGGCATCTCCATGCACATATTGCACATATTTAGGACAAGCAATGGGGCATCTCCATGCTGATGGTCACGTACTGGCAATGCTTCCATTCAGCTCATCCCTGGATGGTGTGGCTTCTGCTCCATTTACATCATACATACTTCGACCCTGGTCATTTACGGAGAATATCTGTCAGACTTGCACCAACATCCACTAAAGAAGAAGATGACTCTGTTGCATCAGGCTCAAGGAAAGAGAACTGCTGAATATTTTGGCTGGGCTCAGTACAAGGACATTCCAGAAGAATTCAGGCTGTTTTCTGACACACAAATAATCGCAGGAGGGTCCACACCTTCATCACCTTGTAGATCAAAGTGAACATCGCTGGTTACAAATAACCAGATGGTAAATGTTGAAGATGAAGAACAGCACTGAGCTCGGCCTGAATGTGATTAAGGAAGAACTAAGAGCCATCCGCCTCAGGGTGATGCAGCATTGGTATGTGTTGGACTTGATGACCACAATGGAGGGTGGGGTGTGTGCTAAGGTCGGTGCACCCTGCTGCGATATGGACAATGTTATGTTAAAATTTTTTATAAAGCGCTCTTACACCAAGCGGTTTCATGGCGCTAATGGCGGGAAACGACAGTAGTATAGTGACAGATGCTTACTCGTATGCCTGATAAAATAAGAGGGTTTTAAGGAGAGTTCTAAATCGGGTGTATGGGGTTATAGATCTGAACTCCGTGGGAAGGGAGTTCCAGAGTTGAGGGGCCAAAAGACAGAATCTGAGACCACCTTGTTTTTTCCACTTAAAGGGGGGAACAGTGAGCAGGTTCAAGTGGGAAGAGCGAAGTTCACGTGAGGGGGTATAGCGATGCATCATAGAGGAGATAAAAGCCGGGCCTTGATCAGCCAGGGCTTTGAAGTTGGTTCAGCCCAATTTGAATGCGCAATGTTTGGCCACCTGGAGCCAATGGAGGCTCTTCATCAAGGGGCGGGCATGTTGATGTCTGGGTTGATGGAAGATGAGCCTAGCTGCTTGGTTCTGAACCATTTGAAGGCAGTGGAGCTGGTAGGCCAGGATGCCAACATAAAGTGAGTTGGAGTAGTCAATACGGGATATGACGAAAAAGCCAGGAGGACTAGGGTTAGGGCCTCGGTGGTTAGGAATCTGCAAATTTTCCGGATTCTGCGTAGATGGAAGAAGCAAGATGATACCACCGCACCGATCTGGGAATTCATGGACAGATCTTTGCTTATAATGACCCCCAGGCTTTTTACGGATTCCGCCGGGTGAGGAGGGTTGCCTAAGAGAGGGGGCCAGAAGTTAGGGTTCCAAGGATTGGAGGTGCCGCCAGTCAGGATTAGCTCAGTCTTGTCAGGGTTGAGCTTCGATTGATTGGCGTACATCCAATTGCTGGTGAGGTTCATGGTAGACTGAAAGTTAGAGGCTGAGGTGGTAGAGGAGTCAATTTTAAACACCAACTGAAGGCCGTCGGCGTAGTTAAAGGTAGCTACTTCACTGTTGCGTAAGGAGCGTCTCAAGGGTGACATGTACAGATTGAAAAAGAGAGGTGAGAGAGAAGACCCCTGAGGGACCCCGCATGTCAGCCTAACTTTCTCGGCTGAGAAGGTAGCTAGGTGGACAGCCTGGAAACAATTGTCCAGGAAGGAGGAGATCCACTTCAGGGCTAGTCCCTGGATGCCGGCATTGCTGACATGGTCGATCAAGAGATCATGATTGACCGTGTCAAAAGCTGCCAAAAAATCCAGAAGAACGAGGGCCTGGGAGATATTTTTATCGGCCCCCCTCCTAAGCTTGTCCATGACTGCTAGGATGACTAACTCCGTAGAGTGAGCTGGTCTACCACCTGCCTGCTGGGGGTCAAGGAACAGTGAGTGTTCAATAAAGGAGTCAAGGCAATTAGCTACATGAGCTTCTAAAATCTTACTGAGGTAGGGGAGTAAGGAGATGTGGCGAAAGTTACTGAGTATCAAGGGATCGGCGTTGGGCTTCTTAAGGATGGGGCCAATTTTGAAGGTGTCGAGGACCGTGCCTTGTCTGAGAGAATTATTGAGAAGCGCTAGTGGGGGGGCTGGGCAGATAGAAAAGACTTCTTGTAGAATGTGTGGGGGACAGTAGTCTGTAGGGGAGCCGGATCCAACTTTTTTTAGTAGGACAAGGATATCAGAGTGTAAGACCTGGTGTCTCCAGGCCATAAGGGGGTAACGTGACACGAGCGGCTGGGCGCCTAAAGGCCTATGTATTAAGCGACCATACAACACACACATCCTCTGAAGCAGCAAACGCACACAATAAGGGACGCCACACAGTAAAGTGAATGCAAATTAATCAGATTTATCTAATCAAAGGAGCACGCACAGTATCTTATAGGGCAATGTATCTTAACTTGTACAAATTAATATTTGCATTACCGCATCTCATTACGGTTACCTCAGCAATCCCTGCAGTATGAACTTCACTAGTGCTGCGGGCCGGGGCCTGCACACACGGCGCTACTGTTGTCTACAAAGAAACAAAGGCACATGAGCGTATCGTGGCAATACAGTTCTTCTCGTATACTTGGAACCTTATGCACCCCGGAGCATAACTTGAGGCTGAAGCGCTGATCGTTTACCTTAAGGACTAGGCACTCCTAGGCATGTCGTGTGGAGAACGCGTTACCCGCCTGCCTAGTACCTTGAGCACTTTTAAGCCTACCCTGAGGATAAAGCGTTACCGGTACACGGAGTGTACTGCACTGCTGGACACCCTTTGAGGATGAGGCGCCGCCTTGCCCCTGAGACCTCGACTGGAGAATGGAGCACTCGAGAACATCAACTGAGGGTACACGCTATTCGGGCTGAGCACGCACGGAGCACTTATGAATACAAAGGTAGGCTCAGTGCTCAGGATCAACGCTACTTCAACATAGAACGCATTGAGCACTGGTGAATACAATTGAAGGTTCAGCGCTACTTAGACATAGAATGCATTGAGCACGGGGAGTCACGCGGACGGCAGTCCCCGGTTACAGGCAATCCCACGGAGGGGGAACTCAACAGTACCGAGGGCAATCCCACGGAGGGGGAACTCACAGTACAGAGGGCAATCCCACGGAGGGGGAACTCACAGTACGGAGGGAAATCCCACGGAGGGGATCACAGTCTCTGCATGCGGTGTCGCTCCCACTCGGCAGGGGGCGCACCGGGCCTTCCCAAGACTTCCGGGGAGCGTGGGGGGGCGAGTCTCAGGCCGCCACACGGCCGCGCTACCTCCCAGCCCCCGGGGGTTACCTTAGTCTCCTCGCTCAGCTCCGCTCCGGGCCCTTCGTCAGTTGCGCGCAACGGCGCGGGAAACGTCACGGATCCTCTCTCCCCCACCTCACGCTGGGACGGCAGCGGCGGGGCCCCGGGCTTCTCCGCAGGCCCTGACTCGGCCCTGACACGTCCCTGAGGCCTACGGGCCGCGGCGGTGATCGCGCTGCTGGTCCTCGCACCAGGGGGGTCACAAATTAAGCCGGAGCTCGGCCAGCTCCGCGCTCGATGACAGATCCAGGCAGGGGATTCCAGGCCAGGTTGGGAAGCGCGGGAAACACAGCGCTGTTACCTGGTTGATCCCCAGCAGTCAGGCAGTCAATCTTCACAGCACGTTTCAGTAGTCAGTTTGGTGTCATGAAAGTTCAGGTTTCAGTACTTGTGGCGCAGATGATACTGGCGCCCTTGGGGTTCTGTTCCTGGGGGGTAGGGAATGAGTTGGCAACTAGGTCCTTCCTAGTCAGGCTGGGCAGAGGTTCCCTGGGTCCTCCTACTGCTGGGCAAGATCAGTGGGTTTCACAGGATCCCTCACTCACTTAAGAGGCAGCAACTAAGCCCTGTCACTCTCAGAGGCATAAGTCCCTGGTTAGGCCCTACTGCCTAAAACTCCTTCATGGATTCTCCAGCTCTGCTTTACCCCAACTGGCCAACTAACTAGAAAAAGTTCCCTCCCTCACTTAAGTAGCCCTAGGTCAGGTGACCTCTAGCCAAGGCGGCAAAAGTAAAAACCACACCTCCCTTCTAGAATGTTCCAGCACATTCCAGGAGCTTCCCCATTCTACCTATGGGACAAAAAGGCGGGCTGGTGTCGCAACATTGTTGTGGGGTTCCAGCCAGCTCCTGGCAGCTAGGGTGCTACTAATAAAGACCACTCTGCAGTAGCAGGGGTCTGTGGCAGCCATCTTGGGAGAAGGAAGCACCTGCACCTTAACACTGATTGGCAATGAAAAGGCGCCCGGAGACCTAGTCCAACATAAAAATGAGGGTGGAAAAAAATGAGGCACGATCAAAAATAGAATTGGAGACCACCCTAGGGCTGACAGGTCTAACACAGAGGTATTTGATTCAGCACCTGGGCGTTATTGAACAAGATCGGAGGGTTTGTTGAAAGGACGGGAGGGGGGATTCTGCTTTTGATGGTGGCATTTTTCTCCATAAAATACACGTTTAGGGAGTCACATAGGGGCATATTATCCAGACAGGCGATAAACTTATTGCCGCTTTAGCGGCAGAAAACTGCAGCTAAAACGGCGATAATGGGCTTGATAATATGCTCTATGGAATTCCATTTGAAGCCCATGTTAGACGTCCTTCACATCTAACATGGGCTTCAATTGGAATTCCAAAGAGCATATTATCAAGTCCATTATCGCCGTTTTAGCGGCAGTTTTCTGCCGCTAAAGCGGTGATAATTTTATCGCCTGTCTTGATAATATGCCCCATAGTGATTGAGAGGGGAGCAGTTTAGCAATTACTCTATCTGGTTGTGATAGTTCGTCGACCATGGAGAAAATGTCTTTAGTCTTGGTAGCTGAGTTAGTAATTTTCAGGGAAAAGTACATTGTCTTGGTCTGGAGGATGGAAATTTTATAGTCTTTTAATAGAATTCTATAGGTGTTTTTTTTTTTTCAGGGATATAGTCACGTCTCCAACTGCTCTCGGCTTGTCTAAGTGCTAATTTCTTTATTTTCAGCTCGTCGGAGAACAAGCGTTGGGTGTCGTGAGGACGTTTAAGTTTGGATTTTTTAAAGGGAGCAATGATGTTACTGGCTGACTCGAGTCAATGCTTGATGCCAGTAGCCTGATTGCTTAGGGAATCCTGTTCATCAGGGAGGGAGGCTTTTAATAAAGTGTAAAATTCGCCAATGTTGGCCCGGTTCCAGTTTATAGCCAGGTGGTTGCCCAGGAGGGGAGGTTTTGTTGGGGGGGTGCAGTCCATGGAAAAGGAGATAATGTGATGATCTGACCATAGGCAGGGGGAAATTAAGGGTAGTGTAATTTTCAGGTTGGATGTCCATCCCTGGTCCAAAATGTGTCCCTTGATGTGTGTGGCGGCTTGTACCTGCTGGATGCAATTTAGCCCAGACAGGAGGTCAGTAAATTCTAACGAGCTGGTGCTCTCCTTTACGTCGGTGGGCCAGTAATTAAAGTCTCCTATGATGATAACTTTGGCATTATTGATGACTAGTTGGGAGATCATTTCGCCTAACAGTTGAGGGAAAGAGGGCATGTATTGTGGGGGTCTGTAGAAGAGAGCGCAGATGAAAGGGGAGTGAGGAGAGTCACATTTTAAAATGAGGCTGTCAACTGAAGGTATGCCAGTGACTTCCATAGTGGTAAATCTGCGCTTGTGATTTATTTTATTTAGAAAGTTTTATAGAGCGCGAACAAGATCCTTGCGGATATCAGAGCGCTTTACATAACAGCTGGATGTAAGTAGAACAATACGAAATATGCAGGTAAACAATCATGAAAAAAAAAAAGCATAGTTGGTGCACATAAAGTAGGAGGATTAAAGATTGGTGCTGTCTTTTATAACAGGAAACAGGAGAACTCAGGTCTGAGGAGAAAGAGCTCATGTAAATTTAGCCATGAGAAACGCTTTGACTTCTTTTTTGAAAGCGGCGTAGGAGGCGTTCCGTCTGGTTGCGGGGGGCAGAGCGTTCCAAATTCTGGGCGCCATCCCCGAGAAGGATCGATTATAAGTTTTCTTTTTGTTGGACCTTTGGGGTTTCAGTAAAAGATTTTCAGTGCTCCTGGAGGACCTTAAACCCCCAGAGACTGTCAGTTTCTGCGCGAGGTAGCTGGGAGAGCTGTGGTGTAAGGCTTTATGGGTCATGCACGCCACTTTTAGGTGGATTCTAGCTTCAAAAGGAAGCCAGTTCAGGGATTTTATGTCCGGGGTAATGTGTGCAGTTCTTTTCGAGCCAGTGATGAGTCTAGCTGCAGCGTTGATCGACGCTCTTAAGGGTGCTGTTGCAGCTTTTGGGAGGCCACACAGGGAGACACTTCCGTAATCAACACAAGGGATAACTAGCGCTTGTACTGCTAACTTGAGGTCCTCTACTGGCAGGAAGGGTTTCAGTTTCCTTAGGATACTTATCTGGAAGTTAGCTCTCTTAGTGGCGTTACTGATGTGTTTTTGCATCATGAGGTTGTTGTCGAGAGTGATCCCCAAGGATTTTGCTGAGTCCACGATAGTTGGTTGTATGTTGAACGCGGTGAGCTGTTTGATCAAGTCATGCATTAAACGGATCTTGGCCGGTGGTGCTATGAGGAGGAATTCTGTTTTTGATGCGTTCAGTTTGAGATGGTTTTCTGATAACCAAGACTGGGTGATCAAGAGTGTGGAGTTGAGCATATTAATGTCTTCGATGGAATTGATCTTGAGGTATAGTTGTGTGTCGTCCGCATACATATGAAATTGCACATTGGATGATTGCAGGATTTCAGTGAGAGGTTCCATGAACAAGTTGAATAGGGATGGTGAAAGTGCGGACCCTTGCGGCACCCCCAGAGATACAGGAGAGGAATTGGAGAGCGCGTTGTTAACCTTGAATTTTTGTGTACGGTTATGCAGGAAGGATGCAAACCATTCTAGCACTGTGCCAGACAGACCCATCCTATGCTCCAGTAGGTCTAATAGTTTCTGGTGTTTGACCGTATCAAAGGCTGATGAGAGGTCTAGTAGGATGAGTAAGCACGCACCATTCTGGTCAAGGATTTGTAGCGCATCATCAAGAATGTGTGTCATGACCGATTCAGTGCTGTGACCCGCTCTGAAGCCTGATTGGTGTTTATTTAGTAGGTTGAAGTGATCTATGTGAGTGGTCAGTTGTCGGAGAACACATTTTTCCAACAATTTGGCCAAGGTGGGGATATTGGAAATGGGGCGGTAGTTGTTAAGGTCGGTAGGGTCAGCAGTGGGTTTCTTTAGAATAGGTGAGACTTGGCCTACTTTGAGGGAGTCCGGGATACAGCCTTGTTGGAGTGAGCTGTTAATGATTTTGGTCCAGAGTGGAAGAAGCCAAGGAGAGAGGGCTTTGACTGCATTGGCCGGGAGAGGGTCAGTGAAGTGATTGGCCGGTTTCAGGTTGTTGAGAATCTTGCCTAGTGTGTCTTCAGTGTACGTCTCAAAGGAAGACCAGGCTGCCTCCTTTTTAAGGCAGGCCTTGGCGGGGGGGTGACATGTGATGGGTTTAGGTAAGGGGGTGGTTACTGGATGAGGGGCAGTGTGTAGTGCTCTGTCATTAAGGAGATCCTTTATGATGTTGTCAGTCTTCAGATTGAAGAAGGTGGAGAATTCTTGACAATTAGGATGTGGGCGAGCTAGGTCTCGAGCCCGTTGGGGAGCTTCCTTGGATTGATTTTTGACCAGCTCGAAGAGTTTTTTGGGCCGGTTCTTAGCTTGGTCTAATTGGTGGCTGAAGAAGTCAGCTTTAGTGTGCTTAATTTTTTTGTAGTAAGCATTTCTCTTTTTCCTAAGGAGATTGAGGTGGAGAGCCGATGGGACTGCTCTCCAATTGCGTTCAGCGGACCTGAGGGCTCGTCTGTCCTCATTAAGTAGAGCGTTGAACCAGGGCTTGGAATCTTTAATGGGAGCTCTCTTAAGTTGCAGGGGGGCTGCCTCATTAATTATCGAGGTCATGGCGTTGAGATAGTGATTTGTGAGAACATGGACGTCTGAGGTGTTTACAGGGGGCTGGAGCAGGTGATAACTGGAGGCGGGTAGTGAGTTGGGGTTGATTTTTTTCAAGTCTCTTTTCCAGATCTTAGGTTTCGTGGGTTGCGATGAGTTGAGTTTAAAGGTTTCTTTGATGTGAAAGGCAATAATTTGATGGTCCGACCAGTCGCATGGTTGGATCGAATCCACCTGGATGACGTCAGCTTTGGAGATAATGAGATCAAGGGTTGATCCTTTGTTGTGAGTCGGGCTACTACAAGATTGGATGATGGCTAGATCATCCAGGAAGTTTTTGAAGCTGTTGACCCCTGAGTCATTAATGTCATTCCAATGGAGGTTGAAGTCACCTAGGAATATTTGGGAGTTTTGACGCCCGTTGTTAGCGGAGATCAACTCCATGAGGTGTTCGATGAAGAGGAGGTTGTCACCTGGGGGATGGTAGATGATGTGGAGTGAGCATACCGGTTTGCCCTTGCAGCAGATGTTTAGGCATAAGTATTCGCAGGATGGGAAAGAGGGTGAAATGGCTCTGTTTATGGTGATGCTGCTGCGATGTATACAAGCTATGCCACCCCCTATCTTGTCCGATCTATCGAGTCTAATGATGTCATAGTTCGGTGGTACAAGGATGTCAAGGAGCGGAGTGGATGAGTCTGTTAACCAGGTTTCAGTAAGAAATTGGATGTCAAGATCCTGTGAGATGATGAGGTCAGCTATGTCGGCAGCATGTCTAGAGGCTGATCGGCAGTTTAGAAGAGTGCATTTCAGATGGGGAGCAGTGAGGGAAGAAGAGGGGTCTTGAGGGACAAGGATTCTTCTAAGGTTATTAGCAGAGACTCTTCTGTTGTGTGTGGCGGGTCTGCCAGGGTTGAGGGGGATAGTCGGGATGGTTGTCTGAGAGGGCGGAAGTGAGATGGGGGGGGGGAGGTTCGTAAGAGTGCAGAAGAGAGATGAGATCGCTCTCCGAAAGCAAATTGGAGGTGCGAAGAGGGCGTGTACGAGCGTTGTGGGAAGGAACTGTTTTCCAACAGGGAGGGGGCATTTTGGAGGCAGGAGGAATGAGGTCCAGGTGCTCGTGTGATTTATAGAACTTAGATTGCGTGTAGCGCAACAAATGTCTCGACAGCATCATCTTGAACGAATGTAGCTCCGCTTTAATTTGGTGCAAGGTGATCATAATTTCGTCTAATCTGGGATCTGATGCGGCTGAATGAGAGATAGGGGGGTATGTTGTGACTGAGGGAGGCTGAGTGGGGGGATGCAAAGTAGTGGATGCAGCCTGTTGTGCAGGCATGGTGAGAGGATGGCGGGTGGTTTGTTCAGAGAGAGGAGTAGTATCCGAGAGGGGGTGGGGTGAGACAATATTATCATGCAGTCTCTGTGGAGGAGGGAGACCGTGTTGAAGGGAGTAAGTGTCCGGTGAGGCCGGGTCTTGCGATAGGGAGGTGGCGGAAGAGAACGTGTCACCGGGATAAAGATTGTGAGGGGGGAGAGGAGCGGAGGGCTTCAGAGGAATAGGTTCCTCAGCTAAGGGGGGCATATAGGTTGATGCATTCGTGCTGGGCAGTAGTAGGGTTAGTGGGTCAGGTGCCGTGCCAGGGGGGGTGTGGATGGGAGGGGTGCACGGGGGGGGAGAGCTATAAGGCAAAGGTGTCAGTTGTGACTGGGGCGTGAGTGGGGCAGGGGAGTTGAACGAGATAGGCGTTGAAGGTGAGGTTAAGTGCTGAGTGTGGGAGAGGGGTGTAGGTTGAGTGTGGGGGAGGGGGGTAGGTCTAGTGGGGGAGGGACTGGAGCCAAGCGGAGTAGGGGAGATATTGTAAGTAAGGATGGGGGGGTTAATCCGGTCAGAGATGCCACGGGGGGCGGGTTGAGAAGGCAGCTGTGATATAGACACCCGGTTTTTAATGATGGGGAAGATGGTATCTAAGAGATTAAGATTATGATCCGAGGCCTGAATGAGGATGGTGCCATTATTGTAGATGGTGATGGTCGCTGACGCATGAAATAGTTGGGAGGGGGAAGTAACGAAGGCTGTCCCGTGTGCTGATTTCCTAGTGGAGGAGATCGTGAGAGAGGATAGGAATGCTTGTCTCCATAGGGCTCTTCGTTTAGTGTGGAAAATGAAGTCTGTGGTAGTGACTCCAGTATGAGGTGAGAAATAAGGGTCCGCGAAGAGCGTTTCAGGGTGAAGTTTAATAAAATTATGCTTGAAGCGTTTGGCTGATTGTTTAGATAGGTTAGGGGGATAAATGATGCTGTAGGTGTGTATACCTGCACGCTCCATGACGTCCAACCCAAGTGGAGAGACGTATGGAAGGAGGGAGGCGAGAAGGGAGGGGAGAGGCGTGAAAAGCAGAGGTGAGGTCAAAGAGGCAAAGGATAATAAGGAAAGTTTGAAATGTTTTTTTTTTTTTTTTATGAAGTGGGGGGGTGGTCAGCGAGTGTGAAAGGTAAAGAGAGGAGTTGTACTAAAAGGACCTAAGGTGGAGGGTGGGAGGATTCAGCGAAAAATGGCCATATCTGGCTCTATGATATGGTAGTATAGGGAATCAAAGGGAGAAAACACGGAAGAGCTAAAGATTGATATAACTAGTAGGCGAGGCGTTCCAAGATGGCTGCCGAATGACCATTTATAATTAGGGTTCAAGTGTATAGACCTCTCACTCTTTCCATACTCCTGACTCACTGGTTGCAGTCCTCTGTCTATTCCCATAGGTAGTAGTTGTTAGTCATTTGTTTGTTTTATTTTAGTCATGTGAGAAACGAGGTGGTCCTATGTCTATGGTCATGGCTTGTTGTGAAGAGAGAACAACCCTCTCAGCCATTTTGAGGAGAGCAAAAGCTGCTGTAACCCAGAGTAATCAAAGTGGTGGCTTAGCCATGATGCAAAATGTAGGGTAAAACGAGCAAATTACCCAATAAACAATAGGCGATCAGCAGGGCCGGTTCCTTGTACCCCGCCTCGCTCTATGAAAGTTAAGGCGTCATGCGACGTTTGCCTAGGTAGGCTCGATATGTCCAGCACAACAATGAACCAATGGGGAAGCTATGTGGTCGTTTCGCCTCACGAGTCGATTACATGAAGATAAATCACACTGTCTTCAGCCAGCGGATCCGAAATGGGCCCAACAAGATGCGTGCTGCCGCCTGCGCAAAGCAAAGCGAAGAGAAGGAAAAAGCAAAACGATACCGGAGCCCGAGGGGGAAGGTCCTGAATTGCGGCACAAGGAGGGGAAATACCTGCAATTCTAGCATTGACTCCGCCACGAAGCACGTCAGTGGGCTACCCAGCCGCCACAATCCTCGCGCAAGCAGTGCGGCCTCCCACGATGCCCCCAGCGCTGCGTCCTCCACTTGCGCCGTCCACGTACCAAACCAGGCATCGGAGACCTGCCAGATCCACCACGGGGCTGCCTCCGGTCACGGCCTCAGACTTGGGGGCCACACACAGCCAGCGTCGATGTGGGCGAGAACCCGGGCGTCCGGCGGGTCGCATCCAACGAGGTCCTGCTTCAGACACGGGGGAATCCTGCCGAGCGGCACACCGGTAAGGAAAAGATCCCGTATCTATGCAGAAATGATTTCTGAGTTCAAGTGCCTAAGGCGACAAGGGCTGGCGAGGGCTAAAAGGGATATATTGTCGGTTTCGATCCCAGACTACAGAGCTCCAGTCCCGCCAGGTTTCCCCGAAGGTCTGTTGGTCTGAAGTATATAATAACCCGTAGGCACTGCTGCCAGGATATCAGGTACGGATTCGGTTGTAAGTCATGTTTCTGACAGGAGAAGTATGTCAGGTTTATCGGAGTCGAGTAGCTGGAATATTTCTAGTTGGTGTTTGACCAATGAACGGGTATTTAAGTAGCTAAATACCAGGGTCCTTTTTTCCTGGGGCAGGGGAGTAATAGGGTCAGGTGTTTCTTTAGATTTGGCCAGCGGGCGCTGCTCGGACGGTAAGGCAGAGAGATCAGGGAGAAAGTTTCTAGGATTGAAAATCCCTGTAGTATGCAGATAGGCTTTTGTGCGTGAGTTGATGGGCCAGTTTGCTTGTAGGTGTCTCAGTTCAGTTGCTGAGTAAGAAATAAAATGGGCATAGTGGGCCGCCCCTAGCCCCTGACGGCCGCGGACGGGCGCAGATGGGCTTGCCTTTGGCGCGCCTTCATTGGTGCCGGCGGCACGCCCGCTGCGTGCGTTTAAGCATTAAACTAAATAGTGGTGGGGCGCGGAAAAACTAGCGCGCTGACTGCTACCGGAAGTGCCTGCCCTTATTGGAACTCTCAAGAAGCCCTCTGTGCAACGGCACTAGCCGCGTCGGACCGGGGTGAAGGGATAATCTGGTACAGGTGAGATTTTGCATGTGCAACGTACATATATTTAAAACAGCAATGACGGTTTTACAAGGGTAAAATATTTAAGAACTTTCAGCAATAGCAGCAACCTTTTACTTTTAAAAGAAGAATGCGCAAGTTTCAAACAGCACAACTAGCAGCAACACCTGATGTCAGGGTTCTGCCGTGTCCGCTGCGCTGCCCTCAAGCATTAAACTAAATAGTGGTGGGGAGCGGAAAAACTAGCGCGCTGACCCCTACTGGAAGTGCCTGCCCTGTTGTAACTCCCAAGAAGCCCTCCACGCAACGGCACAAGCCGCGTCGGACCGGGGCGAAGGGGTAATCTGGTACAGGTGAGATTTTGCATGTGTAACGTACACATATTTAAAACAGCAATGACGGTTGTACAATAGTAAAATATTTAAGAACTTTCAGCAATAGCAGCAACGTTTTACTTTTAAAAGAAGAATGCGCGAGTTTCAAACAGCACAACTAGCAGCAACACCTGATGTCAGGGTTCTGCCGTGTCCGCTGCGCTGCCCTCAAGCATTAAATTAAATAGTTGTGGGGAGCGGAAAAACTAGAGCGCTGACCCCTACTGGAAGTGCCTGCCCTGATTGGAACTCCCAAGAAGCCCTCTGCGCTGAAGTACTGGGTATTTTAAGCCCAGCGGTGCAGGGGAACACACCCTATGACTTCGGGGTTCTTCCTGTTTCAGACCTACAGAAACACAGAGTCTTCTGGGTGAAGTCAAAGATCAGTTTATTGGCTGCAGACCAATTACAGGTATCCTAGAAGTACAACAGCGTGTATGTTCTCAGGAGACTGGTAAAAATTACAGAAACGGGCTTCTCCTTAAATACAAAATATTCTGCTTCAGGCACACATTCTTTGTTTTATGATATGGTCATAGAAGTGTATACATTACAAACGAAAAGGCAGAGTCATGATGACCATCCCACATTCCAGTTAAGCCAGCCCGCAATTATTTACCCAGCAAGGCTCAGATCCCACATCAGATATCGATAGGCCCCAATAAACATGAGCATCTCCTGTTTGGAAAACAAGCCATAAAGCAGGAACAGTCAGGTGTGAAAGAGATTAGCTGGAGGCCCGTGTTTGATGTAAAGGCTTTATGGTGTGTCAAGCCCTGATGCTAATCACAGGTGGCCAGAGGACGGGGAACTCGTGAGACCGGACTGACCTGGGGCAGCGGAGCCAAGCTGCCTAGGTCACAGAAAAGTCAAAAGAAAGCACATGTGCTCTAAAATGCCCGTATTTGCTTCATAATTATGTAGCCTATGTGAGGGCAACCATAAGATGGCCACTGCTCTAAGATGGAACCCACGTAGTGATGTATAATAACGTATACATAGTGCATTCATAGCTAAAACGTTACACAAAGCACTTGTACATACAGCATTGACCATTCGCGGTTCGCTAATACCGGGATAGACAGGGGTAGGGCCCTGTCTCCTACGCGGTCCCAAATTGTAAAGTACGACAGACCCTCCTTTTGCCCTTACATAGGCAATAACTATACTTATTTCAATCCGAGTCTAGGTCAATATTCACGAAGTCATGGAGATGTTGCTGTAGCATCATCCTATTACTTAGCTCATCCCTCGATACAGGTTTCCTTACACATAATGTAGCACAGAGGCCACATATCGCAGGAGCACACTGTATGCACAGACAGAACAGGAAAAGGATGGCTAAGATCATTCCAATGACCATCAGAACTTTCCAACCCCAAGCAGATATCAGTTCCCAGAACCACCCCACCAGTGACCAATCTCCTTTATCCACGTGTATGGACTCAGATATTTTATGTAGTTTGGAGATGGCTTGATAAACAGTTGGAGCGTTATCTGGTATGAAAATGCAACAACTGGATTGGATAACCTTACATACCCCACCGCGGTCTGCAAGTATAACGTCTAGAACCATGCGGTTCTGCAAAGTCATGAGGCTATCCGCTTGGAGCTCAGCTGTCAAATTACCAAGGGCACCAGCCGTAACATTAACAGTGGATTCAACCACACAAGTCAGTTGTCTCAGGTTCCTACTATTGACCATAGGTCCCCAAAACGGCAGGAAACCCAAAAAGAAGTCTCCCGCTTCCTAACCGGCAGTATCCTGCTTACTAATCACGCCTCTCACAACTCTGGTCTTGTGATAGTCAGAGGCGGCAGTAAATGTTGGCGGTAGCAGACTTGCAATATAACATGTGCCCGAGAAGTCAGGGGGCAACCATGTATATGCTCGGTCATTGCAGACAAAATAGGTACCCTTGGCAGCCAAAAACGCAGGGGAAAACTGTGACGGAAAAGTGTACGTCTCAGTACAGTCACTTCTCCCCAGTTGAGCTCTTGGATTCTGACCATTACCTTGTAAACAGAACCGACCTATGTGGGGTACGACCCAGATTGGGGATGAGATTTTTCGCTGTCTTTCACCCAGACTAATACTATACCCCGTTGTGTTCCACCCTACATAAGCTCTCAGTTCCTCCTTGGGTATAGATGAGTATGCATCGATATCTCTGCTCATATCGGCAACTCCTTTCATTAAGGCCTTATTATTGGTGCTAGGTCTGATGGAACGCGGTTGTAGCGGGGAGTAGGCATCTAGGACAAAGAGAAACATGGTCTGGAATGCCCATGACGATCCATTGTAACTAAACGGCAGCACTAGATAAGGAATACCCTTGTTAATGGTATGTGGCATTAAACCACACACCCAGCAATTGGTTGTATTCATGACTAGTTGGTGCTGGTGCAGGAGCTGAATAAACGAGTTGTTTACAAATTCTGATCGTCTGGCTTGTTCATGTTCAGGCAGAGGGTGAAAAGAGTGTGAGGAGACAGTAGAAGGAGGCATAGGCTGTACAGTGGGTGCAATGGGCTCTTGAGAGGAGAAGAATACAAATCCTACAGTAAACACTACCGTACTACATAATATAAACAAACATAAAAATACAAAATGTTTGCTCTTCATTATTTTACACAGTCTTGCTTTAAAGTTCATTTCCTCAGCGGATCTCTCCATCTTAAAAAACTCCATCCTCTAATCGTGCCGCTCGCGGCGGGTGAGTTTCTTCTGCTAAGGAGTACGTCTGTTAGTCCAGGGAACGCCCTAGACCAACCAGAACCATTGACCTAACGTCTTCGGCCTGTACCCCAAAGTCTTGGCAGGGCGACCCTGCAGCTGAACCCGGATGGTGGTTCGAAAAACAAAAATCCTTCAGATGGGAGAGCTCTGGTTATCAAAAAATAAAAGGTGAGGAAAAGAATATTTATTTGTCCATAGGCCTTGGTCTTAGATTATAGTGGAGACGGCCAGGTACTGTTTGATTCTGAAACAAGAGTTCAGGCTCTGTGGTGTCCAATCGAATTGACGGTGGCACAGCTTCTTGCAAAATATCGTCACTCTGTTGTGCTGAAGTTGTGCCTTTTATGCGTGCATCACTGAACGGCACAAAATGAGGTACAGTGTCTGTTTCAGAGTCTGCGATACCCTCCTGGACCCACTGGTCATACGGCAGACTCAAAGGGATCCTTTTGATGTGGGTGCCGTGGATCCAGTTCTTCTTCCCCTTTACTCGAACAGCTGATCTTGTAGACAGTAGTACGAGATGAGGGCCAATCCAGCGGGGCTCATCGTTGCTTTTCCGCTGGAAATTTTTCACGAGGACCCACGTGCCAGGTTCGATAGGGTGTCCAGGAGCTTCAGAGGCCTGAGGAAGAGTATCATGCACCTGTTGATGTAAAACACGTAATTTAGCCGTCAAATCATACAAGTAATCAAGCAGTACTGGATGCTCGATTTCACTGAATTTTGTCGGTCTTGGCACACCCCATACATTGGCTGGGCGGCCAAAAACGACCTCATAAGGACTAAGTCCCACTTGTGAGTGTATGGTCATTCTTGTGGATAGGAGTGCTAAAGGCAGAGCGTCTGGCCATTTAAGACCGGTGCTTGCCTGGATTTTGGCCAATTTAAGTTTTAGAGCGCTGTTGTAGCGCTCTACTAATCCAGCTGATTGGGGGTGATTTGCAGCGTGGAAATTCTGCTTTATACCTAGTCCCTCACACACATTCTTCATCACTTTACCCACAAACTCACTTCCATTATCACTCCACACCATTCTTGGCATTCCAAACCTAGGGAAAAATTATTTCACAAGGACTTTGGCTGTGGATAGAGCAGTATTATCTTTTAGGGGATAGGCCTCTATCCATTTTGAAAAAGCGCAAACAACCACCAATACATATTTCAGGTTGTTGCACCTTTCCATGTGAATAAAATCTAGCTGCAAAACTTCAAATGGATATGATGGAGGCGCAAAATGACCAGCTGGAGTTGGAGTTCCCTTACCAGGGTTGTACTTCAAACATACCATACAATTCTTGACCACATTCTCTGCACACTTGGGAATTCCAGCATTCTGCCATACTGGAGCCAATAACTTACAGATTCCTTTCGTACTGATATGTGCCATTCCATGTGCCATCGTAACCACTGGAAGCACATATGCATCAGGTAACAACCATCGCCTATGTTCTGACAAATCAACCCAACAACCATTCTCATCCAACTTACCCATACTTTCTCTCCACTTGCTCAACTCTTTCTCTGTGGCTTCAGCTTGAAGGGACTTTACACTTTCTATTGTGTTTTCACACATTCCAACATCAACAACCCATCTTGCAGGGCCTGCAACATACATTCGAGTCTTCACATCTTTTGCTGTTTCTTTCGCGACTTCATCAGCAAACGCATTACCACGACCAACATCATCAGTGATTTTCTTGTGCGCACTGCATTTCATAATCGCAACTTGCAACGGTAGGGTCAGCGACTCAAGGGGATCATTCATCAACTTGCCATTCTGAATCTTAGCTCCATGCGAAGTCAGGAACCCACGTTCTTTCCACAATCGCCCAAAACTATGAGCCACGCCAAAGGCGTACTGGCTGTCCGTATATATGTTCACTCTCATTCCTTCAGACAACACGCATGCTCTCGTAAGGGCAATCAATTCTGCTGCTTGAGCCGAATTTTGTGGCACACGTGCAGTTTCCACAATCGTGTGCAAAGTAGTGATAGCATATGCAGCAGTCGTATCACCATTCGGGAGCTTGAAACACGAACCATCCACCCATAAAGTACCATCACACTCAGTCAGGGGAGTATCTTTGAGATCTACTCTCCCTTTCGTCTCTTCTTCTGTTCTGAACAGACAATCATGTTGCTCAATCTCATCTAGGTCTGCTGGAATTGGTAATAGTGTAGCTGGATTCAACGTGTTGCATCTCTTTATGTGTATATGGTTTGCTAACAGTGTCAGCTCATATCCGGATAATCGTGCACTAGTTAAGTGTTGTGTCTTGGTCCTGTTTAACAATGTGTCCACAGCATGTCGAACCATAACAATCAATGTATTATCCATTACTAGTCCAGCAGATTGTCGAATAGACATAGCTGCAGCGGCTGTGGCTCTCAGACAACTTGGCAATGCCCGCGCTACAGGGTCCAAGGTTGATGAAAAATATGCGCATGGGCCCGGTCTGTCGCCAAAAGGCTGTGTTAACACTGATAATGCGCAACCATCTTTCTCATGAACATACAGTGTAAAAGGCTTGCTGTAGTCAGGGGTACCCAACACAGGAGCTGAACATAATGCATTGCGCTATTCCCAAAAACTTTTCTGACACTCTTCAGACCATGGGATAGGATTCGGTGTGTCTTTGCATGTTAATGCTAACAAAGGTTTTGCCAACAAGGAAAAATTGGGAATCCAATGCCTACAGTATGAAGTAATGCCCAAGAAAGCACGCACTTCTCTCTGTGTTCTTGGCACACTCAACTGTGCAATGGCTTGAATTCTTTCTGGGGTCAGTTTCCTTCCCTCCTTCGATAAGAGATGACCTAAGTAGGTCACTTCTTGTCGACAATATTGCAGCTTTGAGAGAGACACTTTGTGATGGAAGGCAGACAAATGACGCAACAATGACAAGGTAGCGTTTTTGCAAATCTTTTCAGTATCCGCGGCGATCAGTAAATCGTCTACGTACTGAATGAGGATAGCGCCACTTGGTAAAACAAGTGCATCAAGCTGCGCTTTTAAAGCCTGACTGTATATTGATGGACTTTCACAGTAGCCCTGGGGAGCGCGTTTAAAGCGGAAGCTTCGACCTCCTAAACTAAAGCCAAAAATGTCTCTGCTCTCCTCTGCAATTGGGATGCTAAAGAAAGCATTCTTTAAATCGATCACTGAGAACCATGCTGCAGAGGCTGGAATCATGGTTAACAAGGCAGTTATATCAGGGACAACTGGAAACTGTGGCACAACAATCTTATTAACCTCTCTAAGATCAATCACAAATCTGTAAACAGGTGGCTGTGAAGGGTCCGTTCGTTTTAAGACAGGTAAAACAGGACTATTGCAAACGTTGCCTCTTGTCTCTTCAATTACACCCTTTTTAATCAAATCATTGACAATTGTTAACAATGCTTTCTGACCTTCATTGGAGATCTTGTACTGGGGAATGCGTGGCAATCTGACATTGGCCTTTAAAGTTACCACATATGGCGGTATTTCCAAGAGACCCACATCATTGGGACCAGTAGCCCAAAGGCCATCCGGAAGGGATGACAATTCAGGTGGCATTGCATTTTTAGACAAATACATTGGGGAAATCACTTTCTTACCTAATGTAAGTTGTACTCCTGAGGGAGAACAATATAGCGTTGCATGCAATCTTTTTAGCAAATCTAATCCTAGCAAATTCTCACCACAACCTGTTGTTAGAATGACCGGTGTTTTTAGCTCACAGGGTCCAACAGAAAGAGACATAGGACTAGAAAGCGGGTTCCTAACTGGGGCGCCAGAAAAACCTACTGAAACATTCATTTCGCCAGACAAAGGCGCGCCAGGGAGTTTTGACTGCATGATTGAACTCTTTGCAGCACCAGTATCCAGCAGAAAGGGCTCCGTTACATTTGCTGTAGTTACTTTAACATAAGGTCCGCTCTGATCCACTGGCACTGAAACAACTCCCTCTCTCTGTCTACGGCTGTCCTAGTAATCATTATCTTCTACATTGCCATCTTCTGCATAATAATCATTATTGTAGTACTGAGCTGTATTACCAGTCGCTTTGGCTTGCTGATCAAAGCTATTTATGGCATTTTGAGGCGGAAGAGGACGCGCGTTCTGGGGAACATTTCCACGCCCCCTACCTCTAGGAGCTTGCTGACCACCTCTACCTCTTGCGCCATATGCATTACAGTTACGCTGCATTAATTTAGGGCAACTATATTTAAAATGACCTTCCTCTTTGCAATACGAACATTGGTTGGGACCTACAGGGATGCGTGGTTGATAATACCCATTAATTTGCTGATTATTCTGAAATTGTTGGGGCTGGTGATAGACACCTTGTGTTTGCCTATAATTATTCTGTCCTCCACGTGGCGGATAGGCCTGCTGCAAAAGGACCTTCGTTTTCAGTTCTTTCGTTTTCTTGTCTGTTCTATCTTTTTCATCTTTATCTCTATTTTCATAATACTGTGCAGTAGCCAGTATTTGCGCTGAAGAGGAAACAGCCCAAGAACTTTCTGAATCTTTTAATTTCTTACATAGCTCAGGAAGTAGATTCTGCACAAATTTATCAACAAATAACCGTTGGCCACCTTCAGTACTCATGTCTTGACCACTGTGGTCGATAAATGTTTCTTAAAACCTGGTAAAGAAATCAGACACTGTCTCATCTTTCTTCTGCTTACATGCGGATAGTTTATCCCAATTTACGCGCATCGCAGGCATTATAGTTTTCATGTAGGTAATAATTCGACCAGGGAGTTCTGCTACTAAAGGGTCAGGTTTCGCGCCACCAACTTGGCCAGCATCTGCAGCAATGATATTAGCCCATGTGTTACCCAATTCTGCAGCGTGATCTACATTACGAATGGATCCCCATAAAGGCTGTGGAACAACATTCCCAAACAACATGTCTATGTCAGCCAGATTCATTACACATGATTCTCCAGTTTGTGATAACTCCTTATAATAACCTGTAGGGTTTTTACGGGGGTCAGGCAATGTCTGTTTAAGCGCTAAGACCTCAGAACGTTTCCAAGGGACATGCACCCAAACACGCTGGCATAGCAGCAATACCATTAGCGGCATCAGCCGCAACGGCTTCCTTCCATACAGGAGGGACTTCTCTCATAGGGTATTGTCGCGCTGTTCCCTTCTTCCCCACAGGGAATTCCTGTTCGAACAATGATTGCTGACAATCCCCATTTCTGAGGGACAGTAAAGTCGCAACTGCTTTATCTACATTGGGGCCCACAATTATAAATGTTTCAAAATCAAATCGCACTCGACACAATTCCTGCGGGTTTGGGTTTGCACCATTATCCTCCAATTCCTCACAGAGGAATTCACACATCTTATCAAAGACATACCTCTGCTTTGGGGCATCCCATTGGTGAAAAACGTTAACAACTGATTCCACATCATAGAGTGAAGGGAAACCAATCCACCTACGCGCCAGATGATCTAACACCTCTTTCTCGTCGGGACCAGGCAGCTGACTACGCAATTGTTTACGCTGTAAACCAGGAGTCGCACTCGATGACCCAAAGAGAGGCGACATTAAACTAGTAACTACATTAGCTAGTCATTGTCGTGCTGAAGGAGAAGTTGAGGCGAGAACTGGGGGATAGATAGAGGGAAGAAAAACAGATTCAGATACAGGTACCTGGGTAGTGTAAGAAGGAGCACCAGGGGAAGCCGCTGGCGTGCTAGGCAAAGTCGCAGGAAGCGCGGGGGTAACCGGTAACAAAACTGGCGGCCCTTGAGAGGGCTGCACTGCAGGGATAGGAGCCGGCTGAGGAGGACCTGGCGGCTGTGGGAAGGCTTGCGGCATATTTACTGGAGGCTGCGCATTTACAAGCTGTGGAGGCGCTGTGGCATTTTTCGCATACGGGGCTGGCGAACTTAGCAAATGGGACATTAGGGAATCTTTCTCTTTCTCTTTTGTTTCATCTTGCACAAGGGGTGACAAAACAGGGTAACATTTATCAATCCCTAGTTTGCGCTGTATATGTAACTGTTCATTCATTTGTTCCTCCTCATTCTCTTTAAATTGCACAGCTGCTTGCATCATTGACATACCTCTTTCTCTCTTATCCCTTTTCGCTAGCTCAATTTCCTTCTGTTTGGCTTCCTTTCGCCATAGGCGGAAAGAATCAAACATCGCCGGCCGGGCTTTCTTTTTAAACAATTTAATTTCCAAATTATCTAAGATATCTGTATCGAAACTACCATTTTGGGGCCATTTTAAAACACCGTCCTTTCTGGTGTATCGGATCCATACTTCATTATATGCAATGGGGCCCACGCCATGTTTTACATAAAGCTCATAAGTTGGAGTTCCAATTGGAGGAACCGGACATGAATCCTCTAACTGGAAATCCCTTCCACAACCCAAACAAAACAATCTACCAAATACACTAGCACCAGGCATCTTTGCTCACTAGTCTAGTTCCAAACTTCAAAGGATTATCGATTACGATAGTCTCGTGAATACACAAGTCCTCTGGTTTTGGCGTTTGCAAACTCCAAATCAAAGCGATCCCGAAGGATACCAAACAAATTGGGAGATGCTCCACTTATACTTAACTGAATATCGATGATCAATGGCGTCACCAGAAGACTCTCTCGATTGTTTCGCTCTACCAAAATCGTCAAGGGTCCAAAACAGGGCGATTAATCAGGGCAGCAGTCCTTCGTAGCCGTTGGGACGCGGAGAACCTCGCAGAAAAGACTTTTGGACCATGTCGACATGCAGGGGTCGATAAAGTGGCGGCCTTCCTCCAGAATTTCCACACGAAGCTCCTCACGAACCTCTGACTTGGACCGGTACCGCTGAAATCGCGCCGAGTTGGGTACCAACTGAAGTACTGGGTATTTTAAGCCCAGCGGTGCAGGGGAACACACCCTATGACTTCGGGGTTCTTCCTGTTTCAGACCTACAGAAACACAGAGTCTTCTGGGTGAAGTCAAAGATCAGTTTATTGGCTGCAGACCAATTACAGGTATCCTAGAAGTACAGCAGCGTGTATGTTCTCAGGAGACTGCTAAAAATTACAGAAACGGGCTTCTCCTTAAATACAAAATATTCTGCTTCAGGCACACATTCTTTGTTTTATGATATGGTCATAGAAGTGTATACATTACAAACGAAAAGGCAGAGTCATGATGACCATCCCACATTCCAGTTAAGCCAGCCCGCAATTATTTACCCAGCAAGGCTCAGATCCCACATCAGATATCGATAGGCCCCAATAAACATGAGCATCTCCTGTTTGGAAAACAAGCCATAAAGCAGGAACAGTCAGGTGCGAAAGAGATTAGCTGGAGGCTTGTGTGGGATGAAAAGGCTTTATGGTGTGTCAAGCCCTTATGCTAATCACAGGTGGCCAGAGGACGGGGAGCTTGTGAGACCGGACTGACCTGGGGCAGCGGAGCCAAGCTGCCTAGGTCACAGAAAAGTCAAAGGAAAGCCCATGTGCTCTAAAATGCCCGTATTTGCTTCATAATTATGTAGCCTATGTGAGGGCAACCATAAGATGGCCACTGCTCTAAGATGGAACCCACGTAGTGATGTATAATAACGTATACATAGTGCATTCATAGCTAAAACGTTACACAAAGCACTTGTACATACAGCATTGACCATTCGCGGTTCGCTAATACCGGGATAGACAGGGGTAGGGCCCTGCCTCCTACGCGGTCCCAAATTGTAAAGTACGACAGCGCAACGGCACTAGCTGCGTCGGACCGGGGCGAAGGGGTAATCTGGTACAGGTGAGATTCTGCATGTGCAACGTACAAATATTTAAAACAGCAATGACGGTTGTACAATAGTAAAATATTTAAGATCTTTCAGCAATAGCATCAGCATTTTACTTTAAAAAAAAGAATGCGCAAGTTTCAAACAGCACAACTAGCAGCATCACCTAATGTCAGTGTTCTGCCGTGTCCCTGGGACTCTAACTCTTGCCATCCACGCATAGCACCATCTACAAGGAGACATGCGTGAGGAGGGAAGTGCCCTGAGCAGCAGTGGTATGGATATTGATTCTCCTGCTCCCCTGGTGGTTGACCCGTCTCTGCATGTCATTGCTGACCGTTTTCATATTTCTATTGGTTTTGTGTGGTTTTCTGCAAATGGGCATTTCTTGCTGTAAAAACACAGTCCTCCAATTGGGCAGAATACAAGTAAGTAGGAAAGTAGTAACAGTCAAAACTGAAGAACAACAAGTCCCCAAAAATATGAATGTCATGAAGTATGGCTTAGGTAAACTCGAGGGGGAATGTTAATATTGATGAAATTGATGAAAATGTTTATAATGAAACACTTGCATACAAGAACAAAATCGCATCACTATTATCAAATTCGCCCAAAGTAAACTCTCATTCAACCTCAACTACATACATGGTCAGGCAGGCTCTGCAATATAGGCCTGAGGTTACTGATTGACAGGTCACAGGTGAGGTGGCATGTAACCATCAGACAAACACGCTATCAGAAAACTCAGTTCAATCTACCAGATAAGCGCAGTGACACCACAATGGTCCAGGGACATTGGCCCCCATAAAGCACACATGGCCAGAGGGGTGCATACATTCCCGAAACACCATAAAGTCAGAGTCCATGTTAAGTATGGAACACACAGCTAATCAGGACACAACATACATATGTACGCAGTGACCACATATCTCCATGCCAGACATCTGGACACATTATTCACTGGCCCTCTTTGTGTACATACATGGTTGAGGCCCACCTGAAGCTGTACTAAAAAAAGGATCGTCGGAAGCACTTTATGATACCCAAAGAAATGTATAAAAACTCATCCGGATTGATTGTACTTTGAGACAGTCCTCAGACCTGCTTCTGTAACTGTGGAGCTGGCTGAAGTGTTTAATTAAAACAACTGTTCCTGTTTTGAAAATCGCCTCTTGTCTTTTTCAAGGTAAATGTCTATTCATGCAACATTTTTAACAGGGGTGAGAGATCCCCTTGCAGGAGGGTGCAATGAGGTCTTGCACCCACCTGCAAGGAGATGTCTAGGGAGTCCATAGGACCCCTGTATGCCCCATGCAGAGGGCTGCCATCAGGGGGCGCACTGACAGTGAGCCACATTTTAGGTGGTGCACTATGAGTGCGCCCCCTGATAGCTTCTTTACCTTTGCCCCACGTCTATTATACGGCATGGGTGCAGAGGCAAAGAGATTCCCTCATTTGCATGGGGCCACGCCTCTGAGGATAACGCTGGTGTTATGTGCGCCCCCGCACTATCTGTATTACAGAAGGGGGCTGCACAATCTTCTGCATCTCCTTCTATAGTACCAAAGTGGCCCGGAGGCAGGCAAAGTGGGCGCTAATGCTCTTTGCGCCCCAGGGCACTTTGCATAATACTGCCCCTGATCTGTTTTCTGTATGCATGGGATGTGTAGAAGTATGAGTAAGAATGAGCAGAGGTGTCTCAAAGATTTGTAAAAGCTGATGCAGTTATGGAGGTATTCTGGTCTAGTGTTGTGTGGTACCTTGAACGTGTGGGTGAGGAGTTTGAGCTGTTTTCGTTTGTGAATGGAGAGCCAGTGGGCTCCTTCAGGTGTGGTGTGATGCCAGCGCAGTGCGGGAGATTGCAAGTGACGAGGGTTAAGAAAAGCACAACGATGAGAACATTCTAGGCCTCATTTATGAGGTTTTGCCGTCGGGCAGCGCAGCAGACCTTGCTTCTGTGCTGCCCTTTGGCATAAGAAAAGGGCAGGAATGCGCTGTATCTATTAGATATGGCGCATTCCTGTCCTTTTCCCCTGCACCAGTGCACAATGGGCTGCCGTGCGCCAATGCAGGCACCTTTGCACCATGGTGCAAGGGTGCCTGCCTTGCGGGAATGATTATTTTTGTGCAGGAAGGGAAACCTTCCAGCACAAAAACAATCACCAGAGACTTTTTTCTCTTCCTGTGTGTGCTGCAGAATGCAGCACACACAGGAAGAGAGAAACAAGGAGAAATAAAGATATTTCTCCGTGTTGCACCTCCCTTACTCCTTCCCTGGGGCGTACGTTAATGGCACTGCCTCAGACTTACGATTTCTCATAAATCTGGGGCAGTGTCAAAAAGCCATGGATGTTACTGGGAACGCACCCAGCAACATCCATGGAACACCCTTTTCACACAGTTTTCTGCATGAAAGGGGCACATATTTATAAGGCCTTCAAAAGCCATGTAATGTGGCTTTATGTGGCCTTATAAATATGGCACTGGCACATTGCACCACTGGAACGTCTGAACAGTGAGGTTCCGGTGGCGCAAAAGTGCAGGTAGGGCCTCTTAAATGAGACCCTCTGTATTTACCATATGTAGGACTTGAAGATTTTCAGAACTGCCAAAAATAGGATTAATGCTGTGTAGATGGCAGCCAATGTATATTCCACCAGCTAATCAAATGACAGGCTAGATAAACAGAGTCCCAAGATGGTGGCCCAAACCCAGGCAATTTATTCAGAATGGTACACAGAGGAAAAGTGACACCCTTCCAAATGAGAAACAACTAAATGAAAGGACGGTCTTATCCCCACATAGAAAATGCATGGTGCTTCACAAACAAACTGACAGCACTTTAGTAGAGGATATTTTTAGGTGGCAAAATTATCTCTAGTCTATTGTACTGGTGTATTTGTTTATTTCAGTTTTCCTGGTGCAGGAGCAGTGTATAAAAATTTTAAATAAGATAAAACAATAAGATTGTCGATCTTTTTTGCTTTGCAGATTACAGAAACTATGGGACTAATGGCAGAGAGCTGAGAATTATACTCACTGGAAGTGCAGGAGCTGGAAAAAGTGCCACCGGAAACTCCATCCTTGGTGGGAAGCCGTTTTTGTCCAGGGCTTCTCAGAATTCAGTGACCCTGACGTGTGAGGCAATGACCAGCAATCTGAATGGAAGGAACCTTGTAGTAGTCGATACTCCTGGTTTCTTCAACAGAAATGTACCTGAAGAAGAAGTGAGGAACGATATGAGAGAGTGTCTGGAGCGCTGTCGTCCAGGACCACATGCCATAGTCCTGGTCCTGCAGGTGGGGCGGTTCAGCCAAGAGGAACAGCAGTCTGTCGAAAGGATTCAAAGCGTGTTTGGAAGGGGAGCGCTGAAGCACATGGTGATCGTGTTCACCCGAAAAGAGGACCTGGGAGATAAATCAATCGATCAGTTTGTGAATGAAGCTGAGCCACGTCTCATGAAGCTCATTGCAAAATGTGGGAATCGTTACTGTGCATTTAACAACAAGGCGACAGGCGATGAAAACACCCAGCAGGTGATGGAGCTGATCAACATAATAAAGCGAATGGAGGTCAAGAATGGGGGACATTTTATTCCTGGTAAAGCATGTGCTGCTAAAGACCAATTGATCAAGGGCATAGTTATAGGAGTGATGGTTGGGGTGATAGTTGGGCTGATAGTAGCAGAAGTTGGAAACTGGCCATTTTCTTACACAGTAATTCCCATGGCTTTAATATCAGGTGCTGTGGGAGGGTTGTTCACAATATACTGAGGGGCAGATTTACAAGCCCCTTCCGTCACTTTTGTGCCACCGTTACGGCATTTTTTTGACTCAGCGGAGGCGTAAAAGTTGCAGTTCATTTACAACGTTACACATCTAGGGAGATGCGTCACGTTGTAAAGTCCTGCTTCACATGACTACTACGCCATGTATAATGTATGCAGGGTGGGCGTTCCCATGCATCAAGCCACGTAGAAGTGACGCAGTGAAATTTACAAGATTTCACTGTGTCACTCTACGCCTTCACTGGGCCAAAATCCCTACGCCTGCTCAGACCAGGCTTAAGGATTGACGCAGGGCAATTTCAATGAGACCTGCCTATGTTTTCTGGTGCATTGCTGGAGTTGCGTCACTTTTGTGACAAACTCCAACAATGCGTTACTTTTCCTCCAACAGATGCGTCAGAATTTCTGATGTATCTGTAATTCCTTGCGCCATGGTGCACTGTATTATGAATACAGCGCATCCATGGTGGCGCAAGGACATTTGGAGGTGACGCAAGGAAACTGACACATCTATGCAGATGCGTCTGTTCCTAGTAAATATGCCCCAGTATAAATAATCTCCAATCCGTGAGTTGCAGTAGAAATGCTTGAACCAGTCCCTTGTGTGATTTAATACGCCTCATCTAAACTTGTGCCTCCCCTGGGGTGCATGAGGGGCCTCATAAAATACAAGAGGCCACATATACAAAAGCCAGCCGTCATTTCTCATGAGGAAATAGTAACATGTACTTAGATGGAGCGGATATGAGTTACTAGTCTTGTTATATGTTCGTGTTGCACTACCTCTCTCACTCCCCTACCCAGAAGCGCAAGCTAAGGCGCACCACCCATGTGCCACGCTGTACGTCTTAACTTCACATGCATGTTGTACAATCACATAATGGCATGCTAAAACTAATTGTTGGTTTTTAGAACTATGTAGAAATAAATATCCCCTTTAAAGGTAAAACGTTGCTTTTTGTCAATGTCCTTTGTTTTCCAAGTGTAAAGTCAGATGTATCAAGTTAAATACAAACTAGAACAAAGGTAAGTTAAAGGCTCCACAAATCATGATTCAACCATCAGAACTCCATATTCCAACTACCAAGCAGCCAGTTAGGCTTCACGTCGAGGAGGGGAAGATCTCTACTTGTGACTAGGACTGAGGTCTAAGGTGTGCTAGTCTCCCTGCCCTGGAGCCTGAAGCACCAGGACCTTCCTGCTTTCCAAAACCAATACGCCCAGCGAGGAAGAGGAGCGCACTTGGAGGGAGTGAGGTCCAGTGGGGGCTCCTGGTGAGTGGAACCCCACAGGGAGGTGTGAGGAAGCAGCTTCTGCACCTGTTGAAGCAGGTTCTGATTATAAAAAAGGAGAATGGTGAGGCTTGGACACCAGGAACAGTTTATGTTTAATTATCGATAATGGCCGGTAATAGAAGCCACATCTCCTACAGTTGCTTCCGGTATTCACTTTGCACTAGGTACATGGCATGCTTTATATTGTACAGTGGGTGCAATAAAGTGAAGCTCGTCTATGGACAGGAAATACTGATACAGTGGGACATACATTGCAGGTTTAGATGCTTGATCCCACTCTGATAAAAGGGGCCATAAATACCACTGGAGTTCACGTTCAGAGGTGGGACAGGTGGCCGGGTGTGTCATGTGTGTTATCTAGGGTGTTGCTTACTACTAGGCATTGTTTGGGCTGTATCTGATGAATGCAACTGACCGGCTGCTCTGGCATCATGTCCGTGGGCCAAATTCTTTAATTAAACCAACTGTTACTGTTGTATGAGTGTGTGCCTCTGTTGTGCATTTATTTCTGTTTGAGTGTGTGTATCTAACCTGCATGTGATTTACTGCTGCAATTCTCCAGGTGTGTTTGAGTCTTGTTCCATATCTGGAGTTTCCATCACAGAAAGTGCTAGGTGTGAACAGAGGGTAGCTGTATTATGGACTCCTAAGAGTGGGAACTTTCTATAAATGGATCTGATGATAATACATCAATTGGGCCATCACCCATGTGCAGACTCAAGTCGGTCACCCCAGACTCCGGAGGGGGTCACTGTGAAGTCAGCCATTACTGCACTGATCAAGCCATATGCAGGTTAAAATTGGGAGCCCTGTATGGCAAATGTGCTGCCTTGAAGAGTGCATTGCTGCTCTGTTGATCCGTCTGTAGCCCGTGGTGTAGGCTCAGTGGGGACCCTCCTCCTAATCCAACTAGTTTTCCAGCCTTTCCTTCTGCCAAAAGTGGAGCAGGAAAGGGGGCTTGTAGTCCGCCTCTGACTGGAGGATCCTAGGTTGGATTTCAAAGGCAGCATTGCTTTTAAAGCTTCCCACCCATGGTGGACATCATGTCCTGGTGGATGTGTGTAGCACCTCCTCCCAGAGCAGACTTTGCCTCTGTCCTCTGAGAGTGCTGGCTCTCACCCCATGAGGTCAGAAACATGTCTGGTCATGGCAGACTGGCAAAACAAGTCAAAGACCACACTAGTGCTTGGTAGGTTTTTAGGGGACCTTCTAAAAGGGTCGTCTGTGGGACTTTATTAATAGGTCCACCACTGGCATCAGTTAGGATTCATTGAGACAAGATGTTTGTTACCAAACACCTTAAAAATGAGTGAAGCCATCATGGAGCAAGGAAACCCGTGTTGACAAGTATCCAGCCCATTTACTCTTTTTGACTTCCCTGTGAACTTACAATATCTCAGAAGAGAATGGACATTGAAGGGTATATCTGCTCAAGCTGATCAGCCCACACTTAGGATATAGTGCACTCAGCCTTAGGGTTAAAGGCCTGCAGTAGGGATGACTTACCTATACATTATGCAGTGTGTGGGGGTCATGACACACATGGCTGTGGGCCATGTCGACTCTTCGGATTCCTCTGCACCAAGACAAGCAGCCTGCAATTGCAGTATGTATAGTTTTGGTGAGGGGGGCACAATACATGCTGCATCCCCAGAGGGACCTTTTTTGTACTCATGCCCTAGGTACCTGGGGTATCGTTTACTTGGGACTTACAGGGATCGCTGACGTTGGGCCAATTGTGGTACAGTGTTTAGGAAAGAGATCTGGCACTGGGAACCTATCAGTCCCATCAGGCATCAGGAAACAAGTCAGAGCTAACCATGTCAAAAGAGGCCCTTTCCTATAGGTGTGACCAGAAAGCTACACAGACTGGAAATCAGGAAGGTCAGGAGGTGTTTGTGCTAAAGCCTATTTGTTCCAGGGCTTTGGAGGACAAATGGGGTTGGTCATACAAGGTAGTTCAGAGGTTTTTGGGGTTTAAATACTGGACACAGGTGCCACAAGGGAACCCAAAGGGTGTTCCTTGTGAACAGTCTGAAGCCTTACATCTGGAGTTATTACACAGGGAATATCATGGTTATGGCAAAGTAAGGAAGCTAGGGAGCCTCTTCCTGTCCTGCTGCAAAATGACATGAGAAACGGCACTGTGGAAGGGGATCAGTTAGCCCCTCAGTTAATGCCTGGAGCAGCAGAGGCAGAGTAGAGAGGTGTGGGGATGGCCTTCCAAGGTCCTCTCAGCTCCAGGGCTCACACCTGTCTGTGTGCATGACATAAACACAGACAACAAACTGCCAGTGAAGTGCAGAATGTGCAGCACACATCCTGACCTGATTCAGGGATGCATTAAGGAAGAAGTTGCAATAATGTTTGACCTAGGGTTCATTGACAGATCTTGTAGTCTGTGGTCTAGTTCTGTGGTGTTAAAACAAGGGTCTAATGACTTGTGGTTCTGTGTGGACCACCAAGCCCTCAACTGATGTCCATGCAATCCCCAAAGAGGATAAGCTTGTGGATCAGTTAGGTCCTACAAAATACTTGAGGACCTCGGATCTGGCCAGTGGGTACTGGCGGATGGCCTTAGCACAAGATACCGATGAGAAAATAAAATTAGCGGGAGGGCTGTATCAGTTTAAGGTTATGCACTTTGGGTCGAAGAATGCTCCTGCCACTTTTCAGTGCCTGTTTAGCCATCTATGTAGCCTACCTGGATGGCATTGTAATGTTCAGCAATTCATAGAAGAACCACTGTTATATTCCATATAGGTACCTCGTTAAAGGCTCAGGTAACATCTCAACTTTCAACTATATTCTCCCCTACATTACATACCTAACGGTTCTTGGGGAATTGACTAGGCCTGGGCGGTAAATTTCGTACCGCTTGCGGAATTTGGGTAATTTGGGTAATTTCACGTTCCGCAGAGAATGGGGAATTGCCCAAAATTCCACGAGCCGCGGCTTTGTGGAATTATTTGCTTGTTCACGCTTTCAAAATGCATGTTCGCGAGATATTTCACCCTGAGCATGCAAACAGCGTTCGGGAACAGTAAAAAAGCATCGCGACTGGGCGGAACAAGCGATTCCGCGTGTTTGCGGAATTTCTGCATGCTTGTGGAGAGTTTTTGCCGTTTCACTGAGCTTTATGTAGTGCGACTACGCAGATTCCGCCCACCCCCTGAATTGACCTTTTACCTAGATAAGACACTGCACACAGAACGCTGGATTTCACTAGTAGCAGCCTCATATATTATGCATGAGGTTTCTTGGAAACTCGGCAGGGCTCATCTCCTGGATAATAACTATGTATAAAGTTAATTCCCGAAGTCATCCTAAATCCAACACTGACACAGCAAGGTAGAACCCCCGGGGAGACCTTTGGGTATTAAAACATCACAGCTTGCTGAGACAAGAAGAGGAGATCAGGACTTCAATGCCGACACACTGACGCAAGACGCTCAAGCACCCTGCATGCAGATACTCCAGCTCGCAGTTGTCTGACTTGCCTTGTCGGGGTGTCCAACCCGAGACCAGGACAGGGTCCCACAGTCTCTCACTTCAGGTAATGGGGGTTGACTTTATCCTAGAGGGATTCTTGGCTTAACACCTACATGTATGCTAGGTAAATGTAAGTACATCTAGTTTGGGTAGCACCGTAGGAGTACGCATTTAATTGTCATGTATTTTATATACTTGCCTGTATTTATGATTACATCAGAATGGTAGAAATCTACCATCCTTTTATTTTCTTAGTGCTTCAAGTCATTTATATCTGCTACTGTTTAATAATCGTTACAGCACATTTATTCTACACTAGAATAACGACCGGTCCATAAATACGTATTGAAAACGTCCCTACCATTTATTCTGTTGTATCTCCCTGCGACTAAGTGAGCACGAGTGACTGAGCAAAAAGTAGTACACTGTTTCCCGGGTCCTGAGGGATCAGGGTTTTCATGTTCGTTGGTTGCCAAGAACATTTCTCTCCTTGGTAAGAGGAGTTTCCAGTGGCATTGTGAGCGAGCTGGTATATAGGCTAAACATACCCAGTGGGGGTGCTCAGAGTAAGGCCGGCACCAATCCTACAGTGTATGTTGTCTAAACGCGCAGATCCTATTTAGCTCTTATAGGAACTGCACGACATGACACCACCAACATTGGTTGGGTACTTATTTAACAGTCAAAACTCAGTAGTTCAGTTGTGCTATTCTCAGAGACCCCTGCTCACATTGCACCAGATACGTCTGGAGTGGGAGGGTACAAAACTCCGCCGCAGCTGAGTAGGCAAAATCCTATTTATTGGCTGTTGGTTAATCAAGCTGGAAGGACACATTGTTCCTGTTGTGCATAACACCTTATCTCAGTTCCCTTGCGAGGCTCTTCTTGCCAAAACAATGACAGGACAGGAAGATTTTATGATTCAATTAAATCTCTCGGGAGAAGATGATGCCGATGCAATACGCATTACAGAAAATGTTAGAACTGCTATCACTCTAAAACCAGCAGAAGATGGCTTAAGAACTAGGGGTGGGCCAGTAATAATCGTGATTGAGGTACACGAATCATATAGAACAGAGGTATTCTATTCATGAATTAAATTCCCACATGCAGATGCACGTTCGAAAACATTTCATTACTACTTAGAAGATGACATGCCAAATTAATATAGTCCATAGTAAGACATTGAAATTCCGCTCACTTACCAGGAGCATTATTACTGGTTTAAAGGCGCCCTCCCCATACAAGAAATAGAGTACGACGTGGTCCACTCAGAAGAGACGGAGCAACATGGCCAGTACTGGCGACATATGCACCACATCCTGACATTGAGACAATCCAGGAGGAGACTTACTCACACATCATAAAGAACTAAAAACAAAACTTACCGAAACATGACCCAGTTTGTGATGAGAAGTGAGAACACTCACACTACAGCTGCCACCGGCTATACCACCAGGGCTCGTCCAAAATACTACAACCAAAATTACAGCACAGACATTACACGCAGTAATTGGTAAAATGCCGACTAAACGCAAGCAAATGCCTTTTTGGATAGCTCAAAAGATAACACAGCTAGAGGCAGTATTTCCACACACTGGTCAACAAGAAAAGCATAGAATGACAATTTGCTTGCCCATGGGGATAGCTGCCCCGGTAGAGGATTGCCCTCCTTGAGGTACGGTCTTCGCTGCCATATATAACAGAACACATGGTATCCCTTCATTAGCAGTAATACCAGACGTTTTGCGACAGATACAGAATTAGTATGGAGCAGAACCTGCTCTGAACTTAGGGATGAAGTTATTAAATATAATTGCCCAGGTATCAGCTATAATGTTGGCAAATATTAAAGGGGAGGCAACATCAGTGGCAATACACCAACGTTTAAAAAAATTCAGTCCTTTACAACAGGAGATAGAATTACCTAAAACAATAGAAACTGCTTATGTAGAATTAGGTAGAGACAGTTTGGGGGCTAGACCAGTAAAACCTCAGCTAATGGGGAGTCCTGAAAATTATACCTTTAAGCATGCACCTACTTCTTCAAAGAAGAAATGGGGCAATAACAAACAACAAAAGAATAAAACAAATAGATCTAAATCCAGAGGTGTGTCTCCTCAATGGTATAATCTTAGGAATAGAGACAACATTTGAAAAACTGACAGGTATCCGGACACTGATACACGTTCCTCTCATTCCTTTCAGGGTTCATCGAAAAACTCAGAGAGAGAAGGACGATCGGAACACAGACAGGAGGAGCATACAAAGTCCAGAAACACTCAATGCGCTGCAGACTACGCACCTAAAAAAGAAGAAAAACAAAAACCTAAACCTCAATTCAAAAAGAAGAAAGTAGCAGGTCACAAATTTAGACATGCCCAGAATTCTGAGGACTCAACTACTGAACGGGGAATGGGCTCTGACGATGCTAGACAGTGAAGCATAATTAACAATAGCTCGCCAGAACCTGATGGAATTTCTGATGACAGCAGAGTTGAGTGAATGTATCACGGTGGACACGTCTGATTCTAGGGTAAGCGTTCCACATAAGTTACATAAAAAAAACCTCCAGAAGGAGGGGGACAAACCAAGGAGGATTAAACGTCTGCTTTGGGAGAACTTAACTTTTAGCTATGACATCCTAATAGCAGAAAAAGATTGGCCGCCTGCTTTTTTTATAGACTGCCCAAACGGAGAAACAGTAATTATGCCAGCTTTTTCCGACCTCATTCCCCAATGCCTAAAACATATATATGCATGGGAGTGGGCAGTAGCCCTTGCTCCAGCACTATATTGAAACCAATTGGATGGGATTAAGACTCAGCTCATCACGAGATACCATTAAAATCTACTCTAACACCACAGAGCCAGTATCCAATTCCGCAGGAAGCTAAAAAACAGGTCAGGGAGATCTTAGATCAACTTGAATACCAGGGGACTTGCACCTCCTCAATGAATAATCCTTTGTTTCCCGCAATTAAACCTTACAATACATATCATCTAGTTTTGGAGTACAGACATCTAAACCCATGCACAAGAACATCCATTTTGGATTGGCAGAAAGAGTAAAGTCTTTCTACGAAATCATAAGACCTGATTTTTCAGTTAGGCAATGGACACAGGAACACACATATACACTTAGTTCCCTCCAGGCAGACATGATAGCATCTAAACACGTACAGACACATGCGAATGTCCGCAACCTGGTGATCCGTATAGTTGCGGGTCAATCTGGGTGCACATACCTCACATATAATGAAGGAGAAATAGTACCCATTGCTTGCAATTCACACTTGTACACAAATGCTGAGATGTGTTTCGCATCCCCAGAAAAAATTCTGACAGCTGTACAGACTGCCATAGTGAGAGAAAGAGCACTTGCTCAGGGAAATTGAATATTAGTTGTGACGCCAGTACCAGCCTTAGAGGCTGCTACGAAGGCAAGCGTTCAAAACGCTAAAGCTTTACATCTGAGATGGATACAATGGGCTAATTCTCTCACTGCATCAGATATAGAATACAGATACGACTCTAGTCTGAAAACACAAGCATTTCTGCAATATGAACAAGAATATCCTCTACCAAATGAAACAATGTCTCTAGATCAATATGAACATATAATTTACACGGACTGATCTGCACAACCGGCCATAGAAAGTAAACAGCAATACAGTGCTGCATGCACAATTGTGAAAGGTCGTATGCAGGATGGCAAGTTCCATTCAAGCTGTACAAAGACTCAGTCTCTAGGAGACTGCACGGCTCAGTTAGCAGAACTAAAAGCTCTTTTACTGGCACTGATAAATACTGCTCCTGAATTCCCCACACTAACTGATTGTGATTCGTTTTACTGTGTCCAGTCATACAATGAATATGTACATTATTGGGAAAAAAATGGGTTTAAGGACTCAAAAGGTGGCACAATAAAGCACAAAATGCTATGAGAACAGATAGCTGATTTGAGAAACGAACTACCAAGAGCTCACGTGATACAAAGCTAAGTCATCAAAATGATGGCGTTTACATTGAAGGGAATTTATTGGCTGATGAAGCTGCGAAGGGGGCAGTACAAACTCCATTCGTAGCTGCAATCACTCAAAAACGAGAATAGACGAGCAGATAATGGTAGCTGTCTTGCATCGCGCAAGGACAAAAAAGCACTTCTGAAAGGATTTCCACTCAAGTTCTTCTACAAGTTAGATGCAAATAACGTTCCATTTGCTCAGATCCTGGAGTGAGGGATAGAGTAACACCAAACATGGATCACATATACGGCTTAATATTAGCAGCACACAAGGGTTTAGGCTCTGCACATGCAGGAGTTATGGCAACTGTTTCTTTTTTGAAACAGTGCTATTGGTGGCCAAGGTTAACAAAGCAGACCAAAGACTATGGGGCAGATCAGCAACAACCGGCGATAATTATCGCTAAGCGCACTTAGCGCTAGGATAATTATCGCCGGCTACCGTGGATTTTTATCGCTGAGATAGCGTGCTATTAGCAACGCTTATCTCAAAAGTGATAAAAATCCTTGCGCTAACTGCCAAATGTGAGATTATCGCTGGAAACCCAGCGATAATCCCACGAAGTATGGCGATAGCTTGCTGATAGGGCCTCACATACTTAGCCATGATATCCACCTTACATAGGATATCATGGCTAAGTCAGTTTAAAATCAGGCGTAAGGAAAGTAGCGATAACAGAGGTTATCGCTACTTTTCTTGTCGCTTTGCTGCTTTGCGTGAGGCTTGATAATAGGAGAAATGTCGCTTAGTGACATTTCTCCCGTTATCCTGAGAGGAACGCCCACTTTGCATCTCATTAGAGATGCAAAGATGAGCGTTAGGAATTCAGGCGCTAAGGCAAAGTTTCACATGATAGCGTGACCTTGCTGATATAGCGATAAATTTATCGCCGCTTTTCAGCCGAAAACGGACGCAAAAGCGGCGATAATTTGATATCGCCGCCTTGTAGATATGCCCTTTAGTTTTAAAATGCAACATCTGTCATCAGATGAAAGGCTCCCCCATAACACGTCCAGCGCAGAAACCATTGCTAAAATCAGACAGACCTCTTGGGTGTGTCTATTTGGACCACTGCGGCCCCTTACAATCTGATGGGGTTTACAAATATATATTGGTTGCAGTGGATTCATGGTCAAGATTCCTATGGGTATGGCCTCAGCGCTCGGCTGACACTGGCTTAAAGGGAAACTTTTCCGACCAGCTAGTTGAAATCATCGCCCCTCATGTTTTAGCCTCAGATAAATTCCTGCTTATTGGGGATTTTAATCATCATGCGGAATTACCTGCCAATCCTGACACAGATAAACTACTCTCAGATATGAGCACCCTTGGTCTAGGCCAACTGGTGACTGGGCCTACCCATTGTGCTGGTCACACGCTTGACCTCCTGTTCACTAATGTATTGGAATTGACTGTCGAAACTCCAGTACCATTAATATGGACAGATCACCACCTATTGAAGTTTACCATTCCCTCCGTACCTAATAAGAAATCTCACCCGGAAAATGAGTCCGTATTTCGCAGACCCTGGTGAAAGTTACCACTCCACTATTCAAAGATAATTTCTGCTTTTATCCCCTAAACCCCGAAACGAGTGTTGACTACGATGTATTACAACTAAAAAATGCTATCGTAACCACTCTAGATTTAATTGCCCCGGTACAGAACATAAGGCCCAAGATCAGAAACTCCCCTTGGTTCACTGATATACTCAAGGCCACTAAACGTTTGTGCCGTTCCACAGAAAAATTGTGGAGGAAAACTAGAAATCTTGTTGACCGCGACAACTATAAAAAGATGCATAATGGTTATATGCTCGACATTAAACTAGCTAAAAAATCATATTTGGTCAATAGGATAAATATGGCAGATAATTCTTCTAAGGAGCTATACCATATCCTTAAAGAGTTCACAACCACTACCAACGCATCCACAGCGCCCGTCTCTCAAACGTGGATGGATTCCCTCTCCGACTTCTTCGAGGCCAAAATTATGAATATCCATCAAACCTTTCCGCCTACCCCTGCACACATTGACACTGACCTGGAAGTACTCTCTCATACTTCACTGAGTTCATGTGACCTTTTATTGAATTTTAAGGAATGTGACCTCAAGTCGGTCACTGAGGCCATTTTAAAAATCAAATCTGGCTCCCCTGATGACCCTTTCCCCCCTAAAATATTCTCCTCATTGGCCCCTACAGTCCTAATTAGACTAGTAGAAATTTTCAATAAGTCCTTAGTAAAAGCAGACTTCCCATTGTGCTGGAAAAAAGCCAGAATTAGGCCCATTTTAAAAAAACCTTCGGCGGATCCACACACATTTTTGAACTATCGGCCAATCTCCCTGCTACCCTACTTTGGAAAAATATTGGAGTCTTTAGTAAATAAGCAGCTCGTAAATCACCTTGAAAGCCATGACCTTTTGGATCCCTCCCAATCCGGTTTCAGTGTGGCACTGATTGAGATCACGGACAATATCAGATTAGCCTTGGATAAGCAGCAGTCAGCCATCCTCATCCTGCTTGATTTGTCGGCGGCCTTCGACACCATCTCCCATCATATACTTGAACGTCGACTTTGGGAGATGGGGGTCAGGGGGCCGGCTCTAAACTGGTTCAGCAGCTATCTGAGGGATCGCAAAACCATGGTCCAGATGGGCAACATCACGTCTAGTGAACGAACGGTAAAGATGGGTGTTCCTCAGGGCTCTATATTGAGCCCCACCCTTTTTAATCTTTATATGACCACTCTGGCCGCAGTGATTAGGCAATATGGCTTTGATGTCATATCCTACGCGGATGATAGTCAGATCCTAATTACCTTGGGCCCTGATCCCGGGGAAACTAGGCAAGGTTTTAAAGACTGTCTGATCCAGGTGGATGAATGGATGTCATCAAACCATCTCCAACTAAATGGAACCAAAACAGAGATCATACTGTTTGGCAAAGCAGCTGATCATTGGTCGCATGACTGGTGGCCGTCTAGGCTCAGCCCATGCCCTTCACACAAGAACGTGGTCCGGAACCTGGGTTTCTACATCGACAATAACTTGTCTATGAGTGGCGACGTAAAGCATGTGATTAGCACATGTTATGGTGTTATGCGGAGCCTGCGTAAAGTGTTTAAGTGGCTTCCTCTTGAGGCCCGTAGACCTCTAATCAAGGCCTTATTATGAATAGAATGGATTATGGCAATTCGCTTCTGCATGCTATTAATTCAGATCTCTTGGCTAAACTTCAAGTTCTTCAAAATACGGCCGCCAGGTTAGTTCTGGACCGTCCATACAGGACCTCGGCTCGTTTTTGCTTAAAGACCCTCCATTGGCTCCCAGTAAGAAAACAAACTCTTTTTAAAACACTATGCTTAACTCACAAGCAAATGTATGGAAACGGTCCCAAATATTGGTTGCTGAAACTTCGTTGGTACCAACCCTATAGGGCTCTGCGCTCCAGTGATGCTGCCCTGCTCACCCCCCTCAGGATTCACCCTGCTAGGCAGGGTGGCCGTGCCTTCTCCTATTTGGCCCCATCTTCATGGAACAAGATGCCTTATCATCTCCGTAACATGCCCGATCACGGTGATTTCCACAAGAAGTTAAAGACCTGGCTCTTCGGCAATTAATCTGTGGTCCTCTATCTTTTCGGAGTGTTTCTGCAAGCGCCATGAGACTCGCAAGAGTGATATGTGCGCGATATAAGTACCTCTGACTTGACTTGACTTGACTTGACTTAAACTGTTATCAAAGATTTGCAAGTCTTTACATGCGCACTTGGTACATTACATTCTGACCGTGGCCCCGCGTTCAGCTCTAGGGCTTAAAAGGAGGCCATGGGAAATTTGGGTGTAGCATTGTGGTACTCCCCTTCATACCATCCTGACTGAAAATAGGTCATGGAGAGGAAAAACCGGGACAGCAAGCAATCATTAACAGCTAGATTATTAGGTGTGGGTGGTAGTTGGGTCAATCATTCATATGGGGTTCAGATGACATGCCAAGAAGTTCTCTAAGGGGCGTCACTCCTTATGAATTCCTGTTTGGGACAAGAATGTGGGTACCTCATCTTGCTTGTGAAGGCACAGTGGTGGATGAAAAACCTTTTGATATCAATAAACATTTGGCTATCTTACAGGACCTGAACGAAGCCAGAGCCCTGCAAAGCAATGTGCAGGTAAAGAGGACTGCCACTGGGGAAGTGAAGTCAGTCACGGCAAGACCTGTCTGGATTCCTAAAGTTGGGGATCTGGTCAGAGAAAAGATAGTGGACAAAAAAGAATTTGGCCCATCATACAGAAAGCCTGTACTTCTGTGCCTCTTGCCAGAAAAAAGGAGAATAGATTTGTCTCCATTGACCTGATCAAACCACACTATGTGGCCGATACTGAATAGTAGGCCTCATGGACTCCGGAGTAGCAGACACCCTCCTCACGCCTTCACAGACAGACATGCCTCCCCAGGGCACTAATTGTATGCAAATTCCCATTGTAGGTATCACAGCAAGAAGTAAAGCTCAGAAAATATCCAGCGCAGCTTAATCAACTTCCTCAAAGTGACCGGTGGCAGCAGAAACCCAGCTCGGACTGGCGAGCCTCATTTTCTGCTTTGGTGCGTTTTCAGTTTTTTTGTGCCGCTACTTTTAAAGCCTGGAGGTCTCCAGTCGTACGAAATTCTTTCATCCTGGGCTCTGCTGAAGGGAGAAGAGCTGGGCTCTGGGTCTCCCTGGGTCTTGGAGTATAACCACGCAACCAGTCTTCAGACTTCACAGAGGCGCTAGAGCAGTAAGTGTTTGTCTGTTGTTGTGTCTTCATAAACTATGCCTGAGCGGAGAAAGCAAACACCGGAGAGTGAACCCTCTCCTAAAACAACCTACTAGCATTAGCAATGCTCCTTCTTGTCCTTCTTGTCTGGACGTATGTCATCTGCCAGGATGTGTGCGTGTGGCTGTCTGCCGGGCTATATGCATGTGTTGCATGTATGCATGTGTTGGTCTGGTGTATGTGTCGGCCGGTTGTGTACTTCAGGGTGTATGCTTGTGTCTACCAGCCTGGCTGTATGAGGACAGCCTCTGAGGGAACAGACTATGATCGGTTTTGCGGTCTGGAGGTGAGCTCAAATTTGGTGTTTCACGAGCCACATTTCGCCGGTGTTATTTGGCAGCGCCTGCCCTCTGCCCCGGGGCTACCTCTGTGCTCCGGGTCTGCTGTGGCGGCTGCAGCCCGTGCCCGGTCAGATCACGCTCAGAGCAGCTGGGAGCGCACGCACAGCCCCGACCCAGACACACAGCGAGCCCTTTCATTCACGCAGGGCACACCGCAGCTCAACTGACTGTCAATACCGGCCCTGGCTCAACGCCGAGCAAAGGCAGGTGCATCAGGGGACGAGGCTTTGAAACAAACGGAGCATGAAAACGGCAGTGCCCTTGAGATATCCTCTCTGTTGGAAGGCGGACCCCGAGGAGTCGGCGAGACCACCAAGGGGGGGCCCTCACACTGTACGAAGTAGCCGAGCGCTGCTGAGAAGTCTCCTGAGAGATCCTTCTCCTATCACGTACTAGCACAGTAACACCACCACACAGGACTCAAGGAGGTTGTCTCAAGACAAGCAATTCTTTATCAGCAATAAAAAGGTTACGAGGTCAATATTTACACAAAGGGATCGAGGGATCCACCAAAAGTCTCAGTGTCTCTTTGGAAGGGTAGGGGTAGCGGGACAGTCTTTGGCAGGAGTGCGGTACGAGGGTACCTGGGGCCCAGTTCTTATCCTCAAGCTGGAGGACCTCCGGATCTCGGAGGGGTCGAGCCGCGACGGCGTCAGCAGGGCTCCGGCGTACAGTTCGTGGAGAGCCGCGATCCAATCAGCAGGGCTCTCAAGATGGTTTCTGCTCAGCTCGAGCTGCGATGTCGTCAGCAGGGCTCCGAGGGAGGTTTCAGCGAGGTTGGGCCGCGACAGCGTCAGCAGGGCTCCGATGTTCCAGGTGGCTTCAAAGGGTTCACAAGAAGGAGCCGCGACGCAGTCAGTAGGGCTCGTGATGGTTCCGACAAGAGTTCTTCTCCGTAGGGTCAGCCGCGATTCAATCAGCAGGGCTCTCGACTCCGGGATACAACTGCCGATCTGTGGCGGGGTCGCCCCAGATATAGGTCTGGAGCCCTTTGATGTCCGGACCCAGGCGCCCGGGGGGGGCGGAGAGGCCGGGTGGAGGTGGCCAGACGCCCAGCAGGAGAGGCGCCAGGCCCAAGGGAGTTGCAGGGCGATCACACCTCGAGAGGAGAGGACAGTTGGGGGTCCCATTGATACTGTCCTCCGCCGGGGGCGATGAATGGTTCCTGCGGCACCCCCTGGCCAGTTCGTGGTGCCCCGATGTCGGGGCTTCGCTGGGGTCGAGGCCGGGTTGAGCGGGATCGCGCTGGCTGGCGCACAGAGTCACGTGGATGCCAACAAGATGGCGGGGCCACGAGAGGGATGCGACCTCGTGCAGCTCAGGATGAAGGGCCTCGGTGCAGTTCAGAAGGGTGGCCCGTGAAGGCCGGGGCGGGGAACGGGCACAATCCCCGGGGGTAAGGACCACGCCACGAGGCCGGGTCCAACACTCTCGCAGAGGAGTGCAGGGACCGTCACCTTTCCTGGGTCTATAAGCAAGCTGCGGCAGCCTACCCGGTTCAGCTTCGGGTTGCATTTTGGTACTTGCAGTCTTCATTTCCTTGTGGTCAACAACGGACTACAAGTCCTCGAATGTAAAGTGGAAACCTGGACTGCACTTCCTGAGCAAGGACTCCCGAAACCCAAGAGGCAGTGTGAAGACACCACCTTGGCCTGGGGCAGTAGGGAACACCAGCGCTTGAAGTGTGTGGTAGAGGTGACAACGGCAGTAGACGTGATATCTGACACTCCACACAAGGTATTTCACCTGAGGCTTCGCAAGAATCTCACATTTTCATGAAGCGTTGAGGTAGAGAGAGGCGCGGTGTAGGTCGTGTTTAACTTGCCCCTTGAACCCGCATTTCTCAGTACGTTGCGAAGTTGATCTCAGAGTTCTCTTTTGTATGTGTCATGCCCGGCACCTGCTTCCAAATCTGTTTGGATTTCGCTTTATTAGGTATTCCTTAAGTTTGTGGCACCGGCACACTTTTTTTACTAAGTGTCGTGCAGGATATATATTCCTAAATTCTAAGACGTTACAAAGTATGTTAACGGTGTGTTAACTGTGTTGTCTCAGATTGGAGTCGCAGTGGTTCGCTCATCCTTTCAACATCCTTAAGCACAATGAATTGAGTGACCAGAGTTGCCTCTATGTCAAAGAGACATCACTTTTCTGTCCTAAGACTTTGCTTTTATATTTAAGTGTATTCTGGGAGTTGTAGTCATAGTTCATTTTAATTCAACCAATTGGACCAACCCATCAGATAATGTTATGTGAATGCTAAGTCCAAGAATGGAAAAGTGGTGTCCGGTGACACGGCGACACCTGGTCACCCTAACTATAAACACCATTGAGTTTTGTAAAATGTTAGACGGCGACCTCAGAGGAGCCCGGAAGGGGGTCCTGACTTCCCTGAGTCCCACCCGTGTAGTATTGTAGCCGGGCACTGGCGGGAGATTCCCCAGGGGGGGGGATCTCGCAACTAGGATCGTACGTCTGGCACCACACGACACAGAGAGACCACACTGGGTATTCTCAGAACAAGCTTTATCAAATAGGTATCACTGCAAATATGTACAAGGTGAGCACGGGCTCAAGAGTCTCGGAAAGGTAGGGGGTAGCGGGACTGTCTCTGGTAACGGTTCAAAGCAGGGACATATCCGGCGCACAGCTCACAATCCTCGAGCTGGGGGATACGTGGTCGGAGTTGGGGTCCGGCGGGACCGTGAGAGTCTGGGGGAGCCTCGAGTCACTCAGCAGGGCTCAGGTACCAGTTCGGAGGTCTTACGTTCTTCAGGGAGCCGCGAGTCACTCAGCAGGGCTCAGGTACCAGTTCGGAGGTCTTACGTTCTTCAGGGAGCCGCGAGTCACTCAGCAGGGCTCAGGTACAAGTTCGGAGGTCTTACGATCTTCAGGGAGCCGCGAGTCACTCAGCAGGGCTCAGGTACAAGTTCGGAGGTCTTACGATCTTCAGGGAGCCGCGAGTCACTCAGCAGGGCTCAGGTACAAGTTCGGAGGTCTTACGATCTTCAGGGAGCCGCGAGTCACTCAGCAGGGCTCAGGTGAGTTCCAGTTCCAGGAGCCGCGACCACGTCAGCAGGCTCTCGTTGTTCCAGCGTCGAATCTGCCGGACAGTCTCAGAGCACCCCTTGTTATAGGTCGACCCTGCTTTGATGTCCGGAGTCTGCGCAGGCAGGGGTCTTGTCACCTGGGGGCCGCTTGTCGGGGTTTCCTGCTATTGTCTTTTGATCCTTTCAGGGCCGGGTCGGGAGGAGTCCCAGACACCCAGCAGGCACGGAGCCAGCCCGCAGGGAGGCCGGAGGGCCGATCGAAACCCATCGTCCCAGGGGAGTTCAGAGGTGCGATAGAAACTGCTCCTCCCTCTCTCATCCCCTGGAAGCGTGATGTCCTCCAGCCGGAGTGGCGCCTCTAGGCCCGGGTCGCGCTGGGGCCGGGCGGCCATCTTGTTGCAGGGAGTGGGCACGCGGGCCCGGGGTGGCCGGAGGGAGAGAGGCCATGGACGGGGATGTCCGGAGTTGGCGCAGGTGTCCTGGTGGGAAAGGTCGGCTGGGCCGCGTGCTAGGGCTGCAGGCACCAGGTTTCGGTGGTGCGGGGGCACGGAGGGCCATCCTACGAGGCCGGGTCCAACACGCGTCCCCCCCAGCTGAAAGCCGGAGAGAACTGCCCATCACCTTGGGGGGTTCTCTTCGCTGAGGCGGAAGAACCGGGAGAGGCCGTCCGCGTTGGCGTGGTCCGTACCAGGGCGGTGTTCTACGGTGAAGTCCATTCCCTGGAGGGAGATTGACCACCGCAGTAGCTTGGGGTTTTCTCCTCGCATCTGCATGAGCCATCGCAAGGGCCGATGGTCAGTTTGGACCCTGAAATGAGTGCCGAACAGGTAGGGTCATAGTTTTTTGAGTGCCCAGACCACGGCAAAGGCTTCGCGCTCTATGGTGCTCCATTTCTGTTCTCGGGGTAGCAGCCGCCGACTGAGGAAGGCGACGGGCTGGTCTAGGCCTTGATCATTCACTTGGGACAGGACGGCCCCAATGCCATGCTCGGAGGCATCGGTCTGGACTATGAACTCCTTGGTGTAGTCGGGAGCCTGGAGGACGGGGGCCGTGCACATGGCCTTTTTTAGAGCATCGAAAGCTTCCTGGCAGGCAGCCGTCCATTGCACCTTCTTTGGCTGTTTTTTAGACGTGAGTTCAGTGAGAGGGCCGACCAGGCTGCCATATCCCCGAATGAATCGGCGGTAGTAGCCCGTGAGTCCCAGAAAGGCCCGGACTTCCGTTTGGGTGATGGGTGGGTCCCAGGCCAGGATGGCGTCGATCTTTGGCTGTAGAGGAGCGACCTGGCCACTCCCGACTTGGTGCCCCAGGTAGACTACGGATCCGTGCCCGATCTGGCACTTGCTGGCTTTTACGGTGAGGCCTGCCTGGCGCAGGGCGGTTAGCACTCTCCGGAGGTGTTGGAGGTGCTCACTCCACTCTGAACTGAAGACAGCGATGTCGTCCAGGTAGGCCGCGCTGAACTGTTCTAGTCCGGCCAGGACCCTATTTACCAGTCTCTGGAAAGTGGCCGGGGCATTTTTCATCCCGAAGGGCATCACGCGGAAGCGGTAGTGCCCATCGGAGGTGGAGAAAGCAGACCTCTCCTTGGCCCCTTCGGTGAGCGCAATCTGCCAGTAGCCGCAGGTGAGGTCGAAAGTGCTGAGGAACCGGGCGGCCCCTAGTCGGTCAATGAGCTCGTCGGCTCGTGGAATGGGGTGGGCATCGGCTCGGGTAACGTCATTGAGCCCCCGGTAATCCACGCAGAACCGGAGCTCGGGGGCGACACCGGGGGCGGCTGCCTTCGGAACCAGGACCACGGGGCTGGCCCAGGGACTGTCAGAGGGCTCGATCACCCCCAGGGTCAACATCTTCGAGACTTCGGCTTGAATACAGGACCGGACCCGGTCAGGAACCCGGTAGGCTCGGTGTCTCACCGGCGGGCTGTCCCCGGTGTCCACATCGTGAACACACCAGTTGGTGACCCGGGGGGTCAGGGAGAAGAGGTCAGAAAATTGTCTGAGGAGCTGGCGGCAGTCCGCTTGTTGCTGGGCAGTGAGGGCTGGGGAGAGGTTCACCCCCTCCACGGAGCCATCCTGCTCCTTGACACACAGGAGGTCCGGGAGGGGATCCGACTCATCTTCGGCCCCGTCATCGGTGGCCAGCAGGAGGCTCAGTTCTGTCCGCACGAAGTGAGGCTTGAGGCGGTTCACGTGCAGGACCCGGAGGGGATCCCGAGGCGACTGGACGTCCACCAAGTAGGTGACTTGGCTCTTCCTCTCGACCACTTTGTAGGGCCCAGTCCATCGGTCCTGGAGAGCGCCAGGCTTCACGGGGGCCATGACCCACACCTGCTGGCCCGGCTGGAACTCGACCAGAGTAGCATTCTGGTCGTACCAGCGCTTCATTTCTTCTTGACTCGCCTCCAGGTTGGCCTCGGCCAGTTCTCGGAACCTCCTGGTCTGGTTCCGGAGGGCCAGGACATATTGGAACACATCTCGGGGGGTGGTCTGGGGTGCTGCCTCCCACCCTTCCTTAACCAAACTGAGGGGACCTCGGACGGGGTGCCCATAGAGTAATTCAAACGGGCTGAACCATAAGGACTTCTGGGGGACCTCCCGGTAAGCGAACAAGAGGCAGGGGAGCAGGACGTCCCACTTACGCCGGAGGGGCTCTTCTAGGCCAGCGATCATCCCTTTCAAAGTCCTATTAAACCTCTCTACTAGGCCGTTCCCTTGGGGATGGTACGGGGTGGTGAACTTATAGGACACCCCACATTGTTGCCACAGGGACGTCATATACCTGGATATAAAATTAGTTCCGCGATCGCTCACGACCTCGCGGGGGAAACCCACCCTGGAGAAGATCCCCATCAGGGCCCGGCCCACCACGGGGGCCGTAATGGTGCGCAGGGGAATAGCCTCTGGGTAGCGGGTGGCGTGGTCCACTAGGACCAAGATGAAACGGTGACCTTGGGAGGTGGGGGGGTCCAGTGGCCCCACGATGTCGATCCCGACTCGTTCGAAGGGGGTACTGACGACCGGGAAGGGTTGGAGGGGAGCCTTGCGCTTCCCCCCACTCTTCCCACTGGCTTGGCACGTGGGGCAGGACTTGCAGTGTGCCTCTACCGCTGCTTTCATCTTAGGCCAATAAAAATGGGTCACGAGACGGCTGTAGGTCTTGTCCTGACCCAGGTGACCGGCGAGGGGGACATCGTGGGCTAAGCCCAGGAGGAAATCCCGGAAGCGGAGGGGTACCACCAGTACCCGTCCGGATCCCAGCTCCACTGATTTCTGCTCACTATACAGGACGTCATTCTCCCAATAGATTCGGTGCGTTCCGGTCTGGTCACCTGCGGCTTGGCCCTCGGCCTGGCTCCGCAGCCCGACCAGGGAAGGACAGGTGGCTTGCTCCCGGCAAAATTCTTCTCGGGTGGGCCCGCCCTCGTGGCGCCAATGGGCCAACTCGGGTAGATCCCCCAACTCGGGGACTGGGGCGGGGTCGGATGGTGCGGGTTCGTTGCTGGCGACGGACCCTTCCGATGGGGGAACGGGAGGACCCTCGGCGGGGACGGTGCTGGCTACTTCGACCGGGGTGCTCTCGACTTCTCTCCGGGGAGTGAGTCGGGCTGTCATAGAACGGGTGGTGGCACACACCCACTCGGGGAGTCCCATCATTCCTAGGTGGGCCTTGCGCTCTACGTGCTTCCAGGGAGAACTCTCCAGGTCGTTCCCTAAGAGGCAGTCGACCGGCTGGGAGGTTCTTACGGCCACCTTGAGTTTACCTATCACCCCTCCCCACTCAAATGGCACCAGGGCTACCTGACACATACTTTCCCTATTGTCTGCAGATATTACGGGGCAAAAGACATTGGGGAGGATCTGCTCCTCGGGAACTAGGTGCCTGAGGACACCGGTGATACTGGCCCCGGTGTCCCGCAGGGCCTCTACCTGGTGGCCATTGATCTTGACGAGCTGCCCATATTTCTGTGTGTTGGACGGTAGGAGGCTACCAGGGATCATTTCCCTATCTCCCAGGGATACCAGGGCCATGGCGGCGGGTTCCCACTCCTCGGCTTCCTCAACCTCCTCCCCCAGGGCTACGTTGGCTATCTGTCTCGCAGGGGTGACTTGGGTGGCCATGGGGCACTCTGGGTCATTGGCGTAGTGCCCGGGTTTCTGGCAACGAAAACATGTGACGGTCACCCGGTGTCCTCGTCTCCCAGGGGGCCCTGTTACTGGTGGGGGGGCCGCCGGGAAAGGTGGAGGTGGTGTCTTCGGGGGGCTAGGCTGGGACTCCCTCGGCCCTCCCTGGTTCCCTCCCCCTCTCTGGCGGGGTGGTCCCTGACTGGTTCGGGGGTACTCTCCTACCATGCCCCGGGAGACCCGGGTGTTGGTCCAGCGGTCGGCCTCCACGGCCAGCTTCCGGGGATCTGTGAGCTTGCTATCCAGCAGATGTTGACGTAGCTCTACGAAGCAGTTCGCAGCCAGATGTTCCCATAACATGAGGTCAGTGAGTTCGGCAAGGGTGGTGACCTTGCTGCCCTTGACCCACCCATCGAAGGCCCGACTAAAAAAGTTTACATACTCCACCCAGGTGGTGCCCGGGATCTTCCTGCAGTCCCGGAACCGTTGGCGGTACATTTCTGGGGTGAGGCCGTATCTTGTGAGGAGAGCCTCTTTCATGTGGCTGTAGGAGGTCTGCAGGGAGAGGGGTAGGTCGAGCAGGGTGTCCCTTCCTTCGCTCAGAAACCGTCCCCACAACCCCGCCCCCCAGTCCTTCTGTGGGATCCGATGGGAGGTCATGGCGGCCTCGTAGGCCCGAAACCATTGCTGAATGTCATCGTTTTTATAATATTCTTTGACCACATCCTTGGGGATGTGGACCTTCTGTTCCGCTGGGGGGGCCGTCTCTCGGTTCCCCGAGGGCCTCCCGTCCTCATTTCGGGCCTTGAGCTCGAGTTCCTTTAAGCTCCGTTCGTGCTCCAGTTGGAGCTTTCTTCCTTCGTGCTCCCGTTGGAGCTTCTTTTCTTCCAGTTCGCCTTGTACACGCATTTGCTCTACTGCTAGCTTTTTCTCCGCTAACTTCAATTCGCCCTCGATTTTGAGTTTGGCTAACTCGAGTTCATGACTGCGGCTTCTCTCTCTGTCCGCGAGCTCTTCCGGGGATAGGCCCCCGTCTGGTACGATGCCTCGCACCTGATTGCTACTGCTTTCACTTTGGGGGGGTTCGGCCTCGTCGGGGCGCTCCCCCGTGCCTTCCAGGCGGGAGGCCCCGGTCTCCACCCAAGTTTTCAGGGCTTTCTGCAAGTCTTCCTTAGTGTTGAGGCCAGTGGTAGCGATTTTAAGTTCTTTGCAAAATTGTTTTAGCTCTTTGTGTGTGTATTCTTCCAGATGCTCCACCTGGAACACTCTGTTGGCGTTGGTTTCTGCGGAGCTCGTGGCGCTTCCTTCTGCCATCTTTGTTGGTCGTGCGTCCGTTGTTCACTGTACGATCTCTAGGTGATGGGCCCGAATCCCGTCGCTTGCCACCAATGTTAGACGGCGACCTCAGAGGAGCCCGGAAGGGGGTCCTGACTTCCCTGAGTCCCACCCGTGTAGTATTGTAGCCGGGCACTGGCGGGAGATTCCCCAGGGGGGGGATCTCGCAACTAGGATCGTACGTCTGGCACCACACGACACAGAGAGACCACACTGGGTATTCTCAGAACAAGCTTTATCAAATAGGTATCACTGCAAATATGTACAAGGTGAGCACGGGCTCAAGAGTCTCGGAAAGGTAGGGGGTAGCGGGACTGTCTCTGGTAACGGTTCAAAGCAGGGACGTATCCGGCGCACAGCTCACAATCCTCGAGCTGGGGGATACGTGGTCGGAGTTGGGGTCCGGCGGGACCGTGAGAGTCTGGGGGAGCCGCGAGTCACTCAGCAGGGCTCAGGTACCAGTTCGGAGGTCTTACGTTCTTCAGGGAGCCGCGAGTCACTCAGCAGGGCTCAGGTACCAGTTCGGAGGTCTTACGTTCTTCAGGGAGCCGCGAGTCACTCAGCAGGGCTCAGGTACAAGTTCGGAGGTCTTACGATCTTCAGGGAGCCGCGAGTCACTCAGCAGGGCTCAGGTACAAGTTCGGAGGTCTTACGATCTTCAGGGAGCCGCGAGTCACTCAGCAGGGCTCAGGTGAGTTCCAGTTCCAGGAGCCGCGACCACGTCAGCAGGCTCTCGTTGTTCCAGCGTCGAATCTGCCGGACAGTCTCAGAGCACCCCTTGTTATAGGTCGACCCTGCTTTGATGTCCGGAGTCTGCGCAGGCAGGGGTCTTGTCACCTGGGGGCCGCTTGTCGGGGTTTCCTGCTATTGTCTTTTGATCCTTTCAGGGCCGGGTCGGGAGGAGTCCCAGACACCCAGCAGGCACGGAGCCAGCCCGCAGGGAGGCCGGAGGGCCGATCGAAACCCATCGTCCCAGGGGAGTTCAGAGGTGCGATAGAAACTGCTCCTCCCTCTCTCATCCCCTGGAAGCGTGATGTCCTCCAGCCGGAGTGGCGCCTCTAGGCCCGGGTCGCGCTGGGGCCGGGCGGCCATCTTGTTGCAGGGAGTGGGCACGCGGGCCCGGGGTGGCCGAAGGGAGAGAGGCCATGGACAGGGATGTCCGGAGTTGGCGCAGGTGTCCTGGTGGGAAAGGTCGGCTGGGCCGCGTGCTAGGGCTGCAGGCACCAGGTTTCGGTGGTGCGGGGGCACGGAGGGCCATCCTACGAGGCCGGGTCCAACATAAAATAAATTAAATAAATATATATATATAAACGAAACAAACAAAAGAAGAGGCAACTGGAGAAAGAAATGAAAAATGACACCAACACTATCATAAACTCGAACACTATGGACTTAACTGAGGCTGAAAAACAACTCCTCACGTTGGGCCTCACTTTCTGCCCTGAAAGCACATTTGACTACAGTAACTCCCGGATTGATGTTTTCAAGCTCATCAGGAAACTGAAGTTGATGAAGTTTTTCAAATTAAAACAAAATAATGCCACTACTACTAACATTGTACACGCCGTTCCTCCAGTTGAGCAATCACTCACGGTGGCAGACATCCCAACACTGCACATCCTGGGTGAACTAGCAGTACCTTGCACACCGAGGCCTACACAACAAGTTCTATTAGATGAAGGTATCGAGAGTTCACGCCGAATTCCAAGCCCTTTCAAGCCTCACTCTACCTTTACCCCTATGATGCCAAGGAATGCGGTTGACATGTACAGTGATGTCATCACTGAGGAGCTAAAAGGCCTGCATCTCAAAACCAAGAGGCGGACGGCCGCAAAACGTATGCAGAGCCTCAGATGTAATGAACTCATGAAAAAACTGCAAAATAACAACGAAGTCATCATTAATAAGGCGGACAAAAGGGGGAAATATCGTGCTGTGGCCCCACAGCTTGTATCTGGAGGAAGCCAACAGACATCTGAGTGACAACATCTGTTACAGGCTCTCCAACCACAAGGAAATTGCAAACAGCAACAAGGAACTCAGGAAACACCTCAACAATTTCAGATCACAAGGCCAGCTGAGTAAAGATGAATGTGCATTTCTCAGCATTGAATCACCAGTTCTCCCTACCCTTTACTTTATGCCTAAAGTGCACTAAAATGTGACCCCCATCCCTGGTCGGCCTATAATCTCAGCTAGGAAAAGTGTATGTGAAAACATTTCCAAGTATGTGGATTTCTTTCTCCAAGATCTTGTATCCAACCAGAAAACCTACCTCAGAGATACCAGTGATTTCTTGCTCAAAGTTAAAGACATACCCTGGCACGAGGACTATCTGCTAATATCCATGGACATTACATCGCTTTATACGAGCATACGTCACCATGATGGTCTTGCTGCATGTAAATATTTCCTTGGCAAAAGACCCATCAATTGCCATAAACATAACAATCTCATTTTGTTTCTAATTGATTGGTGTCTTACACATAATTTCTTCATGTTTAACAGCAAGATATACCAGCAACTCAGAGGTGTGGCCATGGGAGCCTGCTTCCCGCCCAGCTACGCATGTTTACATGTTGGGTGGTGGGAGGAGCGGGTTCTCATGGTCAAGCACCAGTTGGCATTTTGCAACAACATAGGTGCCGATTCCGATCCTGGAGAAACCGGGTACGAACCGTCGGACGGAGCATTTTCTCCGTCCGACTTGTACCCGGGAAATAAACATTACAAATATCAAAGTACGATTCGCACGGAAACACTATTTCCGTACGAATCGTACAAAACACCGACCGACGAAAATAAACACACAAATGTGATCCGGGAAAGCGCTGACGTGACGTCGGGACGCGTGCAGCCTGCGTTTCACGAACCAGGAAGTGCGATTCGTACCGACGTCACCCCGCACGGATTATATTTTCCGGCAGCCAAAAACTGCCGGGAAATCAGGACGACGCGCACAAGGAACACCTGTACGCAACGGACAGCCATGGACCCCAACCTACGTGTCATCCCGGCATTCATAGCAGTCGACCTTCTGCACAGGTACCGACGCAGATGCCGCAGAAGGTCAGAACCACACCCAGGGGCAAAGGGGGGGGGCAGGGGCAGGACACATAACCCCCACCCAAGTCACACATCATACATGCCCTGGACATACCTGACCTCCAGGGCCTGGTCACTTCGAGGGGGTGGGGGCGTGTCCAGCAATGCAAGCGTCCGCCACAACAGAAGTGGGTGACAACGCGAACCGGCAACACAACAATACAGGTACGTACCGTACCCACGCCTTAAGAGCGTGGGTACAAGTCGTAACACGCCCACACATACGTCACCCCAACAATGGCGGTACGGCCCGTACCCACGTGCCAAAGGCCTGGGTATGGGCCGTACCAGCACTGGTGAGCGTGGGTACGGGTATGTACGGAGCGTACCCCCACCCCAAATGTGTATGTATGGACCGTACCCCCACCCGTGTATGTTCGAAGCGTACCCCCACCCGTGTATGTATGGAGCGTACCCCCACCCGTGTATGTTCGAAGCGTACCCCCACCCGTGTATGTATGGAGCATACCCCCACCCGCATATGTTCGAAGCGTACCCACACCCGGGTATGTATGGAGCGTACCCCCACCCGTGTATGTTCGAAGCGTACCCACACCCGCGTATGTATGGAGCATACACCCACCCGCATATGTTCGATGTGTACCCCCACCCGTGTATGTATGGAGCGTACCCACACCCGCGTATGTATGGAGCGTACCCCCACCCCAGCAGTGTATGTACGGACCGTACCCCCACCCGTATATGTTCAAAGCGTACCCCCAACCGTGTATGTATGGAGCGTACCCCCACCCGCGTATGTGCGAAGCGTACCCACACCTGCGTATGTATGGAGCATACCCCCACCTGCGTATGTTCGAAGCGTACCCCCACCCGTGTATGTATGGAGCATACCCACACCCGCGTATGTATGGAGCGCACCCACACCTGCGTATGTTCGAAGCGTACCCCCACCCGTGTATGTATGGAGCATACCCACACCCGCATATGTATGGAGCGTACCCCCACCCCAACAGTGTATGTGCGGACCGTACCCCCACCCGTGTATGTTCGAAGCATACCCCCACCTGTGTATGTATGGAGCGTACCCCCACCAGCGTATTTTCGAAGCGTACCCACACCTGTGTATGTATGGAGTGTACCCCCACCCGTGTATGTTCTAAGCGTACCCCCACCCGTGTATGTATGGAGCGTACCCACACCCGCGTATGTATGGAGCGTACCCACACCCGCGTATGTATGGACCGTACCCCCACCCGTGTATGTATGGAGCGTACCCCCACCCGTGTATGTTCAGAGCGTACATGCCCAGACATAGGAGGGGTGGGTGCAGAGTCCCCCCAGCAGTGCCCAGACATAGGAGGGGTGGGTGCCTATCACACCCAGCAGTGCCCAGACATAGGAGGGGTGGGTGCAGAGTCCCCCCAGCAGTGCCCACACATAGGAGGGGTGGGTGCAGAGTCCTCCCAGCAGTGCCCACACATAGGAGGGGTGGGTGCAGAGTCCCCCCAGCAGTGCCCAGACATAGGAGGGGTGGGTGCCTATCACACCCAGCAGTGCCCAGACATAGGATGGGTGGGTGCAGAGTCCCCCCAGCAGTGCCCACACATAGGAGGGGTGGGTGCAGAGTCCTCCCAGTAGTGCCCACGCATCGGAGGGGTGGGTGCCTATCACACCCAGCAGTGCCCAGACATAGGAGGGGTGGGTGCGGAGTCCCCCCAGCAGTGCCCAGACATAGGAGGGGTGGGTGCAGAGTCCTCCCAGCAGTGCCCAGACATAGGAGGGGTGGGTGTCTATCACTCACAGCAGTGCCCAGACATAGGAGGGGGGGGGTGCAGAGTCCTCCCAGCAGTGCCCAGACATAGGAGGGGTGGGTGCCTATCACTCCCAGCAGTGCCCAGACATACGAGGGGTGGATGCAGAGTCCTCCCAGCAGTGCCCACACATAGGAGGGGTGGGTGCCTATCACTCCCAGCAGTGCCCACACATAGGAGGGGTGGGTGCCTATCACTCCCAGCAGTGCCCACACATAGGAGGGGTGGGTGCAGAGTCCCCCCAGCTGTGCCCACACATAGGAGGGGTGGGTGCAGAGTCCCCCCCAGCAGTGCCCACACATAGGAGGGGTGGGTGCCTATCACTCCCAGCAGTGCCCACACATAGGAGGGGTGGGTGCCAATCACTCCCAGCAGTGCCCAGACATAGGAGGGGTGGGCGCAGAGTCCCCCAGCAGTGCCCAGACATAGGAGGGGTGGGTGCCTATCACACCCAGCAGTGCCCAGACATAGGATGGGTGGGTGCAGAGTCCCCCCAGCAGTGCCCACACATAGGAGGGGTGGGTGCAGAGTCCTCCCAGCAGTGCCCACGCATAGGAGGGGTGGGTGCCTATCACACCCAGCAGTGCCCAGACATAGGAGGGGTGGGTGCAGAGTCCCCCCCAGCAGTGCCCAGACATAGGAGGGGTGGGTGCAGAGTCCTCCCATCAGTGCCCAGACATAGGAGGGGTGGGTGCCTATCACTCACAGCAGTGCCCAGACATAGGAGGGGGGGTGCCAAGTCCTCCCAGCAGTGCCCAGACATAGGAGGGGTGGGTGCCTATCACTCCCAGCAGTGCCCAGACATACGAGGGGTGGATGCAGAGTCCTCCCAGCAGTGCCCACACATAGGAGGGGTGGGTGCCTATCACTCCCAGCAGTGCCCACACATAGGAGGGGTGGGTGCCTATCACTCCCAGCAGTGCCCACACATAGGAGGGGTGGGTGCAGAGTCCCCCCAGCAGTGCCCAGACATAGGAGGGGTGGGTGCAGAGTCCCCCCCAGCAGTGCCCACACATAGGAGGGGTGGGTGCCTATCACTCCCAGCAGTGCCCACACATAGGAGGGGTGGGTGCCAATCACTCCCAGCAGTGCCCAGACATAGGAGGGGTGGGCGCAGAGTCCCCCAGCAGTGCCCAGACATAGGAGGGGTGGGTGCAGAGTCCCCTCAGCAGTGCCCAGACATAGGAGGGGTGGGTGCCTATCACACCCAACAGTGCCCAGACATAGGAGGGGTGGGTGCAGAGTCCTCCCAGCAGTGCCCACACATAGGAGGGGTGGGTGCCTATCACTCCCAGCAGTGCCCACACATAGGAGGGGTGGGTGCCTATCACTCCCAGCAGTGCCCACACATAGGAGGGGTGGGTGCAGAATCCCCCCAGCAGTGCCCAGACATAGGAGGCATTTTTTTTTAATTTAGCATGATGTCAAGTCAACAACCACTTTGCAACAAAGTAGATTGTTTCCAACCGACTCTTGCTGGCCACCTGATGCAAAAACTTAAAATTTAAACTCGGTCTCCATGACAACCAGCATGCATTTAGGACTTTATACTTGTCCCTCATGTGTCCCCTATGTAATTTTGATATTCACACACAGGTACGGTGTTTTCTAGGGCCCTAGGGCACCACAAATGCATAGAAACGGCCCGTACACGCGTGTGTATGGCCCGTATCACTATGGGTTTGCTCGTGAATGCGTACCCGGAGCGTACACGCGCGTCTACGGTCCGTATCACTATGGGTTTGCACGCGTAGGCGTACCCATAGTCATACGCACCGTACACACGCGTGTACGGTCCGTATCACTATGCGTTTGCACGCGTAGGCGTACCCATAGTGATACACACCGTACACACGCGTGTACGGTCCGTATCACTATGGGTTAGCTCGCGTAGGCGTACCCGGAGCGTACACGCGAGTCTACGGTCTGTATCACTATGGGTACGCCTACGGCAGCACTCCCATAGTGATAGGGAACATACTAGGCCTGGGCAAAAATTTCGTTCCGTTCGCGGAAATTGCGATAATTTGACATTTTTGCGTTCCGCGGAGAGCGCGAAAATGTCAAAAATTCCGGTTTCCGCAGCTTGGCGATAATTTGTTTCTTGCTCGCGCTGTAAAATGATACATTCTCGCGCGCGCGCGATCGCCTTACCTGAATCCCTGCGTTCGCCGACAAGTTTTCTTGATCCGGTCGCATTCTCCATGAGATGTTGTATTGTTTTTAGCCATTTGCGCTGTCTCGCGACAGTTCGCGCCCGCAGTGACGTCATGCGTCGCGCGATCGCGTCTTTCTTCTCGCGATCATGCACCGCGAGAACAACTCAAAACAAGATGGCCGCGCCCGCAAGCAACCACATGGGTAAGTTGGCGACCCGCAACCATGCAGAAAATCTCGCGAACATGCCGGAAAAAAACTTCTGCATCTTCGCGATATTTCTGCTTGTTTGCGATAATTTTAAACATTCTCGCGATAATTTGCGAAGGTTAATTCCGCAAATTCCGCCCACCCCTAGAACATACACACGCCCTCAGAGCGTATATGTATGGTGCCTTTCACACGTGACAGTGGTGACAGGCGGCACACAGAAAGGAATAGAGCTGACATACTTGTCCAAGGCTGGACATCAAGGCATTGTCTGTGCAGTACTACATGTGTGGGGCACAGGTGTGTCAGGCTGTGATGTGGCACATTACTCCAGAGTTGTGAAGGCAATAGATGTATGATGAGATGTGTACAGATGTCATGTGTGATGGTGCACTATGTGCCAGACATCCCCTTGACTCCTTTGACATGTGTGCATGTAGTACAGTACACTTGAGAAAAGCCTCACTGGCATGGCATAGTCAACAACACACGCAACTGTCCCCTGATGCCAGCAACAGGGGTTTTCACACCTGACATGTGACTACCCGCGTTGCACGGTCTGACTATGTCATGTATGTGTCGTCTGTTCCGATTAGCTTGCTGTTGGTGTCCCTCAAATGCATCAGCAGTTGCTGCAAGCAACATGTGTCTGTGTGTAGATGGCCATGGCACACTGTTATGCACACCAGGCCACATGTGGAATCCGACGTAAGGTGTGTATGTATGCATGGAACACGGAGTAGCGAAACAAGGACATATCTGCATACTCTCAATCTATGTGTGAGCAGTCATGACATGTACACCTTCATGGCAAGGTGTGTGGTCTGTCCCAGTTCTATGTCATGTGACCTGTGGCTCTAGTCTTCCACTACCTGTCTCTGCGATCAACATCCTTCATCTGCACATATGTGGATGTCTGTCACTCCTGTAATGCGTCTGGCTGTTCACTTACACTGGCCCACAGCTAGTCCCATGCCGTGGGATGTGGAGGTTCACAATCCACGTTTGTAGCTGGGTCTTGGTAGGAGTGTCACCTGGCTGGCATACGTGTCCAGGGCATATAGCACATACCTGACTCTGTATGTGGCATATGTGTATTGACAGATTAACATGTTCTCAGTACATAGAACTTGTAGTTGTAATGCACTCACTCTTCCTTGTCACTTCCAAATTACTGCAGGGCTCCGCCTCTTCCCCGACCGATTCCGGACTTGGCTGACATGCGGGAGAATGACTGTATACGCCACTACCGCTTCACCCAAACGTTGATTGAGGACTTGACGGCAAGGCTGGCACCACACCTGCAACCACTACACAGGTATCCTACGGCACTGACACCCAAGATTAAGGTAATGGCAGCCCTACATTTCTTTGCCACGGGTACCTTTCAATATACCATTGCTCATGTGGGTGGGATGTCTCAAACTATGTTTAGCCGGGTCCTGCATGATTTTTTAGAGGCCATGTTGCTGCACCTGGATGAGTTCATTAAGTTCCCAACTCCTGAGCAGTTGACAGGTGTCAAGCGTGAGTTCTATGCCCTGGGAGGGATGCCCCATGTCATTGGGTCCATAGATGGAACACATGTGGCTTTGGTACCACCACAGGCACAGGAGGTAGCGTACAGGAATCGCAAGCACTACCACTCCATCAATGCCCTGGTCGTGTGTCTGTCCAACATGGTGATTTCCCATGTCTGTTCTCGTTTTCCAGGATCAGCACACGATGCCTACATCATGAGGCGTAGCAGGGTGCCTGAAATGATGCTGCAGCTGCGCAACGAACGAGCATGTATTGTTGGTGGGTACACTCTGTCAGTCCTGTATTTTGCGTACACTTCCTGTCCCTCAGCTGCTCCTGACCTACTTTTGTCCATGTTGTTTCCATATAGGGGACGCTGGCTATCCCAACATGCCATGGCTGATCACACCTCTCTGCAACCCCAGCACGGCGGCCCAGCACCGCTACAACACCACCCATGGCCGGACCAGGCGAGTGATAGAGAGGACGTTTGGCCGTCTGAAGAGCCGATTCCGGTGCCTACACAAGACCGGCGGCGCACTCCCATATGCACCGGTGAAGGTCTGCAAAATCTTCATGGTGTGCTGCATGCTCCACTACATGGCAGTTGAGAAAGCTGTGCCACTCATCCTGGATCAGGATGATCAGGACCATCCACCCGTGGAGGATGAAGGGCTTGGTGATGAGGCTAGTGATGTGGAGGATGTGGAGCCGCAACAGGACATCCGGAGTCGGCTCATACGCGACTTCTTTGCTTAGTGGTGAGTTCCAGTGTCTGAGTGTGCACGCATTGGGCCTTGTGTGGCATGTGTTGCAATGTGTGCCTCCATCTGCATGTATGCCATGTGAGTCAGAGGTGTGTTTGGATGTGTCACTCGAGTGATGGGGCAATTGATGAGTGTATTTCCCGAGTCAGATTTGTCACCTAGCATGTTGTCATCCTTATATGTGTCGAGTACATGCACATGCAAGTGGATGTGCTTGTTGTGGCTGACTTCTTGTGTGTCTCTCATCCCCAGGGACTTGCGCATGCCGTCTGCTGGTTGCATTGTTGTGGCACTGCTATTCCTCATGGACACAGCAACTTGTGCTAACTCAGCGTTACTTGCACGGACAAGTTTGGAAATCTCCTTAGGGTAAGGGATGCATCAGGGGTGTTTTAGTGTGGTATTCGTTTAGAATGTGTGCACACTGCTCCTGTTGATGTTTGGTTCCTCTGCAGACATGTAGCATCACCATGGGGCACATGACATGTAGCTGGATTCACCTGAATAGATGGTCAGACTTGTTGACAGTCATCTGTAATGGGATAGTGGATTGTGATGAAGGCATCAATGTGTATAACACTGCCCTTGGAAACATGTGGTTAGCATCGGGTTGACATGGTGTGGGACCTCCACATCAGAGGTTCTATGGTGTATCGCAGCCTCTCCGTGTGCAGCAGGGGGGGTTTAGCTGTTAGCCGTCACTTGTGTGCCAGTTCCATGGATATCAATCATATGTGGTGCAGAAGGGGGGTGCCACTGTTGTACCCCCATGTTACTCCACATGACCTGTGTATGTGTAATCCGAGTTGCCTTTGCATTCCGGTATACATGACTAATAAAGGTGTCCCTATGCCTCCAAGGTGCCTCTTCACAGTCAATGCTGGTCTGTTGCCACGGTGCATACGGCATGTCTGGCATAGTTCTAAGTGATAGTGGCTATGTGTCTATGTGTAGAGTAGCAAGATGCAAGATGGTTTTCAGGGATAAGAATCTGTATAGTGCATGATGTCCATGACTGTGTAGGTATTGTGACATGTGCCATTCCCATGCATCCAACGTTGGCCAGGTCACCATTCTCCGCTTCCACCTGACTCCAGCTTGCAGGACATGGTTCTGCCACCTGTCTACACATACCTGTGAGCCCCCAGGACACTCCACATGATCCCTGACCTCTGCGCATGACTGTTGCTCTACTGAATATGTATGTCGGCATGGTTGTGCGGGCACCCCCTGAGCTCGTTGGGCCCATCACGGGTGTGTATGGTGCTCCATGTCTGTCTTGGATGATACATTGTGACCCATGTGTGTCCTGTGGCAGACTCTGACCCCAGGGTATGGATGGTTGAAGTCATATAAGAACTCAGGCATGGTTAGACTTTACAACACACATGTAATGGAATAATGCAAAATGTAGGCATCATCTCTTCATTGTGAACAGCTTTATTTGTGTTGGGGTACGTGTTGGGGGTGATGACAAGAGGTGCTTTCCGGGTGTGTAGAATCCAAAGTTCACTGGGGGAGTTAGTATCCTTGCCATTGTAAATCATCATAGTCCATGCCACAGTCTTTGTCAACATTGGTCAAACAGTGACCAGCAAGTCCATGTGGCAGAGAATGTCATTTGCTGATGTGCTACTGTTGGGCCAGTGGGCCAGGTGCCAGGCCGGGTGTCCTGGGAGATGGTGATGTTGCGCTGACCCTCACGGTCTTTTCCGTGGACGACCCGCCCTCCTGTGGGGACCCTCAGAAGCAGGCCGTGACGATGCTTGTGATGCTCCGTCGGATGTATCCTCCTCCTCCTGATCCCTCCCTGTGGCTGGTGATGTTCTTTGCCTGGTGGCACAGGGAGGGTTGCCCATGTTGTCGGCAATCCGGCGGAGTGAACGGTTCATTTCCGTGAGCACCGCCAAGAGCTCAGCCTGTCTGTCCTCCATCCATCCTTGGTGTCGCTGTTGACAGGCATTTTGCTCGGCCTGCATGTTCTTTAGTTCGTTGAGGGCCTCCACTACCTGGCTGATGCCTGTGGTGTCACGCCGGTATGTGTCCAGGATGTTTCTGACGTGGGAATATACCGGTTCCGCAGCCAACTGGTCAGGCTCGCGCCTCCGCCGTCCTCCACTCCCACCACCCCTGCTCACTTGCGCCTGGCCTGCCCTTGTGGCCACATCGGGTCTCCGGGACCCCTGAGGGGTGGCATTTGCATTGTCGCCTGCCTCCTCCTGAGTGCCCGGTGCACCGTGTCCCTCCTGGTCAGACTGGCTGCGTTGTGGTGGGCGGGCAGGGCTCCTGGGTGTCTCCTGGGATGTGGCAGGAGTGGGGGTGGTGGTTGGCCCAGTTGTACCTGACGCAGGTGCTGCAGGTGGTTGGACACCAGAGGGGCCAGGTTGGTCGGGGTCATCCACAGAGTGGTGAGAGTCGTCGCTGGTGGTGGGATCCTCGTCCCACAGAGCCTGGTCCTGTGAGTCTTCCCCCCCCAGTGTTCGGGGGAGATTGACGACGTTGACCTGTGTGTGAGAGAGACAATGTTATTTTTGTTCCATGCAACATACATGTTTCATTTTTTTCAAAGTTGGCACAGTTCCTCTGGGTATGTCTGGCATTCCGCTCACAGTGCACTTGTGCATGGGTATGTCCCTTGGTAACAGCTTTTGAGACTTTACCTATGTGTGACACACTCTTACTTGCTGCGTCATTTGTGGCTGCAGTCAGCATTGGAGTGAGCAGGTGTGGCGAGCCATGCATTGCCGCCTTCCGTGTTGCACTGTACGTGGGCAAATGGTGTTGTTCCACACACCTAGAGAATGCAGGTAGGTGACAATCTACTCGTGCACAGGTTGACACATGGGCCAGTGTTTTGCCATGGAGAAGAGAGGGGTATTCAGGCACTGCCTACCCTTGTCTACATGCACGCAGTCCACCTGCTGACGGGCAGGCATTCCCACAACACCCAAGGGTGAATTGGTCTCCCTGTGTCTCCTTTTCTCCCTCCCTGTGTCAGCCTCCTCCCTCTGTCCGTCTCCCTGTGTCTCCCTCCCTGTCTCTCGCCCTCTCGCTCCCTCTGTGTGTCTCCCTGTGTCCCCCTCTGTCTCCCTCCCTCTCTCTCCCCCTCTCCCTCCCTCTGTCTGTTATCCTCTGTCACCTCTGCCCAGATTCCTGAGCACACACAGTTTGCAGGTCTGTGAATGGCCCTTGGCTTGTTCATGTGTGTTTGTTTCTAATCTCCAGGCACCCATTGGGTGTAGTGTCTGGGTCTGCGCTGCTGCTGTGGTGGTGTGTGCTGCCACTCTTTCACAGTGTTGCCTGTTCATTAGCTGCTGTTATATGCAAAATGTGCCTTCACACCCATGTCTTCATGCAACGCGTCCGCCATTTGCAGGTAAGTCTTTACTGTGTGGGGTCACACTGTTTGTCTGGCTGTGACCTAGGCCATATGGGCTGTGGGCATTGTTGTATGCTTCTGAGTTGCACTATGTGATTTTTGAGGCCCACACTCCCGCCATCCGGGTTACCGTGTCTTGCGTTGGTGTTTTTTGTGGCCTGTGACTTGGCATTGTCTAGCTGGGTGCATGGGGCATGGTGGCGCTAGTGGCATGTGCGTGTTTTGAGAGTGTGGTTGAGTCAGGCGATAGCTTTGGGGTGGTTGCGTGCATGATTGTGATTTTGGTTGTGGATGGCGTTCCCCCCATGGGAGGTGAGTTGTTTGTGTACTCACCAGGCTCTCGGAGTCCTTCTACTCCGTGCACTCCCACCGGCGGCAGCGTGGCCATCACCTTCTCCTCCCAGGGATGGTAGTATACCCGCCTGCGGGGCGGCCCTCCTCCAGTGATGTTGGCCTGGTTGTGGTCGTCGGTCATTTTTCGGCGGACCGTCCTCCGCAGATCGTACCACCTGGCTTGGCATTCATGCCTGGTCCTTCTGGTGGCCCCAACAGCATTCACAGCATCAACAATCCTCTGCCACATGGCTGATTTTTCTGATATGCTGGTCTGTCTGACCAATGTTCCAAAGAGCTGTGGCTCGACTGTGATGATTTCGTCGACAAGGATCTCCAACTCTCGGCTAGTGAACTTTGGATTCTTGTTAGTGGGCATGGTGAGGGGTGTGGGTGTGGATGGTTGTGGGGGGTGTGGGTGTGGATGGTTGTGGGTGTGTGGGTGTGGGTGTGAAGGTGTGTGTGTGAATGTGATGAGGGTGTGTTTGTGAAGGTGGTTGTGTGAAGGTGTGCAGGTGTAAGGAGTAGTGGAGGTTGTAGTATGGTGCAGTTGCTTGTATGTGTGGTCTGGCAGCAGTGGGTCTGTTGCAAAGGATCATGGTTTGTGTGTGTTGGGCCTTTTTGTTGGTCCATTAGTGGGTGTGGCTGTGTTTGAACTTTGGGTGGGTGTGTTATAAGGAGTGGTTGTGTTTTGGGCCTCTGTTTAGGTGTTTGGTTGTTGCAGGTCAGTGAATAGGTTGTATTTGTGCTTGTTGGACATGTTTATTGCCTTTGTGCGATTCGAATTGGGTCTTCTTGTGTTGTTTTGCTTTGTCCTGGTTGTGTACGAGTGTTTTTAGCGTCTGTACGGTGCGTCCATCGGCCATTTTGTTGTACAGTGCAGAGCTTTGCTCTGGCTTGGTACGACTCGTACATGCGCGATGTTGGGTGAGGGTGCTGGTGTTGGGGCCTGGGGTACGCTCTGTACTTAGACAGTTGGTGTGTGGGTTTGCTCCGTGAATACACGGGTGGAGGTATGGTCCGTACATACACTGGTGGGGTGGGGGGGTACGGTCCATACATACACTGGTGGGGTGGGGGGGTACGCTCCATGCATACATGGGTGGAGGTATGGTCCGTACATACACTGGTGGGGGGGGTACGGTACGTACATACACTGGTGGGGGTGGGGGTATGCTCCATGCATACATGGGTGGAGGTACGGTCCGTACATACACTGGTGGGGTGGGGGGGTACGGTCTGTACATACACTGGTGGGTGGGGTACGGTCCATACATACATTGGTGGGGTGGGGGTATGCTACATACATACACGGGTGGAGGTACGGTCCGTACATACACTGGTGGGGTGGGGTGGTACGGTACGTACATACACTGGTGGGGTGGGGGGGTACGGTCCGTACATACACTGGTGGGGTGGGGGGGTACGGTCCGTACATACACTGGTGGGGGTGGGGGTACGCTCCATGCATACACGGGTGGAGGTACGGTCCGTACATACACTGGTGGGGTGGGGGGTGCGGTCCATACATACACTGTGGGGGGTACAGTCCGTACATACACTGGTGGGGTGGGGGTACGCTACATACATACACAGGTGGCGGTACGGTCCGTACATACACTGGTGGCGTGGGGGGGTACGGTCCGTACATACACTGGTGGGGTGGGGGTACACTACATACATACACAGGTGGAAGTACGGTCCGTACAGACACTGGTGGGGTGGTGGTACGCTCCATGAATACACAGGTGGAGGTACGGTCCGTACATACACTGGTGGGGTGGGGGGGTACGGTCTGTACATACACTGGTGGGGTGGGGGGGTACGGTCCGTACATACACTGGTGGGGGTGGGGGTACGCTCCATGCATACACGGGTGGAGGTACGGTCCGTACATACACTGGTGGGGTGGGGGGGTGCGGTCCGTACATACACTGGTGGGGGGGGTACGGTCCATACATACACTGGTGGGGTGGGGGTACGCTACAATCATACACGGGTGGAGGTACGGTCCATACATACACTGGTGGGGTGGGGGTACGCTCCATACATACACGGGTGGAGGTACGGTCCGTACATACACTGGTGGGGTGGGGGGGTACGGTCCGTACATACACTGGTGGGGGTGGGGGGTTCGCCGCGTACATCCGGGGGCTGGGGAGGGTGTTTGGCGCGTATGCGGGCACATGTCTCCATGGTTGCTATTAGAGTTCGCTCCGGATGGGTTATTTTCCATACGGTTGTGAAATCGTACGGCTGAGACGAATCGTACTTGCGCGGTCGGACTTCTTTGTTCACAAATCGTCCGGGGACGTGTCGGACTCAATTTCCGACCCGAGGACGTGTGGGGGAATTTTCCCACTGCGATTCGTATGGAGTTTTTCCCATTCGAATCGTACTTGGCAGTTTGTACGGCACTTGTACGATTCTTACGGAAAAAAATCCGGATACGATTCGTACGGGGAAAATTTTACCAGGATCGGAATCGGCCCCATAGTGTCTCGGCTACGCTACATAGACAACGTCTTTTTGATTTGGCGAGGTGATATTAACAGTGCTAGCATTTTCATTAATGAGATTAATGCCAATGATCTCAACTTGGAATTTAATGCCAACATAAGTGCCACCTCTATTGAATTCTTGGACGTCAGTCTATACATCGCCAATGGTACTCTGCATTCTAAACATCAGTGATGTCATTTGAGATGTCATCAGTGATGTTATGAGTGATGTCACTGACCATGTCATGAGTGATGTAATATGTGACGTCATCAGCAGTGGATTGCGGGTGCGCGAGTTATAGTTAGCGGAACTAACTATAACGGGGGAATTTCATAGTTTTTTTTACGAGTGAAATGTCCAGCTAACTATAACGTGTGTGAAACCTATGGTTTTTTCAGTGAATTTGCAAGGTTTTTTAAATGCTAATTCCTAACTATAACGTGTGTGAAACCCATGGTTTTTTCAGTGAATTTGTATGGTTTTTTAAATGCTAATTCTTAAATTTAATGTGTGTGAAACTTTTCTTTTTTTTTAATTTGCAAGGTTTTTTACATCTTTTTTTTGTACTTTTTTTCCCCTTTAAACACTATGGTAAAATGTAATGCATTCTGCAATATATAAAGTTTCACCTTTTTTTTAAAAAAAGGTAAGATATAGTTGTATAACATAGTGAATCTTTTTAACAAATTATTATTTTTTTTTTAAATGTTTTACCGTGCGCGTACGGTAAGCTTACCGTAAGCGCACGTTTCGTTTCATGTACATAATATTTCTACTCTGTTTGCGTATGGTTACGCAATTTGTGTAGGCGTCCGTACTTCCTACGCGACGCGTAAGCGCATGCTTTACACGTGCACGCGCGCGCGCGCGCACGTTACGCGGAAGTGTACGAGCGTGCCTGTAATGCGCATGTGCGCGTGCGCGTGTCTTCCGTACGCGCGTGCGTAGTTTTACTGTAAGCGCTCCGTAAGCGCTCCGTAAGCGTAACGTACGTGTACGGTTGGTCATGTGATCAAGAAACAACACTTTTGATTGGTTTAAACTACTTTCAGTTCTAGAACCTTCCTACACCACACCCATTCCCCTCATTATTGCTTGTGACCCCTTAGGAGAAGGAGCTGAATTGTCTTTGAGATACGATGGCAGAACAGCAGTCCTCTTCTGAGAGTGAGCCTGGTAGCAGCATCATCAGAGAGAGAAGGAGGAAACAAAAGACTTCTTTTGTATGGGAATATTTTACCTATCCAGAGGGGCAGAAAAAGGTAAATGCTCCTTTAGTCACCTGCTCACTTTGTGAGCGTGTCTTATCTAGAGGGAATCCAAGGAAGAAGTATTCCTTTGGAAATCACTCTATGGTTAGACACATTAAGGATAAACATCCCAGGACTTATGCTCGACATACTGGAGAAACATCTCCAGTAAGTCACCCGAGCACACCTGCAGAAGCTCAGCCGAGTACATCTTCAGCAGCTCAGCTGAGCCCTTCCTCTGCGGTGGGAGCATCACCCTCTTCTACTCCTCTGGATATAAACCCTCATTTTGGGAGGGTTACAATGAGGTGCACAAGATGTCATGGCCTAATTGTTCATGCGGAGACCAGTGTTTCCCTAATAAACAATAGGATAGACCAGCACATCTTTGGTCCTTGTTAATATTCCCATTCTTTCTTTCCTCTTTCCCTTTATGAACACAACGGTTCTTTTAAGAGCCAACCTTACCTCTTAACTTTTTTAAACATTTTTTAATCACTTTTTTTTTTTTTTTTTTTACCGTACGCGTACGGTACGCGCAATTTTTTTTTTTTTTTTAAAAACAAACATTTTTTAATCACCCTACAAGGTCCTTGAGGGACTACTACAGAAATGAGAAAAACATAGAGAAGAGCAGTGAAAAAAAGTGAGCATTAAAGTAAATGTGTGATAATTCCAGAAATTTCACACTTACCTGCCAATCAAAATAAGTTAATTAAAAATAAGTGATTTATTTAACTTTCTATAAAGAAGTTTATTTTTCATATTTTTCCTTTCTCAATCTGTAAAAAAAGAAAAAAGTATTAATATTTAACAATACATTTTAGAATACAGTGCACATATTTTCATATTTCAACAAACATTTTTTTGCCCTTTTTTTGCTGTTTTCAGAATATATTGCATTTCACTGTAAATCGTAAAAGCAATTGCATTCATCACTTAACAGCGGGCAAAAAAAAAAAACAATCTGAAAGATTGTTTAAACAAAGCCCAGAATCTCTTCTCACTAAAACATACCGTAATAGAAATGTAACATTTGCAATAAAAATCTCACCTAAGAACAATAACTAATTCCAATAAATATTGTCTGAAAATTCTGTTGCATAAGCATAATCACCAAAATAATTTGTGTCAAAGAAGTCCACAATGCAAATTATTACCTTTCCTTTAGGCCAAATGGTAATTTTTAAAATATTTTTTGATGACATTTCCAATGGTAATTCAATTAAATTGCAATAATGTTTTGCACAGATGTTGCAATTTCTGTCTAAAATTTTGGTTTCAGAACGAAATACATCTCTGACAACAATTCCTGTGTGCTCACAGACTCATGCTGTGATTCTAGGCAGAAAATGAAATTTGCTTGCCAATTTCAAAGCACACTTACTACTGTTTTCTGTGATTTTAGGCAAAAAAATGAAATGTGCTTGCCAATTTCAAACCACACTTACTACTGTTTTTTTCTGCAAGTGTTAAGTACTCTAACAGTTGCATACATTTTCATTACAGTTTTCAGATACAGAAAACAGCACATGTGCAAACAGCTTTTTGAGACCATGAACATGTGTGACCTTGGTGACTGACTACACTCCAGCAAAAGAAATCAGCCTTAGTGATGTTGAATGTATTAGCGTTACTCACTGCTACCTGAAACACCACTCACTTGTGAATACTAAGCATGATTCTACAGGATAAACTGCTGGGTGTGTGCTAAGAGTCTGCTTATGCAGACTGTGTATTTTCAGTTGCAAGAGACATATGCATGCATGCATCCATCACAGCATAAACATTGTAGTAATGTATGTAAAAGTACATGTGTGGCAAGGTTTAATTGCAGTTTTGTATATGAATGACCAAGCTCAGCAATTGCATGATGAGAAGCAAAATCTGCAATATCAATTTCAAATGTGTTAGCATTTGCCTCCCATTTGTGTCTTACTGATTTATGCTGAATGGAAACCATCATATTTACAAAAAGAAAGCTGCCCCTTTCCTACAAATGCCATTCTTACAGAACGGGACCATCACTATTAAAATGTCTGACAACAATTCCTGTGTGCACACAGACTCATGGGTTGATTCTAGGCACAAAACAGTATTCCTCAGTGATACCAGTACACCTTAACTTATGTTAAAAACACACTCCATAATATTTAAATAGTTAAAGACAGTTAAATATCTCCCAAACCACAACATGTAAAACATAACTTTTAAAGAAGAATCACAATTCTAATATTTATATAAAAAACCAACACATACATCCCCTCTCAAACTCATAACTCACCTTTTAAATTAGTTAGTTGAGAAAGAAATGTGGCACTCAAACAGCAGACTATCAGAGTCAGAATATCAGAGCTCTACACCTCTCTCCTCTCTCCAGAACCAGTAAATGGCAATGTTTCCCTCTCTTTTTTCACACATATACATGTTAATTACAAATCTCAGTGCTTCCCACTTTTTTTCAAATGAAATCACACATTTCTATTGGTTGAAAACTTCAACCCTTTTCCAAATGTACCCTTCCCCCAACTTGACTTCTGCCTGCTACCATAGCAACAGCTCATGGAACACTGCTGTGAGGAGAGAGGTCAGAAGTTCAGCACACAATGTTTCAAATCCAACGAGCAAGAGTGGTTCACTTGTCCAACCTAACAGCAAATCCAAACTAATCTTCTGTGGGAACACAATTTTCTGAACCAATACAAAACATGCTTCTAAAAATGTACACATACAGCCTACTTTTTACTGTAAAAAGATTTAAATCAGCCAATGAGTTCTTTTTATTTTAAAAAAATATGTATGCCTCCATTTTACAACTGTCTTTCATTTCATATTGCCATTCTACTGAAAGACACCTTCTGAGTGCATCCAGATCTCCTTGAAAGATGTTCACAGTGTGGATTGTAGGTCACAGCTATGTCTTCTGGAGTGAAAAGTATGCAGAAAACAGAGGTATGGTGAGAGACCTTGCTTTGCCAAATGTAGACATTAAATGGATTGGTCAGAGAGGGTTAAAGTGGCACCAATTATTGCCTTTGGTGAAAACCTTTCAACATCTCCCACAGCCTAACCTTATTATTGTGCACTGTGGTGGAAATGACCTAGGCACTTTAACGGGTGTAGGTCTGGAAATGCTTATTAAGGACACCTTTGTGCCATCGTATATTCTAACATATGCCAAAGGCAAAAGTGGAACTGGTCCAACCATATTTTGTCCGCAAATTGACAAAGCAAGAAAGCACGTCAATAAGTCTGTTTCTGCTTTCCACAGAGACTATGGTATGGGTTCTATATACCACAACAACTTGCGTTACAACATGCAAGACATTTATAGAGGAGACGGTGTACATTTCAATGATGAAGGCAACAGAGTCTTCCTCTTGAACTTTAGACTCTGCATCGGTACTTACTTATAGGTACCAAAAAACACTTCATAAACACAACGGCTCTTTTTAGAGCCCCCTAATATCTTAACACTTCAATTTGTTTTTTACTTCTATTTTTTTAATATTTTTTTTCTACCGTACACGTACAGTAAGCTTACCTTACGCGCACCACGTGATTTTTTTTTTTAATTTTAAATTTATTTTTCATACTTTTATGACCTTCTTGGACCCCCGGACAAACGCTAGGGGGTCTGCAACTCTCTTCGTTGCCTCCTTTCCACGTTCTCCTCCTTTGTTTATCAGTGTGAGACACACAAAATGGAGGCCGACACTTCCTGATTTCTACCGATTCGAATGTTTACAGTCATGTAACCACCAATCAGAATTAAGCTCGCGCACGGCACCGTACGCGTACGGTAAGCTTACCGTACGCGCTCGGAGCGCGCCTATAGATATATCTATTGATTCAAATGCTATTTTCTCAGCAAATACTGAACAAATTTACACCAGACCTAAAAAAGGCACATCCCTGACCTGAGGACTACCTCTCTGCCAAATTTCAAGTAATTCTGTTCAGCCGTTCAGGCTGTAGCTTGGACTAAAGGTCCTATGGAAAAATGCATGGGGAAAACACGTTTTGGGACCCCCCCTTTTTCTCAGCCCCCGCTTGACGAATCCCCCCAAGACTTTCAGGATAGGAGCGGAGCGGAGCGGAGCGCCCCACCTATTTTGAAAATTTCGCCAGGATTCGTCAATCGGCGCTAAAGTTATTCAAAATAGAATGTTGCGGATTTCCTATGGAAACACGGTCCTAACTATAACTACCTACTGGCGACCGCCAGTAGGTAATATATATATATATATATATATATATATATATATATATATATATATATATATATATCATCTACTGGCGGTCGCCAGTGGATAGTTATAGTTAGGACCTATTTTCCATAGGAAATCTGCAACATTCTATTGGGAATATCTTTGGCGCTGGTTGACGAATCTTCGCGAAATTCTCCAAACTTTTGGCCAGCTCCGCTCCGCTCTTACCCTGAAAGTTTTGTTGTGATTCATCAAGCGGGGGCCGAGAAAAAAGGGGGGTCCCAAAACACGTTTTCCCCTTGCAATTTCCCATAGGATCTGTTGTCGCAGCTACAGCCCGAACTGCTGAACGGAATTACACCAAATTTGGCACAGAGGTCGTCCTCAGTTCAGACTCGTGCCTTTTGCATAAATGGTGTAAATCTGTTCAGTAGTTCCTGAGAAAATTAGGGTAAAAAAGTTAGTGATATCTATAGGATCCGCGGACCCTTCAAGCACCGTAAGCGCACCCTCCCCGAACCGAGCCCGCACCCTCCAGATCGTGCGCTGAATGCTAATTGGCTGTCGAGCGAGTCTCTACATTCGAAACCATGAACTGTTGGTGGCCATTTTCTGCCTCGGTAGAAGCGAGGCTGAAGAAGCAAGGGGAATAAGTGTATAAAACATATAAAGGGGTCAGAGTGGAAATGCTCTGACCCTCTAGAGGGGCTTAGGGGATCCCAGAAGGACCCCCTGGGGCCCCCTTTTTAAAAAAAAAAAACGGCGATCCTATCGCGTTGGGTGCACGGATTCTCACGCGTTGGTTGCGCAGATCCACTGAATTTTTTTTAAAAAAAACAAGAAATCATTGGTTGTATGACTACTTTGTACACTGAAAGGTAGGGTGTATATTTTTGTTTTTTAAAGGTATGATTCTTATTGGTTAACAAATACAGATTGTAAGGAACATTATGGGGCCGATTCCGATCCTGGAAAAACCGGGTACAAACCGTCGGTCGGAGCGTTTTCTCCGTCCGACTCGTACCTGGGAAAAAAACCCTACAAACTTGCAAGTACGATTCGTACGGAAACACCATTTCCGTACGAATCGGAAAAAGACAGACCGACAGAAAAATACATACAAATGTGATCCGGGACACCGCGGACGTGACGTCCGGTCGGAGTTAGGCATGTTTTTACGTACCAGCAAGTACGATTCGTACCGACTGCAGTCTGGATGGGAATATTTTTACGGCACCCAAAAAGTGCCGGAAAAGCTAAGTACGCGGCGATGCGAGTTAATTAGGGGGCCCGGTACGTGCCGTACCCCCCCGCCCCTGTATATACAGAGCGTACCCCCCAGCCCCCTGTATGTACGGAGCGTACCACCCAGCACCCTGTATGTATGGAGCGTACCCCCCAGCACCCCGTATGTACGGAGCGTACCCCCCAGCACCCCGTATGTACGGAGCGTACCCCCCAGCCCCCCGTATGTACGGAGCGTACCCCCCAGCACCCCGTATGTACGGAGCATACCCCCCGCCCCCGTATGTACGGAGCATACCCCCCAGCACCCCGTATGTACGGAGCGTACCCCCCAGCCCCTGTATGTATGGAGCGTACCCCCCAGCCCCCCATATGTACGGAGCATACCCCCCAGCACCCCGTATGTACGGAGCGTACCCCCCAGCCCCCGTATGTACAGAGCGTACCCCCCAGCCCCTGTATGTATGGAGCGTACCCCCAGCACCCCATATGTACAGAGCATACCCCCACCCCCGTATGTACGGTGCGGCCCCCCAGCGTGTACGGGGGGGCTGGGGGGGTGTTCGGCGCGTACTGGCCACCTGTTTGGACATCTCCATGGTTGCTATGGGAGTTCGCTCCGGACGGTCTTTTTTCCATACAGTTGTACAATCGGACAGATGGGACGGATCGTACTTGCGCATTAGGACTTCAGTTTTCCCATTTGTACGTAAAAATGTCCGGGGACGTGTCGGAGACTTTTCCCGACCCGAGGACGTGTGGGGGAATTTTCCCAATGCGATTCGTATGGACTTTTTCCCATACGAATTGTACTTGCCAGTTTGTACGGGACTTGTACGATTCGGTCGGAAAAAAATCCAGAAACGATTCGTACGGGGAATATTTTTCCAGGATCGAAATTTGCCCCTATATATGATTAGCTGATATGTTGAAAAGTGAAGCACACTTCCTCTCTTGTGTAGGAACATTGTGTGCTGAACTTCTGACCTGTGTGCTCTGTGCAGTGTTCCATGACCTGTTTCTATGGTAACAGGCAGAAGGCAGATTGGGGGAAGGGTTGAAATGTATTTCAGTTGGGGATCTCTGACATATTATCGAAAGTCACATTATCAAACTACAAAAATTTCGCTACAAATATATCGACATCACAATTATCGAAATTGTATACTTAATTAAAAAACTACACTAATATCGACACAACAATATCGTAATACAACTATATCGATCACACAAAAATCGCACACATCAATATCGTAATATGTTATGCCTAGCAATGCTTGTTAGATGGGGTGAATGTTCTGTATGTAGTCATAATGTTCTGATGTCACGGGGTTCTGGAGAAGGACAGTTGGGACCTCGATGGCACTGGATGTGTGGAGCGGTGGCTCGTTGAACCTACAATTAAACTTGTTTTTTTTATAACAAGTCTTTGGACAATCCTATTATTCCAATAGGTTACAACATATTTTTTGCGACGAGCGGGCGAGCCATCGCAAGGGACAATACATCGTGAACTGTTTTTGGATCCGATCCGGTGTTCTGACACACGACAAGTCACGACGCGCTGCATGGTTGCAAGGCTGTGGTGTTATTGGACTAACGAATCAGAGTTGTCCTTCTCTAGAACAGCCGCGAAAAACTAACGCTGTCTTGAAGACACTCCAACGACACTGTTTCCAAAGTGGGGAGTTTTAACTCTTAGCGGGACAGTTGAGCGCAAGTAAGGACAACCGACGTGGCAGCTCCCGTGCCGGCGATTTCTAGAAAAAAGGAAGGAATACCTGGCTGTGAGGAGTTGACGCAGATCGGACAGTCAGAGAGCCGTTGGTGTGCCAGAGGTTGTTTCCCCGATGAGCGCTGAGGAGGAATGATGACGTACTAGATTTGTACGCAACGTATTGGTGGAAGCTTGGTGGGCAACAGCCTATCACGGGTGAAGACATTTCCGCAGCGACGTAGCAAACACGTCAGTTTCCTATGAGGAAGTCAAAGCATCTGTGAGGCGCCGAGTCCGCTTCTTTTTATTTCGTCTACGCCAAGACCGGATCAGCTGTCTAGGAGTATCGGCTGGTGACTGTGAACTCTTCCCTACTACACGCGAAGAGCGGATCACTCGTCTAGGAGGCAGTGGATGTCGTGCCTTCGAGGAGTTTGAAGGTCAAATGACTTTGGTACACTTCCGTTTTGGTCGTTCTTCACGAGTGTTTTGATCCATCCAGTTTTTTTACTTTGGTTTAATCTCTGGACTCCGTTTTGATTATTGACAAGTCTACTTGGCATGAACTGTTGAGCTGAATTCGCTAGGGGTACAGTGTATTTTCGTGACATTTTGTTTGGTGGGTTGGCTTTTCTTTTTGATTTGTGCACTACGTTGACGAGGAGTAGTTTTGAGTGGGTTGTCCAGTTTATTATAACTAGGATTGCAAGGGAGGAAGTTTGTGGATAGCACGATGCAAGCTGTAAATCCACCTCCCCCGTTCCTAGAAAGTCCGGGTGCGCCACCAATACAGTGGAGGCAATGGTTTGATGCGTTTGAGACTTATGTGGGGGCCATTGGAGCTTCGCGTTACAGAGCGGAAAGGAAAAAGTTTCTGCTATTAAATTCATTAGGTTTTGAGGGAAGAGAAGTTTACAAACATCTTAGTGTGTTGGTATTAGCTGAAGGTGAGGTTCTTGATGAATATCAAGAAGCTGTTAAGAAGCTAATTATTAAGTTTGACGTTGAGCCAAGTCTGGTTGTGTTAAGACACAAATTCTTTAAAAGAGCACAAGTACAAGGAGAAAATGTAGATACCTATTTAAGTGCGCTGAGAAAGTTGTGTGCTGAGTGTGATTTTGGTGAATACAAAGACCAGTTGGTAAGAGATCAATTCATCGCGCACTGTGCAGATAAACAGATACAACAAAAATTACTCACTATGGGGAACCCTAGTCTGGAGGAAATTATAAAAGTGGCAAAAAGTTTGGAGTTGGCACAAAACTCTATTAAAGAGTTGAGTAGTGGGTTGGTCACAAAAGATACTGTCAGAAGCTGTGTCGGAATTCCCACGGAGGCAGAACGCTGCTAGCTCCCAATGCCCACCTCCCGGAACGCACCGTAGAATACAATGGCTCCAGGCAGGGGGAAAGGGGAATGGGACAAGAAGAGACACTCAAGCTTTTCTGGACTCCTTTTTTTATTCTTGATATTGTTGTCTGGAGTACCTAATGCACAGAGGGAGAAATCACTTAACTCTTATTTACTCTAAATACCTGACTGCTTCGGTTCTCTCTTGTTGTTACCTTCCCTACCCAGGTTTGCTGGAGTTTGAGCTCCTCTTTGGATTCAGCTGACTACTTCTGGCATGTGTTTCTATCAACCTAATGCACAAAGAGATATTATTCAGTCAGGTGATTACCTATTCTCTCCTCAGGTCTCTTTACTCCTTCGCCTCCCCTTCTATTCTCTTACCTTGTGTAGTCTGACTGAATGATTATCAAGTGGGTTCTACTGCTAGCGAGGACTGCACTGCTCTTGGTGAATGGTGGGATGACCACTGAGTCTTAATGGACTATAGTTCTGCTTCTGGTGATGTGATCCACAGGCAATTCTTGGCTTTCAACGGGAAGCGCGCAAAAAGGTAAGTAAAAGGAAAGTTAGGAAGGAGAGAATAGGGAAGAACGCAAGCGGGGAGATTCGAAGGGGGGGAATACGCCAGGCAGCGTGGTCTCTTTACATTCAGCAAATGAGTACAAGAAGTTCTAGTCTTTAACGGTTGATCTTACTTGTTTCTGGAAGTCTGGACACGAATTCTTAAGCTCCCTAAAACTCGACGATTTCCCACCGGAGCAGGAAGGCTGCTAAGTTCTTCTTGGAGTATTACTGCTCCTATCACTCCTGGAAATTATTTATCTCTTCTCTCACTGAAGGCTCTCAGACGGACTGTGAAGGAATATTCCCATAATACTAGAACTCGGAATTTCACTCTTCACAATCCCTCTTCCTCAGCTTACGGAAGAATTCGCCACCGCATGTGACGCACACTTGAATTACTCAAATTCTACGGAGTGCACCCAAAACACAACTTCTCTCACAAAGCACAAAATTGAAGTGCGCATTAGAACGCTCTTCGCTGACGCACGAAACCTCGTATCTCGCGAGATCCCGTGCGTCAAACAGTACTTAGATAGTTCTGATGAGTCAAGCGGCCATCTTGAAATGGTGCGCTTAATCTCTAATAGGCATTTGTCCAAACGTTACAGCAGGAGGGTTTAACCGTCACTCGAGATCTTTTCTGATGCAAATTGAGGGTAGCGACGGTTTTTGCTTCCCTGACAGTACCCCCTCTCAAAGACCGATTTATCGGTCCTGGCTTTAGTGGGTAACGCAAATGAAATTGTTTGATTAGTCTTGGGGCATGCACATCTTCAGCAGGTACCCAGGTTCAATCTTCTGGCCCATAACCCTTCCAGTCAATTAAGTAGACTAACTTGCCTCTTTCCCTCTTAGAGTCTAATACCCCCTTTACCTCATATTCCAGGTGTTCTTTGATCTGCAAAGGGGGTGGTGGTCTGTCTACTCTGAGATTAGGAGCTGTCTTTTTTAAGAGGGACACATGAAAAACTGGGTGAATCCGCAACTGCTTGGGTAGCTTGAGTTTCAGGTAACTGGACCCAAAACTTGTTCGATAGGAAATGGGCCTAAAAATCGAGGCTGAAATTTTCGATTTCCCTTCAATCCAAGATGTCGGGAAGATAACCATACAGAATCTCCCTTCTGATAATGTGGGGCTTTTCTGCGATGTCGATCGGCTTGTTTCTTGTAACTTTCTTTTGCTTTCAACAGATTAGATTCCGCAGCCTTACGAGCAGAAGCCAAATCCATTAACAAGTTACTAACTGCTGGAACTTCAAAATCTCCCTGATTACAAAAGGGGTTTGGATGTCTCCCAAAATTTAAAAAGAATGGTGAGTAACCTGTTGAAACGTTCTTGGCATTGTTGTGTGCAAATTCCGCCATCCACAAAAAATCTGACCATTCACCACCCCGATCCAGAAGAAACAGACGCAGATACTGTTCTAGCTCTTGGTTTACTCTTTCAGTCTGGCCATCTGTCTCTGGGTGGTAGCTGGTAGAATGTCGGACTTCTACACCCAACCCTTGCATAAACGCCTTCCAAAAGTGGGATACAAATTGAGGGCCACGGTCTGAAATCAGGATCTTTGGAACCCCATGAATCTTTACAACATTTTCCCTGAAAAGCTTAGCCAACTCAGGGGCCGACGGAACTCCTTTGACTGGAATAAAGTGGCTCATCTTGGTGAAAGTGTCTACCACTACTAATACGGTATCATAACCCTTACTCTGAGGAAGATCTACAATCAGGTCTAACGTGACCGTATGCCAGGGATGTCTTGCTGTGGGTAACGGTTGCAAGAACCCCTGAGGAGCCTGTCTACTGGATTTCCCTCTGGCACAGAGCCCACAAGACTCCACATATCTCCTGATCCGAGACCTCATGTCTGGCCACCAAAAATAGCGCTGGATTAAATCAATTGTCTTTAGAGTTCCTTTATGGCCAGCTAAAGGTTGATCGTGACAGTCTCTTAAAACTTGTTCCTGAAGCTCTTCAGTGGGCAAATACAGAGCTCCCTGACGATAAGGCAAGGAATCCTTGATGACTCTTCCTTCCTCTTGACTTGCCCATTCGGCCATTTCCTCTGCGGACATCTGTCTGCTGATCTCTTCCTTATAGTTCGCAAAAGATAGTGTGCACACAATCTTAGTGTCTGGAATGATGGGTTGGGGAGTTACCACATGTTCTGTTCCTTCTGTCTGGATTCTGGACAAAGCATCCGCCTTCCCATTCCTACTCCCTGGGCGGTATGTGATCACAAAGTCAAAATCTGCGAAATAAAGGGACCGGCGCAACTGACGTGGAGTTAGTGTTTTTGCAGACTTAAGAAATTGAAGGTTCTTGTGGTCCGTGAACACTGTTATAGTGTGTCGAGCCCCGAGTAAATGGTGTCTCCACTCCGTGAACGCATCCTTCACTGCCAACAGCTCTTTTTCTGCGATGGTGTAATTAATTTCAGCTGGATTTAATTTCCGGGAATGATACGCCACGGGGTGCAGTTGTCCAGTGGATTTGTGCCGCTGAGACAGGACTCCACCTATTGCTTGATCGGAGGCATCTGCTTCCACAAAAAAGGGTTCACTAGGATCTGCATGCAGCAAGATGGGTGCCGAGGTAAAGCTGGTCTTCAGATATTCGAAGGCTTGTTCTGCCTCTGTGGTCCAACTGAACTTCACTCCTTTCTTGAGTAGTTTGGTGATGGGGATGATCTTTTGCGAGAATCCCTGGATAAACGGACGATAGAAGTTAGCAAATCCTAAGAATCGCTGAATCTCTTTGACATCTTTTGGCGATGGCCAGTCCACCACCGCTTGAACCTTCTTAGCATCCATCAAGATTCCTCCTGGGGATAAAACGAATCCCAAGAACTCCACCGTCTGCACACTAAAAGCACACTTCTCTAGTTTGACATAGAGCTGATGCTGACAAAGCCTTTCTAGAACCGCCTTGACGTGCCCAGGATGTTCTTAGGTATTCTTGGAATATATCAAGATGTCATCAAGATATATTACTGCCACCTTATCCACCAGATCTCCCATAATGTCATTAATAAAGTGCTGAAAAGCTGCCGGGGCATTGCATAGGCCAAAGGGCATTACCTGATATTCAAATAGCCCGTATTTGGTCCTAAAAGCGGTTTTCCATTTGTGCCCTTCCTTCATGCAAATTAAATGGTATGCCCCTCGAAGACCCAACTTAGTGAATATTTGAGCATCTTTAATCTGGTCGAGGAGAACGGAAATCAGTGGCAGCGGGTAACGGTTCTTGACAGTGACCCGATTGATAGCACGATAATCGATGCATGTCCTCAAGGAGCCTTCCTTCTTCGGAATGAAAAAGAGCGGAGAGGATACTGGAGACTGTGACGGTCTAATGAATCTGTTGGCTAAATAGCGATCTAGGTACTCCTTGAGATAGCCATTCTCTGCTTCTGTCAACGCATAGATTCGACTGCAGGGCAGCGCAGCTCCTGGTTCCAACTCAATGGTGCAGTCGTAAGAACGATGTGGCGGAAGTCGTTCCGCTTCCTTTTCACTGAAAACTTCTTGGAATTCTGCATATTCAGATGGAATGTCTAATGTGTCTATGACCCCAATTGATTCTCCACCAAACGATAACAAGGTGGCCATGGATGGTTCTGGAATCTTGGATGGGGAGTCGAAACAATGTTCAGAGCAGAAGATTGAATCCATATTGACTGTCCGATCTTCCCAATCTATCGTTGGATTATGTAATGTGAGCCAAGGAAGACCCAAAATTATCTGGAACTGAGGGGCATCAATCAAATTAAATTGAAGGATCTCATGATGACCATTTACCTGGATCAGTTCCACCAACTCAGTGTGATGCGTGATTGGGCCTGAAGATAGATCGGTCCCGTCTACAGCACGAACAGACTCCTTTTGTTCCTTGCGCACAGCCAAAATTCACATCCTTTTCGCATATTTGATGTCACAAAAATTGCCGGTAGCCCCTGAATCAATCATAATGGCCACACCACCAAATTCTTGATCTCGAAACTTCAAAGTCATTTGCAGAATTAAATGTGGCATCAGGGTCTGAAGGGTATTCATGACTTGATGAACTCCTGGAGTCTTATCTTCCATTTGCACCACCTGAGCGACTCCGCCTACAGATGGTTTTGAGAGTTTCCCTGATTCACTGTCTTCGGTCTTTTCGGACACTCTTTCACAAAGTGTCCAGGACCCCCGCAATACATGCATAATTTCTTTTGTCTTCTTAGTTCCTTTTCTTCCTTGCTTAAAGGCCCGCGAACAGATCCTATCTGCATGGGTTCACTTTCTGCAGCTCCTCCCGAACCCTTACTCGTATCCGACTTTGCTCTGTCAAACCGGGGAAGGTTCCAGCGAAACTCTCTTGTTTTCCTTTCTCCTCTTCTTTCCGAACTTCGAAAGTCAATTTCCAGAACTAAATCTACCAACTCAGAGAATTCTGTGGGTCTATTAGGAATCTGTGCCAGAGTATCCTTAATCTCATCTCGTAAACCCCGATAGAATAGGGCTGATCTTTTCTCCTCGGGCCAATTGGTTTCCACCAATAATTTATTAAATTGAGTTAGGTAAGTAAGAAGATCTCTGTTCCCTTGACGCAATTCTAACAACTCATTATCAGTGGCCTGTGAAATTCTGCGCCTATCAAAAATCCTAAGGAATTCTGTCTTGAAACGTTCAAAATCATATAGGAAGGGGTCATCTCTGGAAACTAAAGGCATGGCCCAATTCGCTGCATTACCCCCCAAATAGGATAAAATGAAGGCTACCCGTGACTGAGCATCAGGGAAAAGGGTGGAGCGACACATGAAGTGTAAAGAACATTGGGTTAGAAAGAGTTGAGCCTTTTGAGGGTCTCCATGAAATCTTTCGGGAGGGGCCAATGGAATCAAGGGGGAAACCGAATGAATTACCTGAGCTACAGTGTGTGGGTCTTGAGCTGGTTGGGCACTACCAGAAAAGGTCGAGGTTGGAAGTGTTCCAGTGGAGATCTCACTAACTCTCTGGGACAATTGTGTGGTTTCCTGTCGGGAAATTAGCAGTTCCTGTCTTAAATTCTTATTTTCTTCATTTAGGGCTCCTAATTCCCGCTGAATTCCCTCTAACATTTCCCCTAATGCCTTCAAACTAAAACCTTCAGCCATTCTGCCCAAGTGGGGAAATTAAGGCACTTCAATCTGTCAGAAGCTGTGTCGGAATTCCCACGGAGGCAGAACGCTGCTTGCTCCCAATGCCCACCTCCCGGAACGCACCGTAGAATACAATGGCTCCAGGCAGGGGGAAAGGGGAATGGGACAAGAAGAGACACTCGAGCTTTTCTGGACTCCTTTTTCTATTCTTGATATTGTTGTCTGGAGTACCTAATGCACAGAGGGAGAAATCACTTAACTCTTATTTACTCTAAATACCTGACTGCTTCGGTTCTCTCTTGTTGTTACCTTCCCTACCCAGGTTTGCTGGAGTTTGAGCTCCTCTTCGGATTCAGCTGACTACTTCTGGCATGTGTTTCTATCAACCTAATGCACAAAGAGATATTATTCAGTCAGGTGATTACCTATTCTCTCCTCAGGTGTCTTTACTCCTTCGCCTCCCCTTCTATTCTCTTACCTTGTGTAGTCTGACTGAATGATTATCAAGGGGGTTCTACTGCTAGCGAGGACTGCACTGCTCTTGGTGAATGGTGGGATGACCACTGAGTCTTAATGGACTATAGTTCTGCTTCTGGTGATGTGATCCACAGGCAATTCTTGGCTTTCAACGGGAAGCGCGCAAAAAGGTAAGTAAAAGGAAAGTTAGGAAGGAGAGAATAGGGAAGAACGCAAGCGGGGAGATTCGAAGGGGGGGAATACGCCAGGCAGCGTGGTCTCTTTACATTCAGCAAATGAGTACAAGAAGTTCTAGTCTTTAACGGTTGATCTTACTTGTTTCTGGAAGTCTGGACACGAATTCTTAAGCTCCCTAAAACTCGACGATTTCCCACCGGAGCAGGAAGGCTGCTAAGTTCTTCTTGGAGTATTACTGCTCCTATCACTCCTGGAAATTATTTATCTCTTCTCTCACTGAAGGATCTCAGACGGACTGTGAAGGAATATTCCCATAATACTACAACTCGGAATTTCACTCTTCACAATCCCTCTTCCGCAGCTTACGGAAGAATTCGCCACCGCATGTGACGCACACTTGAATTACTCAAATTTTACGGAGTGCACCCAAAACACAACTTCTCTCACAAAGGACAAAATTGAAGTGCGCATTAGAACGCTCTTCGCTGACGCACGAAACCTCGTATCTCGCGAGATCCCGTGCGTCAAACAGTACTTAGATAGTTCGGATGTATGACGTTACAACGCACACTATTACAACGCATGCACTTACAACGCATTTTTTACAACGCATAATCCATTACAACGCATGACATTACAACGCATGACACTACAACGCATTTTTAAAAAATACCTTTACAACGCACTACCATTACAACGCATACTACCTTTACAACGCGTACCATTACAACGCATAATATTAAATTACATTTAAGGTAAGTATTAGATAGTATAGGGGTAAAAATTACTATTCTAACTCCAGGGGGTGCAACAGTAGGGTAAGTGTTGGATAGTGTAGGGGTAAAAATTACTATTCTAACTCCAGGGGGTGCAACAGTAGGGTAAGTGTTGGATAGTGTAGGGGTAAAAATTACTATTCTAACTCCAGGGGGTGCAACAGTAGGGTAAGTGTTGGATAGTGTAGGGGTAAAAATTACTATTCTAACTCCAGGGGGTGCAACAGTAGGGTAAGTGTTGGATAGTGTAGGGGTAAAAATTACTATTCTAACTCCAGGGGGTGCAACAGTAGGGAAAGTGTTGGATAGTATAGGGGTAAAAATTACTATTCTAACTCTAGGGGGTGCATCAGTAGGGAAAGTGTTGGATAGTATAGGGGTAAAAATTACTATTCTAACTCCAGGGGGTGCATCAGTAGGGAAAGTGTTGGATAGTATAGGGGTAAAAATTACTATTCTAACTCCAGGGGGTGCATCAGTAGGGTAAGTGTTGGATAGTATAGGGGTAAAAATTACTATTCTAACTCCAGGGGGTGCATCAGTAGGGAAAGTGTTGGATAGTATAGGGGTAAAAATTACTATTCTAACTCCAGGGGGTGCATCAGTAGGGTAAGTGTTGGATAGTATAGGGGTAAAAATTACTATTCTAACTCCAGGGGGTGCATCAGTAGGGAAAGTGTTGGATAGTATAGGGGTAAAAATTACTATTCTAACTCCAGGGGGTGCATCAGTAGGGTAAGTGTTGGATAGTATAGGGGTAAAAATTACTATTCCAACTCCAGGGGGTGCATCAGTAGGGTAAGTGTTGGATAGTATAGTGTAATATTATGCGTTGTAATGGTATGCGTTGTAATGGTAGTATGCGTTGTAATGGAATGCGTTGTAATGGTAGTTTTTAAAAATGCGTTGTAGTGTCATGCGTTGTAATATCATGCGTTGTAATGGATTATGCGTTGTAAAAAATGCGTTGTAATGGTAGTACGTTGTAAAAGTTACGTTGTAAAGGTTGTTCCCCATATAGTTCTGATGAGTCAAGCGGCCATCTTGAAATGGTGCGCTTAATCTCTAATAGGCATTTGTCCAAACGTTACAGCAGGAGGGTTTAACCGTCACTCGAGATCTTTTCTGATGCAAATTGAGGGTAGCGACGGTTTTTGCTTCCCTGACAGATACAGTTAATGCGGTTGCAACCACTAGTGTTGTGGGGAACATGATTAGAAAGGATAAAAATCAATTCAAGGGCCCTTTCAAGAAAACCAATATGTGTTACCGTTGTGGGTATGCTCCGCATGGCAAGGACAATAGGTTTTGTCCCGGGAGAAATGCTAAGTGTCATAAGTGTGGCAGATTGGGACATCTCGCCAAGGTGTGTCAGTCAAACTTTCTGAAAAATGAGAAAGTGAAGAGTGTTGGCAAAGGCGAGAGTTTGGGTGAGAATGAGTTAGTCCAAGAGTTTCAGGATATGATTGTGACTGTAGTTGATGAGAGCGTTGTTTCTGGATAACCTGCAGCCTGTGTGGATCCATATGAGGAAATAAAGGTGGGTGATGTGACTTTGAACTTGTTGGTGGATTCGGGAGCACGTATCACTATGATTACCCATGATTTGTTTAAGAAGTCATGGGGTAACAGACCCTTGTTTCCACCAGATAGAGTGCCAGTCTCCTACGAAGGACGTAAGATAGATCTGGAGGGCTTTATAGAAGATGTGCTGGAGTTTAAGGGGCGCAAGATTCATGGTAAAATCTATGTGGCTGTGCGTGGTCTAAACATTCTAGGGTGGTTTCACCAAGGTTTGTTCGGCATGATATTGAGACCAGGGACGAGTGAACAGGTGTTGGTTGTGCAAGATTTTTTGGGTTCTGACAAGTTGGAAAGTGATTTTCCTGGTGTTTTTTCTGATTCTTTGGGAAAAATTAAAGGTTTCAGACACAAAATTAAGATTAAGGATAATGCCATCCCAGTTAAGCACAAGGTGAGGTCAGTGCCTTTTAGTCTTAGAGATGACCTTAAAGCAGAGTTGGACAGGCTAGAAAAATCAGGCATAATAGAGCCAATAGAATCTAGCTTATGGCTTAGTCCATTGGTGGTCGCACGTAAACGCAACGGCGAGATCTGTTTATGTGTAGATTTGAGGAGTCTCAACAAGGAAATTTGGGTGGACGCACATCCTCTACCTAAAATTGAGGATTTATTGGAGGAACTGAGAGGTGCTGAATGGTTTTCGAAAATTGATTTAGCGTCGGCATACCATCAGGTGTTGTTGGATGTGGACTCTCGACATTATACAGCTTTTAATTCACCTTTTGGGTCGTTCCAATTTTGTAGAATGCCTTTCGGGTTGGCGTCTGCAGCGTCTGTCTTCCAGAGAGTTATGCAATCTGTGTTACAAGAGGTGAAAGGGGTGGTGATCTTTCAGGATGCCGTTTTAATCTTCAGTAAGCATTTAGATGAACATGACAGAGTTCTTAGAGCTGTTTTAAGCATTTTTGAAGAAAAAGGGATTGTGGTTAAGAAAAGCAAATGTGAATTCTGGAAGAAGGAGATAGAGTTCTTAGGACACTTGGTCTCTGGTGTGGGTGTGAGTCCGAGGCCTGGATTGGTTAAGGCTGTTGTGGAGTGTCCCTGTCCCAAGAATAAAGACGAGCTGCGTTCCTTCTTGGGTTTATGTGAATTCTATTCGCGCTTTATCCCAGGGTATGCCGGTAAAATGAAAGCGCTTTCCAATATGTTGAGATCTAATGTCATGTTTGTGTGGGATGAGTTGTGTCAAGAAACCTTCGAGTTTGTCAAGGCTGAAATGACAAATGCGAAGTCTTTGAGGGCATACGATCCAATGATACCTTGTATCATTACGGTGGATGCCAGCAACTATGGTTTGGGGGCAGTTCTTACCCAAGTTGTGGGTAATGAGGAGGTCACCATCAGTTATGCGTCCAGGCTTTTGAGAGATGCTGAGGTCAATTATTCCGTTATTGAGAAGGAACTATTAGCATGTTTTTGGGCGTGTGAGAAGTTTAGAACGTATGTTTGGGGCAGGAAATTCCAGATTCACACTGACCATAAACCGTTGGTTTATATTTTAGGGGGTGAGCGAGTAAAGTACGCAACTCCCAGAATTGCGCGTTTGACCACAAAGTTGTTACAGTATAATTTTGTCACAAAGCATATACCTGGAAAACAGAATGTCAGGGCAGATATGTTGTCTAGACTGCCTTTGAGTGATGATGACCCGTTAGATCTGGAAGAGGATAAAGAGGATTGTTTTATTGCGGTGGTAGATGCAGTTGACAACAAGGCTTGTAGTGAGATGGAATGGAATGTGGCAGTGAAAGCTGATCAGTGTTTGGACAGGGTGAAAGAGTTCATTGTAAAGGGATGGCCACGTGAAAAATGTGTAAGTCAGGAAATTCAACCTTTTTGGAAGGTTTCTGAAGAGCTGTCTATTGAAGATGGTGTGATTATGAGGGATGGCAGGTGTGTTCCTCCTTCAGGTATTCGTTCCAAGCTCATAGATTGTGCGCATGATGGCCATCTGGGGGCAACCATGACGAAAAGGCGCCTTAGATTGCATTATTGGTGGCCTTCTATGGATAAAGATATTGAAGAGAGTGTGAAGTTGTGTGGTGTATGTAGTGGTGCGGAAAAGAAACTGAGAGTTGTTACACCTCCACTTCAACCTATTGATTTTCCCATGAGACCGTGGTCGAAAGTGGGGATAGATCTAGTTGGTCCTTTCAACTTCCTTCCGTACAATCTTCTTTTTGCCTTCGTGTTAATGGATTTCCATAGCAAATGGCCGGAGGTAAAGTTTTGTGCTACTCCCACTGCAAATAATGATATTTTGTTTCTCAAAGAAATTTTCATGAGAGAGGGTTTCCCGGAGGTCATTGTGTCTGACAATGGTGTGCAATTTGTAAGCCAGGACATGGAAGATTTTCTGAAGGAGTCAGGAGTAAAACATTTAAAGAGCTCAGTTGGGCATCCACAGACCAATGGATTGGTGGAGAGAATGAACAGGGTCGTAGGAGATTGTATCAAATGGGCAAAGCAGAACTGTCTTGATATTGAAGGTGCGGTGAGATCTATGTTGTGGTTCTATCGCACGACACCTCATTCTCTTACCAAAATTGCTCCTTTTGTGTCCTTAAAGGGGAGAATTCCTACTTCTGCCTTGTATCCTGCTTGGTTGTTGAGGACTGTGGCCAGCAAGGTGTCCTCTAATATTGATCAGGATGCTTTGGAGTTACGTGTGAAGGATGCTCAGAAGAAGATGGCTGACAGATATAATATTAAGAATTCTGTCAAGTTGGTTGGGATTAATCCTGGGGATCTGGTTCGAATTAAAAGCCCGAGGTTTGTCAGTAAGGGTGGAAAGAATTTTGGTGAACCGGTTTGTGTGGAGAGAGTGTGTGGAGGTGCAGTTATGGTTGAAGGGGGTCACTGGTGGAACTTGAGCAAAGTTGTCAAGCTTCAACCCGATGTTGGCGCTTCTCCTTCAATAGATTCTAGTCCTACTGGAGGAAGCAGTGTGTTGTGTAAGGGGCCCAGAAGGTCCACACGTGTTAAGCAACTGCCGTGGAAATTGCGGTAATGGGAACAATGATTTGTGGAATAGTTAATTCGTCATTTGTACGGTATTATTTTAATTCGTCATTTGTACGGTATTATTTTTGCTTTTTGATTTGTTTATTTGTTATTGTGTTTTGTGTGTTTTTGTTTTTGTTTGTTTCAAAAAGAGGTAATATGTTATGCCTAGCAATGCTTGTTAGATGGGGTGAATGTTCTGTATGTAGTCATAATGTTCTGATGTCACGGGGTTCTGGAGAAGGACAGTTGGGACCTCGATGGCACTGGATGTGTGGAGCGGTGGCTCGTTGAACCTACAATTAAACTTGTTTTTTTATAACAAGTCTTTGGACAATCCTATTATTCCAATAGGTTACAACACAATCCTAAATATCGACATAAATAAATAAATATAACACATGTAAGAAATATCGATAGCCAAAATATAGACATCAATAATATCGTTTTTTTACATACATCGTCTATTCTAATACAAGTAAAACCAATACTTAAAACAACATAAATACTATACTTTCCTAAAACATACATTTTCCAATTATATTCAACTTAAACATAAACATAAAATATATAACAATATAAATATTTACCAACATAATTAAAAAAATCCGAAATAATTATCAAATAAACATTTCAAACACATTCTAAATAATTAATACACAATATAAACAATCATTTTCTACATAATTAATTAAAACTCCTGTAAAACAAAATATACTCTTACTTCGCATTTTCCATTAAAGGAAACCAATTAAATAAAAAAAATTCAAAACATCCAATAGAAAGACCACATACAGAAAGCAACCAATCACCTTCAAGAAACTATTTAAAGTGCACTATATAAACCAATTAAAACAAGTCTTCTACTGTGCCTTAAACTAAAGCATTGAAAGAAGAAGAAACTCTGCTAAACAGAAGAAACCTAAATCCTACTACACTTCTAAAAACGTAAGTAAATTACCTTTTCTGACTAAACCACCAAATTAAACTAAAACACTAATTTCTCTTTACTCAAAAAACTAACTAACTTATATATTTCATCTCTTTATGTTTCTACTACAGATATTACTCTAAACAGCTAAAGAAAAGATTGAACATTGCCAAAAAAGACTCACAAAAAAAGTAAGTATACTATCTAAATACTTTCTCAAATATTAATTAAATCCAACTCAAACCCCAAAACATCCTAAACCACAAAACAAATCCATGTTCTCTTTTTTAAGTTTTTAATAACCTGTATAAATTAAAACCTATAGTCTATACCAAACAGCAATACCACCCCACTTAAAAAAATAAAACAACCAAAACAATATATTTTCTTTAACTTTCAGAGACTACATCCACTAAACAGCATTTTGTCTACAAAGAACATCTTCATTCAAATACAACAAAAAACACTTGGTAAGTATATATAAAAAAATTCTTTTTTTCTATTTTCATTTAAATATATAAAGTATATTGCATATATTTTCATATACATTTTTTCCAGATTTCTTACACATCACAATGACAGAAGAAGCCCAATTTATATCATCGCAGAAAGGAAAATTCCTATTGTGTTACATGGGTTACACATACACCCAAGAAAAGCAGACTGAACGAAAAGTGAACTGGAAGTGTTCAAAATATTATTCAAACAAATTCTATGGACGAGCAACAACAAGAGAAACAACTGTACTATATACTAGAGAGCATAATCATCCACCCAATCTCTCTGAAATAGAAGTAAGATCAACCCTTGAAAATATAAAAGAATTAAGCACTGGTTCACAAACTGCTACAAGTGTTATCCTAAAAGAAATATTACCTAGAGTGCCCAAAGAAGCAAGAGGCCAATTACCATCAATTGCTTCTATAAAAAGAACAATTGCTAGGACCAAAAAATCAACCACAACAACAATACCATCACCTAAAACTTTTCAAGATATCATCATTCCACCAGAATTAACTATCACCCACAATAATGAACCTTTTATTTTTTTTGATAACAAAAGTACAGAAAAAAGAATAATAATGTTTGCTACTGCAAACAATATAACTAAACTCCAAAAATGCCAAACATGGATGATGGATGGCACCTTTACAATATGCCCAAAACCATTCTACCAGCTTTACACAATACACGGTAAATATCACAACACTTGCATACCTTTAATCTATGCACTATTACCTAACAAACAAAACACAACATATAATGAAATGCTAGGAAAAATAAAACAAGAATCAAACAATTTTTCCCCTCAAAGAATTATCATAGACTTTGAGCAAGCCATGATAAATTCCATTCTAAAACTGTAACCCCATACATCTATCCAAGGATGTTACTTCCATCTAAACCAATGTCTATGGAGACATTTACAAAAATCTTCACTAAGTGTAGAATATGCCACAAACATAACTTTTGCACATCAAATAAAACTTCTAACAGCCCTAGCTTATGTACCAACCACAGATGTTGCAGAACATTACAATCTTTTATTAGAAAGTCAATTCTACAAGCAAAATGAACTAAAGTTATCTCCCCTCTTAGATTATTTTGAGGATACCTGGGTTGGGAGACTACACAGATCAGGCCATAGACGTCAGCCAAAGTTCCAAATACCTTGGTGGAATGTATATCTAAGTACACTCAACCAACAAGCCAAAACTAACAACGCAGTCGAGGGCTGGCATAATGCATTCCTAACTTCTACTGGAAGAACAACTCCAACACTAGAAAAACTACTAATTTCCATACAAAAGGAACAAAGAATCCAAGAATTAAGAATGCAACAATCTGTCCTACAATTAAAACCAAAACAATCTAGACAAACTACTCAAATGTATAATTACCTACAACAACAGGTACAGCTATACCCATCCACAAGAGGACTTGAGTACTTAAATATAATAGCTAAAACTCTCTTCTAAACCATTTGAAAAAAGTAACCCACAATTCTACTAAAACAACTATCACAACATAAAGAAATCACTTTATTATATCAAATAATTAATTATTTTGTGTAAAATATATAAATAATTTATATATACATATAATTAGACAACATAATTAAACAAAACAAGTACACAACAACAATAATAAAAATACAATATTTTCCCACCCACAATTAAAATATTTGAATCAACTTACCTGTCTAGTTGCTGCAATACAATAATGACATTTCTTCCAAATAAATCCATGTAGTTCAAAATCCATAGATATCAAAAATAAACAACTGTTTTTCGAAAAAATCGTCTCGGCCAAAAAACGACAATCCAATAACCATAAAAATCCCGAAAAATATTAAAAATATAAATAACCTCTCCTGGAAACCCGAACAATAAAGGAAGTGTAAAATAAATATTAGTAAACACAACTAATACACACTTCCTTTAAAAAAAAAATGTTGTTTCAAAGAGACGAAAATATCTTCTCCGTAAAACCTACAAAAGAGAAACAAACATTCCCACCCACACACAAACACACATAATGCATCTAAACACATCACTAAAAACATTATTCAAACACTTTAAAACTTTAACACACCTAAATAACAAAACACTAACAAAGCCACAAACACAGAACACAACGTAAATTATAAAACCGTATACTAACTATTACTAACACCCTAACTTCTAAAACATTACTCCATACACACTTATTACAACATGATTACTTCCAGAAAACACTTAAACTATTTAATAATAAAGAAAATAACTCTTACCTTCTCAAACGCGAAACAGCTCCAAACCGCGACCTGGATTCTACCAAAATAACCCACAACAACAGCGAGCGGTTACTAAATAAAAGCCCCAAACAAACATAACAACTAAAAAAAACCAAATAAATATCCAAACTATTTATTTAACATTACACATTACTTTAAAAATTATTAACAAAATTGAATAAAATACTAAAAAAGAATACCTATTTATTTTATATAGGTGAACATTCTTTCAAATTATTTACCTGATAATAATAAATATAATAAATTAATTATATTTACTAATATAATAATAAAAATGTATATATTACAAAAAAATGTTATAAACATGATATAATTAATATATTGTATCTAGAACATACCAGAACAAAAAATAAAATGAACTACTGTTATAACATGTAACAATGATCAATATTAATTATCTAATATTAATATTAATAATTAAAATATATTAATCATATATTTCAAAACATACAATTTCTTATAATTTCAAATAAAGTTTACAAATACTTACAGTATACAATATAAATCAAAAAATGTTAAACAGCTGTAAAAATAAAAAAAAGTCTTTTTATTTATTTTTCTGTTAATATATTAATGTCCAAAATATACATTACAAAAATAGATATCCATTATATTATATTTCTTACAATAATACAAATGTAAAATACTAATTATTTTATTACATGTTTATTTCAATGATTTAGGTGTCGATTCCGATCCTGTAAAACCCGTGTACGAATAGTCGGACGGAGCGTTTTTGCCGTCCGAATGGCACCCGGGAAAAACACCTTACAAACTCGCAAGTACGATTTGCACAGACACACCAATTCCGGGCGAGTCGGAAAAAACACCGACCGGCAAAAATCGTACATACGAATCACCGTCAGGACGGCACACATGTGACGTCCGGACGGAGTCAGGCAGCGTTTCACGGACCAGCAAGTACGATTCGTGCTGATGTCACTCCGCACGCAGCAGTGTTTACGGGAGCCAAAAACTGCCAGGAAAGTGAGGACGCCGCGAACAAGGAGCCCCGGCACGCCAGGGACAGCGATGGACCCCAACCAACGCGTCGTTCCGGCCCTCATAGCCTACCACCTCGTATACAGAAACCGACGCATACGCCGCAGAAGGTCAGAACAACCCCCATGGGCAAAGGGGGGGGGTGTGTGTGCAAGGGCCAGGAATCACAACCCACACCCCACAAATAACTACAACAGCATGCACAGCAATTGCCACCATGGACTTGTCACTTCGGGGGGCGTGTCCACCAATCTCACGTCCCGCCACAACGGAAGTGGACGTGGACGCGTACCCGTCACCACCACAATGGTGGCACGGCACATACCATGCCCACCCCTACGTCACACGAACTATGCCGGTACGGCCGCACCCACGTCCCAAAGGCATGTGAACGGGCCGCACCCCCAAAGTTGGGGCGCCCCAGGGGCACTGGTCCCACCCAGGCCAACAGTGCGTGGTGACGGCACAAACCACACCCACCCCTACGTCACACGAACTACGCTGGTACGGCCGCACCCACGTCCCAAAGGCATGTGAACGGGCCGCACCCCCAAAGTTGGGGTGCCCCAGGGGCACGGGCCCCACCCAGGCCATCAGCGCGTGGTGACGGCACATACCACGACAGTGGACAGATACACACGGGTGTGTGCCTATCACTCCCAGCTTTGCCCAGACAGAAGAGGGGTGGGTGCAGAGTCCCCCCAGCAGTGCCCAGACACAGGAGGGGTGGGTGCCTATCACTCCCAGCAGTGCCCAGACACAGGAGGGGTGGGTGCAGAGTCCCCCCAGCAGTGCCCAGACACAGGAGGGGTGGGTGCAGAGTCCCCCCAGCAGTGCCCAGACAGAGGAGGGGTGGGTGCAGAGTCCCCCCAGCAGTGCCCAGACACAGGAGGGGTGGGTGCAGAGTCCCCCCAGCAGTGCCCAGACAGAAGAGGGGTGGGTGCAGAGTCCCCCCAGCAGTGCCCAGACACAGGAGGGGTGGGTGCCTATCACTCCCAGCAGTGCCCTGACACAGGAGGGGTGGGTGCAGAGTCCCCCCAGCAGTGCCCAGACAGAGGAGGGGTGGGTGCAGAGTCCCCCCAGCAGTGCCCAGACAGAGGAGGGGTGGGTGCAGAGTCCTCCCAGCAGTGCCCAGACACAGGAGGGGTGGGTGCAGAGTCCCCCCAGCAGTGCCCAGACAGAGGAGGGGTGGGTGCAGAGTCCCCCCAGCAGTGCCCAGACAGAGGAGGGGTGGGTGCAGAGTCCCCCCAGCAGTGCCCAGACAGAGGAGGGGTGGGTGCAGAGTCCTCCCAGCAGTGCCCAGACAGAGGATTTACCACCAATTACCACAGCTCCATGGGTGAATGTACGTATCCCTAACTCAGGACAATGACGATAGTGCCATAACAACACATCACTGACAGCAGTGTCCCACTCCCAGGAGGATGGTCGGCCTACCCCCACTGCATGACACACCACATGTGGGTGTGAGGACAAATTACACATACATACCCACCCCTGGCTGAGGCAGCACAATACACACACTGAGATTGTGCCACAAGACTGCACCCTCATGTCAAACACCACTAAACAATGCGAGCCAAAGGGAACACACACTGTCACGCATAGTCCACGAATGAGAATAATGCACAGGTGCCGGGGCAGCCAACAAGCACATGCCCCTCATGGAAGTGAAAGGGTGGAGTACACACAGATACAATGCCCACAATTGTCAGGCAGGTGCCCAAATACTCTGCAGAACACGCAACACATGTGTGTGAGGCAGGGAGTACAGACATGCAAAGTGCGTAAAACGGAAAATGTCCACATGAAGTCATGTCAACATACGCAATACACAAGTACAGTGACCAGCAAGGATGCCACAAATGATGCAGGTGGAGACATTGCAGAGCATCCATGGCCAAAGTCGAAGGGATGTGTCACACACTGAGGCAATGTTGACACAGCTCAGCACAACAATTGGGATACACCATGCAGGGAAGATGACAGGTGCCACAGAGGAAGGAACACACCATGGGACAATGTCACAATGCAGTAAGAGCCAACATGACCGACGAATATATGCAGACACCATGTGATGGCATGCAGATACCAGGGTCCACCCCATGAGCAGGACACAACAACATTTACCAGACACTCAACATATCATCACCACCCCAACCCAGGGATCAGCAGCACCAGCAGCAACAGCAGAATAGAAATAGTGTGCAAACGAGAAAATAACAACCACATACAGCATCTCGAAGGAAAGTAGCCACAGTACACCATTCCACAAGCCCATAGGCCACACCAGATGCGAAGCACCGGGGGGGGACAAGTAGGGACGCGTCTCCCCAGGCTCGCCTGCACAATACACTGTACCATATTAGCCACAAAAGTGGGGGCATCATGTGGGGGGAAGAACCAGGCACCGCAGGGACAGGAGGGGCACGGGTAGGTGTCATGGCTGCAATGACGGACGACCCCACCACAGGTGGTGCGGTGCCTGGCACGAAGGAGACATGTTTGGCGTACCACAAACTCCCCTCAGAACCCAGAACCCCACATCCGACTAGCTAAGTGTCCCATTCGATATCCGAGGTTGGGCCCGGCAGTCCCAATGTATAGACAAGGCCGAACTAGCGACTTACAACATCCCCATGAATGGTGTGAATCATACATAGCTGTGCATCAGATCAGTCCACAACAGAATAGACACAGACAAGGTAAAGTTTAATGAGTGGAAACAATGAACCTCGCATCCTAAGATGCAGGACTGTGGCCAACATAAGCATACAAATGGTCAAGGCCAGAAACATCTGCATAGTTGCAATATCATAGACATTGAAAGGAGCAATCTTAAGAAACTGACAGTGGAAACAGCAATCTTCCTGTTGTCAGTAAACTAATAGTAGTATCATTCGACTAATAGCAGGTCTCTAAGCTAGAACGGGGGACCCCCCACCGTACAGATCAGCTCAGTGGTATCACATCACAGGATCATCTAGTCCCATCTCCTGCAAAAGCCTCCATCCATTAGGGGCGCTCATTCGAGAACGCAGAGTTCAAGTTTGATAGAACGGAACGAAGGGCATGAACTGGAAGTCCATAGAAGGGAAGCGAAAAAGTCTGAAAAGAAATGTCAAACCTGAACGATGTTGCAGGGAAAACAACCATGTGAAAGGGGAGGAAAATATCACATTGACCGATGCACTATGAAATGAGCAGGGCTACAGTTCATCCATCAAGGCATGGGCACTATAAGTTGCAACAGCTTCCAAGAGGAAATCATCTGCACGTTCCGAAAAATTGTCTGCCATCCAGTTAAGCAGGGTGAAAGAACACACGTGTTCCTCAACAATCGGCCCGTCCAGCATAACTTGTGGACAACAGGTGGGGACATCAAGATAACTCCTGCTTAAGAACTCATTTGCTGCTGTTCGGATGTCCCAATTCCCCAGGACTCCATGTGCAGCAGCACAGGCCATGACACTGACGCCAGAACAGTCCAACTCATGAGCCACTAAGGGGCACATCAGTCCATCCAAATCCGGGTCAGGAGGCACCGAGTTACACAGGCACACATCCAGAGCCCATTCGAATGGACAGTCTAGGCAATGAAAGACAGGTTGCACGCAGGGAAAGAAGGGAAACCGGAAGGACAATCCATAGGCACTGCTTAAGGTTGGCAGAGGTAGAGTGCCGTATAATTCAAGCATCATGTTCCGAAGATGGAGCAGCCGGTGCATGCTGTCTTGTAACGTAAGAGGTGAAGCCACAGCGTAGTACGCTGAGCTATTATGGCACCCCAGCTACGAGGGCGACAAGCAAAGGGACACCTCCGAAGACGGTAGACAAAAGCGAATGATGAAATGCGAGGAGCACACCAAACAGAGTTTGAAAGGAGGTCACGAGGCCGGAGACCACAATGTTAAAAAAACAGCCAGGCCACCTGTTGACGAGGCATGAAAGATAGTCTGAATCCGAGTACAAAATATGTAGTGGGAGATCAGTGTTAATAAGCCTCTTGCACCTCTGTGGGCGTGTGATCTCCGTGAAGGCCAAATGTTTCTCGGGAAGAAGTCAACACGACTTGTGTTTGAGACAATGGAGCCCTTATACTGCTCATCTTGTTGCACTCCGCGTTCAAGGTTGCAATGGGAGGCCAGATGGATACATCCAGCCGGACATGAGGGGGTGGGAAAAGCCGAAATGACAGAAAACCACTCGTAGTGATACAGTCACGATCTCAGGAATTGCCGGAAGCATCCCACAGCAAGCTACTGCATTGAATAGCACATAGTTGCCGTTAGCAAGCAGCGCACAAGATGGGGTCATGACTGGCACACGCATCCACTTCAGTATACGAGCTACGTCATGAGCGTGCATGTAAGAAGCACCATGCACTTGCGAGACAAGGACTATTCTGCATAGTCTCAATGTATGTGTCATCATACCTGACATGTCCTCCTTCCTGCCAAGGTGTGTGGACTGTCCTGTTTCAAGGACATGCGACCTGTGCCTCTAGTGTCCCGCAACCGGTCTGTGTGATAATACATCCTTTTAATGCACATATGTGGATGTCTGTCACCCCTGTCATGCGTCAGCCTCTTCACTTACACTGGCCCACAGCTAGTTCCATGTCATGTCATGTTGACCTTGCGCACCCACGTGTGTAGCTGACTGTTGTTAGGGGTGTTACCTGGCTGGCGTACGAGTCCTGGATGCATTGCACAGTACAGACTCTGTATGTAGCATATGTGCATTAGCTGTTGAACATGTGCTCAGTTCACTGACAGTGGTGTACTGCTGTACTCAATCTTCGTTATTCCTTCCAAATTTCTGCAGGGCACCGCCTCTCCCCCGACCAATGCCAGACTTGGCTGCCATGAGAGAACGTGACTGTATACGCCGCTACCGCTTCACCCAACCGTTGATTGACGACTTGACCACAAGGCTCGAGCAACACCTCCAACCGCGACACAGGTATCCTACTGCACTGCCACCCAAGATGAAGGTGATGGCAGCCCTACATTTCTTTGCCACTGGTACGTTTCAATTGACTATAGCTGATGTAGGTGGCATGTCCCAGACCATGTTCAGCCGTGTCCTGCATGATGTGTTAGAGGCCATGTTGGTACACCTTGATGAATTCATTGCGTTTCCAACTTGTGAGCAGTTGACAGGTGTCAAGGGTGAGTTCTATGCCCTGGGAGGGATGCCCCATGTCATTGGGGCCATTGATGGGACACATGTGGCTTTGGTGCCATCACACGCACAGGAGGTAGCCTTCCGTAACCGCAAGCATTACCACTCCATCAATGCCCTTGTGGTATGTCTTGCCAACATGATGATATCCCATGTCTGTTCACGTTTTCCAGGATCAGCACACGATGCATACATCATGAGGCGTAGCAGGGTGCCCGAAATGATGCTGCAGCTGCGCAACGAACGTGCATGTCTTGTTGGTGGGTATGATCTGTTAGTCCTGTATTTAGCCGTTTCTTCATGTCTTACTGCTTCACCTGACCCACTTCTGTCCATGATGTTTCCATGTAGGGGACGCTGGCTATCCCAACATGCCATGGCTGATGATGCCTCTCCGCAACCCCAGAACAGCCGCCGAACACCGGTACAACGACATCCATGGGCAGACGAGGCGCGTGATTGAAAGGACGTTTGGACTCCTGAAGAGCAGATTCAGGTGCCTCCACAAGACCGGCGGCGCCCTCCCGTATGCCCCGGCGAAGGTCTGCAAAATCTTCCTTGTGTGCTGCATGATGCACAACATGGCAGTGGAGAAGGCCGTGCCACTCATCCTGGATCCTGATGAGCAAGATCATCCACCCGTGGAGGATGAAGGGCTTGGGCACGGGGCAAGTGAGGATGAGGATGAGGATGAGGACATCCGGAGTCAGCTGATCCGCAACTTCTTCTCATAATGGTGAGTTCCCGTGTCTGAGTGTGCACGCCTAGTGCCTTGTGTGGCATGTGTTGCAATGTGTGTGTCGAGCTGACTGTGTGCCAAGTTACTTTGAGGTGTGTCCTGATGTGTCATACAAGTGCAAATGTCATTCCCCATATTTGTGCAGGTGCACTAAATTCATGATTCCCATGGTGACAACATCAATCCTGTAGGGTGCATGTACATGTGTGCGGATTACTAGCTTCTCGCTGACTTGTTGTGTGTCTGTCCTCCCCAGGTTCCTGCGGCTGTCGTCTGCTCATGTCATGATTGCACTCCTGCTATTCCTCATGATTTTTCCAACGTGTGCTGGATCAGAGTTACATGCACAGAGATTTTGAGAAGTCTTATTTGGTAAGGAGTGCAGCAAGGCCTTTTGTGGGTGGTAAGAGTATGTGATATGTGGGTACTGCTCCTGTGCATGTTGTGTTACCATGCATACATGTCGACTCACCATGGGCCACGTGACGTGTTGCATGGCCCCCATTACTTGATTGTCAACCTTCCTGACAGTCATCTGTCATGGATTGTGGATTCTGATGAAGGCATCAATGTGTGTCTAACGTCCCTCAGGTACATACGGGATGGGCATGCTGGACATGGTGTGGGACATGCCCATATGAGGCTCAATGTAGAATTGTAGACTCGCCGTGTGCAGCAAGGGGTGTGAGGTCAACCCCTTCACTTGTGTGCCAGCTCAGTAGGAATTACCACATCTGTGTGTTGCAGGGGGTGTCCAGTGTGGGTCACACATGTTCAGCCGAATGACCTGTGATTCTGTTCCAATGGATGCAACTCCATTAGTGTGAGGCTGAGTAATAAAGGTGTTTGTCATACTCCAAGGTGCCTCGTCTCTGTCAATGCTGGTCTCTTTCCACTTGGCATGCGGCATCTCTGGCACACTTGCTGTAGATAATGCATAGGAGTCCTTGTGTAGTTTAGCGACTTGCATGCAGTTGCTCATGGATTTGGCTCCCTATTGGGCATGTAGTACATGGTCGTTTATGTTTTTTAGCGAGGTCAACCACACAATGGGCCATCACCAGTTGCTGAGGGTGTGTCTCCAGTGCGCAGGTCGAGCTTCAGTTTCCTGATCCTGTGTAATGGTTATTTGGGGATTGGGCATGCATTGTCTCTGGGTGTGCCATGTGACACCAGACACTCCTCATTTTACACACGCACCTGTTGCAGTTGCCCTTCTGACATCCTAGTGTTTGTGTGCAAGATGGGCCATTTGGCAGGGGGATGGCGCCTGCTGCTGCAGGCCCTGCACAGGCACACAGTGGCCACACTCACAAGATGATGTGCATCATGTTTTGCTCACTCACATTTGCCATGCTAGTCCACAGCATCTGTACCTCATGCACATGATCCTCAGATAGATCCACTCCAAGTTACGACAGGCCATCCCCCAGGTCCATGACGACATCCTTACTCATATACTGCCCTGCCCTCTACGGAGCAGGTACATCCACACTCCTAGGACACTGGTCCACTTCCAGGGAGCATCTGCACACCTCAGCTTCTACGCCCTGCGCCCCACCCACCTTACCGTCCACCATAGCTGGCTGCAATGGATCACTGTCTGCTGCAGGATGTCCTCCGCACACCCCACCCACACTCAGGAGGCAGTCCACAAACCCGACCCCACACCAACCTTGTACGTCTGTCATCCTAGATCCCGTTGGGCCATATCCGTACAGCCAACCTTTCCCTGGCCCCCGTTCTTCTCATCCACCGTACTCCAGCATACAGGACATAGTTCTCCCACCTGGCAACACATACCTGGGACTCCCTCCCTGGGTACCTCCACATGGGCCATGGCCTCTATGCCTTGATGATGATCTCCCAAATAGTTCTGTCCGCACAGTTTAGCAAGCACCCCCTCAGCAGCCAGGGGCCATCACAGGTGAGTGTGGTGCTCCATGCCTACATTGACTGATACATGTGACCCATGTGTGTCCTGTACCAGACTCTGTTCCCAGGGGATGGATGGCTGGAGTTGGTTCAACACTCACGCATGGTTAGACATTTCCAGACACATATGTCGTAGAATGATGCAAAATGACAGCAACATCCCATGTGCAGAACAATGTGACTTTATTTTTGGTGGGGTGAGTCTTTTGGTGGATGTGCTAAGGTGCACTACCGGGGGAATAGAATCCAAAGTTCACTTGGGGAGATGGCATCCTTGGCATCGGAAGTCATCAGAGTCCAGACCACAGTGTTGGTCATCATTGGTCAGACTGGGACCAGCAAGTCCATGTGGCAGAGAATGTCATTGGGTGAGGTGCTGCTGTTGCGCCCGAGGGCAAGGTGCCAGGCCAGGTGACCTGGGAGATGGGGATGGTCCGCTGACTCTCACGGTCTCTTACGTGGACGACCCACTTTCCTCCGGGGACCCTCAGATGCAGGCCTTGACGATGCTAGGGATGCTCCGTCAGATGAATCCTCCTCCTCCTCCCTCCCTGTCTCTGGTGCTGGTCTACGCCTGGTGGCACAGGGACGGTTTGCCAGACTTTGGGCGATCTGACGGAGTGATTGTCCCACGTCCCTGTGCACCGCCAGGAGCTCAGCCAGTCTTGCCTCCATCCGTCCGTGTTGTTGTTGGTGACTGGCATGATGCTCGACCTGCAGGTTCTTAATGTCATCGAGGGTCCCCTGCATCCCGGAAAGTATGACCACCACCTGGTTGATGCCTCTGGTGTCACGCCGGTATGAGTCCAGGATATTGCGTAGGTGGGCCATACCGGACTCCTGAGCTGCTGGTCAGCTTCACGCCTCCGCCTACCTCCGCCTACCTCCACTCCCACCAACCCTGCCCACACGTGCCTGGCCTGCCGTTGTGGGCACATCGGGTCTACGGGACCCCTGAGGGATGGCATCGGCAGGGTTGTCTGCCTCCTCCTGGGTGCCCGCAGAACGTTGTGCCTCCCGATCAGACTGGCTGTGTTGTTCAGTGCGAGCAGGGATCCTGGGTGTGTCCTGGAACGTGGCGGGAATGGGGGTGGTGGTTGGCGCAGATGTACCTGACGCAGGTGCTGCAGGAGGTTGTACACCAGAGGGGCCAGGTTGGTCGGGGTCATCCACGGAGTGGTGAGAGTCGTCGCTGCCGGTGGGATCGTCGTCAAGCGGTGCCTGGGACTGTGAATCTTCTCCCCCAGTGTTGGGGGGAGATCGTCGACGTCGCCCTGTGTGTGAGTGAGGGACAATGTTAATGCTGTTTCATGCCACATCCATGTTTCATACATATTCAAGTTGACACAGTTCCCCCAGGTATTTGGATGTCCCTGGCATTCCTCTCAGTGTCCACTTGGGGATGGGTATGTTGCGGGGGACAGATTGGGATGTTCTCCTGAGTGTGTGGCCTGTAGATAGTTGGCTCTGATCAGGCACGCAACACCCATTGGGCTAACCGGGCTTGTGCCCCCCCGTCATGTGTGTCAGCCCGGCTGAGACAGCCTCGCGGGCTGGCGTCCGTCTACTTGCATCCGGACCCGAGAACTTCACAGGTGTATGGTAGACTATTTACTCGAACATTCGGCTTTTGTTGTGTTTTCACCCATTCCTACAGCCACTCTGCCTAGGGCTGGTTGGTTTCCCCCACCCCCAATCTTTTACTGCCCCCCCGGAAGTTGGCTGTAGTTGCCCGCCTGGCTCTGATGCTTACTTGGCTCCGGATTCGTCTTGTTGTGTCACATGTCCATTGTGGGAGTGGGTGTATCCATTGCCTGCCCTGGGGGTGTGTGCTTGTGGGGGGGGGTGACCTTGCGTGCTGTGGTGTGTTGTGTGAGTCGGCATTGGGTCTACCAGGTGATGTGTGTGTCCCCTCATGGTGTTTGCTGGCATGACAGTGTGTGTGGGTTCCTGTGCTGGATGCCTGTGCTTGTGGATTTGGTGTTTGAGTGTACAGTGGTCACAGGAGGGCCTTGTGCTGCATACAGCAGGACCCAGTGTCAGCGGACTTATTCGTAGTTTGCCAGTCCCTGTGCATTGTGCATGGGTATGTCCCTATGCCATATGGGCTGGGACATTGATGTCTGCGTCTCATTTTCACGATGTGTTGTGTGGGGCCCACCCTCCCAGCCTCCCGGACATCCTGTCTTGTGTTTGTGGTTATTGTGGCCTTGGACATGGCCTTGCCTTGATTTGTGAAGGGTGAATGGTGACGTTCGTGGCATGGCCATGGTTATTGAGTGTGGTTGTGTGCGGTGAGTGCTTGGGGGTGGGTGCGTGCATTTGTTGCTGTTGGCAGGCGCGCAACACCCATTGGACTCACAGGGCTTCAGCCCCACCCCCGTTGTGTGTGGCAGCTCGGGATGAGACAGCTTCCCGGTGAACTCACAGCCGCACCCGACCACTTCACAGGTCTTTCAGAGGCCATTTGCGTGTTAATGAGGCCTCGCGGTTGTTTCACCCCTTTGACAGCCCCTGCAGCTCCACTCTGCCTATGGCTTACAAGATTCACCCCCCCCCGGCATTTTGTCTTAGCCTCCCCCGAAATGTAGCTATAGTTGCGCCTCTGGTGGTTGGGGTGTGGATGCCATTCCCCCAAGTTACATGAGTTGTTTGTGTACTCACCATGCTCTGCGACTCCGTCCACTCCGTGTACTCCCACCGTCGGTAGCATGGCCATCACCCTCTCCTCCCAGGGATGGTACTGTACGCATCTGCGGGGCGGCCCACCTCCAGTGATGTTGGCCTGGGCATGTTCTTCATTCATTTTGCGCTTGACCGCCCTGCGCAGATCGTACCACCTGGCTTGGCATTCATGCCTGGTCCTTCGAACGGGCGCAACAGCATTCACCTTGTCGACGATCCTCTGCCACATGGCGGATTTTTCAGATATGCTGCTCTGTCTGACCATTGTTCCAAACAGCTGTGGCTCGACTCTGATGACTTCGTCGACGAGGAGCTCCAGCTCCGCCGTAGTGAACTTTGGATTCTTGTCTGTGGGCATGGTGTGGGGTGTGGGCGGTTGTGGGTGTGTGGGTGTGAATGTGTGTGTGTGTGACTGTGAAGAGGGGGATGTTTGTGGGGGAGGTTGTGTGAAGGTGTGTGAGTGGCGGGGTAGCAATGGTATGAGTTCTGTGGGGTGGTTTGTGTGTGAGCTCTCTCCGCAGTAGGTCTGTTGCAAGGGCTCATGGTTTGTGTGTGTGGGCCCTTTTTATTGTTCCATTGTTGGGTGTGGCTGTGTTTGAATTTTGGTGGGTGTGTTATAAGAGGTGGTTGTGTTTGGGGCCTCTGTTGGCCAGTTTGGATGTTGCAGGTCAGTCATTGAGTTGTGTTTTTTAGTGTGCACGTGTTTTGTGTGTTTGTGCAAGTCGCTTTGGACCTCCTTGTGCTGTTTTCCAATGTCCTGGTTCTGTATGTGTGATTTTCGTGGAGGTAGGCGCCGTGCATTTGCGGTGGTGTGTGAGGGAGCTGGGGTTCGGTGTTTGTGTACGGCAAGTTAATGCGGTGGGGGCTGGGGGTAGAGTGCTGACAGGGTGGTGTATGGTGCAGACGTATTGGGGGGGCTGTGCGGCTGGTACACGGGCATGTATTTACCCGTGTACTTGTGTGCTTCAGCGTTGGCTCCGTACGGGCCTTTTTCCGTGCGATTGGGTTTTCGGACGGGCGGTCGGGATTGTACTTGCGGGCTCGGACTTGTGTTTTACGATTTGTAGGTGGAACTGTCCGGATCACTTTCGTACACTTTTCCAGACGATATTCGGACGTGGTCTCTTTCCGACGCACGCTCGTAGACTTTTCCCACCACTATTCGTAGTTATTTTTCACGTCCCAATCGTTGGTACTTGCCAGTTTGTACGGTACTTGTGCGACTCGTACATAAAAAAATACGGATGCGAGTCATACGGTATTTTTTTTTTACCGGATCGGAATCGACACCTTAATTGTTAAAATATACCTAATAATAAACACTATTTTCCCTGTAATCAATATACCTTCCAACAACTATAAAAAAGTCATATTTTCCTTTGCACTATTTAATACAAAATATTTCACTTTGCATTCTGATGTGACTTCTATGTTTTATCCAATAAAAACTACAATCTACAGAATTATTTTAATTAAAACAAACTAATTTAACTGTTCCTATTCAACTCTATATTTAATGATAATAACTGCTGTTTAACAAACCTAATTAATATACTACTCCCACTACACACTTAACTTAATTAATTTACTATTCCCACTCCAGTCTATATTTAATTAAGATAAGTGCTGGACACTGAACTTAATTAAATTACTATTCTCACTCCAATCTATATTGAATTAGGGTAGCTGCTGGACACTGAACTTAATTAATTTACTAATCCCACTCCAAAATATATTTAATTAGGGTAGGTGCTGGACACTGAACTTAATTAATTTACTATTCCCACTCCAGTCTATATTTAATTAAAATAAGTGCTAAACACTAAAGTTAATTAATTTACTATTCTCACTCCAATCTATATCTAATTAGGGTAGGTGCTGGACCCTGAACTTAATTAATTTACTATTCCCACTCCAAAATATATTTAATTAGGGTAGGTGCTGGACACAGAACTTAATTAATTTACTGTTCCTACTCCACTCTATATTTAATTAAGATAAGTGCTGGACACTGAACTTAATTAATTTACTATTCCCACTCCAATCTATATTTAATTATGGTAGGATCTGGAGACTGAACTTAATTAATTTACTATTCCCACTCCAAAATATATTTAATTAGGGTAGCTGCTGGACACTGAACTTAATTAATTTACTATTCCCACTCCAGTCTATATTTAATTTACATAAGTGCTAGACACTGAACTTAATTAATTTACTATTCTCACTCCAATCTATATTTAATTAGGGTAGGTGCTGGACACTGAACTTAATTAATTTACTATTCCCACCCCAGTCTATATTAAATTAACATAAGTGATACACACTGAACTTAATTAATTGACTATTCTCACTCCAATCTATATTTAGTTATGGTAGGTGCTGGACACTGAACTTAATTAATTTACTATTCCCACTCCAAAATATATTTAATTAGGGTAGGTGCTTGACACTGAACTTAATCAATTTACTATTCCCAATGCAGTCTATATTTAATGAAGATAAGTGCTGGACACTGAACTTAATTAATTTACTATTCCCACTCCAGTCTATATTAAATTTAGATGAATGCTGGACACTGAACTTAATTAATTTACTATTCTCACTCCAATCTATATCTAATTAGGGTAGGTGCTGGACCCTGAACTTAATTAATTTACTATTCCCACTCCAAAATATATTTAATTAGGGTAGGTGCTGGACACAGAACTTAATTAATTTACTATTCCCACTCCACTATATATTTAATTAAGATAAGTGCTGGACACTGAACTTAATTAATTTACTATTCCCACTCCAATCTATATTTAATTATGGTAGAATCTGGACACTGAACTTAATTAATTTACTATTCCCACTCCAAAATATATTTAATTAGGGTAGCTGCTGGACACTGAACTTAATTAATGTACTATTCCCACTCCAAAATATATTTAATTAAGATAAGTGCTGGACACTGAACTTAATTAATTTACTATTCCCACTCCAATCCATATTTAATTATGGTAGGAGCTGGACACTGAACTTAATTAATTTACTATTCCCACTCCAAAATATATTTAATTAGGGTAGGTGCTGGACACTGAACTTAATTAATTTACTATTCCCACTCCAGTCTATATTTAATTTACATAGGTGCTAGACACTGAACTTAATTAATTTACTATTCTCACTCCAATCTATATTTAATTAGAGTAGGTGCTGGACACTAAACTTAACTAATATACTATTCTCACTCCAATCTATATTTAATTAGGGTAGGTGGTGTCCACTGAACTTAAATAATATACTATTCTCACTCCATTCTATATTTAATACCTGTAGGTGCTGGACACTAAACTTAATAATTTACTATTCCCACTACAATCTATATGTAATTAAGATAAGTGCAGGACACTGAACTTAATTAATTTACTATTCTCACTCCAATCTATATTTAATTAGGGTAGGTGCTGGACACTGAACTTAATTAATGTACTATTCCCACTCCTAAATATATTTAATTAGACTAGATCATGTACACTGATCTTAATTAATTTACTATTCCCACTCCAATATGTATTTAATTAGGGAAGGTGCTATATAAATATATAAATATAAATATATAAAATATTTGGATTTTTTTTAATCATTATTCAAAAATTTTCATAAAACAATACCCACCCTTATCATCTACAAATCCAACTCCCCATCAGAAATTTATAACAATATTTCAAATTTGATTATATTTTTATAAATAATAAATTACTCAATATTACTAATTTAAAATACTTTTTTAAAACACTCCCCACCCTTATCCCCCATAACCCAACATACAACTTCTAATTATAAATATAATATTCAAAATGTAATTAAAAATTTCGAAATAAATTTTAGAAAACATTCCAATGTAATAAAACATTTTTAAAACACTCCCCAACCTTATCCCCTATAATCCAACATTCCGGTCCTAAAATTAAATATAAATTTAAAAATAACATTCAAAATGTCTAAATAAATTTTATAAAATATTCCTAAAATTATAAACATTTTTAAAACACTCCCCACCCTTATCCCCATAACCCAACATCCCACTCCTAAAATTACATTTAAAATTCTAAATTTAATTCTAAATAGTTTTTAAAAATTACTCCTAAATTAATAAACTTTTTTAAAACACTCGCCACCCTCATCCCCTATAACCCAACATCCCACTCCTAAAATAAAATTTAAAAAACACATTTTAATTCCAAATTTCTAAATTAATTTTATTAAATATTCCAAAATAAAAACTAAATTTTAAAATACTTCCCACCCTTATCCCCTGTAAACCAACATCCCGCTCCTAAAATTAAATATAAAATTCTAAATTACATTAAAAAATTCTAAATACATTTTATAAAATATTCCAAAATAAATAAACATTTTTAAAATACTTCCCACCCTTATCCCCTGTAACCCAACATCCCGCTCCTAAAATTAAATATGCATTTCTAAATTTAATTCAATGTTTCTAATTAAATTTGACTAAATATTACAAAATAATTAAACATTTTTAAAAAACTCCCCACCCTTATCCCCTATAACCCAACATCCCGCTCCTAAAATTAAACATGATATTAATTTTTTTTTTCTAAATTTCTAATAAAATTTTTCAAAATATTACAAAATTAATAAATATTTTTAAAACACTCCCCACCCTTATCCCCTATAACCCAAGACCCGCCCCTAAAACAATATAAATATTTTTCATATTATATACATTTCAACAATTTTTACAAACAAACAACTTACAAATATTCACTAAACATTTTACATATCGATATTCTTACTAACAATATCACTTACATCGACATATAATAAAAAAAAAAAACAATAATTTTTACATCGATATTATCTATTTCGATATTTTTAACATTAGGGGGCCGATTCCGAGCCTGGAAAAACCTGGTACAAACCTTTGGTCGGAGCATTTTCTCCGTCCGACTCGTACCCGGGAAAAAACCCTACAAACTTGCAAGTACGATTCGTACGGAAACACCATTTCCGTACCAATCGGAAAAAAGACCGACCGACAGAAAAATACATACAAATGTGAGTTAGGCATGTTTTTACGTACCAGCAAGTACGATTCGTACCAACTGCAGTCCGGATGGGAATATTTTTACGGCACCCAAAAAGTGCCGGAAAAGCTAAGTACGCGGCGATGCGAGCTGATTAGGGGGCCAGGTACGGGCCGTACCCCCCCCCGCCCCCTGTATGTGCGTGCTGTACCCCCCAGCCCCCCCGTATGGATGTGCCGTACCCCCCAGCCCCCCGTATGTACGGAGCGTACCCCCCAGCCCCCCGTATGTACGGAGCGTACCCCCACCCCCGTATGTACGGAGCGTACCCCCACTCCCTTATGTACGGTGCGGACCCCCAGCGCGTAGCACTGGGGATCCACACGTACATACGGGGGTGGGGGTACGCTCCGTACATACGGGGGGCTGGGGGTCCGCACCGTACCTACGGGGGGCTGGGGATACGCTCCGTACATACAGGGGGTGGGGGTACGCTCCGTACATACGGGGGGCTGGGGGTATGCTCCGTACATACAGGGGGCTGGGGGTACAGCGCGTACACACGGGGGGGGGCTGGGGGGGTGTTCGGCGCATTCGGACTTCAGTTTTCCCATTTGTACATAAAAATGTCCGGGGACGTGTCGGAGACTTTTCCTGACCCGAGGACATGTGGGGGAATTTTCCCAATGCGATTCGTATGGACTTTTTCCCATACGAATCGTACTTGCCAGTTTGTACGGGACTTGTGCGATTCGGTCGGAATAAACTCCAGATACGATTCGTACGGGGAATATTTTTCCAGGATCGGAATCGGCCCCTAGATATTTTTAACTCGATATTTAGGTCCCTCGGTATTAAAAAGTCGATATTTAGACTGCTCACCTTCAGTTGGAAAGGGTTGAAATGTTTGACCAATAGAAATGTGTGTTTGCTTTTGAGTTTATGTGTGAAGGATTGTGATTTGATGTTTACATGTATATGTGTGGAAAATGAACGGGGAAACTTTTCCATTCTTTGCTTTTGCTGAGAGGTGCACAGTGCAGAGATTCTGTAAAAGAAAATATGGTGAGTGACTGATATAGTTCTTAATCTACAAAAGAACTTGAAAGATGAGTTATTTAATTGTGAGGGGATGTATGTAGACTATTTTGATTTTTATCAGTCTAATGTATTTCTCGTGCTAAAGTGTAGGGAGTACTTTTTTTCTCTACAATCTTATTGACAGTGTGTGTGCATGTAGAAACCATTTTGTGATAAGCATTTGTGTTTTTCATGTGTTTGCAGACAGATAACTATGCAGTTTTTATATTTTGGTAGAATTAGAAACCAGTCATTGTTTATGAATTTGTGAAATGAGTTATGTTTCTGCAGTAAAATGTAGTACTCCTTGTAGATGAAGAAATGTGTTTTGGTATAGTGGAAGGGATAGTGTTGTTTGTCTAGAATCACACAGAGAGCCTGTGTGCATTTGGGAACCACTGTGAGAGAAGCATTTGGTAACATTGTGTATTTTTTAGCAGATAACTCTTTTAAAACCTGTCATGTTGTCAGGTTTTAGTAGCATTAGAAGCCATTTTTTGCTTATGTGTTAATTAAATGAGTCAGGCTTTGATACAAAAGTGCACTATTGAAAAATGCACATAGTGTGCAGTTCCCTTACCACTTTCATAGTAGTAAATAAGGTTTGGTAAACTCGTAGGGATAGTGGTTGTTGTCTAGAATCACACTGTGAGTCTGTGTGCATTTGGGAACCAATGTGAGAGAAGCATATGGTAAAATTGTGTATTTGCTGAGAGATAACTATTCTAAATCCTGTCATGTTGTCAAGTTTTAGTAGCATTAAAAGCTAGTCATTGCTTATGCTTTCATTAAATGAGTCAGGCTTTGACACAAAAGTGCAGTCCTGAAATTTAAACATTGTGTGCAGTTCCACTTCCACTGTAGTGAATGAGTTTTGGTAAACTCCTAGGGATAGTGGTGCTTGTCTAGAATCACACTGTGAGTCTGTGTGCATTTGGGAAGCACTGTGAGAGAAGCGTTTGGTAACATCGTGTATTTGCTTACAGATAACTGTTTTAAAACCTGTCATGTTGTCAAGTTTTAGTAGGATTAGAAGCCAGTCTTTGCTTATGCGTTGATTAAATGAGTCAGGCTTTGACACTAAAGTGCAATTGTGAAATATGTAGATTGTGTGCAGTTCTGTTATCTCTTCCACTGTAGTGAATGAGTTTTGGTGAACTCCTAGGGATAGTGGTGCTTGTCTAGAATCATACTGTGAGTCTGTGTACATTTGGGAACCACTGTGAGAGAAGCATTTGGTAACATTGTGTATTTGCTGCCAGACAACTGTTTTAACCTGTCATGTTGTGACGTTTTAGTAGTATTAGAAGACAGTTATGGCTTATGATTTGATTAAATAAGTCAGGCTTTGACAGAAAAGTGCAGTCTTGAAATATGTAGATTGTGTGCAGTTCCCTTACCACTTGCACTGTAGTGAATGAGTTTTGGTAAACTCTTGGAGATAGTGGTGCTTGTCTAGAATCACAGTGTGAGTTAGTGTGTATTTGGGATCACTGTGAAAGAAGCATTTGGTGACATCATGTATTTGCTGACAGATAACTTTTTTAAAACCTGTCATGTTGTGAAGTTTTAGTAGCATTAGAATCCAGTCTTTGCTTATGCGTTGATTAAATGAGTCATGCCATGATACTGATGTGCTGTATTTAAATATGTAGATTGTGTGCAGTACCATTAACTCTTCTAGACTAGTGAATGAGTTTTGGTAAACTCCTAGGATAGTGTTGATTGTCTAAAATCACACTGTGAGTCTGTGTGCATTTGGGTAAGGATTGTGAGAGAAGCATTTGGTAATATCGTGTATTTGCTGGCAGATAACTGTTTTAAAACCGGTCATGTTAAGTTTTAGTAGCATTAGAAGCCAGTCTTTGGTTATGTGTTGATTAAATGAGTCAGGCATTGACACTAAAGTGCAGTTGTGAAATATGTAGATTGTGTGCAGTACCATTAACACTTCTAGACTAGTGAATGAGTTTTGGTAAACTCCTAGGGATAGTGTTGATTGTCTAAAATCACGCTGTGAGTCTGTGTGCATTTGGGTAAGGATTGTGAGAGAAGCGTTTGGTAATATCGTGTATTTGCTGACAGATAACTCTTTTAAAACCGGTCATGTTGTCAAGTTTTAGTAGCATTAGAAGCCAGTCTTTGTTTATGAATTGATAAAATAAGTCAGACTTTGACACTAAAGTGCAGTACTTAAATATGTAGATTGTGTGCAGTACTCTTACCCCTTCTACACTAGTCAATGAGTTTTGGTAAACTCCTAGAATAGTGGTTGTTGTCTAGAATCACACCGTGAGTCTGTGTGCATTTGGGAACCACTGTGAGAGAAGCATTTGGTAACATCGTGTATTTTTTAGCAGATAACTGTTTTAAAACCTGTCATGTTGTCAAGTTTTAGTAGCATTAGAAGCTAGTCTTTGCTCATGCATTGATAACATGAGTCAGGGTTTGACACTAAGGTGCAGTACCATGTACTATTTTCTTCACTGTGGCAGAACTGAAAATTTAAAGGTTTTACCCAAGCACTGTCCTAGAAGTAGTCTGATGATTTAGTCAGTTTCTAAGTACCAAATAGACTGCTTGAAATGTCTATGCAGTATGCATGTAGTGTTCTAACATACTATAAACTTGTCTTTTACACCTTCAATTCCCCAGTCAGTAGCCATACACTTCCAGGAAACACACTGTCACTTCCTTTGCAGTCCTCTAGAGACCCATTCAACAGCATGTACTAATCCATTCACTGTGCCAAAAACCAAACACTTATAAATTCACCAAGACACTCTCTTTCCAGTATTCTAATGATTCAGTCAGTGCCCAAGTCTACATCCAGTGACCCACGCCTTAGTGTATGGACTGTTTAAAACCACTATCCACTATGCATGCAGTCCTCTAACCACCTATACAATTGACTTTCACACCTTCAATTCTCTAGTCAGTATCCATACACTTCCAGGAAACACACTGTCACTCGCTTTGCAGTCTTCTAGTGACCCTTTCAGCATTATGTACTAATCCATTCACTGTGCCAAAACTCTAACACTTATAAATTCACCAAGACACTCTCTTTCCAGTATTCTAATGATTCAGTCAGTGCCCAAGTATTCATGCACTGAGCCAGGCCTTAGCACATGGACTGCTTCAAACACCTATCCACTATGCATGCAGTCCTCTAACCACCTAGACACTTGTCTTTCACACTTTCAATTTCGTAGTCAGTATCCATACAGTCCAGCAAATATCTTGTCACTGCCTTTGTACTCCTCTAGAGACCCATTCAGTACCAAGTACTAATCCATTCCCTGTGCGAAAAGCCTAGCACTTATAAATTCACCTAGGCACTCTCCTTGCTGTACTCTAATCATTCAGTGAGTACCCAAGTAGTCATGCAGTGAGCCAGGCCTTAGCACATGGACTGCTTTAAATGCCTGTGCAGTATGGATGCAGTCCTCTAATCACCGACACAGTTGTGTTTCACACCTTCAATTCTCCAGTTAGTATTCATACTCTTCTAGCAAACACCCTGTCACTCACCCAGTGTGTCTCCTTATAGTACTGTAATCATTTAGTCAGTTAGCATGTAGAGTTTTAGTGAGGTAGGCTTTAGGGCATGAACTGCTTCAAAGTAGTATGCACTATGCATGTAGTGTTTTAACCATCGTCACACTTGTGGTTCAGGGACATAGTTTATTAGTCAGTATTTATATAAAATGTGTTTGTACAGTAATGGAATGGTATCATTTTGTAAGTTATTAATATACATTTATTTGTGATTCTTTTTTACAGATACAGAACAGGAGTGTTTCTCATCTGTTTGTACTCTTCTCGTGCAAGATTGTTCGGATGAAGGGTCCTTAGGTGTTTCTTCATACTTGCCGTACGAGTATTTCTTGTTAGGATCCCCTCGTGACAGAACTCTTTTGCAAATCTTGCACGTGACCAAGGTGGCAATGGTCTTTTTTTGCGCCTTGGGAAAAGTAAAAAATGTCCTCACCAATGAAGAAAAACGTTGTGGGCGTGGTGCCTTCTGCATAACATTTTCCTCAGATTCGGTAAATATTTTAAAGCGGCAACATTTACAGTTTTTGGAAGTTAAACTTATAACATTTTGTTAGCTGTATGCATTTTATATATCTGTGATTTGTTTCTTGTGGTTTTTTGTTGAGAATAGCATTTTTTTTTTTTTTTAACAATCTTTCTGATTTTCCAGGTCTGTCGTCGACATCCATGGTCCCTATAGGAGTGATCCACCTTGTTGTTTTGTATTATTTCTGATACATTTTGTTTATTAGCTTATCGTTCATATATATGTTAATAAAAAAATTAAGTTTGAAAATAGTTTATCGTTTGCATATTTATGATTATAAAAAATAAAGTTTGGAAAAAAAATTCATAACGTTTTTGGTTGTTCTCTTAACTGCTGTGTGACTCTTTATTGTTCTTATTACTGTTATTTGATGGAGTCCACCATGGTGTTACATTTTGAGGCACTTATCGCTGGAATACTGGCGATATCTGCAGTTTGCACCAACTTCTGAATAGTGTGTTAGATTTATCTCAACTTTACTTCCGTTAAAGTGCTGATAATGAAATGGAGACTAGCCGTTGCCGTGCAAAAAGACAAGAGATGCACCTTTCCGATTTATTCTAAATACTAAAATCCTGTATTGAATTGCACTGAGGTATAGGCTGCACTTAAAGTGTACACACAAAATCTATTAAGAAATCTCATTGTATTTATATTGATTGGGAATAGTGTGTCAGGTGCTGGATCTTGACGAGATACACTGCTCAGTTCGTATATTGTTCTGCACACGAAAAAAATCACATCACAACTTTCACACCAATTGCAATGCGAAACAAATTCCGGCGATAAGACACGTTAGCACCAGGGATTTTACACCTGCTTTCTGCTGGTGTTAAGCAGGACAACTACCTGCTCCATGAAAGGGAACACAGACAAGAGCCACACCAAAACACCCATAGGTGCCGTAGAGTCAATGAGCATGATACAGGGATACCCATGAGGGCCAGAAGACTCATTTCAACAACTCCAGGACCGCCAATGCCCCCCAAACCCGCACCTGAGCAAGTGTGTTCCTGTGATCATTGTCTTAGCATGATAGGCACGAGCCCTGCAACATCACAGTGTGCTGTCAACTCAGCGTTGGCAGTGAGCCTGGACATGTAGGTGCGCATGCATCCTCCTGCATGCACAACTGGCGTGTGCTGGTCTGGGGTTCACAGGTCAGTGCAGGGGTGTGCCTATCCGGCAAGGGGAAGGGGTGTTTCGGACATGTCCGTGTACAGGAAGTGTGGTAAGTGTGTCTTTGTGTTCTGGTGTGGCCTGCTACAAGAGCCGCAGCAGTCGATGTTGTAAAGTGGCATGCACCACCTCCAAACGGCACTGTGATGGTGTAGTTGGAATGTAGCAGGACATGCGCAAATAGGCATTACAATGGTGTGCCATACGAGTGCACGAGATACAACAGCGCACTGTACAAAAGTGCGGGGGCTCGTGGGAGGGAGGAGCAGCCGTTTGGCAACATAACACACAGTGAACTCGACCATGTGCCACATGCTGGGCATCTCATCCATGATGCCCACCGTTGCAGACATCCCACAACACCAACGACTGGCCTTTGTACACATCCTGTATGAATGCAGCATGGTTTTCACTTTTATGCTCGTTCAGTGGTGTGATGTTGTCGGGTTGTGTGACTTGTGCTCCTTGTTGGTGTGTTTCATTTTGGAAATTGTTAGTCTATATGTGTGTTGTACTTAATTGTGCATGTGTGCCATTCTGCCCATCTCCCCCCCTCCCCCCACTCCCTGCTTCTTCCTCTTCCTGGTGCTGTTATGTCTATAATGTTGTTGCTCCACACATAAATACATGTAAAGATTAAATTAGAATAGTTCCTTTATTATTTTGGGTTTCAAAACTTCTCTCTATTGGTTTCTTTTTAATTTTCCATATAAACCGTTTTTTTTAATATTCAACAACACATAGTAGTCAGAAGTGCAACGTATTCTATCAACACACTTTCTAGAACATTCTACAACACGTGCAGGTTAAAAGTTCATAAATTTTTTAAAACTTAATGATATTTTTTTGCAACGTTTTCTTGAACATGTAACAACACGTGCAGGTTAAAAGTTCAAAATTGTTTTAAGTTTGAACAGTGCCTTCCAAATGCAAGTAGCAGGTGTGGTTGAGCTGAGCAAATTTTATCCTATATTATGTACTCCACGTTGAAACTGCTTTTTCTTAACCAATCACAAAGATGCTTTTCCACAAAACTAATGTGCACCCTACTTTTAAAAAAGAATGCTTTTCATGATATCTTTAGAGATAAGTTATAGATAGGAATTAGCATTTAAAAAACCTTTGAAATTCACTGATAAAAACATAGGTTTCATGCACGTTATAGTTAGGAATTGGCATTTATAAAACCTTTGAAATTCACTGAAAAAAACATAGGTTTCAGGCACGTTATAGTTAGGAATTAGCATTTAAAAAACTTTAGAAATTCACCGAAAAAACCATAGGTTTCAGGGGCGTTATTATTTCCCTCGTACAAAACCCTAGAAATTCCCCTGTTATAGTTTGTTCAGCTAACTATAACTCGCGCCCCCGCAATGCACTGATGAGTTTTGGTAAACTCCTAGGGATAGTGGTGCTTGTCTAGAATCACAGTGTGAGTTAGTGTGTATTTGGGATCACTGTGAGAGAAGCATTTGGTGACATCATGTATTTGCTGGCAGATAACTTTTTTAAAACCTGTCGTGAAGTTTTAGTAGCATAGAATCCAGTCTTTGCTTATGCATTGATTAAATGAGTCATGCTTTGACACTGATGTGCTGTACATAAATATGTAGATTGTGTGCAGTACCATTAACTCTTCTAGACTAGTGAATGAGATTTGGTAAACTCTTAGGATAGTGTTGATTGTGTAAAATGACCCTGTGAGTCCATGTGCATTTGGGTAAGGTTTGTGAGAGAAGCATTTGGTAATATCGTGTATTTGCTGACAGATAACTGTTTTAAAACCGGTCATGTTGTCAAGTTTTAGTAGCATGAGAAGCCAGTGTTTGTTTATGCTTTGAATAAATGAGTCAGGCTTTGACACAAAAGTGCAGTCCTGAAATATGAAGATTGTGTGCAGTTCTCTTACCACTTCCATAATAGTGAATGATTGTTGGTAAACTCCTTGGTATAGTGGTTGTTGTCTAGAATCACACTGTGAGTATGTGTGCATTTGGGAACCACTGTGAGAGAAGTATTTGGTAACATTGTGTATTTTTTTAGCAGATAACTCATTTAAAACCTGTCATATTGTCAAGTTATAGTAGCATTAGAAGCTAGTCTTTGCTTATGCATTGATAAAATGAGTCAGGGTTTGACACTAAGGTGCAGTACCATGTACTATTCTCTTCACTGTGGCAGAACTGAAAATTTAAAAGTTTTACCTAAGCACTGGCCTAGAAGTAGTCTGATTATTTAGTCAGTTTCTAAGTACCAAATAGATTGCTTCAAATGTCTATGCAGTATGCATGTAGTGTTCTAACATACTATACACTTGTCTTTTACACCTTCAATTCCCTAGTCAGTATCCATACACTTCCAGGAAACACCCTGTCACTCCCTTTGCAGTCCTCTAGTGACCCATTCAACACCATGTACTAATCCATTCACTGTGCCAAAACCCAAACACTTATAAATTCACTAAGACACTCTCTTTCCAATATTCTAATGATTCAGTCACTGCCTAAGTATTCATGCACTGAGCAAGGCCTTAGCACATGGACTTCTTCAAATCCCTATCCACTATACATGCAGTCCTCTAACCACCTACACACTTGTCTTTCACACCTTCAATTCCCCAGTAAGTATCCATACACTTCCAGCAAACACCCTGTCACTCCCCTTGCACTCCTCTAGTGACCTTATTAAGCATCATGTACTAATCCATTCACTGCACCAAACCCTAATAAATTCACCAGGCACTCTCCTTGCAGTACTCTAATCATTCAGTCAGTACCCAAGTACTCATCCAGTGACCCAGGCCTTAGTATATGGACTGCTTCAAACCCCAATCCACTATGTATGCAGTCCTCTAACCACCTACACAATTGTCTTTCACACCTTCAATTCCTTAGTCAGTATCCATACACTTCCAGGAAGCACCCTGTCACTCCCTTTGCAGTCTTCTAGTGACCAATTCAGCATCATGTACTAATCCATTCACTGTGCCAAAACCCAAACACTTATAAATTCACCAAGGCACTCTCCTTGCAGTACTCTAATCATTCAGTCAGTGCCCAAGTATTCATGCACTGAGCCAGGCCTTGGCACATGGACTGCTTCAAACACCTATCCACTATGCATGCAGTCCTCTAACCACCTAGACACTTGTCTTTCACACTTTCAATTTCCTAGTCAGTATCCATACAGTCCAGCAAACATCTTGTCACTGCCTTTGCACTCCTCTAGAGACCCATTCAGTACCAAGTACTAATCCATCCCCTGTGCGAAAAGCCTAGCACTTATAAATTCACCTAGGCACTCTCCTTGCTGTACTCTAATCATTCAGTCAGTACCCAAGTAGTCATGCAGTGAGCCAGGCCTTAGCACATGGACTGCTTTAAATGCCTATGCAGTATGGATGCAGTCCTCTAATCATCTACACCGTTGTGTTTCACACCTTCAATTCCCTAGTTAGTATTCCTACTCTTCTAGAAAACACCCTGTCACTCACCCAGTGTGTCTCCTTATAGTACTGTAATCATTTAGTCATTTAGCATGTAGCGTTTTAGTGAGGTAGGCTTTAGGGCATGAACTGCTTCAAAGTAGTATGCACTATGCATGTAGTGTTTTTTAACCATGGTCACACTTGTGGTTCAGGGACATAGTTTATTAGTCAGTATTTATATAAAATGTGTTTGTACAGTAATGGAATAGTATAATTTTGAAAATTATTAATATAAATTTATTTGTGATTCTTTTTTACAGATACAGAATAGGAGTGTTTCTCATCTGTTTGCACTCTTCTCGTGCAACATTGTTCGGATGAAGGGTCCTTAGGTGTTTCATCATACTTGCCGTGCCGTACGAGTATTTCTTGTTAGGATCCCCTCGTGACAGAACTCTTTTGCAAATCTTGCACATGACCAAGGTGACATTGGTCTTTTTTTGCGCCTTGGGAAAAGTAAAAAATTTCTTCACCACTGAAGAAAAACGTTGTGGGCGTGGTGCCTTCTGCAAAACATTTTCCTCAGATTCGGTAAATATTTTAAAGCAGCAACATTTACAGTTTTTGGAAGTTAAACTTATAACATTTTGTCAGCTGTATGCATTTTATATATCTGTGACTTGTTTCTTGTGGTTTTTTGTTGAGAATAGCATTTTTTTTTTTTTTTAACAATCTTTCTGATTTTCCAGGTCTGTCGTCGACATCCATGGTCCCCACAGGAGTGTTCCGCCTTGTTGTTTTGTATTATTTTTGGTACATTTTGTTTATTAGTTTATCGTTCATATATATGTTAATAAAAAAATAAAGTTTGAAAATAGTTTATCGTTTACATATTTATGATTATAAAAAACTAAAGTTTGAAATAAAAATTAATAACGTTTTTGGTTGTTCTCTTAACTGCTATGTGACTCTTTCTTGTTCTTATTACTGTTATTTGATGGAGTCCACCATGGTGTTAAATTTTGGGGCACTTATCGCTGGAATACTGGTGATATCTGCAGTTTGCACCAACTTCTGAATAGTGTGTTAGATTTATCTCAACTTTACTTCCGTTAAAGTGCTGATAATGAAATGGAGACTAGCCGTTGCCGTGCAAAAAGACACGAGATGCACCTTTCCGATTTATTCTAAATACTAAAATCCTGTATTGAATTGCACTGAGGTATTGGCTGCACATTCTGGTGCCAATTACGATCCGGTAAAAAAATGGCCCGTCCGACTCGTATCCGGTCTTTTTACCGTACGAATCGTACAAGTGCCGTACAAACTGCCAATTACGATTCGCATGGGAAAAGACCATACGAATCGCATTGGGAATAACTCCCCACACGCCCTCGGGTCCGAAAACGTGTCCGACACGTCCCCGGACGATTTACCGTACAAATGTGAAAAGTGAAGTCCGACCGCGGAATCACGATCCATCCCGTGCGTCCGATGTTACAACCGCATGGAAAAAATACCGTCCGCACTGAATTCCCATAGCAACCATGCCGACATGTGCCCGCATACGTGCCCAACACCCCCCCAGCCCCCGTACATTCGAGTCCTACCCCCACCCGTGTATGTACACCCGTGTACATGTCGAACCCCCCGTGTATGTACACCTGTGTACGTTCGAGTCGTACCCCCCGTGTATGTACACCCGTGTACGTTCGAGTCGCACCCCCACCCGTGTATGTACACCCGTGTACGTGTCGTACCCCCACCTGTGTATGTACACCCGTGTACGTGTCGTACCCCCACCCGTGTATGTACACCCGTGTTCGAGTCGTACCCCCACCCGTGTGTGTACACCCGTGTACGTGTCGCACCCCCACCCGTGTATGTACACCCGTGTACATTCGAGTCGTACCCCCACCCGTGTATGTACACCCGTGTACGTGTCGCACCCCCACCCATGTATGTACACCCGTGTACGTGTCGTACCCCCACCCGTGTATGTACACCCGTGTACGTGTCGTACCCCCACCCGTGTATGTACACCCGTGCACTTGTCGAACCCCCGTGTATGTACACCCGTGTACGTTCGAGGCGTACCCCCACCCGTGTATGTACACCTGTGTACGTGTCGTACCCCCCGTGTATGTACGAACCGTACCCTCACCCGTGGACGTATGGAGCGTACCCCAGGCCCCAACACCAGCACCTTCACACAACATCGCGCATGTACGAGTCGTACCAAGCCAGACACAAGGACAGCACTGTACAACAAAATGCCCGAAGTACACACCGTACACACGTTAAAAACGCACGTACACAACCAGGACAAAGCAAAACAACACAAGAATACACCATTGGAATGGCACAAAGAATGAATGAATGAATGAAGCGGAACTTGTAACGCGCAAACTTAGCCCAATGGGCGTCAAGGCGCCTAACATAAAAGCTGACTGGAAGAACACATGAGAACTTACTGATATGCCTTTATAAAGAACCAAGTTTTAAGCGCTTTTCTAAACAAGGCCAAAGAGGGAAGAGCCTTAATCTCTAGAGGAAGGCCATTCCAGAGTAGAGGCGCAACGGTAGAAAAAGCTCTGCTCCCCCATCTGGATTTTTTAGAGCGGGGGACCACAAGCTTGTTAGCGGCTGCAGAACGCAAAGACCGGCCAGGGACATATCGAGTAAGTAGAGACCCCAACGCATTTGAGGGGCCGGCCTGCACGGCCCTGTAAGTGAGACAGAGAAGTTTGAAAGAAATTCTGAATCTGATAGGGAGCCAATGCAGGTTCCTCCTGGCCATCGTCGCCGAAGAGTCCCTGGGGAGTGCTAGAACAAATCTAGCGGCAGCGTTCTGTACTACCTGCAGACGTTGTATCAGATATTTATTAGACTCCGCGTATAGTGCATTGCAGTAATCTAATCTGGAGCCCACGAGGGCCGTGACTGTCTGTTGCCGTGCCTGCGGGGACAGATAGTGAATAATGCGTTTTAGAATTTTAATAATTCCCCAGCAAGTAGCCACGGTTCTATTAGTCTGGCTATTCATGGCAAGTGAGGTGTCAAAAATGACCCCAAGGTTCCTAGCCGTAGAGGAGGGAGTAGGGCAGGTTCCTAGGGAAGGAGGCCACCACTCATTGGACCAGATGTTTTGATCTTTGCCGAACACAAGGACCTCCGTTTTGTCGGCATTGAGTTTTAAGGAGTTTGTTAGAGTCGGGGATCTCTGGTTGGCGCAAGGTTGCCCTTGTGTCAAGCAGGAACCCTCTCCTCCACGTCAGGGCGCAGGATAACCCCTCGCGAATGACCCTTGCTCACCCTCTAGGTGCGTGGCGTGAGCAGCCAAGGCGATTCCTCAGGCGTTGTTGGTTAAGCACTTACAATCATACACACAGTAAATACATCAATCCCCCCAGAAACGGACACCAGACTTGGATATATATAAAAATACGATTCTTTATGTAAAAATAAGGTATATATATCTCAGCAGACTTATCACAAGACCAATAACGTTTTCGCTATGCCACCAGGTTATACAGCAGGCAAATGTTCTTGGTTCGTCGTTTCAAATGGATAGTTCGTAGTCTCTTTACTTGTAGCTCCAGTACTCACAGAGATCGGCTCCTGCGAACGGGGAAATAAGGCGTTGCGGGCCCCGAGCCCGATACTGGACTTCTTCCGTGATTAGGAGAGTCGGCACAGGTCGGTGCGACTCTCAGCTTGGGACGTGTTCTTGGGTCCTCAATCAGCAGGTGTGGGCAAGTAGGCAGGCGCGGCCCGCGACCCTTTAGCACGGCGGTGCAGGAGGGTCTCCACAGCGGGGGCGGCGCGGCCTGAGATGTCCGGGGATAGCGAAGCGGGGTCGCAGGGCACGGTTAGTGCAGCTGGGTGACCCGGCGTAGATCACAGTCGTCGGACGGCTTCCGGCAGGAGGGGTGATAGCGCGTTCAGCGCACTCCAATGGCAGGCGGTGACAGGGATGCAGGCGGCCTGGCCCGGGGACAGAGAGCGGCTCGGGACGGAGCGGGGCTCTCACGGGTTTGAGGCAGGCGAGCTTCTGGGTGTCACGGCCCTAGGAGGGGCGATGAGGGGCGCAGTCTCTTTTCCAGCGGGATGCACACACGGCTCGAATTGGAGGACGAGCAAGAAGCACAGAGAACCCACTGTTCCTGGGGTTCAGTTCAGGGGGCAAGCTCAGATCAAGCCCTTGGAGAATGTTCAAGCACAAAGTAGCAAAGTCTTTTCAGTAAGTCTCTTCCTCTCCTCTCTCAGCAAGGCAAGCAGCAGGCCAGCTCCTCCGGCGTCTTCTTCTCCTTCTAGTCGGGCAGAGGTTCTTTGTGGTAAACAGGATTCTGATTTCTTAGGAGCCAGGCTCCTACTTTTATACACCAATTCTTTTGTTCTTTAGCGCCAGGGGGCCTAGGCCTGGCTCAGTCCAGTTCTGGAGCACTTTGTTATGGTGACTCTGCTCTTTCCTTTCAGCAGCAGGGCAGAGACATCAGCCGCCCCACAGGGGGTGGCGCCGGCTTTGTGGTGGCAGAGCACAGGTCTATTCAAGAGTCAAGGTGTACTCCTCCCACCCATCCAGGTGTAATCTCTCTACCCACCACCTGGCAGCCAACCTGTCTCTGGGGATTCCCCAACCCTGCTCCTTACTGTTGCTGGGCAGAACACACACACATACAGCAGAGGCGGACTGAGATGGTCAGGTCAGTAAATACTAACTTTCTAAAAGTAGTATTTACAAACCCAGGATATTAAAATAAACTTGACTACAAGAAGTATTTTATCATCCTGAGTTCAGGCATACTAAACTTGACACTTCTACCATGCTCTCTGAGTCCACTGGGGTCACAGCGTTGGCGTGATCCCGGCAGCCCATTCTGGCCTATGGAGAGCAGGTAGCCTTCAATAGTGAAAAACGACAAGGGCTGTAATTCACTACTAAGACATGCCACCCACATCAGGGCATGTCCTACCTTATGCCTACAATGCACCCTGCCCTTGGGCCTACCAGAGGGGTGGCTGATATGTAGGTAAGGGAAGGTTTAGGGACTGGCAAGTGGGGGCACTTGCGCAGTCAGCGCGACGGTCCCGGACCGCGCACAGGGTCTGCGGTGGCAGACCCTAGACACATTTTACAAGGCCGCTTCCGTGGGTGGCGCAACCAGCGCTGCAAGCCCACCAGCAGCATTGGCAGTCACAAGCCCTGGCACCCCTGGTGCACTTTACTGGGGACTGACAGTGAATCCAATAAACCAATCATGGACATCAATTACAGGTACACTTTACTTAGGGAGCACTTGCACTGCGGCACGGATTAGCCGTGGCGCAGTGCCCTGAGCGGACAACACCAGCAAAACAATCGAGGCACACCATCAAAAAGTGGAAGGGAATCTCACGCCAAGGTGCCAGGTCTAACACGTGTCCCCTCCAGCTGAAATGTGGGGAGAACTACCCTTGCCCAGGGGGTTCCTCGTCACTAAGGCGGAAATACCTGGACAGACCGTCAGCGTTGGCGTGATCTGTACCAGGACGGTGTTCCACCGTAAAGTCCATACCCTGTAGGGAGATGGACCACCTCAACAGCTTCGGGTTTTCACCCCTCATTTGCATCAACCATCGGAGGGGCCTGTGGTCCGTCTGAACCCGGAAGTGAGACCCAAACAAGTAGGGTCTTAGCTTCTTCAGCGCCCAGACCACAGCAAATGCTTCTCGCTCAATTGCACTCCACCTACTTTCCCGGGGAAGTAACCTCCTACTGATGAAGGCTACGGGTTGGTCCCAGCCCTCCTCAGTCATCTGTGAGAGAACAGCCCCTACACCATGCTCTGAAGCGTCTGTCTGGACTAGGAATTCCTTGGAGAAGTCAGGGGCCAAGAGCACGGGCGCCGTGCACATGGCAGTCTTCAGGGTGTCGAAAGCTTTCTGACAGGTGTCAGTCCAAATCACGTTCCTGGGCTGCTTCTTCGAAGTCAGCTCTGTCAAGGGGGCAACGATCGTTCCATAGCCCTTGACAAACCTCCTGTAGTACCCAGTGAGCCCCAGGAAGGCCCTCACTGCGGTCTGCGTCTTGGGGGGTTCCCAAGCCAGGATGGTTTCAATTTTGGGTTGCAAGGGTGCCACCTTGCCGCTCCCCACTTGGTGTCCCAAGTACACCACGGAACCCTGCCCGATCTGGCACTTGCTTGCCTTGATCGTGAGGCCTGCTCGGCGCAGCGCCATCAACACTTCCCAGAGGTGGCGCAGGTGTTCAGGCCAGGTGGCACTGAACACTGCGATGTCATCCAGGTAGGCGGCACTGAACGCATCCAGCCCAACCAGTACCTGGTTGACCAACCTCTGAAAGGTGGCAGGGGCATTCTTCATCCCAAATGGCATGACTCGGAACTGGAAGTGCCCATCTGGTGTAGAGAATGCTGACCTCTCTTTGGCCCCATCGGTCAAGGCGATCTGCCAGTACCCAGACGTTAAATCAAACGTGCTGAGGAACCGGGCAGCCCCCAGCCGATCAATGAGCTCATCAGCTCTGGGGATGGGGTGCGCGTCAGTCTTCGTGACTGAATTGAGTCCTCTGTAGTCCACACAGAACCGGAGTTCAGGTGTGGCTCCCGGCGCAGCAGCTTTGGGGACCAAGACCACGGGGCTGGACCAAGGACTGCTGGAGGACTCAACCACCCCTAGCGCAAGCATTTTGGAGACCTCCTCCTTAATGCAAGCTCTGACCCTGTCAGTTACCCTGTAAGCCTTGTGCTTCACAGGTAAGCTGTCTCCTGTGTCCACATCATGGACGCACCAATCTGTGACACCAGGAACCAGGGAGAATCGGTCGGAAAACTGTCCCAGCAAGTGGCGGCAATCCTCCTGTTGTTCGGGCGTCAGGGTGGGTGAGAGGTTAACTCCATCCACTGACCCATCTTTCTCAGAGGCCACTAAGAGGTCAGGAAGAGGCTCGGTCTCCTCTTCCATTCCATCATCAGTGGCCAGCAGCATGCCCACTTCGGTCCTCTCTAAGTGGGGCTTAAGGCGGTTAACATGTAGGACCCTCAAAGGGTTCCTGGGAGTCTGCATGTCCACCAAGTAGGTGATAGGACTTTTGCGCTCCACAACCTCAAATGGACCTGTCCACTTATCCTGAAGTGCACACGGCTCCACTGGGGCCAAGACCCACACCTTTTGTCCAGGTTGAAGCTCTACCAGAGTGGCATTCCGGTCGTACCACCGCTTCATCTCCTCCTGGCTGGCTTCCAGATTTGCCTCAGCAAGTTGCCTGAAACGCCGAGTCTGGTTTCGGAAGGCCAGCATGTAACTATATACATTCTGGGGAGGTTTCCTGGGAGATTGCTCCCAGCCTTCCTTTACCAAACTCAGAGGTCCTCTTACCGGGTGACCATACAGAAGCTCAAAGGGGCTGAACCCTAGAGACTTCTGTGGCACCTCTCGGTAAGCGAAGAGCAGGCATGGCAAGAGGACGTCCCACTTACGCCTCATTGGACCGTCCAGGCCCATGATCATGCCTTTGAGGGTTCGGTTGAATCTCTCAACCAACCCATTTCCTTGGGGATGGTAAGGAGTGGTGAACTTGTACGTTACCCCACACTCCTTCCACAGGGATTTCATATATGTGGATATGAAATTGGTCCCCCTGTCGCTCACCACCTCTAGAGGGAACCCCACTCGGGAGAAAATCCCCATCAGTGCCCGTCCCACCACGGGGGCCGTCACTGTCCTCAGAGGGATGGCTTCAGGGTACCGGGTGGCATGGTCCACCAAGACCAGGATGAACCTGTTGCCCAGGGCTGTCTTGGGGTCCAGAGGCCCCACAATATCAATACCCACTCGTTGGAATGGCGTACCGACCACAGGGAAAGGTTGCAGAGGAGCCTTATGCTTCCCTCCGCTCTTACCACTTGCCTGGCAAGTCTGACAGGTTCTGCAGTAGGAATCTGAATTCTTATGCATTTGGGGCCAGTAAAAGTGGGTGACAAGCCTGTCATAGGTCTTGTCCATCCCCAAATGTCCTGCTAACGGCACATCATGAGCCAGCCCCAGTAGGAAGGTTCTGAACTTCTGGGGTACCACCAGCACACGGGCTGACCCAGGTTCAGCAGCCTTAGGCTCGGAATACAGGAGGTCACTCTCCCAGTACACGTAGTGTGTTTTGGCCTGAACACCATTGGCCTGGTCTGCAGCCTGTTGCCGCATACCCACGAGAGAAGGGCATTCTTTCTGCTCCCTGCAGAATTCCTCCCTGGAGTGACCTCCTTCTTGCTGCCAATGGGTCAGCTCAGGCAGATCTCCCAGTTCGGCGATCTGTTCCCCGGTAGGCTCCAGAGCATCCCCCTCAGGGTCTGCTTCCTCCTGGGCCGTGGGAACTTCGGGGGCCGGTTTCCCGCGCCTCCTGCGCCTTCTCCCTAAGGCCGGTTCCTGGACCTCTCCCTCAGGCTCCAGGACCCTCTCAACACCCCTACTGGCTGCCATGGACCGGGTGGTCACGCACGCCCAGTCGGGTAGACCCACCATCCTCAGATGCGTGGTCTTCTCCACCTTTTCCCAAGGGGAACTCTCCAGGTCGTTCCCTAGCAGACAGTCTACAGGCATGTCAGTTCTCACAGCGACTTGTAGAGTACCAGAGACCTCCCCCCACTCAAAGGGAACTTGAGCCATTGGACAACGACTCTCTACGTTGTCAGCATTGACAACCCTACAGTAGGCATTGGGTACAATTTGCTCTTGAGACACCAGGTGTTGCCTCACCGAGGTCACGCTGGCTCCTGTATCTCTAAGAGCCTCAACCTTCTTTCCATTGAGGGTCACCACCTGCCCATATTTCTTAGTGTTAGAGGGCAGGTAGGTTACAGGGACCATCTCACTGTCTCCTAGCGAGACTAGGGTCATCTGCCCGGGACCCCCACCCTCCTGGACTGCTACTTCCTCCCCAAAGTTAACACTAGCTACTTGCCGGGGGGGAGCACCAGTGGGTGCGGTCTTACCAAACAGGCGACACTTAGGATCAGATGCAATGTGACCCGGGTCACCACACTTATAACAATTGAAGGGCCCCTTTGGAACAGGTCTACCTGTCGGGGCCCCGTTCTGCTGCGGGGGTGGGGGAGGCTGAGAACCCTTCTGCTGGTTCCCTTGGGAATTACTTTGGGGGCCTGTTTGGAACCCCTTCTGTTTACCCTTGTCCCCCCCACTCTTCTGCTGGGGACCCTGCCCACCTTTGGCGGAGTCTCCCACTTGACCCTTGTGGACCCTGGTGCTGAGCCAGCGGTCCGCCTCCTCAGCAAGCTTCCTCGGGTTGGACAGCTTGCTATCAATCAGGTGCTGGCGTAGCTCAGGAAAACATTGACTGGACAAGTGCTCCCATGCAATTAAATCAAGTAGCCCTTGATAATCATTCACTTTGCTACCCTTCACCCAACCATCCAGCGCTCTGCAGAAAAAGGTCACATACTCCACATACGTACTCTCAGGGATCTTCTTGGTCTCCCTGAACCTCTGTCTATATAGCTCAGGAGTTAACCCATACCTGGTCATTAAAGCTTCCTTCATATGGGGGTACGAGGTCTGGACTTCTAAGGGCAAATCTAACAGTGTGTCCCGCCCTTCCGCAAGGAACCTTCCCCACAACCCCGCTCCCCAGTCTTTCTCAGGGACCCGGTGTGAGGACATGGCCACCTCGTAGGCTCTAAACCACTGCCCTATGTCATCCTTTCTAAAATACTCCTTTACTACATCTTTGGGGATGTACACCTTGGACTCTACCTGCGCTGGTGGAGTGCTGCCACCAGAAGGAGCGGTGTCCAAACTTTTTGCCTTCAGCTCCAACTCCTTCAATCTGATATCATGATCCATTTGGCGTTGTTGTGCCTCCAGGGCCAACTTCTGCTTTTCCATTTCCATTTGTCCGGCCAACTTTGCCATCTCCATTGCATGCGCCCTGTCTGCTGCCCTGTCTGCCAGCTCCTCTGGCGACCGGACTCTGCTGGGCTCCTCAAGGTTGTCGGGTGGAACGATGTCCCCCGCATTCCGTAGGTCTCGTGACTCCTTCCAGGCTCTCAACGCCTTGGTGTACTGGGGCTTCCTCTTGCATCCAGCATGGGGGACTCTGAATTTTACACTGTAGCCTTTCAATTGCTCCATCGTGTAGCCTTCCAGTCTCTCCCAATCCACCTCATCTATTCCAGAAATCACAGAGAGTGCTCTTCCAGCGGAGTGCGAGCCAGGCATGGTTGCAGTAATGGCAGATGTCTCAACAAAGTTCAACAATTACAAACCTGTGGCTGCGTTATTTGGTCTGCTCTTACTATCTGGCGATTAATAATTCACTGTATGCAAATTACAAGTGCAAATCCGCAATCCCAACCGCTGCCAACAATGTTAGAGTCGGGGATCTCTGGTTGGCGCAAGGTTGCCCTTGTGTCAAGCAGGAACCCTCTCCTCCACGTCAGGGCGCAGGATAACCCCTCGCGAATGACCCTTGCTCACCCTCTAGGTGCGTGGCGTGAGCAGCCAAGGCGATTCCTCAGGCGTTGTTGGTTAAGCACTTACAATCATACACACAGTAAATACATCAATCCCCCCAGAAACGGACACCAGACTTGGATATATATAAAAATACGATTCTTTATGTAAAAATAAGGTATATATATCTCAGCAGACTTATCACAAGACCAATAACGTTTTCGCTATGCCACCAGGTTATACAGCAGGCAAATGTTCTTGGTTCGTCGTTTCAAATGGATAGTTCGTAGTCTCTTTACTTGTAGCTCCAGTACTCACAGAGATCGGCTCCTGCGAACGGGGAAATAAGGCGTTGCGGGCCCCGAGCCCGATACTGGACTTCTTCCGTGATTAGGAGAGTCGGCACAGGTCGGTGCGACTCTCAGCTTGGGACGTGTTCTTGGGTCCTCAATCAGCAGGTGTGGGCAAGTAGGCAGGCGCGGCCCGCGACCCTTTAGCACGGCGGTGCAGGAGGGTCTCCACAGCGGGGGCGGCGCGGCCTGAGATGTCCGGGGATAGCGAAGCGGGGTCGCAGGGCACGGTTAGTGCAGCTGGGTGACCCGGCGTAGATCACAGTCGTCGGACGGCTTCCGGCAGGAGGGGTGATAGCGCGTTCAGCGCACTCCAATGGCAGGCGGTGACAGGGATGCAGGCGGCCTGGCCCGGGGACAGAGAGCGGCTCGGGACGGAGCGGGGCTCTCACGGGTTTGAGGCAGGCGAGCTTCTGGGTGTCACGGCCCTAGGAGGGGCGATGAGGGGCGCAGTCTCTTTTCCAGCGGGATGCACACACGGCTCGAATTGGAGGACGAGCAAGAAGCACAGAGAACCCACTGTTCCTGGGGTTCAGTTCAGGGGGCAAGCTCAGATCAAGCCCTTGGAGAATGTTCAAGCACAAAGTAGCAAAGTCTTTTCAGTAAGTCTCTTCCTCTCCTCTCTCAGCAAGGCAAGCAGCAGGCCAGCTCCTCCGGCGTCTTCTTCTCCTTCTAGTCGGGCAGAGGTTCTTTGTGGTAAACAGGATTCTGATTTCTTAGGAGCCAGGCTCCTACTTTTATACACCAATTCTTTTGTTCTTTAGCGCCAGGGGGCCTAGGCCTGGCTCAGTCCAGTTCTGGAGCACTTTGTTATGGTGACTCTGCTCTTTCCTTTCAGCAGCAGGGCAGAGACATCAGCCGCCCCACAGGGGGTGGCGCCGGCTTTGTGGTGGCAGAGCACAGGTCTATTCAAGAGTCAAGGTGTACTCCTCCCACCCATCCAGGTGTAATCTCTCTACCCACCACCTGGCAGCCAACCTGTCTCTGGGGATTCCCCAACCCTGCTCCTTACTGTTGCTGGGCAGAACACACACACATACAGCAGAGGCGGACTGAGATGGTCAGGTCAGTAAATACTAACTTTCTAAAAGTAGTATTTACAAACCCAGGATATTAAAATAAACTTGACTACAAGAAGTATTTTATCATCCTGAGTTCAGGCATACTAAACTTGACACTTCTACCATGCTCTCTGAGTCCACTGGGGTCACAGCGTTGGCGTGATCCCGGCAGCCCATTCTGGCCTATGGAGAGCAGGTAGCCTTCAATAGTGAAAAACGACAAGGGCTGTAATTCACTACTAAGACATGCCACCCACATCAGGGCATGTCCTACCTTATGCCTACAATGCACCCTGCCCTTGGGCCTACCAGAGGGGTGGCTGATATGTAGGTAAGGGAAGGTTTAGGGACTGGCAAGTGGGGGCACTTGCGCAGTCGGCGCGACGGTCCCGGACCGCGCACAGGGTCTGCGGTGGCAGACCCTAGACACATTTTACAAGGCCGCTTCCGTGGGTGGCGCAACCAGCGCTGCAAGCCCACCAGCAGCATTGGCAGTCACAAGCCCTGGCACCCCTGGTGCACTTTACTGGGGACTGACAGTGAATCCAATAAACCAATCATGGACATCAATTACAGGTACACTTTACTTAGGGAGCACTTGCACTGCGGCACGGATTAGCCGTGGCGCAGTGCCCTGAGCGGACAACACCAGCAAAACAATCGAGGCACACCATCAAAAAGTGGAAGGGAATCTCACGCCAAGGTGCCAGGTCTAACAGAGTTAAGCACCATCCACTCAGCCACCATCTGCATGCAGGCCCTAAAGTTCGCGGCAGAGACACTCAGAGAATGGTTAAGAGACACCATAATCTGAGTGTCATCCGCATAGGATACCACCTCCATCCCCTGCGATCTTACTAATCTTGCAAGGGGGGCCACGTACAGATTAAATAGGGTAGGGCTCAAAGCCGAGCCCTGGGGCACTCCACATTGCAAAGATTTGGCAGGGGAGAGGTAATCCCCCAGCAGAACTCTTTGCTCTCTCTGGTGCAAGAAGGAGTCCAAAAGGCTGAGAGCCTGTCCTGCGACCCCTGCCTCCCTCAGCCGAGATGTAAGGGTGGAGGGAGACAGGGTATCGAATGCTGCAGTCAGATCCAACAAAACAAGAATCGTAGACTGACCCAGATCAACTTTACGCCGGATGTTATCCACTACCATAGTCAAAGCAGATTCGGTACTATGAAATTTCCTGAAACCATGCTGTGAACTATCTAAGAACCCAGAGGAATCAAGGAAAGTGGAAAGGTGAGAGTTTAAATGGGCTTCAAGCATTTTTGCAGGTGCAGGCAAGAGGGAGATGGGCCTAAAATTCTTCATCACTCCCGGATCCAAGGAGGATTTCTTTAGGAGGGGTTTCACTATGGCCTTTTTCCAGACCGTTGGAAAGCTGCCCTGAGTCAAGGCCGCGTTCATGACTGCCAGTAGTGGAGGCAGAAGTGATTCCCGGCAGTCCTTAAGAACTTTCAACGGGCAAGGATCGGCCGGGGAGGCTGACTTAGTCCGATCCAACAATAAGTTGAGATCCTCGAGAGAGAGAGGCGGAAAGTAGGAAAGAGAGATGAGTGGATCTCTCCCCCAGAATTCCGAGACCTTAATGTTATTCAGAGAATGCTCATTCAGCAACTTCTTCTGACTGTCAAGGGCCAAGTGGATATCCGAAATTTTATTATAGAAAAAGTCGGAGAGATTGTTGCAAAGCTCCTGCGAAGCCACCACAGGATCAGGGGTCTGAAGCGAGCACAGTGAGCCCACAATCTTAAAAAGCTCCTTAGATGAGGGAAGCGCCGTTGTCAACTTGGAAAAATATTCCTGCTTCTCCTTGATAACTCGAGATTTATATTCGCGCAGTGTCCGTTTGTGATCCTCTCTGTCAGAAGGAGCCCATGACTTACGCCATTTCCGCTCCTTAGTCCTGCAGGATTGTCTTAAGAGTCTAAGTGGCTCCGTAAACCAGGGTGCAGAGGGTCTCCGCCGCGCGACATAACGTAGGGAGGCGGGAGCTAGCGTATCAACCGCAATGGTGATAGAGTTGACCAGCTCCTGAGCGGCCCCATCCGCATCTCTTGAACCGGAAATACCACAGTCTTTTAGGAAAGGAACGAGGGCATGATTATTAATATTCCTATAACCTCTTTTCAAAGCTTTGTTGCGAGGCGCGGCAGCGAGAGGATCCTTAGTGGCGCATGAAAGACCTAGGGGTACCGCAAAGTGGTCCGACCAGACCAAGGGGAGGGGGGAGCCAACAGAGAGTCTAGGATCGTTGGTAAACACCCCGTCCAGGGTGTGGCCAGCCCTGTGCGTCGGATGCTTTACACACTGAATAAACTCACAGGCTTCCAACGCATCAATGAGCTGGGCAGAATCCCTGGAAACCACATCATCTAAATGAAAGTTGAAGTCCCCCAGAATAGAAAAATGAGGTTTGTCAAAGTATGGTTCCAGGATACGGAACAACTCAGAGCAGAAGCTGGTTCTGGGGCCCGGTGGTCTATAGACCAGAATACCCGTAAAGGACTCTGTCGGAGAGCAAGTTATGCAAAAGTATAGGGCCTCGAAAGCGTCCGCAGGGTCAGACAGTGTTTTAGTGGAGCACAGGAGTGGGGCCCTACAGATAATGGCCAAGCCCCCCCCTCTCCGAACCAGTCTATCCAGTCTATATAAGGTATAGCCCTCTGGTATTGCCAACCCCAGATCATGGCCCGACGAGGCAGATGCCCAAGTTTCAGTTACAAATACCCAGTCGGGTTGCCTGTCATTGACAAACTCGTGGAAGGCGATGTTGTTTTTTATGAGCGACCGAGCATTAATCAGAAAGCCGGTTCTAGGGGGTAAGGCAATCAGAGGTGACGGGAATTTAACACGTACCTTACCTCTAGAAGCCAAGGGACAGAGCACCACATGACACCGTGAACAATAAGAGAAGCGTGTTAGCTCATCCGGCGACCAGCTATGATGACAGCGTCGAGGCGGAGGTCTCAGAGCTAAGAGCTCATGTATTGAGTAACACCTCCTCATTAATGTGGAAGGCACGGAAATACTAGCGTCCAGCCCAGCCTGCAGCCACTAAACATGTCCAACAAGCTCAAAAACAACAAGATCACTGACCTGCAACTGCCAAAATCCAAAACAGAGGCCCAAAACACAACCACTCCTTATAACACACCCACCCAAACTTCAAACACAGCCACACCCACCAATGGACCAATAAAAAGGGACCACACACACAAACCATGAGCCTTTGCAACAGACTCACTGCTGCCAGACCCCACAGACAACCTACAGCACCATACTAGAAGCTTTACCACACCTTACACTTGCACACCTTCACACACACCCCCACATCACGTTCACACACACACCTGCACAACCACACCCACACACCCACAACCATCCACACCCCCCCATCCACACCCACACCCCTCACCATGCCCACTAACAAGAATCCAAAGTTCACTAGCCAAGAGTTGGAGGTCCTTGTCGATGAAATCCTCAGAGTTGAGCCACACCTCTTTGGAACATTGGTCAGACAGACCAGCATTTCTGAAAAAACAGCCATGTGGCAGACCATCGTCGATGCTGTGAATGCTGTTGCGGACACCAGAAGGACCAGGCATGAATGCCAAGCCAGGTGGTACGATCTGCGGAGGAGGGTCCGAGCCAAAATGACCGACGACCACAACCAGGCCAACGTCACTGGAGGAGGGCCGCCCCGCAGACGCGTAGAATACCATCCCTGGGAGGAGAGGGTGATGGCCATACTGCCGGTGGTGGCAGTCGACGGATTAGAAGGACTCCGAGACCCGGGTGAGTACACAAACAACTCACCTCACATGGGGGAACGTCATCCACAACCAAACTCACAAACAGGCACGCAACCACCCCAAGCTATCGCATGACTCAACCACACTCCATGAACACGCACATGCCACTGGCGCCACCTTGCCCCATGCACCCAGCTGGACAATGTCAAGTCCCAGGCCACAGAAAACACCAACACATGACACGGTAAGCCAGATGGCGGGAGTGTGGGCCCAAAAAATCACATAGTGCAAATCAGAAGCACACAACAATGCCCTCTGCCCATGTGGCCTAGGTCACAGCCAGACAAACAGTGTGTCCCCACACAGGAAAGACTCGCCAGCAAATGGCGGACGCCTTGCATCAACACATGGGGGTGACGGCACGTTCTTGCACATGACAGCAGCTAATGAACAGCCAACACTGTGAAAGAGTGGCAGCACACACCACCACAGCAGCAGTGCAGACACACACACTACACCCAATGGGTGCCTGGAGATCAGAAACAAACTCACATCAACAATCCAAGGGCCATTCAAAGATCTGTTAACAGTGTGTGCCCAGGAAGCTGGGCTGAGGTGACAGAGGGTGACACACAGAGGGAGGGAGAGGGGGACAGAGAGGGAGGGAGACAGAGGTGGACACAGGGAGACAGACAGAGGCAGGGAGGAGGGTGACAGAGGGAGGGAGAAAGGGAGACAGAGGGAGACGGACAGAGGGAGGAGGCTGACACACGGAGGGAGGGAGAGGGGGACATAGAGGGAGGGAGACAGAGGGAGACGGACAGAGGGAGGAGGCTGACACACAGAGGGAGGGAGAGGGGGACAGAGAGGGAGCGAGAAAGGGACACACAGGGAGAGCAAATCAGCCTTGTGGGGTGTGGGAATGTCTGCTAATCAGCAGGTAGACTGCGTGCATGTAGACAAGGGTGGCCAGTGCCAGAACCCCCCCTCTTCTCCATGGCAAAACACAGGGCCATGTCACAACCTGTGCACAAGCACAACAACAGCTATCTGCATTATCCAAGTGTGTGGAACCACTCCATGTGCCCACGTACAGTGCAACAGGGAAGGCGCCAATGCATGGCTCGCCACACCTGCCCACTCCACTGCTGACTGCAGTCACAATTGACGCAGCAAGTAACACTGTGCCACACATAGGTAAAGTCGGAAAAGCTGTGGCCAAGGGACCTACCCATGTACAAGTGCACTGTGAGTGGAATGCAAGACATATCCAAATTCCCAGAGGAAATGTGCCAACTTAGAAACCAATGAAACATGGATGTTGCATGGAACAAAATTAACATTGTCTCTCTCACACACAGGTCAACGTCGTGGATCACCCCCCAACAATGGGGGGGAAGACTCACAGGACCCGGCTCGGCGGGATGACGGAGCCACCGCCAGCGACGACTCTCACCACTCTGTGGACGAACCCGACCCCGACCAACCTGGCCCCTCTGGTGTCCAACGACCTGCAGCACCTGCATCAGGTACATCTGGGCCAACCACCACCCCCACTCCTGCCACATCCCAGGAGACACCCAGGATCCCTGCCCCACTACCACAATGGAGCCAGGCTGGCCAGGTGGGACACGGTGTCCCGGGCACCCAGAAGGAGGCAGGCGGCAAATGCCACCCCTCAGGGGTCCCGGAGACCCGATGTGCCCACAACGGCAGGCCAGGTGCAAGTGGGCAGGGGTGGCAGGAGTGGAGGATGGCAGAGGCGCGAGCCTGACCTGTTGGCTGGGGAACCGGTATATTCCCATGTCCGAAACATCCTGGACACATACCGGCAGGACACCACGGGCATAGCCCAGGTTGTGTCCACCCTCAATGAGATGAAGGGGACCCTCGATGAGATCAAGACCCAGCAGGCCCAGCAACATGCGGAGCAACATGCTTGTCTACTGCAACACCAACGGAGGATGGAGGACAGACAGGCTGAGCTCGTGACGGTGTTCACGGGAATTCACAGTACACTCCGTCGGATGGCCGCCAACATGGGCAACCCTCCCTGTGCCAGCAGGCGTAGAACATCACCACCCACAGGGAGGGATGAGGAGGAGGAGGAGACATCCGATGGAGCATCCTAAACATCGTCACGGCCTGCTTCTGAGGGTCCCCGCAGGAGGGCGGGTCGTCCACAGAAAAGACCGTGAGGGTCGGCGCAACAGCACCATCTCCCAGGATACCTGGCCTGGCACCTGGCCCACTGGAGCAACAGCAGCACAGCAGCAAAAGACATTCTCTGCCACATGGACTTGCTGGTCACTGTCTGACCAATGTTGACAAAGACTGTGGCATGGGCTCCGAGGATTCACAATGGCAAGGACACCAACTCCCCTAGTAAACTTTGGATTCCACACACCCGGAAAGCCCCTCATGTCAAACCCCCCCCCCTACCCCAACCAAAATAAAAAGTCACACCTTAAAGAGAAGATGCCTACTGAGTGCATTATTACCTTACATGTGTCTTGTCAAGTCTAACTATGCCTGAGTTCTCATTTGACTTCAACCATCCACACCCTGGGGCCTGAGTCTGGCACAGGACACACATGCGTCACATTGTATTAGGCAAGACAGACAAGGAGCACCATACACACCCGTGATGGGCCCAACCAGCTGATGGGGTGGCCGCACAACCGTGCCGACAGACATATTGAGTACAGTGACAGCCATGCGCAGAGGTCAGGGATCATGTGGAGTGTCCTGGGGGCACCCAGGTATGTGTGGACAGGTGGCAGAACCATGTCCTGCAAGCTTGAGTCAGGTGGATGCAGAGAATGGGGGCCTGGCCAACGTTGGATGCATGGGGATGGCACATGTCACAATACCCACACAGTCATTGACTACATGCAAAATACACAGTCTAATCCCACACAAACAGCTTGCATCTTGCTACTTGACACATAGACACATAGCCACTATCACGGAAAACCATGCCAGACATGCCGGATGCACCGTGGCAACACACCAGCATTGACTGAGAAGAGGCACCTTGGAGGCATAGGGACACCTTTATTAGTCATGTATTCGGGATTGCAGAGGCAACTCGGAGTACACATGAAGGGGTCATGTGGAGTAACATGTGGGTCCAACACTGGAACCCCCCTTCTGCAGCACAAATGCGTGATAGCCATGGAACTGGCACACAAGTGTCGGCTAACAGCTAAACACCCCCTGCTGCTCACGGAGAGACTGCCATACACCATTGATCCGCTGATGTGGAAGTCCCACAGCATGTCAAGCCAAGGCAAACCATATGTGTCCGAGGGCAGTGTAACACACATTGATGCCATCATCACATTACACAATCCCATCACTGATGACTGTCAACAAGTCTGACCATCTATTCAGGTGTACCCAGCTGCATGTAATGTGTTCCATTGTGATGCGACATGTCTGCAGAGGAACCAAACATCTACAGGGGCAGTGTGCATACATCGTGAACAACTGCCACACCCAATACACCCCTGATGCATCCCTTACCCTAAGGAGACTTCCAAACTTGTCCGTGCGTGTAACGCTGAGTCAGCACACAATGACGTGTCCATGAGGAATAGCAGTGCCACAACAATGCAACCAGCAGACGGCATGCGCAAGTACCTGGGGATGAGAGACACACAAGAAGTCAGCCACAAAAAGCACCGCCACTTGCATGTGCATGTACTCGACACATGTAAGGATGACAACATGCCAGGTCACAATTATTACTGGGGAAATACACATCACTGCCACCATCACTCCAGTGACACATCCACACACACCTCTGACTCACGTGGCATACATGCAGATGGACACACACATCGCAACACTTGCCACACGGGGACCAATGCGTGCACACACAGACACTGGTACTCACCACTAAGCAAAGAAGTCGCGTATGAGCCGAGTCCGGATGTCCTCTTGCGGAACCACGTCCTCCACATCACTAGCCCCATTGCCAAGCCCTTCGTCCTCCACGGGTGGATGGTCCTGATCATCTTGATCCAGGATGAGTGGCACAGCTTTCTCAACTGCCATGTTGTGCAGCATGCAGCAGACCATGAAGATTTTGCAGACCTTCGCCGGGGCATATGGGAGCGCGCCGCCGGTCTTGTGGAGGCATCTGAATCGGCTCTTCAGGAGGCCAAACGTCCTCTCTATCACTCGCCTTGTCCGGCCATGGGCGGTGTTGTAGCGGAGCTGGGCCGGTGTGATGGGGTTGCGGAGAGGTGTGATCAGCCATGGCATGTTGGGATAGCCAGCGTCCCCTACATGGAAAACACATGGACATAAGTAGGACAGGAGAAGCAGTCGTGCTGGAAGTCTACGCAAAATACAGGACAGACAGACTGTATCCACCAACAACACATGCTCGTTCATTGCGCAGCTGCGTCATCATTTCAGGCTTCCTGCTACGCCTCATGATGTAGGCATTGTGTGCTGATCCTGGAAAACGAGCACAGACATGTGAAATCACCATGTTGGACAGACACACCACAAGGGCATTGATGGAGTGGTAGTGTTTGCGATTCCTGTACTCTACCTCCTGTGCCTGTGGTGGTACCAAAGCCACATGTGTCCCATCTATGGACCCAATGACATGGGGCATCCCTCCCAGGGCATAGAATCCACGCTTGACCCCAGTCAACATTGCAGGGGTTGGGAAATGGATGAAGTCATCCAGGTGAATCAACATGGCCTCTAAGAAATCATGCAGCACACGGCAGAACATGCTCTGGGACATGCCACCAACATGAGCTATGGTATTTTGAAAGGTACCCGTGGCAAGAAAATGTAGGGCTGCCATTACCTTCAGCTTGGGTGTCAGTGCCGTAGGATACCTGTGCAGCGGTTGCAGGTGTGGTGCCAGTTTCGCCGTCAACTCCAGAATCAACCGTTGGGGGAAGCGGTAGCACCGGATACTGTCATTCTCCCGCATGGCAGCCAAGTCCGGAATTGGTCGGGCAAGAGGCGGCGCTCTGCAGTAATTTGGAAGTGACAAGGAAGAGTGAGTGCACCACAACAGCAATTTATTTGTACTGAGCACATGTTAATCTGTCAATACACATATGCTACATACGGAGTCAGGTATGTGCCACATGCCCTGGACACGTATGGCTGCCAGGTGACACCCCTACCAAGACCCAGCTACACACGGAGAGTGTGAACCTCCACATGCCATGGCATGGGATTAGCTGTGTCCCAGTGTAAGTGAACAGCCAGACGCCACACAGGAGTGACATACATCCACACATCAGCAGAAGTAGGATGTCGATTGCAGAGACTGGTAGTGGAACACTAGAGCCACAGGTCACATGACATTACTCTAGGACAGCCCACACACCTTGCCATGAAGGTGTACATGTGATGACTCACCACACATTCATGGACAGGATGCAGACATGTCCTTGTTAGGCTACTCCGTGTCCCATGCATACATACGCACCTCACATCCAATACCACATGTGGCATGGTGTGCGGAACAGTGTGCCATGTCAATCTACACACAACACATGTTGGTTGCTGCAACAGCTGCTGCTTCTGAGGGAGCTCCAACATCAACCTAATGTGAACCCCCCACACATACATGACATAGTCACATCGTGCACCGTGGGTAGTGACATGTCAGGTGTGGTAACCCCTGTACCGGGCCTCAGGGGACACTTGTGTGTGTTGTTGTCCTTGCCATGCCAGTGACGCTCAACCCAAGTGTGCAGTACGACATGCACACATGTCAAAGGAGTCAAGGGCATGCCTGGCACACATTGCACCGTCACACATTACATGTGTACACATCTCATCATACATCTGGTGCCTTCTCGACTCAGGAGTAATGTGCCACATCACAGCCTTTCACACCTGTGCCCCACACATGTAGTACTGCCCAGACAATGCCTTGATGTCCATCCATGGACAAGTATGTCAGCCCTATTCCTTCCTGTGTGCTGCCTGTCACCACTGTGATGTGTGAAAAGCACCGTACTTTTGCAAAAAGGGCCTGTGTACGTTCCCGTATCACTATGGGAGTGCTGCCGTATGTGTACCCCTAGGGATAGTGAGCGTACGCACGCGTGTACGCTCCGTACCACTATGGTTGTTCTCGCGTATGCGTACTCATGGTGGTACGGACCGTACTCACGCCTGTACGCTCACTATCACTATGAGTACGCATACGCGAGAACACCCATAGTGATAGTGAGCGTACAGGCGTGTGTACAGTCCGTACCACTATGGGTGTTCTCGCGTATGCGTACTCATAGTGATAGTGAGCGTACAGGGGTGTGTACGGTCCGTACCACCATGAGTACGCATACGCAAGAACACCCATAGTGAGACGGGCCGTACAGGCGTGTGTACGCTCCGTACCACTATGGGTGTTCTCGCGTATGCGTACTCATAGTGATAGTGAGCGTACAGGGGTGTGTACGGTCCATACCACCATGAGTACACATACGCGAGAACACCCATAGTGAGACGGGCCGTACATGCGTGTGTACGGTCCGTACCACTATGGGTGTTCTCGCGTATGCGTACTCATAGTGATAGTGAGCGTACAGGCATGTGTACAGTCCGTACCACCATGAGTACTCATAGGCGAGAACACCCATAGTGAGACGGAGCATACACACGCCTGTACGGGCCATTGCTATGCATTTGGGGTGCCCTAGGGCCCCGGAACGCACCGTACCTGTGTGTGAAGCTCAAAATTACATAGGGGACACATGAGGGACACGTATAAAGGCCTACATGCATGCTGGTTGTCATGGAAACCAAGTTTGAATGTAGAATTTTTTCAGGAAGGTGCACAGCAGAAGTCAGTTGGAATGAATCTACTTTGTTGGAATGTGGTTCTGGAGTTGACATCATGCTCAAGAAAAAAACACATTAAGAACCCACTGACTGCTAGGTTTGAAGGGATTGGAGGAAACATAGGATGCAAATGTGAGTGACCAATCACTCTGTACTCCTGTGCATGAAATAGGCCAGCAAGGCAGACATAAGGCAGCCAGGTCCCATGAGGGAGCACTTGCCTGCACATCTCTGTATTCCACGACCCAGATGCTGCTACTGATTCCCTGGAACCATGTCAAGGGCTGTGGAGAGGTCACAGCCATTCACCCTGGAGGAGAACCTGGCTTTGCTGGATGTGATCCTCCCACAGTACCCCCTGCTGTATGGCCGACCAGGGTATCAGGTGAGTGCAGAGTCTACTAGCACAGACTGTGTCCCTTTTTTGTGACTGTGACTTCTGCCATTGTGTCCAGGTGTAACACACATGCCATGTACTGTAGGGGGAGTCCCAGGGGGGGAATGCCTGATGTCTCCCAGCAGTGCCCAGAGACAGGAGGGGTGTGTGCAGAGTCCTCCCAGCAGTGCCCAGACATGAGAGGGGTGTGTGCAGAGTCCTCCCAGCAGTGCCCAGACGCAGGAGGGGTGGGTGCAGAGTCCTCCCAGCAGTGCCCAGACATGAGAGGGGTGTGTGCAGAGTCCTCCCAGCAGTGCCCAGAGACAGGAGGGGTGGGTGCCTAACACTCCCAGCAGTGCCCAGAGACAGGAGGGGTGTGTGCAGAGTCCTCCCAGCAGTGCCCAGAGACAGGAGGGGTGTGTGCAGAGTCCTCCCAGCAGTGCCCTGACATGAGAGGGGTGTGTGCAGAGTCCTCCCAGCAGTGCCCAGAGACAGGAGGGGTGGGTGCCTAACACTCCCAGCAGTGCCCAGAGACAGGAGGGGTGTGTGCAGAGTCCTCCCAACAGTGCCCAGAGACAGGAGGGGTGTGTGCAGAGTCCTCCCAGCAGTGCCCAGAGACAGGAGGGGTGGGTGCAGAGTCCTCCCAGCAGTGCCCACAGACAGGAGGGGTGTGTGCAGAGTCCTCTCAGCAGTGCCCAGAGACAGGAGGGGTGGGTGCAGGGTCATCCCAGCAGTGCCCAGACGCAGGAGGGGTGGGTGTGATGCACAGTGTGAGCCTTGATCATTGATTGTGTCTTTGCCCTCATTCCACCTGTGTACTTTCACTGGCATGTACTGCTTTTGCCCTTCCCCAGAGGAGAATGTCCCTATGGCAAAGGTGCAATGCGTTGGCTGCATGACATGCCTTGTTGTAACCAGCTAATTTCTTCTCATATCTGTCTCTGTGACATGTTGCAGGTGTTTTGATGTAGTGTCACTTGTTCATCCTTACAGGTAGGCGCCTCTGCCAAGGAGCAGATATGGCTGACCGCCGTCAGCGCGTGAGGAGTGCGAATGGTTGGAAGCGGCGCCTGTCCCAGGTGAGGAAACGCTGGCAGGATATCCGGTGCTGGACGCGGAGGATCGCACGGGTCCTGCTGGGGGACTCACCTGAGAGCCATAAGAACTGCGGGTGCCGCCGTCTCTCCCACATCCACAAGCGTGTGCTGGCGGTGGTATTTCCAGACTTGGACAGGCGCTTACAGGAGATGCAGCAGCAGGAAGGGGGTAGGTACATGTGTGTTTGTTGTGTTTCACCAGCATTTGTAAGTGCACCGTTCCATGGATACACTGCCAGGGTTTAATGGGGCTGTGCAGATCCTGTTACCCACAGTATTGCAGTGCTCTCCTGCCTCCCTTCCCCTCCTTGCAATGTGTTCCCTGGTCTGTGTGTAGTCACTCCGTCACAAGGTTATGTAGCCTGGCACCTTCTCCACGTGTACAATGCCTGCAGCATCATGTGTGGGGGTGGTGTGTAACAGGTTTTGGGACCTTGCCTGTGCCCTGTCCAGTTCTGAACTTGTGGGTTCCATGTCAGTTGGCACTAATGCTGAGTCCAGACATGGGAGTTAGTCTCTCAAGTGTGAGGCCTTACAGCATGCATGTCCTATGTGGTGGCCTGTGACATGATGTGCATGAGTGTGCGGTACGCATAGTGCAGGGATGGTAGCGTGTGTTGCAGTCATTCCCATTCAGGAGCATGGAGTTGTGTGGCCACTACTGTCCCCAGGGGCATATTTTCCTAGGTATCATGTGTGTAATCCGAAAATGTGGACACACTCAGTGTCTACAGCATAGGTTGTGCTCTGTGCCATTGTCCCCTGGCCCAATGTATATTGACGTGAAATGTAGTACAAGTGTCCACTGTACAGCCTGACCTAATTTTCCTTGTTCAAACTCACGGTGGCCATTGCCTGTGTGTCTTGTTACAATCATCTGATGATGCCCATTTGTACATGATTATTTGGACAGGCGCACCTTGGGTATTTTGTGTGCATTATTGAATTTTTGCATCCCATGTGTATTTCACCCAGACTAAGAGATGTAAGTGCTTCCTGTGTCTCCAAAGAATTGTCTCATGTAGGGGGTGGGTGGTGCGGGCATGGCCTACATGTCAAAACTGGAAATCTCCTTGCTAGGACTGGCCAGTGTGTGATGTTTGTCTGGACATACACTCAAGGTGCAGTGAGCCAGTCAGGGTGGGCATGTTTTCAGTATTACCTATGCTGCATGTGCCTCTAGTTCCTGGCTATGGTCCCTGCTCATCCCTATTTCCTGCCACGCTGTGTGGTGCAGATGCAGTGCTGGATTGTCCCCAGGGCATTGCTCCTCAGTCAAAATTCCATTTCATCTCATTTGCTATTGTGTCATGCTCTCCATAGTTTTTCAGTGGCATGATGGGTCACACAACTGTGTCTTGCATGCCCTACATATGTACCTTTTTTGTAGATGTAACTCTTCTTTTGTTTCAGGCTATGCACTGTAACCTATGTAGATTGGACTCATGTGACATATGTATACAGGTGTATGATTAATTGCTGTCTCTTCACCCTGCCCACAGCATCGTCGGGGACACGGAGGGAGACATGGGCACAGACGGAGCAGAGGGACCGAGCACCAGTGCCAGCGGTGACTTCGTGGCTGGCACATCGAGTGGGACTGAGGCGGAGGAGAGTGAAGCCGGGGACCTGTCGACTGGCACAACAGAGTATGAAGCTGACGGGTCCGAGGATGATCTCTCCGAGTGGGCGGAGGCTGCACCTCCATCTGACAGCGGCACAACATCTCGCCCCGCCCCCTCCATTGCCATCAGCTGCCTCCCACTTGCTCGTGTCCCTTTCCAGCGTGCCCAGTCACCGCATGTCTCCTTCCTGCCAGGCACCGCACCCCCTGCCCCTGTCTCCACTGCTGCCGCCAATGCCGAGTCTGTGGACATCCAGCGGCAGTTGCAGATTGGTCAGGCTGCGATCCTTAATGTCCTCCATGGCCACAGCCAGGTCCTCAACAACATGGAGGCATACTTGGAGGGCATTCACTCATCGCAGGCTGACCAACGCAGCTTGCTGAGGTCGATAGACTCGACACTGACTGCACCAGTGGGTCTCCTGCAGCGCTTCATCCAACCCCCTACCCCTGCCCCATCCACACTTCCCACTCCCATGCCTGTCCCACGTACACCAAGACGTCAGCATGCACACACCACGACGGACACAGGCACCACACCAGCAGGGAAGGTCACCCGCACACCTCCTGGCACTCACACACAGGGTGAAGTAGGCACACCCGCTGGGTCAGGGGGCAAACGTGAGACACACAGCCAGAGTGGGAGTCCGCATTCCACCAAATCCACTCCCTCCAAATCCCCTCCCCTCAGCTCTCCTGGCCACATATCACACAAAGACTCCTTCATGGCCGCTCAGTCCCTGAGCCCCACAGTGACACCACCCCGCAAGCGGTCAAGGGAGTCCCTGGTCAGGGTGGTTGAGTCCCCCCCCCCTGTCTACACCCTCCCCCAGTGGTGCTGCGACCCATCCCTCTGACCCCCCCCCCCTCCTTGGGGCCTGTGGTTCCTTCGGGTGCAGGGGATTCCCTGGAGGACCTTGCTAAGGTGTGCAGCGAGATCCTGGCCTCCACCTTTGGCCCTGCCCCACCCCCTGTGGTGGAGTCCTCCATCCCTGCACCCACGACGCCTACCCTTCGCCCTCATGTCCCTGCAGTTTATGGTCCTTCCCCCCACATGATGCCCTCACCCCTGTGGAAGACGACGGTATGTAACTGTGCAGGCAAGCTAGGGGACACGCATCCCACTGTGTCCCCCATCCAGCTGTGACTTCTGGACTGCCCTATGGGCTTTGTAAATATTGAACTTCCTACAAACAAGATTTTTTGGATCATGCTGAATAAAGCAATTTATTTGTTTCCCTTGGAACACTACTGCTTTGCTGGTATTGCTGTTGGTGGGGCTGCTACATGGTTGTGGGTGGTGTTCATGTGTTGGGTGTGTGGGAAATGTAGTAGTGTGCTGCTCATAGGGGGGACCCTGGGATCTGTATGCCATCACACGGTGTTAGCTAGGTTTCTCTGTTCATGTAAGCAGTTGCTGCATGGTGAAATTGTCCCAAGGTGTATTCCTTCCCCTGTGTACCCTGACATCTTCCCTGCAGGGTGTTCCCAAACTTTAGCACTGAGCTGTGTGTACATTAGCTGGGTGTGTGACGGACTCCTTCAACTTTGCAGATGCATGCTGAGCGATGTCTCCACCTGCATCATTCGTGGCATCCTTGGTAGTCATTGTACTTGTGTATGTGGACTATTGACATGACTTCATGTGGACATGTTTTGTTTTCGGCCCTATGCATGCGTATACTCCCAGCCTCGCACAAATGTGGTACATGTACTGCAGGGTCTTTGTGCACCTGACTGACATTTGTGGGCATGGTATCTGTGGCTACTCCACTCTTTGCGTTCCATGGGCACTGCTGGGAGTGTTAAGCACCCACCCCTCCTGTCTCTGGGCACTGCTGGGAGGACTCTGCACACACCCCTCCTGTGTCTGGGCACTGCTGGGAGGACTATGCACACACCCCTCCTGTGTCTGGGCACTGCTGGGAGGACTCTGCACCCACCCCTCTCATGTCTGGGCACTGCTGGGGGGACTCTGCACACACCCCTCCTGTCTCTGGGCACTGCTGGGAGGACTCTGCACCCACCCCTCCTGTCTCTGGGCACTGCTGGGAGGACTCTGCACCCACCCCTCCTGTCTCTGGGCACTGCTGGGAGGACTCTGCACCCACCCCTCTCATGTCTGGGCACTGCTGGGGGGACTCTGCACACACCCCTCCTGTGTCTGGGCACTGTTGGGAGGACTCTGCACCCACCCCTCTCATGTCTGGGAACTGCTGGGGGGACTCTGCACACACCCCTCCTGTCTCTGGGCACTGCTGGGAGGACTCTGCACCCTCCCCTCCTGTCTCTGGGCACTGCTGGGAGGACTCTGCACCCACCCCTCCTGTCTCTGGGCACTGCTGGGAGGACTCTGCACCCACCCCTCTCATGTCAGGGCACTGCTGGGGGGACTCTGCACCCACCCCTCATGTCTCTGGGCACTGCTGGGAGGACTCTGCACCCACCCCTCCTGTCTCTGGGCACTGCTGGGAGGACTCTGCACCCACCCCTCCTGTCTCTGGGCACTGCTGGGAGGACTCTGCACACACCCCTCCTGTGTCTGGGCACTGCTGGGAGGACTCTGCACCCACCCCTCTCATGTCTGGGCACTGCTGGGGGGACTCTGCACACACCCCTCCTGTCTCTGGGCACTGCTGGGAGGACTCTGCACCCACCCCTCCTGTCTCTGGGCACTGCTGGGAGGACTCTGCACCCACCCCTCCTGTCTCTGGGCACTGCTGGGAGGACTCTGCACACACCCCTCCTATTTCACAATATGTACGCTTAGAACATACACGGGTGTGGGTTCGCTCCATGCATACGCGGGTGAGGGTACGGGTCGTACTTACACTGTTGGCATGGGGGGTATGCTCCATGCATACGCGGGTGGGGGTACGTGTCGTACCTACACTGTTGGGGTGGGGGGTACGCTCCATGCATACGTGGGTGAGGGTACGGCTCGTACTTACACTGTTGGGGGGGTACGCTTCATACGTACGCGGGTGGGGGTACGTGTCGTACTTACACTGTTGGCATGGGGGTACGCTCCATGCATACGCGGGTGAGGGTACGGGTCGTACTTACACTGTTGGGGGGTACGCTCCATACGTACGCGGGTGGGGGTATGTGTCGTACTGACACTGTTGGGGTGGGGGTACGCTCCATGCATACGCAGGTGGGGGTACGTGTCGTACTTACACTGTTGGGGTGGGGGTATGCTCCATGCATACGCAGGTGGGGGTACGTGTCGTACTTACACTGTTCGGGTGGGGGGTACGCTCCATGCATACGCGGGTGGGGGTACGTGTCGTACTTACACTGTTGGCATGGGGGTACGCTCCATGCATACGCGGGTGAGGGTACGGCTCGTACTTACACTGTTGGGGTGGGGGGTACGCTCCATGCATTCGCGGGTGAGGGTACGGTCCGTACGTACACTGTTGGGGTGGGGGGTACGCTCCATACATACGGGGGTGGGGGTACGGTCCGTACTTACACTGTTGGGGTGGGGGGTATGCTCCATGTATACGCGGGTGGGGGTACTGTCCGTACATATCCGTACCCACGCTGTGGAATGCTTGTGCGGGCCGAACCCAGGCCTTTGCCACATGGGTACGAGCCGTCCTGCCATTGTTGGGGTGACGTAGGTGTGGGCGTGGTATGACTCGTACCCACGCTCTTAAGGCGTGGGTACGGGACGTACCTGTATTGTTGTGTTGCCGGTTCGCGTCGTCAGGCACTTCCGTTCTGGCCGTCGCTGGCTTTGCTGGACACGCCCCCACCCCCTCGTAGTGACCAGGGCCTGAGGGTCAGGTATGTCCAGGGCATGTGTGCTGTGTGACTTTGGTGGGGGTTTTGTGGCCTGCCCCTGGTCCTGCCACCCCCCCCTTTCCCTCCTCCCTGTGATGTTCTGACCTTCTGCGGCGTCTGCGTCCGAACCTGTAGAGGAGGTCGACTGCTATGAGGGCCGGGATGACAAGTAGGTTCGGGTCCATGTCTGTCCGTCGCGTACAGGTACTCCTTGTTCGCGTCGTCCTGTCTGTCCGTCGCGTACAGGTACTCCTTGTTCGCGTCGTCCTGATTTCCCGGCAGTTTTTGGCAGCCGGAAAATATTCACTGTGCGGGATGACGTCGGTGCGAATCGTAATTCCTGGTTCGTGAATGGCAGGCTGCGTGCGTCCCGACGTCACGTCGGCGCTTTCCCGGATCACATTTGTATGTTTATTTTCGTCGGTCGGGGTTTTGTACGATTCGTACGGAAATGGTATTTCCGTGCGAATCGTACTTCCATGTTTGTATATTTTTACGACCGGGTACGCGTCGGACGGAGAATGTGCTCCGTCCGACAGTTCGTACACGGTTTTTACAGGATCGTGATCGGCACCAAAGTGTACACACAAAATCTATTATGAAATCTCATTGTATTTATATTGATTGGGAATAATGCGTCAGGTGCTAGATCTTGACGAGATACACTGCTCAGTTCGTATATTGTTCTGCACACGAAAAAAATCACATCACAACTTTCACACCAATTGCAATGCGAAACAAATTCCGGCGATAAGACACGTTAGCACCAGGGATTTTACACCTGCTTTCTGCTGGTGTTAAGCAGGACAACTACCTGCACCATGAAAGGGAACACAGCCAAGAGCCACACCAGAACACCCACAGGTGCCATCGAGTCAATGAGCATGATACAGGGATACCCATGAGGGCCAGAAGACTCATTTCAACAACTCCAGGACCGCCAATGCCCCCCAAACCCACACCTGAGCAAGTGTGTCCCTGTGATCATTGTCTTAGCATGATAGGCACAAGCCCTGCAACATCACAGTGTGCTGTCACCTCAGCGTTGGCAGTGAGCCTGGACATGTAGGTGCGCATGCATCCTCCTGCAAGCACAACTGGCGTGTGCTGGTAAGGGGTTCACAGGTCAGTGCAGGGGTGTGCCTATCCGGCAAGGGGAATGGGGGGTCTCGGACATATCCGTGTACAGGAATTGTGGTAAGTGTGTCTCTGTGTTCTGGTGTGGCCTGCTACAAGAGCCGCAGCAGTCGATGTTGTAAAGTGGCATGCACCACCTCCAAACGGCACTGTAATGGTGTAGTTGGAATGTAGCAGGACATGCGCAAATAGGCATTACAATGGTGTGCCGTAGGAGTGCATGAGATATAACAGTGCACCGTACAAAAGTGTGGGGGCTCGTGGGAGGGAGGAGCAGCCGTTTGGCAACATAACACACAGTCAACTCAACCATTTGCCACATGCTGGGCATCTCATCCATGATGACCACCATCGCAGACATCCCACAACACCAACGACTGGCCTTTGTACACATACTGTATGAATGCAGCGTGGTTTTCACTTCTATGCTCGTTCAGTGGTGTGATGTTGGTGGGTTGTGTGACTTGTGCTCCTTGTTGGTGTGTTTCATTTTGGACATTGTTAGTCTATATGTGTGTTGTACTTAATTGTGCATGTGTGCCATTCTGCCCATCTCCCCCCCTCCCCCCACTCCCTGCTTCTTCCTCTTCCTGGTGCTGTTGTGTCTATAACTGTTTTGCTCCACACATAAATACATGTAAAGAATAAATTAGAAAAGTTCCTTGATTATTTTAGATTTCAAAACTTCTCTCTATTGGTTTCTTTTTAATTTTCCATATAAACTGTTTTTTAAATATTCAACAACACATAGAAGTCAGAAGTTCAACGTATTCTATCAACACACTTTCTAGAACATTCTACAACACGTGCAGGTTAAAAGTTCATCAATATTTTAAAACTTAACGATATTTTTTTGCAGCATTTTCTTGAACATTTAACGACACGTGCAGGTTAAAAGTTCACGATTGTTTTAAGTTTGAACAGTGCCTTCCAAATGCAAGTAGCAGATATGTACTCCACGTTGAAACTGCTTTTTCTTAACCAATCACAAAGATGCTTTTCCACACAACTAATGTGCACACTACTTTTAAAAAAGAATGCTTTTCATGATATTTTTAGAGATAAGTTATAGATAGGAATTAGCATTTAAAAAACCTTTGAAATTCACTGATAAAAACATAGGTTTCATGCACGTTATAGTTAGGAATTGGCATTTAAAAAACCTTTGAAATGCACTGAAAAAACCATAGGTTTCATGGGCGTTATAGTTAGCTGGAAATTTCCCTCGTACAAAACCCTAGAAATTCCCCTGTTATAGTTAGTTCAGCTCATTTGAGATGTCATCAGTGATGTCATGAGTGATGTCACTGACCATGTCATTTGTTGGAAGGCGTTCCCCGGGGAGGCTGCGGAATGGGTTCCTGACCACCCAGAGGCCCACCTTTCCCAGAATTAGGCCGAGCAAGAGCAGGGAGGCCCTTCCTGGAAGGGTCTCGCACCTAGGATCGCATGCGCTGCGCTTACTCTCTCTTCGGATAGAGGGACACCACACAGTAGGTCGTTATAAGGCAATAAGCTCTTATCAGTTGTTGTCAGGGATCTTTATGATCCGGCAGGCAGGTGCAGAATTAATGCCACAAGCGGCAGCGATCTTGTGATGATGGGAAAAGGGGTAGCGGGACAGTCTTTCAATCAGTGTCTCTGCGAGGTATCCGGCGCACAGCTCTCAATCCTCGAGCTGAGGGGATATTGCTTCTTTCGGCAATCTCTGCCGATTCTCTTGGAGGAGCGGGCCGCGAGTCACTCAGCAGGCACCGGAGAGTCGTAGTTCAGGGAGCCGCGACGGCGTCAGCAGGGCTCAGATGGTTCAGCGTTCGGGGAGCTGCGACGGCGTCAGCAGGGCTCAGATGGTTCAGAATTCGAGGAGCCGCGACAGCGTCAGCAGGGCTCAGATGGTTCAGCGTTCGGGGAGCCGCGACGGCGTCAGCAGGGCTCAGATGGTTCAGAGTTCTAGGAGCCGCGACGGCGTCAGCAGGGCTCAGTTGGTTCAGAGTTCAGGGAGCCGTGACGGCGTCAGCAGGGCTCAGGTGGTTTCGGAATTCGGGTAGCGTTCTTCTGTTTCGGTGAGCAATCGAGCCGCGACCAGGTCAGCAGGCTCTCGTCAGTCCAGGTCTTCTCTGCCTCTCGTCCCTTCAGCACCTCTTGTTATACTCCCCCTCCTCTTTGAAGTCCGGAGTCCTCGTGGAGAGGGGTCTCGTGCCTGGGGGGCGAGGTGTCGGGGTTTCCTGTCGCTCAGCCCCTTGATCTGTTCAGATGTGTCCGTGTGGGACCCCATACGCCCAGCAGGAGAGGCGCCCGCTCACCGGGGGCCTGGTGGCCGATCGAAACCTCCCTCGGAGAAGAGTCCAGAGGTGTGACAGAGTCGGCGCCTCTCGGTCTGGTTTGGGGGGGTGCCGTTCTCCCTCGGCCGGGCATGCGTGTTGGGGATCTGGTCGGCCCTCGGGATGTTGGTCCACGGAAGCCGAAAGGCCGTACCCACGAGGTTCGGCGTGTTTGTAGTGTGACTTGCTGGTCGGGAGGGCCCACGCCACGAGGCCGGTCTCACACGTGCCCCCCCCAGCTGAAAGGCGGGGAGAACTACCCATCCACTTGGGAGTTCTCCTCGCTGAAGCGGAAGAATCGGGACAGGCCGTCCGCGTTGGCGTGGTCAGTCCCGGGGCGATGTTCCACAGTGAAATCCATCCCCTGGAGAGAGATGGACCAGCGTAGCAGCTTGTGGTTTTCCCCTCGCATCTGCATCAACCACTGCAGGGGTCGATGATCTGTTTGCACTCGGAAGTGTGTTCCGAACAGGTAGGGCCGTAGCTTTTTAAGAGCCCAGACTACGGCGAACGTCTCACGTTCAATCGTGCTCCACCGCTGTTCCCGGGGCAGTAACCTTCGGCTGATGAAGGCTATGGGCTGATCTATGCCTTTGTCGTCTTATTGTGAGAGGACTGCCCCGATGCCGTGTTCCGAGGCATCCGTCTGGACCACAAACTCCTGGGCGTAGTCGGGTGCTTTGAGTACTGGAGCCGCGCACATTGCGGCCTTTAGGGTGTCGAACGCCTTCTGGCAGGCGGGAGTCCAGTGTATCTTCTTGGGGTGTTTTTTGGAGGTTAGTTCTGTGAGAGGGCCTGCGATGCTGCCATAGTTTTTAATGAACCTTCGGTAGTAGCCGGTGAGGCCCAGGAAGGCCCGGACTTCCGTTTGGGTTGTAGGGGGATCCCAGGACAAGATGGCATCGATCTTCGGCTGGAGGGGGGCGACCTGCCCACTCCCCACCTGGTGCCCCAGATAAGTTACGGAGCCGTGCCCAATTTGACATTTGCTAGCTTTGATGGTGAGGCCGTCCCGGCATAGAGCCAGCAGGACTTGACGGAGGTGCTGGAGGTGCTTGGTCCATTGGGAGCTGAAGACCGCTATGTCGTCAAGGTATGCTGCGCTGAACCCCTCTAGTCCGGCCAGGATCCTGTTCACCAGCCGCTGGAAGGTGGCCGGGGCATTTTTCATTCCGAACGGCATCACCCTAAAGCGGTAGTGCCCATCCGGGGTGGAGAAGGCGGAGCGCTCCTTGGCTCCCTCGGTGAGGGCAATCTGCCAGTACCCACTGGTCAGGTCGAAGGTGCTGAGGTAGCAGGCGGCCCCAAGGCGGTCAATGAGTTGGTCGGCACGGGGGATAGGGTGAGCGTCTGCTCGGGTGACCACATTGAGGCCTCGGTAGTCCACGCAGAATCTCAGCTCGGGGGCAACACCCGGGGTAGTCGCTTTCGGAACCAGGACTACCGGGCTGGCCCAGGGGCTGTCGGAGGGTTCAATCACCCCAAGGTCTAACATCTTTGCCACCTCGGTCTGGATGCAGGTCCGGACCAGATCAGGGACCCGGTAGGCCCGATGTCTCACTGGCGGGCTGTCTCCGGTGTCCACGTCGTGGACACACCAGCTGGTGACCCCGGGGGTCAGGGAGAAGAGATCCGCGAACTGCCAAAATAGCTGGCGGCAGTCGTCGGTCTGTTGGGCTGTGAGGGCGGTCGACAGTCTCACTCCCTCCACGGATCCATCGGTTTCCTTCGCCCCCAGGGGGTCTGGGAGGGGCTCGGTGTCTTCTTCGGTCCCATCGTCGGTGGCCAGGAGTAGACTTAATTCGGTCCGCACAAAGTGGGGCTTGAGGCGGTTCACGTGGAGAACCCGGAGGGGGTTCCGCGGGGACTGCACATCGATGAGATAGGTGACTTGGCTCTTCCGCTCGATCACCTTGAAGGGTCCAGTCCATTTATCCTGGAGAGCGCAGGGTCTCACCGGGGCCATGACCCAGACTTGTTGGCCTGGCTGAAACTCGACCAGCGTAGCATTCTGGTCATACCAGCGCTTCATCTCTTCTTGACTGGCCTCGGGGTTTGCTTCTGCGAGTTCCCTGAATTTTCAGGTCTGGTTGCGGAGCGCCAGGATGTATCGGAACACGTCTGGAGGGGTCCCCCGGGGGGTTGCTTCCCACCCCTCCTTGACCAGGCTCAGGGGTCCTCGGATGGGTTGTCCATATAGCAGTTCGAATGGGCTGAACCCCAGGGATTTTTGGGGGACCTCCCGGTAGGCGAACAGGAGACATGGGAGGAGGACGTCCCACCTCCGGCGTAGGGGCTGCTCGAGGCCCATGATCATCCCTTTCAGTGTCTTGTTAAAGCGCTCGACTAGGCCGTTTCCTTGGGGGTGGTACTGGGTGGTGAATTTGTACGATACTCCGCACTGCTGCCAGAGGGACTTCATATATCGGGAGATAAAGTTCGTACCCCGGTCACTCACGACTTCGCGGGGGAACCTCATGCGGGAGAAGATCCCCATCAAGGCCCGGCCCACCACGGGGGCCGTTACGGTGCGGAGAGGGATGGCTTCGGGGTAACGGGTGGCATGGTCCACCAGGACGAGGATGAACCGGTGGCCCTGGGCAGTCTTAGGGTCCAGTGGTCCGACAATGTCGATTCCTACCCGCTCAAAAGGGGTACTGACGACGGGGAAGGGTTGGAGCGGAGCCTTGCGCTTGCCCCCACTCTTTCCGCTGGCCTGGCACGTGGGGCAGGACTTGCAGTGGGCCTCCACGTTTGCTCGCATCTTGGGCCAGTAGAAGTGGGTGACGAGTCGCTGGTATGTCTTATCTTGGCCTAATTGTTCGGCCAGGGGTACATCATGGGCCAGGCCCAGGAGAAGACTTCGGAAGCGTAGGGGTACTACTAGTACTCGGGCCGATCCCAACTCGGCCGACTTCTGTTCACTGTACAGCAGTCCGTTCTCCCAGTATACCCAGTGGGTGCCAGTCTGGTCGCCTGCTGCTTGGGCCTCGGCCTGTTGTCAGGGTCCAATGAGGGACGGGCAGGTGGATTGTTCTTGGCAGAACTCTTCACGGGAGGGGCCCCCTTCGTAGGGCCACGGGGCCAGTTCTGGCAAGTCCCCGAGTTTGGTCAGGGTTGCGGTGTCGGAAGGCCCGGATTCTTCGCCGGGAGCGGTTGGTTCGTCCAGAAGGGGGTCGTTGGCCTCTGGTGGTGTATCCTGGCTCTCGGGGATGGTGGTGGTGTTCAGGGGCATGGCCTCTCCCCCCTCGGAGGAAGGCGCCCGGTGAGTCATCGAGCGCGTGGTGGCGCATACCCACTCGGGTAGGCCCATCATCTCGAGGTGGGCCCTTCGTTCCACTTGTCCCCACGGGGAGTTCTCCAGGTCGTTGCCCAGGAGGCAGTCCACGGGCTGGGAGGTTCGGACCGCTACTTTTAACTTGCCGGTGACTCCCCCCCATTCGAAGGGGACTAGGGCCATCCGGCAGAGGCTCTCGGAATTGTCTGATGAGATGACGGGGCAAAAGGTGTCAGGCAGGATCTGATCCTCGGAAATCAGGTGACAGTGGACCACCGTGACACTCGCCCCCGTGTCCCGGAGCCCCTCGATGCGGTGACCGTTGACCGTCACCTGCTGTCGGTACTTCTTCGTGTTGGCAGGCAGGGGCGTTCCGGGGACCATCTCCCGGTACCCTAGGGAGACCAAGGCCATGGCGGCTGGTTCCCATTCTTCGGAGTGTTCCATCTCTTCCCCCAGGGCTACAGAGGCCATCTGTCGAGCCGGCGGGGTTGTGGTGGTGGTCCGCTGGTACAGGGGACACTGAGGGTCACTGGCATAGTGTCCGGTCTGCTGGCAGCGGAAACATGTGATTCTCCCTCGGGGTCCCGGCCTCCCTGGGGGCCCGGTGCTGGCCGGAGGCGGAGCTGGAAAGGGCAGAGATTGTCCTCTGGGAGGGCTGAGCGGGGATCCCCCCGGGAGCTCCCTTTGCCGGCCTTGGTTCCCTCCGCCCCTCTGGCGGGGGGGTCCCTTATTGTGGGGTCCGTAGTCTCCCACGGGGCCCCTGGAGGTCCGGGTGTTCACCCACCGGTCAGCCTCGACGGCCAGTTTCCGAGGGTCTGTGAGTTTGCTGTCCAGAAGGTGCTGGCGCAGCTCTACGAAGCAATTAGCGGCCAAGTGTTCCCATGCGATTAGGTCGAACAGCTCCTCAAAAGTGGAGACCTTGCTGCCCTTGATCCATCCGTCCAAGGCCCGGCTGTAAAAGTTCACGTACTCCACCCATGTAGTACCGGGTATCTTTTTGCAGTCTCTAAACCGTTGCCGGTACATTTCAGGGGTGAGCCCATATCTGGCTACCAGGGCCTCTTTCATGTGACTGTAGGAGTTCATCACGGTGGAGGGCAGGTCCAGCAGGGTATCTCTCCCCTCACTCAGGAACCGGCCCCACAGCCCAGCCCCCCAGTCTTTCTGCGGGACTCGGTGGGAGGTCATGGCGACTTCGTAGGCCTTGAACCATTTCTGAATGTCGTCGTTCTTATAGTATTCTTTCACCACATCCTTGGGGATGTGGACCTTCGGTTCCACGGTGGAGGAGAGGGGTTGTGTTTCCGAAGGTCGGGCCTCCGCCCTCTTGGCCTTGAGCTCGATTTCTTTTAGGCTACGTTCGTGCTCTAGGTGGAGTTTCTTTTCTTCGTGTTCTCTCTGTCGTTTCTTTTCCTCTAGTTCTCCGTGTAGGCGTAACTGTTCTAGTGCCAGTTTTTTCTCAGCCAGTTTTATCTCTCCTTCGATTTTTAGTTTTGCTAGTTCCAGTTCGTGGTTGCGACTTCTTTCTCGGTCCGCTAGTTCCTCTGGGGATAGGCCCCCCTCGGGGGCGCCGTTCCTCCCCGGGCTGCTTCGTGGTTCGTTGGGGTGCTCTCCTTCTGCTTGTGACCGGGGAGTTTCTGCCTCGACCCAGGTTTTTAATGCCCCCTGGAAGTCCTCTTTCGTGCTTAGTCCGGTGGTAGCGATTCCAAAGTCTTTGCAAAATTGTTTCAGTTCTCGGTGCGTATACGATTCTAACTGGTCCTTTTGAAATGCCGTGCTTGGGTTGGTGCCTGCGGCACCTAGGGAAGTTTCTCCTTCCATTCTTCTTGGTGGTGCGTAAGCCGTCTACTGCACGATCTCTAGGTGTTGGCTCGGATCCCGTCGCCTGCCACCAAATGTTGGAAGGCGTTCCCCGGGGAGGCTGCGGAATGGGTTCCTGACCACCCTGAGGCCCACCTTTCCCAGAATTAGGCCGAGCAAGAGCAGGGAGGCCCTTCCTGGAAGGGTCTCGCACCTAGGATCGCACGCGCTGCGCTTACTCTCTCTTTGGATAGAGGGACACCACACAGTAGGTCGTTATAAGGCAATAAGCTTTTATCAGTTGTTGTCAAGGATCTTTATGATCCGGCAGGCAGGTGCAGAATTAATGCCACAAGCGGCAGCGATCTTGTGATGATGGGAAAAGGGGTAGCGGGACAGTCTTTCAATCAGTGTCTCTGCGAGGTATCCGGCGCACAGCTCTCAATCCTCGAGCTGAGGGGATGTTGCTTCTCTCGGCAATCTCTGCCGATTCTCTTGGAGGAGCGGGCCGCGAGTCACTCAGCAGGCACCGGAGAGTCGTAGTTCAGGGAGCCACGACGGCGTCAGCAGGGCTCAGATGGTTCAGCGTTCGGGGAGCCGCAACGGCGTCAGCAGGGCTCAGATGGTTCAGAATTCGAGGAGCCGCGACGGCGTCAGCAGGGCTCAGATGGTTCAGCGTTCGGGGAGCCGCGACGGTGTCAGCAGGGCTCAGATGGTTCAGAATTCGAGGAGCCGCGACGGCGTCAGCAGGGCTCAGTTGGTTCAGAGTTCGGGGAGCCGCGACGGCGTCAGCAGGGCTCAGGTGGTTTCGGAATTCGGGTAGCGTTCTTCTGTTTCGGTGAGTGATCGAGCCGTGACCAGGTCAGCAGGCTCTCGTCAGTCCAGGTCTTCTCTGCCTCTCGTCCCTTCAGCACCTCTTGTTATACTCCCCCTCCTCTTTGAAGTCCGGAGTCCTCGCAGAGAGGGGTCTCGTGCCTGGGGGGCGAGGTGTCGGGGTTTCCTGTCGCTCAGCCCCTTGATCTGTTCAGATGTGTCCGGGAGGGACCCCAGACGCCCAGCAGGAGAGGCGCCCGCTCACCGGGGGCCTGGTGGCCGATCGAAACCTCCCTCGGAGAAGAGTCCAGAGGTGTGACAGAGTCGGCGCCTCTCGGTCTGGTTTGGGGGGGTGTCGTTCTCCCTCGGCCGGGCATGCGTGTTGGGGATCTGGTCGGCCCTCGGGATGTTGGTCCACGGAAGCCGAAAGGCCGTGCCCACGAGGTTCGGCGTGTTTGTAGTGTGACTTGCTGGTCGGGAGGGCCCATGCCACGAGGCCGGTCTCACACGATGAGTGAGTATTATGTGACGTCATCAGCAGTGGATTGCGGGCGCGCGAGTTATAGTTTGCTGAACTAACTATAACGGGGGAATTTCAATGGTGTTTTATGAGTGAAATGTCCAGCTAACTATAACATGTGTGAAACCTATGGTTTTTTCAGTGAATTTGCAAGGTTTTTTAAATGCTAATTCCTAACTATAACGTGTGTGAAACCTATGGTTTTTTCAGTGAATTTCAAAGTTTTTTAAATGCTAATTCCTAACTATAACGTGTGTGAAACCTATGGTTTTTTCCGTGAATTTCAAAGGTTTTTAAAAGGCTAATTTATGAATGTATTATTATATTTTTTAAATATTTATTTTACAATAAGCTACCTATGTATATAGTTATAGATTGGCTGTATCCTGTAATATGGAATGGCTCAGCTCTTTTTTTTTAATTTGGATAAAGTTGAACAGCATAGGTAATATCTTCTATAAACTTATAAACAGTTTATTTATTTATTTTTTTATGGGTTTTTGACCGTGCGCGCACGGTGCGCGCAAGATGACCATGCGCGCACGGTGCGCGCATGGTGTGCGCATGCGTACGTGCTCCGTGTGCGCATGCGCACGTGCTCCACATGCGCATGCGTACGTCGTGCGTGCTCCGCGCGCGCGTGCTTCGTACGCACATGCGCGCGTGCTCCGTACGCGCATGCGCGGACGCGCGTGCTCGTACGCACATGCGCGCGTCCTCCGTATGTGCATGCGCACATGCTCCGTACGCGCATGTGTGTGTGCTCCATACACGCATGCGGGCGTGCAACGTGCACGCACCGTGCGCGCACGGAGCGCGCACGGCTAGCCCTGTGATTAAGAAACAGCACTTTTCATTGGTTCATAGTAGTTTCAGTTCCAGAATCTTCCAACACCACACCCACTCCCCTCATTATTTCTTCTGATTCCCTGGGAGAAGGAGCTGAGCAGCTTTTCTCTTGAGAATGGCAGAGCAGCACCCATCTTCTGGGAGTGAGCAGGAGACTCTTGTGCCAAAGAGGCAGAGGAAACAGAAAGACTCTTTTATATGGCAATTTTTCACTTTTCCTGAAGGGCAGAAGAAGGTGAATGCTCCAAAAGTCACCTGCACTATTTGTGGAGCGACCTTATCAAGAGGAAATCCTAACAAGAAATACTCTTTTAGTATTTTCACTATGATCAGGCACGTTCAAGGAGTACATCCTGCGGCTTTTGCTCGAGCTGCTAGAGACAACCCTCCAGCAGCTCAGCCGAGCACATCCGCAGCAGCTCAGCCAAGCACATCATCGGCAGCTCAGCTGAGCACTTCATCTGTGGCGGCAGCTTCACCTTCTTCTGTTCCTCTGGATATGCACCCTCTTTTCAAGAATGTGCATATACGGTGCAATATGTGCAATGCTCTTCTCTCTTATGGTGACACCTCTGTTCCTCCATTAACACAACGTCTCTTTTTAGAGCCACCTAATATCTAAACACTTAAACTTGATTTTTAATTTTATTTTCCGATTTTTTTTGCCGCCGTGCGCGCACGGTGCGCGCACGGTGCGCGCAACGGAAGATTTTTTGAAAAACAATAAAACGTTTTTTTCACCCTTCGGGATCCTTCACGGACCCCCTGACAAAGGCTAGGGGGTCAGGAACTCTCTACCCTGCCCCCTTTTCACGTTCTCCACCTTTCTTTTAAATGGAAACACACATTTCTATTGGTTGCAAATTTCAACTCTTTCAAAATGATTCCTACCCCCAACATGACTTCTGCCTGCTAGCATAGCAACAGATCATGGAAAACTGGTGTGAGCAGAGAGGTCAGAACTTCAGCACACAATGGGGCAGATTTACCAGCCCCTTGCGCCACTTTTGCCTCACTTTTAACATGGAAAAAGTGAAGCAAAAGTGGCTCAAGGGGCTTGTAAATTTGCCCCAATGTTTCTAATCCAAAGAGGAAGATTGCATGACTTTTCAAACCTAACAGCAAATCCAAACTAATGTTCTCTGGGAACACATTTTTCTGAACCAATACAAATCATGCTTTTAAAAATGTAAACATACAGTCTAGTTTTTAGTGTTGAATGCTCTGAAACAGCCAATGAGTTCTTTTTATTTTTAAAAAAAGTATGTAAGCCTCCATTTTACAGCTATCTTTCATTTCATATTGCCATTCAACTGAAAGACACCTTCTGAGTGCATCCACATCTCCTCCTCACTCCCTCAAGTAGACTGCTGTTCTGCCATTTTCAAGTAAAATTCATACCTGTTCAGCTCCTTGTCCCGGGAATTAAGAAGCAATAGTGAGTGGAGTGTCAAGGCATTTATAGAGGAGTCAGTGTACGTTTCACAGATGAAGGGAATAGATTCTTCGTCTTAGACTCTGCATCGGTACTTACTTATAGATACCCAAAAACACTCAATTAACATAACGGCTCGTTTTAGAGCCAACCAACATCTAAACACTTAAATTTGATTTTTAATTCTATTTGTTTTTTACGGGTATGAGGATTAGAAAAGGGGGTAAGGGAAAGTGAGAGATGGAGAGTGAGGGGATGGAGGGATTTAGGAAACTGGAGTGAGAGAAAGGGAGTCAGGATGTCAATGAGCAAAGCAGAGTGAGGGAGATTGAAGGAAAGAATGCAAAAAGGTGAAGGGGTGTGAGATACAGACAGGAGGAAGTGAAGTAGGAGAATAGGAGTGACTATGAGTAAAGGATAGTGACAGTTAGGGGAGGTGAGGGAAGGAGAATGACGGAGAAGGTTAAAAAATTAACATAGATGGAAAATGAGTGATGGAGAGAGGAGGAGTGGTAGAAACAGAGGAGCAGATTTATACCAAACTAACGCAGCACGGTCCAGCAAGTAATTTTGCTGCGCCGTGCTGCGTTAGTTTCAAAGCACAGAGATGTGACATAATTACAAGAATATGTCGCATATCTATGTTTCCCCTGCGCTGGTGCACAAACTGCAGCCATGCGCAGGCTCCCTTGCACCATGGTGCAAGGATGCCTGCGTGGTGGGGAGATTGTTCTTGTGCAGTAAGGGACACCTTCCTGCACAAAAACAATCACAAGAGGCTTTTTCCTCTTTCAATGCGTGCTGTAGCATGCAGCACTCACTGAAAGAGGAAAAAATTAGGAGAAATGAAAACATTTCTCCTCGTTGTGCCTCGCTACGCCACCTCTAGGGTGGCGGAGCATTCACACGCAACTCCAGAGTGACGATTTCTCGTAAATCTGGAGATGTGTGTAGTTCTATGAGTGTTGCGTGGGAACACCCACAACAACACCCATGGAACGCCCCTTCAACACACATTGCTGCGTGTGAAGTGGCTGTATTTACAAGCAGAGGAAAAGTCACACAGGGTGGCATTTCCTCTCCTTGTAAATATGGAGGAGCCCCCTGCACCACCTGTACGTCATGAAAAGTGACGTAGCGGTGGCGCAGGGGGCTTGTAAATCTGCCCCAGAGATGTTAAGGAAATTAAGGGTAAGACAGACAAAGGGAGAGAGACAGAAACAGAGACAGAGAGCAAGGAACTGAGAAGGAGTAAGGCAGTTAGAATGACTGAGACATATGGAGACAGGGAGAGAAACATGGTTGAAAAAATAGTGATGGAGGCAGTAAACCTAAAGGAGCAGTAGAGAAGGAGTGAAGGAGTTACGAAAGAGCAGTAAAGGAAGAAGAGAGAAGGAAAAGGAATGAGAAAAGCAGAGTGAGGAGAAGTGAAGAAATGGGAGCATAAAAGTGAAGGGGTGAGAAATACAGATATTTTAAACTTACCTGTAAAACAAAATAACTTAATTAGAAATAAATGGGTTTTTTTAATTGCAAGAAAAATGGATTCAATTTCCTAAATTTTCTTTCGAGATCTGAAAAAAAAGAAAAAAAGTATTAATATTCAACAATACATTTTAGAAAACAGTACATGTATTTTCATATTTAACAAAGTAATTTTTTGCCCTTTTTTTTGCTGTTTTCAGAATGTATTGAATTTCACTGAAAATAGTGATATCAATTGCATTCATCACTTAACAGCGGGCAAAAAAATAAACAATCTGAAAGATTGCTTAAAAAAGCCCTGAATGTATCCTCACTAAAACATACCTTGATAGAAATGTAACATATATATTAAAAATATCTTCTAAGAACAATAACTATTTGCAATAAACAACGTCTGTAAATCTTGTTGCTTAAGCACATACACCAAAATAATATGTGTCAAAGAAGTCCACAATAGAAACATTTACCTTTCCATGATGCCAAATGGTAATTTTTAAGTCCTTTTTAAGTGAAATATCCAATGTTAATCCTACAAAATTGAAATAATGGTTTCTTCAGATGCTGTAATTTGTATCTAAAATTTTGGTTTTAGAAAAATTAAGTAACAATTTGGTAATTCTGCAGGCAAACGTTACTTGAAAATCAATTGAGAATCATTACACAGTGCCCAGCCTTTTTCACATTTTAGATAAACTGTGTAATGACCAGAAGTTATACAAGGTCCATCATGGAATATTATTGCAACTGCAACAAAAGTTTTTCCATATATTGATAATTGATTTCCTACAAACTTCTTTATTAAAGTGTCCAATTTTGTTCCATCAGCTCTACAACGTTGTATCATTAAAATTACATACTGTCCATATTTCTTTAAAAATAACGTTGACAACATTTCTGATTTACATTGAGAACATTCCATGTTGTGATTTGCATCTTTAACTAATTAACTAAAAGTCACTGATTTACTCTCTGGTAATGTTAAATGTATGAACCTTTTAGAATCAACATTAGTGCTGCATGTGTTCAAACAATTTTCACAACATTGTTCCCATTTATAAGAGAGACCAAATATATTTTCTATTTCTACCCCTTCATCTTCCAGTACCATAAACATATACATTAAGAATTCCTGTGCATCTTGCAGGACATTTTGTGTAAACTGTGTACATCCAGAACATACATCTAAACGATTTCTAACATCAGAAGCACTTTCTATTTTAGTTTTATCATTACTCAGCTTCTCATAAAGGAAACTCAGCAGAGAACAGAATCTTTTTTCATGATTTGGTATTATCTGCTCTTGCAAACTTTCAAGATAAAATACAACATTCAGCACTACATTAGCGTGGCAGTTGACACCAGAGCTATTTTCAAAATGACAACCAACAACCTCTTCAACATTGTCCTTTTTCTTTTTGCTTGCAATCACATCACTCTCTATTTGTTTACTCTTCTGTATATCCTCATTACAGATATTCTCAATTCTCCTTTTCCGACAAACAACACGTTTGTCAAAAACACGAGATACTGACCTAAATGAGGAGCATAGCTTCTTAATCAATTTTTTCTCCTTTACACAGTTTACATCAGCACTAACTTTTGAGTCATCAAAGTCTATCATGAATAAACCAGATATTTTTTTCACTCATGACAAAGCAACATATGCCATACCTTCTTTAAACACACTAGATCCAATGTTTACAAAAGCACTATCTACAGTTAATTCTTGAGATTTGTGAATAGTTACAGCATATGCTGGAGAAAACAGAAACTGCTTCCTACGTAGTCTTTCACAAGCAAAAAACAAACTGAACAACAACTAATGTCTTTAACCTCTTCAATCTGATCAAATTTTATTTTAAAAAATTCAATTTCATCTCTTTTCTGGTAATTAACAAAACCCACAACTTTACCCATAGCTCCATTCACTAAACCTTTTTCTACATCCAAATTACGTCTTAAAATTACTCAACAGTTCATAAATACATAAAGATTCTTTTCTAAACCAGCAGTTTTCGATATGTTTTTCTCTAGAGAATCCAATTTAGTTGTCAATTTTCTTGTCAATATAGTAGTTATTCTTTCATGTTGTATTTAATCCACAGCTTCCAGTTTTATAATCTCTTCATTTTCCAATTTCAAAAGTTCTTGATTGAATATAGAGCATTCATGTAGTGTTGGCATGAAGAAGATTACAGTATTTTTTTCAGCAATTTTCTTGTATATTTTCGCTGGAACTTTTTGTTCTGTTGGAAACAAATTACATAGCAATCGACTCTGTAAAGCTTTTCTGCCATGTTCTGTGAGTAGTCCAATTCTGATATCTTTGAGAATACTTGCATAATCCTCATCATTTGCTTGCCTCATATTGGTAATGAGTTCTTTATACTCAAAGTATGTCCAAATATTCACATTACCTAAACTTCCTAACAACTTTTTCGTGTCTTCATGTGTAAGAGTATGAAATACTGGTTGTCCTTTAACTGGAGTGAGCTGCAAAAGATCCCCAAAAACTATGACGTGTGTTCCTCCAAATAACACGTCATAGTCTGTCTTTAGAATTTGCTGCATTCTTAAATGCACAAAGGCAAGCATTAAGTTTGATACCATGCTTACCTCATCAATAATGAGTACTTTCATTTTCTTCAATACTCTTGAAACTTCAAAACATGCTTCTCCTGTTAGCTTGTGGTATTGTATTTTGTTCTCATGCTCTACTGGTAACATTAGCAAACGATGTAAGGTAATTCCTTTTATGTTATACGCTGCTAACCCAGTTGGAGCAGTAACAACACAAGACAAAGTTGAATCAGTTTTTTTCTGTAGGTAGCTTCTAATTACTTTAATTAAGAAACTTTTTCCAGTTCCAGCTTGTCCACTCACATACATTCTGATTGGTTCAAATGATGTGCATGAGCACTCTTTATTTTCATGTAGTAATCCGTGATCAATTTGTTTTCTGACTTCCTCATAAATTTGTTGTTGTTCATCATTCAGTTGTTGTTCCAAATTTGGTAAGTTTATTAAATCTTCCTGAGCTTGATTCATAGCTGTTTCCACTTCAGTCATGGCTATTGCAGCTTCATTTTCTACGATTGGTTGTCCTAGAGGATCTTGACTGAGCATCCCTGAACTTTGACTGTCTTGAGAACTGTCTCTAGCTACTTCAGCTGCAATTGTTGCTTCTTGTTCAATTTCTTCATTTAACATTTGTACATAAGTTGTGAAAGTACTGCATTCTATGCTATCTTTGCATGCATTAAAAGAATCTTCATAGCTCTGAAAATCTCCAAGTAATTCATCCTCTGAACGCCATAGTTTAAACAACTGTAAAAGTGCTAAGTAGTAAAAATCCTTTTTGTCAGTAGTGTCGCAACTCAGCTTCCTGTGATTAATCAAACTTCCTTTTGTTTGTTTCACCAAACATCCTTCCTCACCAATGACTTTAAATTTTCCATTGTTGATGTCTTCTGTGGCATTCCGTTTAAAAATGTAGTTCTGCAGCACTTCATAGAGACACATGTTCTCAAGATGATGACTTCTTTGTGGGTAATATGTGTCCAACATGTATGTTCTTAAAATGTCTGTACTTTCTGGTTCGTACTCTGCTAAATATTCAATTTCTCGAATATATTTCCGTACCCGATTTCGCATTCCTGCAAGGAATAAACTTACCCAAATTATTCTTCTGGATTTGGAGTACAGACTTGCAGATGATAACCTATCTGAGCATTCGTATGACCCAATTTCTCGATGCGATAACATCTTTAAACTGAAACTGTAGAGATTTTTACTGACAGTCTTCTCGTGAGAAATCTCTTCCCACATTTCTTTCAATTCCGTTTTCTCAGATTTAGTGATGTACGATGTGACATACCGAGCAACAGCAATAGAATTGTCAGCTACATATTGAATATCCATGTTAGCATTCCACATGGATAAAATGACTGGGTTGTAGTCATTTATGTATTTTGACTCTTCTTTTCTTCTTAGGTTGTAGTTATTTTTCGGCGATTTTCTTGTAATAGTTTGTCGCACAGCTGACATAAAACTGTTTACTCTTCCTTTTGAAAGAACAGGTCGTGGAAATCCAAATCGACATTTTGTGTAGAATTTATCTTTACTCTTGTACTTTCGTCGACAGTATTTTCCACACCGATGACTTTGGAAACGTAAAACTTGCTCTTTTAAGTTTTTTTCTTCTGTGCTTTTAGGTATAGCACATGTTGCATATTCTTCAATGAAAGATAAAACTGCATCATCAGAATCTGTTCCAAATTTTGGGGCAACCTTGATCCACAACAGCATATGAATATGAGGAGCACCTCTTGCTTGGTACTCTTTTCTCCAAAAGAAATCCACAACTTCTCCAAGAGGTGGATTTTTTTTTATTGTAGATGAAGGACATCATAGCCTCAAATCTATGATTGAAATATCTGCAAACATTAACCGGATCCAATGAGCACAATTCTCCTGCTGTCTTGTATTGGATGTTTTCAATATTTGAATTTGCCTCTCGAAGAAAATCCAGTAAATCATCTCAAGCGTACTCAGCACAGCTTAGGGTAAGGAACCATGTAGGAGTTCCTAAATTCTGTAACATACATTTCAATTCTCCATGGCGTCGGTACAAATATTCATTAGTCCCACGCTGACAAGCCATCAGATTAATCAATTGAGATTCGAAATGATCATCTCGCTGTTGCACTTTGTTCATAAAATCCTTTGCAGACACATTATGTAGATGTACTCCAGTTTTTAAAATGTGATTTACTGCATAAGATAGTGCAGACAAGTCACTTTCAAATAAAAGATGGAACAAATAAGGAATACTTTGACGAAATCTTGGATCTTCTGCATATAATCTTGTAGTCCGATACTCAGATGCAGGAATCTGTAGTGGACGTTCATCATATCGTCCACCTTTTCCTGTAGGAAACAGCTGAGGAAAACAACAAGCTTCCAAACACTCCTCCCATACACTCACAGGAGTTCCTTTTGCTTTTTTCATCTGAAACAGATCAATAGTGTTTCCCATAACTTCTTTAGAATGAAGAGGATGTATGCTGAAATGTTCATAAATTTCTTCTTCTTTTGACTTATCCACTTTTTCAATTTGCCCAGTTGGTATTCCTGTGTCTTCTAGTAGAACTTCTTCATCTTCATCCATATAAATTGATTCATACCATTTATTATTTCTTTTCAAATATAAATTTGCTCTTTGTACTTTTCGTACATCTACCAGCTCCTGCCAAATTTTCTTATTCTTTGTAGGTACAAATCCAATGGCAAATAGACAACTCTTCCTTTTAAACCTCTTTGTAAATCTGAAGGAGGTAATTTACCTGTTTTGGGCTCCATACGAACTATAGTCTGAAACGGATGGACACATTGAATGAGTATAGACTCATACGTATCTAAATCAGAAAGTTCTGCAGGAATATCAACCAATTCTAAATTATTATGTACAGCTCTAGCTGGCATTTTATTTTCTTTTAACTTGTTATAACAGTATTTACAAATACGCTGATCTTCACCCAAATCAAAACAATTTCCCAGAAATAAATATGTAGCAAAATCCTTCCACACATGATTATCTTCTTTTTCACTTTTTTTTATAGAGATCAACATTCCTTGTTTGAGTTTTATAATGGCTTCTCCGGCAACAAATACAAGTAATATTTGGTCTTTCATTAGAGATGATAGTAAATTTTGTCATTTGATCTTCAAAATTTTTACTAACAGTGAGTTCTACATTTTCTTCCACATTTTCCTCAATAACTGTGTCAATTCCTGCACTTTCTTGTTCTGGACCAAAGTAACAAAACTGAATATCATCAGTAACCTTCTGTACATCTGATACAGATCCATGGAACAAAGCAGTATTCAACTCATTTAACTTTAGTGCTGGACTTTTAGCAAAATACACAAACTTTCTCATTTCAGTATTGCCAGCATCCTAAAATGGTGAAAAACACTTTGACAAACTTTCCTAGAAAGACAAGCCAGAGAATGTCCTTGCAAACCAGTATTCTTTCTCACTCTGCATGGATCTAGTCTTTGAAGCATCTTAATCTTCTGTTTAACACTTTTTTTACTATATTCTCTTAGAAAGTCACGTAATTTATCAATAGATTCCTGTCGTACAGTACAAAAACTACTACAATTCCAAGTGTACACTGGGGCTTTAGGACGTCTCCCCATAACCTCATCAGCTAACACTTCTTCCTCATTTCTTGGAACCATTTTCTCCTTTTCCATTACACAACCATCTTTAACTTCATAAGCTCGACCATTGGTGTCAACTGCATGCAGCAAACTATTACTTTGAAGATGACTCTCTTCATTACAAAAATGGTTCAGTACTTGAACTATGCTTCCATTCTCCTAAGAACACTTTACAAAAGTTATTTTTTGTCACTACTCTTTTCCTTTTGCTGTTTGACTTCATTGCATTGTCTAATTTATCTAATGTACGCATCCTGTTCAAAATTAAAATGAATAGTTTTCTTTTTAATTCCAAAGCCTTTGCAACAATTGATTCAATATGTTTCTTTTTCTTATAAAATTTGGCTTTCTTCTTATATTTTTTCACATTAGTTAGCAAATTTAACATCACTCTTCTCTGAAACATTTTTCTGCGAATGTTTTTAAAATCTATTTTTCGTTTTAAGTCATTCTTTCTTACTTCTGATTCTACATTAGCATTTAGTATTTTCTGTCGATTGTGTTGTTGTTTTGTACTTGAAACACTATTTGCAGTGGATATATTTATTACATTTTTTCTTTGTTTGAGGATATTTTTTAAATAATCCTTAGTCTGCTTACCAGAAGACTTTTTCTTTTTTCCAACATGAGGTTCTTCAACTAATTTTTGTTGTCCAGTTGTCTTGAAATATAGATGTTGTTGCTGTTCTTTTCTCTTTATTGATTTTATAGGCATCTTTAATTTATTTCAGTGTTGTTCAGCAATACCTGAAAGAAACTTAAAAAAAAATACCTTTATGTAATTTAAATATATTACTATATTTTATATGAGCTTTTCAAATCCTATCATATGAGCTGTCCCTTTCCTACGACTGCAAGTCTTACAGAAAAACAGCAACACAAATTAAGGTGTAGATTCCGATCCTGGAGAAACCGGGTACGAACCGTCGGATGGAGCTTTTTCTCCGTCCGACTCGTACCCGGTAAAAAAACATTACAAATATGCATGTACGATCCGTACGGAAATACTATTTCCGTACGAATCGTACAAAACACCGACCGAAGAAAAAATACATACAAATGTGATCCGGGACAGCGCCGACGTGACGTCCGGACGCATTCAGCCTGCGTCTCATGAACCAGGAAGTACGATTCGTACCGACGTCACTCCGCCGGATTATATTTTCTGGCACCCAAAAACTGCCAGGAAAGCAGGACGACGCGCAGAAGGAGCACCTGTACGCGACGGACAGCCATGGACCCCAACCTACGTGTCATCCCGGCCCTCATAGCAGTCCATCTGTTGTACATGAACTGACACAGACGCCGCAGAAGGTCAGAACAACACCCAGGGGCAAAGGGGGGGGGGCAGGGGCAGGAAACAGAACCCCCACCCAAGTTAAAATTCTTACATGCCCTGTACATACCTGACTTCCAGGGCCTGGTCACTTTGGGGGTGGGGGCGTGTCCACTAAGGCCTGCGTCCCGCAACAACGGAAGTCGGCATGGACGCGAACCGGCAACACAACAATTCTGGTACGTACCGTACCCACGCCTTAAGAGCGTGGGTACAGCTCGTACCACGCCCACCCCTACGTCACCCCAATAATGGCGGTACGGCCCGTACCCACGTCATAAAGGCATGGGTACAGGCAGTACCGCCATTGTTGGGGTGACGTACGGGTACGCGTGGTACGACCCGTACCCACGCTCTGAAGGCCTGGGTACGGGCCGTACCCCCAATGTTGGGGTGCCGTAGGGGTATGCACCGTACCCACGCCTTCAGAGCATGGGTACGGGTCGTACCACGCGTACCCCTACGTCACCCCAACAATGGCGGTACGGCCAGTACCCATGCCTTAAGAGCGTGGGTACGAGCCGTACCGCCATTGTTGGAGTGATGTAGGGGTACGCGTGGTATGACCCGTACCCACGCTCTGAAGGCGTGGGTATGGTGCGTACCCCTACGGCACCCCAACAATGGGGGTACGCACCGTACCCACGTTCTAAAGGCATGGGTACGGTCAGTACCCAGGCTTGCAGAGCGTGGGTACGGGTCGTACCACGCATACCCCTAGGGCACTAGTACATCATTGAAACATGGCTACATGCCACGAATGATGTCATGGTGCCTGGTGCAGCATCTGACCAGTATATTGGGGGGGTTGATGCCCAGGTGAGCAGTGTACTGCACCAAGGGTGCAGGCGGGTGGGTGGGTGTCGTGCTACATTCCACAACAGTGGACAGAGACATAGGGGTGGATGCCCATCACTCCCAGCAGTGCCCAGACATAGGAGGGGTGGGTGCCTATCAGTCGCAGCAGTGCCCAGACAAATGAGGGGTGGGTGCAGAGTCCTCCCAGCAGTGCCCAGACATAGGAGGGGTGGGTGCCTATCACTCCCAGCAGTGCCCAGACATAGGAAGGGTGGGTGCCTATCACTCCCAGCAGTGCCCGGACATAGGAGGGGTGGGTGCAGAGTCCTCCCAGCCATGCCCAGACATAGAATGGGTGGGTGCCTATCACTCCCAGCAGTGCCCAGACATAGGAGGGGTGGGTGCAGAGTCCTCCCAGCAGTGCCCAGAAATAGGAGGGGTGGGTGCCTATCACACCCAGCAGTGCCCAGACATAGGAGGGGTGGGTGCCTATCACTCCCAGCAGTGCCCAGACATAGGAGGGGTGGGTGCAGAGTCCTCCCAGCAGTGCCCCGACATAGGAGGGGTGGGTGCAGAGTCCTCCCAGCAGTGCCCAGACATAGAAGGGGTGGGTGCAGAGTCCTCCCAGCAGTGCCCAGACATAGGAGGGGTGGGTGCCTATCACTCCCAGCAGTGCCCAGACATAGGAGGGGTGGGTGCAGAGTCCTCCCAGCAGTGCCCAGACATAGGAGGGGTGGGTGCAGAGTCCTCCCAGCAGTGCCCAGACATAGGAGGGGTGGGTGCAGAGGCCTCCCAGCAGTTCCCAGACACAGGAGGGGTGTTTATAGAGGAGACGGTGTACATTTCACTGATGAAGGGAACAGAGTCTTCCTCTTGAACTTTAGACTCTGCATCGGTACTTACTTGTAGGTAACAAAAAACACTCAATGAACACAACAGCTCTTTTTAGAGCCACCTAACAGCTCCGCTCGTACCCTGAAAGTCTCGGGGTGATTCGTCAAGCGGGGGCCGAGAAAAAGGGGGGGTCCCAAAACGAGTTTTCCCCATGCATTTTTCCATAGGACCTTTAGTCGCAGCTAGAACGGCTGAACAGAATTACGTGAAATTTGGCAGAGAGGTAGCCATAAGGTCAAGGAAGTGCCTTTTGCAGGTCTGGTGTAAATCTGCTCAGTATTTCCTGAGAAAATAGCATTTAAAACCATATTAATATCTATACGCGCATGAGCGTGCGCGCACTCTGCGCGCACCCTGCCATGTGCGAGCGCAATTCTCATTGGTTGTTAGATCTTAGTAAACATTCGAATCGGTCGAAACCAGGAAGTGTCGGCCGCCATTTTGTCTCTCGCAGTCTGAGGGGGTGAAAAACAAAGGTGGAGAACGTGAAAAAGGGGGCAGGGTGGACAGTTCCTAACCCCCTAGCCTTTGTCAGGGGGTCCCAGAAGGACCCCCAAGGGCCAAAAAAAGATTTTATTTTTTTTTGAAAAATCACCGAGTGCGCGCACCCTGCGCACACTGTGCAAATGGAAAAAATTCCGCAAAGTTCGCACACCGTGCGTGCACGGTGCACGCAAGCTGAAAATTCCATTAAAAAAAATACATACATAAATTAGCATTTAAAAAACCTTTGAAATTCACAGAAAAAACCATGGGTTTCACACACGTTATAGTTACGAATTAGCATTTAAAAAACCTTGCAAATTCCATTAAAAAAACCATAGGTTTCACACATGTTATAGTTAGCTGGATATTTCACTCGTAAAAAACCAATGAAATTCCCCCGTTATAGTTAGTGCTGGCAACTGTAACTCACGCGACCGCAATCCTCTGCTCATGACGTCAGATATTACATCACTGATGACATATGTGTCTTTCTGAAAAATAAATATTTGTAATATATGTATAGCTAAAGATTAATGGAAGAAGACATGGGTAAATAAGTGTCTAAATACAGTGATGTAATATCTGACGTCATCAGCAGAGGATTGTGGTCCCGTGAGTTATAGTTGCCAGCACTATCTATAACGGGGGAATTTCATTGGTTTTTTACGAGTGAAATATCCAGCTAACTATAACATGTGTGAAACCTATGGTTTTTTAAGTGAATTTGCAAGGTTTTTTAAATGCTAATTCGTAACTCTAACGTGTGTGAAACCTATGTTTTTTTCAGTGAATATATATATATATATATATATATATATATATATATATATATTTTCACTGAAAAAACCATAGGTTTCAGGGGTGTTATAGTTAGCTGGACTTTTCACTTGTACAAAACCATTGAAATTCCCCCATTATAGTTAGTTCAGCTAACTATAACTCGCGCGCCCGCAATACACTGCTGATGACGTCACATATTACATCACTCATGACATGGTCAGTGACATCACTCATGACATCACTGATGACATCTCAAATGACATCACTGATGACATCATCCAGTGAATGTGTGTTTTTCTGAAAATTAAATATGTTTTATATATGTATATCTCAAGGTCGATGGAAGAATAAATGTGTATATAAGTGTCTAAATGGATGATTTGTTTTTGAAAAATTGATTGTGTAACTGACTGATTAAGTGTATCATAGTGAATACATGGCTTAGTGAGTAATGTTTAATATGTAAATATCTGTATCAGTCTCTCACTTTGTGTATAAGTGGCTGCATGGGTTGGTGAGTAGCTACATGTGTGTCTATATAGGTTATTAGTTGGTTTTTTGATTATCAGTCTGAGTGTCTGCATGGTTCAGTGGGGGGTATTACGTAGTGCATAGGTGCATGAATGAGTGACTCACTGTTTGTATGTGTTGAAGACAGCATGTGTGCAGGACTGTATGGGTGGATGAGTGTGTGTATGGGTGTGTTAGTGAGTAAATGACTGTCTCAATAGTGTCTTTATGAGTAACTACATATGTTTTAAACTAGTATATGTGACTATTGGTGTATATAAGTGAGTATATGTGAGAGTGAGAGATTGAAAGAGTTCCTGTATGAATAAGTATGTGTTTCTATAAGTGATTGTTTAAAAGACTAAGTATGTGTAAGTTTCCGTAGAGGTAAGTGTGGTGGTGTGTGTATAACTGTATATGCAAGTAAATGTATGTTTGATTCTTTATTAGCATGAATGACTATGTGTGTGAGTAAATCTATGGATGAGTGGCATTGTGTAACAGGATGTATAGGTATATGAGTACATATGATGAGTGAGTACATGTATGAGTGACTGTATAGGACTGTTGGTGAATGAGTGGATGTGTATGTGGATCTTAGAATTACTGAAGAGGTTGTTGTAACTGGTATTGGTATGTCCATTGTTTTGAAAATGTTAGTCTCTATTTTTGAATGTGTGTATCAAAGGTTATATTAGGGTGAGAGGAGGTCTGTCACTCTATCACAAGGATGATGTCATCAGTGATGTCATCAGTGATGTCATTTGAGATGTCATCAGTGATGTCATGAGTGATGTCACTGACCATGTCATGAGTGATGTAATATGTGACGTCATCAGCAGTGCATTGCAGGCGCGCGAGTTATAGTTAGCTGAACTAACTATAACGGGGGAATTTCAATGGTTTTGTACAAGTGAAAAGTGCAGCTAACCATAACACCCCTGAAACCTATGGTTTTTTCAGTGAATTTCTGAGGTTTTTTAAATGCTAATTCCTAACTATAACGTGCCTGAAACCTATGGTTTTTTCTGTGAATTTCAAAGGTTTTTTAAATGCTAATTTCTAACTATGCCTACAGAGAAAGGACATGTGAAGAAAGAAGAAAAAATGGACAGAAAGAAAAAAAAGAAGTGCAGAAAGAAGCAACAGAAGTCCTCAAAGACGAAGAAAAGTGCAGGAAGAAGGATAACGTGCAGAAAGAACAAAAAGAAGAGCAGAAAGAAGCCTTGTTGCAAAATCATCCTGTACCCTCAACTTTTTCAGACGGATACTGGTGGTAACTGAGTCTGACTAACCAGTCCTGGAGCCAGTGCTATGTTAAAAGACACTTAGAATACAGTGAAAACACCTACATACACTAGGGAACATTATGCGTTGGGGTCCCCCTGTGATTAGCATGACCTCCTCTGTAAGCCCCTAGTATATAATAGGGCAGGGGGATTAAAACTACCTCTTAAAACAGGCCACAGGGTGTTTTTGCACACGTTAACTCAGGCCCCGTCCCCTCCCTTCACCACTGTGTAAACACGCCCTGTGTCCGTTTTTAGTTGGGAGATTACGTTCATTTGAATCCTGAGGGTCCCTAGGGTCCAACTAGCCCACTAGGTACCTCCAGTAAGTGCCACAGAGCTGCGTTGCAGAGAGGTGTAAAAAGTGGCACGGCCTGGACCACCTCTCTGCAATGCAGCTCAGTGGTGCTTACTGGAAGCACTTGGTGGGCTAGTTAGCCCCCAGGTGCCCTCAGTATTGAAGGGAAATTATATCCCCAATTTAAAACGTGCCATAGTGCGTGTTTGCACACGTCACCTCAGGCCCCGTCCCCTCACTTCACCACTGTGTAAACGCGCCCTGTGGCTGTTCTAAGTTGAGAGATTAAGTCCCCTTGAATTCTAAGAGTCCCTAGGGTCAAACTAGACCATTAGGTACCTCCAGTAAGCGCCACAGAGCTGCGTTGCAGAGAGGTGTAAAAAGGGGCTTGGCCTCAGAACACCTGTCTGCAGCGCAGCTCCCTGGCGCATACTGGAGATGCCCGTTGGGCTAGTTGGCCCTCAGGGACCCTCAGTATTGAAGAGGAATTAATTCCCCAACTTACAACTCGCCTGGGGGCTCGTTTGCAGAGTGCTGCAAGGAGGGGGCGTGGCCTCCGGCACGATGCCAGTCTTTTATTTATTTAGATTTTTTAAGAAGGGGGGCTGTGTGGTTCCCCTTCTTATTCTAATTTATTGGCCCTGATGACCCCATCCCCCAGGGCCTGTCTCCTAATTATATTTTTTTGACCCCAATCCCCAGGGCCGGCCACTGTTTTTTATCATTTTTAAAAAATATATATTTATAGACACACCTAGGACATGCTGGACAAACCGTACGTACCTATCACCATGACGATTTGCGTGATATTCATTAAAAGGCAACTATGCATACAATGAATCCACGTGGAATGTATTTACACCACTAGTGATGCTCTGACATGTCTGATGCCCTACCGTGCCTAATCCCGGTAGACACCCTTGTCGTTTATTTATACAAACATGGGTAGCTATTGACGGGCTCATTTAATACACATGCACACCAAGCCATTCAAAGGGGATTCGACAAAAATTCGACCAAAACTATGCAAGAAACCCCCCTCACGGTTAATAAAACACACATCCACTTCCAGATGTGTAATACTTTTTATTTTACTCTCTGGAAAGGGGATGAACATCACTTGAGAATCACAGCGCGCTCCTGGCAGAGCCCAATGCTCTGTTACACCCACCATTGCCTGCTGAGTGCCACACACCTCTGTGTTGTATTCCACTAGCTAGTGCATATGCTATGACACTTTCTAGCCCATGTGCACTGTAACACCACCCCGTGAATATGTCATGCCACACTTGTCTTCGCACGGGTTATATTGCCCCATCTAACGTGCCTTCCTCGATGCCTATGTTATAACGCACAGTGCTATGCCATACATATTACAATCTGGGATCCATATCTTTGTCACAGTGCATATGCAACGTTACACTCCCCAGCACATATTTTATATTACAACTTTAGAGACTAGTTAGGTTACACAACACTGCCCTGTGCATATTACACTCCAAGGCGCATATCGCATAGCACGCGCTAGAGCCTGTGCTATCTCGCGCTCTCCAATGAATCTGTCATTGCGCACAATGTATTGCATATTATATTTCACGCCCGGTTCATCTTATATCACACTTTTTGGTGCATAGTTTATACCATACACTATATCTAGTTTTCATTTTCAATCGTGCTCTCAGGACTATGTTCTATATAACACTGTGTTCACCTACCCTTTTCACAGGCATTACATTTTGCGATAGGGGGTGGAGGGTCAGGGGGTGTTTCTGCCAAGTGAGCCCGGAGTCACAGTCACAAACGTCCTCTTCTTCCTGAATAAAAGTGAGATTATGCTGCATACTTGTTCATATTTTAAGTAGTTTGCACAGACACACGTTTTAAAAACAATAAAGTTCCTAATACCCGCCTTCTCTGAACAGTTAGCTTGCTGCCCCATCCCCCTCCTCCCTATCCTCTGTTGTCTGAATCCATGGACTAGCCTCCTCCCTCCTGCCATGCATGGTCTGATGGGCTGCCACTGCCCTCAATTTAGTATGATGTACCAGTCCACTCCTCCTGCCCTCCATTGCCCAATTCTATGCCCCATCGTTGACCTCCTGCTTAAACTCTGTGCTTAGCTTGCTGCCCCTATTCTCCTTCCCCCTGCCCTCCGATGTCTTTGTTCATGCCCCCGTTCCATCCTTTTTGCCCACCATGTTCCATGGACCTGCCACTCCTATCTACTCTGAGTGTTCTGTTGAGCTGCCACTCCCCTCCCACCTGCCTAGCATTGTCAGATGACTGTAACCTGTCCCTGCCACCTCCACCCTGCCTGTCCACATGCCATGCCCCTATCCTCTTCCTCCTGTCCTACATGGTCCATTGTACTGCCACACCCTTCTGCCATCCCTGGTCTGTTGTGCTGCAACTGCTCCTCCTGCCTGCCCCGTGCGGTCTGTTGTGAGGCCCCTTCCCCTGAACTTTCTTGTCTGTGCACAGGTCCTGACCCTCCCTTCTATCCTCCATCGTCCTTTGTGCATGCCCCTGCACCCTCCTTCTTGCCCATCATAGCCATTGTGCTGCCACTAACCCTCCCACTTGCCATGCATGGTCTTCTGTGCTGCCATGGCCCCTCCCACCTTCCCTGTGTGGTCAGTTAGCTGCCCCTGACCCCCTCCCACCTTCCCTCCATGGTCTGTGTGTATGCCATCACAGTCTCACTGTTGCTCTTCATGGTGTGTCTTGCTTCTAGTGCCCATCCTGCCTGACCTCCATGGCTATCTTGCTGCTCCTGCCCTGCCCCCTTGCCCCCAGCCCTCTGTTTACATGTGCAGACCCCTACTCCCTCCCTCCTGGCTTGTCTGTTCCATTGTAATGCCCCTGATCCGTCCCTCCTGCCCTTTATGGTCTGTTATGCTGCAGCTTTCTCTCCTGGCTGTCCATTATGGTCAGCTAGCTACCATTGCCTCTTGTCCCTCTGTTCTCTGTTGTCCATGTGCATGGTCCTGTCCCCTCCCTCTTGCTTTCTATGGATTGTTGTGCTGCACTCCTGTCCCGCATGCCCTGTGTGGTGTATTGTGCTGCTGCAAACCCTGATGCCTGCCCTGCAGGGTCAGTTTGGTGCACCTCTCCATGTCCCTCCTGTCCTCTGTTATCCAAGTCCATGTCCCTACCCCATTTCCTTCCATGATCCAATGTACCATACTTGCGAACATTTTGAACTTGGTAAGAGGGAGATTTTGAAAAAAAACTGGGGTATTGATTTTCCCGTTTGAGTTACATTGAAAAAGAGGAGATTGTAGACAGGAGACAGATCAAATAAAGCCCATTTGAGCTTAAAAACATTGGACATTTCCTGGCTGAATCCGGTCTGTTGGCATGTATGGTTGTACTACAATTGCCTCTTCCTTCTGCCCACAATGGTCTATTACATTGCCACAGCCTCTCTTGCAAGTCCTGTATTGTTGGTTTGTTGCCCCTGCCCCCCTTTCCACTGCCCTCCATAGTCTGTTGTGCTGCCACGGCCCTTCCTGCCTGCTCAGTGTGGTTAAATTGTTGCCTTTGCACCCTCCTACCTGCCTTCAATTTTCAGAGTCCGTGCCCCTGGCCTCTGCCTCTCAACAGTATCCTAATGAACAACTAGATTGCTAACATTCTATATTTATTACAAAAGTGTGGAACGCCTGACGTCATCTTGATGTAATCAAAACTGTAATACCTAGAGCATTAACTTTAAAAATTACATATATGAGAGGGTCTTATTGGCATCAAAATTATGGTTAGTGCTCTAAAAGACTAAAATAAGGACATATTTTCTGAGTTTTCAAATAGCGACAAAGCACTTTTACATTATTTGTTATCTTTATGTTTTTTTATCCAGTTGACCACTTGATTAAATGTTGCACTTAGGGGAGAGGATGTGGTGTTACTTTCAGAACTGCAGACTTTGCAACTGGGGAACCAGGTTGGAGTTTCTGCTTCAGCTTGACATTCTGTGATTCTGGTCAAATCACTTAGTCTCCCCAATTCTACAACCAAAATTAATTTGTTCTCGTGTGATGTAACCAATGCTCGTAAAGCACTCCAATACCTGACAAGTCTGCACTATATAACACTGCAAAAACACAAAATAATAAGTGTTTTGCACACTTCTGTCATTGGGCTATATCTGGGCTACATCTGGGTGATTTTGGGCTACATTTGGGGTCTTTTGTCTCCGGTGGCCATCTTGGGAGATTTATTTGTTATGAAGTTTCCTAATTTCCTCACGTACTGCAGTCTCCTCAGTAGGAAATGCTTTCAGTTTTTTACTTTGATTCCATCATGAAGGTATTCAGATATGTCACACATTTGCCATAAATTCTGAATGTTAGCCCTCGAGTTGCTAATTAGATCACTGTAGTAAAACTACTGTTCACCATGGAAGTCTGCTCCTGGTATTAAAAGTGCATGTTTCAGTCTGCATGTCAGAATTTTTTAATGAAATAGAAGAGGATTTGAGAAGTCACTCAAAATGTGCCCTCATTCTCTTTCTTCAGCATTAATCATAATTTCTATGGCAAAATGAACCCCCTCATTGTGTTCCTTTTTAAATTAAATGTTTTAAGTGTTACCAGTTTATTCCAATCAAGATGGCTTCAGGTGTGCCATACTTTTGTCATAATGAAGACAGTAAGCGCTCTAGTTGTTTTTAAGAACATTCTGGGACATTCTGTCATTGGGCTATACTTGGGCTACATCTGGGTGATATTTGGGCTACATTTGGGCTCTTTTGTCTCTGGTGGCCATCTTGGGAGACTTATTTGTTATGAAGTTTCCTAATTTCCTCATTTACTGCAGTCTCCTCAGTAGGAAATACTTTCAGTTTTTTACTTTGATTCCATCAAGAAGGCATTCAGATGTGTCACACATTTGCCATAAATTCAGAATGTTAGCACTCTTTTTGCTCATTAGATCACTGTAGTAAAGCTACTGCTCACCAGGGAAAACTGCTGCTGGTATTGAAAGTGCATGTTTCAGTCTGCATGTCAGACTTTTTTAATGAAATAGAAGAGGATTTGAGAAGTCACTCAAAATGTGCCCTAATTTTTCTTTCTGCAGCACTAATCATAATTTTTATGGAAAAATGAACCCCCTCATTTTGTTCCTTTTTAAATTAAATGTTTTAAGAGTTACCACTTTAATCCAAGCAAGATGGCTTCAGGTGTGCCATACGTTTATCATAAGTAGGACTGTTAGCGCTCTAGTTGTTCTTTGGAACACTCTGGGAAACTGCAGTAGAACACAAAGGAATCAACTGACAGTCTCTGCCCTTGTTGGATGTACATGTTTTACTGAGAATGTCAGACTTCATTCTCACATGACTGAGAAAGATAATGTGAATTTACAGAAAATAAGTTCTCAGTTTAGCTTATAGATCACCTTCCAAACCTATGTGGGAAACGCATGAGAAAATATTTTTCTCTCAATCATGATATCCCAGCAGAAGGCTTTTTCACATGGTGAAATCACCTTAGAACATACCACAATTCCTAAAATGAGTATGGTACCATCAACAAATGATTTATAATGTAACTAAAGTCTTAAAACCTTCTATTAACTGCAATGCTTTTTAATGAGGTGCTATCATGTATATTGGTCCCAAGATGGCTGCCAACACTTCTTGGATGAAGTGCTGACAGCCAATCAGATCTCAGGATGAGATGTGTGGTTAGGCTCCGCCCACATATATATATGATTTTACTTTTGATTTTCTCAGAAACTACTGAACAGATTGACACCAGACCTGCAAAAGGCACTTCCCTGACCTGAGGATTACCTCTCTGCCAAATTTCAAGTAATTCTGTTCAGCCGTTCGGGCTGTACCTTGGACTAAAGGTCCCTATGGAAAATTGCATGGGGAAAACGCATTTTGGGACCCCCCTTTTTTCTCAGCCCCCGCTTGACGAATCCCCCCGAGACTTCCAGGGTAGGAGCGGAGCGGAGCGCCCCACCTATTTTGAAAATTTCGCGAGGATTCGTCAACCGGCGCCAAAGTTATTCCAAATAGAATGTTGCGGATTTCCTATGGAAACACGGTCCTAACTATAACTATCTACTGGCGACCGCCAGTAGATAATATATATATTCACTGAAAAAACCATAGGTTTCAGGCACGTTATAGTTAGGAATTAGCATTTAAAAAACCTTAGCAATTCACAGAAAAAACGATAGGTTTCAGGGGCGTTATAGTTAGCTGGACTTTTCACTCGTACAAAAACATTGAAATTCCCCCATTATAGTTAGTTCAGCTAACTATTACTCGCGTGCCCGCAATGCACTGCTGATGATGTCACATATTACATCACTCATGACATGGTCAGTGACATCACTCATGACATCACTGATGACATCTCAAATGACATCACTGATGACATCACTGATGACATCATCCAGTGAATGTGTGTTTTTCTGAAACTTACATATGTTTTATATATGTATATCTCAAGGTTGATGGAAGAATAAATGGGTATTAGTTTTTGAAAAATTGATTGTATAACTGAGTGATTAAGTGTATCTTAGTGAATACATGGCTTAGTGAGTAATGTTTAAATATGTAAATATCTGTATCAGTCTCTCACTTTGTGTATAAGTGGCTGCATGGGTTGGTGAGTGGCTACATGAGTGTCTATATAGGTTATTAGTTGTTTTTTTGAGTATCAGTATGAGTGTCTGAGTGTTTGTATGGTTCGGTGGGGGGTATTACGTAGTGCATGAATGAGTGACTCACTGTTTGTATGTGTTGAAGACAGCGTGTGTGCAGGACTGTATGGGTGGATGAGTGTGTGTATGGGTGTGTTAGTGAGTAAATGACTGTCTCAATAGTGTCTTTATGAGTAACTACATATGTTTTAAACTAGTATATGTGACTATTGGTGTATATAAGTGAGTATATGTGAGAGTGAGAGATTGAAAGAGTTCCTGTATGAATAAGTATGTGTTTCTATAAGTGATTGTTTAAAAGACTAAGTATGTGTATGTTTCTGTAGAAGTAAGTGTGGTGGTGTGTGTATAACTGTATATGCAAGTAAATGGATATTTGATTCTTTATTAACATGAGTGACTATGTGTGTGAGTAACTCTATGGATGAGTGGCATTGTGTAACAGGATGTATAGATGTATGAGTACATATGATGAGTGAGTACATGTATGAGTGAATGTATAGGACTGTTGGTGAATGAGTGGATGTGAGTCACACACATCCCACCCACCCACCCACACAGACATTCAGGCACCCATACAGATACTCAGACCAGCAATAAATAACTCATGTAGCTACTCACCAACCCATGCAAACACTTACACACCAACAGGCAGACTGATACAGATATTCACACAGTTCAGTCACTAACCCATGCATTCAGGAAGACACGTTTAATCACTCACTTATACAGTCAGTCACACACCTACTAAATCATCCATTCAGACAGTCATACACCCACTCATTCTTCAATACACCTTGACCTATATATATATATATAAAACATATTTAAACTTTACAGAAACCCACAGTCACTGTATGATTTCATCAGTGATGTCATTAGTGATGTCATTTGAGATGTCATCAGTGATGTCATGAGTGATGTCACTGACCATGTCATGAGTGATGTAATATGTGACATCATCAGCAGTGCATTGCGGGCGCGCGAGTTATAGTTAGCTGAACTAACTATAATGGGGGAATTTCAATGGTTTTGTTTGAGTGAAAAGTCCAGCTAACTATAACGCCCCTGAAACCTATGGTTTTTTCAGTGAATTGCTAAGGTTTTTTAAATGCTAATTCCTAACTATAACGTGCCTGAAACCTATGGTTTTTTCAGTGAATTTGAAAGGTTTTTTAAATGCTAATTTCTAACTATGCCTACAGAGAAAGGACATGTGAAGAAAGAAGAAAAAACGAATGCAGAAAGAAGCAACAGAAGTCCTCAAAGACGAAGAAAAGTGCAGGAAGAAGGATAACGTGCAGAAAGAACAAACAGAAGAGAAGAAAGAAGCCTTGTTGCAAAATCATCCTGTACCCTCAACTTTTTCAGACGGATACTGGTGGTAACTGACTCTGACTAACCAGTCCTAGAGCCAGTGCTATGTTAAAAGACACTCAGAATACAGTGATAACACCTACATACACTAGGGCACACTATGCGTTGGGGTCCCCCTGTGATTAGCATGACCTCCTCTGTAAGCCCCTAGTATATAATAGGGCAGGGATTAAAACTACCTCTTAAAACGCGCCACAGGGCGTGTTTGCATACGTCACCTAAGGCCCCGTCCCCTCACTTCCCCACTGTGTAAACACGCCCTGTGGCCGTTTTAAGTTGGGAGATTAAGTCCCCTTGACTCCTGAGGGTCCCTAGGGTCCAACTAGACCACTAGGTACCTCCAGTAAGCGCCACAGAGCTGCATTGCAGAGAGATGTAAAAAGGGGCACGGCCTAGACCACCTCTCTGCAACGCAGCGCAGTGGCGCTTACTGGAAGCACCTGGTGGGTAGTTGGCCCCCAGGGTCCCTCAGGACTGAAGGGAAATTATTTCCACAACTTAAAACGCGCCACAGGGCTTGTTTGCACACGTTAACTCAGGCCCCGTCCCCACCCTTCACCACTGTGTAAACACGCCCTGTGTCCGTTTTTAGTTGGGAGATTAAGTTCATTTGAATCCTGAGGGTCCCTAGGGTCCAACTAGCCCACTAGGTACCTCCAGTAAGCACCACAGAACTCCGTTGCAGAGAGGTGTAAAAAGTGGCACGGCCTGGACCACCTCTCTGCAATGCAGCTCAGTGGCGCTTACTGGAAGCACCTGGTGGGCTAGTTAGCCCCCAGGGGCCGTCAGGATTGAAGGGGAATTATTTCCCCAACTTAAAACGCGCTATAGGGCGTGTTTGCACACGTCACCTCAGGCCATTGCAGAGAGGTTTAAAAAGGGGCACGACCTACACCACCTCTCTGCAACGCAGAGCAGTGGTGCTTACTGGAAGCACCTGGTGGGCTAGTTGGCCCCCAGGGTCCCTCAGGATTGAAAGGGAATTATTTCCCCAACATAAAACGCGCCACAGGGCATGTTTGCACACAGGATATATGACGTTACAACGCATGCTGTTACAACGCGTGCTGTTACAGCGTAACTTTTACAACGCAAGTGGATTTACAACGCATGCTTTTACAACGCAAGTCTTTACATCGACTTGCACTAGATGGCGTGCTAACATTAGAAAAGTGTAATTTACTATTCCAACTCCAGTCCACATAACAGTAGGGAAGGTGTTGGGATAGTAAACTACATTATTTGTAATGTTAGCATGCCATTTAGTGCAAGTCGATGTAAAGACTTGCGTTGTAAAAGCATGCGTTGTAAATCCACTTGCGTTGTAAAAGTTTAGTTGTAATGGTAGTGCGTTGTAAAAGTTGCGTTGTAAAGGTTGTTCCCCTTGCACACGTCACCTCAGGCCCCGTCCTCTCCCTTCACCACTGTGTAAACGCGCCCTGTGGCCGTTCTAAGTTGAGAGATTAAGTCCCCTTGAATCCTAAGGGTCCCTAGGGTCAAACTAGCCCACTAGGTACCTCCAGTAAGCGCCACAGAGCTTCATTGCATAGAGGTGTAAAAAGGGGCGTGGCCTCAGAACACCTGTCTGCAACGCAGCTCCCTGGCGCATACTGGAGATACCTGTTGGGCTAGTTGGCCCTCAGGGAGCCTCAGTATTGAAGGGGAATTAATTCCCCAACTTACAACTGGCCAGGGGGCACGTTTGCAGAGTGCTGCAAGGAGGGGGTGGGCCTCCGGCGCGATGCCAGTCTTTCATTTATTTTATTTTTTTAAGAAGGAGGGCTGTGTGACCCCCCTTCTTTTTCTAATTTACTGGCCCTGGGGACCCCATCCCCCAGGGCCTGCACCCTGATTTTTTTTGTTGAAAAAAATAAATTTGGCCCTTCCAAGTCCTTAATCGGCCCCGGGGACCCCAACCCCCAGGTCATGGCCTTTTTAAAAAAAATTCTTTAGGAGGGGGCTGCGTTGCCCCCCTCCTCAGGCCACTTATGGCCCTGGGAACCCCATCCCCCGGGGCCGGCCTTTGTTTTTTATTATTTTTAAAAAAGATATATATATATATATAAAAACCTAGGACATGCTGAACAAACCGTATGTACCTATCACCATAACGATTTGCGTGAGATTCATTAAAAGGCGACTCTGCATAGAATGAATCCACATGGAATGTATTTACACCGCTAATGAAGCTCTGACGTGTCTGACGCCCTACCGTGCCTAATCCCGGTGCCCCCGCCGGTGGGTACTCTCCAAGTAGACCCCCTTGTCGTTTATTTATACAAACATGGGTAGCTATTGACGGGCACATTTAACGTACACGCACACCAAGCCATTCAAAGGGGATTTGACAAAAATTTGACCAAACTATGCAAGAAACCCCCCTCACGGTTAATAAAACACACATCCACCGCCGAATGTGTAATACTTTTTATTTTACTCTCTGGAAAGGAGACGAACCTCACTTGAGAGTCACAGCGTGCTCCTGGCTGAGCCCAATGCTGTGTTACACCCACCAGTGCCCGCCGAGTGCCTCACACCTCTGTGTTGTATTCCACCAGCTAGTGCATATGCTATGACACTCTCTAGCCCATGTGCACTGTAACACCATCCCGTGAATATGTCATGCCACACTTGCCTTCGCACGGGTGATATTGCCCCATCTAACGTGCCTTCCTCGATGCCTATGTTATAACGCACAGCGCTATGCCATACATATTACAATCTGGGATCCATATCTTTGTCAGAGTGCATATGCAACGTTACACTCCCCAGCACATATTTTATATTACAACTTTAGAGACTAGTTAGGTTACACAACACTGCCCTGTCCATATTACACTCCAAGGCGCATATCGCATAGCACGCGCTAGTGCCTGTGCTATCTCGCGCTCGCCAATGAATCTGTCATTGCGCACAATGTATTGCATATTATATTTCACGCCCCGGTTCATCTTATATCACACTTTTTGGTGCATAGTTTATACCATATACTATATCTAGTTTTCATTTTCAATCGTGCTCTTAGGACTATGTTCTATATAACACTGCGTCAACCTACCCTTTTCACGGGCATTACATTTTGCGATGGGGGTGGAGGGTCAGGGGGTGTTTCTGCCAAGTGAGTCCAGAGTCACAGTCACAAACGTCCTCTTCTTCCTGAATAAAAGTGAGATTATGCTGCATACTTGTTCATATTTTAAGAAGTTCGCACAGACACACATTTTACAAACAATAAAGTTCCTAATACTCACCTTCTCTGAACAGTTAGCTTGCTGCCCCATCCACCTCCTCCCTATCCTCTGTTGCCTGAATCCATGGACTAGCCTCCTCCCTCCTGCCATGCATGGTCTGATGTGCTGCCACTGCCCTCCATTTAGCATGATGTACCAGTCTACTCCTCCTGCCCTCCATTGCCAAATTCTATGGCCCATCATTGACCTCCTGCTTAGCCTCTGTGTTTAGCTTGCTGCCCCTATTCTCCTTCCCCCTGCCCTCCGATGTCTTTGTGCATGCTCCTGCTCCATCCTTTTTGCCCACCATGTTCCATGGACTTGCCACTCCTATCTACTCTGAGTGTTCTGTTGAGCTGCCACTCCCCTCCCACCTGCCTAGCATTGTCAGATGACTGTAACCTGTCCCTGCCACCTCCACAATGCCTGTCCACATGCCATGCCCCTATCCCCTTCCTCCTGTCCTCCATGGTCCATTTTACTGCCACACCCTTCTGCCCTCCCTGGTCTGTTGTGCTGCAACTGATCCTCCTGCCTGCCCCGAGCGGTCTGTTGTGAGGCCCCTTCCCCTGAACTCTCTTGTCTGTGCCCAGGTCCTGACCCTCCCTTCTATCCTCCATGGTCCTTTGTGCATGCCCCTGCACCCTCCTTCTTGCTCATCATAGCCATTGTGCTGCCACTAACCCTCCCGCTTGCCATGCATGGTCTTCTGTGCTGCCATGGCCCCTCCCACCTTCCCTGTGTGGTCAGCTAGCTGCCCCTGACCCCCTCCCACCTTCCCTCCATGGTCTGTGTATATGCCATCATAGTCTCATTGTTGCTCTCCATGGTGTGTCTTGTTTCTAGTGCCAATCCTGGCTGACCTCCATGGTCATCTTGCTGCTCCTGCCCTGCCCCCTTGCCCCCAGCCCTCTGCTTCCATGTGCAGACCCCTATTCCCTCCCTCCTAGCTTGTCTGTTCCATTGTAATGCCCCTGATCTGTCCCTCCTGCCCTTTATGGTCTGTTATGCTGCAGCTTTCTCTCCTGTCTGTCCATTATGGTCAGCTAGCTACCATTGCCTCTTTCCCCTCTGTTCTCTGTTGTCCATGTGCATGGTCCTGTCCCCTCCCTATTGCTTTCTATGGATTGTTGTGCTGCACTCCAGTACTGCATGTGCTGTGTGGTGTATTGTGCTGCTGCAAACCCTGATGCCTGTCCTGTAGGGTCAGTTTGGTGCACCTCTCCATGTCCCTCCTGTCCTCTGTTATCCGAGTCCATGTCCCTACCCCAATTCCTCCTGCCTACCATGATCCAATGTACCATACTTGCGAACATTTTGAACTTGGTAAGAGGGAGATTTTGAAAAACAACTGGGGTATTGATTTTCCCCTTTGATTTACATTGAAAAAGAGGAGATTGTAGATAGGAGACAGATCAAATAAAGCCCATTTGAGCTTAAAAACATTGGACGTTTCCTGGCTGAAACCGGTCTGTTGGCATGTATGGTTGTACTACCACTGCCTCTTCCTTCTGCCCACAATGGTCTATTATATTGCCGCAGCCTCTCTTGCCAGTCCTGTATTGTTGGTTTGTTGCCCCTGCCCCCCTTTCCACTGCCCTCCATAGTCTGTCGTGCTGCCACTGCCCTTCCTGCCTGCCCAGTGTGGTCAAATTGTTGCATGTGCACTCTCCTACCTGCCTTCAATTTTCAGAGTTCATGCCCCTGGCCTCTGCCTCCCAACAGTATCCCAATGAACAACTAGATTGCTAACATTCTATATTTATTACAAAAGTGTGGAACGCCTGACGTCATCTTGATGTAATCAAAACTGTAATACCTAGAGTATTTCCGTTAGAAATTACATATATGAGAGGGTCTTATTTGCATCAAAATTATGGTTAGTGCTCTAAAAAACTAAAATGAGGACATATTTTCTGAGTTTTTTGAAATAGCGACAAAGAACTTTTAAATTATTTGTAATCTTTATGTTTTTTTATCCAGTTGACCACTTGATTAAATGTTGCACCTAGGGGAGAGGATGTGGTGTTACTTCCAGAGCTGCAGGCTTTGCAACTGGGGAACCAGGTTGGAGTTTCTGCTTCAGCTCAACATTCTGTGATTCTGGTCAAATCACTTGTTCTCCCCATGTCTACAACCAAAATGAATTTGTTCTTGTGTGATGTAACCAATGCTCATGTAAAGCACTCCAATTCCTGACAATTCTGCACTATATAAAACTGCAAATACACAAAAAGTAAGTGTTTTGCACACTTCTGTCATTGGGCTATACTTGGGCTACATCTGGGTGATATTTGGGCTACATTTGGGCTCTTTTGTCTCTGGTGGCCATCTTGGGAGATTTATTTGTTCTGAAGTTTCCTAATTTCCTCATTTACTGCAGTCTCCTCAGTGGGAATACTTTCAGTTTTTTATTTTGGTTCCATCAAGAAGGCATTCAGATGTGTCACACATGTGCCATAAATTCTGAATGTTAGCACTCTAGTTGCTCATTAGATCACTGTAGTAAAACTACTGCTCACCAGGGAAGTCTGCTGCTGGTATTCAAAGTGCATGTTTCAGTCTGCATGTCAGAATTTTTTAATGAAATAGAACAGGATTTGAGAAGTCACTCAAAATGTGCCCTAATTATTCTATCTGCAGCACTAATCATACTTTCTATGGCAAAATGAACCCCCTCATTTTGTTCCTTTTTAAATTAAATGTTTTAAGTGTTACCACTTTATTCCAATCAAGATGGCTTCAGGTGTGCCATACTTTTGTCATAAGTAGGACTGTTAGCGCTCTAGTTGTTCTTTAGAACACTCTGGGAAGCTGCAGTAGAACACAAAGGAATCAACTGACAGTCTCTGCCCTTGTTGGATTTACATGTTTTACTGAGAATGTCAGACTTCATTCTCACATGACTGAGAAAGATAATGTGAATTTACAGAAAATATGCTCTCAGTTTAGCTTATAGATCACCTTCCAAACCTCTGTGGGAAAAGCATGAGAAAATAGTTTTCTCTCAAACATGATTCATGATATCACAGCAGAAGGCTTTTTCACATGGTAAAATCAGCTTAGAACACACCACAATTCCTAAAATGGGTATGGTACCATCAACAAATGATTTATAATGTAACTAAAGTCTTAAAACCTTCTATTAACTGCAATGTTTTTTAATGAGGTGCTATCATGGATATTGGTCCCAAGATGGCTGCCAACACTTCTTGGATGAAGTGCTGACAGCCAATCAGATCTCACGATGAGATGTGTGGTTAGGCTCTGCCCAGATATGCATATGCTTTTAACTGCAATTTTCTCAGGAACTAATGAACAGATTGACTCCAGACATGCAAAAGGCACACCCCTGACTTGAGGACTACCTCTCTGCCAAATTTCATGTAATTCTGTTCAGCCGTTTGGGCTGTAGCTTGGACTAAAGGTCCCTATGGAAAATTGCATGGGGAAAACGTGTTTTGGGACCCCCCTTTTTTCTCAGCCCCCGCTTGACGAATCCCCCCTAGACTTTCAGGGTAGGAGCGGAGCGGAGCGCCCCACCTATTTTGAAAATTTCGCGAGGATTCGTCAACCGGCGCCAAAGTTATTTCAAATAGAATGTTGCGGATTTCCTATGGAAACACGGTCCTAACTAATACTATCTACTGGCGACCGCCAGTAGATAATATATATATATATATATATATTTCTGGACAACTCGCAATAAACACTCCCTGTAGGGAATCACGGGCGCAGACCTCTTGAAGTGCCATACAGTTTTATTTATTTATTTTCCCATCGTTGATGTCAGGACGCATTTCGGCCGTCCCAGCGGCCTTGATCACCTGACCACTCATTTGTGCAGACCCATTTTTAAAGTGCAAGTGCATACGTATTTTCAATAGACATAGAAGACATATTTGATATCTGGTAATACAATGTAAATACAATGTGTTGATCAAAGATCAATTTTAGCAAATGCGCAAACTGTATCACATTATAACTAGAGATGAAAGGCCCAAATGCCTATGGGTATATCAATTAAATATAATTCATATACATCTCTTTCCTTGGTATCATTTGACCTCGTGTCATATGTCATATTGTTTTTTATATAAAGTGCTCACCGTGTTATAATAAAATGACATAATGTGAATAAATTACAGACACTTCCACAATAGTCCAACTATAAGTTCTAATACATGATCTACTAAAGTGCATAAATGCAACAGTACTAGGTGGACATAAAGTGACTAGTGCTCCTTGGTGCAAAAAAGGCAATCATTCCAACAACAGAAGTACAACTCTATGTTCAAGATACAAGATCCATTAAGGTGCATAATGCAACAGTACTTGATGAGCATAAAGTGACTAGTGCTATTAGTACAAAAAAAGGGGACAATCAATTAATGGAGACTAAGAATAAAATGTGCAGATAATCCAATTACAATAGTGTATAAAAGGGGAAAAGATACAATACAACAGAGCAAGCAAATTCAAGTCAATTCATCAGAGTAAAACAGGCAGACAAATACAGAAAGTATACATAAGACCAGTGACATATTTAAAATGATTAATAAAAGGAGCTGGGTGTATTAAAATAATACCTACCCTACAGTATCCTTAAAACCAATCATTAAAAATAGCAAAGAAAAGGTCCCAAATAGACTATACCTGTATTGCTAAGCGAAAAAAGCGAGAAGGGGGCATGCTGACAGTTAAAAAGGTGGTTGCCTATGTACACATTAGTTTTTAATGAAAGGTGTAGAGATCCTCTGTGGCGTTCAGGCCCCCCGGCCATTTAAAATCAAACTCCAAGATGTATTGGGTTTCCAAACGGCGGAGTATTGCCTCCCTATTGCTACCTCGTTTTTTCAACGGTACTGATTCGATGGCAAAGTACTTGAGGCATTTGGAATTGCTATTATGTACCTTTTCAACGTGCCTGGCCACGGGATAATTCTGATCCTTATTGTTGATAGCTCTAATGTGCTGCAAAATGCGTTTATGCACTGCCAACTTTGTGCTGCCTATATACTTCAAAGAGCAGTCACATTCCAGGACATATACACAGTAGTCCATTTTGCACGTGAGATGTTGTTTAATTTCCCTTTGTGTGTCTGGGAATTTCATGCAATAAGTTTTGGTATTTATACCAAATTGGCAAGCCTTGCATGTAGAGCATTTAAAAAAAACATTTCTTATAGGCAACCACATTTGTTTTTTAAAAGTATCTTGACTGTTGCCAGTCAGCATGTTACCCATGCTTTTAGCTTTACGGAAAGTAATAGAGGGATTGAGCGGCATACAACGCCCTATTACTGGGTCTTCACGTCTAAAGTGCCAATGTTTTCTCATAATATTCCTCAATTCTTTTTCTTGTTTGGAATATGTTAGAATGAGGCGTACCGGTTCATTGTTATTATTTGGTGCCTCCGTTTTATCTTTTTTCCTATATTCCAAAATTTCCTCTCTTGGTTTTAGTTGGGATCTTTTCATGGCAGCCTCCACTACTTCCAAGCTATACCCTCTCGCCAAAAACCTCATCATACATTCTTTCTGCTTTATTTCCATATCCTGAGGGTTGCTACATATACGCCGGATACGGAGCATCTCCCCATAGGGTATACTTCTAATTAGATGCGGGGGATGCGAGCTTGTTGCGTGGAGTAATGTATTTCCTGCCGTAGGTTTTCTAAAAAGGGTAGTTATTAAAATGTTGTTGCTTACTAAAACCTGTACATCTAAAAATGTCACTGTCTCTTTGCCAATATTAGATGTAAAAGAAAGGTTAAAATCATTACAGTTGATATCCTCTACAAATTTCGGCACACTTTCTTTGGATCCTTGCCATGATAAAAAGGTCATCGATGCAACGAAACCAAAGCATCACATTTTGAGTACAAGACTGCTGATATTTGCGCCTGACCACCAGCTCCTCCCACCAGCCCATAAATAAACAGGCATAGCTGGGGGAGAAGCTGGCGCCCATCGCAACTCCTCGCAACTGTTGATAAAAACAACCATTAAATAAAAAAAAGTTGTTCTCTAAACAGAAGGAAAGCATATTCAATAACATTTTATATATATATATATTCACTGAAAAAACCATAGGTTTCACACACGTTATAGTTAGGAATTAGCATTTAAAAAACCTTAGAAATTCAGTGAAAAAACCATAGGTTTCACACATGTTATAGTTAGCTGGACATTTTACTCGTAAAAAACCAATGAAATTGCCCCGTTATAGTTAGTTCAGCTAACTATAACTCACGCGCCCGCAATGCACTGCTGATGACGTCACATATTACATCACTCATGACATGGTCAGTGACATCACTCATGACATCACTGATGACATCTCAAATGACATCACTGATGACATCACTGATGACATCATCCTTGTGATAGAGTGGCACGCGTGCGCGCTTACGCCACACGCGCACGTTACGCGGAAGTGCCGGGGAGTGACTGTTATGCGCATGCGCGCAAGCGCGTGTCTTTTTTACGCGCACGCGTACTTTTTGCCGTAAGCGTACCGTAAGCATACCGTAAGCGTACGGTAGGTCATGTGATCTTGAAACACAACTTTTGATTGGTTGAAACTACTTTCAGTTCTAGAACTCTCCTACACCACACCCATTCCCCTCATTTCTGCTTGTGATCCCTTGGGAGAAGGAGCTGGTTTGTCTTTGGGATACGATGGCAGAACAGCAGAGCTCTTCTGAGAGTGAGGCTAGCACCAGCAGCACTGTCTTGAGGCAGAGATCGAGGAAACAAAAGCCTTCTTATGTTTGGGATTATTTTACTTTTACAGAAGGCCAGCAAAAGGTGAATGCACCCTTAGTTACTTGCAAGCTGTGTAAGCGTGTACTTTCTAGAGGTAATCCTAACAGGAAGTATTCCTTTGGGAATCACACCATGAAGAGACACCTCCAGGATGTACACAGAAGGACACATGGTCATCTTTTTGGAGGTAACTCTTCAGAAAGACGAGCCAGTACATCCACAGCAGCTCAGCCTGGACCATCATCTGCAGGGCTGACTCCTTCTTCTGCAGGTCAGGTGAGCCCTTCATCTGTGGGGGGAGAATCTCCTTTTGCTGGCCCTCTGGAAATGAACCTTCGATTTCGGAAGGTTGATATTCATTGCACATTTTGTAAAGGTCTAATTTGTCATAGGGAGACCAGTGTTTCCCTAGTGAACAACAAAATAGATCAGCACATTTGTAGCTTTGAATGATTTTCCCATGCTTCCTTTCCTCTGTCCCTGCATGAACACAACGGTTCTTTTAAGAGCCAACCTTATCTTTCATCTTTTTTTTACATATGTTTTTTAAAACCTTTTTTTTTTTTTTTTTACCGTACGCGTACGGTGCGCGTACCTTTTTTTTATTTTTTAAAAAAAACACTAAAAATCAATTATCACATTACAAGGTCCTTGAGAGACTACAATTATTATTATTGACTTACCATACTCACTCAAAAAAATATTTATTCATTTGTTTTTTTTAAAAATAGTTTTAAAAATGGTTGTAGTTTTCGAAAATTTTCTATATCGATCTGAAAAAAAAGAAAAAAGTATTAATATTTTTTTAACAATTTATAATACAGTATACATATTTACATTTTTTTCCAAAAAATATTTTTGCCTTATTTTTGCTGTTTTCAGAATATATTGCATTTCACTATAAATTGTGAAAGCAATTGCATTCATCATTTTACAGCGGGCAAAAAAAAATAACAATCTCAAAGATTGTATTAAAAAAGCCCAGAATCTCTTCTCACTTAAACTTATCATTACAGAAATGCATATTATTCTAAAAAAATATCATCTAAAAACAATACTTATTTCTTTAAAATACCGTCTGATATGTTTGTTTCAGAAGTATAATCACAATATTATATCTCAAATAACTCCAAAATACATCTGATTTCATTTCCTTTAGACCAAATAGTAATTTTAAAATTCTTTTTTGATTAAATTTCCAATGGTAATCCAATAAAATTCTAAAGTTTTATTTGTACAGATCTCACCGATTCTCTGTAACAATTCCTTTATTGTATTTAAATATATTACTACATTTCTTTTCACAATAGTCACAAAACGAAATTTCTATGCCAATTTGAATGCACACTAACTACTCTTTTTTTTGGGCAAGTGAAAATCACTTTTACAAACTGTCACATTATGAAACCACTTTTCAGATTTTTTAAAAAGCCCATGTCCAGACTGCTACACTACAGCAAGGGCAACCAGCCTTAGTGATGCTGAATGTATTTGCATTACAGACTTAAACCTGAAAACCCCAGTGGCTTCTAAATACTGTGCATGACTATACATGGCAAGCACATGGGTGTGTGCTAAGCCTCTGCTTCTTCCCCAAAAAATTCGCTCCCCCTTTCCATCTAATGCAACTGTGAAATCACCAGAGCAAGACGCAATAAATCTCTGCCTATAATTCCTCTATGCACACAGAGTCATGTTTTCACATTAGTCCCAAAACGAAATTTCTTTGCCATTTTGAAAGCACACTTACTGCTCTTTTTTTTTCGGGCCGAGTGAAAATCACTTTTACAGACTGACACATTATGAAACCTTTTTTAAAAATGTATTTAATTGCACATGTCCAAGCTGTTTTTTTTTCAGACCACCACCATGTGTATTCTCTGTGTCTGCCTACACTCCAGCAAGGGCAACCAGCCTTAGTGATGCTGAATGTATTTGCATTACAGACTTAAACCTGAAAACCTCACTGGCTTCTAAATACTGTGCATGACTATACATGGCAAGCACATGGGTGTGTGCTAAGCCTCTGCTTCTTCCCCAAAAAATTCGCTCCCCCTTTCCATCTAATGCAACTGTGAAATCACCAGAGCAAGACGCAATAAATCTCTGCCTATAATTCCTCTATGCACACAGAGTCATGTTTTCACATTAGTCCCAAAACGAAATTTCTTTGCCATTTTGAAAGCACACTTACTGCTCTTTTTTTTTCGGGCCGAGTGAAAATCACTTTTACAGACTGACACATTATGAAACCTTTTTTAAAAATTTATTTAATTGCACATGTCCAAGCTGTTTTTTTTTCAGACCACCACCATGTGTATTCTCTGTGTCTGCCTACACTCCAGCAAGGGCAACCAGCCTTAGTGATGCTGAATGTATTTGCATTACAGACTTAAACCTGAATACCCCACTGGCTTCTAAATACTGTGCATGACTATACACGGCAAGCACATGGGTGTGTGCTAAGCCTCTGCTTCTTCCCCCAAAAATTCGCTCCCCCTTTCCATCTAATGCAACTGTGAAATCACCAGAGCAAGACGCAATAAATCTCTGCCTATAATTCCTCTATGCACACAGAGTCATGTTTTCACATTAGTCCTAAAACGAAATTTCTTTGCCAATTTGAAAGCACACTTACTGCTCTTTTTTTTTCGGGCCAAGTGAAAATCTCTTTTTACAATTTGAAATCACTTTTACAGACTGACACATTATAAAACCACTTTTTTTTCTTTTATTTAAATGCACATGTCCAAGCTGTTTTTTCAGACCACCACCATGTGCATTCTCTGTGACTGCCTACACTCCACCAAGGGCAACCAGCCTTAGTGATGCTGAATGTATTTGCATTACAGACTTAAACCTGAAAACCCCACTGGCTTCTAAATACTGTGCATGACTATACATGGCAAGCACATGGGTGTGTGCTAAGCCTCTGCTTCTTCCCCCAAAAATTCGCTCCCCCTTTCCATCTAATGCAACTGTGAAATCACCAGAGCAAGACGCAATAAATCTCTGCCTATAATTCCTCTATGCACACAGAGTCATGTTTTCACATTAGTCCTAAAACGAAATTTCTTTGCCAATTTGAAAGCACACTTACTGCTCTTTTTTTTTAGGGCCAAGTGAAAATCTCTTTTTACAATTTGAAATCACTTTTACAGACTGACACATTATGAAACCCCTATTTTTGATTTATTTAATTGCACGTGTACAAACTGTTTTTTTTTCAGACCACCACCATGTGCATTCTCTGTGACTGCCTACACTCCACCAAGGGCAACCAGCCTTAGTGATGCTGAATGTATTTGCATTACAGACTTAAACCTGAAAACCCCACTGGCTTCTAAATACTGTGCATGACTATACATGGCAAGCACATGGGTGTGTGCTAAGCCTCTGCTTCTTCCCCAAAAAATTCGCTCCCCCTTTCCATCTAATGCAACTGTGAAATCACCAGAGCAAGACGCAATAAATCTCTGCCTATAATTCTTCTATGCACACAGAGTCATGTTTTCACATTAGTCCCAAAACGAAATTTCTTTGCCAATTTGAAAGCACACTTACTGCTCTTTTTTTTTCGGGCCAAGTGAAAATCTCTTTTTACAATTTGAAATCACTTTTACAGACTGACACATTATGAAACCACTATTTTTGATTTATTTAATTGCACGTGTCCAAGCTGTTTTTTTTTCAGACCACCACCATGTGCATTCTCTGTGACTGCCTACACTCCACCAAGGGCAACCAGCCTTAGTGATGCTGAATGTATTTGCATTACAGACTGAAACCTGAAAACCCCACTGGCTTCTAAATACTGTGCATGACTATACATGGCAAGCACATGGGTGTGTGCTAAGCCTCTGCTTCTTCCCCAAAAAATTCGCTCCCCCTTTCCATCTAATGCAACTGTGAAATCACCAGAGCAAGACGCAATAAATCTCTGCCTATAATTCTTCTATGCACACAGAGTCATGTTTTCACATTAGTCCCAAAACGAAATTTCTTTGCCAATTTGAAAGCACACTTACTGCTCTTTTTTTTTTCGGGGCAAGTGTAAATCACTTTTACACACTGTCACATTATGAAACCACCATGTGTAACTACAACAAAAACAATTCCCATTTCTATTATTCATTTCTTAAGTTACCACATACATCCCCTCTCAAACTCTAAACTCACCTTTAAAATTAGTTAGTTGTGAAAGAAATGTGACACTCAAACAGCAGATTATCAGAGCCAGGATCTCTGTTGTGTTCACCTCTCTCCTCTCAGCAGAACCAGATAATGGCAAACTTTCCCTCTATTTTTCCACACATATACATGTAAGTTTCAAATCTCAGTGCTTCCCCCTTTTTTCAAATGTAATCACACATTTCTATTGGTTGAAAACCAACCCTTTTCCAAAAGTACCCTGCCCCCAACTTGACTTCTGCCTAGTACCCTTCCCCCAACTTGACTTCTGCCTGCTACCATAGCAACAGCTCATGGAACACTGCTGTGTGCAGTTAGGTCAGAAGTTCGACACACAATGTTTCAATTCCACAGAGCAAGAGTGCTTGACTTTTCAAACCTTACAGCAAATCCATAGTACTGTTCTTTGGTTACACATTTTTTTGTACCAATACAAAACATGCTTCTATTAATTTTCACATACAGCCTAGTTTTTATTCTAGAATGGTATGAAACAGCCAATCAGTTCTTTTTGTTTTAAAAAATATGTATGCCTCCATTTCCAAACTGTCTTTCTTTTCATATTGCCATTCTACTGAAAGACACCTCCTGAGTGCATCCAGTTCTCCTTTGAAGATGTTCACAGTGTGGATTGTAGGGCACAGCTATGTCTTCTGGAGTGAAAAGTTTGCAGAGAAAACAGATATGGTGAGAGACCTTGCTTTGCCAAATGTAGACATTAAATGGATTGGTCAGAGAGGGTTAAAGTGGCACCAATTGATGCCATTGGTGAAATCCTTCATTCAAATCCAACACCCTGACCTCATAATAGTGCACTGTGGTGGCAATGACCTAGGCACTTTGACTGGGGTAGGTCTGGAAATGCTTATGAAGGACTCCTTTGCACAACTGTTTACACTTTTCCCTAAAACTGCCTTTGTGTTTTCCAACATATGCCAAAGGCAAAAATGGAACTGGTCCAATCATTTCTGTCCACAGATTGACAAAGCAAGAAAGCACGTCAACAAATCTGTTTCTGCTTTCCTCCGTGACTATGGTATGGGTGCCATTTACCACAACAACTTGCGTTATGACATGCAAGACATTTATAGAGGAGATGGTGTGCACTTCAATGATGAAGGGAACAGAGTCTTCCTCTTGAACCTTAGACTCTGCATCGGTACTTACTTGTAGGTACCACTAAAAAAATGACTTCATAAACACAACAGCTCTTTTTAGAGCTCCCTAATTTCTAAACTCTTAAATCTGCTTTTCATTTATCTATTTTTATTTTTTTACCGTACGCTTACCGTAAGCTTACCGTACGCGTACCCCGTGATTTTTTTTAAAATCAATAAATGTTTTTTTTGTACTTTTCTGTCCTTCTTTGACCCCCTTACAAATGTTAGGGGGTCTGTAACTCTCCTCATTGCCCCCTTTCCTTGTTTTCACTCTTTTTTTTCAGAGTGAAATACACAAAATGGCGGCCGCCGCTTCCTGGTTTCGGCCGATTCGAATGTTTACTAAGATCTAACAGCCAATCAGAATCGCGCTCGCGCACGCCGCCGTACGCTTACCGTAAGCGTACGGTAAGCGTACCGTAAGCGGGCTCAGATATATATATTGATTTAAAGGCTATTTTCTCAGAATCTACTGAACAGATTTACACCAAACCTACAAAAGGCACTTCCTTGACCTAGGGACTACCTCTCTGCCAAATTTTGAGTAATTCTGTTCAGCCGTTCGGGCTGTAGCTCGTTCTAAAGGTCCTATGGAAAAATGCATGGGAAAAACGCGTTTTGGGACCCCCCTTTTATCTCAGCCCCCGCTTGACGGATCCCCCCGAGACTTTCAGGGTAGGAGCGGAGCGTAGCGCCCCACCTATTTTGAGAAATTCGCGAGGATTCGTCGACCGGCGCCAAAGTTATTCAAAATAGAATGTTGAGGTTTTCCTATGGAAACGTGGTCCTAACTATAACTACCTACTGGCGACCGCCAGTAGGTAATATACATATATATATATATTCAGTGAAAAAACCATAGGATTCAGAGACAATATAGTTAGGAATTAGCATTTAAGAAACCGTTGAAATTCACTGAAAAAGACATAGGTTTCAGGGGTGTTATAGTTAGCTGGACATTTCACTCGTACAAAACCATAGAAATTCCTCTGTTATAGTTAGTTCTGCTAACTATAACTCACGCGCCTGCAATGCACTGCTGATGATGTCACATATTACATCACCGATGACATCACTGATGACATCTCAAATGATCAAAAGACCATGCTTTTCTGGAACAACACTGCGTCAAGTTTAAAAAAATTATATGCTGTGGTGAGCAGTCGGTGGATGCAGTTTGTGCTGCACAACGCAATCATCGGTGTTAATTATTTTTTTTCGTTGTTTTTGCAATGATAACTAATTCCAAAAGTTTCCTGTTTAATTTGTTCCTTTTTTTGTTCAGTTTTTGAAAAAACACCCAAAATAATTACAAAATTGTTAAAAAAATACAAAAAAATACAAAAGAAAAAAAAGTTCAGAACTACCTTATCTGGTTAAAAAAAAGAACAATAATTGCATGGTAATGTGTGATAGTTTGGTTGAATATATGTGTACAGCATGATTGACTGAAAGAATGCATTGGTAGTGTATGGTGAATTAATAGGGGCAGATCTATGAGGAAGTGCTACAGCGTGAAACTGCAAGCCCTTTAGCTGCACCGCCCTGCGGCACTTCCGAAGCACAGGGATATGACATATTTACATGACTATCTCGCAACTCTGTGCTTCCCTCTGCACTGGCGCAAAAACTTCAGCCATGCACTGATGCAGGCACCCTTGCACCATAGTGCAAGGATGTCTGTGTCATGGGGAGATTGTCCCTTCCTGTTTTTGTGCAGGAAGGGACATCTTCTTGCACAAAAACAATCACTAAAGGCATTTTCCTCCTTCAGTGTGTGCTGTGGAATGAAAACATTTCTCCTCATTGCGCCTCGCTACACCACCTCTAGGGTGGCGCAGCATTCACATGTATCTCCAGATTTACAATTTCTCGTAAATCTTGAGCTGTGTCTTCTTCCATGGGTGTTGTGTGGGGACATACACAGCAGCACTCATGGAACGCCCCTTCAACGCAAAGTGCTGCATTTGAATGAGCCGTATTTTCAAGGAGAGGAAAAGCCACGCACAATGGCTTTTCCTTTCCTTGTAAATATGGAAGAGTCCCCGGCACCATCACTACGTCACAGAAAGTGACGTACTGGTGGCACTGGGGACTCGTAAATATGCCGCATAAGTGCTTAGGTATTGGTGGAGTGATACACTTAGGACATATTGCTGGAAGTGTGATTGACGAAGTGCATGACACTGACAGGAGATATCCTAGGCTGCATGGGTACTACTTCAGTATTTATTGTAGTGTAGTGTCTGTGTTTAGATGTTTGTAAGGATTGTACACAGAATATTGTACATGTACTTATGTTGGTGGCTAGGCCACTCCATAAGTACACCACTAGTAAATGGAATGATGACAGTGCTGCAAACAGAGTGAAAATTTATTTTATAAGAGCTTAGGTATTGGCAGAGTAATAGGAGAAGTAGATAGTGGTAGATAAGGGATTAAAGAAGTGCTTGGGACAGACTGGATGATTCCTAGACCGCATAGGTACTAACTGGGTATTTAGAAGTGTGTACAATAGTATGTAGCTAGTTAGAGGTCTGCATGGATAGTGCAGAACATAGTGTAGCTGTAGTTGTATTACTACCTTGGCCATTCGATAAGTTCATGACTAGTACCTAGAATAATTACAGTACTGCAAACAGAGTGTATAGTACATTTATAACTGCTTAGGTATTGGCAGAGTGATAGGATAAGTAGATAGTGCTGGATGATTTATTTGAAAAGTGCATGAGACTGACAGGATGATTTCTACACTGCATAGGTACTAAGTTGGTATTTACAAGAGTGTACGAATAGTATGTAGCTGGTTAGAAGTGTTCATGCATAGTGCAGAGAATATTATAACTGTACTAGTGTCACTAGCTAGGCCATTCCTTAAGTACATGACTAGTAACTGGAATGATTACAGTGCTGCAAACAGAGTTTTTTCTCAATTTATAAGAGGTTAGGTATTGGTGGAATGATAAGATAAGTAGATAGTCCTGGAAAGGTGATTGGAGAAGTGCATGAGATTGACAGGAAGATTTCTACGGTACATAGGCACTACTTGGGTATTTAGTGCAAGATAGCAATAGTATATTTGTAGTTAGACGTCTACATACATTCTGCACAAAATATTGTAGGTATATTTGTCTTAGTGGCTAGGCCATTGAATAACTACATAACTAATAAGTGGAATAATTACAGTGCTATAAACAGGTTGTCTGGTGAATTTATAAGTGAATAGATATTGTTAAAACGATTATATAAGTACATAGTGCTGGATGGGTGATTAGAAAAGTACATGTGACTGAGAAGAGAATTCATGGGCAGCATGGATAGTACCTTAGTATTTATTAGACTGTACCAATAGTATGTATGTGGTTAAAGGTCTGCTTGCATAGTGTGAAGACTGTTGTATGTATACTTCTCTTAATACCTACGACATTCCATAAGTGTATCTCTTGTAATTGGAAAGATTACTGTGCTGCAAACAGACTGCAAGGTGATTTCATAAGTGATTAGGTATTGGTGGAGTAATAAGATAAGTAGATGCTGCTGGATGGGTGATTAGAAAAGTACATGGGCAGACAGGAGGATTACTATGCTGCATGGGTAGTAACTTAGTAAGTAGCTGCTTAAACGTTTATATAGATACTGTACAGCTGAATATAGTTGTAATTGGATAGTGTTTGGACTACTTACTCTTACCTTTACAGTAGTGGATACAAAAATATTCTAAACATTTTTTGAAGTTGTTTTTTATAATTTACATTTTTAAAAATTTCGAACTTTAGAATCATGATCTGTAAAAGAGAAGAAAAACTACAGTTATAATGTATAATATTATAATTTTATAAACACAACATAATTTAAGCATAATTTAAAATATTTAGTTTCCCTTTTTTGCTGTTCTCAGAATATATTGAATGTCACTATAAACAGTGATTTCAATGTTACTCATCACATAACAGCGAGCACATTTTTTTTTTCAAAAAAACAAATCTGTGTCAAAAATATTTTCAATATAGTCAACTATCTCCGCACATTCCATAAAAACAACATCCTCAATAACATACCATATAATACAAACCACACATATATAAAATGCTTCTTTCTAAGAGAATGTTGTTACTACAATATGATAGAACTGAAAAAATAAATCAATGAACAATTCTTTAAAATTTCCATACACTCTAAATGATGTTCTTTAAAATATATGAATATCCAAGAAAAAGTACTTAATTGATATAAATATCTTTCCTCTAGGCAAAATGATATTCCTGAAATCCTTTATACTGAAACTGTCCAATAGAAATTGTATTAATACATTTCAACATAATCCCAATAGGCCGAATTATGTTGAACTTTGCCTTTAAAAATATTAGGTAAGAATTTGGTAATTCGTAAGGCAAACAATGTCTAAAAACCAAATGAGCATCATTACAATATGTCCATACTTCAGTAATGTCCAGATGTTATAGAAGGACCATCGTGGAAAATAATTGCTACTGCTACAAAAGTTCTTCCTGAAATTGATAGTTGACTTGCTACAAAATGTTTAATTAAAGTTTCCAATTTTCTCCCATCAGCTGTATAACGTTGTATCATTAAAATTATATATTGTCCAAATCTTTGTATAAATAATGTTGATAACATTTCTGGATTGCATTGGCTACACTCTATGTTTTGATTTGCTGCTTTAACTAGTTTGTTGAAAGACACTGTTTTACAGTCTGGTATTGTCAAATATATGAATATTTCATTGTCTATGTTAGTGGTAGAAGTAAACGTACAATTTTCACATTCATGTTTCCATTTACAATGAAGTCCAAAAAGATTTTCAATTTCTATTCCTTCATTTTCCAATACTGCAAGCATATACATGAGAAATTCTTGAGCATCTTGTTGGATATTCTGGCGCCGATTCCAATTCCGGCAGCAAAACAAACTGACCGATACGGACCCGGACCGAATACTGACCGACACGGACCAGCGCCGTACGACCCGTCCTGTACGATGCAATGCTAGTGAATTACAACCGACACTTACGGAATACAAGCCGTACGACCGAGCCGGAGGGAAAATAGTGATCCAGACGGAAAACCGACGTGATTTTCACCGACCGACACAAACCTGGAATGAACCCGACCGACCCGTACCCGCGATGTACGATTAGCGCAGTACAATGCAATGCATCTAAAACCAGACTGACTCGCACGGACACCAAGCCGCACTACCGACACGCACAGACAACCCGCCACACAAGCAATAGAGACCGCCACGAATGACACGTACCAAACACAGAAGACAGGCAGCGTGAACGAGGCGGAGAAGCCCGCACAAGACAACAGCAGCGTCCGTTTCCGTCACATGAACGTCTCCTTAATGCCTACAAAACACAAAGGAACAAACACAAAAAAAGGACCAAATAAGCAATGACTAAGCCAATAAATACCCTAAAAAAATTAATAGGACAAAGACACACCCACAACTCCAACTATATAAAGGACTACAATCACTACCATCATCCCTTGCAAACAAGAGACGCAGCCAGCAGCATACACCAGTACACAGCAACCACAGACACACTCACAACTCACCCTTCACACAACTCACACACCATCAGCACCTCATACAAAAGCACACAGACATACACACAGCAAAACCAACACCAACCCAATATCAATTGCACCCTCATACACACATCCCCCACCACCACCACTCATCACCATGCCTTTAAAGAAGAATCCAAGGTTCACAGATAGTGAGTTAGAAGTGCTGGTAGACGAGATCATCAGAGTAGAGCCACATTTGTTTGGTACATTGGTCCAAAGGACCCCCATCTCACAGAAAACCAAGATGTGGGCGAGGATTGTGGACAAGGTGAACGCACAAGCACCAATGTTGCGCACAAAGGACAATATCCAGAACCGGTGGTATGACGTGCTTAGGAGGGTCAAGAAACTCATCGAGAAAGATCACGCCTTGAGTCAGCGCACCGGCGGTGGCCCTCCTGCCAAACCAGTCTACTTCAGGACCTGGGAGGAGAAGGTGCGGGACATCCTACCACCAGAGAGCGTCCATGGCCTAAAAGACATCCCAGAGACTGGTGAGCAGACAAACAACATACCCAAGATTGTGTGGCAAGGGGACAGTGAAACCATGCACCCCAAGCAAAGCTACAATAACCAATATATAATCAACGCAAGATGTGTATGCCAGTAACACAAACACAATACCTGCCATCTCATAGTGACTGGGGACTGTGTCGTGACATGTACCAACCTACAAACAAATAGGCCAAGCCAGTGGCACTACGCCAAATACACCCAGCCAGACAGTGTGCCACCACAAACGCACCACCTCACAGTGCAGCTGACTGTCAGGAAGGAATAGTGGGGATGCAGGTGAAGTGAGTGTAGACAAAAGCAGGATGGGGCCTGTGGTCACAGAAAATGCCCCCCCCCCTCCTGATTGGCCCATCAAGACCCCTCTGAAACATGCCCACATCACAGGGAGTGGAAAATGACTGACAAGATTGCTGACACTGGGTCCTGCTGTGGGGAGCACAAGGCCCTGCTAGGGCATGTGCACAAATCAGAAGCAGGACACCACTGACTGACATCCTGAAAGACAATTTGCACGCCCTACAATGGAAGCACGTTTCATGATGGGAAGGAGGACTGACAGCCCTGACCTTTCTAATCAGCATGGGGAGACACCCCCAAAACAAATTCAACACAACTCACCGTGTACAATGCATTGATACACACCTCATTGAAATATCAGCAAAAGATACCACGTACTGGGTGCTGCTGTGTGAAGCACAGGGGCTCACTTGGGACTTGTAGCCAAACAAACACCAGGATTTCACAGTCGGCCATCTTGCCATTGATTTCACACCCCCTCACAGGGAAGCAGAGTCAAGAGGGAGGAAGAATGGGCATGCTGGGAAGGGGGGTGTAGCCAAGAGCATGATGGAACTCGCAGTCACAGACAACCTACACCCACCCACATTGCCCAGCAAGATCAAAATGAAACATACTCGCATCACAGGGAGTGGGAAGGGACTGACAAGATGTCTGACACTGGGCTCTGTTGTGGGGAGCAGAAGGCCATGCTGGGAAATGTCCAACATCATACATCAGGACTACACAGTCAGCCATCTTGCCATTGCTGTCACACCCCCTCACAGGGAAGCAGAGTCAAGAGGGAGGAAGCATGGGCATGCTGGGAAGGGGGGTGTAGCCAAGAGTATGATGGGACTTACAGTCACAGACAACCTACACCCACCCACATGGCCCAGCAAGATCAAACTGAAACATACTCGCCTCACAGGGAGTGGGAAGGGACTGACAAGATGTCTGACACTGGGCTCTGTTGTGGGGAGCACAAGGCCATGCTGGGACTGGTAGCCAAACAAACACCAGGATTTCACAGTGAGCCATCTTGCCATTGCTGTCACACGGCCTCACAGGGAAGCAGAGTCAAGAGGAAGGAAGCATGGGCATGCTGGGAAGGGGGGTGTAGCCAAGAGTATAATGGGACTCGCAGTCACAGACAACCTACACCCCCCCACATGGCCCAACAAGATCAACCTGAACCATACTCGCCTCACAGGGAGTGGGAAGGGACTGACAAGATGTCTGACACTGGGCTCTGTTGTGGGGAGCACAAGGCCATGCTGGGACTGCTAGCCAAACAAACACCAGGATTTCACAGTGAGCCATCTTGCCATTGCTGTCACACCGCCTCACCAGGAAGCAGAGTCAAGAGGGAGGAAGCATGGTCATGCTGGGAAGGGGGGTGTAGCCAAGAGTATGATGGTACTCGCAGTCACAGACAACCTACACCCACCCACATGGCCCAGCAAGATCAACCTGAACCATACTCGCCTCACAGGGAGTGGGAAGGGACTGACAAGATGTATGACACTGGGCTCTGTTGTGGGGAGCACAAGGCCATGCTGGGACTGGTAGCCAAACAAACACCAGGATTTCACAGTCAGCCATCTTGCCATTGCTGTCACACCCCCTCACAGGGAAGCAGAGTCAAGAGGGAGGAAGCATGGGCATGCTGGGAAGGGGGTGTAGCCAAGAGTATGATGGGAGTCACAGACACAGAAAACCTACACCCACCCACATGGCCCAGCAAGATCAAACTGAAACATACTCACCTCACAAGGAGTGGGAAGGGACTGACAAGATGTCTGACACTGGGCTCTGTTGTGTGGAGCACAAGGCCATGCTGGGACTGGTAGCCAAACAAACACCAGGATTTCACAGTCAGACATCTTGCCATTGCTGTCACACCCCCTCACAGGGAAGCAGAGTCAAGAGGGAGGAAGCATGGGCATGCTGGGAAGGGGGTGTAGCCAAGAGTATGATGGGAGTCACAGACACAGAAAACCTACACCCACCCACATGGCCCAGCAAGATCAAACTGAAACATACTCACCTCACAGGGATTGGAAGGGACTGACAAGATGTCTGACCCTGGACTCTGTTGTGGGGAGCACAAGGCCATGCTGGGAAATGGCCAACAACAAGATCAAACTCTGTCCGTGACAAGCTGGGAAAAAGCAGTGTACAGGCAGGCATCTGATTAAAAAGTAGAAAATGTCATGTTTGTGAACCAACGATGCATGTAGAAACATAAATCACATTGTGTGTCTCTTCCAAACACTGGTCGTGCTGGGCACCCAGCACCCAATGATGAGGATACCCAGTCCCAGACTCTGGTGGACACTGAGCTCTCTGGTGTGACTCTCTCACTGTCCTCTTCGGATAACGACGACCAACCTGGCCCCTCTGGTGTGAGCCATCATGCAGCACCAGCAGCAGCAACATCTGCCCCCCCTGTACCTATGCCTCTAGCATCTGGACACCGACAGGGCACCCCCGCCAACACGGACAGACCAAGGACAATCAACACCCACAGCACAGGGACACAGGAACCCCCGGAAGCTACAGGCAACACCACCAGCAACACCACCCAAGGGGTCCCACGGTCACCTGTGCGTACCGCCGCTGGTCCTGCCCGTGTGGAGAGGGGTGCTGGGAGGGGTGGGAGGCACAGGGCACACCTTGCAGAGGGGTCTGGACTGCATGATGACCCCCAACTGGCATGCATCTTAGATGCGTACCAGGATAGCATCGGAGGATTTGGCCAGGTAGTGGGGATCTTCAAGGACATGCAACACGAGCAGGTCGCCCACCATGCCCGCATGGAGGCAAAGTGGGATGCCCTTACTGCGGTGCATCGAACATACTACAATGCCTCCGCCAGATCAACACCAACCTGTCCCCACCCCCCTGTGTGCCCACAACATCTGTTGCAACACCTTCTGCCAGCGCCACAGGGAGGGAGGAGGACTATGGTGGACAGTCCCCTGCACCGCATAGGCCTGCACATGAGGATCCCCCCCCCCCTGGAAGAAGAGGGGTCGTCCGAAGAAGGACATGTGAGAGGCAGATGTCCCAGCACATCCTCCAGGGCCTACAAACCTGTTCTGAGCAATGTTCTTTGTGCGCAACCCATTCACCTTGTCCAATCGCACACAACTCGCCCACATTATATGGAGGGTTCCTTTTTGGGCCAATGTAGCAGACGACTGTAGACTTTACTCTGGACATTTCATCTACCAGCACTTCCAACTCCAATGTGAACTTTGGATTCCCAAACCAATGTACATCACCCACCATCCTGTGCACTTCACTCACACATGTTTGTAAATAAACTCACCAGTACACCATACTTGCCTCTGTTGTGATTCCAACTTGTCATGTCCAGGGCGAAGTGAATCTGCTACACAACACAGTGCATGCCAAATACTGCAGCAATGTGACCAACGTAAGGTGAGTCATGGGGATGTGACACATGTATCCTATTTTAGGAAATATAGAAAGAGGGGAGAGGACGAGTTCTCTAGTATGTTTGGATACTTTTGCTGCCCTCTCTCTTGAAGACTCCTCTAAAGCTATTTTAGCTTGCAAATCAGGATCTCCCTTCGACCCATGTCCCCCTCTGGTTTTACATATTGCGGTAGAACTCATGAATCCTATCATTAACAGTATTATTAATTCATCCCTAGCCACTGCAGAGGTCCCCAATGATTGGAAGCTAGCCGCTGTTAAACCACTTTAAAAAAAAGCCCTTGCCGACCCCACCACTCTTTCAAATCTACGCCCGATCTCCTTATTGCCGGTGATGTCCAAGCTGACCGAAAGGTTCGTAACTAAACAACTTACGAGCTTCCTGGAAGTAAATAATATCTTACATCCACATCAGTCAGGGTTTCGCTCAAGTCATGCTCTGCTGTATACAGCAGAAACCCTTCGCATGGCCATGGACCAAGGAAAGGAGGCGGTCTTAATTTTACTTGACCTGTCGGCAGCCTTCAATACGGTCTCACACTCCATCCTAGTGGACTGGTTGGCTGCCGCAGGAGTGGCTGGGATGGCTCTGGCTTGGCTGGTTAACTTTCTCAGAGACAGGCGTCAAATTACAGTGCTGGGCCCCTATCAATCTGAAGCAAAGGCACTCAGTTTTGGAGTTCCCCAGGGATCAAGTTTGAACCCTATACTTTTTAATTTGTATATGGTTCCCCTGGTAAAACTGATTACCTCATTCCAGATCAGTACTATTTCGTATGCTGACGACACTCAGCTTATTTTAATACTGGATAGGGAGCAACCCGATGCTGAGAAAAATCTCAAAGAGTGTCTAACAGCAACATTTAAGTGGATGACTGACAATCACCTTAAGTGTAATGCCGACAAGACTGAGATTTTGCCATTTGGAAAGCCCAAGTTGTTTTCCCCAAAGAGCTGTTGGCCTGAGGATGCTGTGGCTCCCCCTAATACCATCACCTCAGCTCGGAATCTAGGCATCAAATTTGACAATCAACTGTCTTTTAAGCAGCAAGCGGTTGCCGTAGCTGGCACCTGTTTCCATATTATAAAAGCGCTGAGGAAATCTTTTGATCTTTTGCCTCTGTCAGCTAGGAAAACAGTTGCTGTAGCACTAATAAATTCTAGGCTCGACTATTGCAATAGCTTATATGCTGGAACAAATAAGTCGGTTCTCCATAGATTGCAAATAGTCCAGCATGCAGCAGCTCGGTTAGTCTTACGTCTGCCGCGTAAGTCGTCAGCCTCAGCAGCACTGAATGTGCTTCACTGGCTTCCCGTTGTTAAGAGGATACTTTTTAAGATCCTCCTAATTACTTTTAGGGCTTTTCACCACCAAGGACCTAAATACCTACAAAATGGTTTTAAACGCTACCATCCAGCACGCTGCCTAAGGTCTGTAGGGCAGAACCTGCTTGTAACCCCCAGATTTAAGCTGGTGACTAGAGGGGGTAAATCCCTCTTTGTACTGGGGACCAAAGCGTGGAATAAGCTTCCTTTTGCTATACGCTCTATGTCTCAGGAAACCCAATACAGGAAGGCATTAAAAACTTGGCTTTTTTTACGAACTGACGCTGCATGTATGGCAATGGTTTAAGAATGTGATGTTTAGCGTGAAGTGTGTTCTCTCCCACCAACCCCCTTCATCTGGGTTGGGTGAGTGCCATGATACTCTCTGAGTGATAATGGCGCTATAGAAATACATTTTACATTACATTACATTTTACATTACATGTGAGGGAAACACACCACTATGGCAACACAAAACATACTCACCATGGCCATGTCACTCATCACACACAATGATGTTGACCTGAAACACATTGGCATGCACAGACACAACACCAAGCACAGTCAGTGGTAACAAATCACCAGGTGAGGTAAGCAGATGTCACTCAGATGTGGGAATACAGACAATGCACATAAAAAAGCATAGCACAGGTTCATTACACATCAGCAACACGTTTATTCCACAATAGTTGCACGGTAATTCTACGTAACAGTGGACACACGCTCACAATGTGTTGGAGAATGGCAGTCCAGGGATGTGTGGTATATCAGTTGATGGGAATTGTCAACTTCCACACTGGTGTTGGCTTCTGGGTGTTGGGGGTCAGTGTTGACCACACAACAGGCAAAGGACCATGGGAAGGACAGACAAGATACAGTCAAAAGCACAGACGAACAGGCGAGTAATGCATTACACATGCACAAAACATGTTGCAAAACACCTACACAAACACTAGTTAGCAGTACTACTCTATTGTGGAGTACATACCACCTGAATGGACACATCACAGCACACATCCAGTCAAGTGACACACAGAAACACTCAGACAGCAACAGATCTGGCTCAACACATTCCAGGCTACCTCCATACATTCACATAACAACACTGGAAACTCACATTCAGGTGAAGAAGTTGTTGATGAGCTGGGAGCGGACGTCACCATCATCTTCATCATCACTGGCATCTTGGCCCAGGCCGGGATCCTCCACAGGTGCCGGACGTTGGTCGTCGTCATTGTCATCCTGGATGAGAGGCACTGCCTTCCGCACCGCCATGTTGTGTAGCATGCAGCTGACCAGTATTATTTTGCACACCTTTGAAGGCTCATATGGGAGGGCCCCTCCGGTCCTGTCCAGGCAGCGAAAGCGGCTTTTCAGGAGGCTGAATGTCCGCTCAATCACCCTCCTGCTCCGACCATGTGCCTCATTGTAGCGCAGCTCGGCTGGTGTCACAGGGTTCCTGAGGGGTGTCAGCAACCACGGCATGTTGGGGTATCCAGAGTCACCTACACACACAAAAATGAACAAGTAGATGAGTCTTGTAGGAGTGCAGAATACAACACAGATGAACGCACACAATGAGAAACAGCCAGAACACACCGACAAGCCAGGCACGCTGAGCTGGCATATGTGACATCAGCATTGCAATGTGACTACTCCTCATAATGTAGGCATCGTGCGCCGAACCAGGGAACCGTGCACACACATGTTTGATCAACATGTCAGCAAGACAGACCACCAGAACATTGATCGAATGGTAGTGCTTCCTGTTCCGGTATGCCTGCTCATGTGCCTGTGGTGGTGTCAGGGCAACATGTGTCCCGTCAATGGATCCAATGACGTTTGGCATCCTCCCCAGTGTATAAAAGGCATCCTTAATTTCAGGGAGTTCATCTTGGCTCAGGAACTTGATATACAGGTCGAGGAATTGCAACATCCCCTCCAAGACATCGCGTAGCACCCGACTAAACATCGTTTGCGACATACCACCAGCAGTAGCCACAGTGTACTGGAAGGTACCGGTAGCAAAGAAGTGCAGGGCTGCCACACCTTCACCTCTGAGGTCAGTGCTGTAGGGTATGTCCGGCCAGGTAGCAGATGTGGTGCCAACTGCTCTGCCAACTCCTCAATCAGTGGCCTGGTGAAGCTGTACCGTCTGATCCAGGCGCATTCCTGCATGGTTGCAAGGTCTGGGAACGGTCGATGGACAGTTGGTGCCCTGCAGAACAGAGATAAACAAAGGAAGATTGTCGGTTCATCCACCCATGTGGCCATGACAAGGCTCAATATCACATGATAGATTATGACATTACACAATGAACTGAGGTGTGTGCTGTTGGTCATGGACACATATGTCACTGTAGCGATTATCCAGGGAGACAGGCATGGACAAGAGTTTCCTCACGCGTATCAGGCCCCTCCAACCAAAAGAAAAGGACGGGAGCAGTGCACACACACACGTACTACAACTCCCATAACACCGCGGGGCAGGGCCGGGAAAAGAGCGGGAACCAGGAAAGAACCCGCCCCTATATAAGCTCCACCTTGAAACAAGGTGAGTGCTTGACAATCCGACCGGAACCAGAAGACTGCATCGAGGCTTCGTTGTGGTTTACCTTCGCCTAGGATTCCCAGAGGACCGCAGACGCTTGCCTTCCCGCTACGAGCCACCACAGACCCAGTGGCACCATTGGAACCTCAGCCTACCGCGGACGCTTGCCTTCCCGCTACGTGCCACCACAGACCCAGTGTTACCATTGGAACCTCAGCCTACCGCGGACGCTTGCCTTCCCGCTAGGACCAGCCGCACTTCCCGCCATCTACACACACGCCCCTGCCGCAGCGCGGACGCTTTCCTTCCCGCTGGAGCTGTCGGCAGCGTGACCCAGGTATTCCGAAAGCGGACGCTTTCCTACCCGCTTCGGTATACAGAACCATCCCAAGCGGTACTCACGGACACTGACTCGCCTACGGCCAACGGTGACAGGTAAGGGGCGCTAAGTGCGTGTTAACCAACGCCCTTTTCAGACGCTCACATACCTGTTACTTTGCCTAGCTTCCCTACAAAGCGGAGTACACGCTGTTCGCTTTCGCATTGGTACGAAGCCATCGTATTTCCAAAGTACATTACCTTGACTCTCATCCCAGACATTTGTGGCGCTGAGCAGCCACAGGGAGGAGTGGAACCCACTACGCCATAGCGTACCCACACGACAGACTTGTGAGTAGTAGGATCCACCACTACTGATACTGTACTGTCTTGGTCATGTTCATTCCCTATAAGATACTTATGCTTATGTTTTAATTCCTCCGCAGTTACTCCCAGCCGCGTGGAACGGGAACTTTCGCCCGACACTCACATCCGCTGTTTCCTGAGTTGCTCTCTCTTCCCTGTTCCCCACGGTGCTTCCTTCCATACCAGTGACCATCCCTGGGTGGGAGGCAGTATCAGGGCGAATAGGGAGGCCTCTCTCCGCTGCTGTCGTCCCTGCTGGCTGTTTTCACAGGTTAGTGGCTCGCCTAATTACCTTGTGCTGCTGACAACCCGACAGATTGTCAAGCCCAAGTTAAAAGGACCGGCCTGGACGATGGACACCAATGTGGTTTTGTCCTCTTTGCTGGAGACTCTTACGGCACTCCAGCAGGAAGTACATACCGCAAGGGTAGAAAACCAAGACCTAAGAAAAGACATGAATACCTTACGAAGGGAGGTAGCAGGACTGTCACGTAGGGGCCCCGGGACAGGATCCTATATTCGTGAGGCTACCCTTCCTCCACCAGGGGCGGTAGCTCCCACCCTGGTGACAACCCCAACAAGTGAGGGTGGGTTTTTTGTGGTACCTCCTGTCTCCTCTACCTCCTCCGGCACGAACCCTACAGTGCACGTAATACAAAACACTGGGATTCCCCTGGCACCTCCAGAGCGCTTCCACGGAGACCCGAAGAAATTTGAAACATTCCTAAATCAATGCCGACTCCATTTCCTCTGCAAACCCTCGGTCTTCCAAACGGATGTTGCTAAAACGGCGTTCATGATGTCATACATGGGAGGCAATGCTGCCAGTTGGACTATACCGTTAATGGAACGAAACGATCCAACGCTGCATTCTTTCCCTGACTTTTGTGTGGCACTGAGGAAACTGTTCGATCGCAAATCGCACATGTTGTCCCTGGACAGAGAATTGCTGACCCTGCGGCAAGGATCGCAGGATTTATTGTCCTACATCACTTCCTTTAATAGATTGATAGTGGAAACAGATTGGCCGCCAGAGAAACGGACCACTCTGTTCTATCAGGGTCTGAGAGGGGAACTAAAGGACGTTCTGGCACAGGTAGTACAGCTTCCTGCCACCTGTGAAGACATGATCGACCTCACCGTCCAATTGGACCATCGGTTGCAGGAAAGAAAAGGAGATAAGGGTAAAAGTGATCCTCGAGGGTGGTACCCAAAACCCAAAGCAAGCACGGAGGAACCCCATAAAATGGTGGAAGGGACTGAACCCATGCAGATAGGAGGCATTAGAGGCCCCCTCACCACTGAAGAGAAGGAAAAAAGACGCAAGGTGAAATTATGCCTTTATTGCGGGAAAGGAGGACACTTCGTTCGGGAATGTAGAGCCAGAGCCCAGCTACCCGAACGGGCGTCTTCTTCCAGACAACCATCCGTGATGGGAATACAAGACCCTTCGGAAAACTAAAGAGCCCGAGCCAGAAGGAGATCGCTGGGTCGGGTGAACGACGAAAATTGATCTCTTCCATCTTAGCGAATACCTTGCAGCCATCGGTGGCGCATCTCTGTGTAAACGTTACCTTATGGATCTCCGCTAACGAACCTCGAGAGGTGGATGCCCTATTGGATTCGGGTGCTACGGGAAATTACATGGATCAAGGATATGCCAAGAGCATTGGAGTGCCATGGGAGAAAAAGGAAAGACCAGAATTCGTGAAGGCGGTCGACGGATCTGCGCTGACCTCAGGCCCAGTGACATCCCATACGGTGCCTCTATTGATGCATTTTAACGCCTGGCACCACGAGTATATACAGTTCGATTTAATAGATGCACCTCAATTCCGCCTCATCCTTGGTATGCCATGGTTGACCCTCCATGATCCCACAGTGAGATGGGGGGATAGAACAGTGACCCTGGATTCAGAGTACTGCTCCAAGAACTGTCGTAAAGACCCTTTCTCGGGGACCAGCTCCCCCGATACTCAAGCATGCCTGTTTGCTATAGCCAACACACAAGAGATGATCCTCGTCAACAGCACATTGCCACAGGAGTATGAAGAATATCGTTCTCTCTTCGATAAACAAAAGGCTACACGGCTTCCTCCCCACAGAGTATACGATTGTCGAATCGACTTGATACCAGGAGCACACATCCCTTGTAGCAGAGTATATGCACTAACCGAACCCGAGACACTGTATCTACAAAATTACTTGAAGGAGAATCTGGCCTCCGGATTCATTGTCCCGTCCTCTTCACCTGCTTCTTCCCCACTTTTTTTTATACCGAAGAAGGACTGCGACGAGCTAAGACCCTGTATAGATTACCGAGCGATCAATAGTATAACAGTAAAGAACAGATACCCGATACCTTTGATTCCTGTTTTACTGGACCAGTTCAAGGGAGCTCGTTACTTCACAAAGTTAGATCTCCGAGGCGCATATCATTTAGTGAGAGTCAAAAGTGGGGATGAATGGAAAACAGCTTTCCGAACGAAGTTCGGACTCTTCGAGTATAAGGTAATGCCCTTTGGGCTCTGCAACGCCCCGGCAGCCTTCCAATATTTCATGGACGAAGTGCTGAGAGGATTGCTGGATACCATATGTGTGGTCTACATAGATGATATACTCATTTATTCAGCTAGTCTTCAAGATCATGTGAAACACGTGAAAACCGTCCTAAATAGATTGCGTCTACACGAGCTCTACGCAAAATTGGAGAAATGCTTTTTCCATGTGCAAAAGGTAGCCTTTTTAGGGTACGTCATCAACGCCCAGGGATTCCAAATGGAAACTGGAAAGATCGAGGCCATTACCCAGTGGCAAACCCCCCAACACGTAAAAGCAGTGCAAAGCTTTTTGGGGTTTGCAAATTACTACCGTCGGTTCATTAAAGATTTCTCAAAAATAATACATCCCATTTCAAGTCTGTTGAGAAAAAATATGCCATTCGACTGGACCGAAGAGGCAGAAAAGGCTTTCCAACTTCTCAAGACACGATTCACACAAGCCCCAATACTGAGACACCCAGACCCGCAACTCCCCTTCATAGTCGAAACCGACGCATCCCATTACGCACTTGGAAGGGTGTTATCCCAAAGACATACCCAAACCGGACAAATACATCCTGTGGCGTATTTCTCGAAAAAACTCACCCCCAGTGAGGTAAATTATTCTATCACAGACAAGGAGTTGCTGGCGATAAAGAGGTCGTGCGAGGAATGGAGGCATTATCTACTAGGGGCCCATCATACAGTCGAAATTTACACAGATCACAAAAATCTGCTGTTCTTGAAAACCGCCAAGGCCCTCACACCCCGTCAGTTGCGTTGGACTCTCTTTTTTGCCGATTATGACTTTGTCATAAAATACCGGCCAGGGCCGCAAAACGGCAAGGCAGATGCCCTTTCACGAAGTCTGAACACAGAGAGTGACACACCAATGGACGTCTCTGAGATCCCTTCGATATTGGCGGAAGGCATGTTCCGGCAACAGTCCATAGCCCTACTAACAAAAACCGACTTCGTAGACAAAATCAGAACCGCAGTAAGAGACGTAAACGAGCAAGAATGGATTGAGGAAAACCCAAACCATAGAACCATGAACCTTGGATTACTCTACCACTTCCATGCCGTATACGTACCCATCCCTGACCTGCAGCGCCAAGTATTGCAATGGGCACACGATTCCAGCCTTGGAGGACATCTAGGAATCAGTAAAACAATCGCCTGTGTGGAAAGAGCCTTCTGGTGGAAATCACTGAAGGAAGATACCAAAGAATATGTCCAGAACTGTTCGGTGTGCGCCCAAGGAAAAGCGAGACATGAAAAACCCGCTGGACTACTTCAAGCAATCCCTATACCTCCTAGACCATGGCATACAGTGTCAATGGATTTCATTGTGGAAATGCCCCCCTGTCAAGGATACACAACAATACTTGTAATAGTGGACCATTTGACTAAGATGGGCCACTTTGTACCGTTGACAGGATTGCCTACATCCTCAGCACTAGCTCTTTTGATCCTACAGCATGTAGTGAGACCTCATGGTATACCAAGCGTCTTCATCACAGACAGAGGAACTCAATTTACCTCCCGCTTCTGGAAGGCCTTATGCACAACAATGGGAATAGAAGCGCGCCTTTCTTCCAGTTACCATCCCCAAACAGATGGGAAGACGGAGCGCCTCAACCAGAATCTAGAACAGTATCCCCGGTGTTTTTCTATTCAAAACACAGCACATTGGGTAACATTAATGTGGATGGCGGAGTTCGCATACAACAATGCGGACCATGCAACATTGGGATGCTCCCCTTTCTTTTGTCTCTATGGATACCATCCGAACATGCTACCTTTTGAATGGCCTGTTACCACCAACCTTCCCAGTATAAAGGAACATCATGAACACCTGAAGGTGGTTTTACTAGACGCCAAACAGCATCTCGTCGCAGCTCAAGCAGCACAAAAACGCTATGCTGACACGAAGAGAACAAGAGAACCTGAGTATCAAGTAGGGGACAGGGTATGGTTGGCCACAAAAAACTTACACTTAAAGGGAGTGGGAAAACTAAAACCCAAATACATCGGTCCCTACTATATTGAGAAAGTAATAAATCCCGTTGCTATGAGATTGACTTTACCCGAGGCATGGCACATACACCCTGTGTTTCACGTGTCCTTGCTCCAACCCTGCCCCACTACCATGAGGTTGCCAGATAAACCTCCACCCATAGATATTGATGGCCAAGAAGAGTTTGAGGTCCACAAACTATTAGATTCCAGATTGGTGAGAGGGAGAGTGCAATATCTGGTTGAATGGAAGGGGTATGGGGTGGAAGACAGGACCTGGGAACCCATACAGAATCTCCGATGCCCTGAATTGCTAGACCAGTTCCATAGAAACAATCCTGGTAAACCTGGTCGCCCGCCGAGTCGGCGGTCCTTGAGAGGGGGTTCTGTAGCGATTATCCAGGGAGACAGGCATGGACAAGAGTTCCCTCACGCGTATCAGGCCCCTCCAACCAAAAGAAAAGGACGGGAGCAGTGCACACACACACGCACTACAACTCCCATAACACCGCGGGGCAGGGCCGGGAAAAGAGCGGGAACCAGGAAAGAACCCGCCCCTATATAAGCTCCACCTTGAAACAAGGTGAGTGCTTGACAATCCGACCGGAACCAGAAGACTGCATCGAGGCTTCGTTGTGGTTTACCTTCACCTAGGATTCCCAGAGGACCGCGGACGCTTGCCTTCCCGCTACGAGCCACCACAGACCCAGTGGCACCATTGGAACCTCAGCCTACTGCGGACGCTTGCCTTTCCGCTACGTGCCACCACAGACCCAGTGTTACCATTGGGACCTCAGCCTACCGCGGACGCTTGCCTTCCCGCTAGGACCAGCCGCACTTCCCGCCATCTACACACACGCCCCTGCCGCAGCGCGGACGCTTTCCTTCCCGCTGGAGCTGTCGGCAGCGTGACCCAGGTATTCCGAAAGCGGACGCTTTCCTACCCGCTTCGGTATACGGAACCATCCCAAGCGGTACTCACGGACACTGACTCGCCTACGGCCAACGGTGACAGGTAAGGGGCGCTAAGTGCGTGTTAACCAACGCCCTTTTCAGACGCTCACATACCTGTTACTTTGCCTAGCTTCCCTACAAAGCGGAGTACACGCTGTTCGCTTTCGCATTGGTACGAAGCCATCGTATTTCCAAAGTACATTACCTTGACTCTCATCCCAGACATTTGTGGCGCTGAGCAGCCACAGGGAGGAGTGGAACCCACTACGCCATAGCGTACCCACACGACAGACTTGTGAGTAGTAGGATCCACCACTACTGATACTGTACTGTCTTGGTCATGTTCATTCCCTATAAGATACTTATGCTTATGTTTTAATTCATCCGCAGTTACTCCCAGCCTTGTGGAACGGGAACTTTCGCCCGACACTCACATCCGCTGTTTCCTGAGTTGCTCTCTCTTCCCTGTTCCCCACGGTGCTTCCTTCCATACCAGTGACCATCCCTGGGTGGGAGGCAGTTTCAGGGCGAATAGGGAGGCCTCTCTCCGCTGCTGTCGTCCCTGCTGGCTGTTTTCACAGGTTAGTGGCTCGCCTAATTACCTTGTGCTGCTGACAACCCGACAGTCACCTACTAGACCACCACCTTACATCTCAATTCCACATGTCCACATGAGTGCCATGTAGTGCAATGGGCTAATCATCTGGCTGTGTCACCCAACCTATGTGCTGCTGCAATGTTCAAAAACTCCACCCCAGTGACAAATGAGGACTCATGTCTCCCAGGCATCACATATCTTTGCCATGCAGAAACCCAGGGTCCCTGTATTGCCACATAAACACAGCAATGGACAGGGCGTAGCATGTACACACCAAAAGGCAAGCGTAAGTCCCACAGGTAGTAGCCACTGTTGTTCATGCCGGCCCTACATGCATGTCTCTTAGACACACCCCCCATCAAGGTTGATGCATATACCACATGGATGTGGAGACTGTTACCCATTGGTAACATGTGATCAGACACATCTGAGACACACCATGCACACAGACGGTGGGTGCACATCAGCATTGGGGCTACAGGTCTCACTGTGATGTACATGCCATCACCCCCAGGACTCAAGTTGTATGTGACATGTCTTAAACATATCCAACCTGACACTGTGGCCTTCACTCATGCCCATTACTGTCCAATTGCACATCACAGTGCTAATGTGCCCAACACACAAAGGACTCTGCCCCCATGTGCAAGATAACAGCCTGGGAGTGGCTGCAAAAGTGCCAGAAAAAAAATCAGCTGTGGCCCTCTCAAACACCCAGGCAATGCAGACTCACATGCCATGGGACACTGTGTGGCCAATGCTATAGTGTGGCAGGTGTGTGCAGGTGGCCATGGCCAGTATATGTGTGTTGCATCCGTCTAATAGTCACACTAATGATGTCCGACGCGGGTGACAATGCATACGCATTGCACGGGTCCTGACCGAGCCGTGCGTATGCCTTGTCATTGAATGCAATGATGTCCGATGCGGGTGACAATGCGTACGCATTGCATGGGTCCTGACCGAGCCGTGCGTACACCTTGTCATTGAATGCATATGGCCATGTCTAAACTGGGGTGGTGTAGTGGGCAAAAGAACGATGGATTTAACCCAGATCTCTTGACCTTGGGAGAATGTCTGCAATGTCAGCATTCCGTCCATCATTTGTTTGTTGTAACGCTTTTCGCCCTAAGTGGGATGGGTATTCCCAGACGTGGGACCCGTGCTCACTACGCCACTGGAGTCAAGCTATCCTGGCTGATGACGGCTGATAGCCAGAAACCGGTCCTAGGATGCTTGATTCCGGTCCAGGGAAGACATGGCTTGGCAGTTCGGGCTGGACTGTTCCCATGAGGCACAGGGTCAAGACTGATTTGCATATGGCCATGTCTAAACTGGGGTGGTGTAGTGGGCAAAAGAATGATGGATTTAACCCAGATCTCTTGACTGGGGGAGAATGTCTGCATTGTCAGCATTCCGTCCATCATTTGTTTGTTGTAACGCTTTTCGCCCTAAGTGGGATGGGTATTCCAAGACGTGGGACCCGTGCTCACTACGCCACTGGAGTCAAGCTATCCTGGCTGATGACGGCTGATAGCCAGAAACCGGTCCTAGGATGCTTGATTCCGGTCCAGGGAAGACATGGCTTGGCAGTTCGGGCTGGACTGTTCCCATGAGGCACAGGGTCAAGACTGATTTGCATATGGCCATGTCTAAACTGGGGTGGTGTAGTGGGCAAAAGAACGTTGGATTTAACCCAGATCTCTTGACGGGGGGAGAATGTCTGCATTGTCAGCATTCCGTCCATCATTTGTTTGTTGTAACGCATTGAATGCAATGATGTCCGACGCGGGTGACAATGCGTACACATTGCACGGGTCCTTGAGCCGTGCGTACGCCTTGTCATTGAATGCAATGATGTCCGACGCGGGTGACAATGCATACGCATTGCACGGGTCCTGACCGAGCCGTGCGTACACCTTGTCATTGAATGCAATGATGTCCGACGATGGTGACAATGCGTACACATTGCACAGGTCCTGATCGAGCCGTGTGTAAGCATTGTCATTGAATGCAATGATGTCCGACGTGGGTGACAATGCGTACGCATTGTACGGGTCCTGACCGAGCCGTGAGTACGCCTTGTCATTGAATGCAATAATGTCCGACGCAGGTGACTAGCATGCAAACGCGTCAAACAGGCATGGTCCGAGACAGGCATACGCCTTGGCCATTGAATCTTATGGAGACGGGTGCATGTGTATATTCAAAATATGCATTGTACAGTCAGTTGAAAGAGCCGGGTGCACCCATTGGCTCAGGACTGTCATGGAGAAGGATGCGGATTCAAAACTTGTACGAGTTGTGCACGGGAAATTCAGTTGGATGCCTACAACAATGTTGCAATTTCAAGTGTTCCATGAAGGTGAAGATTTGAACGATGCGGAAGGCGTGCACGAGTCGTCCTTTTGAATGGATTGCCAGATTCATAGGATGCAACCCTGTTAGACCTATCACTTGGGACACATGGCACAGAGTCTGCCTCTGCAGCACAGATATAAGGCTGGCTCGCCCCCAGGGAGCTCACTTGCCTGCACTACATGCTACTGGACCACATCCCTGCTACCACTGCTGCTGTCTCTGCATCCTCTGGCTCCTGCTATGGAACGTGCACTGGAGAGGGCCCCAGCCTTCACTGAGGAGGAGAACCAGGCCCTGCTGGATGGGCTCCTTCCAGAGTACAGAAAGCTCTATGGACACCAGGGGAGCAGGAGAGTGTGCTGTCCACTGCCTTCCTAATTATGCATGTTGTCTGACCAGCAGTACTAGCAGTGTGCGCACCAGTGGCAAGCATTCTCACTGACTACTTTCATCCACCAAAGTGTGTAGGGACATGTAATGAATAGATTTCCTGATGCTAAAGAGCATTATAGCAAGCTTAAACTATGCATGTGAGTTTTCATTCCCCATGGTTGCACTACCTATGTAATTTTTTTCCCTTCGTGATGATGACATGTATATCCAATTGTGTGCTGCAAAAATCTGGTGCATGTGTGTTAATGTACTTTTCACTTTGTCATCCTCACAGGTTGATGCCCACCAGAAGAAGGAGATCTGGCTGACCATTGCCCGGGCTGTTCGTTCTGTGGGGGTCTACAGGCGCCGCATCCGCAACTGCCAGAAGAGCTGGCAGGACCTTCAGGGCTGGACACGGAGCATAGCTAGAGTCCAGCTGAAGCTGTCACCTCCACGCAGGAGGGGCGGACACCGGACCCTGACTCCCCACATGCTCTGGATACTGGCGGTGGTCTTCCCGGACCTCGATAGGCAGCTGAAGACCAGACAGCAGCAGGAAGGGGCTAAGTCCATGCCTGATCTGTGTACTATGTCTGACACGCAAATAGCAGTCTTTTGTCCTGGTCACACTTGCAAATTAAGTAGGTCTTGTAGCCCCAAAATCAGGTCCCTCATCTGTGTGATGCACCCTCCTCATCTGTTCCACAGGTGTGGCCCCTCCAGTCTGTTGCTTGTGTCACTAGTGCACTGTGTCCCTGCAGTCAGCTATACTTCAGGTACCAGTCAGCATCATTTTCCCGTGACTCTGTTGTGTGTTTCATGGGTGGTTCAATTGTTTAGACAATGCCTGAGATCTGACATGTGAACTGTGTGTGCCCTTGAGATGTGTACCAATTGCTGGTCTGACTTGCAACATGTTTCTGGGGTATTCCAAACAAAACCATGCAGCAGGGGACTCCAATTTTTGGGCATCAGGAGTATGTATATCAAGTATGTCACAATTGCTTAGCCACCTGACTACTGTCCGGGGCAAAACACTGTTTCACTTAGTCCTGCCCAGTCATGCCCACTCAAGGGCATTCAGAAAGACTCTGTAATCCCACTCTGGTGTATGAAATTGCAGGTTGTGCTTAGTGACATGTGCCCTCAGGTGTCTGCCTCTGTCATTAGGGTGTGGCTTGTTGCTACGTAGAACTGGGGTATCCATGATTCAGAGGGTCAGCATGACATCTGCGATGTGACTGTGAGAGACAAGACCTGTGTGACACATAGGTGTGTGATCATCTGACAGCGTACAATGGTGTATGCAACTGTGTCCCTCATGCAGCTGTGTTATATGCATGGCAGACTGTGATATGTTAAGGTACATGGATGTGTGTTTGCTGAGACTCCTGTGAATGATTTTCATGGTGTGGGGTCTTCTGGGTCCTGGATATGTTGTTTGCATGGTATGGGCAAGAGCGCTGGTCATATGCAGACTCAGATTTACCCCTGAGCTTGGATTGTGAGTCAGTGCATATTGTTGTTGTCTGTATGCCCTGCCCCTGTGACAGGAGACAGTGTTGACTGACTTTCAGGGCATCCCAGTGCCATGGCATTGAACTTGCTATAAGTGAGCCTGTGTTGTGTTCAAGTGTGCACCATGCACTCCATTGTGGCCTTGCCCATCAGGACAGGAGTACATCATAGTGTGTGTTGCTGGCATGCATCCCAAGCATGTGAGATGAGTCTCTGCCCATCCCTTCATCCGGACACATGTACTGAGTCAGTCGCAAGAGATGTGCTGTGTGTCTAGTGACATACTCCTACATGTTCATTTGCATGTATATCTAATGTGTGGGTGGTGCATGTTGGCACATTGATGTGTTAGCATCCAACATGCAACGGACATATGTGTGAAAGTCAAGGAGGGATATGTGTGCCATGGTTGATGTTGAGAATGACATGTGTCTCATCCTAAACAGTGTTGGCATTTTGAGCTGTGTTCAGCTGATGATGCCAGGGCTTGCCCTGTGATGTGATGTACTCACTGTGGTGTGTGCAGTTGGTGCAGGTGACTGATGTTGTTCTGTTACTTCCTATTCCTATCCAGATACATCCACTGCCACAGGAGGGGACAGCTCCACGGACCAGGAGGAGCCACAGAGACTTACAGGGACAGAAGGAGAGGAGTCAGGGGGACCCAGTGGCACGGAGGGCGAGAGGAGCCACACAGAGCAGTCGTCAGCACCATCCCCCCCAGCTGAAGGCCACAGCACCTCTGAGGATGACTCCCCTGTGAAGGCGGGTGTCAGCAGCCACCAAACACCAGCTAGTGAGGCTGTCTCCGCCACCGCGACCACCACCACCACCAACCCCCTCCCATCGGCTCCCATCCCAGAGGTCCTTGTGGGCTCCCGTGTTCGTGAGCATGTCTCCTTTGTGCCAGGCACTGCAGCCCCTGCCCATGTGTCCCCTGCTGCCCTGTGTCAGGAGTCTGTGGACTTACTTTGACAGATCCATGTAGGGCAGACGTCGATGCTGAAGGTCCTCCATGCACACACAGGTCTGTTGACACAACTGGTGTCATTCATGGAGGGCATTTCCTCAGGCATGTCTGCCCTACAGAGGACCAACCAGTCCATGGCCTCCTCCCTGACGGCAGCAGTGTCCCTCCTCCAACAGTCCCACACCCCTCCTACCCCCTGCACCACCCACGATTCCTAGCAGCCTACCTGTCGCAAGCACAGAAACCCCCAAACCAAGATCTAGACGTGCACACAAGCAAGAGCAGGGGACTGATTCCACACTCACAGGGGCTGGTTTGCTGACACACACACAGTCATCCACAACCACTCCACAGTCCTCCGAGACCTCGCCCTCCCAGCCCCCTTCCCTTGCCTCACCTGCAACCCCATCCCCCCAGAAGCTCTTCTTCAATGACCTTGGCCTCTTCCCCACCGACCCAGCAGATCCTGATTACAAGGGGAATAGGAAGTCCCCACACACAGAAGGGAGTGCCCCTCACACCCGGACACCCTCCCCCAGGCACAGTCAGACCGAGACGCCCACCCACAAGTCCCCCCGGCGCAAGAAGAGCAAGACCCCCCGTCACCATGCAGCTCCAAGGCAAAGTCTCCGTCGTCCATCCCCCAGGCTACCACTCCAGAGGTTCCCCCGCCACTCCCTGCCCCGGGTTCCCCCACACACAGATACACCATCCCCAAAATGCTAAGGCCATCCCCCCCTAGCACTTGCTCCTCCTTACCTGGTCAGACAGTTGGTGCCACTGATGTGTTGACCGTGTCCCCCACCCCTGCCCTACCGATCTCACATGTCCCTCATTCCACTCCCATGGATTTAGACACTGCTTTGGAGTCCACAACCACCCCGTCTGACTTGGGCACTGGAGTGGTGAGCCAATCCACTCCATCTTCCCTGCCCACTAGAGTTGTGCAGGCACCCACCCCATCTGACTTGTGCCCCACAGTTGTGATAGCACCCAGCACTTCAGTCATCTCCACTGCAGTTGCAAGTGTTTTGCCTGCTTCCCCCACCTCTTCACTGCCTCCTTCTGCTGTGCCCTGATCTTGTCCCTGCGGTGCCTGGCCTGCCCCCATGTATGCCCCTCCGAGTGGATGTCCCCGGTCCTTAGCAGTGCAGGCAAGCAAGGTGTGGCAGTTGTCACTCTAGTTCACTCCTTGGCATTTTGACATGGACTGGCCATTGGCCTTTTGGTTGCACAGACATTTAGCATTTCATATACTGAATTAGTCACTCCAGTTCACTCCTTGTCATTTGGACATGGACTGGCCATTGGCCTTTTGTTGGAACAGACGTTTCACTTTTCATATGCTGAATAAAGCGTTTTACTTTGTCCCTGAGAACTTGATTTAGCTGTACATCATGTTGATGTTGTTTTACATGCCCTTGCACCTGTAATGCTTGGTTTATAATGTTGCATACTGATGTGTTGATGTGAGGTACTCCCTGTGGTCCATGAGATATGTATCCTATTCTGGTGGGTATCCATGTCATCCTTTGCAGCTACCTGGGTGTGTCTGGATCAACCATTTGTGTACATCTCTTTATGAGCATTTAATTGCCATGGTCACATCTGTGGCTTGCACCCCTGCACTTATGATGTGCTTCCCATTGTCACTTCCACATACTTCGTGCTCATCACTACAGGACCTACAGGTGTGGGCATCATTGTAATAGGAGCAACTGGGTCCTCTGTGCAACTTGCTGGACATATGTTTTGGGTATGTGCAGCTGACTTAGGAGAGACTCACGTACCCAGGCTGTTGTGACCAGAGCCTTCATTGTGTGGTAACTGATGGCTGACTGACCAAGTGTTATGCACACATGAATGAGACGTGCTGTGAATATGTTTGACACAGCTGGGCTCCAACAGGAGTTGGGTCCCCTCAAGTAAGTGTTTTGCACTGTGACATAGCCTGGGTCCATGGTGTGTGTTGTATGAGCATGTGTGTGTTTCCACATCGCTTTTCATACACAGGCAGTGTTCCCTTGATATGTTCCAGTTGTTGATGCTTGCTGAGTGGTACTGTGTTCATCCCACTACTTTTTCATGGGCTACCAGATGTGTGGGTGCATGACACACTACTGTTAATTGGTGTATCATCATTGGGATTTGTTAGTTCTGAGTGGTGATGATGTTGTCAGACACAGATGGGACACAGTCAGAGTTCCCCAAGGCACTTGTTTATTCGCAATATCATGTAGTTGACCCTAGGTGGCACCTTTCAGTAATTGAGACATGTGTATGTGTGTGTGACTGCTCCCACTTGTCGGGTTCAGGGCTGCAATGTTGGTAGGTGTCAGCATGTGTGCCTTGTGGTTCTCCTTGGCTTCTGCATTGTCCTGGGACTGTGGCAGGTATTCTGGAGGTTACGTGAGCTTTGAGGTCATGGCCATGCACTGCATACTGTGCAGTATGTCTGTCATTCCCCAGGGTTGTAAACTGTCCTTGTGTGATATGTCTGTGCACCTTAATTCCTCCCAACATTCCTCTGTTTGTCACGGGTGCATGTGCAATGTCACCTGTCCATGTGGGCTTCACAGATCCACATTGTTGCAGTTCAGGGTGTGTGGTGTGGAGGGTGGACTGATGTAAATGTTTGCATGGATGGTCCCCTAGCTCCCGTTTGTCCATGGATGAGGGGCCATGATGAGTGATTTGTGTTTGTGTATGTGTGATGTACATTTGTGGAACAGGACACATGTCTGGGTTTCCCAGTTTGTACGACATCAGCCTTTATCATCACAGTGGAGGTGTCATGCATGCTTGTGTCACCCCAATGTCTGGTCAATGGGGGTAGTGGTGTTGTGTGTCAGTCTCTTGCTGTGTTAGTTGTTGTTCATTCAAGCTTGTGTCAGATGTGTATGTTGTGCTCCCTGTCATCACACAATGCCTGATTGCCCACTGAGGGTGTCCCAATGATGGTTTACTTTTGTATGGCACTGTGTCCACATCTGTGTCACTGTGGTTCAACCCCACTCATGTGTTGTGTAGTTGCCTGGGGATACTGAGACACACACACACATACACATGTTGTGTCAGATGTGCAGTGTGAGGTTGCCGGTTTGTGTTTGTGCATCTGCATCAGTGCATTGGTGTTGCTGTTGTGGGCCTTTGTCTGGATGCTGTTTCTGTGATTTTCCCTGCTGTCCCTGTGAGTCATATCACATTATTGTGCACATTCATCCTGGTTGTTAGGTGCCATTGCTGGCATGGAATGTGAGTTTGTGAGCTGACACCTACAGTCTACACAGGTTGTTTTGATTGGTGTGTCTATTTCCGAGATGTGTGTCTGCTTTGTGATGGTCACTTCTGCTCTTGTGTCATTGTACACTGTATGCATTGTCAGCCCCCATGTGTGGTGCCTGTCTGCACATGGCCGAGAGTGTGGTATGTTTTCACAGCACTGTTAGCCTCACCACATCTCTGTGTGTATGGGACACAACCACTAGTTTGCCCCAGAAGTGTTTAATGTGTTGGGAGCAGGGATCATACATGCTGTTTTTTATTTGCAGCTTTGACCATGATGACACTTACCTTTTGGTCACTGCGATGAGGGGGGGTTTAGTCCCCATCACCACAATGCTCAACATCTGCTGCAGTTTGGAAGCCCACACTTGACTTTTGTTCTACACAGTGAGGGGAGGCTCTTTTTACATTGACACAGTGCTATAGTGATGCTTGCCTTGTGTAGGGCACAATCATTTGTTGGTCACACATGTGTTGTTACTTACATTGTATGCTCGTAGCCATAATCACTGATGTGGGCATTTGTCACAGACTACACACTGTTGTCATGATGTCATGGGGGATGTACTTTGCGGACATACCTGATGTTTGCGTATGCTGGATGTGTTGCGTATAACCCATCCTATGGGTGTGGTTGGCAGGGGTGATGGGCAACATAGTCCCTATGTGTGGGGGTAGCAGTAGTGATGGGTAACAGGTCCCCTGTGAGTGGGGGTGGCAGGGGTGATGGGCAACAGGTCCCCTGTGAGTGGGGGTGGCAGGGGTGATGGGCAACATAAGCACTAGGGGTGGGGGTGGCTGGGGTGACTAGCAACAGGTCCCCTGTGAGTGGGGGTGTCAGGGGTAATGGGCAACATAAGCCCTGTGAGTGGGGGTGGCAGGGGTGATGAGCAACAGGTCCCCTGTGAGTGGGGGTGGCAGGGTTGATGGGCCACAGGTCCCCTGTGAGTGGGGGTGGCAGGGGTGATGGGCAACATAAGCACTAGGGGTGGGGGTGGCTGGGGTGATGAACAACAGGTCCCCTGTGAGTGGGGGTGGCAGGGGTGATGGGCAACATAAGCCCTGTGAGGGGGGGTGTCAGGGGTGATGGGCAACATGTCCCCTGTGAGGGGGAGTTTCAGGGGTGATGGGCAACATAAGCCCTGTGAGTGGGGGTGGCAGGGGTGATGGGCAACATAGTCCCTATGGGTGGGGGTGGCAGGGGTGATGGGCAACAGGTCCCCTGTGAGTGGGGGTGGCAGGGGTGATGGGCAACATAAGCACTAGGGGTGGGGGTGGCTGGGGTGACGAGCAACAGGTCCCCTGTGAGTGGGGGTGTCAGGGGTAATGGGCAACATACGCCCTGTGAGTGGGGGTGGCAGGGGTGATGAGCAACAGGTCCCCTGTGAGTGGGGGTGGCAGGGTTGATGGGCAACAGGTCCCCTGTGAGTGGGGGTGGCAGGGGTGATGGGCAACATAAGCACTAGGGGTGGCTGGGGTGATGAGCAACAGGTCCCCTGTGAGTCTGTAGTGATGATTGATATCTCCCTATGTACAATGCTAAGTTAGCAGAACCGCGTCAGCTGTTAGAAAGCCATCTTGCCGCTTCTGCTGCTTTTGCACGCGACACTGTTGTTACATGTTACTCATTTTAGAAATGCTTACTCGACTTTGCTTCACATGAGAACTGTCTGTTGTTTAACATCCTTAACAGTTATCAGTGACCTTGGTCTGTACATCGTGTAAAGAACTAGTCTGGGTCACTAGACGGTGCATGTTGTTGTGTGCAGGTTGATCGTCCCACTATGTAGTCATAACATACACGCAGCTGCAGATACCTGAAAGACGGGTGCCTTTAATATCACAGTGCAGCATGTTTTAGATTCATTCGGAAAGAAGAGCAGTTGCAGGAGAGAGCCAAGCTGATCCTGTGATGTGATTCCACTAAGCTGATCTATACGGTATGGGGTCCGATTCAAGCCTAGAGACCTTCTATTAGTCTAATAATAATAACCTATTAGTTGCTAGAGAAAAGAAGGTGGCTGATTCCCACTGTCATTTTATTATGATTACTCTTTTCATTTTCTATGGTATTGTAACAATGCTGATGGTTCTGATCTTGACCATTTGTCTGCTTATGTTAGCCAAAGTACTGCATCTTAGGACGCGAGGTTTATAAAATAAACTGTTTAAACTGTACCGTGTCTTTGTTATTCTGTTGTGGACTGATATAAGAATACGAACAGGTATTTCTGATTCCCACCATTCCTGAGAATATCCAAAGTCGCTTGTTCTGGGTTGTCTATACATTGGGACCGCCGAGCTAAATCTCGGCTAACGAATGGGACACTGATGCTGGTCGGGATAAGGGGCTCTGGGTTCTGAGGGGAGTTTCTGGTACACCACAATTCTCTGAGGTCCTGGTTTCCTGCACATAGTTCTGTGCATAAGCAGAATCCCTGCAACAAGTGGGGGTGTCAGGGGTGATGGGCAACATAAGCCCTGTGAGTGGGGGTGTCAGGGGTGATGAGCAACAGGTCCCCTGTGAGTGGGGGTGGCAGGGGTGATGGGCAACATAAGCCCTGTGAGTGGGGGTGTCAGGGGTGATGGGCAACAGGTCCCCTGTGAGGGGGGGTGTCAGGGGTGATGGGCAACATAAGCCCTGTGAGTGGGGGTGGTAGGGGTGATGGGCAACATAAGCCCTGTGAGTGGGGGTGGCAGGGGTGATGGGCAACATAGACCCTATGGGTGGGGGTGGCAGTAGTGATGGGCAACAGGTCTCCTGTGAGTGGGGGTGGCAGGGGTGATGGGCAACATAGTCTCTATGGGTGGGGATGCCAGTAGTGATGGGCAACAGGCCCCCTATGGGTGGGGGTGTTAGTGGTGCTGGCCATGCAACCCCTATGGTGGGTTGTTGTTAGTGGCCAGGATGTGGATCCCCTGTGTGTGTGTGCCATTTTGCGGGTACGTGTCGTTTGTTTGTGTTGTAGGTGTCTGACTTACCGTCTGCGCCATCGGCGTCGGTCCCTGATCCGGTCATAGATGTAGAGTACTGGTATGACCTGCGTGATGGGATTCATGATGTGTTCGTGTCGTACACGCTGCTTGTTGCTCCGTCTCGTACCCGCTGCAAGCTGTTCCATCTCGTAGCAGTGTATTGATTTGTGGTGCGAATCGTAGCTGATATGCTTGTTTTCCGGATGCTGTGACGTGACGTATGTGATGACCCGTCCGGCACGTAGGAAGTAGGCATCGTACCAGCCGCGGCCCGTGGAGGGAGTTCCGTGGGGCGGTAATGCGGGGCAGGGGAGGGGCAGGGTGGGCAGTTCGAAAAACCGGAATATGGATAATTGCAGGTAAGTAAACAATTAAATAAATAAAACGAATTTCGTAGCGCGCGCAGCATCGCAAAATGCGATGCAGCGCGCGCTCCGAAATTCGTTTTATTTATTTAATTGTTTACTTACCTGCAAATATCCACATTCCGGTTCTTCGAACCCCCACCCTGCCCCTCCCCCGCCCCACCTTACCGCCCCACGGAACTCCCTCCACGGGCCGTGGCTGCATCGTACTTGTCATGCCGGAAACTGCTTTGGATACTGCTTCCAGGCGACACGGTTCCTCTTTGGGAGTTACGGCTCGGACAGAGAATGGGTCTTGATTCACAGCCTACGTGTTGGTCGTGTTTTTGGCAGTTATGTGCATCGTACTTACTCTACAGGACGGACCGGCTCCGGGTACGTGTCGGTCGCAGGGTAAGGCTACGGACAGCTGTCCGACCGGCCATCGGAATCGGCCCCTCTGTGTTAATTGTGTAGAACCAGAACATATATCCAGAAAATTCAGAATATCAGAAACACTTTGTACTTTACTTTTATCGTTTGTCAATTTTTCATAAATACAATGCAACAAGGAACAAAATCTTTTTTCTCGATTCTCCATAATTTGCTGTTGCAGACTTTCTAGAAAAAAAAGAACATTTACCACTACATTAGCAAAGCGATTGAGACCTGAACTATTTTCTAACTGATACCCGACAGTCTCTTCAATAGTGTCCTTTTTCTTTTTGCTTGCAATCTCAACATTATCTTGATTGTTTCCTTCTCTTTAGCTTCATTACAGATATTCTCATATCTTTTTTTTTGACCTACTACTTTCATATACAGGATATTCACCTAAATTGGGAGCATACAATCTTCTTAACCGATTATACTCTCTTACACAATTTGCATCTGCACTAATCTTTCTCTCATCAAAATCACTCAAATGCAATCCGGATAAAGTTCTGACTCAGGACAAAGCAACATATGCCATACCCTCTTTAAATACGGTACTTCCAATGTTTACCAAAGCATTGTCTACACTTAAAGCTTGAGATTTATGAATAGTCAACCGCATATGCCAGAGAAAGAGGAAAATGTTTCCTACGAACATACAAAGCTTTAACAAGCAAAAAACGAACCAAACAACGACCAATTTGTTTTACTTATTCAATTTGATCAAATTTGATTTTCAAAAATTCAGTTCCATCTCTAATTTGATAATTAAGAAAATCAATAACTTTACCCATTGCTCCATTTACTAAACCTTTTTCCAAATCCAAATTACGCCGTAAAATTACTCAACAGTTTACAAATAGATATAAATTATTTTCTAAACCAGCAGTTTTAGATATAGATTTTTCTAAAGAATCCTATTTTGTTTTTAATGTTTCTGTCAAAATAATAGTGATTCCTTCATGCTCCATTTTGTCAATGGCTTCCATTTTTACTATTTGTTCATTTTCCAGCTTTATAAGTTCTTCATTGAATGTAGAACACACGCGCAGTGTTGGCATTAAGCAGATTATAGATTTATTTTCTGCAATTTTTTTATCTATTTTTTCAGGAACTGTATTTTCATTTGGAAACACGTTTTTAAGTAGTCGACTTTGTAAAGCTTGTTTGCCATGTTCTGTCAGTACTCCAATTATTTTATCTTGAAGAATAGTTCCATAATCAACATAATTTGCCTTTCACATATTTTTAATGAGTTCTCTGTATTCAAAATATTACCAAATGTTAACGTTTCCACCACTTCCCAAAGACTTGTTGGTGTCTTCATGAACAAGCGTTTTAAATACTGCTTGTCCTTTTACAGGAGTGAGTTGCAGTTGATCTCCAAAAACTATCACATGTTTTCCTCCAAATAAAACATCGTACTCTGTTTTTAGAATCTGCTGCATTCTTAAATGCACACAGGCAAGCATTAAGTTTGAGACCATGCTCACCTCATCAATAATCAGAAGTTTCATTTTCTTTAGCACTCTTGAAACTTCATAACAAGCTTCTCCAGATAGCTTGTGATATTCCAATTTATCTTCATTCTCTGTAGGTAGCATTAGCAAATGATCACTAAATCAATCAATCATAACATTTGTAAAGCGCGCTACTTACCCGTGAGGGTCTCAAGAAACTGGGGGGTGGGGGATGCTGCTACTGCTCGAAAAGTCAGGTCTTGAGGAGTCTTCTGAAGGTCAACAGGTCTTGGGTCTGCCGTAGGTGGGTGTTCCAGGTCTTGGCGGCGAGGTGGGAGAATGATCTGCCACCAAAGGTTGCTCTTCGGATGCTGGGGACCATGGCGTGGGGGAGGTCGGCGGAGCGGTGCTGGCAGGTGGGGGTGTAGAAGCTGAGACGTCTGTTGAGGTAAGCTGGTCCGGTGTTGTGGAGTGCTTTGTGTGCATGGGTGAGGAGCTTGAAGGTTATCCTCTTGTTGATGGGGCACCAGTTCAGGTCTCTCAGGTGGGGTGTGATGTGGCTGCGGCTAGGGATGTCGAGCATCAGACGAGCAGAGGCGTTCTGGATGCGTTGCAGCCGTCTCAGGAGTTTGGCCGAGGCTCCTGCATAGAGGGCATTTCCGTAGTCCAGTCTGCTGCTGACGAGGGCCTGGGTGACCATTCTTCTCGTTTCGGTGGGGATCCACTTGTAGATCCTGCGGAGCATGCGGAGGGTGTTGAAGCAAGAGGAAGAGACGGCATTGACCTGCTTAGTCATGGAGAGGGTGGAGTCGAGGATTACCCCTAGGTTGAGTGCGTGGTCAGTGGGTGTTGGGGCTGTTCCCAGTGCGGTCAGCCACCAGGAATCGATCCAAGGCCAAGGGGGTGGATCTGAGGATGAGGACCTCCATCTTGCCCAAGTTCAGCTTCAGTCGGCTGTTCCTCATCCATTCGGCGATGGCCTTCATTTCTTCGTGGAGGTTGGTTCTGGTGGTCTGGGGTTCTTTGGTGAGGGAAAGGATCAGCTGAGTGTCATCGGCATAGGAGATGATGTTGAGGTTGTGCAGTCGGGCGATGTGGGCAAGTGGTGCCATGTAGATTTTGAACAGCGTTGGGCTGAGGGATGAGCCTTGGGGTACGCCGCAGATGATCTCGGTGGCTTCAGAGCGGAAGGGGGAAAGGCGGACTCTCTGTGCTCTGCCAGCGAGGAAGGAGGTGGCCAAGTCCAAGGCCTTCTCTTGGTTCCCGGTGTCGTGGAGGCGTGTTCGTAGTGTGCAGTGGCAGACCGTGTCGAAGGCGGCTGACAGGTCCAGAAGGGTGAGGGCCACTGTTTCACCGTTGTCTAGCAGGGTCCTGATGTCATCGGTGGAGGCAATGAGGGCAGTTTCAGTGCTGTGGTTGCTGCAGAACCCGGATTGGGAAGGGTCCAGGATGCTGTTCTCCTCAAGGTAGCGGGTAAGTTGTTTGTTGACGGTCTTCTCGATGACCTTTGCTGGGAACGGGAGCAGGGAGATGGGCCGGAAATTCTTGAGTTCCTTGGGGTCCACCTTGGGTTTCTTGAGTAAGACGTTGATCTCGGCGTGCTTCCAGCTCTCCTGGAAGGTTGCTGTCTCGAAGGAGAGGTTGATAACTTTCCGGAGATGGGTTGCGATGGCTGTGCTGGCTTTGTTGAAGATGTGGTGTGGGCATGGGTCTGACGGAGATGCGGAGTGGATGGTGTTCATGGTCTTGATGATGATGTCATCGTCGGTGATGTTGGTCCTGGTGAGCAGGTCCCTGAACTGTGGTCGGGGTCCGGGGGGTCTGTAGACGAGAGTTCCTCTGAGTGTGGTGTTGGGGTCAGTGTGGATCAGGAAGTGCAGGTGTTCGGCGGTGCTGAGGGTGTCGTCGGTGTTGGTCGAGACTCTGAGAGTGTTCTTGTGGACAATGGCGATTTCTCCTCCTGCTCCATTGGTGCAGTCCCTGCGGGTGATCTTGTAGCCTTCTGGGATGAGTATGGCGATGTCGGGTGCCGAGGAGGGGTTCAGCCAGGTCTCCGTCAGGAAGGCGACGTCTGGGGAGGTTGAGTCGAGTAGGTCCCAGAGTTCAACGGCGTGTTTGCGGTGGGAGAGGGTGTTGAGGAGGATGCATGTGAGGTAGTTGGGTTCTTTCCAGGTCGGCGGTCTGGTGGGGCAGATGCTGGAGAACCTGCAGTTCCGGCAGGTTAAAGGTCCATGAGTGCACTTTGTGGCAGCCAGGAAGCAAGTGTATGATTGTCCGGTGTTGAGTGCATGGAGGGTGCTGGGATCGTAGTGGTGACGGGTGTTGTGGCGGTAGCTGGGGCCAGGGGTCCTGGCGCTGGGCGCGATCCAGGCACAGACTGGCGCAGACGGCCTTCCCTTAGGCGCACCAGTGGCGCGCCCGCTGCACGGCCTCCAGATAAGGGGAGTTGGGAGGGAGGAGCAGCTGGGAGGCGGGAGTGGGGCGGCGAGTGGGAGAGCAGGGGGGCGGGCCGCAGGCACAAAACGGCGAGAAGAGTGGGAAGAGAATGGGTGAAAGACGGCTGGGGGAACAGATGGCAAGTGGGGCACAAAGACTTGTAGGAGAGGAAAATTAAATTAGGCAGTCAACAACAGGAATAAACAGTCAAGCAGTCAGCAAACTAAACAGTAACTAAACAGGCAGTGCAGTAAAAATGAACAGCAAGTAAACACTAGTACAGCCGTGTGGGGAGCCAATCCAGTTGGAGAAGTTACAACACAAGACAAATGTGAGTCAGTTGTTTTCTGCAGATAACTGGTCAAAACTTTAGTTAAGAAACTTTTTCCTGTACCAGCTTGACCACTGACATACATTTGAATAGATTGAAATGATGTGCATGTGCATTCTTTCTTTTCATGAAGAAAACCATGGTTGATCTGTTGTCTTACTTGCTGATATATTTCTTTTTGTGCAACATTGAGGGGCCGATTCCGATCCGGGTCGGAAGGGCACCGAACGCAATCCGGCCGGAAAAACTACGAGCCGTGCGCATGTTTTCTGCCCGACTTGTACAACTGTACGAGCGAGCAAGTACGATGCGAGGTACGTGAAATTCACCGACCAAGTTGTTTCCGGGTCCAAACAGCTCCGTACGTCTCAGTCGTAAGCTAACCATGGCATCCAATGGGTGCGATTTATGACCGAGCCAGTACGATGCACACGTCAGACAGCCTGTGCGAGCCGTAGTGTCTGGCTCGCAAAACGTCCGGGTGGTTGCCTTTGCGGGTCCGCGTCAGACCCCTGTCACCCGCAGCCCTACGACTCGGACACAGGGGGAGACCCAAGGGTCCCCCCAACACAGGCATGTATGATGCAGATGGCACCGACGCGTACCCACTGTAGGGGGCGCCCTTGCGCGAGACATACCCATTCAGTCAATGGGAGCCCATGTACGCGACGGTCGACCGGCTCCCATTGACTTCTATGGGAGTCCGACCGAACCGAGTCTGGCAGCATACGGACTGCAGGACTCTAGCTTGGTCAGAAAACACTCCGGATCCGGCTCGGTCGGAATGCTTTCCAACCCGGATCGGAATCGGCACCTTAGTTGTTCTTCCCAGTTGCCTAAGTCCATAATAACGTCTTGAACTTGATGCATTGCTGTTTCCACTTCATTAATGGCGATTGCCACTTCATTTTCAAGAATTGGTTGTCCTAGTGGATCTTGAGTCAGTGGAGCAGAACTTTGACTATCTTGAGAACTGTCCATAGCAATCTCAGCTACAATAGTAGCTTCTTGATCAATTTCTTCATTCAACATTTTTAGATAATTTGAAAAAACTGTGCATTCAATGCTATCTTTACATGCATTGAAAGGATCTTCATAGCACTGGAAATCTTCAAGTACTTCCAATTCTGTACACCAAGGCTTGAAGAGTTGCAAAAGTGCTAAATAGTAAAATTCTCTTCTATCAGGAGTATCACAAGTCAGTTTTCTGTGAATAACCAGACTTCCTTTGCTTTGTTTCACCAAACATCCTTCTGAACCAATCACTGCATATTTTCCTTCATTTATGTTTTCCGTAGTATTTCTCTGAAAACTGTAATATTGCAGCTCTTCATAGAGGCATATGTTTTCAAGATGACAACTTCTATTTGGATAGTATGTATCCAACATGTTTGTTTTGACAATATCTGTACTTTCCGGTTCATTTACTGCTAAATATTCAATTTCTTGTATAGATTTAAGTACTGGATTTCGCGTTGCAGCAAGACCTAGACACACCCAAATGATTCTTCTAGACTGTGAGTATAAACTTGCAGATGATAACCGATCTGAGCATTCATATGCTCCAATCTCTCAATGGGATAACATCTTCAAACTAAAACTGTACAATTTCTTACTAAGACTCTTCTCATGGGAAAGTTCTTCCCACATTTCTTTCAACTCCGTCTTTTCCGATTTTTTTATGTAAGATGTCACATACCGGGCAACAGCAATGGAATTATCCGCAACATATTGGATATCCATATTAGCATTCTAAATGGAGAGAATAACTGGATTATAATCATTGATATACTTTAATTCTTCACTTCTTCTCAAATTGTACGTATTTTTGGGAGATTTTCTTATTGATGGTATGTCTCACAGCTGACATGAAACTGTTTACTCTTCCTTTGGATATTACTGGACGTGGAAATCCAAAACGACATTTGGTATAAAACTTTTCCGTGGACTTGTACTTTCGTCGACAGTATTTGCACCATCTATGATTTTGAAATCGTAACACTTGTTGCCTTAGTGTGTTTTCTTCTGTTCTTTTTGGTATAACACATGTAACATAATCTTCAATAAAAGATTAAACACTTTCATGACCAAATCAGTTCCAAATGTGGGTGCATCCTTGATCCATAACAGCATATGTATATGAGGAGCACATCCAGCTTGATACTCCTTTCTCCAAAAGAAATCAATAACTTCTCCAAGAGGAGGATTCTTTTATTGCAGATAAAATACATCATAGCTTCAAACCTATGATTGAAATACCTGCATACATTTACAGGCTCCAAAGAGGTGTCTTGTATTTTTAATATTTGAATTTGCTTCTCGAAGAAATTCAAGTAAATCATCCCAAGCGTATTCAGCACAGCTTAGGGTAACAAACCATGTAGGAGTTCCTAAGTTCCTTAGCATGCATTTAAGTTCTCCATGACGACGATACCAGTACTCATCAGTACCACGCTGACATGCCACAAATTAATCAGTTGAGATTCTAAATGATTGTCTCTCTGATGTACTTTATCCATAAATTCCTTTGCAGAAACATTTTGAAAATGTACTCCTATTTTTAATATGTGGTTGACTGCATATGAAAGTCCAGACAAATCACTCTCAAACAAAAGATGAAATATATATGGGATACTTTGTAGAAATCTTGGATCTTCTGCATACAATCTTGTTGTTCGATATTCTGATGCAGGAATCTGCACTGATCGTTCATCATATCGACCACCTTCTCCAGTTGGGAACAGCTGCGGAAAACAATGAGCTTCCAAACTTTTTTCCCATACACTCATGGGAGTCCCCGTCGCTTTCTTCATTTGGAATAATTCAATAGTATTCCAAATCACTTCTTTTGAATGAAGTGGATGTACACTATAATGTTCATATATGTCTTCACTTGTCTACTTTTTCAATTTGACCACTTGACGTTTCACTATCATCTCGGCGCTGAAATGGGTAACCAGCTTCCTTTCCAACTGTACCCAAACTCTCAATCTGGGCTCATTTCGCTCCACCACTGAAAAACTGACCATGGGCGTGCCACAGGGCTCCTGTCTGAGCCCTACGCTATTTAATATCTATGTGGCCCCCTTGGCCTCACTTCTGAGAACACTTGGGTTCATACCCGTATCCTACGCGGATGATACCCAACTGATTTTTCCTTTCGACAAATCCTCTCAGACAGCCCAAGCATCCTTCTCCTCAGGTATGCTGGCCATCTCGCAGTGGATGAGCAGCAACTTTCTCCAGCTGAACGCCAGCAAAACGGAGATTATTCACTTTGGAGATGCTCCCCTTCCGTGGTCACCTATTCTATGGCCAACTGAACTGGGCCCTGCTTCTCCCCCTAAAATGACAGCAAAAAACCTTGGTGTGCGTCTTGACCAGGCCTTGACTATGAAAGACCATGTCTCCCACACAGTCAGTACTTGCTTTCAGGCACTAGGCCCCCTGAGGAAAGCCCTCCCCTATCTCCCGGACTCTTTCCTTAAGACACTTGTACAGGCTCTTGTACTGAGCAAATTGGACTACTGCAATGCCCTCATGGTCGCCACAAATGAATCCGCCCTTAGCCATCTGCAAGTGGTGCAAAACACCGCTGCACGACTAGTCACCAAGGCACCCTACAGGTTAGCCTCACTACCGCTGCTCCAACAGCTTCACTGGTTGCCTGTGCGGAAACGGGTGAAGTTTAAGCTTTGTTGTCTGATACACAAGGCAATATGGGGCCCTGGCCCTCCGTACCTTGCGGAGAGGCTCTATCAATATATCCCCAGACGTAATCTGAGATCCCGTTCTAAATCCCTGCTGCTTATAACGAGGATAAAAAAAACACGGCTAGGAGGTAAAACCTTCTCATACCAAGCACCCTTAACGTGGAACCAACTCCCCCTACCTCTAAGACAATGCTCTGACTACTTTAAATTCAGAAAGACCCTGAAAACCACCCTCTTTTTAGAATAACATCGTACCGCCTATCTTCCACAGCTCCACAAGCGCCGAGAGACCCCCTCGGGGGTGATTCATGCGCTATATAAACTATTTAACATAATTATTTAACACCAATAGTTTCAATAATGTTCTTTAAATCTAGAGGTAAATATATAACTCGTCCTTTTAATCCTCTCTGTAAATCTGTAGGAGGCAATTTACCTGTTTTAGGCTCCATACGAACAATAGCCTGAAATGGGTGCACACATTGAATCAGAATAGACTCATATGTGTTTAAATCTATTAATTCTGCAGGAATAGTTAATAACTCAAGATTACTATGAACAGCTCTAGCAGGCATTTTATTATCATCTAATTTGTTATAACAATATTTACAAATACGCTGATCAGTACCCAAATCAAAGCAATCCTCTATCAACAAATAAGTTGCCAATTCTTTCCACTTATCACTTTTTAAATATAAATCAACATTTCTAGATTGATTTCTATAGTGAGTTCTTCTGCAACAAATACAAGAATAATTTGGCCTTTCACATGAAATCACCTTAAACTTTGTAATTTGTTCTTCAAACTTTTCTGTAGTAATTTTTTCCACATTTTCTTCAACATCTACTTTATTAATGTCTCACTTTCTCTACTCTCTTTTTTAGGACCAAAGTAAAGAAACTCTATTTCATCACAAACCTTTTTTACATCTGAGACTGAGCCACGCAAAAGAGCACTGTTTAACTCATTTAAAATTATTGCTGGACTTTTTGCATAATACAATCTTCTGACTAACTTCCGCATTTGAGTATGATGTACTGCTAACATTTTAAAATGATGAAAAACACTTTGACATACTTTCCTAGAAAGACAAGCCAGAGAATGACATTGCAAACCAGTATTTTTTCTCACTCTGCAAGGATCTAGTCCTTGCAACATCTTAATCTTTTGTTTAACACTTTTTTTTACTATTCTCTCGTAAAAAAATTGCGTAAAATAGCAATAGATTCCTGTCCTATACTACAAATACTACTTCAATACCAAGTATACACTGGGGCTTTAGGACATCTCCCTAGAACGTCATCAGCTATCATTCCTTCTACATTTCTGGGAACCATCTTCTCTTTCTCAATTGGACAGCCATTTCTAACCTCATAAGCTCGACCACTAGTATCAACTGCAGGCAATAATGTATTGGTTTGAAAATAACTCTCTTCATTAAAAAAAGGCTCTGCCATGGCGGACACTGAATATTATCGGTATCTCCAGATTCATCACGCGTTGCTGGCGCAGATCCCTAGCGATGAGTCACTGCCTGAGGCCTCCCCGCTTGAGACCAGGGTGTTGGACGGGCACATCCCAGAGAGGACTATCTCCCTAATTTATAGGAAGTTAATCAATAATATGGAGGACCCCCTACAGTTGCTTAAGAGCAAGTGTAATAGTGAAGGCCTGGAATTGGACGATGAAGACTGGCAGGAAGCGGTCTCCTCCCCACGGGTGGTGTCAGCCCCAGCCAGGCTTAGATTAGTGCAGCTAAAAATATTGCATAGGACTTATGTAACGGGCCCCGGGTTGGTACGCATGGGACAGGCGGAGAGTGGAGAGTGTAGGAGGGGATGTGGGGACACTGGGACCTTCATGCACATACTGTGGAACTGTCAGCGGATAGAGGCGTATTGGAGGGATATACATTATACCATGCGTACAGTATTAGGGGTGGAGATGCAGCCAGAGGCGCGACGGTGCTTGCTGAATGTTTGGGAGCCGACTGACCTCAACGCATGCACTAAGCAGTGGGCTACACTGGCGTACATGATTGCTAAGAGAAACATTGCGCAATTGTGGGGTGCAGTCCAGCCGCCCCTCCTGGAAAGATGGAAGGAGGATTTAGATTGGTGCATGTTTAGGGATAAGTCGGTGTTTATGGCCAGGGGATGTCCCGGGAAGTGGAAAAGGGTGTGGGGAGCCTGGAACAAATACAGAGGAGATGTGTGTTCCCCACCCAGCCAGCAAGCGGAGGACGAGGCTTGTGTGACTCCCTAGCCGCAGAGAAATATTGCTTGTACGATGTACTGTAATGAGAATTTATTGCCGGAAACCGTGAATGAAGTCGCCTGCTAAGATGTACTTGATGTATCTCAGTCGAATTGGTTTAATAAAAAGAATTTACAAAAAAAAAAAAAAAAGGCTCTGAACTTGAACTGTGCTTCCATTCACCCAAAAAAATATCACAAAAGTTAGTTCTGTTAATTACGCTTTTCTTCTAACTTTTGGCCTTCATAAAATGTATTGGCTTATCTGGTGATCGAATTCTGTTTAAAACTAAAATGAATAATTTCCTTTTTAATTCAAAAGCCTTCTCAACAATAGTTTTAATTTGTTTCTTCTTTTTATAAAATGCTGGTCTTCTTTTGTATTTCTTCACATCTTTCAACAAATTAAAGACAACTCTATTGTAAAACATCTTCTTTCTAATTTCTTCATACTGACTTTTCCTCCTTTTACCATACATTGTGTCTTTTGAATCTGATTTCTCATTGTTTCTTTTCTTCTTATTTTTTGTTGTTGTTGAGGCATTCTTTGTACTTTCCACAATGTGCACACCGTTTCTAGGCTTTGAATTTTTTAAAATTAATTATTTTGTTCTCTTACCGCAATACTTTTTCTTTTTCCCCTCATGTTGTTGTTCATCAAATTCTTACTGTTGAGTTTTCTTCAAATAATAGTCCTTATTCTGTTGTTTCCTCTTTTCTGTTTTTCTAGCCATGATGAGTTTATTTTAATGATGATGAACAATATCTGTAAAAAATAAATATATGTAATATTATTTTAATAAATCTATAAAATATACTATTCTATTACTAAACAAACACATAGAAAACATTTACACACTTCCTTTTGAAATCACAATTAATTTATTGAAGTACACAGGTACTAATTGAATTATTGGAATGAATAAGTGTTATACAAATGCATAGACAGTGAATGAGTACCTAGAGTGCTAGTAGTTCACAGCAAGGTGTACCACTGCTTGTCTCAATGCCTGAGTCATTCTGCAAGTGCATAGACAGTGACTGGGTTCCTAGAGTGCTAGCAGTTGACAGCAGTTTAAGTTTAGAAGCACTTATGTTTCAGCAGAGTGCTTAGATTAGGACATGCTTCTCTCAGGATGATTGCAGGAGTGGACACAGACTCACAGTGTGATTACAGACAAGCACGACTATTACCTGGACATTTGCTGGACTGACTCAGTAGTCTACAATGGGTTAGGGAACCGCATACATTGTGCACATTTGACTGCACCAAACACAGTGCATAGAGAATTTATAAGTACTTAGGTATTACTACAGTGACTGAATTAGTGTATGGTGCTCAATGGGTGATTGGAGGAGTGTCTCAGTACTAACAAGGCAATACCTGCTCAGCAAGCAAACTCTTTATAGAATAAAACTACTGCATAAATCTCTACTGCTACATTACCTTTCTTCAACTACGTAGCCAAATACAAAGCAGAAACCTTTCACATTTCTCTACTATAACTCTCCCCATATCACTGAAAAACATAAATGAGTATCTCTCTACAGAACTCTATCTACACCACATAAATTCACAATACATGCTTCAAATTGAAACCAAACACCAAAAATGATGTTGCATATTTTAACTATACCTCTGTAGACACTTATAAAAACTACTCTCATCACTAATACCTTAACTCGACATATACATTTCCAATTTGAAATCAGCACCTAAAATTATGCAGTGTACTACTAATGTACATATCCGCATATTTAAACAATCAGTCATAATAAGCAATCCCTATTCCAAAACACACATAATACCATGCAAAGTGTATTTTTTTTTTTTACATTTTTATTGCATTTTAAAAGAAACCTTGCTGATTGCATCGGACAATTTCAAATCATGTTATATACATGCATCAGGTAGCGCGTTAATCAATACATAGTACAAATTTGATACATTGTCTCATCACCCACATCTCTTAGAGTTCAATTTATATCGCCTGGGCGTCTCCACGGTCTCATGTAGGCTGTTATAGATTAGTCACTCAGATCTGTGTCGGAGTCTTCCGGTGGGGGGAGCAAATATTGCCTCATGTTCCATTTGCCCCATACTCTCGTCCATTTTTCAAGGACAACCTCTGTGGATAAAGACTTCCCTCTCCACCACCATGGCATTATCTAGATTGTGGCACCACTGCTGGTGCATGGGAGCTGCCAGCGCTCCCCAACGCTGTGCAATGTTGCGCTTAGCAATTGTAATCCCCAGCGTCGCCCAAGCCTGTGCCACGTGATTAAGGTCTGTAGGCTCCCATATGTTAAGGACCGGAGCTCCCTGAGAACCTCCACTCCACTTACTCGGGTGATAGTAGCCATGATTGCCTCCCAGAAATGCACTATAATGGGACAGTCCCATATTGTGTGCAGAAACGTGCCTAATTGTCCACATCCCCGTAAGCAGAAAGGCATCTCTGCCCTCCCAATCCTGTGAAGCATTGTTCGGGTATAGTATGTTCTATGCAGTATTTTCAATTGCACAAGTTGGAGACGGGATTGCCAACTCCAGTGGGGATGCCAGGGCCTCTTGCCAATCTTGATCGTCTAGATCCCCCAATTCTGCCTGCCACCTCAGTCTGAGGGCGTGTGTGGGGTCTTTTTGATTATTTATCAGTTTACGGTAGGTGAGGGAAATGGCTTTTTTGGAGAGGTGGTCTGTAAGGAGGCGGTCCTCAAGAGGTGAGGACTCATGGAGGTTGTCCCCTTGGGTTAAGGTCTTAGTGAGTGATTTGTAAGTAGCGGAATTGTTCCGAGTCAGCCATGTGGTATGTTGTTTGCAGCTGAGCAAATGTCACAATTTTTCCCCTCCTCCACAAGTCTCCCACCCCTGAGATTCCAATGAAGTCCCCACGATCAAAGCCTTCACTATTTTGGAGCTTACCCAATCTAGGGGTGTCCCATAGTGGCGTATGCTGGGTGATTACCCCATCCCAACCAAGCATGCGCTGTGCCATATACCAGGTGTGAATCGTGTGTGCAGTGGGGCCAAATAGAGTGCGTACCCTGTCCTTATTATAGAGCGCCCCTAGTAGTCCATCCGTGCCAAGGGTGTGCCTATCGAGCAGTAAGGCCAGCTCATCCTGCGGGGCATGGTGACACTGGTTCACTATTATAAGTTGGGAGGCCCAATAGTACCACTTGACATTAGGTAGGGCAATTCCACCATCGTATCACCCCCTAGTGAGTTTGGCCATTGCGATGCGAGGAGGTCATCCATCCCAGAGGAGGAGGCTCATCTCCGCTTCAATGGACTTAAAATATGAGGGAGGGACGGGGTAGGTGTATTCTGGAGGGCATATAAGAACCCGGGGAGGGCCTTCATCTTAAACAATGCCGCCCGGCCCAACAACGTCAGGGGCAGGGAGTGCCAGTATTTCACATCACTTTTGAGTCTTCTGAGAGGAGGTAGGAGGTTGCCCTCATAGAATAAAGTGGGATTAGTGGTGATGTGGATGCCTAAGTATTTAAACCCGTCTTGACTAGTTGGGATGTTCACTCCTCTGGGGAGACGCGGGGGAGAAACAAGGAGAATGTACTTGACTGACTTCTCCCAATTGATTGTCTATCCCGAGAAATGGCCATATGATGCACAGATGTCAAGTAAGCACTTGATCGAACGGCTGGGGGAGGCCATATATAGTAAAATATCGTCCGCATATAGGGAAATGCGGTCCTCCCAGCCCTCCGTCCACTTGATACCCTGGACCACTGGATCTCCCCTGATCCAGGCCGCAAGCGGCTCCAGCACCAGGGCAAATAAGAGAGGAGAGAGGGGACAGCCCTGTCTTGTTCCTCGCCCCAGCAGGAAGTCATCGGACACCAGTCCGTTAACCACTACGTGCGCTAAGGGCTGTGTATAGAGGAGCCAGACCCATGCAATGAATTTGGGACCAAAGCCAAAGCGGTGCAATACTGCAAACATGAAGGGCCATTCCACTCGGTCAAATGCCATACTGGCGTCTAGTGATAGGATAACTGCCTCCTCCTGAATAGTCAGCATTCAAGCCAGCACTCCGTGGAGGCGTCGTAAGTTCATTGCAGTGTTACGGCCGGGCTTAAAACCTGACTGGTCAGGGTGTATGAGAGAGGCTAGGTGAGACTGGAGCCGGGTGGCAAGCGCTTTAGCTAATATTTTAGCCTCTGCATTGAGGAGTGAGATAGGACGGTAGGAGAAACATTGCTCCGGAGGTTGACCCGGCTTCGGGATAGCTACCAGGGTTGCGACCCTTTGATCTCATGGGAGCACTCCCCGTTCTAGGCTGTCTTCGTACATCCGTAGCAAGTGGGGTCCCAGCATTTCTAGCTCTCTTTTGTAGAGCTCTTTTGGGATACCGTTCGGACCCAGCACTTTACCAGGCTGGAGCCCCTTCATGGCCGTGGCGATTTCGTCCACTGTAAATGGTGATTCCAGCGCTTGCATCTCAGTGTCCGCTAATACGGGCAGGCGAGAATTCTTGAGGAAGTCTAGATTGTCTTGTATGGTGGCGGTCGTGGTGGGTTCGTAAACTGTCATGAAATGTTGTGCGAAGGCTGCAGTTATGTCATGTGGGACAGTGATGTCAGCTCCGGTTGGCAGGTGTAGGCGAGCCACCCAGCGAGTTGCGCGCTCTTTTTTAGCTAGCCATGCTAGAAGCTTACCGGACTTATCCCCCACTTCGTAGATGGTGTGCTGCGTTTTTTTGGCTCAGGCCTTAGCCTCCTCCCATGCTTGGGATCTGTAGGCTTGCCCAGCTAGGGAAAGTGCGTGAGCAGTATCTGCGGTAGGCTCTTTTGTGTGTGCGGCTTCGGCGCAGCCCACCGCTTATTCAAGTTCATGCACCTGTTCCACACGGTCCCGTTTATGTGATGTGATCAAAGAAATGGCTTGTCCCCGCAGGAGAGTCTTATAGACTTCCCAGAGAGAGGCTGGAGAGGACACACAGCTTGCGTTGTCCTGAAAGTAGTGTTTTGTGGTGTTATGTCGATTTTTCAAGTATCCTGGATGTATGGGATATATACGTCTCCTCCCTGTGTGATATGCTGTATATATCACTAAAATTGGGGAGTGATCAGAGATCCCTCTGGGGAGATGCGTCATCTCCAGGACACTGGGAAGGCTCGCAGAGGAAGAGAAAATGTAATCTATCTGGGACATGCTGTTGTGGGCTCCCGAGTGATATGTAAAACTGTGGTCTGTGGGATGACGTGTACACCAGACATCTACTATCCCTAGTGCATCTGAGAAAGCCCGTAGTGGGGTGTGGGGTCACCCCTGAGCCCTTACCGGGAGCCGATCAAGGGCGGCGTTGAGAACAGCATTAAAGTCACCCCGATAATAAGTTCCCCCGGTGGTAGTGAGAGCAGGAAATCGCCCCGGGCATAGAAAGCTGCACCATGTAATGCAGGGGAAATATAGACGGATACTAGGTTGTAGGCCCTTCCCTCCCACTAACAAGAGAGTGAGGCAGACCGTCCCTGGTCGTCTGTCTTAGTGTTGTTCACTATGAGTGGGCATCTTTTTCGGATCAGTATTCCCACTCCCCGGGAGTCGGAGATGAATTCAGAGTGGGCAACCATCTTGAAACCCCATCTGTCAAGTGCTTTAGTGGCCGTGCCCACCAGGTGCGTTTCCTGTAGGAGACTAACTGTTGGCGCATGCCTCTTAAGGTATTGTAGTGTAAGCCCCTTCTTAATTTTATCACAGAGACAGCTCACATTCCAGGATATTAGGGTAAGGGGGGGTCTGGTTTATGTGTATCCCCGATGTGCAGGTGTTCGGGACCGGAAGTCGCTATTCCCGGGGCAGCCATGTGGTCATTAGGCATTGGTACGATGTGGGTGAGACGTGTAGGTTGGAGTGTGCTAGCTCTGAATGATATTGCATAAGCATTAACTGAAAAAACAACAGAAAAAACCCTTCAGATCTGGACATCAGCAGAAGTCCGTGACAAATGAGCAAGAACGGTTGTGTGACTATCTCTGCTTGCTGTCGTTGAATTTGCTTATACATTAAAAAATAAAGAACCCTAAACATAAAACAAACCCCTCCCACTACCCCCCTCCCTGCTCCCCTGCCGGACCGATTCCCAACTACCTGCCACCCCAACATTGCAGAGTGCTTCCACCCCATTAAACAGTACTTGCGTGTAGGGGGGGAGAAGCTCGAGAGGCGTCTAGGTCTACCCCTTCCTCAAAGACACATTTTGCAGCTGTGGAACGTAACGTCTCAGAGTCTGAGTATGATTCCTCAGGCCTTTCTTCTAGGGGGAAGGCCCATCCGGCCACCTTCCACACCTCTATTTGGTTGCGCATCTCATGACTGCTCATGCTATGGATGTGTCCCCTAGTTCAGGTCAGGTCCGACCATGTAGTGTCACCATTACTTTATATCTCGGCCTCAGTTTGTAAAGTGTCTCTTTCCTTGTGTCTACGATTTCTGGATCCGTTGCCCTCTTCAAGTGGATGTTGGCGTCTCTCCGGCTGTTTTGATCCTTCCACCCATCTCCAGCCCTCGAGCCAGTTGTTGGCCTCCTCAGGCATGTCAAAAAAACAGGTTTTTCCATCCGCTACTACTCGCAACTTCGTCGGAAACAACATAGAATAGGATAACTCTCTGCGTCTGAGTTCTTTTTTCACCTCAAAGAGCTTCTGCGACGCTTTTTAACTGCCGCCGTGTAATCTGAAAAAAATACCACCGATACCACCGAGTTTTGAACACGTAGCGGAGGGGCCACCCTCTCTGTTTGTAATATGGCGTCCCTGTCTCGTAAGTTAAAGATGAGGGCCAGGGTGGGTCTAGGGGGAGCCCCAGGCTTCGGCCTGCCCCCTGGTACCCTATGTGCTCTTTCTACAGAGAAAAAGGTTGAAAGCCCTCTGGGTTGTAGTCTGGTTTTTATGAGGTCTTCTATGTAGAGATCCATGGCAGGGCCGCCCTCGCTTTCCGGAACACCTGTGATACATACGTTATTGCGCCTGGAGCATCCCTCCTGATCATCAAGCTTTGCCGCCATGAGTTTGTTTTCGGCTTCTAATTGACTGACCTTCTTGAGTAGGGTGGTAGTGTCTGTAGCAAGGATCTTCGTCACCCGCTCAACTTCAGTGACCCTGGTGGCCATTTTTTGGAAGTCTACCCTCAGGAATGAGACATCATGTCTGTAGCAAGGATCTTCGTCACCCGCTCAACTTCAGTGACCCTGGTGGCCATTTTTTGGAAGTCTACCCTCAGGAATGAGACATCAAAGGAGATTGATCCCACCGTTGTTTGTACATTGTTGAGAGCGGACATAATATCTTCCAGCGTGACCTTGGCCACACCTTCAGGCACCGGGGCATTGTCCGATGAGGCCTGTCGTTCAGGCAGGGCTGAAAAGTCTTTTGTATAGGTGTATTTATCTAGTTTGCCCTGGGCCGTCGTGCGTGGGCCTCTGCCCCATCTGTGGTTAGTTTTTGAGGCACCGGCCGGTACTCGCCGCCGCCTGCCATGTGACCACAAACCACGCGTGGCCTGTTGGTTTTCCCTCCGTGCCACTAATTCGTGGAAGGTGGGGCCAAACGGTGGTGGGGAGCACTCTTCTGTGGCTGACCTATTGGAAGGCACCACTGATACTGGTTGCGCACACTCCTTCCCTGGGGGCCCTCTCTGGGTCCCGAAGCCCGCAATTATTGGGTCATCCTATGGTGCAGCGTGTGACCTTGGGCGTTTTATGTGTTGGCAGGTACTGCTGTTGCACGTGTTAGTTCATGGGCCGTTGGGGTAGGCATGCTGGTTCATCCTGCCCGACCTCGGAAGCGCAAAAGTCCGCCAGGCGCCTTCCCAAGCTCCGCGCGTCACATGCGGCGTTTCAGCGCCTCCGGTCCCCCACTGTGTTTCGCCCTTCACCAATATCAGGGCCGCATGGGTAGAGCAGCTGCTGTTTTTTTACTTTCCCTGGTGCCGTGCACTGTCTGAGTTACTCACCGCACCTCTTACAGTACGCTGGGCCGCAGCCATCACACTTGGGCTGCCGATACTAATTGAGGTCGCAGCTGCGGCCGCAAGACTATGCCGCTCTCTGCAACTCAGTTCCCGATCCGTTTTAAGTGGAGGCGCCGGCCAGAAGTGAGGTCGGAAGATGTCGCTTGCACTCCGGTTGCTGTGTGTGTCTTTGGGACAGGATTATTTACCGGACAGCATGCCGGATTGTTAGGGGAGCTTGCGCCTTTCTTGGAGCTCCGTTAAGCTGTGGCCATGCTGTTTGACTGCAAGCCATGCCCCCCATCAAAGTGTATATTAAACAACATTTATCTATCTCTATCTATTTACCTATCAGGTAAATCTCAGATTGGCCAAGTCTCCTCCACGTGGTTCTGGAAGCTAAAAGCCCTGAGAAGATTTTTTAATCTAATGCCAATGGACTGTAGAAAGTCGGTAGTCCATGCATTAATTATTTCTCAGCTGGACTATGCAAACAGTCTATATCTTGGTCTGCCAGAGTACCTTATCAGGAAGTTGCAGATCATACAAAATGCGTCAGCAAGGCTCATTAGGAATGTGCCATATCGCCATCACATCTCCCCGCATCTCCGGAGCCTACATTGGCTGCCGGTCAAAAGGCGTATAGAGTTTTAGGCACTAACCTTGGCCTACAGAGCAACTAGAGGCTCTGGTCCTATATACCTTAAGCAAAGACTCCGGAATTACCACCACACCAGGACACTCCGGTCAAATCATCAGGAGTTACTGGTAATTCCACATTTTAAGAAAGCTAGGATTGGCGGCTGGGCTTTCTCGGTAACAACGACCGTGTTATGGAACTCTATGCCCGAACATTTACGGAAGTCCAAATCAGAACGCGTCTTCAGGCAAGCCCTGAAAACGTGGTTGTTCAACCTGACCTAGCACTTTCTAGCGCCCTGACTACACTACTGCTTATGCTGCTAGCGCCGGGACACCTCCGTTGGAGGTAGCCCAGCGCTCTGTAAATAACATTAATAATAATAATAATAACATTTAAACACATTACAAAAGACTGCAATAAATATTTCTTAATTAGAAAATATATCACTAACTTCAAAATTTATGAGTAATATTTTATGTTTAAAAACAAAGGCACCACATAGTACACCTCACAAATTATAACTCACCTTTCAAATTGATTTGTAGATTATGAAGTATCTGAATCACACACCAGATTTTCTTATGCACACAATGAATATAGTGAACTGCTCTTAGCAAAACCAAAACATTGGCAACGTTTCCCACTCATTCTGCACACAAATACATGTAAATATCAAATCGCATTGCTTCCCAGATTAATTCAAATTCTAAGTCACATTTCTATTGGTTATACATATCAACCCTTGCCAACTGACCTCTAACTGAACCAAAATTGCTTCTCGAATTTTCTGGAGTCACGCCTGGTCCCTGCACCGAAAGCGATGGAACCGCGGATCCAGAGGAGACTTCAAAAGTATATTACAAATACTTTTACCATTTATTTTCATAACACACTACTTCTAACTGTACCAGTAACTTGGGACATCTCACTGCTATTACATTTTACTTTAATATTTATAACAAATACACATTTTAATGCCACACATAACTTCCAAGCCTACCCCCATTCTGCTTAATGCCTGTTTCCATAGTAACAGTTCATGGAACACTCAACTGAACACACAACAACATCCTGGACCCGTCCCAGTCCGGATTCAGATGAAACCACAGCACCGAGACAGCCTTCATCGCCGCCACAGACGAGATCAGACGCCAACTGGACAATGGCAAAACATCAGCCCTCATCCTCCTGGACCTGTCAGCCACCTTCGACACGGTCTGCCACTGCACCCTAAAGACATGCCTCCAAGAAGCCGGAATCCAAGACAAGGCCCTCGACTGGACCATGTCCTTCCTCTCCAGCAGAACCCAGAGCGTCCGCCTCCCACCCTTCCGGTCAGAAGCCACCGACATCATCTGCGGTGTCCCCCAGGGCTCATCCCTCAGCCCGACGCTGTTCAACATCTACATGGCCCCCCTCGCACAAGTGGCCCGCCACCACAACCTGGAAATCGTCTCCTACGCCGACGACACCCAGCTCATCCTCTCCCTCACCAAGGACCCGCACACCGCCAAAACCAATATCCATGAGGGAATGAAGGCCATCGCCGACTGAATGAGGAGCAGCCGTCTGAAACTGAACTCGGACAAGACGGAGGTCTTCATCCTCGGACCTACCCCCTCAGCCTGGGATGACTCTTGGTGGCCAACCCACTGGGGACTGCACCGACACCCACCGACCGTGCACGCAACCTAGGATTCATCCTCGACTCCTCCCTCTCCATGTCCAAACAGGTCAATGCCGTCTCCTCCTCCTGCTACAACACCCTATGCACGCTCCGCCGGATCTACAAGTGGATCCCGACCGAAACAAGAAGAACAGTGACACAGGCCCTCGTCAGCAGCAGACTGGACTACGGCAACGCACTCTACACAGGAATCCCAGCCAAACACCTATGACATCTACAACGCATCCAAAACGCCTCCACCCGACTGATCGTCAACGCCCCCCATTGCAGCCACATCACCCCCCTCTTGAGAGACCTGCACTGGCTCCCCATCAACAAGAGGATCACCTTCAAGCTCCTCACCCACGCACACAAAGCACTCCACAACGCCGGACCAGCCTACCTGAACAGCAGACTCAGCTTCTACACCCCCACCCGCCAGCTCCGCTCCGCCAGCCTCGCCCTCGCAGCTGTCCCCCGCATCCAACGAACAAGCTCCAGCGGCAGATCCTTCTCCTACCTCGCCGCTAAGACCTGGCACACCCTCTTAACCCACCTACGGCAGACCCAAGACCTACTCGCCTTCAGAGGACTCCTCAAGACCTGGCTCTTCGAGCAGTAGCGGCACCCCCCCCCCCCCTCCCCCCCCTCAGCGCCTTGAGGCCCTCACGGGTATGTAGCGCACTTTACAAGTACCTGATTGATTGATTGAACACACAGGTCACAAGTTCAGCACACAATGTTGCAAATTCAAACTGCAAGTGTGTTTGACTTTCCAAAATAGCATCTTATCCTATCTAATGTACCTTTCAAACAGTTTTTACTAACCAATAAGAAACATGCTTTTTAAACACAGAAACATGCACCTATTTGTCACTCTATATTGTTCTCAAACAGCCAATCATTCTCTTCTTTTTTTAAAAATGCTTCTTGTGGACCATTTTAGAGACCTCTTATTTTACCAACTGCCTACTACACCTACAGACATCTTTTGAGTGCATCCAGACTTCCCTTCAAGATGCTTAGAGTGTGGATTGTGGAACACAGCAATGTTTTCTGGTGCAAAAGGTATGCTGAAAGCAGGGTATTGACAAAGACCTAGCGTTGCAAAATGTACACAATAAATGGATTGGACAGAGAGGATTAAAGTGGCACCAATTGATGACGTTGGTTAAATCCTTTTTGCATCTCCAACACCCTGACCTCATAATTGTGAACTGTGGTGGCAATGACCTAGGCACTTTGACTGGGGTAGGTCTGGAAATTCTAATGAAGGACACCTTTGCAGAATTGATATTACCTTTCCCCAAATTGCCTTTGTCTACTCTAACATATGCCAAAAATAGAAATGGAACTAGTCCAATCAATTTTGTCCACACATTGAGAAAGCTAGGAAACATGTCAATAAAGCTGTTTGAGCTTATCTCAGAGATCATAGTATGGGGTCCATATACAACAATAATCTGTGTTTTAATATGGATGGCATCTACGGGAGAGATGGTGTGCATTTCACAGATCAGGGAAACAGTCTTTCTCAACAACTTTAGACTCTGCAAAGGCACTTACATGGAGGTACCAAAATCTCCCAATAATCACAAGGGCTCTTTTTAGAGCCACCCAAGATCCAAACATATAACCTAGATTTATAATAAAAAAATCTTACTTTTTTGCTGGGAGTCGCGCACCCAGCGCGGCTAGAAGTCGCGCACCCAGCGCGTTCACACCAGGGAGCCACGCACCCAGCGTGTTCACACCAGGGGGCAGCGCTGGGAGACATGCACCCAATGCGTTCACACCAGGGGGTCACGCTGAGAGTCGCGCCCCCAGCGCGTTCACTCGAGGGAGCTGCGCTGAGTGTCGCGCTAGGGTCGCAACTCCAAATTTTACATTAAAAAACCCGGCTCCTACCACTAATTTCTATTTGCCCCAGGGACCCCATCCCCTGGGCCCTATACACTTCCATGGGGACTGTGGGGGGAGCCCCAATGCCCCCACGGTCCCGCCGGCTCCCCACATCCTCCGGCAGCCGGCATTTCTTTTCCACATGGGGAGCTCCTAACATGCAGCTCCCCATGTGGAAAAGCAATTCTACTTTGGATTTTGGAAGAGAGAGCAGGTTTCCCTGCTCTCTCTTCCAAAATTCAAACCAGAGTTTACTACGGTAGGATGGGAGACGTGCTCCTGCCCTACCGTAGCAAACTGCAGTGTCCCGGGGTGGGCACCCTGGGACACTACAGGAGCCAGCCCTGGGGGGTGGCAGTCCCCAGGGCCATTGAAGGCTCCAGGAGGTGAGCCCCGCGGCCACCCTCACAACATTTGCAAAGCCCCGGGGAGGTGGTGGTCCCCGGGGCGGGGGCTCTGCTCCGGATCCCCTAATTTGAATTTTAGTGCCCTGGGGTGGTGGTGGTCCCCGGGGCATGTCCCCCCACACAGGTACATTTTTAAAAATAAAAGCCCCGGGGTTGGCAGGCCCTGGGGCTGTGGGGGGGGCCATGAGCCTCCCACAAATATTTATAGAAACCCCTTGGGGTGGTGGTCCCTGGGGCTGCAGGGGCCTCCCTGGGCCCCCGCTATTATTTTAAAATACCCCCGGGACCTCACCCACCCAGGGGTTAAAATTAATGAAGCGAGGATTCCCTCGCTTTCTTTTTTTTTGTTTTTCGTTTGGATCCACCACCCAGCGCGCATTCCGCTGTTTAAAAAAATGCCTTTTTGGTGCCTGAGCAGGCCAAGGGTGTCAGGGTGTTTCTACCCTGCCCCTTTTTCTTGTTTTGCACCTCAGTTTTCTGTTTTCTTGTGCCTCGGTTCTACCGAGGCACAAGATGGCCTGCCAACACTTCCTGCTTTGGAGTGTTGACATCCAATTAGCATGAAGCTCGTGATCGGGAGTGTGCGCGGATCCACCTCTCCTCTATATATCGATATTTTTATTTTTTGATGTTCTCAGCAACTACTGAACGGATTTACACCATTTAACAAAAAGAGTTCTTTCTGAACCGAGGGCTACCTTTTTGTCAAATTTGGTGTAATTCAGTTCAGCAGTTCGGGCTGTAGCCGTGTCTAAAGTTTCCTATGGGAAATAATATGGAGAAAACACATTTTGGGACCCCCCTTTTTTTACAGCCCCCGCTTGCTGAATCACCCCAAAACATTCAAGATAGGAGCTGACTGGAGCGCCCCACGAGTTTTGAAAATTTTGCAAAGATTCATCATCCGGCGCCAAAGTTATTGGGAAAAGAAAAAAAAAATTCCTATGGATAATAGAACTACCTACTGGTGACTGCCAGTAGGTAATATATATATATACATATATATATATATATATATATATATATATATATATATATATATATATATATATATATATATATATATTCACTGAAAAAAACATAGGTTTTACAGACGTTATAGTTCAGACGTTATAGTTAGGAATTAGCATTTAAAAAAACCTTAGAAATGCACTGAAAAAACCATAGGTTTCATGGACGTTATAGTTAGAAGCTAGCATTTGAAAAACCTTTGAAATTCACTTGAAAAAACATAGGTTTCAGGGACGTTATAGTTAGTTGGACATTTCACTCATACGAAACGACAGAAATTCCCCTGTTATAGTTAGTTGAGCTAACTATAACTCGCACCCTTGCAATGCACTGCTGATGAAGTCACATATTACATCATCCATGACATGGTCATTGACATCACTGATGACATCACTGATGACATCTCAAATTACATCACTGATGACATCAGTGATGACATCATCCAGTGACTGTGTGTTTCTGTAAAGTTTAAATATGTTTTATATATATGCCAAGGTGTATTGAAGAATCAATGATTTAGTAGGCTCGTTAGCAGCTAAATGATGTTCTATATGGGCTATTGATTTGTTGTCTGAGTATATGTATGGGTGCCTGAGTATCTGTATGGATGGCTGGGGGGTGTGACTCTCTGCATAGATATGTGAGTGGATAATTCACAGGGTATATGTGCTCAAGTCTTTATTTGTGAAGGGCTGTATGGCTGGGTGAGTGTGTGTATGGCTGTATTGTTGAGTGAATGGATGCCTTAGTGGTACATGTGTAAGTAACATCATATGTCAAAGGCAGTATATGTGAGTGTTGGACTGTATAAATGACTATATGTGAGAGTAAGTGATTGTGAGAGTGCCTGTATGGATCAGTGTCTGTTTGTATTACTTATTGTATTAGAGTGTAAGTATGTGTTAGTATATATTTAAATAAGTGAGTTGATATGTCTATAACTGTACAGGTCAGTAAATGAAAGTGTGATTGATTATTTCCATGACTGACTAGGTGTGTAAGTAACTCTATCAATGAGAGGCGGTGTGTGAGTGTCTGTGAGTGCATATGATAATGCTGTATTAATGACTAACTGTATGTATGAGTCACTGTATGGATGAATGAGTGGATGTGTGTTTAGAGCTAGGAATTAGTGAGTGGATATGTACTAACTGGTATTGCTGTGTTCATGGTTTTGAAAATGATAGTCTATATTTCAGAGTGGGTATATCAAGTGTTATATTAGAGTGTGATGAGGTGCATCAGATTTTCATGTGGATGATGTCATCAGTGATGTCATTTGAGATGTCATCAGTGATGCCATCAGTGATGTCACTGACCATGTCATGAATGATGTAATATGTGACATTATCAGCAGTGCATTGCGGGGGCACGAGTTATAGTTAGCTGAACTATAACAGGAGAATTTCTATCATTTTGTATGAGTGAAATGTCCAACTAACTATAACGTCCCCGAAACCCATGGTTTTTTCAGTGAATTTCTAGGGTTTTTTAAATGCTCATTTCTAACTATAACGTCCCTGAAACCTATGGTTTTTTCAGTGAATTTCTAAGGTTTTATTAAATGTTAATTCCTAACTATAACGTCTGTAAAACCTATGGCTTTTTTAATGAATTTCAAAGCTTTTTAAATATCAAACTACTATTGTGTATTTGTCATTAGTACTGTTTTTTTCTAACTTTTCAACTACATAAAATAAACTTCAAAAGTGCTATGTAAGGTAATACATTTCACAAATTACAATGAGTTTTTATATAATACAAAACAATATAACATTTAGATAACAATTTTTCTCCCTTTTTTTGCTACGATCAGCTACTACTTAACTTCACTATTCACAGTGATGTCAGTGTAGTTTCATCATAAACAGCAGTGAAAATAAAACAATCAACTAGATTGTTCAAAAAAACCAAAAGCCTAATTCTCCCAAATATAATACAAAATCAACACAAATAACACATCCAATACTACTTCAAATGTTCAAATCTTACCATTACTTCGTACTCTCTCTGCACAGTTTCCCAATACACCAGATAATGTATAAAACATTTCACTTTGAACGCATCCAGTATGAATTCCTTAAAGATCTTACGTAGTTTCTCTGCACATTTTCCCAATACGCCAGATAATGTATCAAAAATTTCGCTTTGAAAGCCTCAAGTATGAATTCCTTAAAGATCTAAACACCTTCCCATGAAGCCAAATGCTGTATCTAAAATCTTTGTTTCAGAAAAATCAAGTCTGAGTTGGGTAATTCATAAGGAAATCTCGGTTTCATTTCCAAGTGTGTATTGTTACAGTGACTTCAACCATTATTACACTTTAAATAAACTGTATAATGTCCACTTGCAGTAGTACTTCCAGCATGGAAAACAATAGCAACTGTTTCAAAAGTTCTTCCAGAAATAGACACTTGAAATAGCAACAAACTTTTTAATTTTGGTTTCCACTTTTCTTCCATTTGGTGGACAGCGTTGCAGCATTATAATCAAATATTTTCCATATCTTTGTAGGCATAATGTAGATAGCATTCTTGATTTACAACGAGAAAACATCATCTCATAATCTGCTTCTTTTACTAATTTGGAAAATGGTACAGATTTGCAGTCAGGTATTGTTAAATATAAAAATCGCTCTCTGTCAACTATAGTTCTTGAAGATAATAAACACTCTTCACATTTATGTTCCCATTTGTAACCAAGTCCAAATAAACTCTCAATCTGAATTCCTTCCTCTTCTAGTACTCCAAGCATAACCATCAGAATTCTTGTGCATCTTGCTGTATATTAGCACTGAACGTTAAAGATCCAGTACATGTATCCAACAGTTGGCAAATACCAGAAGCAGAATGGATCTTACTTCTATCAGTTCTCAATTCTTGAAATAAAGTGTAAAGTGCAGAATATGAAGTTTTCTCCTGACTTTCCATAATTTCACCACAAAAATCTTCAAGACAAATATAACATTTAGAATAACATTACCATAGCAGTTGACACCAGAAGCATTTTCTAATTGGTATCCACCAACATCATCACTTGTTTGTATTTTCTGCTTCTTTACATATTTTCTTTTCTGTTGATTTTTTTTCTGCTTTTTAACCATAGTTAACTCTTCAACATGTTTGCGTTTTGAACACACAACACGTTTCTCATAAATAGGATATTCGCCTAAATGGGGAGCATAAAGCCTTCTCAAACGATTATATTCTCTTACACAATTAACATCAGCACTAACCTTGTTCTCATCAAAATCAATTAAATACAAACCAGACAACCTTCTAACTCGAGATAATGCAACATATACCATTCCCTATTTAAACACAATTCTTCCAACATTTACCAAAGCATTATCTAAACTTAAACCTTGTGATTTTTGAATAGTTATTGCATATGCTAAACAGAAGGGAAACTGTTTTCTACGAACATACAAGTCTTTTACAAGCAAAAAACGTGCGGCAGAACCTGCAATCTGTTTTACCTCTGCAATCTGAACAAATGTAACTTTCAAAAATTCAATTCCATTTCTATTTTGATATTTCACAAAATCAACAACTTTCTCCATTGCTCCATTCACCGAACCTTCTTCTACATTCAGATTACGCTTCAAAATTACCTACAGTTTAAACATACATCTAAAAAAAATTCTAAGCCAGCAGTTTTTGATACAGACTTTTCCAAAGAACTCAATTTAAGTGCCGATTACGATCCGTTAAAAATATTCCCCGTACGATTCGTATCCGTTTTTTTTACCGTACGAATCGTACAAGTGCCGTACAAACTACCAAGTACGATTCATATGGGAAAAAGTCCATACGAATCGCAGTGGGAAAATATCCCCACACGTCCTCGGGTCGGAAAAAGTGTCCGACACGTCCCCGGACGTTTTTACGTACGAATCGGAAAAATGAAGTCCGACCGCGCAAGTACGATCCGTAGCGGCCGGTCGATATTACAACCGTATGGAGAAAACACCGAACGGACCGAACTCCTATAGCAACCATGGAGACATGTGCCCGCATACGCGCCGAACACCCCCCCCAGCCCCCGTATGTACGCAGCGAATACCCCCCAGCCCCCGTATGTACGCGCCGAACACCCCCCCAGCCCCCCGTAAGTTTCGCCGAACACCCCTCCCATCCCCCGTATGGACGCGCCGAACCCAGCCCCCCCACGGATGGATGCGCCGAACCCCCACCCCACCAGTGTATGTACGCAGCGTACCCCCACCAGTGTATGTATGGAGCGTACCCCCACCCCCCCTAGTGTATGTACGGAGCGTACCCCCACCAGTGTATGTATGGACCGTACCCCCACCCCACCAGTGTATGTACGGAGCGTACCCCCACCAGTGTATGTATGGACCGTACCCCCACCCCACCAGTGTATGTACGGAGCGTACCCCCACCAGTGTATGTATGGACCGTACCCCCACCCCCCAGTGTATGTATGGAGCGTACCCCCGCCAGTGTATGTATGGACCATACCCCCACCCCACCAGTGTATGTACAGAGCGTACCCCACCCGTGTATGTATGGAGCGAACCCCCAACCCACCAGTGTATGTACGGAGCGTACCCCCACTCCACCAGTGTATGTACGGAGCGTACCCCCACCAGTGTATGTATGGACCGTACCCCCACCCCACCAGTGTATGTACGGAGCAAACCCCCACCCCACCAGTGTATGTACGGAGCGTACCCCCACCCCACCAGTGTATGTACGGAGCGTACCCCCACCCGTGTATGTATGGACCGTACCCCCACCCCACCAGTGTATGTATGGAGCGAACCCCCACCCGTGTATGTACGGAGCGAGCCCCCACCCGTGTATGTACGGAGCGAACCCCCACCCCACCAGTGTATGTACAGAGCGTACCCCCACCAGTGTATGTATGGACCGTACCCCCACCCCACCAGTGTATGTAGGGAACGAACCCCCACCCCACCAGTGTATGTACGGAGCAAACCCCAACCCGTGTATGTATGGAGCGAACCCCCACCCCACCAGTGTATGTATGGAGCGTACCCCCACCAGTGTATGTATGGACCGTACCCCCACCCCACCAGTGTATGTACGGAGAGAACCCCCACCTGTGTATGTATGGAGCGAACCCCCACCCGTGTATGTACAGAGCGTACCCCCACCCGTGTATGTATGGAGCGTACCCCCACCCATGTATGTATGGAGCGTACCCCCACCCGTGTATGTATAGAGCGTACCCACACCCCCGTATGTACCGAGCGAACCCCCACCCCCGTATGTACGGAGCGCAGCCACACCACACCAGTGTATGTACGCACCCTACCCAAGGCCACCACACCAGCACCCTCACCCAACATCGCCCATGTACGAGTCGAACTAAGCCATAACAATGGTCAGCACTGTACAACCACATGGCCGAAGTACGCACCGTACAGACACTTAAAACACTGATACTCAACCAGGACAAAGCAAGACAACACAAGGAGAGTCAATTCGAATCGCACAACACCACAAAACATGTCCAACAAGCACAAAGACAACCTATAAACTGACCTGCAACTGCCAAACACCTAAACAGAGGCCCAAAGCACAAACACTCCTTATAACACACCCACCCAAAGTTCAAACACAGCCACACCCACAAATGGACCAATAAAAAGGTCCCACACACACAAACCATGATCCTTTGCAACAGACCCACTGCTGCCAGACCACAGATACATACAACTGCACCATACCTCAACCTGCACTACACCTTACACTTGCACACCTTCACACAACCACCTACACAAACACCCCCTCATCACATTCACACACACACCTCCACAACCACACCCACACACCCACTACCATCCACACCCACACCCCCACAACCATCCACACCCACACCCCACACCATGCCCACCACCAAGAATCCAAAGTTCACTACGGAAGAGTTGGAGATCCTTGTTGATGAAATCATCAGAGTCGAGCCACAGCTCTTTGGAACATTGGTCAGACAGACGAGCATAGCTGAAAAAACTGCCATGTGGCAGAGGATTGTCAATGCTGTGAATGCTGTTGGGGCCACCAGAAGGACCAGGCATGAATGCCAAGCCAGGTGGTACGATCTGCGGAGGACGGTCCGCCGCAAAATGACCGACGACCACAACCAGCCCAACATCACTGGAGGAGGGCCGCCCCGCAGACCGGTACACTACCATCCCTGGGAGGAGAAGGTGATGGCCACGCTGCCGCCGGTGGGAGTGCACGGAGTAGAAGGACTCCGAGAGCCTGGTGAGTACAAAAACAACTCACCTCACATGGGGGGAACGCCATCCACTATCAAAATCCAAATTCTGCACCCACCCACCCACCCACCTCAAAGCCATCACCGAACCCAACCACACTCCAAAAACAGACACATGCAACTAGCGCCTCCATGCCCCATGCACCAAGCAAGGCCATGCCAAGTCAGAGCCCACACAAAACACCAATACAAGACAGGATATCACGGATGGCGGGAGGGTGGCCCTCAAAATTAACATAGTGCAACTCTGAAGCAGACAACAATGCCATCAGGCCATATGGCCTAGGTCACAGCCAGACAAACAGTGTGTCCCCACACAGTACTGTGTTGCCTGCAAATGGTGGCCGCCATGCAGGATGACATGGGTGTGAAGCCACAATTTGCACATAACAGCAGCTAATGAAGGGGCAACACTGTGAAAGGGTGTCAGCACACACCACCACAGCAGCAGCGCAGACTGAGACACTCCGCCCAATTGGTGCCTGGAGATTACAACCAAACCCACATGAACAAGCCAATGGCCTTTTAAACACCTGCAAACTGTGTGTGCCCAGGAAGCTGGGCTGAGGTGACAGAGGGTGACAGACAGAGGGAGGGAGTGGGGGAGAGAGAGGGAGGGAGACAGAGGGGGACACAGGGAGACGGACACAGGGAGGAGGCTGACACAGGGAGGGAGAATGGGAGAGACAAGGAGACACACAGAGGGAGGAGGCTGACAGAGGGAGGGAGGGAGAGGGGGAGAGAGAGGGAGGGAGACAGAGGGGGACACAGGAAGACGGACACAGGTAGGAGGCTGACATAGGGAGGAAGGTAGAGGGGAGACACAGGGAGGGACAAAGGGAGACACAGGGAGACCAAATGACCCTTGGGTGGTGTGGCCATGTCCGCTCGGCAGCAGGTGGACTGTTTGCATGTAGACAAGGTTAGGCAGTACCTGAATCCCCCCTTTTTCCATAGCAAAACACTGGCCCATGTCTCAATCTGTGCACGAGTAGATCCGTGCTGCAGGCACAAACCTAACCTTACACCCAGTATACCCACTCACTGTGTGTGTTAGAACCCAGTCACAAATGCATAAGTTACCTACCTGTATTCTCTAAGTGTTTGGAACAACACCATTTGGACACGTACAGTGCAACATGTAAGGCGCCAATGCATGGCTTGCTACGCCCGCTCACTACACTGCTGACTGCAGTCAACAGTGATGCATCAACTAAGAGTGTGTCACACATAGGTAAAGTGTCGAAAGCTGTGGCTAAGGGACATACCCATGCACAAGTGCACTGTGAGGGGAATGCGAGACATATCCAAATACCCAAAGGAACTGTGCAAACTTTAATACGAATGAAACATGGATGTCGCATGGAACACAATTAACATTGTCTCTCTCACACACAGGTCAACGTCGAGGATCTCCCACCAACACTGGGGGGGAAAACTCACAGGACCAGGCTCTGCAGGAAGAGGATCCCACCGGCTGCGATGACTCTCACCACACCGTGGATGACCCCGACCAACCTGGCCCCTCTGGTGTCCAACCACCTGCAGCACGTGCTTCAGGTACAACTGTGCCAACCACCACCCCCATTCCTGCCACATCCCAGGACACACACAGGAGCCCTGCCCGCCCACCACAACCCAGCCAGTCTGACCAGGAGGGACAAGGTCCTCCGGGCACCCAGGAGGAGGCAGGCGACACCGCAAATGCCATCCCTCAGGGGTCCCCGAGACCCAATGTGCCCACAACGGCAGGCCAGGCGCAAGTGGGCAGGGTTGGTGGGAGTGGAGGACGGTGGAGGCGCGAGCCTGACCAGTTGGCTCAGGAACCGGTATTGTCCCACGTCAGCAACATCCTGGATGCATACCGGCGTGACACCAGGGGCATCAGCCACGTTGTGTCCACCCTGAACGAGATGAAGGGGACCCTCGAGGACATCAAGACCAAGCAGGCCGAGCAACATGCCAGTCAGCAGCGACACCAAGGACGGATGGAGGACAGACTGGCTGAGCTCTTGACGGTGCACACGGAAATGAACCGTTCACTCCGTCAGATTGCCGACAACATGGGCAACCCTCCCTGTGCCACCAGGCGAAGAACATCACCAGCCACAGGGAGGGATCAGGAGGAGGAGGATTCATCCGACGGAGCATCACAAGCATCGTCACGGCCTGCTTCTGAGGGTCCCCGCAGGAAGGTGGGTCGTCCACGCAAAAGACCGTGAGAGTCAGTGGAACATCAACATCTTCCAGGTCACCTGGCCTGGCACCTGGCCCTCTGGCTCAACAGCAGCACATCAGCAAATGACTTTCTCTGCCACATGGACTTGCTGGTCACTGTCTGACCAATGTTGACAAAGACTGTGGCATGGACTCTGATGATTTACAATGGCAAGGATACCAACTTCCCCAGTGAACTTTGGATTCTACACACCCCGAAAGCACCACTTGTCATCCCCCCCCCAACACGTACCCCACCACAAATAAAATTCATCAACATAAACAGATGATGCCTTCATTTTGCATTATTCCATAACATGTGTGTGTCGTGAAGTCAAACCATGCCTGAGTTTGTAAATAACTCCAACCATCCATACCCTGGGGTCTGAGTCTGCCACAGGACACACATGGGTCACAATGTATCATCCAATACAGACATGGAGCACCATACTCACCCGTGATGGGCACAACCAGCTCAGGGGGTGGCCGCACAACTGTTCCGACAGACGTATTTAGTAGAGCAACAGTCATGCGCAGAGGTCAGAGATAATGTGGAGTGTCCTGGGGTGCTACTCCCAGGTATGTGTAGACAGGTGGCAGAACCATGTCCTGCATGCTTGACTCAGGTGGATGTGGAGAATGGTGGCCTGGCCAACGTTGGATGCCTGGGGATGGCACAATGGGGTCTTGGATCACTGTGTCACAAGGTTGTGTTGGGGTTGTGGGCTGCATCCTGAGTGTGGACGTGGATTGAGAAGGTCATCCTGCAGTTGGCAGTGATCTATTCCCCCCATCTCTGTTGGACGTCGATGTGGCATGGTCACCGGATGTTGAAGCAGAGCTGTGCAGTTGCACCCTGTATGTGGACAAGTATCATGGGAGTTGTAACGCACATGTCCGTAGAGTGCAGGAAAGGATTAGACACGGATGTTGTAGTTGACCTGGGGGATGGTCAGTCTTGACTTGAGGTGGATGGAACTGGGGATCTTGTGCAATATGCAGAGTGTGCTGCAGCATGAGGCACAGATGCTGCTGATCAGCATGGCACATGTGAGCAAGCAATCCATGATGAGCCCCAGCTCGTTGTGTCGACACTGGCTACCCTTGCTGCAGGGCCTGCAGCAGCATGCGCCATGTCAAGAAAACAATTCCACAAGTTGCACACAAAGACAAGGATCTCAGGATGGAAATATGCAAAAGGTTTAGCAGAGTGGGCTAAAGAACGGTGGTGGATTAAACCCAGATCAGTTGACTGGGGGTGAGTGCTTGCAATGTTCAACACCCCGTCCATCATTTCCTTTGGTTTTTGCTTTGTTCGCCATAAGTTGGCAGGGTATGCTCAGACGTGAGTCCCTTGCTCACTTTGCCACTGGATTCAAGCAAGCCTGGCTGAAGACGGCTGAAATGCCAGAAACCGGTCCTAGGAAGCTTGTTTCCGGTCCAGGGAAGACATGGCTTGGCAGTTCGGGCTGGACTGTTCCCATGAGGCACAGGGTCAGACTGATTTGCATATGGCCATGTCTGAACTGGGGTGGCAGAGTGGGCTAAAGAACGGTGATGGATTAAACCCAGATCAGTTGACTGGGGGTGAGTGCTTGCAATGTCCATCATTTCCTTTGGTTTTACACACATTGATGCCTTCATCACAATCCACTATCCCATTACAAATGACTGTCACCAAGTCTGACCATCAATTCAGGTGAATCGTGCTCCATGTCATGTGCCCCATAGTGATTCTACATGTATGCAAAGTAACCAAACATGAACAGGAGCTGTGCACACACACTCAAAACAAATACCACACCCAAAAAGCTGTGATGCATCCCTTACCCTAAGGAGATTTTCGAACTTGTCCGTGCATGTAACGCTGAGTCAGCACACGTTGCTGTGTTCATGAGGAATAGCAGGACCACAACAATGCCAGCAGCAGACAGCATGAACAAGTACCTGGGGATGAGAGACACACAAGAAGTCAGTCAAAAGAATCACATCCGCTTGCATGTTCATGTACTCAACATGTATAAGCATGTCAACATGCTAGGTGACAATGATGACTCAGGAAAACATCCATCAATTGCACCATCACTCGAGTGACACATCCAAACACACCTCTGACTCACTATGCATACATGCAGCTGGATACACACAGTGCAACACATGCCACACAAGGCACAATGCGTGCACACTCACACACTGGAACTCACCACTAAGCAAAGAAGTCGCGTATGAGCCGACTCCGGATGTCCACTGCCGCCACCGCCTCCTCCACATCACTTGCCTCGTTACCGAACCCTTCATCCTCCATGGGTGGATGTTCCTGCTCATCCGGATCCAGGATGAGTGGCACAGCTTTCTCCACTGCCATGTTGTGCAGCATGCAGCAGACCATGAAGATTTTGCAGACCTTCACCGGTGCATATGGGAGTGCGCCGCCGGTCTTGTGTAGGCACCAGAATCGGCTCTTCAGGAGGCCAAACGTCCTCTCTATCACTCGCCTGGTCCGCCCATGGGCGGTGTTGTAGCGGTGCTGGGCAGCCGTGCTGGGGTTGCAGAGAGGTGTGATCAGCCATGGCATGTTGGGATAGCCAGCGTCCCCTACATGGAAACAACATGGACAAAAGTAGGTCAGGAGAAGCTGTCAGACAGGAATTGTACGCTAAATACAGAACTGACAGAGTGTACCCACCAACAATACATGCTCGTTCGTTGCGCAGCTGCATCATCATTTCAGGCACCCTGCTATGCCTCATGATGTAGGCATCGTGTGCTGATCCTGGAAAACGAGCACAGACATGTGAAATCACCATGTTGAACAGACACACCACAAGGGCATTGATGGAGTGGTAGTGCTTGCGATTCCTGTACGCTACCTCCTGTGCCTGTGGTGGTACCAAAGCCACATGTGTCCCATCTATGGACCCAATGACATGGGGCATCCCTCCCAGGGCATAGAACTCACGCTTGACACCTGTCAACTGCTCAGGAGTTGGGAAATGGATGAACTCATCCAGGTGAAGCAACATGGCCTCTAAAAAATCATGCAGCACACGGCTGAACATGGTCTGGGACATGCCACCCACATGAGCTATGGTATATTGAAAGGTACCCGTGGCAAAGAAATGTAGGGCTGCCATCACCTTCATCTTGGGTGTCAGTGCCGTAGGATACCTGTGTAGCGGTTGCAGGTGTGGTGCCAGCCTTGACGTCAACTCCTCAATCAACGGTCGGGGGAAGCGGTAGCACCGTATGCAGTCATTTTCCCTCAGGTCAGCCAAGTCCGGAATTGGTCGGGGGAGAGGTGGAGCCCTGCAGTAATTTGGAAGGGACAACGAAGAGTGAGTTCAGTACAACAACAATGTCAATGTACTGAGCACATGTTCAACAGGCAATACACATATGCTACATACTGAGTCAGGTCTGTGCAATATGCCCTGGACACGTATGGCAGCCAGGTGACAATCCTACCAAGAACCAGCTACACACGTGGATTGTGAACCTCCACATCCCATGCCATTAAACTAGCTGTGGGCCAGTGTAAGTGAACAGGCAGACGTATTACAGGAGTGACAGACATCCACAGATGTACAGAAGAAGGATGTTTATCCTACAAACAGGTTGCGGAACACCAGAGGCACAGATCACATGTCCCTCAAAAAAGGACACACCACACACCTTGCCATGAAGGGGTGCATGTCAGGACTGATCACACATACATTGAGACTACGCACATATGTCCCTGTCTGGCAAGTTCATGTTCGATGCATACATACACACGTTACGTCTTATCCCACATGTGGCCTGGTGTGCGGAATAGTGTGCCATGGCCATCTACACACAGACACATGTTGGTTGCAGCAACTGCAGATGCATTTGACGGTACACCAACAGCAAGCTCATGGGAACACATGACACACACATGACATAGTCACTTCCTGCTACGCTGGTAGTCACATGTCAGGTGTTAAAATCCCTGGACCTGGCAACAGGGGACAGTTGCCGGTGTTGTTGACTGTGCCATGGCAGTGACTCTTTGCTCAACTAGTCTGTACTACATGCACACATGTCACAGGACTGAAGGGGATGTCTGGCACGTAGTGCACCAACACACATGACATGTGTACACAGCTCATCACACATCTATTGGCTTCACACCTCAGGAGTTATGTGCCACATCACAGCCTGACACCCCTGTGCCCGACACATGTGGTACTGCACAGAAAATGACTTGATGTCCAGCCTTGGACAAGTATGACACCTCAATTCCTTTCGGTGTGCCACCTGTTACCACTGTCACGTGTGAAAGGCACCGTACACATGCCCTGGGGGCGTGTGTACGCTCCCTATCACAATGGGAGTGCAGCCTTAGAGGTACGCAACGGTGATACGCACCGTACAGGCGTCTGTACGGTCCCTATCACTATGTGAGTGCTCGCGTATACGTACACCATAGTGTACGCACCGTACACGCGTGTGTATGGTCCGTTTCACTATGGCGTACGCATACGCGAGCACTGCCATAGTGAAACAGACCATACACGCGTGTGTACGGTCCGTTTCACTATGGCGTACGCATACGCGAGCAATGCCATAGTGAAACGGACCGTACACACGTGTGTACGATCCGTTTCACAGCATTTGGGGTGCCCTGGGGCCCTGGTATGCACCGTACCTGTGTGTGAATATCAAAATTACATAGGGGACACATGAGGGACAAGTATAAAGCCCTAAATGCATGCTGGTTGTCATGGAGACCGATTTTCAAGTTTGAATTTTTTGATCAGGTGGCCAGCAAAAGTCAGTTGGAGACAATATACTTTGTTGCAATGTGGTTGTTGACTTGACATCATGCTCAATTTTTAAACCATGCAAAGCCACTCACTGGGGTAGGTTTATAGGGATTGGAGGACACGTAGGATGCAAATGTGACTGACCAATCACTCTGTACTCCTGTAAATGAAACAGGGCAGCAAGGCAGATATAAGGCAGCCAGGTCCCATGAGAGAGCACTTGCCTGCACATCCTTTCATTCCACAACACTGCTGCTGCTCGTGATTCCTCTGGCACCATGTCCAGGTCTGTGGAGAGGGCCCAGCCATTCACCATGGAGGAGAATAGGGCATTGGTGGATGTGATCCTCCCACAGTACACCATGCTGTATGGTCGACCAGGGGAGCAGGTGAGTACTGAGTCCACTAGCTTAGACTGTGCCCCTTTTTTGTGACTGTCACTTCTGGCATTGTGTCCAGGTGTGGCAGACATGCAATGTTCTTTAGAGTGGGTCCCGGGGGGGGAATGCCTCATGTCTCCCATGCAGATCATGCTGTAGTTCCTGTGTGCACTCCTCACTTGCATAGTGTTTACTGTGACAATCACTGCATGGTGCATGCCACATTCAGCCTGGCGATTCCTTCTAGGAATGTCGTTCCGACAGTCTTGATGTGATTCAGTGGTCCCCCCAGTGTGACAGGTGACTGTACCCACAGATGTGTGTGACTGTAGTGTACCTGTGGTGAGAGTGTCCAAAAGATGTGGTCTGCCCCTGGACATTGGTGTGTGTGTGTAAGTCCCCTGTCATGTGGGTCAGTGCATATGTGGAGTGTTGCACTCCAGCTGCATGAGGGATGGATATACCCTGCCCATCTGATGTGAGCAGGGAGCAGTGCTGTGTGTCTGCCATGCTGTGCCAGCCCCACACCTGTGACACCCCCCAGTGTAGTGGCACATGTACAGAGTGAGGTTTGTAGCCGCAGTTGCCAATGGCAGGTGATTGTTCTGTGCCTGTGTGTGTCAGTGTACTCTGCTGAGGTGGCGTCAGTGGCCTGGGGCATGTGACTGCTTAGAGGTGCAGTACATAATCGTGGTGTAGCTTGTGATGCACAGTGTGAGCCTGGATCATTGATGGTGTCGCACCCCTCATGCCACCTGTGTACTTTCAATGCCACCTAGTGCATTTGCCCTTCCCCAGAGGATAATGTCCCTATGCCAAAGGTGCAATGAGTTGGCTGCATACTATGCCCGGTTTAAACAAGCCTCATTTGCAATATGTGTGTCTCTGTGACATTGATCAGGTGGATTACAGTATTGTCACTTTTGCATCCTCACAGGTAGGCGTCTATGCCAAGGGGGAGATCTGGAGGGAAGCCGTCAGTGCCGTGAGGAGGACGGATGGTTGGAAGCGGCACCTAGCCCAGGTGAGGAAACACTGGCAGGATATCCGGTGTTGGACGCGGAGGATCGCACGGCTCCTGCTGGGGGACTCACCTGAGAGCCATAAGAACCGTGGGCGCCGGCGTCTGACCCACATCCAGAAGCGTGTGCTGGCGGTGGTCTTCCCTGATTTGGATAGGCGCTTACTGGAGAAGCAGCAGCAGGAAGGGGGTAGGTACATGTATGTTTGTTGTGTGTCACCAGCATTTGTAAGTGCACAGTTGCATGGATTCACTGCCAGGGTTTAAATGTGCAGTGCAGATCCTGTTCCCCAAAGTAAAGCGGTGCTGTTCTTCCTCCCTTCCCCTCCTTGCCATGTGTTCCCTGGTCTGTGTGTAGTCACTCTTGCACAAGGTTATCTAGGCTGCCAGTTAATCCAAGTGCCTAATGCTTGCAGCATCATGTGTGGCGGTGGTGTGTAACATGTTTTGGGACCTTGCCTGTGCCCTGTCTAGTTCAGTCATTGTGGGGTCCATGTTAGTTGGCACTGATGCTGAGTCCTGACATAGGAGTGTGTCTTAACAGTGTACTGCCTTACAGCATGCATGACCAATGTTGTGCCCTCAGACATGATGTGCATGAGTGTGAGATATGCATAGTGCAGGGACGGTCGCTTCTGTTGCAGTCATATCCATACAGGACCATGTAGGAGTGTGGCCACTACCGTCCCCTGGGGCACCTTTTCCTAGGTATCATGTGTGTCATCAAACAATGTGGACATTCTCTGTGTCTTCAGCATAGGTTGGGCTCTGTGGCATTGTACCCTGGCCTCATTTGTATTTACGTTAACTGTGCTACATGTGTCCACTGTACAGGGTGACCCAATTTGGCTTGTGCATACTCACGTGGGCCAGTGCCTGTGTGTCATGGTACAACTATCTGATGATGGTTGTTTGTAAATGATATATGTGTACAGGCACACCAGGGGTATTTTGTGTACAATCAGGATTTTTTGCAGGCCATATGTTTTTATCCCAGAGGAAGAGGTGTAAGTACCTCCTGTGTCTCAATCACATTGTCTCAGGTAGGGGGTGGCTGGTGTGTGCAAGGCCTACATGTCAAAACCTGAAGTGTCCTTGCTAGGTCTGGCCAGTGTGTGATGTTTGTCTGCACATACACTCAAGGTGCAGTGACCCAGTCATGTTGGGCATGGTTTTAAGTATTACCTTTGCAGCATGTGGCAGACATTGATAGACATGGGTCCTGCTCATCCCTTTTTTGGTACCACTGTGTGGTGCAGATGCTGTGCTCGATTGTCCCCAGAGCCTGGCTCCTCTGTCCAATTTGACAACAAGTTATTTGCTATTGTGTCATGCTCTCCATATTTTCTCTGTAGCATGGTGGGTCAACCAACTGTGTGTTGCAGGGCCTACATATGTACCTTGTATTGTAGATGTTACTCATGTTGCTTTCCAGGCTATGCACTGTGACCTATGTAGATTAGACTCATGTGACATATGTATACAGGTGTCTGATTTTTCCTGTCTCTTCACCTTGCCCACAGCATCGTCGGGGGACACCGAGGGAGACACTGGCACGGACCATGAGGAGGGGGCGAGCACCAGTGCCAGCAGTGCTATCTTGTCTGGCACATCGAGTGGCACGGAGGCCGAGGGGAGTGAGGCGGAGGACCTGTCCAGTCCCACGACTAACTATGAAGCTGACGGGTCCGAGGCTGAGCTCTCCGAGGGGGCAGAGGCTGCTCCCACAGCAGAAAGCAGCACTCCATCTGTACCCGCCCCCTCCATTCCCATCACCGGCCTCCCACTTGCTCGTGTCTCTTCCCGCCGTGCTAGGTCACCTCGTGTCTCCTTCTTGCCAGGCACCACACCCCCTGCCCCTGTCTCCACTGCTGCCGCCAATGCCTTGTCTGTGGACATCCTGCGGCAGTTGCAGGTTGGTCAGGCTGCAATGCTTAATGTCCTCCATGGCCACACACGAGTGCTCACCCAGATGGAGGCATACATGGAGGGCATTTCAGCCACGCAGTCTGACCAACGCCAGTTGCTGAGGTCCATAGATTCGTCACTGACTGCAGCAGTGGATCTCCTGCAGCGCTGCGTCCCCCCCCCTTTCCCTGCCCCATCCACACTTCCCCCTCCCATGCCTGTCCCAAGCACACCCAGACGTCCCCATGCACGCACCCCACCAGACACAGACACCACACCACCAGTGAAGGCAAAGCGCACACCTCCTGCCACGCACACACAGGGTGAAGTAGGCACACCCACTGGGTCGGGGGGCAAACGGAAGACACACAGCCACAGTGGGAGTCCGCAGTCCTCACAACCCACTTCCTCCAAGACTACTCCCCTCAGCTCTCCTGCCCCACAGTCAGACAAGGAGTCCTTCATGGCCAGTCTGTCCCTCAGCCCCAGTGTGACACCACCCCGCAAGCGGTTGAGGGAGTCCGAGGGCAGGGTAATTGAGTCCACCCCCCTGTCCACACCCTCCCCGAGTAGCGCTGCGACCCATCCCTCCGACCCCCCCCCTCCTTGGGGCCTGTGGTTCCTTCCGGTGCAGGGGAGACGCTGGGGGACCTTGCAACTCTGTGCAGCACCATTCTCACCACCACCTTTGGCGCTGCCCCACCCCCTGTGGTAGAGTCCTCCGTCCCTGCACCCACAACGCCTACCCTTGCCCCTCCTGCCCCTGCGGTGCCTGGTCCTTCCCCCCCACATGATGCCCCCCCCCCATGGAAGACAAGGGAGTCTGAACTGTGCAGGCAAGCTAGGGGACCCCCACCTGGCGTGGAACTATGGACTGCCCTTTGGGGCTTGTACATATTAAACTTTAATTGACCAATTTTGTTTCATGCTGAATAAAGCAATGTTTTTTTTCCCTTTGAACACTACTGCTTTTCTGGTATTGCTGTTGGTGGTGCTGCTCCATGATTTGGGGTGGTGATAATGTGTTAGGTGTTTGGGAATTGTAGTAGTGTGCTGGTCATGGGGTGGACCCTGGTATCTGTGTGCCATCACAAGGTATTTGCATAATATCTTTGTTCATGTACGCTCTTACTGCATGGTGACATTGTCCCAAGGTGTGTTCCTTCCTCTGTGGACCCTGACATGTTCCCTGCAGGGGGTTTCCCAATTGTTGTGCTGAGCTGTGTCTACATTTCCTGGGTGTGTGACGGACTCCTTCGACTTTTGACATGCAGGCTGGGCAATGTCTCCACCTGCATCATTAGAGGCATCCTTGGGGGTCACTGTACTTGTGTCTGGAGTATATTGACATGACTTCATGTGTACATGTTCCCTTTTCTGCACTATGCATGTGTGTACTCCCAGCCTCGCACCCATGTGTTACGTGTTCAGCAGGGTCTTTGAGCACCTGACTGACAATTGTGGGCATTGTATCTGTGGGTACTCCACCCTTTTCTTTCCATGGACACTGAAGGGAGGACTCTGCACCCACCCCTCCTATGTCTGAGCACTGCTGGGAGGACTCTGCACCCACCCCTCCTATGTCTGGGCACTGGTGGGAGGACTCTGCACCCACCCCTCCTATGTCTGGGCACTGCTGGGAGTGATAGGCACCCACCCCTCCTATGTCTGGGCACTGCTGGGAGGACTCTGCACCCACCCCTCCTATGTCTGGGCACTGCTCGGGGGACACTGCACCCACCCCTCCTATGTCTGGGCACTGCTGGGAGTGATAGGCACCCACCCCTCTTATGTCTGGCCACTGCTGGGAGGATTCTGCACCCACCCCTCCTATGTCTGGGCACTGCTGGGAGTAATAGGCACCCACCCCTCCTATGTCTGGGCACTGCTGGGAGGACTCTGCACCCACCCCTCCTATGTCTGGGCACTGCTGGGAGGACTCTGCACCTACCCCTGCAATGTCTGGGCACTGCTGGGAGTGATAGGCACCCACCCCTCCTATGTCTGGGCACTGCTGGGAGGACTTTGCACCCACCCCTCCTATGTCTGGGCACTGCTAGGGGGACTCTGCACCCACCCCTCCTATGTCTGGGCACTGGTGGGAGGACTCTGCACCCACCCCTCCTATGTCTGTGCACTGCTGAGAGGACTCTGCACCCACCCCTCCTATGTATGGGCACTGCTGGGAGTGATAGGCACCCACCCCTCCTATGTGTTGGCACTGCTGGGAGGACTCTGCACCCACCCCTCCTATGTCTGGGCACTGCTGGGAGGACTCTGCACCCACCCCTCCTATGTCTGGGCACTGCTGGGAGGACTCTGCACCCACCCCTCCTATGTCTGGGCACTGCTGGGAGTGATAGGCACCCACCCCTCCTATGTCTGGGCATGTACGCTCCGAACATACAAGGGTGTGGGTACACTCAATCCATACACTGGTGGGGTGGGGGTACGCTCCATACATACACTGGTGGGGTGTGGGTATGCTCCATACATACACGGGTGGGGGTACGGTCCATACATACACGGGTGGTGGTACGCTCCGAACATACACTGGTGGGGTGTGAGTACGCTCCGTACATACACGGGTGGGGGTACGGTCCATACATACACGGGTGGTGGTACGCTCCGAACATACACTGGTGGGGTGTGGGTACGCTCCATACATACACAGGTGGGGGTACTGTCCATACATACACGGGTGGTGGTATGCTCTGAACATACACTGGTGGGGTGTGGGTATGCTACATTCATACACGGGTGGGGGTATGCTTCATACATACCCCTACCCACGCTGTGCAGGACTGGGTACGGGCCGTACCCATGCCTTTGCAACGTGGGTACGGTGCAGACCCCCAATGTTGGGGTGCCGTTGGGGTCCGCACCGTACCCAGGCATTCCGAGCGTGGGTACAGGTCGTACCACGCGTACCCCTACGTCACCCCAACAATGGCGGTACGGCCCGTACCCACATTGTAAAGGCCTGGGTACAGGCCGCACCAGCATTGTTGGGGTGATGTAGGGGTACGCGTGGTGCGACCCGTACTCACGCTCTGAAGGCCTGGGTACGGTGCAGACCACAATGTTGGGGTGCCATGGGGGTACGTACCGTACCCAGGCCTGCAGAGCGTGGGTACGGGTCGCACCACGCGTACCCCTACATCACCCCAACAATGCTGGTGCGGCTCGTACCCAGGCCTTTAGAAAGTGGGTACGGGCTTGTTGGGGTGACGTAGGGGTGGGCGTGGTACGACCCGTACCCGCGCTCTTAAGGCGTGGGTACGGTACGTACCATAATTGTTGTGTTGCCGGTTCGTGTCATCACCCACTTCCGTTGTGGCGGATGCTGGCGTTGCTGGACACGGCCCCGCCCCCTCGAAGTGACCAGGCCCTGGAGGTCAGGTATGTGCAGGGCATGTTAGAATTGTGACTTGGGTGGGGGTTATGTTTTGTGCCCCTGCCCCCCCCTTTGCCCCTGGATGTGGTTCTGACCTTCTGCGGCGTCTGCGTCGGTACCTGTAGAGCAGGTGGACTGCTATGAGGGCCGGGATGACACGTAGGTTCGGGTCCATGGCTGTCCATCGCGTACAGGTGCTCCTTGTGCGCGTCGTCCTGATTTCCCGGCAGTTTTTGGCAGTCGGAAAATATAATCCGTGCGGGTTGATGTCGGTACGGATCGTACTTCGTGGTTCGTGAAACGCAGGCTGAATGCGTCCAGACGTCACGTTGGCGCTTTCCCGGATCACATTTGTATGAATATTTTCGGCGGTCGGTGTTTTGTACGATTCGTACGGAAATAGTGTTTCCGTACGGATCGTACTTGCATATTTGTAATGTTTTGTAACCGGGTACGAGTCGGACGGAGAAAATGCTCCGACCGACGGTTCGCACCCGGTTTTTCCAGGATCGGAATCTACACCTTAGCCTGTAGTTTTTCTGAAAGAACAATTGTTATTCCTTGGTGCTCAATTTTGTCAATAGTTTCAATGTGAACTATTTCTTGATTTTCCATAAAACACTCTATTAAATGTATAACACTCTTTCACTGTAGGCATTAAGCAAACTATAGACTTTTTTTCTTTCATTTTCTTGTACATTACTTCTGCTAGTGTATTTTCATTTGTAAACAAGTTCTTTAGACAACTTTGAAAAGCTTGTTTACCATTTATGCTTAGAACACCAATTCTTACATCTTGTAGAATATTTGCATAATCTTCATCGCTTGCTTGTCGCATATTCTGAGTGAGTTCTTTATATTCAAAATGTAACCACAGATTCACATTTCCAATACTTCCCAAAGATTTCTTAGTGTCTTTATGTGGAAGAGTTTTAAACACTGGTTCTCCTTTTACAGGGGTTAGTTGTAGCAGATCTCCAAATACAATTAAATGTTTTCCCCAAAAGAGAACGTCGTAATCTGTTTCTAATACCTGTTGGATTCTTAAGTGTACAAAAGCAAGCATTACGTTTGAGACCATGCTCACTTCATCAATAATTAAAAGTTTCATTTTCTTCAGCACTCTTGACACTTCAAAAGAAGCTTCTCCAGACAACTTCTGATATTCTAATTTATTATCAGTCAAGAAGGCTTTATTTTGATATAAAAATATCTTAAAAGCATACATACACAAGAACACAAGATACACATTAAAATATTAAAAGACATCAGTGCGTTAAAAGATAGCCAAACATTTCAGAACAGCTGCTGGTGTCAATAATTTAAGTAAAAGCCAGTGTATTTTACTAAAAATGAAATTAAACAAGATAGGAAAGCCTAGTTGATCTGATGCGCCAAGCCCAACCTAGGAACTTGGCTAACCCACAGGCAAAAAGGGGCCGTGGATCATTTTTTAATATTCGCATGGTCTCTGTGTGGAGCCTGGTTCCAAATGCTCTGCCAAGAGGCTTGAGCCATCTATTCCGGGGGGCTGCATAAGCCGGGCATTCGAACAATAGGTGGGGTACAGACTCAAGCCTATTTTCACAGAAGGGGCAGGAGGAAGTTGTCTGCGTTGGAACCTTCCACCTAGATGTCAGATCACCAACGGGGAGCAACCCTACTCTGAATTGAAAGTACAAAGCCCTATCTTTGCGGTTTGAAATAATGTCCAGATAGGGTTCACAGAAATACACTTCCTTAATCAGGAGAAAATCCATGGATGACCTACACAATTTGGCATCGCTACTTTTAGTGCCGGCTACCCAGGCCCAATAGATCTTTTTCAGCTCTAACTTAGAAGGTGCAGTTCTATTGGTCCAATTTTCGCCGAGGCCAAGGTTAAAGAGAAGACGCTTGACTTCCCTCAACCAAGGAATCTTGGCCCAGGCTAATGAACCCAGCACATCGGTTAGGCCGTCTGCGTAGCTTGACAGTTCTGGTGTTCTCCATATTCTTGCCCATAAGAGGAGAGGGCGAAGCTTTGCTTGATCACTCAGTGGGCGAATACCCGTATCTAGAAACAAGGGGAGGGTTGGGGTGCTATAAGGAAGCCCCGTTAGATCTTTGAGGAATTTATTTTCTGAGCGGGAGAGAAGATCTACCGTTTGAACCCCCCAAAGTTCGGCCCCGTATAGAGCAGCGCTAACAGCCCTTGCCCTGTAAATGTCCAGAACAGCAGCGATGGGTTTTATGGATGAAGCGCGGTGTTCCTTGAGCAAGGCACCCACCACCCTCTTGTGGGTCAACAACATCTTTTGAAGGTGGCAATTCCAGCTCATAGAGTCACAGAGTCGAACACCCAGGTAATCGAACTCTGAGACTCTCTCCAGAGCGACAGAATCTAAGGTCGGTGGTTTAGCCAGTTTTTTAGGGGGATTGAGGACCAAATACTTGGTCATTGCAGTGTTGATAACTAGCCCTCTCGCATCACAAAAAGACTTAAAGTTAGTTAATAGACTCTGCAAACCTGCCGGGGATTTTGAGATCAGGAGGGTGTCGTCTGCAAATAGAAGGGTAGGTATTCTTCTGCCAGCCAGGGATGGTGCATCTGCTGGGTGTTGAAGCAGGTGCTCCACCACTCCATTAACATATAAGGAGAACAAGGTAGGAGCAAGAACACATCCCTGGCGTACCCCTCTATTTACAGGGATGCATGCTGTTTTTTGCCCCTGACTACCCCACCTGATCTGTGCAAAGTTGTCCGCATGAAGATTTATTAACAGGTTTAGCAGATAGGGTGGGATACCCAATCCGTCGAGCACTCTCCAGAGTTGGCTGCGGGGAACTAGGTCGAAGGCAGTCCGCAAGTCTATAAAGGCAAGGTATAGACTGCCCTTGGCCAAAAGAACAACCTTCCAGTAAAGCATCATTAGTCGAAAGGATTGCTCTATTGTCCCCGTGCCTGATCTAAACCCTGCCTGAAAGTCAGAGAGAATGCCCTTATCCTCCACCCACTGCAATATCCTGGTTAGAACTACCTTTCCAGCCACCTTTTGTGAGGTATCTAGGAGACTTATTGGACGGTAATTAGCTGGGTCGTTCCGACAGCCTTTCTTAAAAATAGGGACGACCTCAGCACCCTTCCATGAAGTCGGAAAAGTTGCCCCTTCGAAATTACAATTTAATAGGGCAGAGATGAGTTTTCCCCAATGTTCTGGATTGGCACGTAACAGGTCTCCGGGAATGCCGTCCAGACCTGCTGCTTTGTTGGGGACCAGATTATTTATTGCCCCCTCCACTTCCTTGGGTGTAAACAGAAGCTCATCCTTAAATTGGGCAGAGTCGTAAGGGTGTCGTACACTCAAGCTAACCCCCACTTCCTGAGCCATTGAATAAAGTTTAGTGAAGTGGTCAACCCACGCACTCTCTGGTACATTACAAGTAATCATTGTGTCCGCAGGTTTCTCCCTGGATCTCAAAATGTCCCAAAAACCCTTTGCATCCTTCCTTGTGCTTGCGGCTTTAAGGTCGCACCAAAACTGGTCTTCCCAATTTGCCTTTGCTTTTAATAGTGCCCTCCTGTAGTTGCCCCTGGCTGCACATACTAGGGTTCTATTCTTAGCTTTTACTGCTTTTAATAGTTCCCTTTTAGCCGCTCGACATGAATCCGAAAACCACCCGGGTGGGCCCTTCCTTGAATCTCTCTTAGCCCCCTTGTCCGCATTCTTGGCTAAAAATAGCTCGCCTATAGCCTTTGTGGTTTGTAGAAAAACTGCGGATACCTCTGGTGCACTGATGGAGAGGGAGTCTAGGCGAGATGAGATACTAGCCATTATAGATTGTGCCTCCCGCATCTTGGCCTCATTGCCAACATAATGTAATCAATCCTGGAGGAATGACCTATTCTGTTGAATGTATGTGCCCCCTTTTGGTCAGACTTAGATCTGCCATTGGTAGCTCTCAGTCCGTATTCCAGACAGAGCGCATTGAGGTCTATAGCATTTTGAGACCATCTTTTAATTGGAACAATTGACAGGGGCGGAATGCCTCTTCTTGCATCGTCATCTCTATGACCCAGCACATCCTCCGCTGCAAGTGGTTCAAAAGTGCAGTTAAAATCCCCCGCTAATAGGACAAAGGAGTTTGAGCCGCAGTTTTTAAGTTCCTCATCAATGCCGGTTGGAGAGAGAATAGATCCTCCACCCCTAGAGCCTCTAACATAAATATTAAGTATTTCAAGTACCCGCCCTCCACATGGGCCTCGAAGTGAGAGTCTCTGTAAATCCGGGGAAGTAGTGGCAATGCATTTAATAGAACACCGCAGGGAAATGCTTACCCAAATTAAAAGCCCACCAGAAGGGCGCCCCTTGCCTTCCTTGGGTCGAACAGCTGGAACAAAATAGGTAGTGAAGCCCAGCTTATGCTGTGGTTCCAGGCACCAAGTTTCCTGGAACAGGCAAATCCCAAAGGTTTCAATAAATGCATTCCAATCAGGGATGGCTAAGTTTCTCGCTAAACCGGCAATATTCCAGCTATCTACCTTCAAGGGCGCAATTGGGTCCTTTCCCTGACTTAGGGCTAATACACTTGAAGTGAAAGTAGAGTTAGTAGTAATGTTTACATCACCAACAAATGGAGCCACGTCATAAATAGTCAAGAGGCTCTTAGTGGGCGAATCCCTACTGGAATCATGTGTAGCCTGCGAGTGTCCGCAAGGGATCGGTGGAGACGGGAGAATACAAGTGGGAGGATTCCCCAATTGATCTCCTATGGGAGAGTTACCGGTGACCAATTCGCCAGGTGCTTCAATTTGGCTCTCCTGTCTAGGGCAAGTTGCGTGTCAATGGCCTTGCCAAGGACAGCCCTGTGGCTGGCTGAGGTTTATGTTGAATAAGCTGAATTTAGAAGTGTTACCACGGGAAAGATAGCTGTCCCAGCTCTCCCTCGTGTGGAGTCCACTTTGTCTCACGAGCGAATTAGGAGGGTTAAAATAGCTAAGATCACGGGTATCAATTTATTATCATGCTCAACTGGTAACATCAATAATCTATGCAAAGTAACTCCTTTAACATTGTGTGCAGCTAATCCAGTTGGAGCTGTTACCACACAACATAAATGTGAACCAATAGTTTTTTGAAGATAATTGGTCAAAACTTTAATTAAAAAACTTTTACCTGTCCCAGCTTGACCACTGATGTACATCAGAAGAGGTTTAAAAGATGAACACACACATTCATTTTTTTCATGCAACAAACGATGTTCTATCTGTTCTCTCACTTGCACATATATTTCTTTCTGTTCAACATTTAGGGGCCGATTCCGATACCGGCCGCAAAACGAACCGACTGACACGGACCCGAACCCAATACCGACTGACATGGACCAGCGCCGTATGACCTGTGCAGTATGATGCAACGCAAGTGAATTAAAACCGACACGTAAGGAATAGAAGCCGTACGATCGAGCCGGAGGGAAAATAGTGATCCGGCCGGAAAACCGACACGATTTTCACTGACCGACACAAACCCGGAATCAACCCGACCGACCCGTACCCGCGATGTACGATTAGCACAGTACGATGCAATGCATGTAAAACCAGACCGACTCTCACAGAGACCAAGCCGCACGACCGACACGCACAGACAACCTGGCACACAAGCAATAGAGACCGCCGCGAACGATGCCTACCAAACACAGAAGACTGGCAGCATGAACGAGGCGGAGAAGCCCGCACGAGACAACAGCAGCGTCCGTTTCCGTCACATGAACGTCTCCTACATGCCTACAAAACACAAAGGAAAAAACATAGAAAAAGGACCAAACAAGCAATGACTAAGCCAATAAATACCCAACACAAATTAATTGGACAAAGACACACCCACAATTACAACTATGTAAAGGACTACAATCACTACCATCATCCCTTGCAAACAGGAGACACAGCCAGCAGCAAACACCAGTACACAGCAACCACAGACACACTCACAACTCACCCATCATACAACTCACACACCATCAGCACCTCATACAAAAGCACACACACAAACAAACAACAAAACCAACACCAAACTAATATCACTTGCACCCTCACACACACATCCTCACCACCACCACCCATCACCATGCCTCCAAAGAAGAATCCAAAGTTTACAGATAGTGAGTTAGAAGTGCTGGTAGACGAGATCATCAGAGTAGAGCCACATTTGTTAGGTACATTGGTTCAAAGGACCCCCGGTCTCACAGAAAATCAAGATGTGGGTGAGGATTGTGGACAAGGTGAACGCACAAGCACCAATGTTGCGCACAAAGGACGATATCCAGAACAGGTGGTATGACGTGCGCAGGAGCGTCAAGAAACTCATCGAGAAAGATCACACCTTGAGTCAGCACACCGGTGGTGGCCCTCCTGCCAAACCAGTCTACTTCAGGACCTGGGAGGAGAAGGTGCGGGACATCCTACCACCAGAGAGCGTCAATGGCCTAACAGACATCCCAGAAACTGGTGAGTACATAAACAACAAACTCAAGATTGTGTGGTAAGGGGACAGTGAAACCATGCACCCCAAGCAAACCTACACTAACCAATAGATAATCAACCCATGATGTGTATGCCAGTCACACAAACACAATACCTGCCATCTCATAGTGACTGGGGACTGTGTCATGACATGCACCAACCTACAATCAAATAGAACAAGCCACTGGCACTAAGCCAAATACATCCAGCAAGACAGTTTGCCACCACAAACACACCATCTCACAGTGCAGCTGACTGTCAGGAAGGAATGGTAGGGATGCAGGTGAAGTGAGTGTAGGCAAAAGCATGATGGAGCCTGTAGTCACAGATAATGCTCCCCCTCCTGATTGGCCCATCAAGACCTCTCTGAAACATGCCCACATCACAGGGAGTGGAAAATGACTGACAAGATGGCAGACACTGGGTGGAAATATGGATTTTTATGATCAGTTATGTCCCCTATCTTGGACCCCAACGGTTTCATGTATAAATCACAAGTACATGTATGTTTCCTCCAGTTCCAGTTATGAAGACGCAAACACATGTGCGTCCACCGTCAACATGTCCTCTTTCAGATCCGCCATGAATGGGCCGGATATTCTATTCCTAAGTATGAAAGGCCACCGGCTTTATATGGTTCATTTATCCCATTTTACAGTCCAGGCGAGTAGGCCCTGATTCTGCCATTAAGCCTTTTCCTGCCTTCTGCCTCTGAAAGCTCCAGTCTGAGCTCGCATCTGTATCCATGAACTTTGTCCTACTCCCTGCGCGGCTAACGGTGCCTGACTCGACCTGTCTGCCTGCCAAAAACTGTATTTCACCTTCGAGATTATCTGCTCCGCTCCCCATCCAATGCATTCCTGTCTAGTAGTTTAAGTAAACATTCTTCCAGCTACCGAGCAAAAGGCCCGGCTTCTCTGTCTTTATGCAAGTAATTCATAGCCCTGTTACTATGGAAGATTTCTGCCCTCGCATCTAGTGTAGACACTTAGACGCTTGTACACGCACTAACAGTCAGTAGTCAGTATAGAATAAGATTCTATCCTAAGAGACCTCTCTTTTTGGATAACACAGTTCTTAAAACATAGGATGTAAGATATGATTTAAGATTAGGTTGACATAACCCCAGACTTCTGTCTCCACATGTAGAGCTAAATGTCAAGTCCCCTTCACCCACTAGTTGCACGTCAATCACACGTCATGCTGCTGCGCGCGCATTTCTGCCAAGTATTTCTGCTGACATTGCGAAATTCTTTCATGGTGCCACCTACTTGTGACATCATACCTAATGACGTTCTTTAGTTACGCCTAGTTACACCCACTTTAGTTACGCATGTATGTTTTATCTTTGTTATCAATTGTTACGCCTCCTGCATCTGTTTCACTGTAATGCCTATTGTATAAAAATGATTACCTGTCAATAAAGTGGGTCCTTCACTTCCTGAACCTTCGTGGTGATGGAATATGGAGTCCATCAATTCGAATTGATTTTGGAATAAAGCCCGTTCCGAACCTCTAATACCACGGATTCTGCCTCTTATTTTACTGAGTTATTATTATAGATTTTCCGCATCAAATTAAGTACCGGTAATTAAATTATTTACCACATGTGGTAAATAAAATATTACGCTCTCAGAATTTTTATTATATAAATAAGATCATGCATAAAGCAAGAGGCTGAGTCTGTGGTATCAGGTTCAAAAAGGGCTTTATTCCAATAACTCGAGTCAAAGGGAGAATATTACCATCACCAAAAAAAGGATCTGGAAGGGGACTCAAAAGTATTCTCAATATTCTCAAAACATTATTCACAGAGTACAGTATATATACATTTCTCAATTGTACGTAAGCAAAAGAGCAAGAGAGAATGAGATAAGAGCATGTGGGCGTGTAAGTAGGCGTGAAGGTGGGCGTCCATGTGGGCGTCCACTTGATGATAATGGGTAATTTGTCATGTGTGGGTGGATACCTGGAGGGGGTTGCGTGATCTGCTGGAATTGTACTGGAATTGTACTGGAACTTTGCCTTACTTGTGCTCAACTCGAGCATGACGTGTAACTGACGTAGGGAGGGTTGCTATGCAACCGGACAAGTCTGGAAGTGAGGCCTTCAGTTAGTGAGGCCTTCAGTGTCAAGACGACCAGCACATCTTGTATTATCTGATATCCGATGTCTGGAGCAGGGACTGATTTGTGACATAGGTTGCTCATCACCAAGAGCCGATGTGGCATCTATTTCTTCATTTACTTCATTTACTGCAGAAGCCTTACATGGGGGCTATGGGCTTTTTACTGACGTGAGCTTTGCAATCTCACAAAGAGAGACAGTAGGGCTGGGCTCCCTCCTTGCAGATGGGTCGCGTTCATTCCTCCTTCACCAGGCAAGAATGTGGTTTCAGTAAGAGTAAGCAGATAACCGTGCTCAATACTGTCTCGACACCTCGGTCGGGGCCCCTTTGGCTGAGGCCCAAGTGTGCAAGGCCAAGGATACGTAGCTGTAGCTTTCAGAGCGTTCTGAGGCATGAAACCTCTTTTTGGCTCTGGCAGAGCCATAAACATGAGCTTCATGAAAATGCAGGAAAACATGATGAAAAACGTGTAGGCCTCAATACAGATTTGTCGTTTCTCTCATGGGAGACTGGATGATGGCAGGCCACGTTATAGCATAAGCATCATGATAGAAAGGCCATGGAGGGGAAATACATAGGTTACATGTATGTGCACATAAGCGTTCGGGGGGGCACATGGGGACACATAGGCCTCATAGATTTTTATTTTCCTCATTCCCTCCTTGTACCTTAGTGAACCCCCTATGTAACGTCTATTTTCATGAGACAGTCGATCTGTTCTTGCAGCATTATTTTTCCATTTTCAATGCTTTGTAAATAGGGATGTGGAACACATGCAGTAGCACACAGGCCACAAATGGCCGGGCCACACTGCAGACATAGGCAACAACTGAATATCATTAATAGTATCAACCCACAGACGGTCAACACTTTCCATCCCCAAGCAGATATTAATCCCCAGAGCCAACCGGACCATGTCCACGTGCCTGGGTCTTGATGTATGTTTTGGGCAATCTTGTGGAGCCTTGTTATTGCTTTGTATTCTTTGGCATCACCGTTGATGGATGTCATTAAGGCAAACCATGCTCCGCAAGAACCATTATGGGAGAACGGAAAAGGAAAAAGAGGCAACACTCCCTTTACCTTCTGATACGGGGGAAATCGGCCACAGACCCAGCAGTCTGTAGCATTGCTAGTCTGATGTGAATGGTGCAGCATCTGAATAAAGGTATTGTTGCGTAAGGCAAGTCGATATGATAGCTCATAGGATGGCAGATCACTAAATGTGTGCTTGATGGTATCATTAGTGGAGGAGTATAAGAGTGAGGCAATAGGAGGAAAAATAGCATGTAGTATTAAGCTGATACATATTATCGTGATGCACATCTTGCTCTTTTTATCAATGTTATTGTCCAAGATCTTATGCAAGCCAGAATACATGTTCAACCGCTTCACCACCTAGTGGACTTAATTGATCAAACGGGTTCTGACTTTTTAGATCAAAGTTTAGCTTTGTGGAAACTGCTGGGGAGTCTCCTCTAGAAAATGGTGTTCAAAGTCCAAAGTCCAAGTTCAAAGTCTTTTTCCTTTGTAAAAGAGTGGTGAAGGTGCAACCATCCTTTCCGCCCTTTGACTTTAACGGCCGTCCCCGTGGTCCAGAGCACTGACTTTGGCGCCTTCCATCCAGGAGCGATGGAGTATTCTTTGACCTGGGTGTTGTCAGGGAAGGCGGCAGCAACCTGCGAACAACAAGAGAGTAGTGCAGACATCAAGGAAGCCAGGTAATCTGTCAGCATCAGTAATCTTTTAGGCATTGGAGTGCCCCACATATTTGGTGGTCTACCAAAGACCACTTCATAGGGAGATAAGCCTGTTCTAGAATGAGCTACCATTCGCATGTAAAAGAGAACCATATATTCTGTAAGCTGTCTAGCATTGCTTTCTCTCCTAAGTGTGCAGGACTATGTGCGGTATTTATGATTATTTGTACCATTGAATCAGGAAGAAACCATGTGGATTTGCCCTTTGTCATCCAACCCTGATCAGTCAGTACCCCTCCTTGTTCCGATCATTTCTTTAATTCGTCTACAGTAGCATGTGTCTGTATGTCTTGTACATCCTTGGAAGGATCCCTAACTGTCATGGCTTTGGACAGTGATAGTATCTGTGATTTTGTCATGTCTAGTGGGGTCTGAGCTGTCTGTTTAGCTGTTCGGTCTGCCAGATCATTGCCTTGGGAAATGGTATCTGTGGCTCTAGTATGTGCTTTACATTTTAGGATAGCTATGGCTGTTGGTAAATGTATTGCTTCCAGTAGGGCTTGAATAAGGGGGCCATGCTGTATCTTGGCCCCATGAGAGGTCAAGAAACCTCTTTCTCGCCACAGAATCGGTGTAAATGTTTACTCTCAGGTGCTTAGTTCTTATGCACGCTTGTGTCAGGGCGATGAGCTCTGCTGCTTGTGCTGACAATATGTCTATTCTTTTAGTCTCTATTGTTACAGTATCAGTAGTCACTGCATATGCTGCCACTAATTCTCCCGCCCCTGCCCTCATGCATGAGCCGTCAACATATAGTGTTAGGTCGGGGTCTGGGAGTGCAACGTCTGTCAAGTCTTGTCTTGGTTTAGTCACGGTATGTATTACTTCAACACAGTCGTGTGGTGAAACGCTTTCTGTACTGGAGGGCAAAAGGGTAGCAGGATTCAGTATGTTGCATCGTCTGATCTCTATGTGTGGTTGAAATAACGTTGGCTCATAGCCTGTCAGTCTAGCTACAGTCAGGTGTTGTGTTTGTGTCCGGTTCAAGAGAACCTCTACTGCGCGTGGTACTTGTACTGTCAGAGGGTGGCCCAGCACTATCAAGTCACTTTGTCTTATGGCTAAGGCCGTTGCTGCAACTGATTTTAGGCACGCAGGCAAAGCCTGTGCTACTGGGTCTAATGTACTAGAAAAATAAGCACAGGGCTCGTGTTTTCCTGCATGATCTTGTGTTAGGACAGATAGTGCTGTTCCATCCCGCTCTGTCACAAAAAGCATAAACGATTTGTTGTAATCAGGGTTTGCTAAAACTGGTGCTTGACATAAAGCTCTCTTTAATTCTTCAAATGCCACAGTGTGTTCTTGTGTCCAAGGGAGGACTTTAGTAGAAGCTGTATTAGGGGCTTGGACTAATTCCCCTGAAAGATCACAATAAAACATGAGAAAAAGGGGAAAGCACCATACCTATTTCCTCGGCTTAATTTCTAAGGGGGCTAATTTCTAAGGGGCTTAATTTCTTAAGGGGCTAGCGGGAAGCGAACATCCTCAGGGGCCAGCAGAAAGCCAATATTCTCCTCCTTCCCCCCCTTTTTGACAGGAGGAAATCTGAAACAGATTTCACTGCTGTCAAACACTATCAAACCCTGTGTCTTGTCAACACTATTAATCCCTGTGTGTAGCTACTGGGCGTAAGCAAAATTATAGGAGATACACAGCGTATTTGAAACGGCGAGAAATCCTTCAAATTAATGTACAAACCTCATTGTGTTAGCTCATAAGCTGGCCAAATGACATCTCATATGCAAATGTCCCTATTACATGAACCTACACCAACCTGAAGTCAATATTAATGCTAGGAGGCCCTAATAGGAATGCTAAATTACCTAAATATTCGGAAAACCAAGTTTAAGAACAGTTGTTAATGTTGATAATTAATAATTCATCTGCTAAAGAAATCAGTCATTTTGCAATAATTTCCACCTATACAATAAACAGCCTAATTTAAAAACATGTCAACTTTTGGGGCCACCACTTACAAGAATGAGCTTACTAAAGCAAACTTTAAAAAGGAAATCCTGTCAGATATTTTCTCATTACCCTAAATACCGAGCCTCATTTGTCACTCTGGGGTGGCAGTCCTTATTTAAAACAGGCCTTTCAAGAGGTAAGATGCGAGTGCACAGATCATAATGGTTCCTTAATGTCCAATCTGGAAACATATGACCGAGGCTGCCCCGTCTATAAGAGAAAGGCAGTCATGTGATACATATTTAAGTCTTGCATAACTATTTTCTTCTTTTATTCATCACCAATACCAATTAGACATGCACTGATAACGTGTTGTCCGCTATTTTGACAGCATGATAAAGGTAATATCATGTCTGTGAAATTTAGTAATTGTGAACAAGTTCCAGCCAAGCGCTGCGCAAAGATTTACGTCGTCACGTCCATCTCCGTAACGCCCAGGAGAACTTGTATTAATGCCAAACATACTGGTCAATACAACACAAAAACAAAACATATATAAAATACATATGCCAAGCCATCAGTATACCAAGCACAGAAAGCATAGACAATTACACTAACATATATAAATGAGCAGCGATGCGCAATTACAGTACCTACAGCTCAGAGGCGAACATTCTGGCCTGCTTAATTTGTCAGGCTTATAATCAATAACTGATTTACCTGCCCTTTACACCCCCATCTGAAATCACCGTGTCAAGTCTGACACACAGAATCAGCAAGAATAATCAAAAACGAAGAACACACGAACCTGTTTGTTTTTTCATAAAAATGAGCTATGCATCTTCGTCAACACAATGTACCCTAATGTCCCAGACGAAGACGCACCTCTCATCTCTCCTCACAGACTTTTAACCACTGGATCATTTATCCAATGCAACTGGTGGCAGCTTGTGGCCACAATAAAAAAATGTCCGAATTCGAAAATCGTTTTTATATAGGCATATAGCCCTTAAAATTCCAAGCAAGAGCAACATTTTACTTTCTGGCCAGAAGCAATATAACATTTGCTAAAAAATAAAACAAATCTTCTCCATAGACATTTCCCCGGGGCACTGGTTTAGTACAGAATAGACCAAGGGAATCTTTCTCGACTTACATTTCTCAGCTGCCCTGTCTTATCAGAGAAGCTAAAAATAGCCCCTCAGCGCGGCCTGAGCCTGGGCTGCCAGCCAACTTTTTTGTTGTTCCGGCTGCAGGCATTACACAGATGCGATGTCAGAGAAGCTTTCTAAGCAGTGCCTCTGTTCTGCTCCTCTCACCGGCCCCCACCTACACTGGCTACAAGGTCAGAATCTGTCTCCGATTTCTGTATCACATACTGCTCTACACAGCCCCCACCTTCTCCTCACTCTGAAGCTGTCAAAGACAAAAAGACTACTCAATTCCATAAAAACTGCAATAATTCGCCCAATTGAAAAATTATTTTTATATACAATTTGCTCTCAGGGGGTCATAATCTTACCGTCTTGACCCAGCACATTGGCTCACTGGACCACCAAGAACACAAACCTGGATTCTGGAACAATTTTGCAAATTCGAAATACCCACAATTTTTCTCAAGCTAAACTTTTCACTAATTATTTTTCATTAACACTTTGTACATTAGGGGTGTCATCAAATCACAGGTGTTGCTCCTTCTCTAGCTACACCCCTCTCAATTTCCTATTGACAACGTAGTCAAATGTTGGACCATGTAAACACCGGCTATGCGCTGTTCGTTTGGTGGGAGGCTCAAGAACCTTTGGGCTACTATATCATTATTATATGTATCGTGGTACTTGCGGTGGCACTCTAACTGGTCTTTCTACTGGGGCCACTCTTGCTAGGTCCTCTGAAAGGACGGGATAAATACCAGCAACGTCAGTATTTCTTCCTCTGTCAGCCTGCACTCATTTCACCTGCTCCACTTCCTCCTGTAACATCTCTTCCTTGGCTTTTCCAGACTCCAGTCTACTTCTCTCTGCTTCGTGAAACACTTACTCTGTCCTCCTATGTGACTCCTTGCGCCAAAACTCAATGGCATCTTTCTGTTACTGTCTGGCTTTCTTTTTCCATAATTCTTCTTCTACTCTCATGATGCAATCTGCATCCCATGTCCCAACTGCGGGCCACCTCTGACTTTCGGCTAGATCCTTGGTGTAGTCCACCCATAAATCAAGAAATAATACGGCATCTAGGCCATGCTTATGGTACATAAAGTACCCTGGGGTGTCCCTAGGTGGAATGGGAACAGCTTCCTCGAGTACCCCTTTTCTAGTTTTGATCTGTCTTAATTTTGAAAAGAACGGCATCTTTAAACTTTGCTACTTGATTTTGAACACAATAAATTACAATAAACACAATAATGAACACTCATTCATACCACAATTTTTAAAACATATTAAAACATTTAACATTTAACATTTAACGAACGATGATAACTAATAGGAAACTAGTTACTGACATAATACTAACACTAGAGAATACTGAATTATATGCAAGACATACTAGATATACTGCTAAACAGTACAGATACACTGCTGAAACAGTGCAGACCGGATTTGTGTACCCAAACCCGTCTTGACCGGCACAACCTAATGTGCACGTCTAACTGCCTCCCCAGCAACGGTACTCACCGGGTAGCACGGAACGGAAGGCCTCGGAACTGAACTGGACTAGACCAAACTGGACTGGACTGGACTCGACTCGTGACTTGGATACTTCGGAACTTCGGAATCTGGTGGGCCTCTGTATACCTCGGACACAGCTCTCTCGCAGGTGGGCTCTGGGTAGGACAATCTGCGTTCCTCACCGCCTCGTATGGATGCCTGGTCGCAGTCTGTCCCCTTCGTTGGCCTGAGGGAGTTGGCGGGAAGACCCGCGACGTGCGCGCTTGAAGTCCGTCACGGCTATGGAAGGGGGCAAAACTGGACCTTCATCTCCGGCGTGTGGGGAAAGAGATGTAACTGTTCGGGCGCCATTATGTGGTAAATAAAATATTACGCTCTCAGAATTTTTATTATATAAATAAGATCATGCATAAAGCAAGAGGCTGAGTCTGTGGTATCAGGTTCAAAAAGGGCTTTATTCCAATAACTCGAGTCAAAGGGAGAATATTACCATCACCAAAAAAAGGATCTGGAAGGGGACTCAAAAGTATTCTCAATATTCTCAAAACATTATTCACAGAGTACAGTATATATACATTTCTCAATTGTACGTAAGCAAAAGAGCAAGAGAGAATGAGATAAGAGCATGTGGGCGTGTAAGTAGGCGTGAAGGTGGGCGTCCATGTGGGCGTCCACTTGATGATAATGGGTAATTTGTCATGTGTGGGTGGATACCTGGAGGGGGTTGCGTGATCTGCTGGAATTGAACTGGAATTGTACTGGAACTTTGCCTTACATGTGCTCAACTCGAGCATGACGTGTAACTGACGTAGGGAGGGTTGCTATGCAACCGGACAAGTCTGGAAGTGAGGCCTTCAGTTAGTGAGGCCTTCAGTGTCAAGACGACCAGCACATCTTGTATTATCTGATATCCGATGTCTGGAGCAGGGACTGATTTGTGACATAGGTTGCTCATCACCAAGAGCCGATGTGGCATCTATTTCTTCATTTACTTCATTTACTGCAGAAGCCTTACATGGGGGCTATGGGCTTTTTACTGACGTGAGCTTTGCAATCTCACAAAGAGAGACAGTAGGGCTGGGCTCCCTCCTTGCAGATGGGTCGCGTTCATTCCTCCTTCACCAGGCAAGAATGTGGTTTCAGTAAGAGTAAGCAGATAACCGTGCTCAATACTGTCTCGACACCTCGGTCGGGGCCCCTTTGGCTGAGGCCCAAGTGTGCAAGGCCAAGGATACGTAGCTGTAGCTTTCAGAGCGTTCTGAGGCATGAAACCTCTTTTTGGCTCTGGCAGAGCCATAAACATGAGCTTCATGAAAATGCAGGAAAACATGATGAAAAACGTGTAGGCCTCAATACAGATTTGTCGTTTCTCTCATGGGAGACTGGATGATGGCAGGCCACGTTATAGCATAAGCATCATGATAGAAAGGCCATGGAGGGGAAATACATAGGTTACATGTATGTGCACATAAGCGTTCGGGGGGGCACATGGGGACACATAGGCCTCATAGATTTTTATTTTCCTCACTGCTGTGGGGAGCACAAGGCCCTGCTAGGGCATGTGCACAAATCAGAAGCAGGACACCACTGACTGACATCCTGAAAGACAACTTGCACACCCTACAATGGAAGCACATGTCATGATAGGAAGGAGGACTGACAGCCCTGACCATACTAATCAGCATGGGGAGACACACCCCTAACACAAACTCCACACAACTCACCGGGTACAATGCTTTGACACACACCTCATTGAAATATCAGCAAAAGATCCCCCGTACTGGCTGCTGCTGTGTGAAGCACAGGGGCTCACTTGGGACTTGTAGCCAAACAAACACCAGGATTTCACTGTCAGCCATCTTGCCATTGCTGTCACACCCCCTCACAGGGAAGCAAAATCAAGAGGGAGGAAGTATGGTCATGCTGGGAAGGGGGGTGTAGCAAGAGTATGATGGGACTCACAGTCACAGACAACCTACACCCACCCACATGGCCCAGCAAGATCAACCTGAACCATACTCGCCTCACAGGGAGTGAGAAGGGTCCGACAAGATGTCTGACACTGGGCTCTGTTGTGGGGAGCACAAGGTCATGCTGGGACTGCTAGCCAAACAAACACCAGGATTCCACAGTCAGCCATCTTGCCATTGCTGTCACACCCCCTCACAGGGAAGTAGAGTCAAGAGGAAGGAAGCATGGGCATGCTGGGAAGGGGGGTGTAGCCAAGAGTATAATGGGACTCACAGTCACAGACAACCTACACCCCCCCCCACATGGCCCACCAAGATCAACCTGAACCATACTCGCCTCACAGGGAGTGGGAAGGGACCGACAAGATGTCTGACACTGGGCTCTGTTGTGGGGAGCACAAGGCCATGCTGGCAAATGGCCAACAACAAGATCAAACTCTGTCCGTGACAAGCTGGGAAAAAGCAGTGTACAGGCAGGCATCTGTTATAAAAGTAGAAAATGTCATGTTTGTGAACCAACGATGCATGTAGAAACATAAATCACATTGTGTGTCTCTTCCAAACACAGGTCGTGCTGGGCACCCACTGACAAATGACGAGGATACCTAGTCCCAGACTCTGTTGGACACTGAGCTCTCTCGTCTGACTCTCTCACTGTCCTCTTCGGATGACGACGACCAACCTGGCCTCTCCGGTGTGAGCCATCATGCAGCACCAGCAGCAGCAACATCTGCCCCCCCTGTACCCATGCCTCCACCATCTGGACACCGACAGAGTACCCCCGCCAACACGGACAAGACAAAGACAATCAACACCCACAGCACAGGGACACAGGACCACCCGGAATCTACAGCCAACACCACCAGCAACACCACCCAAGGGTCCCAGGGTCACCTGTGCGTACCGCCGCTGGTCCTGCCCATGTGGAGAGGGGTGCGGTGAGGGGTGGGAGGCACAGGGCACGCCTTGCAGAGGGGTCTGGACTGCATGATGACACCCAACCGGCACGCATCATAGATGCGTACAAGGATAGCACCGGAGGATTTGGCCAGGTAGTGGGGATCCTCAAGGACATGCAACAGGTGCAGGTCGCCCACCATGCCTGCATGGAGGCCAAGTGGGATGCCCTTACTGCGGTGCATCGGGACACACTACAATGCCTCTGCCAGATCAACACCAACCTGTCCCAACCCCCCTGTGTGCCCACATCTGTCGCAACACCATCTGCCAGCACCACAGGGAGGGAGGAGGACTCTCGCGGAGAGTCCCCTGCACCGCGGTGGCCTGCACATGAGGATCCCCCCCCGGAAGAAGAGGGGTCGTCCGAAGAAGGAAATGTGAGAGGCAGATGTCCCAGCACATCCCCTAGGGCCTCTAAACCTGTTCTGGACAATGTTCTTTTTGCGCAACCCATTCACCTTGTCCAATCGCACACAACTCGCCCACATGACATGGAGGGTTCATGTTGGGCCAATGTATCAGATGACTGTGGACTTTACTCTGAACATTTCATCTACCAGCACGTCCAACTCAAATGTGAACTTTGGATTCCCAAACCACTGTACAGCACCCAACATCCTGTGCACCTCACTCACACATGTTTGTAAATAAACTCACCAGTACACCAAACTTGCCTCTGTTGTGATTCAAACTTGTCATGTTCAGGGCGAAGTCGATCTGCTACACAACACAGTGCATGCCAAATACTGCAACAATGTGAACAACGTAAGGTCAGTCATGGGGATGTGACATATGTGAGGGAGACACACCACTATGGCAACACAAAACATACTCACCATGGCCATTTGACTCATCACACACAATGATGTTGACCTGAAACACATTGGCATGCAAACACACAACACCAAGCACAGTCAGTGGTAACAAGTCCACAGGTGAGGTAAGCAGATATCACTCAGATGTGGGAAGACAGACAACGCACATAACAAAGCGTCGCACAGGTTCATTACACACCAGCAACACGTTTATTCCACAATAGTTGCACTGTAATTCTACGTAACAGTGGACAAACGCTCACAATGTTTTGGAGAATGGAAGTCCAGGGATGTGTGGTATATCAGTTGATGGGAATTCTCAAGTTCCACACTAGTGTTGGCTTCTGGGTGTTGGGGGGTCAGTGTTGATCACACAACAGGCAAAGGACCCTGGGAAGGACAGACAAGATACAGTCAAAAGCACAGACAAACAGGATAGAAATATAATACACATGCACAAAACATGTTGCAAAACACCTACACAAACACTAGTTAGCAGTACAACCCTATTGTGGAGTACACACCACCTGAATGGACACATCACAGCATGCATCCAGTCAAGTGGCACACAGACACATTCAGACAGCAACAGAGCTGGCTCAACACATTCCTGGCTACCTACATACATTCACATAACAACCCTGGAAACTCACTTTCAGGTGAAGAAGTTGTTGATGAGCTGGGAGTGGACGTCACCATCATCTTCATCATCACTGGCATCCTGGCCCAGGCCGGGATCCTCCACAGTAGCCAGACGTTGGTCGTCATCATCCTCATCCAGGATGAGAGGCACCTCCTTCCGCACCGCCATGTTGTTTAGCATGCAGCAAACCAGTATTATTATGCACACCTTTGCAGGCTCATATGGGAGGGCCCCTCCGGTCTTGTCCAGGCAGCGAAAGCGGCTTTTCAGGAGGCCAAATGTCCGCTCAATCACCCTCCTGCTCCGACCATGTGCCTCATTGTAGCGCAGCTCGGCTGGTGTCACAGGGTTCCTGAGGGGTGTCAGCAACCATGGCATGTTGGTGTATCTGGAGTCACCTACACACTAGGCCTGGGCGAAGCACTACGCTACGCTCGCGTAGTTTGCGAAGTTCGCGCTACTTCGCGCTACGTGAACTGCACGTAGCACAGTGCAAACACGCGTAGCGTAGTGTTGTATAGTGCTGCGGTCATTTTTTGCTTGCTCGCGGTCCTCAACGTCAAGTTGGCGACCGCGAGCAAGCAAAATGACATCTTGGCGAGACTTTTTCCTTGTTCGCGATCGCGAGCATGGAAAATAAACCTCCCGGCGAGATTCCCAACGCGAGAAGGTCAGGTTTCTCATTGCGAGGGGTCGCGTATGCTCGCGACCGCTCGCGATGAGAAACTACCAGTTTGCGTTGAGAAAGCTGCAGCTCGAGTAAAAATCTACTCGAGCAGCAGAAAACTACAGCTCGCACTGTGCAAGATGCCATTTTCAATGATTGCACAGTGCCGGTTGCTTGTCCGCACTGTGCAATCATTGAAAACAACATCTTGCACAGTGCGAACATGTTACTTCGCAGTTCGCGAAGTGCTACGCGTAGCTCGCGTAGTGCGAACTTCACTTTGCGTAGCTTCGCGAAGTGCTACTTCGCGAACTACGCCCACCCTTACTACACACACAAAAATGAACAAGGAGCTGAGTCTTGTAGGAGTGTGGAATACAGCACAGACGAACACAATGAGAAACAGCCAGTACACACCGACAAGCCAGGCACGCTGAGCTGGCATCAGTGACATCGGTGTTGCAATGTGACTACTCCTCATTATGTAGGCATCGTGAGCTGAACCAGGGAACCCTACACACACATGTGTGATCAACATCTCAGCAAGACAGACCACCAGAGCATTCATCGAATGGTAGTGCTTCCTGTTACGGTATGCCTGCTCATGTGCCTGTGGTGGTATCAGGGCAACATGTGTCCCGTCAATGGATCCAATGACGTTTGGCATCCTCCCCAGTGTATAAAAGGCATCCTTAATTTCAGGGTGTTCATCTTGGCTCGGGAACTTGATACAGGTCGAGGAATTGCAACATCCCCTCCAAGACATTGCGTAGCACCCGACTAAACATCGTTTGAGACATACCACCAGCAGTAGCCACAGTGTACTGGAAGGTACCAGTAGCAAAGAAGTGCAGGGCTGCCATCACCTTCACCTCTGGGGTCAGTGCTGTAGGGTATGTCCCGCCAGGTAGCAGATAAGGCGCCAACTGCTCCGCCAACTCCTCAATCAGTGGCCTGGTGAAGCGGTACCGTCTGATGCAGGTGCAATCCTGCATGGTTGCACGGTCTGGGAACAGACGATGCACAGCTGGTGCCCTGCAGTACAGAGATGCACAAAGGAAGATTTTCAGTACATCCCCAATGAGGCCATGACCACGATCACTCTCACATGCTAGTTCATGACATTACACAATGTACTGAGGTGTGTGCTGTTGGGCATGGATACATATGTCACCTACAAGACCACCACCTCACATCTCAAATCCACATGTCCACATGAGTCCCATGTAGTGCAATGGGCTAATCATCTGGCTGTGTCACCCAACCTATGTGCTGTTACAATGTTAAAAAAACAGACCCCAGTGACTAATGAGGACTCATGTCTCCCAGGCATCACAGATCTTTGCCATGCAGAAACCCAGGCTCCCTGTATTGCCACATAAACACAGCAATGGACATGGCGTAGCACGTACACACAACAAGGCAAGCGTAAGTCCCACAGGTAGTGGCCACTGTTGACCATGCCGGACCCTACATGTACGTCTCTTAGACACACACCCCATCAAGGTTGATGCATATACCACATGGATGTGGAGACTGTCACCCATTGGTAACATGTGATCAAACACATCTGAGACACAACATGCACAGAGACTGTGGGTGCACATCAGTATTGGTGCTACAGGTCTCACTGTGACGTACATGCCATCACCCCTAGGACTCAGGGTGTATGTGACATGCCCCAAACATATCCAACCTGACACTGTGGCCTTCACTCATGCCAATTACTGTCCAATTGCACATCACAGTGCTAATGTGCACAACACACAAAGGACTCTCCCCCATGTGCAAGATAACAGCCTGGGAGTGGCTGCACAAAGTGCCAGATAAAAAAACTGCTGTGGACCCCTCAAACACCCAGGGAATGCAGCCTCACATGTCATGGGACACTGTGTGGCCAATGCTATAGTGTGGCAGGTGTGTGCAGGTGTCCATGGCCAGTATATGTGTGTTGCATCTGTATAATAGTCACACTAATGCGGTCCGACGCGAGTGACAATGCGTACGCATTGCACGGGTCATGTCCGAGCTTTGCGTACGCCTTGTCATTGAATGCAATGAGGTCCGACGCGGGTGACAATGCGTACGCATTGCACGGGTCATGTCCGAGCCGTGCGTACGCCTTGTCATTGAATGCAATGAGGTCCGAAGTGGGTGACAATGCGTACGCATTGCACAGGTCATGTCCGAGCCATGCGTACGCCTTGTCATTGAATGCAAAGAGGTCCGACACGGGTGACAATGAGTACGCATTGCACGGGTCATGTCCGAGCCGTGCGTACGCCTTGTCATTGAATGCAATGAGGTCCGACGCGGGTAACAATGCGTACGCATTGCACGGGTCATGTCCGAGCCGTGCGTACACCTTGTCATTGAATGCAATGAGGTCCGACGTGGGTGACAATGCGTACGCATTGCACGGGTCATGTCCGAGCCGTGCGTACGCCTTGGCCATTGAATCGTATGGAGACGGGTGCATGTGTACATTCAAAATACGCGTTGTACAATCAGTTGAACGAGCCGGGTGCACCCATTGGCTCAGGACTGTAATGGCGGCGGATCGGATTCAAAACTTGTACGAGTTCTGTACTGGAAATTCAGTTGGATGCCTACAACAATGTTGCAATTTCAAGTGTTCCATAAAGGTGAAGATTTGAACGATGCGGAAGGCGCGTACGAGTCATACTTTTAAATGGATTGGCCAGATTCATAGAATGCAACCGTGTTGGACCTATCACTTTGAACACATGACACGGAGTCTGCCTCTGCAGCACAGATATAAGGCTAGTTGGACCCCAGGGAGATCACTTGCCTGCACTACATGCTACTGGACCACATCCCTGCTACCACTGCTGCTGTCTCTGCATCCTCTAGCTCCTGCTATGGCACGTACACTGGAGAGGGCCCCAGCCTTCACTGAGGAGGAGAACCAGGCCCTGCTGGACGGGCTCCTTCCAGAGTACAGAAAGCTCTATGGGACACCAGGGGAGTAGGTGAGTGTGCTGTCCACTGCCTTCCTAATTAAGCATGTTGTCTGACCAGCAGTACTAGCATTGTGTACAGCAGTGGCAAGCATTATCACTGACTACTTTCATCCCCCAAAGTATGTAGGGACATGTACTGAATATTTTTCCTGCTGCTAAAGTGCATTTTTGACAGCTTAAACTATCCATGCATTGTTAACATGTCAGACATGCATGTGAATTTTCATTCCCCAGGGTTGCACTACCTGTATAATTATTTTCCCTTTGTGATGATGACATGTCTATCTAATTGTGTGCTGCACAAATCTGGGGTATGTGTGTTAATGTACTTTTCACTTTGTCCTCCTCACAGGTTGATGCCCACCAGAAGCAGGAGACCATCGCTCGGGCTGTTCGTTCTGTGGGGGTCTACAAGCGCCACATCCGCAACTGCCAGAAGAGGTGGCAGGACCTTTGGGGCTGGACCCGGAGGATAGCTAGAGTCCAGCTGAAGCTTTCACCTCCACGCAGGAGGGGCGGACACCGGACCCTGACTCCCCACATGCTCCGGATACTGGCGGTGGTCTTCCCGGACCTGGATAGGCAGCTGAAGGCCAGACAGCAGCAGGTCATGCAAATAGCAGTCTTTTGTCCTGGTCACACTTCCACATTACGTAGGTCTTGTAGTCCCCAAATCAGGTCCCTCATCTGTGTGATGCACCCTCCTCATCTGTTCCACAGGTGTGGCCCCTACAGTCTTTGGATTGTGTCACTAGGGCACTGTGTCCGTGCAGTCAGCTATGTATCAGGTACCAGTCAGCATCAGTTACCGTACCGTGTGTGTCATGAGTGGGTCAATTGTTTACACAATGCCTGAGATCTGACATGTGAACTGTGTGTGCCCTTGAGATGTGTACCAATTGCTGGTCTGACTCGCAACATGTTTCTGGGGTATTCAATACAAAACCATGCAGCAGGGTACTTTAATTTTTGGGCATCAGGAGTAGGTATGGCAAGTATGCCACAATTGCTTAGCCACCTGACTACTGTATGGGGGAAAACACTGTTTCACTTAGTCCTGCCCAGTCCTGCCCCCTCAAGGGCATTCAGAAACACTCTGTAATCCCACTCCAGTGTGTGAAATTGCAGCTTGTGCTTCGTGACATGTGCCCTCAGGTGTGTGCCTCTGTGTCATTAGGGTGTGGCTTGTTGCTACGTACAACTGGGGTGTCCATGATTCCAAGGGTCAGCATGACATCTGCAATGTGACTGTGGGAGACAAGACCTGTGTGACATATAGGTGTGTGAGCATCTGACAGCACACAATGGTGTATGCAACTCTGTCCCTCATGCAGCTGGGTTATATGCATGGCAGACTGTGATGTGTTAATGTACATGGATTCGTGTTTGCTGAGACTCATATGTCTGATTTTCATGATGTGGGTTCTTCTGGGTCCTGGATATGTTGTTTGCATGGGATGGGCAAGTGCGCCGGTCATCTGCAGAGTCAGATTTGCCCCTGAGCTAGGCTTGTGAGTCAGTGCATATTGTTGTTGTCTGGATGCCCTGCCCCTGTGACAGGAGACAGTGTTGATTGACTTACAGGGCATCCCAGTGCCATGGCATTGAACTTGCTATGAGTGAGCCTGTGTTGTGTGCACCCCATTGTGGCCTTGCCCATCAGGACATGAGTACATCATAGTGTGTGTTGCTGGCATGCATCCCAAGCATGTGAAATGAGTCTCTGCCCATCCCTTCATCCGGACACCTGTGCTGAGTCAGTCGCAAGAGATGTGCTGTGGGTCTAGTGACATACTCCTACATGTTCACTTGCATGTACAACTAATGTGTGGGTGGTGCATGTTGGCACATTGGGGTATTAGCATCCAACATGCAAGAGACATATGTGTGCAAGTCAAGGAGGGATATGTGTGCCATGGTTGATGTTGGAAATTACAATCGTCTTATTCTAAACAGTGTTGGCACTTTGAGCTGTGTTCAGCTGATGATGCCAGGGCTTGCCCTGTGATGTGATGTACTCACTGTGGTGTGTGCAGTTGGTGCAGGTGACTGATGTTGTTCTCTTACTTCCTATTCCTATCCAGATACATCCACGGCCACAGGAGGGGACAGCTCCACGGAACAGGAGGAGCCACAGAGCCTTACATGGACAGAAGGAGAGGAGTGAGGTGGAGCAAGTGGCACGGAGGGCGATTTCAGCCACACAGAGGAGTCGCTAGCACCATCCCCCCCAGCTGAAGGCCACAGCAGCTCTGAGGATGACTCCCCTGTGGGGCAGGTGTCAGCAGCCACCAAACCCCAGCTAGTGATGCTGTCTCCGCCACCACAACCACCACCCCCACCACCCCCCTCCCATCGGCTCCCATCCCAGAGGTCCCTGTGGGCTCCCGTGTTCGTGAGCATGTCTCCTTTGTGCCAGGCACCACACCCTCTGCCCCTGTGTCCCCTGCTGCCCTGAGTGAGGAGTCGATGGACTTACTTAGATAGATGCATGTGGGGCAGACGTCGATGCTGAAGGTCCTCCATGCACACACAGGTCTGTTGACACAACTGGTGTCATTCATGGAGGGCATTTCCTCGGGCATGTCTGCCCTACAGAGGACCAGCCAGTCCGTGGCCTCCTCGCTGATGGCAGCAGTGTCCCTCCTCCAACAGTCCCACACCCCTCCTACCCCTGCAGCACCCACAATTCCTAGCACACTACCTGTCCAAAGCACAGAAACCCCCAAACCAAGGGCTAGATGTGCACACAAGCAAGCACAGGGGACTGATTCCACACTCACAGGGGCTGGTTTGCTGACACACACACAGTCATCCACAACCACTCCACAGTCCTCCGAGACCTCTCCCTCCCAGCCCCCTTCCCTTGCCTCACCTGCAACCCCATCCCCCCAGAAGCTCTTCCTCTGTGACCTTGGCCTCTTCCCCACCGACCCAGCAGATTCTGATTACAAGGGGAAGAGAAAGTCCCCACACACAGAAGGGCCCCTCACACCCGGACACCCTCCCCCAGGCACACTCAGACCAAGACGCCCACCCACAAGTCCCCCCGGTGCAAGAAGAGCAAGACCCACCCGCCAGCACGCAGCTCCAAGGCAAAGTCTCTATATTCCATCCCCCAGGCTACCACTCCAGAGGTTCCACCGCCACTCCTTGCCCTGGGTTCCCCCACACACAGATACACCATCCCCAAAATGCTAAGGCCATCCCCCCCTATCACTTTCTCCTCCACACCTGGTCAGACAGTTGCTGCCACTGATGTGGGGACCGTGTCACCACCCCCTGCCCTGCAGACCTCACCTGTCCCCCACTCTGCTCCCATGGATGTAGGCACTGCTTTGGAGTCCACGCCCACCCCATCTGACTTGGGCACTGCAGTGGTGAGCCAATCCACTCCATCTGACCTGCCCACTGGAGTTGTGCCGGCACCCACCCCATCTGACTTGTGCCCCACAGTTGTGACAGCACCACCACTTCAGCCATCTCCACTGCAGTTGCAAGTGTCTCACCTGCATCTCCCACCTCTTCACTGCCTCCTTCTGCTGCACCCTGATCCTGTCCCTGCGGTGCCTGGCCTGCCCCCATGTATGCCCCTCCGAGGGGATGACCCCGGTCCGTAGCAGTGCAGGCAAGCAAGGTGTGACAGTTGTCACTCTAGTTCACTCCTTGGCATTTTGACATGGACTGGCCATTGGCCTTTTGGTTGCACAGACGTTTCGAATTTCATATACTGAATTTGTGACTCTAGTTCACTCCTTGCCCTTTGGACATGGACTGGCCATTGGCCTTTTGTTGGAACAGACGTTTCACTTTTCATATGCTGAATAAAGCTTTTTTCTTTGTCCCTGTGAACTTGATTTAGCTGTACATCATGTTGAGGTTGTTTTAGATACCCTTGCTCCTGTAATGCTTGGTTTACAATGTTGCATACTGATGTGTTGATGTGAGGTACTCCCTGTGGTCCATGAGATATGTATCCTATTCTGGTGGGTATCCATGTCATCCTTTGCAGCTACCTGGGTGTGTCTGGATCAACCATTTGTGTACATCTCTCTATGAGCATTTAATTGCCATGGTCACATCTGTGGCTTGCACCCCTGCACATATGATGTGCTTCCCATTGTCCAAATTGTCACTTCCACATGCTTCGTGCTCATCATTGTAATAGGAGAAACTGGGCCTTCCGTGCAATTTGCTAGACATATGTTTGGGGTATGTGCAGCTGACTTAGGGGTGACTCCCGTACCCAGGCTGTTGTGACCAGAGCCTTCCTTGTGCGGTAACTGATGGCTCACTGACCAAGTGTTCTGCAGACATGAGTGGGACTTGCAGTGAATATGTTTGGCACAGCTGGGCTCCCACAGGAGTTGTGTCCCCACAAGTTAGTGTGTTGTCCAGTGACATGGCCTGGGCCCATGGTGTGTTTTGTATGTGCATGTGTGTGTGTCCACATCCCTGTTCATACACAGACAGTGTTACCTTGATATGTTTGAGTTGTTGATGCTTGCTTAGTGGTACTGGGTTAATCCCACTACTTTTCCAATGGGCTACCAGATGTATGGGTGCATGACTCACTACTGTTAATTGCTGTATCATCATTGTGATTTGTCAGTTCTGAGTGCTGATGATGTTGTCAGACACAGATGGGACACAGTGAGGGTTCCTCAAGGCACTTGTTTTTTCACAATATCATGTAGTTGTCCCTAGGTGGTAGTTTTCAGTGATTGAGACATTTGTATGTGTGTGTGACTGCTCCCACTTGTCGGGTTCACAGCAGCGATGCTGGCAGGTGTCAGCATGGGTGCCTTGTGTTCCTCCTTGGCATCTGCCTAGTCCTGGGACAGTGGCAGGGATTGTGAAGGTCACATGAGCTTTGAGGTCATGGCCATGTACCGCATACTGTGCAGTGTGTCTGTCATTCCCCAGGGTTGTAAACAATCCTTGTGTGATGTGTGTGCGAACCGTAGGTCCTGCCAACATTCCTGTGTTTGTCATGTGGGCATGTGCAATGTCACCTGTCCATGTGGGCTTCACAGATACACATTGTTGCAGTTCAGGTGTGTGGTATTGATGGTGGTCTGATGTGAATGTTTGCATGGATGGTCCCTTAGCTCCTGTTTGTCCATGGATGAGGGGCCATGCTGAGTGATTTGTGTTTGTGTATGTGTGATGTACTTTTGTGGCACAGGACACATGTCTGGGTTTCCCAGTTTGTACGACATCTGACTTTGTCATCACAGTGGAGGTGTCATGCATGCTTGTGTCACACCAATGTATTGTCCCTGGGAATTGTGCTGTTGTGTGTCAGTCTCTTGCTGTGTTAGACGGTGTTCATTCCAGCTAGTGTCACATGTGTCTGTTGTGCTCCCTCTCATCTCCCAATGCCTGATTGCCCACTGAGGGTGTCACAATGATGGTTTACTTTTGTATGGCACTGTGTCCACATCTGTGTCACTGTGGTTCAGCCCCTCTCATGTGTTGTGTATTTGCCTGTGGATACTGTGACACACACATGTTGTGTCCGATGTGCAGTGTGAGTTTGCCTGTTTGTGTTTGTGCATCTGCACCAGTGCATTGGTATTGCTGTTGTGGGCCTTGGTCTGGATGCTGTTTCTGTGATTTTGCATGCTGTCCCTGTGAGTCATTTCACATCATTGTGCTCATTCTTCCTGGGTGTTGGGTGCCATTGCACCTGGTCAGACAGTTGCTGCCACTGATGTGGGGACCGTGGCACCACCCCCTGCCCTGCAAACCTCACCTGTCCCCCACTCTGCTCCCATGGATGTAGGCACTGCTTTGGAGTCCACGCCCACCCCATCTGACTTGGGCACTGCAGTGGTGAGCCAATCCACTCCATCTGACCTGCCCACTGGAGTTGTGCCGGCACCCACCCCATCTGACTTGTGCCCCACAGTTGTGACAGCACCCACCACTTCAGCCATCTCCACTGCAGTTGCAAGTGTCTCACCCGCTGCCCCTGGTGAGTCGCTTCTCCCGCCGCTGACCCCAGACCCGCCTCCCCTCACCTCCCATTGGTCGCCCAGCCTCCCGCCTCCCAGCCGACCCTCCCACACGGCTACCTACTTAAGGGGACCATGGGGGACCGGTCAGTGTGACCCACTGTGCCCTCACGGCCGGTCACTCCTTACCTCTGCTCTGCTCCGCTCCGACGACACCGCCTGCTGCCTGCCACTGCCTGCTGCCTGCCGCCGCCCGCTGCCTGCTGCCGCTGCCTCTCTCCCTCAGGTGGGGGTCAACTCCTGCTCCCCGCCGGACGCGTAGCTTCTTTTGGCGCCTTTTCCCGCCACCGCTGCCCCTGGTGAGTCGCTTCTCCCGCCGCTGACCCCAGACCCGCCTCCCCTCGCCTCCCATTGGTCGCCCAGCCTCCCACCTCCCAGCCGACCCTCCCACACAGCTACCTACTTATGACTCCCCCTCAGCGACCGCGCAGCGGACGTGCGCAGCGGGAGCGCCGACTGAGCGCCGAAGGTGCGCTAAAGGTAAGCCCGTCTGCGCCCGTCCGCGCCTGGACCGCGCCCAGCGCCAGAGCCCCTGGCCCCCGCGCCCGCCAACCCCCCCGCTGGACCTACGATGCCGCCACACTCATCGCACTCAAAACCGCCTGAGCACCCGGGTGCTACCGAGCGTCCCCGCGACGCACCCATGGACCCTTCGCCTGCCGATCCTGCAACTTCTCCTGCCTCCAAACAAGCACCACGCCCACCAAGACGGACAACAGCAACCACCTCAAGTGCATCCTGCTCAACACCCGCTCCGTCCACAGACACGCCGTGGAACTCTGGAACCTCCTCGACACAGCATCTCCAGACGTCGCCTTCCTCACGGAAACCTGGATGAACGACTCTTCAGCCCCCGACATCGCCATAGCCATCCCGTACGGCTACAAGATCATCAGGAAGGATCGCGTCAACCAGACCGGAGGGGGCATCGCCATCGTACACAAGAGCACCATTCGCATCTCGACTGACTCCATCGACGTATTCAACGCCGCCGAATACCTGCACTTCCAGATCCACACCGACCCCAAGACTACCCTCAGAGGCACCCTTGTCTACAGACCCCCGGGACCACGCGCACAATTCTGCGAGGACATCGCAGACTTCATCAGCCCTCATGCCCTCCTCTCCGCCGACTACATCCTCCTCGGGGACCTCAACTTCCACCTGGAGAACAACAATGACCGCAACACCACCGCCCTGCTGGATAACCTCGCCAACCTCGGACTTCAGCAACTGGTCAACACCCCCACCCACTACGCCGGCCACACGCTCGACCCACTCTTCTCGTCCAGCAAGCACGTCACCTTCAGCCACTCCACCGGACTTCACTGGACTGACCACAGCTGCGTCCACTTCAGCTTCAGAAAGAACACGGTCCACCATCACCCGAAGCAGGCTCCCCACAGAAACTGGAGCAAGATCACCGCCGACCAGCTCGCCACCTCCCTCAGCCAGAGCCCACCTGTCAGGACTACGGACCCTAACACAGCAGCCCTCGACCTCACGCAGTGGCTGACCTCCTGTGCCGACGACCTCGCCCCACTGAAGAACCCCCTCACCAGGCCCAGAAGCAAGAAGGCCCCCTGGTTCACCGACGAACTTAAGGACTCCAAGAAGGCCTGCCGCACCCTCGAGAAGGCCTGGCTCCTCAACAAGACCGCCGACAACATAACAGCACTTAAACTCGCCACTCGCAGACATCACCAGCTCATCCGCACCACCAAGAAGAAATCTCTGAGGGAACGACTGGACAAGAACGCCCATGACAGCAAGGAGCTCTTCAACATCGTCAAGGAGTTCTCCAACCCCAGCACCGGCAACAACGACATCACTCCCTCACAGGACCTCTGCGACTCCCTCGCCTCGTACTTCCACCGCAAGATCGCCGACATCCACAACAGCTTCAACATTTCACCCCCGCACCCATCGGTCGAACCTTCGCACCCCGCCGCCACCCTCCAGACATGGACCGAGGTGACCCCCGAAGACACGTCACGCATGATGAACACCATCCACTCCGGATCTCCGACCGACCCGTGCCCCCATCATGCCTTCAACAAGGCAGCCTCTACCATCGCACCCCACCTCCGAGACATCATCAACACCTCCTTCAACACAGCAACCTTCCCGGAGAGCTGGAAGCACGCCGAACTCAGCGCTCTGCTGAAGAAACCAACAGCGGACCCGACCGACCTCAAGAACTTCCGCCCCATCTCGCTCCTTCCTTTCCCTGCCAAAGTCATCGAGAAGGTCATCAACAAGCAACTGGCAGCCTTCCTCGAGGCGAACGGATCCCTCGACCCATCGCAGTCCGGATTCAGAGCCAACCACAGCACCGAGACCGCCCTCATCGCAGCCACCGACGACATCCGAGCCCTGCTCGACAACGGCAAAACAGCGGCACTCATCCTCCTAGACCTCTCCGCAGCATTTGACACTGTCTGCCACCGCACACTAGTCCAATGCCTCAACGACACCGGCATCCAAGGGAAGGCTCTGGAATGGATCATCTCATACCTCTCCGGCAGAACACAGAGAGTACGCCTCCCTCCGTTCCGCTCCGAGGCCACCGAAGTCATCTGCGGTGTCCCGCAAGGATCGTCGCTCAGCCCCACTCTCTTCAACATCTACATGAAACCCCTCGCTGCCATCGCACGCCAACACAACCTCAACATCATTTCCTATGCCGATGACACCCAGCTGATTCTCTCCCTCTCCAGAGACCCCGACACCGCCAAAGCCAGCCTGCACGAAGGGATGACAGACGTCGCTGAATGGATGAACATCAGCCGCCTGAAATTGAACACGGACAACACAGAAGTCCTCATCCTGGGACCATCACTGTTGGAAGGCGGACCCCGAGGAGTCGGTGAGACCACCAAGGGGGGGGGGCCCTCACACTGCACGAAGTAGCCGAGCGCTGCCGAGAAGTCTCCTGAGAGATCCTTCTCCTATCACGTACTAGCACAGTAACACCACCACACAGGACTCAAGGAGGTTGTCTTGTGACAAGCAATTCTTTATCAGCAATAAAAAGGTTACGAGGTCAATATTTACACGAAGGGATCGAGGGATCCACCAGAAGTCTCAGTGTCTCTTTGGAAGGGTCGGGGTAGCGGGACAGTCTTTGGCAGGAATGCGGTACGAGGGTACCTGGGGCCCAGTTCTTATCCTCAAGCTGGAGGACCTCCGGATCTCGGATGGGCCGAGCCGCGACGGCGTCAGCAGGGCTCTGGCGTACAGTTCGTGGAGAGCCGCGATTCAATCAGCAGGGCTCTCAAGATGGTTTCTGCTCAGCTCGAGCCGCGACGTCGTCAGCAGGGCTCCGAGGAAGGTTTCGGCGAGGTTGGGCCGCGACAGCGTCAGCAGGGCTCCGATGTTCCAGGTGGTTCAGAAAGGGTTCACAAGAAGGAGCCGTGACACAGTCAGCAGGGCTCGTGATGGTTCCGACAAGAGTTCTTCTCCGTAGGGTCAGCCGCGATTCAATCAGCAGGGCTCTCGACTCCGGGATACAACTGCCGAGCTGTGGTGGGGTCGCCCCAGATATAGGTCTGGAGCCCTTTGATGTCCGGACCTATGCGCCCGAGGGGGCGGAGTGACCGGGTGGAGGTGGCCAGACGCCCAGCAGGAGAGGCGCCAGGCCCATGGGAGTTGCAGGGCGATCACACCTCGAGAGGGGAGGACAGTTGGGGGCCCCATCGATACTGTCCTCCGCCGGGGCGATGAATGGTTCCTGCGGCACCCCCTGGCTAGTTCGTGGTGCCTCGATGTCGGGGCTTCGCTGGGGTCGAGGCCGGGTTGAGCGGGGTCGCGCCGGCTGGTGCACGGTGTGACGTGGATGCCAACAAGATGGCGGAGCCACGAGGAGTATGCGACCACGTGCAGCTCCGGGTGAAGGGCCTTGGTGCAGTTCAGACGGGTGGCCCGTGAAGGCCGGGGCGGGGAACGGGCACAATCCAGGGGGTTAAGGACCACGCCACGAGGCCGGGTCCAACAGGCGTCCCCCCCAGCCGCAGGCATGGAGAGTCACCCATCTCCTTGGGGATTCTCCTCGTCAAGGCGGAAGAAGCGGGACAGGCCGTCGGCGTTGGCGTGGTCATTGCCGGGCCGGTGTTCGACGTCAAAGTCCATCCCTTGTAGCGAGATGGACCACCGCAGCAGCTTGGGGTTCTCGCCCCGCATTTGCATTAACCATTGCAAGGGCCGGTGGTCGGTTTGGACCCGGAAGTGGGTGCCAAAGAGGTAGGGCCGGAGCTTCTTGAGGGCCCACACCACAGCGAAGGCCTCACGCTCAATAGTGCTCCAGCGTTGCTCTCGGGGCAGTAGTCGTCGGCTGATGAAGGCCACTGGTCGGTCGAGCCCCTTTTCGTCGGCTTGGGATAGGACGGCCCCGATCCCATACTCGGAGGCGTCCGTCTGTACCACGAACTCTTTCTGGTAGTCCGGAGCCTGCAGCAACGGAGCAGTACACATGGCTGTCTTTAGGGTGTCGAAGGCTGTTTGGCAGCGGGGTGTCCAGTGTACCTTCTTGGGCTGCTTTTTGGACGTTAACTCTGTGAGGGGGCCAACAATGCTCCCATAGTCCCGTATAAACCGCCGGTAGTATCCGGTGAGGCCCAGGAAGGCCCGGACAGCGGTCTGGGTAGTGGGGGGTTCCCAGGTCTGGATGGCATCTATCTTCGCTTGGAGGGGGGCCACCTGCCCGCTCCCCACTTGATGGCCCAGGTAGGTCACGGATCCGTGGCCGATTTGACATTTGCTGGCCTTGATTGTGAGCCCGGCCCGCTGGAGGGCGGCCAGGACGGCTTTCAGGTGGAGGAGGTGCTCGGCCCAGTGGTTGCTGTACACGGCAATGTCATCTAAGTAGGCCGCGCTGAAGGCCTCAAGCCCGGCCAAAACCTTGTTCACCAGTCTTTGGAAGGTGGCCGGGGCGTTCTTCATTCCGAAGGGCATCACCCGAAAGTGGTAATGCCCATCCGGGGTCGAAAAGGCGGATCTTTCTTGGGCGCCGGGGGTGAGCTGGATTTGCCAGTACCCGGCGGTGAGGTCCAGCGTGCTCAAGTAGCGAGCGGCCCCTAGGCGGTCGATGAGTTCGTCGGCCCGGGGTATCGGGTGTGCGTCTGTCTTGGTTACTGCATTCAGGGCTCGGTAGTCCACGCAGAATCGCAACTCCGGGGGGTGACCAGGAGCTGCGGCCTTGGGCACCAGGACGACAGGGCTGGCCCACGGGCTGTCGGAAGGCTCGATGACCCCCAGGGCCAGCATCTTCGCTACTTCGGCCTGGATGCAGGCCCGCACTCGGTCGGGTACCCGGTAGGCTCTGTGTCGTATGGGGGGGCTCTCCCCGGTGTCGACGTCGTGGACGCACCAGTGGGTCACCCCCGGGGTGAGAGAGAAGAGGGCTGCGTAGTCCCGCAGTAATTGCTGGCAGTCGTTGCGCTGTTCCGGGGTCAGGGACGAGGTGAGTTGGACCCCTTCGATCGATCCATCGTGAATGTCGGATTGCAAGAGGTCGGGCAAGGGCTCGGAGTCGTCCTCGCCCCCCTCGTCGGTCGCCAGCAGCAGGCTCAGTTCGGTCCGGGCGAAGTGGGGTTTTAGCCTGTTAGCATGTAGGACCCGGAGGGGGTTCCGGGGGGACTCCAGATCGACCAGGTAGGTGACGGGACTTTTCTTCTCCACCACCTTGAAGGGCCCGGTCCACTTGTCCTGGAGGGCGCCGGGTTCGACCGGGGCCATGACCCATACTTTCTGACCTGGCTCGAATTCTATAGTAGAGGTGTTGCGATCGTACCACCGCTTCATGTCCTCCTGGCTGGCCTCGAGGTTGGCTTCGGCCATGGCTCGGAACTTGCGGGTCTGGTTTCGGAGGGTCAGGAGGTATCGGTAGACGTCAGGAGGGGCGCCTCGGGGCTTCATCTCCCAGCCCTCCTTGACCAGGCTGAGCGGTCCGCGGACCGGGTGTCCATACAATAGTTCAAACGGGCTGAACCCCAGGGACTTCTGCGGGACCTCCCGATAGGCAAACAGGAGGCAGGGCAGCAGGACATCCCATTTCCGCCTGAGGGGTTCTTCCAGGCCCTGGATCATCCCTTTTAATGTTCGGTTGAACCGCTCAACCAGTCCGTTCCCCTGAGGGTGATAGGGGGTCGTGAACTTGTATGTGACCCCGCACTGTTGCCACAGGGACCGCATGTACCTGGAGATAAAGTTCGTGCCGCGGTCGCTCACCACTTCGCTGGGGAATCCCACTCGGGAGAAGATCCCCATCAAGGCCCGGCCTACCACAGGGGCCGTTATAGTTCTTAGCGGGACCGCCTCCGGGTACCTGGTGGCGTGGTCCACGAGGACCAGGATGAAGCGGTGGACCAGGGCGGTTTGGGGGTCCAGGGGTCCCACAATATCGATTCCGACCCGTTCGAACGGGGTGCTGACGGCGGGAAAGGGCTGTAGGGGGGCCTTGACCCGACCCCCCGTCTTTCCGCTGGCTTGGCAGGTCTGGCAGGACCGGCAGTGGTTGTCCACATCTCTCCGCATCCGGGGCCAGTAGAAGTGGGTCACCAGTCGACTGTACGTTTTGTCTTGCCCCAAGTGTCCGGCGAGGGGCACATCATGGGCCAGGTTGAGAAGGAACTCCCGGAAGCGGAGGGGGACCACCAACACGCGGCTGGCCCCGAGTTCTGCTACTTTCTGTTCGCTGTACAACAGGCCCTCGGCCCAGTAGATCCAGTGGGTGCCGGTCTGGTCACCGTTGGCTTGCGCGGTCGCCTGTTGTCGGACCCCTTCGAGAGAGGGACAGGACTGTTGTTCTTGCTGGAACTGCTCTCGGGTGGGGCCCCCTTCGTGTCGCCATTGTGTCAGCTCTGGTAGGGCGCTCGGAGAAGCCATCTCTTCGGGGGAGGATTCGCTGGGTCCAGGGTCGGTGTCCGCCTCCTCCCCGCTGCTGGTGGGAGGGGGTGTGAGCCCCTCGGGTTGGGCGGTCCCGGAGGTCGAGGATGAGTGGGGGGCCTGGGCGGTCATGGACCGGGTGATGGCGCAGGCCCAATCAGCCAGCCCCAACATTCGGAGGTGCTCTCGTCGCTCTACTTGAGCCCAGGGGGAACTTTCCAAGTCGTTCCCCAGGAGGCAGTCGACCGGGGCGTCGTCGCGCACTGTCACCTTCAGCAGGCCCGTCACCCCTCCCCACTCGAAGGGGACCAGGGCCATCTGGCATAGGCTTTCACTGTTGTCGGCCGTCCGTACGGGGCACAGCACGTTCGGTAGAATCTGTTCAGGGGTCACCAGGTGGCAGCGGACAGCAGTGATACTGGCGCCTGTGTCGCGAAGGGCTTCGGCCCGTTGTCCATTGACCGTGACCTGCTGCCGGTACTTCTGGGTGTTGGTTGGGATGGGGGTGCAGGGTACCATCTCTCGGCTACCCAGGCAGACCAGGGACATGGCTGCCGGCTCCCACTCAGTGTTCTCTCGGTCGAGGGCCTCCTCTTCCTCTTCTCCTCCCCCCAAGGCGGCGGCTGTCAGCTGCCGGGGCGGGGGCCCGCCGGTCCCGTTTCTTCGGTTCAGAGGGCAGGCCGGATCGCTGGTAAAGTGTCCGGTTTGTTGGCAGCCGTAGCAGGTCACTGGTGGCCGTGGTCCGGGTCGGGCCGGGCCCACCCTTCGGGCTAGGCTCGGGGAGAGATGTGGCTGCGGTGGCCCTCGAGGGGGGCTCCTGGGTGCCCCGGCGGGAGGGTCTCGGTTCCTGTTCGGCCCTCCCCCCCACCGCGCTGGCGGGGGGGTCCGTTGGGGTTCCTCTGGTACTCCCCCATTGAGTTCCGGGGGACCCGGGAGTTGACCCATCGATCGGCCTCGACGGCAAGTTTTCGCGGGTCGGTCATTTTGCTGTCGAGGAGGTGCTGTCTCAGTTCCACGAAGCAATTGTTGGAAAGGTGTTCCCACACGATGAGGTCGACCAGCTGCCCGTAGGTGGTTACTTTGCTCCCTTTGATCCACCCTTCTAGGGCCCGACTGAAAAAGTCCACATATTCCACCCATGTGGTACCCGGGATTTTCTTGCAGTCTCTGAACCGCTGGCGGTACATTTCCGCTGTTAGCCCGTAGCGGGTGAGCAGGGCCTCCTTCATGTGATCGTAGGAGGTCATCACCTCCTCCGGTAGCTGGAGCAGCGTGTCCCGCCCCTCACTCAGGAACCGCCCCCACAGGCCCGCGCCCCAGTCTTTTCGGGGCACCCGATGAGAGGTCATGGCCACCTCGTAGGCCTTGAACCATTGTTGGATGTCGTCATTCTTGTAATACTCCTTGACGACCTCTTTCGGGATATGTACCTTGGCCTCGGAAGGCGGTAGAGTGTCTCTAGTACTGGGGTGTCGGTCCCTCCGTTCTTGGCCTTGATCTCGAGCTCCTTGAGACTGCGCTCGTGCTCAAGAGTTAGTTTCTTTTCCTCCAACTCCCGGTGTCGTCTCTTCTCCTCTATCTCTTCTTGAAGGCGTAGCTGCTCTAGGGCCAGTTTCTTTTCTGCCAGCTGGAGTTCGCCGTCCAGCCGCAGTCGGGCGAGCTCTAGCTCGTGGCTCCGGACCTTTTCCCGCTCTCGTATTTCTTCTTCGGAGAGGCCGGTTTCTAGGCTCTTTCTTCCTCCGGTTGCCGGAGTCAGTGCGGTTGCTGTGGTCTCAGTCAGGGGCAAGGGCCCTTCTTCCTGGGAGGGGCCTGCCCCAGCCTCCAACCATGCCCTCAGAGCTTTCTGCATCTCCTCTTTGGTACCTAGGCTGGTGGTTGCAATGCCTTTGTCTTTGCAGAACTGTTTTAATTCTTTGTGCGTATATTCTTCCAGCCGTTCGGGCTGGAACTCCATTGTCGCGTTGTTTTCCTGGCTGCTCATGATGCTGTTCGTTTGGATGGGTAGCTAGTGGGTACTGGCTGGTACGTACTGCGTTCGGCTCGGATCCCGTCGCTGGCCACCAAATGTTGGAAGGCGGACCCCGAGGAGTCGGTGAGACCACCAAGGGGGGGGCCCTCACACTGCACGAAGTAGCCGAGCGCTGCCGAGAAGTCTCCTGAGAGATCCTTCTCCTATCACGTACTAGCACAGTAACACCACCACACAGGACTCAAGGAGGTTGTCTTGTGACAAGCAATTCTTTATCAGCAATAAAAAGGTTACGAGGTCAATATTTACACGAAGGGATTGAGGGATCCACCAGAAGTCTCAGTGTCTCTTTGGAAGGGTCGGGGTAGCGGGACAGTCTTTGGCAGGAATGCGGTACGAGGGTACCTGGGGCCCAGTTCTTATCCTCAAGCTGGAGGACCTCCGGATCTCGGATGGGCCGAGCCGCGACGGCGTCAGCAGGGCTCTGGCGTACAGTTCGTGGAGAGCCGCGATTCAATCAGCAGGGCTCTCAAGATGGTTTCTGCTCAGCTCGAGCCGCGACGTCGTCAGCAGGGCTCCGAGGAAGGTTTCGGCGAGGTTGGGCCGCGACAGCGTCAGCAGGGCTCCGATGTTCCAGGTGGTTCAGAAAGGGTTCACAAGAAGGAGCCGCGACGCAGTCAGCAGGGCTCGTGATGGTTCCGAGAAGAGTTCTTCTCCGTAGGGTCAGCCGCGATTCAATCAGCAGGGCTCTCGACTCCGGGATACAACTGCCGAGCTGTGGTGGGGTCGCCCCAGATATAGGTCTGGAGCCCTTTGATGTCCGGACCTATGCGCCCGAGGGGGCGGAGTGACCGGGTGGAGGTGGCCAGACGCCCAGCAGGAGAGGCGCCAGGCCCATGGGAGTTGCAGGGCGATCACACCTCGAGAGGGGAGGACAGTTGGGGGCCCCATTGATACTGTCCTCTGCCGGGGCGATGAATGGTTCCTGCGGCACCCCCTGGCTAGTTCGTGGTGCCTCGATGTCGGGGCTTTGCTGGGGTCGAGGCCGGGTTGAGCGGGGTCGCGCCGGCTGGTGCACGGTGTGACGTGGATGCCAACAAGATGGCGGAGCCACGAGGAGTATGCGACCACGTGCAGCTCCGGGTGAAGGGCCTTGGTGCAGTTCAGACGGGTGGCCCGTGAAGGCCGGGGCGGGGAACGGGCACAATCCAGGGGGTTAAGGACCACGCCACGAGGCCGGGTCCAACAATCACCCTCCGCATGGGACGACTCCTGGTGGCCTCCGGCACTAGGCACCGCACCTGAGCCGACGGACCACGCACGCAACTTGGGCGTCATACTGGACTCCTCCCTATCGATGACCAGACAAGTCAACGCCGTCTCCTCAGCTTGCTTCCACAACCTCCGCATGCTCCGAAAGATCTTCCGATGGATCCCGACCGAGACCAGGAAGACGGTCACCCAGGCTCTCATCACCAGCAGACTAGACTACGGAAACACCCTCTACGCCGGTACTACAGCCAAGCTTCAGAAAATACTTCAGCGTATCCAGAACGCCTCCGCCCGACTCATCCTGGACGTCCCCCGACGCAGCCACATCTCGTGCCACCTGAGAGACCTGCACTGGCTCCCTGTCAACAAGAGGATCACGTTCAGACTCCTCACCCACGCACACAAATCCCTCCACGACCTAGGCCCAGGGTACCTCAACAGCCGCCTCACCTTCTACATGCCCACCCGCCAGCTATGTTCCGCTAACCTCGCCCTCGCCGTCGTCCCTCGCATCCAGAGAGCCACCGCCGGAGGAAGGTCATTCTCCTACCTGGCAGCTAAGACTTGGAACTCCCTACCCGTCCACCTGCGGATGACCCAGGACCACCTGGCCTTCAGGAAACAGCTCAAGACCTGGCTGTTCGAGCAGTAGCAGACCCCCTTCCCCAAGCGCCTTGAGACCCTTACGGGTGAGTAGTGCGCGATATAAGTTCCATGATTGATTGATTGATTGATTGCATCTCCCACCTCTTCACTGCCTCCTTCTGCTGTGCCCTGATCCTGTCCCTGCGGTGCCTGGCCTGCCCCCATGTATGCCCCTCCGAGGGGATGACCCCGGTCCGTAGCAGTGCAGGCAAGCAAGGTGTGACAGTTGTCACTCTAGTTCACTCCTTGGCATTTTGACATGGACTGGCCATTGGCCTTTTGGTTGCACAGACATTTCGAATTTCATATACTGAATTTGTGACTCTAGTTCACTCCTTGCCCTTTGGACATGGACTGGCCATTGGCCTTTTGTTGGAACAGACGTTTCACTTTTCATATGCTGAATAAAGCTTTTTTCTTTGTCCCTGTGAACTTGATTTAGCTGTACATCATGTTGAGGTTGTTTTAGATACCCTTGCTCCTGTAATGCTTGGTTTACAATGTTGCATACTGATGTGTTGATGTGAGGTACTCCCTGTGGTCCATGAGATATGTATCCTATTCTGGTGGGTATCCATTTCATCCTTTGCAGCTACCTGGGTGTGTCTGGATCAACCATTTGTGTACATCTCTCTATGAGCATTTAATTGCCATGGTCACATCTGTGGTTTGCACCCCTGCACATATGATGTGCTTCCCATTGTCCAAATTGTCACTTCCACATACTTCGTGCTCATCATTGTAATAGGAGAAACTGGGTCATCGGTGCAATTTGCTAGACATATGTTTGGGGTATGTGCAGCTGACTTAGGGGTGACTCCCATACCCAGGCTGTTGTGACCAGAGCCTTCATTGTGCGGTAACTGATGGCTCACTGACCAAGTGTTCTGCAGACATGAGTGGGACTTGCAGTGAATATGTTTGGCACAGCTGGGCTCCCACAGGAGTTGTGTCCCCACAAGTTAGTGTGTTGTCCAGTGACATGGCCTGGGCCCATGGTGTGTGTTGTATGTGCATGTGTGTGTGTCCACATCCCTGTTAATACACAGACAGTGTTACCTTGATATGTTTGAGTTGTTGATGCTTGCTTAGTGGTACTGGGTTAATCCCACTACTTTTCCAATGGGCTACCAGATGTGTGGGTGCATGACTCACTACTGTTAATTGCTGTATCATCATTGTGATTTGTCAGTTCTGAGTGTTGATGATGTTGTCAGACACAGATGGGACACAGTGAGGGTTCCTCAAGGCACTTGTTTTTTCGCAATATCATGTAGTTGTCCCTAGGTGGTAGTTTTCAGTGATTGAGACATTTGCATGTGTATGTGACTGCTCCCACTTGTCGGGTTCACAGCAGCGATGCTGGCAGGTGTCAGCATGGGTGCCTTGTGTTCCTCCTTGGCATCTGCATAGTCCTGGGACAGTGGCAGGGATTGTGAAGGTCACATGAGCTTTGAGGTCATGGCCATGTACCGCATACTGTGCAGTGTGTCTGTCATTCCCCAGGGTTGTAAACAATCCTTGTGTGATGTGTGTGCGCACCTTAGTTCCTGCCAACATTCCTGTGTTTGTCATGTGGGCATGTGCAATGTCACCTGTCCATGTGGGCTTCACAGATACACATTGTTGCAGTTCAGGTGTGTGGTATTGATGGTGGACTGATGTGAATGTTTGCATGGATGGTCCCTTAGCTCCCGTTTGTCCATGGATGAGGGGCCATGCTGAGTGATTTTTGTTTGTGTATGTGTGATGTACGTTTGTGGCACAGGACATGTCTGGGTTTCCCAGTTTGTACGACATCTGACTTTGTCATCACAGTGGAGGTGTCATGCATGCTTGTGTCACACCAATGTATTGTCCCTGGGAATTGTGCTGTTGTGTGTCAGTCTCTTGCTGTGTTAGACGGTGTTCATTCCAGCTAGTGTCACATGTGTCTGTTGTGCTCCCTCTCATCTCCCAATGCCTGATTGCCCACTGAGGGTGTCACAATGATGGTTTACTTTTGTATGGCACTGTGTCCACATCTGTGTCACTGTGGTTCAGCCCCTCTCATGTGTTGTGTATTTGCCTGTGGATACTGTGACACACACATGTTGTGTCCGATGTGCAGTGTGAGTTTGCCTGTTTTTGTTTGTGCATCTGCAGCAGTGCATTGGTATTGCTGTTGTGGGCCTTGGTCTGGATGCTGTTTCTGTGATTTTGCATGCTGTCCCTGTGAGTCATTTCACATCATTGTGCTCATTCTTCCTGGGTGTTGGGTGCCATTGCTGGCATGGAATGTGAGTTAGTGAGCTGACACCTACAGTCTACAAATGTTGTTTTGATTGGTATGTCTATTTTTGAGATGTGTGCATGCTTGGTGATGGTCCCTTCTGCTTTTGTGTCATTGTACGCTGTGTGCATTGTCAGCCCCCATGTGTGGTGCTTGTCTGCACATGGGCGAGAGTGTTATGTTTTCACAGCACTGTTTGCCTCATCACATCTCTGTGTGTATGGGACACAACCACTATTTAACCCCAGAAGTGTTTGATGTGTTGGGAGCAGGGATCATACATGCTGTTTGTTATTTGCAGCTTTGACCATGATGACACTTACCTTTTGGTCACTGTGTTGAGGGTAGTTTGGTCCCTATCACCACAATGCTCCACATCTGCTGCATTTTGTAAGCCCCACTTGACTTCTGTTCTACACAGTGAGGGGGTGTTCTTTTTACATTGTCACAGTGCTATGGTGATGCTTGCCTTGTGTATGTCACACTCATGTGTTGGTCACACATGTGCTGTTACTTACATTGCATGCTCGTAGCCATATTCACTGTTGTGGGCATTTGTCACAGACTACACATCATGTTTTCGTGGGGGATGCATTTTGCGGACATACCTGATGTTTGCGTATGCTGGATGTGTTGCGCATCACCCATCCTATGGCTAGGGGTGGCAGGGGTAATGGCCTACAGATCCCCTGTGAGTGGGGGTGGCAGGGGTGATGGGCAACATAAGCCCTGTGAGTGGGGTTGCAGGGGTGATGGGCAACTTAAGCCCTGTGAGTGGGTGTGGCAGGGGTGATGGGCAACAGGTCCCCTGTGAGTGGGGATGGCAGGGGTGATGGTCAACATAAGCCCTGTGAGTGGGGGTGGCAGGGGTGATGGGAAACATAAGCCCTGTGAGGGGGGTGGCAGGGGTGACGGGCAACAGGTTCCCTGTGAGTGAGGGTGACAGGGGTGATGGTCAACATAAGCTCTGTGAGTGGGGGTGGCAGGGGTGATGGGAAACATAAGCCCTGTGAGTGGGGGTGGCAGGGGTGATGGGCAACAGGTCCCCTGTGAGTGGGGGTGGCAGGGGTGATGGGCAACAGGCCCCCTAAGGGTGTGGGTAGCAGAGGTGATGGGCAACATAAGCCCTGTGAGTGGGGGTGGCAGGGGTGATGGGCAACATAAGCCCTGTGAGTGGGGGTGGCAGGGGTGATGGGAAACATAAGCCCTGTGAGTGGGGGTGGTAGGGGTAATGGGCAACAGGTCCCCTGTGAGTGGGGGTGTCAGGGGTGATGGGAAACATAAGCCCTGTGAGTGGGGTGGCAGGGGTGATGGGCAACAGGTCACCTGTGAGTGGGGGTGGCAGGGCTGATGGGAAACATAAGCCCTGTGAGTGGGGGTGGCAGGGGTGATGGGCAACATAATCCCTGTGAGTGGGGGTGGCAGGGGTGATGGGCACCATACGCCCTGGGAGTAGGGGTGGCAGGGGTGATGGGCAGCAGGTCCCCTGTGAGTGGGGGTGGCAGGGGTGATGGTTAACATAAGCCCTGTGAGTGGGGGTGGCTGGGGTGATGGGAAACATAAGCTCTGTGAGTGGGGGTGGCAGGGGTGATGGGCAACAGGTCCCCTGTGAGTGGGGGTGGCAGGGTTGATGGGAAACAGGTCCCCTGTGAGTGGGGGTGGCAGGGGTGATGGGCAACAGGCCCCCCATGGGTGTGGGTGGCAGGGGTGATGGGCAACATAAGCCCTGTGAGTGTGGGTGGCAGGGGTGATGGGCAACATAAGCCCTGTGAGTGGGGGTGGCATGGGTGATGGGCAACAGGTCTCCTGTGAGTTTGGGTGGCAGGGGTGATGGGCAACAGTCCCCCTATGGGTGTGGGTGGCAGGGGTGATGGGCAACATAAGCCCTGTGAGTGGGGGGGCAGGGGTGCTGGCCAACATAAGCCCTGTGAGTCGGGGTAGCAGGGGTGATGGGCACATAAGCCCTGTGAGTGGGGGTGGCAGGGGTGATGGGAAACATAAGCCCTGTGAGTTGGGGTGGCAGGGGTGATGGGCAACAGGTCCCCTGTGAGTGGGGGTGGCAGGGGTGATGGGCAACAGGCCCCCTATGGGTGGGGGTGTTAGTGGTGCTGGCCATGCAACCCCTATGGTGGGCTGTTGTTAGTGGCCAGGATATGTATCCCTTGTGTGTGTGTGCCATTTTGCGGGTACGTGTCGTTTGTTTATGTGGTAGGTGTCTGACTTACCATCTGCGCCGTCGGTGTCGGTCCCTGATCCGGTCAGAGATGTACTGGTATGACCTACGCAATAGGATTCATGATATGTTCGTGTCGTACACGCTGCTTGTTGCTCCATCTCGTACCCTCTGCAAGCTGTTCCGCCTCGTAGTCGTGTATTGATTTGTGGCGCGAATCGTAGCTGATATGCTTGTTTTCCGGATGCTGTGACGTGCCGTACGTGATGACCCATCCAGCGCGTAGGAAGTACGCATCGTACTTGTCATGTCGGAAACTGCTATGGATACTGCCTGCGGGCGGCACGGTTCCTCTTTGGGAGTTACGGCTCGGACGGAGAATGGGTCTTGATTCACAGCCTACGTGTTGGTCGTGTTTTTGGCAGTTATGCGCATCGTACTTACTCTACAGGACGGACCGGCTCAGGGTATGTGTCGGTTGCAGGGTAAGGCTACGGACAGCTGTCCAAATGGCCATCGAAATCGGCCCCTTACTTGTTCTTCTAACTTTTCCAATGTTATATTCTCCTCGTGTTCTTGTTGCATTGCAAATTCGACATCATGCATGGCAATCTCTGCTTCATTTTCCAGCATCGGTTGTCCAAGAGGATCTTGACTACATGGACCACTACTTTGACTATCTTGAGAACATTCACAAGCTATTTCAGCTATAATAGTCTATTCCTGTTCAACTTCATCATTCAACATTTTTAAATATGTAGGAAAAATTGGACATCCAATGCTATCTTTACAAGCATTAAAAAAATCTTCGTAGCAGTCAAACTCTCCAAATAATTCACTTTCGCTATGGCATGGTTTAAACAGTTGCAGAAGTGCTAAATAGCACAATTCTCGCTTATCTGGAGTTTTCAAAACCAGGGGACATATCTACAAGGCGGCGATAGAAAATTATCGCCGCTTTTGCGGCCGTTTTCAGACAAAAAGCGGCGATATTTTTATCACCTAATTAGCAAGGTCACGCTAACGTGTGAAACCTTGCATTAGCGCACAAATTCTTAACGCCCAGCTTTGCATCTCTAATGAGGTGCAAAGTGGGCATTCCTGACCTGACATGACAGGAGAAATGTAACTAAGCCACATTTCTCCTATCATCAAGCCCCACGCTATGAGGCATAGTGGCAAGAAAAGTAGCGATAACCTCTGTTATCGCTACTTTCCTTACGCCGGCTTCAGGACTTACTTAGCCATGATATCCTATGGAAGGTGGATATCATGGCTAAGTTTGTGAGGCCCTATCAACAAGCTAACGCCACATTTCGTGAGATTATCGCTGGGTTTCCAGCGATAATCTCACATTAGGCAGTTAGCGCTAGGATTTTGATCACTTTTGAGATAAGTGTTGCTAATAGCATGCTACCTCAGCGATAAAAATCCACGTTAGCCGGCGACAATTATCCTAGCGCTAAGTGCGCTTAGAGATAATTATCGCCGGTTGTTGCTGATATGCCCCTAAGTTTCTTGTGGTTTATAAGACCATGACATCCAACTACTGCAAACTTTCCTTCTTTTAAATTCTGTTTAACATTTCTTTTTGAAGCTGTAATGTTGAAGTACTTCATACAGAAATAGCAGTTCCAGATGTTGACTCCTTTTCGGATAGTATGTGTCCAACATATTATTTTTAAGAATGTCTCTACTATCTTGCTCATTTGCTGCTAATTGTTCAATTTCTTCCAATGATTTCAACACTCTATTTCGTTTGCAGGCAAGACCTAAACTTACCCAAAGGATTCCTCGTGACTTTGAATATAAACTTGAAGAGCACAAGCGGTCTGAACATTCATACGATCCAATTTCTCGGTGGGAAAGCATTTTCAAACTAAAGCTATATAATTTTTTGCTAAGGCTTTTCTATTGTTCAATTTCTTCCAACATTTGTTTCATCTCTGTTTATTCAGATTTTTTTATGTACGGTTGAGTTATCTGCAATATACTGGATATTTATTCATGTTCGCATTGCACATTTTTAAAATGACTGGATTGTAGTAATTGATATACTTTGACACTTCTGTTCTTTTTAAGTTGTAGGTATTCTTTGGAGATTTCCGAGTTATTGTGTGCTTTACAGAAGAAAAAAAAGAATTTACTCTTACTTTAGAAATGACTGGACGGGAAAAACCAAAACGACATTTGGGTGCCGATTCTGATCCTGTATTTTTTTTCCCGTATGACTCGTATCCGTATTTCTTTTACGTACGAGTCGTACAAGTGCCCTACAACCGTCGAAGTACGATTTATACGTTAAAAAATAATACGAGTCGCGTCGGGAAAATGTTACGAGAGGGATCCGGACAGTTTAAGTGCAAATCGTAAAACAGAAGTCCGAGCGCACAAGTACGATCCGTACCGTCCGTCCGAATATACACCCGCATGGAAAAAGGCCGGTACGGAGCGAACGATGAACCAAGCATGTACATGGCTATACTTGTGTCCGCATACGAGTTGCACAGCCCCCCCACCCCCTGCACATGTCAGCACCGTTCCCCCGTATGTCAGCACCGTACCCCCATGACCACACTGTAGCCCAGCCCCCTACGTGTACGCGCCATACCCCAGCTCCGTACCACAGCCCCGTACCTGTATGCACCTTACCCCAGGCCCGTACACCAGCCCTGTACCTGTACGCCCTGTACCCCAACACCATACCCCAGCCCCGTGCCTGTACGCCCCGTACCCCAACACCGTACCCCTGCCCTGTGCCTGTACGCACCGTACCCCAGGCCCATACACCAGCCCTGTACCTGTACGCCCCGTACCCCAATACCGTACCCCAGCCCCATGCCTGTACGCACTGTACCCCAGGCCCTTAGACCAGCCCCGTACCTGTACGCCCGTACCCCAACACCGTACCCCAGCCCCGTGCCTTTACGCACCGTCCCCCAGGCTCGTACACCAGCCCCGTACTTGTACGCCCGTACTCCAACACCGTACCCCAGCCCTGTCCCTGTACGCACCGTACCTCAGGCCCATACACCAGCCCCGTACCTGTACACCCCATACCCCAACACCGTACCCCAGCCCGTGCCTGTACGCACCGTACCCCAGGCCCGTACACTAGCCCCGTACCTGTATGCCCCATACCCCAACACCGTACCCCAGCACCCTCACCCAGCATCGCGTATGTACGAATCGTACAACACCATTGCATATGTGATCACTGTACAACAACATAGCGTATGTACGCACCTAACATACGTGAAAACGACTCGTACTGAACCAGGACACTGTAAAACAGCACAAGGAGGGTCAATTCGAATCGCACAACACCACAAAACACGTCTACAGGATAACATACATCTAAAACACTGACCTGGCACATCCAAACAGGCAAACAGAGGGCCAAACCACAACCACCTCTTATAACACACCCACCAAAAGTTCAAACCCAGCCACACCCACAAATGGACCAATAAAAAGGGCCCACACACACAAACCATGAGCCTTTGCAACAGACCCACTGCTGACAGACCCCACAAACAAACAACTGCAACTTACTTACACCTTAACTACACCTTAAACTTACACACCTTCACACAACCTCCTTCACAAAGACCCCCTCTTCACATTCACACCCACACCGTCACATCCACACCCACACACCCACAACCATCCACACCCACACCCCACACCATGCCCACAGACAAGAATCCAAAGTTCACAAGGGAGGAGCTGGACATCCTTGTCAACGAAGCTCTTTGGAACATTGGTCAGACAGACCAGCATAGCTGAGAAATAAGCCATGTGGCAGAGGATCGTCGATCGGGTCAATGCTGTTGCGGCCATCAGAAGGACCAGGCATGAATGCCAAGCCAGGTGGTATGATCTGCGCAGGGCAGTCAAGCGCAAAATGAACGAAGGACATGCCCAGAGTAACATCACTGGAGGTGGGCTGCCCCGCAGACCGGTACATTACCATCCCTGAGAGGAGAAGGTGATGGCCACGCTTCCGCCGGTGGGAGTACACGGACTTGAAGGTCTTCGAGAGCCTGGAGAGTACACAAACAACTGAGGTAACATGGGGGGAACGGCATCCACATCCCAACTACAACTAATGCAAAGCCCTCACTGGACACAACCACACTCAAAAATCACGCTCATGCCACTAACGTGTCCATGCCCCATTCACAAAGCAAGGTCATGCCAAGTCACATGCTACACGAAACACAAACCCAAGACTGGATGTCCGCGATGCTGGGAGGGTGGGGCTCACAAAACACATTGTGCAACTCAGGAGCAGACACCAATGCCCTCAGCCCATATGGCCTAGGCACATACCCATGCACCATGCCCAATGCACAGGGACTGGCTAAGAACTGACAAGGTAGCTGACACTTGGCCCTGCTGTAGACAGCACAAGGCCCTCCTGTGACCACTGTACACTGAAACACCAACTCCACAAGCTCACATACCTAGCACAGGAACTCACACTCACTGTCATGCCAGCATGCACCACGAGGGGACAGACACTTCACCTGGAGAGACCCAATGCCAAATCACACTACACCCAACAGCATGCCTGGACACCCCCCCCTTACACAAGCACCCCCCCCCCGGGGCAGGCAACGGATTAAGCCACTCCCACAATGGACATGTGACACAACAAGACCAATCCATAGCCAAATAAGCATCCGAGCATAAATTAGACAGGTGAAACACTCAGGAGAACATATCAATCTGTCCCCCACAACATACCCATCCACAAGTGTACATTGAGAGGAATGCTAGGCACATACAACAACCTGGAGGAACTGTGGCAACTTGAATATGAATGAAACATGGATGTCGCATGAAACACCATTAACATTGTCTCTCTCTCACACACAGGGCAACGTCATGGATCTCCCCCCAACACTGGGGGGGAACAATCACAGGCCCAGGCTCAGCGTGAAGATGATCCCACCGGCAGCGACGACTCCCCCAACCAACCGGGCCCCTCTGGTGCCCAAGCGCCTGCAGCACCTGCTTCAGGTACATCTGGGCCAACCACCACCCCCATTCCTGCCACATCCCAGGAAACACCCAGGAGCCCTGCTCGCACTGAACAACAGAGCCTGTCTGACCAGGAGGGACAAGGTACTCCGGGCACCCAGGAGGAGGCAGACAACCACACAAATGCCATCCCTCAGGGGTCCCGTAGACCCGATGTGCCCACAACAGCAGGCCCGGCTCGTGTGGGCAGGGGTGGTGGGAGTGGAGGCAGGCGGAGGCGAGAACCTGACCAGCCAACTGAGGGAACCGGTATGTCACACATACGCCACATCCTGGACACATACCGGCGTGACACCAGGGGCATCAGCCAGGTAGTGGGGTCCCTCACAGACATCAAGGGGACCCTCGACGAGATGAAGAACCTGCAGGCCGAGCAACATGCCAGTCAACAACAACACCGAGGACGGATGGAGGCAAGACTGGCTGAGCTCCTGGCGGTGCAAACGGACATGAGCCGTTCACTCCGTCGCATCGCCGACAACATGGCCAACCCTCCCTGTGCCACCAGGCGAAGACCACCACCAGCCACAGGGAGGGAGGAGGAGGAGGATTCGTCCGACGGAGCATCACAAGCATCGTCAAGGCCTGCATCTGAGGGTCTGGCGAGGAAGGTGGGTCATCCACGGAAAAGACCCTGAGAGTTAGCGGACCATCCACATCTCCCAGGTCACCTGGCCTGGCACCTGGCCCTTTGGTGCAACAGCAGCACCTCATTCAATGACATTCTCTGCCACATGGACTTGCTGGTCACAGTCTGACCAATGATGACCAACACTGTGGTCTGGACTCTGATGGCTTCCAATGCAAAGGATCCCATCTCCACCTGTGAACTTTGGATTCTAGGCACCCGGCGAGCACCTCATTTTATCTCCCAAAACACGTACCCCACCGCAAATACATTTTTATTTAAGTCATGAGATGTTGCAGTGAGTTTGCATTAGTCCACAACATCTGTGTGTGTAAATGTCAAACTATGCCTGAGTGTTGAACTAACTCCACCCATCCATACCCTGGGATCTGAGTCTGGCACAGGACACACATGGGTCACAATGTATCATTCAATACCGACATGGAGCACAATACCGTGATGGGCTCAACCAGCTGAGGGGGAGCTTGCCATACTGTGCGGACTGACCTATTTGGAAGAGTATCATTAAGGCGCAGTGGTCATGGCTCATGTGGAGTTTCCCGGGGAGGGAGTCCCAGGTATCTTTGGCCAGGTGGGAGAACTATGTCCTGCATGCTGGAGTAAGGTGGATGTGAAGAATGGTGGCCAGGGCAAAGTTGGATGCACGGAGATGGCCCAATGGGGTCTTGGATGACAGTGGTACAAGGTTGGTTCGGGGTCTGGCTCGTGGCCTGCCTCCTGAGTGTGGGTGTGGAGTGTGAAGGTCATCCTGCAGCAGACAGTGATCCATTTCAGCTATCTCTGCTGGACGGTGATGTGGCTGGGGCGCCGGATGTTGCAGCTGAGCTGTGCAGATGCACCATGGATGTGGACAAGTTTCCTGGGACTTTGAATGTACTTGCTCGGTAGAGGGCAGGGCAGTATTTGACACAGATGTTGTTGTGGACCTGGGGGATGGTCTGTCTTGCCTTGGAGTGGATCTATCTGTGGATCATGTGCATAATGCAGAGGGTGTTTCAGCTTGAGGTACAGATGCTGGTGATTAGCATGGCAAATGTGAGCGAGCAATCCATGATGCACACCAGCTTGTGTGCGTGGCCACTGGGTGCTTGTGCAGGGCTCTTGCGGGTGGGACACAAGCAGTTGACCCAGCTGTAAGGGGAGAATCCTCAGGTGATGACCTCAGTCCTGTACAAGTCCAGCCTCAGGTGGCTGATGTTCAGCCATTCACCAATGGATCTCATGCATTATTGAATATGAGAACTGGCAATGTCTGCGTCTTTGGTGAGGGTGAGGAGCACCTGGCTGTCAATGGCACACGAGATGATGATGAGGTGCTGTGCGCATGTGATGGTGTAGAGGGGGATCCTGGACACATTGTAGATTGACACGCTGAGAGATGATACCTGTGCCATGTGCCAGACAACAACACCATACTACATGCAGAGGTGTTGAATCCCACTCCCATGGCCTTGCTGGGGTACAGAGCCGGTGGGTAGTAGGAGGGACATGACCTGGTTGGTGTGACAGGCCCTGGAAGGCGTTGCAGCGCTGTGTAGGCAGTTGGAGTTGCACACTCATCATGCAAAGGTGTTGTGTGTGTGCTTAGTGTATGCCTGAGTGCAGGCGGTAGATTGTTTGGATGGACCTTGCTTGGAGGGTGGCTGCAACATCATACTGTAGTGTGATGTGGGTCATGCAAGGACATGAGGGTCGTGCAATGTGCACGTTGCATGTGCAGACGGTCCAGCCTTTGGCACCGCGTGGCGGCAACTGTGTCACAGACAAGCTGATGACACCCAAATGAATGGGTGGAGGGAGGAAGGGAGGGAGGAGCATCTTAGAGGCGTGTGTGTCGCCAAATCCGGAAACTCTGTATGCCCTTGCTGCAGGGGCTGCAGCAGCAGGCGGCATGTCCTTGAAACCATGCCACAAGTTGCACACAAAGACAAGGATGTCAGAAAGGACAACTGTAACAGGTGTATGTAAAGGAAGGAGTGTCCGGTTCACCATGGCACACCCAGAGACAATGGATGCACAATCACCAAAGATGACTGACAGCGGATCAGGAAACTGAAGGCCGAGCTGCGCACCGGAAACACTCCCTCAGCAGGTGTTGAGTGCCCGTTATGGGGACAAAGATGCCAAAATACATACACAGCCATGGACTTCATGCACAATAGAGAATCAAATCCATGAAGAACAGCATGCATGTTGCTAATCTACACATGGACTCATGTGCACAATCTCTGACAACTATGCCAGAGATGCCGCATGCACAGTGGCAAGAGACCTGCGTTGACAGAGATGAGGCACCTTGGATGGGGAGAAACACCTTTATTACTCAGGCTCACACCTAGGCAAATACATCAATATGAACAGACACACAGGTCATGTGGATTGACATGTGGGACCTACACTGGCCCCCCCTTTGCTGTAAATCCATTGCACTGGCACACAAGTGACGGGGGTGAGCCAAACAACCCCTGCTGCACACGGAGAGGCTGCAATTCCCCATTGAGCCTCTAATGGGGATGTCCCACACTATGTCCACCCATAGCCTCCCGTCTGTTTCAGAGGAAATTTTCACACACATTGATGCCTTCCTCACAATCCACAATCCCATTACAGATGACTGTCACGTAGGGTGACTATCACTTCATGGGAGTCATGCTACATGTCAGGTGCCCCATGGTGAGTCGACATGTATGCATAGTAACAAAACATGCACAGGAGCAGTGCCCACACATTCCAAACAACTACCATACCATACCCAAAATGCCTTGCTGCCATCCTACCCAAAGGATACTTCTCACCATGTCCGTGCATGTAACGCTGATTCAGCACATGTTGCAATACTCATGAGGAATAGCAGGAGCCCAACGATGCCACGAGCAGACAGCATGCGCAAATACCTGGGGATGACAGACACACAAGAAGTCACCGAAAAGATAGTCAACCACATGCATGGTCATTGACTCTACAGGAATAAGGTTGTCACCATGCTAGTTGAACATTGAGTGTCTCTGCTAAAATGTGTGGAATGACATCATCACTCGAGTGACACATCAGAACACACCTCTTAGTCACTTAGCATACAGTCAGCTGTACACACGGATTGCAACACATGCCACACAAGGCTCCAAGCCTGCACACTCAGACCCAGGGACTCACCATCATGAGAAGAAGTTGTGTATGAGCTGACTCTGGATGTCCTCCTCCTCCTCCTCCTCCTCCTCCTCACTTGCCTCGTGACCAAGCCCTTCATCCTCCATGGGTGGATGTTCCTGCTCATCCGGATCCAGGATGAGTGGCACAGCTTTCTCCACTGCCATGTTGTGCAGCATGCAGCACACAAGGAAGATTTTGCAGACCTTCACCGATGCATATGGGAGGGATCCGCCTGTCTTGTGGAGGCACCGGAATCGGCTCTTCAGGAGGCCAAATGTCCTCTCAATCACTCGCCTGGTCTGCCCATGGGCGTTGTTGTAACGGTGATCTACAGCTGTTCTGGGGTTGCGGAGAGGCGTCATCAGCAATGGCATGTTGGGATAGCCAGAGTCCCATGGAAAAAACATGCGAAGAAGTGGGTCAGGAGATGACATAAGATACAAAGATACCACTAAATACAGGACAAACAGAGTATACACACCAGACATGCTCATTCGTTGTGCAGCCGCAGCATAATTTCTGGCACCCTGCTATGCCTCATGATGTAGGCATCGTGTGCTGACCCTGGAAAACATGCACAGACATGGGAAATCAGCATGTTAGGTAGACACACCACAAGGGCATTAATGGAGTGATAATGTTTTCGGTTTCGATAGGCTACCTCCTGTGCCTGTGGTGGTACCAAAGCCACATGTGTCCCATCAATAGACCCAATTACATGGGGCATCCCTCCCAGGGCATAGAAATCACCCTTGACACCTGTCAACTGCTCACGAGTTGGGAAATGGATGAATTCATCCAGGTGCTCCAAAATGGCTTCTAAAACATCATGCAGGACACGGCTGAACATGGTCTGGGACATGCCACCAACTTCAGCTATGGTGAATTGAAACGTATCGGTGGCAAAAAAATGTAGGGCTGCCATCACCTTCATCTTGGGGGTCAGCGCAGTAGGATACCTGTGTCGCGATTGGAGGTGTGGTTCCAGCTTTGCGGTCAAGTTCTCAATCTACTGTTGCGAGAAGCGGTAGCGTCGTATGCAGTCACGTTCCCTCAGGGCACCCAAGTCTGGCATTGGTCAGGGGAGAGGCGGTGCCCTGCAGGAATTTGGAAGGGATTACGAAGAGTCAATCAATCAATCATGAAATTTGAATTGCGCACTACTCACCCGGAAGGGTCTCAAGGCGCATGAGGGAGGGGGTCTGCTACTGCTCGAACAGCCAGGTCTTGAGCTGTCTCCTGAAGGCGAGGTGGTCCGGGGTCAGTCGCAGGTGGACGGGCAGGGAGTTCCATGTCTTAGCCGCCAGGTAGGAGAAGGATCTTCCTCCGGCGGTGGTTCTCTGGATGCGAGGGACGACGGCGAGGGCAAGGTTTGCGGATCGTAGCTGGCGGGTGGGCGTGTAGAAGGTCAGGCGGTTGTTGAGGTATCTTGGGCCAAGGTCGTGGAGGGATTTGTGTGCGTGGGTGAGGAGTCTGAACGTGATCCTCTTGTTGACGGGGAGCCAGTGCAGGTCTCTCAGATGGCTCGAGATGTGGCTGCGTTGGGGGACGTCCAGGATGAGTCGGGCGGAGGCGTTCTGGATACGTTGAAGTCTTTTCTGAAGCTTGGCTGTTGTACCTGCGTAGAGGGTGTACATTACAACACCAATGTCAATGAACTGAGCACATGTTCAACAGCTAATACACAAATGCTACATACGGGCCGTACACGCGTGGGTACGGCCCGTATCACTATGTCGTACGCCTACGGCAACACTACCATAGGGATACGAACCCTACACACGCGTGTATGGCCCTTATCACTATGGCGTATGCCTACGGCAACACTACCATAGGGATATGAACCCTACACACGCGTGTACGGCCCGTATCACTAGAGTAGTGGTGCCCTAGGGGTACGTGTGAAACGCACCGTACCTGTGTGGGGATTTGAAAATTACAATGGGGACACATAAGGGACAAGTATTAGGGCCTAACTGCATGCTGGTTGTCATGGATACCCAGTTTCAAGATCACATTTTTCCATCATGTGGCCTGGAAAAAGCAGTTGGCCACATTATACATTGTTGCAAAGTGGTTGTTGACTTGACATGATGCAGCAAATTTGAAAAAATGCTACTGCTGTCACTGGTGTATGTTTAAAGGGATTGGAGGAAACGTAGGATGCAAATGAGTCTGACCAATCACGCTGTACTCCTGTAAATGAAATAGCCCAGCAAGGCAGATATAAGTCAGCCAGAACCCATGAGAGGGCACTTGCCTGCACAACCTTCCATTCGACACCACTGCTGCTGTCTGTGCTTCCTCTGGCACCATGTCAAGGTCTGTGGAGAGGGCCCAGCCATTCACCCAGGAGGAGAATGAGGCATTGCTGGATGTCATCCTCCCACAGTACCCCAGCCTGTATGGTAGACCAGGGGAGCAGGTGAGTGCTGACTCCGCTACCTTTGACTGTGCCCCTTCCTTTTGTGACTGGCACTTCTGGCATTGTGTCCAGGTGTGACAGACATGCAATGTTGTTTAGAGTGGGTCCCAGGGGGGGAGAATGGCTTATGTCTGTCATGCAGAGCATGATGTGGGTCATGTGTGCACTCCTCACTTGCATTGTGCTTACTGTGACATTCACTGCATGCAGCATGGCACATTCAGCATGGCTAATCCTCTTGGCCATTCTCGTTCTATACTCCTGAGGTGATTCAGTGTTCCCCCTGGTGTGACAGGTGACTGTACCCACAGATGTGTGTGAGTTGAGTGTAGCTATGGTGAGAGTGTCCAAATGATGTGTACGCTCCCTGGACATTGATGTGTGTGGATGTTCCTTGTCATGTGGGTGAGTGTCTATGTGGAGTGTTGCACCACAGCTGCATGGAGGAGGCAACTGCTCTACCCATCTTATGTGAGAAGTAATCCGTGCTGTGTGTCTGACTTGCTGGGCTAGCCCCACGCCTGTGACACCCCCCAGGCAAGTGGCACATGTGCAGAGTGAGGTTTGTATCCGCTGTTGCCACTGGCAGGTGAATGATCTGTGCCTGTGTGTGTCTGTGTAGTCTGCTGATGTAGGGTCAGTGGTCTGGGGCTTGTGACTGCTTGGAGGTGCTGTCCATCATCCTTGTGAAGAACCAGAACCTTATGGGCTTGGCGGCGCAGGGTACGCCTTAATCTCCCGGGGTTCACCTGCTCAGCTACACAGAGACACGGGACACTCTGTCAGGCGTAAGAGATCATATTTATTAGCTGCAGCTACCACAGTTATCCCAGAAGTACACAAGGTAGGTTCTCAGGAGACTGCCACTTCACTCCGTGGCGCACAATCTTATATAGTACATAGGTGACATATATATTAACCAAGAACACACCTAAAACATATAAAAGGAACCAATACAAGAAGTTGAAAAACAGGTAAGAACCAATAGGAAAGGTTGGAAAACAGAAGTGTCATGTAACTCGAAGAAGCCTCTCCTCCAACTGTGTTTGTCACCCCTCCCCACAAGTTAATCAATCTGTGGTTTTGTAACCGACTCGCAGGTGGCGAGATCCGTTTGTATGTTTTGGAGGACAGTTGTGAAACGAGAGAATACAAGCAGAGAATAGCGAAGGCCAGACGTTGAGATAAAGTCAGGAAAGAATGGTACGAACCAACAGATAGTTGAGACAGGGATTAAGGAAACCAGACGGGGATTAGTGTACTCGGCCAGTCCTAACACCAGCTTTGTAAATAGAGGCAGAAGGTTTATTTCTACACAATGCTGCAGGAAAAGCAGAAAAGACTTCGTTCGCTGTGCTGCCTTAGTGAGGGCAACACAAAATGGCGGCGGAGCACAAAATGGTGGGTCGATTCGATCGTGATCGAAAATCGAATTTCCTCACTTGTGTTGCTTGTGATGTACAGTGTGTGCCATTTTCAGGGAATGTGTCGCACCCCTCATGCCACCTATATACTTTCAATGCCATGTAGTGCATTGGGGCTTACACAGAGGCAAATGTCCCTATGACAAAGGTGCTATTAGTTTGCAGCATACTATGCCCTGTTCAAGAAATCAAGGATGTTCTAATGTGTGTCTCTGTGACATGGAGCAGGTGTAGTGATCTATTCTCACTTTGTCATCCTCACAGGTAACTGCCTACAAGAAGGGAAAGATCTGGAAGCGGGCCGTCAGGGCCGTGATCTCCGTGGAGGGTCGCAGGCGGCACCTGGCCCAGGTGAGGAAACGCTGGCAAGACATCCGGTGCTGGACCAGGAGGCTCGCCCGGGTGATGCTGGGGGACTCACCAGCATGGAAACACGGCGGGCGCCGGCGCCTGACCCACCAAATGAAGCGTGTCCTGGCAGTGGTCTTCCCTGACATGGATAGGCGGTTACAGGAGAAGCAGCAGCAGGAAGGGGGTAGGTACATGTGTGTTTGTTGTGTGTCACCGGCTTTTGGAAGTGCTCAGTCGCATGGATACACTGCCAGGGTTTACATGTGCAGTGCATATCCTGTTCCCCCAAGTCCACCGGTGCTGTTCTTCCTCCCTTCCCCTCCTTAACAAGTGTTCCCTGGTCTGTGTGTAATCACTGTTGCACATGGTCATCTAGGCTGGCAGTTAATCCAAGTGCACATTGCTTTCTGCATCATGTGGGGGTGGGGTCTGAGACATGTGCTGTTACCTTGCCTGTGCCCTGTCCTGTTCAGTCATTTGGGGGTCCATATTAGTTGGCACTGATGCTGAGTCTCAACATAGGAGTGTGAGGTTTCAAATGAACAGACTTGCAGCATGCATGACCGATGTTGTGGCCTCAGACATGATGTGCATGAGTGGGAGATATGCATAGTGCCAGGACGGTAGCTCATGTTACAGTCAGATCATTCCAGGACCATGGAGCAGTGTGCCCACTACAGTCCCCTAAGACACCCTTGCCTCGGAATCATGTGTGTCATCCAACACTGTGCCCAATCTCTATGTGTTCAGCATATTTTGGCCTCTGTGTCATTGTTCCCTGGCCTCATTTGTATTTATCTAAAGTGTTCTACATGTGCCCATTGTAAAGGCTGACCCCATTTTGCTTGTGCATCCTCACACTGGGCAGTGCCTGTGTGTCTATGTACAACTATCTGTTGATGGTTGTTTGTCAGAAGTATGTGTTGGCAGCCTCACGAGGTGATGTGGAGTACATTTAGGGATTCTTGATGCACATTTTAGTAAACACAGATTCAGAGGTGTAACTTCTTGATCCGTCTCAATCACATTGTCTCAGGTATGGGGTGTTTTTGTGGGCAAGGTCTACATGTCCAAACCTTATGTCTCCTTGCCAGGTCTGACCAGTGTGTAATGATTGTCTGGACAGAATCTCAATGTGCAGTGACCCAGGCATGTTGTGCAGGGTGTCATGTTTGTGCTTTGCAGCATGTGTCAAAAGTTAAAAGACATGTTTACTGCTCATCCATTATTGGCACCGGTGTGTGCTCAAGATGCTATGTAGTTTGGTCTGTGTGTGCTGACATCTGTGTGGACATTCTTGGTTCCCTTCAGGGTGTCTCCGCAGTGCAGGTGCTCCTTATTCCAACACAATTTCAGGGCCATTAGCTAATGCATTGTCCAGTGTCTGGACATGTGTGCCAATCCACATGACAGGTAGTGTGTCAGATGTGTTGCCAACTGTGTCATCATGGTTCGGATGGCCATGTGAAAGGTAGCATGTATGAAGTTGTCTTCCAAGGAAGTGCACAAGAAACCACCTTTACACTTTTGTGGAACACGCTGGCACATTTAAAACATAGGCACAGTTCTGTCAATAATTTGTTTTGGAATTATGCATATCCATGTTCCCAAAGTGTGTTTGCATTTTGGTTAGTCCTTGGTTGTTGCTGATGCCAACTTACCGGTGTCAAGTCATCCGGACCACCGTAGTGCCATGTATATGTACTTCCTGATACCACATTACATCTTCACTTTGGCTTCTTGGCATTAGGCTGCCAGCTCATACAATGACTGTGTAAATGTAGTTTTGTGTGCTCCTCCTTGAGTGACTTGTGATATTCATGCACATGTGTGTTCTGTTCCACAAGTGGAACATTCACACATTCCAAACATGTCAATTGTGTAACATTTTGTGATTCCCAATGGTTCAGAAAGTATTTCTTTGGTTTTACAGAAGTGCTCACAGGTCTATGAGTGTGGGACCCCTTCAGCATTGGCGTCTGTTATTTGGCATTGGGTGCACCAATACTGTTTTGTTCACAGTGACCAAGAGGTGGCATGCCTTCATAGTATGCCTGTGCTCCACTGTTCACAGACACTAGCTTCTCTGTATAATTGGATATGCAGTTATTGGCTGTTGTGTCCTGATTTTCATTATTTAAGGGGGCATGGTGGGTGAACCAACTGGGGAGTGCAGGGCTTACATATGTGCGGAGTATTCTATATGTTCCTCAAGATGCATTTCCTGATATGCACTGTGACCTATTTTGTTTGGAGTCATGTGTCAGATGTACACAGGTGACTGATTATATCCTGTCTCTTCTCCTTGCCCACAGCATCATCGGGGGACACCGAGGGAGACACCAGCACGGATGTGGAGGAGGGATCCAGCACCAGTGCCACCACTCCTGCAGAGTCGGCAGCATCAAGTGGCACGAAGGGCGAGGGGAGAGCGGCGGAGGACCTGTGTAGTACCAACACTGACTACGACGCTGACGGGTCCGAGGCTGAACTCCCTGAGGGGGCGGAGGCTGCTCCAACAGCTGGCAGCAGCACTACAACAGTCACCGCCCCCTCCATTCCCATCACCGCCCTCCCAGTTGCTCGGGCCCCTTCTGTCCGTGTAGGGCAACAACGTGTCTCCTTCGTGCCAGGCACCGCACCCACTGCCCCTGTCTCCCCTGCTGCCCTCACTGACGAGTCTGTGGACATTCAGCTGCAGTTGCAGGTTGCGCAGACATCGATCCTGACTGTCCTCCATGGCCACACCAGACTGCTGACACAGATGGTGTCGTACATGGAGGGCATGTCATCAGCGATGTCTGACCAGCGGAGGTTGCTGAGGTCCATGGACTCATCACTGACGGCAGCAGTGACTCTCCTGCAGCGCTTGGTCCCCCCCTACCCCTGCACCATCCCCACTTCCCACTCCCATGCCTGTCCCAATCACACACACACCTTCCCAGGCAGGCACCACACCAGACACAGGCAGCACACCAACAGGGAAGGGCAAGCGCACACCTCCTGTCATGCACACTCAGGGCACACAGGCATACACGCAGCCACAGTCAGAGTCCGCATGCCGCACTACCCAGTCCCTCCAATGTCACTCCCCTCGGCTCCCCTGCCCCACAGTCTGAGAAGGAGACATACTTGGCTGTGCTGGGCCTCACCTCACCATCACGCAAACGGGCAAGGCACTCCATGGGTAGTGGAGTTGAGTCTCCCCCCTGTGCACCACCTCCCCCAGAAGAGCTGCAACCCATCCCTCCGACCCCCTCCCTTCTTGGGGCCTGTGGTTCCTTCGGGTGCAGGGGAGACACTGGAAGAGCTTGCGGGCGTGTGCAGCGCCATACTAACATCCACCTTTGACCCTGCCCCACCCCCTGTGGTGGAGTCGTCCGTCCCTGCACCCACCACACCTACCCTTCTCCCTCCTGTCCCTGCGGTGCCTGGTCCTTCCCCACATGATGCCCCCACCCCAGTCGATGAACCAGAGGTTTTGAATGTGCAGGCAAGCTAGGGGAGACGCGTGGACATGTTTCCCACCCCCAGGACTTAGCATCTGGACTGGCCTATGGCCTTTGTAAATAGTGTCCTTTTATACATTTTATTTTAATGCTGAATAAAGCTTTTTGTTTTTCCTTTGTACACAATTGCTTTTCAGGTATTGATGTTGCTGCTGATTATCCATGAGTTGGGGTGGTGATCATGTGTTAGGTGTCTGGGAAATGTTTTAGTCTGGTGCTCATGGGGTGGAGCCTGGTATCTGCGTGCCATCACAAGGTCTCTGCAATGATTTGTTGGTCGTGTATGCTCTTTGTGTTTTGAGACATTGTCCCAAGGAGTGTTCCTTCCTCTGTGGCACCTGACATCTTCCCTGCAGGGAGTTGCACAATTGTTGTGCTGACCTGTGTCTACATTTCCTTGGTGGCTGATGGATCCCTTCAACTATGTCCATGCCTGCTCAGCAATGTCTCCGGCTGCTTCGTCTGTGCCATCCTTGGTAGTCACTGCACTTGTGTATAGCGTATGTTGCCATGCCTCCATGTGGAAATTGTCTCTTTTCCGCACTATGCATGTGTGTACTCCCAGCCTAGCACACATATGGTACTTGTTGTGCAGGGTATTTGGTCACCTGACTCACACTTGTGGCCATTGTATCTGTGGGAAGTCCACCCTATTCCTTCCATGGGAGACAAAAACTTAGTGGCTGTGCCAGCACCTGTACATTCCTATCAGTCCTGGAATGTGCGTGACAGTGTGTGTTCCCTTTGACTCTCTTACTTTAGTAGGCTTTCACATAACTATACAGTCTTGTGACATGATCTCAGTGTGTGTATTGTGCTGCATCCGCCAGGGGTGGGTATGCATGTGTCATTTGTCATCACACCCACATGTGGTGTGTCATGCAGTGGGGGTAAAACATCCATCCTCATGGGAGTGGGACACTGCTGTCAGTGATGTGTTTATATGGCACTCTCAACATATTCGCACATTGGGGATACGTTCATGAACCCATGGAGTTGTGGTCATCTGAGGATGATGCACCCACCCCTCATATGTCAGGACAATGCTGGGACTCCTCTGCACCCACCCCCATGTCTCTGTGCACTGCTGGTATTCCTCTGCTCCCACCCCTCAAATGTCAGGACAATGCTGGGACTCCTCTGCACGCACCCCTCATATGTCAGGACAATGCTGGGACTCCCCTGCACGCACCCCTCATATGTCAGGACAATGCTGGGACTCCTCTCCACCCACCCCCATGTCTTTGTGCACTGCTGGTATTCCTCTGCACCCACCCCTCATATGTCAGGACAATGCTGGGACTCCTCTGCACCCACCCCATGTCTCTGTGCACTGCTGGTATTCCTCTGTACCCACCCCTCATATGTCAGGACAATGCTGGGACTCCTCTGCACGCACCCCTCATATGTCAGGACAATGCTGGGACTCCTCTGTACGCACCCCTCATATGTCAGGACAATGCTGGGACTCCTCTGCATCCACCCCATGTCTCTGTGCACTGCTGGTATTCCTCTGCACCCACCCCTCATATGTCAGGACAATGCTGGGAGTCCTGGGCACCCACCCCCATGTCTCTGTCCACTCCTGTGAGTCCTCTGCAATCACCCACCCACCCATCCGCCCCCTTGGTGCAGTACACTGCTGTCCTGTGCATACACACACAACAATATACTGCTTATATGCTGCACCAGGCCCTATGCCAACATTTCTGGCGTGTGTACGCCTTGTATCCATTCTGTACTGGTGCCGTAGGGGTATGGGTGGGATGGACCGTACCCTTGCATTCATAGGGTGGACGGGCTGTAACCACGCTCTGGGGGCGTGGGTACGGTCCGTACCACGCGTACCCCTCCATCACCACTCCACTGTTGGTACGGGCCGTACCCATGCTCTGAGGGCGTGGGTACAGCGCGTAGCCCTCCATCACCACTCCAATGGTGGTAGAGGCCGTACCCACGCTCTGAGGGCGTGGGTACGGCACGTACCCCTCCATCACCACTCCACCTGTGGTACGGGCCGTACGCACACTCTGAGGGCCTGGGTACGGCGTGTACCCCTCCATCACCACTCCAATGGTGGTATGGGCTGTACCCACGCTGTGGGGGCATGGGTACGGTCTGTACCACCATTGTCATGGTGACGGGTACGCGTCCACTTCCGTTGTGACAAAACGTAGGGTTTGCTGGACACGCCCCCGAAGTGACCAGACCCTGGAGGTAATGTATGTACAGGACATATTTACATTTTTACTTGGGTGGGGGTTATGTTTCCTGCCCCTGGCCCCCCCCCCTTTGCCCCTGGGTGTTGTTCTGACCTTCTGCGGCGTCTGCGTGGGTTTCTGTGCACCAGTTCGTAGGCTAGGAGGGCCGGGATGACACGTAGGATGAGGTCCATGGCTGTCCGTCGCGTGCCGGTGCTCCTTCTTCGCGTCGTCCTCAATTTCCCAGCAGTTTTTGGCTGCCGTAAAAAATAGACCGTGCGGAGTGACGTAGACACGAATCGTACTTGCTGGTCCATAGAACGCTGCCTGACTCTGTATGGACGTCGCGTACGTGCTGTCCCGGATCAAAATAGTAAATATTTTTTAGCCGGTCGGTGTTTTTTACGAATCGTACAGAAATGAGATTTTGTACGAATCGTACTTGTTGGTTTGTAAGGTGGATTTCCCGGGTACGAGTCGGACGGAGAATACGCTCCGTACGATGATTCGTACCCCGGTTTTACAGGATCGGAATCGGCCCCTTGGTGTAAAATTTTACTTTACACTTGTATTTTATTCAACAATACTTTCCACAACGATGACTTTGGAAACGTAAAACTTGCTGTCTCAGGCTTGTATCTCCTGCTTCTCTTGGAATCTCACATGTCACATTCTATTCGATTAAAGACAATACTGTTTCATCAGAATCATTTCCAAATTTAGGTGCATCCTTGATCCATAGTAGCATATGTATATGAGGTGCACCTCTTGCTTTATACTCCTTTCTCCAAAATAAATCGGTAGCTTCTCCAAGAGGTAGATTCTTTTTATTACAGATAAAAGACATCATAGCTTGAAACCTATGATTAATATATCTGCACACATTTACAGGATCCAATGAACACAGTTCACCAGGAGTCTTTATTTCAACATGTTTTATATTGTAATTCGCTTCTCATAGAAACTCAAACAAATCTTCCCATGCATACTCTGTACAGCTAAGTGTTACAAACCATGTTGGTGTACCTAAGTGCCATAACATACACTTGAGTTCTCCATGACGACGATACCAATACTCATTTGTTCCACGTTGACATGTTATCAAATTGATTAACTGTGCTTCTAAATTTTCATCTGTTTTTTGAACTTTCACCACAAATTCTTTCGCAGAAAGAAGTGATTGATGAACTCCAGTTTTAAGTATATGGTTCACTGCATACGAGAGAGAAGACAGATCACTTTCAAACAAAAGGTGAAATATATATGGAATGCACTGTCGAAATCTAGGATCTTCAGAATATAATCTTGTTGACCGATATTCTGAAGCTGGAATCCGTACAGGTCGGTCATCATATCGTCCACCTTCTCCAGTAGGAAACAGCTGTGGAAAACAATGAGCTTCCAAGCTTTCTCCAATACACTCATTGGAGTTCCCTGTGCTTTTTTCATTTGAAATAACTCAATGCTACTTCCTATCACTTCTTTTGAATGCAAAGGACATATTGTGTAATGTTCATAAATCTCTTCAGTCCTTGACTTCTTCACTTTCTCTATTTGACCTCTTGAAATTTCAGATTCATCCTCTAAACGTATTACCTGTTCATCCACATTTACAGTTTTGTAATAAATATTGTTCTCTATAAGATATAAGGTAGCCTTTTCAACTTTATTAACATCCACAAATTCTTGCCATTTTTTCCGACTCTTTGTTGGTACACCATTTACTAAAATAACTACTGCCTCATTTTCCTCTTTCTCTCCAGCAATAGTTTCAATGTTTTTCTTAAAATCTAAAGGTAAGTACACCACTCTTCCTTTCAGCTCTCTTTGCAAGTCTGTTGGTGGCAGTTTACCTGTTTTAGGCTCCATCCAAATTATAGTTTGAAAAGGATGAACAGATTGAATTAGAACCGACTCATATGTATTCAATTTGGCCAGCTCCTCCGAAATAGCTACTAATTCTCAGTTATTATGTACTGCTCTAGCAGGCATTTTGTTCTCTTCCAATTTGTTGTAACTATATTTACATAAACGTTAATCACTACCTAACTCAAATCGACCTTCAACAAACAAGTTGCAAATTCTTCCCACTTACCATTGTTCTCCTTTTCACTTTTCAAATACAAATCAACATTCCTACTTTGACTTTTATAATGAGTACATCGACAAAAAACACAAACATAGTTTGGTATTTCAGAGCACACTACATTAAACTTTCCAATTTCTTCTTCAAACTGATCAGTGCTAATCACTTTCTCATCTCCTCCAACATCTGTAATTGTCAAACTTTCACTTTCTATGAACTGCTCTTCTGAATCAAAATATCGCATTTCAATATCATCACACTTTTTTGAACATCTGATAAAGAACCATGTAAAAGACTTGTATTCAGTTCACTTAAACATAATGCAGAACTTTTTATATAGTACAGTTTCTTTATAAACTTCCGCATTTCTGAATGGTTTACTGCTAACATCCTCAAGTGATGAAAAACACTTTTACAAACTTTTCTTGAAAGACAAGCCAGAGAATGCCCATACTTCTCAGTATATTTTCTTACATTACATGGATCTAGTCCTTGTAACAACTTAGGGGCATATTATCAAGCACGGGGTTAAAATTATTGCCGCTTTAGCGGCAGACAACTGCCGCTAAAGTGGCGATAATGGGCTTGATAATATGCCACAGAGAATTCCAATAGAAGCCCATGTTGACACCAGAACATGGTTTTCTATGAGAATTCTCACGGGCATATTATCAAGCCCATTATCGCCGCTTTAGCGGCAGTTTTTGGACGCTAAAGCAGCGATAATTTTAACTCCGTTTCTTGATAATATGCCCCCCCAATCTTCTGTTTAATACTTTTCTGAGTATATTCTCGTAGCAAATTTCATATTATATCAATGGATTCCTGTTGAATACTGCAAATACTACTACAACTCCACTTATACACAGGAGCTTGAGTATGTTTTCCTTGCACTTCTTCCGCTAATAACTCTTCTGCACTTTTACCAACCATTTCCTCCTTTGGAAGAGGAAAACCATCCTGAACTTCGTAGCAACGACCTCCAATATCAACTGCAAATGGTAAACTATTTTCCTGGAAGTAACTTTCCTCATTAAAAAAAGGCTCAATAGTAGAAGTATGTCTCCAGTGCCCACTAAAGATTTTACAAAAGTTGGTTCTGTTTACAGGTCTCTTTTTTCTACTTTTGTCTTTCAATACTTTGACTATTTTATCCATTAGTTTCTCTTTAAAATCAAAATGAATAACTTATGTTTCAAATTGAAAGCAGTATCCACTATACTTTCAATACGCTGCTTCTCTTTGAATTGTAAACATTTTTCTTTTATATTTGCAGCATGTTTTCATTACATTTTGAATCACTCTAGATCGAAAAAAAGTCTCTGACGAATTTCTTGAAATTGCTTTTGTCTCCGAGTAGCAGATACTATTTCTTTATCATGTATCCTTTTCCTCGTATTTAAAATTCAACTCTGCTTCACGTTACTTGAAAAATTCTTCTTTTTGCTTTGTCTGATCTTTTTTCATTAAATGTTCATAATATTTTTTTCAAAAGATGTCTTCTACTCTTAGTAGAGCAAACTGTTTCTGTACTACTCGCATTTGTTTCTACTTGAAGATATTTTCTCTTTCTCAAATATATATTTTTCTTCTCTCTTCTTTTTCTTTCACTTCTTCTAGGCATTTCCAAATTTTAATCCAAACAAAATAATTTTCTGAAAAATAAAAAATAGATTTTCATTTTCACATTTGTTCACCATGTTAAAATAACAACATACAATTGCAAAACTTCCACTAACGACTTCCAGACCCAGTGCTGCAACGTGATGGAGCACGACAGAGGAGCACTAGCATGACAAGTAGTGCCATAGAACATACAACAAGTATTTATTTAATTATTTGCGTACACCTTTACAATTTTTATATAACTGCACTACCTCATACTTTTCACCTCTCCACCACACCCCACCAACCCACAGCACTTTCTCTGCAACCCACCACAGACAACTTTATAGATAGTGTGGCAGATTTATGTGGGACTTGCGCCCCTTTTACGCCGCCGTTGCGTCACTTTTGTGACGCAGCGTCGGTGTAAACCCTGCGCCACGTTGCGCCCTATTTACATCGTGACGCTTCTATGGAGATGCGTCACGGTGTAAAGCCCTGTGCCACATGAAACCTGCGTCAGGTTTCATGTGGGCATTTCTACGCAGGGGGGGGGCGTTCTGTCGCAGGAACACCCCTGAAAAGTGACTCAGTGAAATCTATAAGATTTCACTGAGTCACTTTTCCAACGCTGATGCGTCAAAACCCTGCGCCTGCTTGAAGCAGGCGTAAGGCTTGACGCACCATGTTACAGATAGGGCAAGTTGGCGCAGTGCTGGAGTTGCGTGTCGCACGCAACACTACTCCAGCACTGCACCAACTTTACGCCCTAGATCCGACACGCATCTGTTTATTCCTACGCCATGATGCGCCGCATTGTAAATGCGGCGCATCATGGGTGGCGCAAGGGTAAACTTGCATGCCGCATCTTTCCTGGTGCATCCCTGCTGATTTGCAGAGATGCGCCAGGCAACAGAAATCTCCCCCTGAATTTTTAAAAATTGTAATCTATGTATTTAGTATGATATTATCATCAAAACGGCACACACAAAAATTACCATTATTAGCTTAACAATTTTATCTACAACTTTGCAAACATAACACTGTACCCCGGGCTTTAAGAGGGGGGGTTGTCTGTGGTGGTCTGAGCACCAGCTCTTTATTTTTGGGGGCTTCGAAACGGGTCTTTATAGGGCTCTATTTTGGGGCCTCACAAACGCAATCCATTTTTTTTGTTTCTTTTTTGCACAGCAGTGACACTGCGAGAGCATGCACATTGCTCACTACTCAGAAGTGCAGACATCATGCCAAGTGACTCACATTGTAGGAGAAGGTAAATGCTTTAAATAGAGCCATTTTCTCTCAGGATTTCCCTTCTCTTTTTACAACTAGCAGACAGACCACCAGGCGCGCAACGTCCATTGCCCTGAACTCTCTGAGACAGCTTCCCGGGTGCACACACAGAGTCGCAGCCGAGTACTTCACAGGTCTTCAAAAGACTTTCTTTTCACCCCTTTTTACAGCCCCTACATCCCCACTCTGCCTATAACTGAAAGAATTAGGCTCCCCCGAAATTTCACTCTCATTGCGCCTCTGGAAATGACCACAAGCAGGCAACTCCAGCACAAACCTGCACTCACCTTACACACGGTCTTGTTTTAGTGCTACGAAAACACACACATTGCCTGCCACACTAAGGACCTCATTAAGATATCGGGCGGATTGCCACCGGCCATATGGGGGTGGCGGTCCGCCCGCAGAAAACCACCGCCCGCATATGAATTCCCCCACCACATTACCATGGTGGGGGGGACCCCGGCGGATGGGAAGAACATCTGCCAGTTTTCTGCCGGTAGGCAATCTGCATACACCATACCATAAGACGGTTTATAAATAGTCACAGTACAACTACACCACCTCAACACCCGCCCTTGCTTAACTTTATGCAATAAAAGAAAGAGCCCAAGCAAACGTAGAAGCGCCACTATAGCCATACAGAGGCTGAATTTCAACAAGTGTCTCCCGAAACGTTCATCAGTAAAAAGTATTAAAACATGCAACTTTGCGGATAAAACATATACCACGCCATATGGCGCTTTATAAGTGCTCCTAGTGGTACTACATCACCTTTAGTAGCTCGACATCTGCAGGTTACTATATTCTGTGTTTCAATCAGCAACTTAACTACCTCCCCCACACCCACCCCCACCCTTGGTTAACCGTACGAAATCAAAAAGAAACCCCCACCATTCCTAGTGGCGCCACTATACCCATACACAGGGTTAATTTTAACAGGTGTCTGCCAGAACACTTATCAGCAAAAACTATTCAAACATGCAAATTGGCGGGTAAAATATAACCCATCCCATAGCACGGTTATAAATGAGCCCCGTGAAACTACATTATATTTACTAACTACACATGCCCACGTTACAAATGTCTGTCTTATAATCAGCAACATACGCACCGGCCCCACCCCCACCCATGCCCTTGCTTAACTTTAAACAATAAAAGAAAGAGCCCAAGCAAACGTAGAAGCGCCACTATAGCCATACAGAGGCTTAATTTCAACAGATGTCTCCCAAAATGCTCATCAGCAAAACATATTAAAACATGCAAATTTGTGGATAATACATATCCCAAGGCATACAGCGCTTTATAAGTGCTCCCAATGGTACTATATCACCTTTAGTAGCTCGACATCTGCACGTTACTATATTCTGTGTTTCAATCAGCAACATAACCACATCCCCCACACCCACCCCCGCCCTTGGTTAACCGTACGAAATCAAACAGAAATCCCCACCATTCCTACTAGCGCCACTATACCCATAAACAGGGTTAATTTTAACAGGTAACTATTCAAACATACAAATTTGCGGGTAAAACATAAACCGTCCCATAGCACGGTTTATAAATGGGCCCAGTGAAACTACATTACCTTTACTAACTACACATGCCCACGTTACAAATGTCCGTCTTATAATCAGCAACATACGCACCTCCCCCACCCCCACCCATGCCCTTGCTTAACCTTATGAAATCAAACAACGAGCCCCAGCACTCCCGTTACCGCCACTATAGCCATACATAGACTTAATGTCAACAGGTGTCTGCTGGAACGCTCATCAGCAAAACCTATTAAAACCTGCAATTTTGCAACTCAAACATACACCATACCATAAGACGGTTTACAAATAGTCACAGTACCACTACACCACCTCAAAACCCGCCCTTACTTAACTTTACGCAATACAACAAAGAGCCCAAGCAAACGTAGAAGCGCCACTATAGCCATACAGAGGCTTAATTTCAACAGATGTCTCCCAATACGCTCATCACCAAAGCGTATTAAAACATGCAAATTTGCGACTAAAACATATCCCATGCCATAGGGCGCTTTATAAGTGCTCCCAGTGGCACTACATCACCTTTAGTAGTTCGACATCTGCATGTTACTATATTCTGTGAGTCAATCACAACATAACCAACTCCCCAACACCCACACCCGCCCTTGGTTAACCGTACGAAATCAAACAGAAACCCCCACCATTCCTACTAGCGCCACTATACCCATAAACAGGGTTAATTTTAACAGGTATCTGCAGGAACACTTATCAGCAAAAACTATTCAAACATACAAATTGGCGGGTAAAACATAAACCGTCCCATAGCACGGTTTATAAATGGGCCCAGTGAAATTACATTACCTTTACTAACTACACATGCCCATGTTACAAATGTCCGTCTTATAATCAGCAACATACGCACCGGCCCCACCCCCACCCATGCCCTTGCTTAACCTTATGAAATCAAACAACGAGCCCCAGCTCTCCCGTTACCGCCACTATAGCCATACATAGACTTAATGTCAACAGGTGTCTGCCGGAACGCTCATCAGCAAAACCTATTAAAACCTGCAATTTTGCAACTCAAACATACACCATACCATAAGACGGTTTACAAATAGTCACAGTACCACTACACCACCTCAACACCCGCCCTTACTTAACTTTACGCAATAAAACAAAGAGCCCAAGCAAACGTAGAAGCGCCACTATAGCCATACAGAGGCTTAATTTCAACAGATGTCTCCCAATACGCTCATCACCAAAGCGTATTAAAACATGCAAATTTGCGACTAAAACATATCCCATGCCATAGGGCGCTTTATAAGTGCTCCCAGTGGCACTACATCACCTTTAGTAGCTCGACATCTGCATGTTACTATATTCTGTGAGTCAATCACAACATAACCAACTCCCCAACACCCACACCCGCCCTTGGTTAACCGTACGAAATCAAACAGAAACCCCCACCATTCCCAGTAGTGCCACTTAACCCACATACGACGTTAATTTTAACAACTGTCTACCGGAACACTTATCAGCAAAAAGTATTCAAACATCCAAATTGGAGGATAAAACATAAACCATCCCATAGCACGGTTTATAAATGGGCCCTGTCGAACTACACCACCTTCACTAGCTAAACATCTATATGTTACGAAAGTCGTTTAAACATTCTGTAGAGTGTATAGCGGGGCATGGGGAGAGTAAACAAAGTTCTAATTACCAAACTCTTGATATACCGTCCCTTTACTGTATTTCTATTAAAGACATTAAATGGAATGAATAAATTGTCGAGTATTTCAAAAGGAATAGTGAAGCTGAGTATCGGTAAAACCCGGACCACTTCAACACCTACATATATCCAGCACAGGGAGACAGCCTAACAAATAGTATCACTTATAATCACATGTAGTTCTCTAATGTCAACAAAGTCATTCAGAAAATATACCGCACATTTTCATTTCTTTCTTATCTCTCACACATGTATAAAACATCTCTTTTAAGAATCACTCCCCAACTACTTCTATTCCATAAGAACAGACAATCATTAATATGTTTACTACCATATATTTTACTATCTCTACCTTTTTATTAATCACTAGTAAGAAACTACAAAAACTATTAACTATACCCAAATGCAAACCAGTAACCATGTTCATATTATATCTCAACCTAGGATGACTCGATTCAAACTATGCGTACATATAAAAGGAACGTATCACTTTTCCTATCTCCATCTCCTCTCCATGTAATCTCCAAACACTGTAGACTGCCTCACAGTACAACAACCTACCTCGACTTACACTCAAATCTACCTCTCAGTGTCAAAAATGAGACCACAACTTGCCCACATAACATTTCTGGGTTTCGTTTTACCGCTTTCAACTTAATAACACAAACATCTCCTACCACCACCCCACTATTTTCACAAAAAGTATAATTTGCAAACGTGCAACATTTTGTTTATCTCCCCGAATACATTACAAACCCAAAGTAACGCTGTACCTCATTTTCAAAACCATACAGTCCTATAAAGATGACAAACTACACTGTTTCTTTGTGAAAAATTCCTAAACATATATAAAGCACTTATTTAACAACAGGTCAAATTTTATGCATATTTTATAACCAATATTAAACACCACACTTTACTAACAGTATATTACTTTGAAATAAAAAATACTTTCAAAATTAAAAATATCACCTCAAATACTTAATCACTACTACAGAACACATAACACACCTTGTTCATTTATAACTCACCTTTGTAGTTGTTATGCAGATTTCAAATGGCACACACACATACAATTCTTTCTTTGTCACACAGTAAATGTAAAGCACCGATTTCAACAAGAATGGAACCAGGAATGGCACAATTTCTCTATCACCCCACACATAAATACATGTAACGCACAAATCAGAATACTTCATTCCTTCAACAACATTCCAAAACTTATCTCCATTGGTTAATTTTGAATTTTCCATACGAAAAGCTACTGAATATTCCGCGCCACATACAGGTCACAGGTTCAACCTATTTTATCACCACACTTTCTGGAACATTCTACGACAACTGCAGGTTAAAAGTTCATCATTTTTTTTTGTAACCTAACAATAAACTTTTGCAACATTTTATCAAACATTTAACGGCATATGCAGGTTAAAAGTTCACAATAGGGGTCAGTAGTTCATCAGCTTTATCCCCAACTCCAGCAGCACCTCAGCTTACGCCCCCAGCGCCATCAGACCCGTAGGAGTCACACTCCGAGTAGGTATAACTCCATACGGACACTACTTCGACAGATGTGGCACAGAGGCCAGAGCACATAACTTCACAGCACATGACACAGTGTTTGGGATCACTCTTTCATCCCCGAGTCTGGCAGCACCTCACCTTAGCAGCATAAGACTTTAGACACTACCTCATATATTTTCCGTACCCCAGGACTTTCAGACCAGTACGGGTCAGCAGTTCCTCCTACTAGTTATGAACACATGCTAACACTACTTCCACAGCTGTAGTACAGCGGCCATGGCACATGACTTCACATCATAAGACACACAATTTGGGTTCACCCTTTAATCCCCGAGTCCCGCACCGGCTCACCTTAGCAGCATCAGACTCTAGGCAATACCTCACTAAATTTTCGTAGCCTAGCACTTTCAGACCAGTAGGCATGAGTAGTTTGCTTCGCTCCCCTGTATAACACACCCTAAACACCCCACAGAGGTTACAGTGCTCCTACCCTCCTCTTTCCTACTTTTTTCACCCTTTTTTCCCCTTACTCGCTTCAACGGAATCACAAAATGGCAGCCAACACTTCCTAGTTCCATGAGACTCTAGACAATACCTCACATATATTCCGTACCCCATGACTTTCACACCAGTATGGGTCAGTAGTTCGTCCTAGTAGGTATAAACACATGCTGACACTACTCCCACAACTGTAGTGCAGCAGCCACGGCACATGACTTCACAGCATAAGACACACAATTTGGGCTCACGCTTTAATCCCCGAGTCCCGCACCACCTCACCTTACCAGCATCAGACTCTACGCAATACCTCACTTAATTTTCATACCCCACCACTTTCACACCGCTAGGGGTGAATACTTCTCTTCGCACCCCCTCTATAGCACACCCTAAACACCCCACAGAGGTGACAGTGCTCCTACCCTCCTATTTCCCACTTTTTTCGCCCTTTTTTCCCCTTACTCACTTCAACAGAATCACAAAATGGTGGCCAACACTTCATAGTTGCAACCGCTTGCAGCGCTCGCAGCCAATAAGCAGCAAGCTTGTGCTCCTAATGCCTCAGCAAATCAGATGGCAGAATTCCCAAATATTGATATCTGTAAATTTCGATATATCTAAATAACTACTGAACGGATTTACACCAAATAAACAAAAGCGTGCTTTCTAGACCAAGAGCCTTCTCCCTGCCAAATTTGGGGTAATTCCCTTCACCCGTTCAACCTGTAGCCCTGTCTAAAGTTTCCTATGGAAATTAACAAGGAGAAAACACATTTGGGGATCCCCATTTTGTCTCGGCCCCCCTTTGATGAATCAGCCCCAAACTTTCAACAGAGGAGCTGATATCAACAAAACATTAGTTTTGAAAATTTCGCGAAGATTCGTCAATCGGCGCCAAAGTTATTGGGAATAGAATGTTGCGATTTTCCTATGGTAACTAGGTCCAAACTATAACTACCTACTGGCGACTGTCAGTAGGTAATATTCACTGAAAAAACCATAGGTCTCAGGCACGTTATAGTTAGAAATTAGCATTTAAAAAAACGTAGAAATTCACTGAAAAAAACATAGGTTTCAGGGACGTTATAGTTAGTTGGACATTTCACTCATACAAAACCATAGAAATTCCACCGTTATAGTTAGTTCAGCTAACTATAACTCGCACCCCCGCACTGCACTGCTGATGACGTCACATATTATATCATTAGTGACATGGTCAGTGACATCACTGATGACATCACTGATATCTCAAATGACATCACTGATGACATTACTGATGACATCATCCAGTGAATGTGGTTTTCTTTAAAATTTAAATATGTATTATATATATATACCAAGCTGTATTGAAGAATGAATGGATGTATACGTTTCTGAATGGAGGATTTAGTAGGTGTGTGACTGACTGTTTAAGTAAATGATTAAACATATCTTACTGAATACATGGGTTAGTGAATAAAGTGTGTGAATGTCTGTATCACTCTCTCTGTTGTTGTGGAAGCTGCTGCATCGGTTGGTCAGTAGCTACATAAATGTCTATGTGGGTAATTGATTAGTTGCCTGCATATTTGTATAGGAGACTGAGTGTGGTTGGGTTGGGGGTGTGACTCTCTGCATAGATGTGTAAGTGGTTGATTGACAGGGTATATGAGTTTAAGAGTGCATGTGTTGTATGGGTGGGTAAGTGTGTGTATGGGCGTCTTGGTGAGTGAATGGATGTCTCAGTGCACATGTCCAGCTAAGTACATATACAAAAGGCAGTGTATGTGAGAGTTGGTGTATAGAAATGACTATACGTGAATGGCAGTAATTGTGAAAGTGGCTGTATTTATGAGTGTATACTTGTATTGGTGATTATATAACAGACTAAGTATGCATTACTATCTGTATGAATAAATGAGGTGGTGTGTGTATAACTGTGTAGGTGAGTAAATGGAACTGTGATTGATTCTTTGCATGAGTGAATAGGATGAGTACATAACTGACTAGGATAAGTGCTGGTGTGTCAATGTCTATATAGGTGTATGAGTGCATTAGATAGTGTTCTATTGATCAGTGACTACATGTATGAGTAATTGTATGAGTGAATGGGTAGATGTGTGTGTAGACCTAGGAATCACTGAGTGAGTATGTAGTAACTGGTATTAGTGTGTCAATGGTATCAAAAATGGTAGTCTGTATTTTACAGTGAGTGTATCAAAGGTTATATTAGTGTGTGAGGAGGTGCATCAGATTGTCACATGGATGATGTCATCAGTGATGTCATCAGTGATGTCTTTTGAGATGTTATCAGTGATGTCACTGACCATGGCATGAATGATGTAATACGTGATGTCATCAGCAGTGCATTGCGGGGGCACGAGTTATAGTTAGCTGAATTAACTATAATGGTGGAATTTCTATGGTTTTGTATGAGTGAAATGTCCAACTAACAATAACGTCCCTGAAACCTATGTTTTTTTCAGTTAATTTTTAATGTTTTTTAAATGCTAATTATTAACTATAACGTCCCTGAAACCTATGTTTTTTTTCAGTGAATTTCAATGTTTTTTTTAAAGCGAACTTCTAATTATAATGTTAATTTAACCTATAGTTTTTTCTGCCACCCAAGTAGGACACAACACCCACTGCCACAACCCTCAGGACCTCTCCCCGTACCACCCTCTCCCTACTACCACCAAGGCAGTGCAGAACAGGACAGCGAACACTCCAAAAATGGAATGGTCCCTCAGCCATATAATAGCTCAAGGTTGGGAAATGTGGCAATCGTTTTTACAGTAAATTTGAAATTTTTTTTTAAATACTAAGTTCTAACTTTAATGTTCCTGAGACCTATGTTTTTTGGTGAATTTCAAAGGTTATTTAAATACTAATTTCTAATTATAATGTTCATAAAAACCTATGTTTTTCTCAGTAATTTTGAAAAAAAAATGTAATATTTTGTAACTTTAAAATCTTAAAAATAGTTTTGTAATTTCTTTTTATTTGTTATGTAAACTATATAATGTGTTCTTGTTTTTTAAATACAAAGCAACTACATACAGTATGAAAGAGAGCCCAGCCCGGAGCAACATCTGAAGACCAAGACATGTCATAGACCTACTGATCAAGCAGGTCTGACACCCAAGAATGCCACAACACCCACCACCACCCCCAGGACCCCCCCTCTACCACGGAGGTAGCGCAGAACAAGACAGCGAACTTTCCGAAAACGGCATGGCCCCTCAGCCACACAATAGCTGAATATGGGGACAGCTGTGAACAAACTATATGTGAAAGAAGCAATTCACTCATGAATAACAATGCACACAATGCAAAGTGTAGCGGTGATGTGCTGGACACATCTCAGTATGCAGAACACACACCTCTACATGTGCACAAATACTACTTGTGCTTGTAGTGTTGTGGACAGTGGACCCAACCTTGTTACATCAAACACTAGGGAAGATCTCAGTCATGTAGCTGTGTTGTCTCCCCCCTGTAAGCATAAGCGTAGCCAGAGTGGGCTGGTCCGAAGTACGCCACTTCAGCATAGGAGTGTGAATAAATAGGCCGGAGCTCTGGGCTTGGTTCACTTGTGGGAAGGCCAAAGCGTCGGCCAGCACGGCGCCCCTCACCCTGCCACGAGGCTGCCACGTGACCACCAGCCTCCTCAGCCGATTGCTGGCTTCCGCCACACAGGCCCCCAGCGGCACAGCACGGCGGACTTATGTTTGTACAAACTACTCCCTTTGATATACACTGCAGACAGCAAGACTCACAATTCAGATCGAGTCGCGATTGCAGATGATGCAGTCCAGTAGGCAAGAGATATTGCTCAAGTCAACAACAAGTGGCTGTGGGCCCTTCCTGACCACTGCCTACACTGCGGTGAGTAGGGCTCATAATTCAGATCGAGTCGCAATTGCAGATGACGCAGTCCAGTAGGCAACAGACATTGTTACCAGTGCGGCCTGCCTGGACGACGCATCATCGGCACAGTAGATCCCACATGTGGAACTGTGTCCTGAGTCCCAAATGGCAGTGACCCCAAATTTGTCACAGCTACCACAGCACCAGACTCCCTTCAATCAGTGAGGCGTATTTCCAAATGGAAGGCCGGCGACACTAACCCAGTTCAACACAAGCCGATCCCACATGTGGGACTGTGTCCTGAGTCCTGAATGGCAGTGACCCCAAGTCCGTTGCAGTGACCACAGCACCAGACTCCCTTCGATCAGTGAGGCATATTTGCCTATGCAAGGCCGGCGACACGTGGTGCCACTAACCCTGTTCAACACAAGCCGATCCCACATGTGGAACTGTGTCCTGAGTCCTGAATGGCAGTGACCCCAAGTCCGTGGCAGTGACCACAGCACCAGACTCCCTTCGATCGGTGAGGCATATTTCCCTATGCAAGGCCGGCGACACGTGGTGCCACTAACCCTGTTCAACACAAGCCGATCCCACATGTGGAACTGTGTCCTGAGTCCTGAATGGCAGTGACCCCAACTTCATGGCAGCGACCATAGCACCAGACTCCCTTCGATTAGTGAGGGTTATTTCCATATGGAAGGCCGGCGACATGTGGTGCCACTGAACCTGAACTATGCAAGCCGGTGGGGCCACCAACCTATGCACGTGGCTGTGGGCCCTTGCTCACCTCTACCCTACACTACGGTCAGCAGGGCTCACAATTGAGATAGGGTCCCAATTGCAGATGACGCAGTACAGTAGGCAAGAGGCATTGCTCCCAGTGTGGCCCGTCCGCACCAAGCATCAGCACAGGCTCATACACTTTCAATGCTTCTGGTGCTACTAACTGTGCACCTCAACTCAATGCCACGTGGCTATGGGCCCTTGCTGACCGCTACTTCTGGCCTACATTGCAGTCATCAGGGCTCACAATTAAAATTAAGACTTGATTCATTAATTACAGAGTCCAGTAGGCAAGTAACTATCACAGTCCTAAATCATACATAATATCCTTTTAGTATCCTTGCTTCAAGAACTTTTTTTATATCAGTTATAGCTTTAGTACAATCACCAAATTCTCCTTCAAGTGCAAACTAACACTCAATAGCAGTCTACACTGCGGAGAGCAGAGCTCGCAATTTGAATTTTAAATGCTAATTTCTAACAACAAGATTGGACACAGAAAATACAACACTTTGACAGTGTATTCTATACATATTTCATCTTTTCATGATACGCCTACACTACGGTCAGTAGGGCTCACAATTAAAATTCTGTGCTGCCTCCATTGCCATTGTGATGGTAGGGTCCCCCAAGCCGATTTCGATGTTCAAGTTGGGCTGGCGGTGTCCTGTTGGTGGAGTCTAGACAGAGGCGATCGCAGTGTTGAGGTGATAGGTATGTCACATTTATTTGTTTACGTAAAACACATATATAGTGTACGTGTACATATGTGTGTAGGATACATGTAGTGATGTGAAAATATACATACTGCTGTGCAAACACCCAACATGCAAACACCATAAAATGTATACCCACATACACCACACACACCTACCATTGATTCCATTAAAATGGTGTGCCACTCCGTCATGGTCAGAGTGCAGCAGGACAGAGCGGACCACGACAATGGCAAAGAGAAGGAAACTGTATCCTGTACCCCTGGAAAAGGTGAGTATTCTTACCTTACCGTCGACTTGAATTAGGAGGGATTCCCACCAAAATTTCTGCAGAAAAATCCCAGATCCATATCTGGAAGGCGGGAATCCTAGCTGGAGTCTCTCCACCGCCTGCTACAGCCCATCCCGCTGAATGGTATGGGTGAGGACACAATTCCTGGTGGTGTCGGCAGGATCGCTGTGGTCTTCTTTGCCATTGCCAACATCTATAGAGTGGGCAGACCACAAGGTTGGCAGGTGGGTACACTGCCAAAAAAGGCCACTGTATTACAGTCCCACCAACATCTAAATCAGGCCCTAAGTCATTTTTGACAGCATTTAACATGATATGCATCCAGGAATCACGGCGAGAAGCAGAAACACCAATAGAAGGTGAATTTGTCAATCCTGCCTCAAAACAATCCGACAAGGGCCATTCAATGGGTGACCTATCTATTGTCTTATTATCACACTGGGACTTTATGGCCTTAAGCATTGCAGTTAATAGAAGGTTTTAAGACTTTAGTTACATTATAAATCATTTGTTGATGGTACCATACTCATTTTAGGAATTGTGGTGTGTTCTAAGGTGATTTTACCATGTGAAAAAGCCTTCTGCTGGGATATCATGATTGAGAGAAAACTATTTTCTCATGCTTTTCCCACAGAGGTTTGGAAGGTGATCTATAAGCTAAACTGAGAGCTTATTTTCTGTAAATTCACATTATCTTTCTCAGTCATGTGAGAATGAAGTCTGACATTCTCAGTAAAACATGTAAACAAGGGCAGAGACTGTCAGTTGATTCCACTGGGCCCGATTCACAGAACAAACTTAAGACTAAATCCTAAACTTAGTACCATTCTGGTATTCACAGAATGCACCTAGTACTTCTGCTATTCACAGAATGAACTTACTACTTTTGCTATTCACAGAATGAACTTAGTACTTTTGCTATTCACAGAATGGATTTACGACTCCTAAACTTACGTCCGCACTCGGGCCGGAAATTCCGGCCTGGAGGCGGAGCTTCCGGCCCGGAGGCGGGGCTTCCGGGCCGGAGGCGGAGCTTCCGGGCCGGAGGCGGAGCTTCCGGCCCGGAGGTGGGGATTCCGGCCGATTTAGCTATGGCCGAAATCTCCACCCCCGGGCCGGAAGCTCCGCCTCCGGGCCGGAAGCCCCGCCTCCGGGCCGGAAGCTCCGCCTCCGGGCCGGAATTTCCGGCCCGAGTGCGGACGTAAGTTTAGGAGTCGTAAATCCATTCTGTGAATAGCAAAAGTACTAAGTTCATTCTGTGAATAGCAAAAGTAGTAAGTTCATTCTGTGAATACCAGAAGTACTAGGTGCATTCTGTGAATACCAGAATGGTACTAAGTTTAGGATTTAGTCTTAAGTTTGTTCTGTGAATCGGGCCCTTTGTGTTCTACTGCAGCTTCCCAGAGTGTTCTAAAGAACAATAGCGAACTCCCGGTGGCGACTTTCAGAGCAGGTTATAATCTCACAAAGAACCGACGTCACAGGACATAATCTGACAGCTACTTTAGAGGGAACGTCACTGCGAGCTGTGAACGGACGATATCCCTGCAACCAGCCAACCCATACATACACTTCTCATGAAAAGATCTGTGGTGTTAGACTACACTTCCTGTTCCATCCAAGCCCTTCTATGCTGCGAAAGCGACCAAATGCCCCAGGGCATGACTATAGGCCATTGCAATAAGGTGCATAACATCCTAAGGGCTAGTGGCTCTAGAGGTACGCATCAAAACTGGAAGCGAGTTAAATGGTCCTCAGAAGCCACAGTGAAATACTCAAAGTAGAAATCTACTGTAAATAACCAGAGTCTTTTGCTGTGTCAAACATCGTATGAATGGGAACCGTTTGTGCTGCAGCTTCATTCTGTCCTTCTCAGCACTCAACCCCGGCGTCCAGGATCCAGTCTCTCAGGACCCACTTTACTACGCCCTTGGTTTACAAAAGATCTAAAAATCTTGAAAAGCTCATTGAATAAAAAGATCATATCGCTAAAATCTGGATCTAACATCATATCACTCAAGGAAACCCACACTCTTTGCAGGTATTAAAAAAAACTAAATTTGTGAAGCGAAATAGAGATACGAGGAAACACTTCATCTAGAACTCTTCACGGCCTATCGAACAAAAAATTCCAACGTGTTCTAGATTATCACCAACCATTTAAACAGAGAAACTGAATCGGTGAACCTAAATGGAAAACAATTCATGACTGAAGGTTGGACCATGCATATCAGCACCCTATATAAAACTAAACCTGACAGTCTCAAATTGCTAAACTGTCGCTCAACCATTTATTGAGGCACAGAGAACATCTGAGTTAACTGAAGCACAAAGCTACCAATCTTCACTGACTAAAGGTATAGCAACTCTGATCATGAAAAGCAGAGCTGATGGTGCTCCGGGTCCTAATTGCATCCTACCTCGGTTTATAATCAAAACATTAGGGCATATTCTCAAGGACTTATCGCCGATTTAGCGGCACTTTACAGCCGCTAAAGTGGCAATAGATGTATCGCCCTATTCTCAAGCCTGTGCTAGCAGCCGACATCAACAGTTTTCCTGCGATAGCTGCCGCTAAAAACATCGCCAAGGATGACAGTGACAACTACCGCTAATCATATGTAGAGTAGGCATTCCCATGCAAAAACTAATGATAACCACTTCGCAATATTCTCAACGACCACCCAGATCTGCGATGCGATCCAAAAACAGGCGATAAGGCACGTTAGCAGCAGAGAATTAAGAACTGCTTTTTTCTGGTCTTAAGTAGGACGGAAACCTGCAGTATAAACGGAGCCCAGAGCCACATCTGAAGACCAACAGATGCCATGGAGCTACTGATCATGTAGCTCGGAGAACAAAGAGGGCCACAACACCCACCGTCACCACCCCCAGGACCACCTCCACCCCCAGGACCACACCCCCTGACTACCACGAGGCAGCGCAGACCAAGGCAGCGGACCTTCCGAAAACGCACCAGCCTCAGAGACTTAGCGCCAGAGGATGTCGTTGCCCACTACAGGATCAAAAGGACAACCATCCTCCACATCCTGACCCACATTTCCCACAGGCTGACGGTACCAACACTGCGGAGAACCAACATCCCTCCGGAGACAAAGCTGCTGGCTGTGCTGCACCTGTTGGCCTCTGGGACCTTCCAACTAACAACTGCCAGTGGCGGAGAAGTCTCACAGCCAGCCCTATCAAAGTTCCTCCCAACTGTCTTGGATGCCATCATCACCTGAAACCCCAGCACCTTCACTTCCCCCACAGTGCACAGGAACAGCTGGAGATCAAGCAAGGGTTATACCCCATATCTGGCTTTCCACACATGTTGGGGGCAATCGACTGCACACATGTACTACTTGTGCCCCCTGCGGATACTGCACACATCTACCGCAACCGTAAGCATACTCATTCCATCAATGTCCAGGCAATACTGGACCACCGGGGACTGTTCACCAATGTCGTCGCAAACTTCCCAGGCAGTGTGCATAATTCCTACATCTTCCGCCAGTCCATCTTTAACCAGCACATTGAGGATGGCACCTATGGAAATGCACGGCTCTTTGGTAAGTACCAACTGAACACACCAAACACCTCAACTACACAATCATACAACTCACAACTGTGGGAATGCACACGTTACAAAATCACATACAACATGTGTGAGAAAGTGCCATCTTTCTTGCATGGTATGCCCCCACTTTTTGCTAAATTGCTGAATGTACTTCGATTGAGTGTACCCTGGGTTCCTGCCAATCAGGTGCCCAGGGCCTATGTTCCTTCCTTAAACCACACAAACTCCAAATTGGCAAACCCTAGCCACATGTCAGCCCCTAGTAAATGGTACCCTAGGTACCCAGGGCCTTGTGACCAGGGAAGGCCTCTAAGGGCTGCAGCACTCATTGTGCCACCCTCAGAGGCCCTGTACCCTTACACACACACACTGCCCTTGCAGGCTGAGTGTCTGGGTGCAGGACAAAACAAAGAGTCGACATGGCACACATCACTGTGTACCATGCCCATCACCTACACTGCCAAGGCATATGTCAGCCACCCCTCTAGCTGGGTGCATTACGCCTATGGTGTGGGCACAGGAGCAGGAGCCCTGTGCCCCTACAGTACCCGGGTCCATTCCTGGGCACTGTAAGTGCAGTGCTGTCATTTAAGAATACATGGTGCTGAGAGCTTGTCAAACACGAGCTCCACAGCACCATATTGGCAACACTGAAGCCTGGGAAGTTTGGTATCAAACTTCTCAGCACATTGAACCCACACTGATGCCAGTGTAGGATTTAATGTACTAAGCACCCCAGAGGGCATCTTAGAAGATGCCCCCTTACAGCTAACTTACAATCCACGTCTGCTCTGAGGCTGCCCAGGCTGCCACACAGCAGACACGTTGCTGGACCCCTGGGTGGGAGAGCCCCTGCTCTCCCGGGCCTGCAACAATGCACATCCTGGGTGAGGTGAGAAATCTCCTCCCCCAGGATGAGCAAAGGAAAGCTTCAAAGGCATGCCGCCAGTTGGAGTTTCCCCAGGCCACTGCAACCCCCCACTCTGGCGGGAAGCTTGGCCGGAAACCCCATACAAGGACAGGGGATGTGCCAGCCTGCCCACCCCACCCCTCAGGTGGGGGAGGCGAGGTGAAGCACATCTCCGGGCTCTCGCCATCTTGAAGATGGGAGGCCCTACCCTATCAGGATTAGGCTACTGCCCCCCTCCCACAGGAGAGAGGCAGGATAGGGGGTGTACCCACCCCAGGACAAGGACCCATTGGTCCCTGGCCTTCACCTACCTGTAACGCCCCTAAATCTAGTATTTAGGGGCCCCCTGAACCTTCCTTCCTTAGATTCCAGATAGAAAACGACAAGAAGAGCAAGAAGAACAAAGACCTGCCCTGCAGCTGCTAAAAAGAGAAGAAGACACCAACTGCTTTGGCCCCAGCCCTACCGGCCTGTCGACTCTCGAACCTGCACCAGCGCGGCATCCCACGTGGCCAGCAACCTCACCAACCCCGGAGGACCTGGCTACCTTTTAGCTCTAAGCCCCTGGGACTCCCACGAGTAGAGGCTCTACTCAAGAAACCTATTTGCTATCCCTGGCACCAGCCCGGGACCGCGGACCCAACACACTCTGCACCAGCCAAGCCTGGCCAGTGCCGGAGTGGACAAAGACCCAGAGGACGACCCCACGGCGACTGTGACCCAGAGTCCGGCACCCAAGGACCCCCCTCGACATCCCGGAAGAAGCCTGCAGCCTCAGAACCAAGTGCCACCCCAGCCGCGATCAACCAGAGGGTAAGATTCCCGACGTCAAAAGGCACCCCTGCACCCGGCGCCCTGCGACCCCCTGTGCCCAATCCCGGGGTACCCACCTAACCTACAACTACCCAACTTACCTCTCGAAGTGGTGGTGGGACCTGAAACATCCTCGTCCCCGAGCCTGCAGCCTCTTTCCAAACCGGAACATTCCCATTGATTTCCATTGAGCGCCCTAAGGCTCAAAAGCACCCTGCACCCAGCCGCCCGAGTGGCCCTGGGAGTGCCCTCTCTACACTAACCTACTTCCCCACTTGCCCTGAGTAAGTGACCAGGAGCCCAGCTCCCACAGCCGCGTGGCTTGCCAGACAGCAGCCACCAACCAAGGCCCCCCTATCCCTCATAGGATAACATTGGGCCCAACTCTCTCTGCACCCGGCCGTCCTGAAACCGCTGAGGGTGAACCAACTGTACCTACCTGACACTGGGGGACCCCTGAGTCCATGCCCGGAATTTCAACACTACCAGTCGAGTACTTACCCTTAAACCGCTAACTTCGTTTTCCTCATAGGGTAACATTGACTGGCTTTTTCTTCAAAAATCTTCTAAGTGTGAACTTTTCAAAACTGCAAAAATTCACCAAAAATCAGCCAAGTGACAAAAAATAATTTACTCACCTGCTCCTAGGTGAGCTCCCAGTGCTGGATCTTGGTGCCCAGCCCTGACTCTGAAAAGTGTTCACAACTATACTTACCTCTAACTCATTTTTCTCCCATAGGAAACCATTGTCTGCTTTTCTGTGAAATTTCTTCTAAGTGTCTACTTTTGCAAATTTGAAATATTCTTTTAAAATCGTACCATTTCTGCAAACGAAATTACTTACCTGCTTTTGATAAGGACCCCAGTCCTGGGTCTAGGCACCCAGTCCTGGATTACTAAAGTAACGATAAAGTACTCTACCTGCAATTTGAATTTCTTGCCATAGAGATCCATTGAATGTTTTCTGTGAAATATTTTCTAAGTGCTAACTTTTGAAATAGCTAAATATTATTTAAAAATCATTACAGTTATTAAGTCGACTTTCATCACTTGATTCTGAATACTGACCCCAGGCTGGTTCTAGGAGCCAGACCTGGAATTCCAAAAGTAATCTGAAAAGTAATTTATTACAAATAACCTGAATTTACCATTGAGCTCAATGCATTGTTATGTTTAGGAAATAGGATTGTTTATTGCAACCAACTGTGACTGTTTACACAAATGTATTGCTTAAAACAAAAGTATTTATATTCAACCTCTCATTCTGAGAAAGTATATTTTTACCCCCTTTGTGGTTCTAAAAATAAAACAAGCATATATTTTATATATACAAATCATTGGCCTACAGTTCAGTTATTGAGTGTGTGAAACCATTTGCTGACTGAGTGTGTACAATAAATGCTTTACACTGTCCTCTGGTACTGCCTTACTGCTCGACCAAGCTACCACTTTTGAGAGTAAGGTCATACCTAACTTTGACCTCTATCAGCCTCTGGGGGACTGTGGACTCTGTACACCCTGTACCTATTAGGGAACAGTATATACAGAGCCACTTTCTCACATTGGTGGATCAGCGGTGGGATACAAACTTGCATTTGTTGGACTACTTGGTTACCATCTGATCACACGACAGAACTCTTAAAAATTGCCTTTAGAATTCTGATTGGTTTTTCCAAAATTACTAAAAGTCTTGCTAGGGCCTTGCTTAAGTCCCATTAGAATTTTAGAAAAATAAAAGTCACTATAGTCAGGGTAGAGGGTTAGAACTGTCAGGTTAGAATGTCTCAAACAAACCCAGCTATTAGTGATAATATTAACATGGACCTGGTGGAGGAGCTCGACCTCACACCTTACTTACACTTGTCTTTCAAGGAATTGAGGTCCTTATGTAAACTCAAAAATTTACAAATGGGTCAGCATCCAACCAAACAAGGGCTCCAGGAGCTCCTGGCTGAGTATGCTAAAGACCACCCATCTGAACATGGTGATGGCCAGTCAGATGAGGAAAGGGAATCAGGGGAGGAGGACAGCAACCTCCCCATACTATTCCCTAGGGAGGAGATGGCACCCATACCCTCCAACTCAAGACATAGCATCTGGGCACCTAGAGACCACACAGGTGGCTCTGGTCCCAGAGACAACACTGGGGGACCCCCCAGTGAAGAGGACAGCCTTGTGAGGCTGGCCAAAAGAATAGATCTAGAGTCCAGGCTCCTGGCTCTAGAAAAGGAAAGGAGAGAGATGGATTTAGCACCCATCAATGGTGGCAGCAATAATAAAAACAAGGATAAGGAGGAAACTTCTGACCTTAAAATCCCCAAAGGGATTGTCCCTAAATTTGAGGAAGGTGATGATATCACCAAATGGTTCACAGCCTTTGAGAGGGCTTGTGATATCAGGAAAGTAAAGAAACCTCTCTGGGGGCACTCCTGTGGGAACTGTTCTCTGGTAACTGCAGGGACAGGCTTCTGACTCTCTCTGGGCCAGAAGCAGGATCCAATGACCTCATGAAGAAAGCTCTGATTGAGGGATTTGGATTCACCACTGAGGAGTATAGAATTAGATTCAGGGGGGCTCACAAAACCCAGACCCAGTCCTGGATTGATTTTGTAGATTTCTCAGTGAAGACACTGGATGGTTGGTTAGCTGGACATGGTGTGCAGGATTTTACTGGATTGTACAATTTATTCATGAAGGAACATATTTTGAGTAACTGCACAAATGAAAAGTTGCATCAGCATTTGGTAGACCTAGGTCTAATTTCTCCCCACGAATTGGGAAAGAAGGCAGACCACTGGGTCAAGACTAGGGTGACCAAGACAACCACTGGGGGTGACCAAAAGAAGGTGGTCACAAAACCTCCCCAGGGGAAAGGTGGTGAGAATCCCCAAGATAAAAAGTCTGAGTCTTCCAAAGGGCCCCAAAAACCTGTTCAGGTGGGTGGGACCCAAACTACTCCCTATGTGCCCCAACCATATAGGGGGAAGAACTTTGATCCCTTAAAGGCCTGGTGTAATACCTGTAAGAAGCAGGGACACCTAACTGTATCTTGCCCCCAAAACAAAGCCCCTAAGGCACCCAGTACAGCCACTCCTGGGGCAGCAAGTATACAAATGGGATCAGAGGTGTACCCTGAGCAAATCTGGGAACACACTGAAGCAAGTTTAGTCTCCTTGGGAGAAGTGGAGTTTGCCACTGTGGCTGTGTGGCCCCCCAACCTAAAGAAATACTTACAGTACCCTGGGTAAATGGAACTAGGGTAGAAGCTCTGAGGGATACAGGTGCCAGTGTCACTATGGTGAAAGACACACTGGTTTCCCCTGAGCAATACTTGATTGGGAAGTCTTACCCAGTCACCAACGCTGACAGTGTCACCACTAGTCATCCCATGGCCATGGTAACATTAGGCTGGGGGGGGGTTACTGGCCTGAAACAGGTAGTGGTCTCTCCAAAGTTGCCAGCTGCATGCCTGCTTGGAAATGATCTGGAAACCTCAGCCTGGGCTGAAGTTGAGTTAAAGGCCCATGCAGCCATGCTGGGCATCCCTGAATTGGTGTGTGTGCAAACCAGAGCACAGAGCAAGAGGAAGGGTGAAAAAGTAGGTTTGGAGCCTGGAATAATGGCCCAACCAACCAAGAGGAAGGGCAAGGAGACTGGGGGACCAGCTTCTGTACAGCCAAACACTCAGAACCCCTCTCCCCCTGGAGAGGATGTAGATACCCCTGAGGGAACTGAGTCCATGGAGCTTGACCCTTACCAGGTTGAACTCTTGGGCCCAGGGGGACCCTCTAGGGAAGAGCTGTGCCAGGGCCAGCGAGACTGTCCCACTCTTGAAAGCCTGAGACAACAAGCTGCTTCAGAAGCCAGGGGAGATGTCAGTGGTACCCACAGAGCTTATTGGGAAGAGGGATTACTGTATGCTGAGGCAAGAGACCCCACTCCTGGAGCCACCAGGAGGGTGGTAGTGCCACAGAAGTACAGGGAGTTCCTCCTAACTTTGGCTCATGACATCCCCCTAGCTGGACATCTGGGGCAATCCAAAACTTGGGAAAGGTTAGTGAGTCACTTTTACTGGCCCCAGATGCACCAAAAGGTGAAGGAGTTTGTCAGCTCCTGTGTTACCTGTCAGGCCAGTGGCAAGACAGGTGGCCACCCAAAGGCCCCCCTCATTCCACTACCAGTGGTGGGGGTCCCCTTTGAAAGGGTAGGTGTGGACATTGTGGGTCCACTTGAACCTCCCACAGCCTCAGGGAACAAATTCATTCTAGTAGTAGTGGATCATGCTACTAGGTACCCTGAAGCAATTCCACTTAGGACTACTACAGCTCTTGCAGTAGCCAAGGCCCTCCTGGGTGTCTTCACCAGGGTGGGTTTTCCTAAGGAGGTGGTTTCAGACAGAGGTTCCAACTTCATGTCTGCTTACCTAACACACATGTGGAAAGAGTGTGGAGTGCAGTACAAGTTTACTACACCCTACCACCCACAAACCAATGGCCTTGTTGAGAGGTTCAACAAGACATTGAAAGGTATGATCATGGGACTCCCTGAGAAACTCAAAAGGAGGTGGGATGTCCTGTTACCATGCTTGCTTTTCGCTTACAGGGAAGTGCCACAGAAGGGAGTAGGTTTCTCACCCTTTGAACTTCTGTTTGGTCATCCTGTAAGGGGACCACTATGTCTTGTAAAAGAGGGCTGGGAGAGGCCTCTTCAGGAACCCAAACAAGACATAGTGGACTATGTGCTTGGCCTAAGGTCCAGAATGGCTGAGTATATGGAAAAGGCATCCAAGAACCTTGAGGCCAGCCAGGAGCTCCAGAAGCACTGGTATGACCAAAAAGCTGCACTGGTTGAATTTCAACCAGGGCAACAGGTGTGGGTTTTGGAGCCAGTGGCACCAAGGGCTCTCCAAGACAAATGGAGTGGCCCTTACCCTATCCTAGAGAGAAAGAGTGAGGTCACCTATCTAGTTGACCTGGGCACTAGCAGGACACCCAAAAGGGTCATCCATGTGAACCGCCTTAAACTCTACAATGATACGGCTGACATCACCATGCTGATGGTGACTGATGAAGAACAGGAAGCAGAGAGTGAGCCACTCCCTGACCTCCTATCCTACAGCCCAAAAGATGGGTCAGTAGATGGTGTGGTCTTTTTAGACACCCTCTCTGCCCAACAGCAGACTGACTGCAAGCAAGTCTTGCAACAATATGCTAGCCTCTTTTCCCTGACCCCTGGTCTGACAAGCTGGTGTACCCATGATGTGGACACTGGTGACAGTGCACCTGTCAAGAACAAAATCTATCGACAGTCAGATCAAGTCAAGGAAAGCATCAAAGCTGAGGTCAGCAAGATGCTGGAGTTAGGGGTCATTGAGCCTTCAGAGAGCCCCTGGGCTAGCCCAGTGGTTCTGGTCCCCAAACCTCATCAACAAGGTGAAAAGAGAGAGATGAGGTTCTGTGTGGACTATAGAGGGCTCAACTCTGTCACCAAGACAGATGCTCACCCTATCCCAAGAGCAGATGAACTGATAGACAAATTGGGGGCTGCCAAATTTCTCAGTACCTTTGACTTAACTGCAGGGTACTGGCAGATTGGCATGGCCCCAGGAGCAAAAGAAAAGACAGCATTCTCCACCCCTGATGGGCATTATCAGTTTACTGTGATGCCCTTTGGGTTAAAGAATGCCCCTGCCACCTTCCAGAGGTTGGTGAACCATGTCCTGGCTGGGTTGGAGTCCTTTATTGCAGCTTATCTTGATGATATTGCTGTCTTTAGCTCCACCTGGCAGGATCACCTGATCCACCTTGGGAAGGTTTTAGAGGCTCTGCAGAGTGCAGGTCTCACTATCAAGGCATCCAAATGCCAGATAGGGCAGGGCACTGTGGTGTACTTGGGCCACCTTGTAGGTGGAGGCCAGGTACAGCCCTTACAACCCAAAATCCAGGCCATCATGGACTGGATAGCTCCAACAACCCAGACCCAAGTCAGGGCATTCCTTGGCTTGACTGGGTACTACAGGAGGTTTGTGAAGGGGTATGGGTCCATTGTGACCCCCTTCACAGAACTCACCTCCAAGAAAATGCCCAAGAAAGTTAACTGGACAGTTAGTTGTCAAAAGGCTTTTGACACCCTAAAAGAAGCAATGTGCTCAGCACCAATTCTAAAAGCTCCAGATTATGCCAAGCAGTTCATAGTGCAGACTGATGCCTCTGAGCTAGGGATAGGAGCGGTCCTATCCCAGACCAATGATGAAGGCCAAGACCAACCTGTTGCTTTTATAAGCAGAAGACTACTCCCTAGAGAGCAGCGTTGGAGTGCCATTGAGAGGGAGGCCTTTGCTGTGGTTTGGTCCCTGAAGAAGCTGAGGCCATACTTGTTTGGCACTCACTTCCTAGTTCAAACTGACCACAGACCTCTCAGATGGCTAATGCAGATGAAAGGGGAAAATCCAAAACTACTGAGGTGGTCCATCTCCCTACAGGGAATGGACTTTGAAGTGGAACACAGACCAGGGACTGCCCATGCCAATGCAGATGGACTTTCCAGGTTCTTCCACTTAGTCAATGAAGACTCCATAGGACAAGGTTAGTCTCATCACCTTTCGTTTGGGGGGGGGTTGTGTGAGAAAGTGCCATCTTTCTTGCATGGTATGCCCCCACTTTTTGCTAAATTGCTGAATGTACTTCGATTGAGTGTACCCTGGGTTCCTGCCAATCAGGTGCCCAGGGCCTATGTTCCTTCCTTAAACCACATAAACTCCAAATTGGCAAACCCTAGCCACATGTCAGCCCCTAGTAAATGGTACCCTAGGTACCCAGGGCCTTGTGACCAGGGAAGGCCTCTAAGGGCTGCAGCACTCATTGTGCCACCCTCAGAGGCCCTGTACCCTTACACACACACACTGCCCTTGCAGGCTGAGTGTCTGGGTGCAGGACAAAACAAAGAGTCGACATGGCACACATCACTGTGTACCATGCCCATCACCTACACTGCCAAGGCATATGTCAGCCACCCCTCTAGCTGGGTGCATTACGCCTATGGTGTGGGCACAGGAGCAGGAGCCCTGTGCCCCTACAGTACCCGGGTCCATTCCTGGGCACTGTAAGTGCAGTGCTGTCATTTAAGAATACATGGTGCTGAGAGCTTGTCAAACACGAGCTCCACAGCACCATATTGGCAACACTGAAGCCTGGGAAGTTTGGTATCAAACTTCTCAGCACATTGAACCCACACTGATGCCAGTGTAGGATTTAATGTACTAAGCACCCCAGAGGGCATCTTAGAAGATGCCCCCTTACAGCTAACTTACAATCCACGTCTGCTCTGAGGCTGCCCAGGCTGCCACACAGCAGACACGTTGCTGGACCCCTGGGTGGGAGAGCCCCTGCTCTCCCGGGCCTGCAACAATGCACATCCTGGGTGAGGTGAGAAATCTCCTCCCCCAGGATGAGCAAAGGGAAGCTTCAAAGGCATGCCGCCAGTTGGAGTTTCCCCAGGCCACTGCAACCCCCCACTCTGGCGGGAAGCTTGGCCGGAAACCCCATACAAGGACAGGGGATGTGCCAGCCTGCCCACCCCACCCCTCAGGTGGGGGAGGCGAGGTGAAGCACATCTCCGAGCTCTCGCCATCTTGAATATGGGAGGCCCTACCCTATCAGGATTAGGCTACTGCCCCCCTCCCACAGGAGAGAGGCAGGATAGGGGGTGTACCCACCCCAGGACAAGGACCCATTGGTCCCTGGCCTTCTCCTACCTGTAACGCCCCTAAATCTAGTATTTAGGGGCCCCCTGAACCTTCCTTCCTTAGATTCCAGATAGAAAACGACAAGAAGAGCAAGAAGAACAAAGACCTGCCCTGCAGCTGCTAAAAAGAGAAGAAGACACCAACTGCTTTGGCCCCAGCCCTACCGGCCTGTCGACTCTCGAACCTGCACCAGCGCGGCATCCCACGTGGCCAGCAACCTCACCAACCCCGGAGGACCTGGCTACCTTTTAGCTCTAAGCCCCTGGGACTCCCACGAGTAGAGGCTCTACTCAAGAAACCTATTTGCTATCCCTGGCACCAGCCCGGGACCGCGGACCCAACACACTCTGCACCAGCCAAGCCTGGCCAGTGCCGGAGTGGACAAAGACCCAGAGGACGACCCCACGGCGACTGTGACCCAGAGTCCGGCACCCAAGGACCCCCCTCGACATCCCGGAAGAAGCCTGCAGCCTCAGAACCAAGTGCCACCCCAGCCGCGATCAACCAGAGGGTAAGATTCCCGACGTCAAAAGGCACCCCTGCACCCGGCGCCCTGCGACCCCCTGTGCCCAATCCCGTGGTACCCACCCAACCTACAACTACCCAACTTACCTCTCGAAGTGGTGGTGGCACCTGAAACATCCTCGTCCCCGAGCCTGCAGCCTCTTTCCAAACCGGAACATTCCCATTGATTTCCATTGAGCGCCCTAAGGCTCAAAAGCACCCTGCACCCAGCCGCCCGAGTGGCCCTGGCAGTGCCCTCTCTACACTAACCTACTTCCCCACTTGCCCTGAGTAAGTGACCAGGAGCCCAGCTCCCACAGCCGCGTGGCTTGCCAGACAGCAGCCACCAACCAAGGCCCCCCTATCCCTCATAGGATAACATTGGGCCCAACTCTCTCTGCACCCGGCCGTCCTGAAACCGCTGAGGGTGAACCAACTGTACCTACCTGACACTGGGGGACCCCTGAGTCCATGCCCGGAATTTCAACACTACCAGTCGAGTACTTACCCTTAAACCGCTAACTTCGTTTTCCTCATAGGGTAACATTGACTGGCTTTTTCTTCAAAAATCTTCTAAGTGTGAACTTTTCAAAACTGCAAAAATTCACCAAAAATCAGCTAAGTGACAAAAACGAATTTACTCACCTGCTCCTAGGTGAGCTCCCAGTGCTGGATCTTGGTGCCCAGCCCTGACTCTGAAAAGTGTGTGGAAATATGGATTTTTATGATCAGTTATGTCCCCTATCTTGGACCCCAACGGTTTCATGTATGAATCACAAGTACATGTATGTTCCCTCCAGTTCCAGTTATGAAGACGCAAACTCATGTGCGTCCACCGTCAACATGTCCTCTTTCAGATCCGCCATGAATAGGCTGGATATTCCATTCCTAAGTATGAAAGGCCACCGGCTTTATATGGTTCACTTATGCCATTTTACAGTCCAGGCAAGTAGGCCCTGATTCTGTCATCAAGCTTTTCTTGTTTTCTGCCTCTGAAAGCTCCAGTCTGAGCCTGCATCTGTGACCATGAACTTTGTCTCATTCCCTGCGCGGCTCACGAAGTCTGACATCAGCCTGGTGCCTGCCAAAAACTGTATTTCACCTTCGAAATTATCTGCTCCGCTCCCTGCCCAATGCATTCCTGTCTAGTAGTTTAAGTAAACATTCTTCCAGCTACCGAGCAAAGGCCCGGCTTCTCTGTCTTTATGCAAGTAATTCATAGCCTTATTATTATGGAAGACTTCTGCCCTCGCATCTAGTGTAGACACTTAGACGCTTGTACACGCACTAACAGTCAGTATAGTCAGTATAGAATAAGATTCTACTCTAAGAGACCTCTCTTTTGGATAACACAGTTCTTTAAACATAGGATGTTAGATATGATTTGGGATTAGGTTGACTTGACCCTCCAGACATCTGTCGCCACATGTAGAGCTAAATGTCAAGTCCCCTTCACCCCCTAGTTGCACGTCAATCACACGTCATGCTGCTGCGCACGCATTTCTGCCAAGTATTTCTGCTGACATTGTGAAATTCTTTCATGGAACCACCCTATTATGACATCACACCTGATGACGTTCTTTAGTCACACCCAGTTACGCCTATTTTTGCTACGTATGTATCTCTTATCTACACTATCAATTGTTACGCCTCTTGCATTTGCTTCACTGTAATGCCTATTGTATAAAAGTGATTAATTATCAATAAAGTATGTACTTCACTTCCTGAACCTTCGTGGTGATGGAACTTGGAGCAACCGATTCGAATCGTCCATTGGAATAAAGCCCATTCCGAACCTCTAATACCACGGATTCTGCCTCTTATTTATTGAGCTATCTTTATTATGTTTCTGTATCAAATTAAGTCCCGGTAATTAAATTATTTACCACATGAATGGCGCCCGAATAGGGACACTTTCTCATCTCACGTGCCGGCGGTGCGTTGCAGGCCCGGTCTCCTGCCACAGCTGGACGGACAACAACGCGTACCAGCAGGATTTCCTGTGTCTCCCTCCGGTCAAGCGGGGGCGACTGAGGCTGCGATCAACACCCAGACGAGGCGGTGAGAAGTGCGAAGTATCCCGACCAGAGCCTAGCTGAGAGAGCAAGATCCGAGGTATACAGAGGCCCACCAAGTGTCAGAAGTGTCCGAAGTTTTCGAGTCGAGTCCAGTCCGGTCCAGTTCAGTCCCGTTCCGAGGCCTTCCGTTCCGAGCTACCCGGTGAGTACCATTACTGGGGAGGCGTTCTGACGTGCACATAGGTTGTGCCGGTCAAGACGGGTTTGGGTACACAAATCCGGTCTGCACTGTTTCAGCAGTGTATCTGTACTGTTTAGCAGTATATCTAGTATATCAAGTATATAAATTCAGAATAATCCAGATAATGCCGAGTATTATGTTTAGTGATTAAGTTTTCCTTAGATCGTCATCATCATTGTTGCTCAGTTAAATGTTAAATGTTAAATGTTTTAAATACGTTCTGCATATTGTGGTATGAATGACTGTTCATTATTGTGTTTATTTGTATTAAGTTTGTTCAAGATCAAGTATCAGACCAGTTCTCAATATGCCGCTCTTTTCGAAAGTAAGACAGATCACAACAAGAAAAGGGGTACTCGAAGAAGCTGTTCCTATTCCTCCTAGGGACACTCCAGGGCACTTCATGTATCATAAACATGGCTTAGACGCTATATTATTTCTTGATTTATGGGTAGACTACACCAAGGAATTACCAGAAAGTCAGAGGTGGCCCGCAGCTGGGACCTGGGATGCAGAGTGCATCATGAAAGTAGAGGAAGAGTTATGGAAAAGGAAAGTCAGACAGTCACAGAAAGACGCCGTTGAGTTATGGCGTAAAGAATCTCATAGACGTACAGAAAAAGCACTCCGACAGGAAGAGAAAAATAAAGAGAATTCAAATAAAGTCCGGGAAAATCTATTAATTGAAGAAGGTACACGAGTGAAATCAGAACAAGTAGACAGACAAAGAAATGCCCTTATGAATGGTATGTATCCCCTCCTGGCCGAGGGATTACCTAAGGCTACTCCGGAAATACCAAAAGACTTGCCACCCCCATTGTTTCCAATAAAAATACATCCTAAGGGGCATCCTAGAACCGCAGAAGATGTTTTTCTTTCCTTATATTTAGATGACGCAGCTCCCGAGTACGCTAATCCCGCCCCACATAGACCGCCTGCCAGGGAGGTTCAACGCCAAGATCCAGTATCTGTATCTCTACAGCAACAAATCCTGACACAAGTTCCGGCAAGCACATCTGTTTCTACATCTGTTCCTACAGCTACTTCTATAGCTGTGTCCACACCTATAGTTGCTGTATCGCGTTCAACGAATCCTTTCACGCCCGATACCCCAGACGGGGCTACCGGAGGTGCTACCAACATTTTTTCTACGCCACCCAGAATAAATAAACTTACTTTTCAAGAGTCAGCACATCCACGTACCCCCAAACTCATAAATTCCCGCACGCTTAAGGAACTTCTTGTAGATTGTAGATATGACCCTGTGCCCGGCAAAGAGGACGAAATGATCATGGCATCATTACGTATCAGACGAGCTGCGGTGTATTTAGGGAAGCTACCAGGAATGACTATGCATCTAGATAATATATACCATTTTGTCCAAACAGGGCGAGATTCTGAATGTATTAACAGAGCTATGGAATACCAGAAAGTGGAAATACAGGGGGAACTGTTACGTTTCCTCATAAATTGTGTGATCAGAAATCAAGACCGACCGGGGGTAGACCCGGAAGCAATGCAAACTCTTACCAGATGGAGCCAGAATATATCAGAAGGGAGACATGATAAGCAAAATTGTATAATAGCCATGTGCCGAAAGATCCGTAAAGAAATAGAACGCCTACACGAAGAGAGATTAGCGGTAGACCAGTTTGAACAAAGCGAGGAGGAAGGATCAAGACTGCCCACAGGACAGTCAGACACCATAGCCTATGTAGGTAGAGGAAGATCTTGTAATAGTACTAGATGTTTTATTGACCCGATACGTCCGATATGTCCAGATAATAACAGGAATTTCCAAACACCTATAATAAATATAAGGTCCCCCGAGCATTCGTTCCAAGCCGCTGACAAATTACTCCGAGAACGAAGGGGTTATCATTTTCTCGATTCTATGGATGAACAAGAATTAGCCAGGTCAGCCGTTCATTGGGTTGACAGTCCCGGAAAGTATGGTGATGATACAGTAGCACACACATTTTTGAATCTCACCCCAGATGAACAGCGTTTAGCTGGGATTTATATGATTCAACAACTCCTTATACTATATCAGAGTCAGCATTCAGATCCTGGTCCCTTACCTGATATATTGACTGAATTACTCACGAATAGATGGAGAGGTTCAGGTACTAAGTTAATTAGAGAAATACTAGAATCAAGAAAGCAGTACATTCTTTTTGTATGCCCAGAACATGTCTCACTGCCCATCAAGGAAAGACCCACGTATTACATGGACAGACAGAATCCCTTACGAGAAGTACACCCAATAAAGGGCGAGGACAATCAGTTTAAACGTGTATTTGTATATACGCCCATATCGAAAATAGAATTGTTAGAAATGAAGAAAGTGGTACCGAGTCATGACAAAGACCCAGCGGGTTTCCACCGAGAAATTAAAGACATGTTACTCATGGGAGAGTATACCTATCCCGACATTATGACAATATTAAAGGTATTAATGCCTGCTGGCATTTATGAAAAACTCAAGGAAAAAGAGTGGGAGGTGGGAGCCCAAAAGATAGACTGGACAGCATTAGAAAATGAAGAAAAGGCCCGAGGTCCAGGTTCGGGGCTTGGGGACAAAACTAAAGCACTACCAGGTTTACTAGTACAGGTACTGCCGCGTTTATTAACTACGAAAAAGGAAGACTGGGGTGCAATTTCAGCCTGTAAACAAAAGCAAGATGAAGACACTAGTGATTTCTATGCCCGATTTGAAAAATGTTTTGGTATAAATAGTGGCATAAAAGCAAGTAGCGAATCATACCCACATCTGTTTGTGACAAAATTAGTTGAAAATTCCTTACCCCAAGTGAAGAATAGAGTATTAAAATTCGAGAGTACCTGGCAAGGTAACACCCCATCACAAATGTTACAAATGTTACAGTACCATTACAATAGAATTAGAGAGGAACAAGAACATGAACAAAGACGCATGAAAGACACGAAAATGAAAATGCTAGTCTCTCAGACAGTTCCAGCTGAAGGACATAAAAAGGGTACGACACATTCCGGTGATTCAGCAGGACCTGTAAAAGGGACATGCAACTATTGTAAACAACCAGGTCATTATATACACGATTGCCCAGTCCTGAAGCGTAATATCGCCACAGGTATTACAAAAGAAAGACCACGGCCACTTAGACAGGATCAGAATGAACAAGGAGCCCCGCAGCATGCACAGTCCATGCCAGCTCCACCACAGTCTATACAGTTTGTGCCAGCTGCACCAGCGCTGCCTGTTGCTGCCACACAAACCACGACACGACAGCTGTACCAGACCGCACAGTACGACTATCCTGATTATCAACGATACGCATGAACCAGCCTAGAGAGGGAAGTTGACTTACCCCTTATCGAGGTCCCTGTAGACCAAGAAGGACCTTATGTACATAGTGAATTATTAGGCCAAGATAGAAAATTTTTACTCGATACAGGGGCAAGTCGAACAACCATAAAACGTAGTGAAGTTCCAGGGGCACCCCTCTCAGGCTCACAGAATATTTCCCTTGGTTTTTCAGGAAAACCTATTGTTAATGAAGTATCACAGCCTCTTCCACTTACGATAGGACCTTTGACCCGAACTACAGATTTATTGCTTACTAAATCATGTCCAGAAAACTTGTTAGGTATAAAAACACTGAAAGCTCTAGGAGCTATAATATGTTGTTCTCCGGAAGGAGTAAGATTGTTTTTACGTGATTTTAAAGGTCACTATGTGTCTAGAGACATGGATCCCTGACTGCAGACTTTACCTACACATCTATGGGCACAAGGCCCTACTGATGTTGGTTGCATGAATATTACACCATATCGAGTTACACTAAAGGCAGGAGTGGTACTACCACGAATGCGACAATACAAGTTACCACCAGATGCTGTAGTGGCTTTACTACAAATCATTGACTAGCTCATTGCCCAAGGAGTGGTTGTGGAAACAGACTCCAATGTATGTAATTCACCGATAATTCCGATTCTTAAACGAACAGATCCAAAGGCCCCGCCAGTATATCGATTGGTTATTGATCTGCGCGAATTAAACAAGTGCATTGTGCCACAATTCCCTGTGGTCCCAGATATCTCGTCATTACTGACAGCTATTGATTCCGAAGCAACATTCTTTACTGTAATTGATCTCAAGAATGCCTTTTTCAGCGTCCCAATAGATCCGGAAAGCCAATACTTGTTCGGATTTAGTTTAAATGGACGTAGCTTTAAATTCACACGCGCACCTCAAGGATTTACAGAAAGCCCCAGCATCTATAGCCAAGCACTGAAACGAGAACTCGACAGTATCCACATGCCAGTTAACACTGCCTTGCTTCAATATGTCGATGATCTGCTGATCACCGCTAGAAGCGAACCCGAATGTGAGAAAGCATCACTGACAGTTTTACAATTTCTAGCCGAAAAGGGGCACAAGGTGTCCCCTTCTAAGCTGCAATTCTGTGTCCAGCGAGTTGTTTATCTTGGACACTCGCTGTCCAAGGAGGGAAGGCAGCTTACACCCGACCGCATTCAGTTAATAGCTAACATGCCAATACCCAAGACACAAAAGGAGGTGCGGGCTTTTATAGGCCTCACTTCATATTGTAGGCAGTGGATCCCTCAGTATGCATTTCTAGCAAAACCACTCATTCAATTGACAACACAGGAGGCAGCCACATCGACTGTTCTCCCTTGGACTCAGGAACATACACAAGCTTTTGAAAGCCTAAAGAAAGCCTTATGCCAAGCACCTGTTTTAGCAACACCATGTTACAATAAACAGTTTACACTCTTTGTTACAGAACGCGAAGGTACTGCCTTGTCAGTACTCACACAGGAACAGGCAGGATCCCACAAACCATGTGCTTATTTTTCTAGTACATTAGATCCCGTAGCTCAGGCTTTGCCTGCATGCCTGAAATCAGTGGCAGCAACAGCTTTAGCAATCAGACAAAGCGATGCCATAGTGTTAGGACATCCATTGACAGTTCAAGTACCACATGCAGTAGAGGTTCTTGTGAATCGAACGCAAACACAACACTTAACTATAGCGCGACTTACAGGGTATGAATTAACATTGTTTCAGCCACATATAGAAATCAGACGTTGTAACACATTGAATCCTGCCACACTTTTACCTGTAATCGGAACAGACCCACTAGCTCATGACTGTATTGAAGTTATTACAATCACGACGAAACCCAGACAAGACTTGACAGATGTCCCATTGTCAGACCCAGACCTAACGTTGTATGTAGATGGTTCATGTATGAGAACAAGTACAGGAGAGTTAGTGGCCGCTTACGCAGTCACAACAGACACTGAAATCATTGAAACAAATTGCATAAATACCTTGTCCGCTCAAGCAGCAGAGCTCGTCGCTCTGACACAAGCCTGTATTCAAGCCACAAATAAAAGAGTCAACATATACACTGATTCACGTTATGCATTCGGAGTTGTACATGACTTCGGCGTGCTGTGGCGAGAGAGAGGTTATTTAACTTCTCACGGTGCCCACATTCAGCACGGACCTCTCATTCATGCCTTATTAGATGCAATACATCTACCCACTGCAATATCAATTATGAAATGTAAAGCTCATACGAAAGTTACTGATATCATTTCCCAAGGCAATGATCTAGCTGACAGAACAGCTAAACAGACTGCTCAAACTCAAACATCCGACATGACAAAGACAATCGTCCTGACGCCAACACATTGTATGACGATTAAAGATCCTACTCTTGATGTAATTGACATACAGACACATGCTACTCCAGACGAAATAAAGAAATGGACTGAATTAGGAGGGATCCAAACGGATCAAGGATGGATGACGAAGGAAAATTCTGTGTGGTTCCTTCCTGATTCAATGGTCCAAGTTATAATTAACACTATACATAGTCCAGCGCATCTAGGAGAAAAAGCTATGCTAGACAGCATTCAACACATTTGGTTCAATAAACATTTACGAGCAGCAGCTAAACAAAAAGTTCGTACCTGTATGATCTGTTGTCAGTTCAACCCAGGAAAAAGCGTTCCCGTAGAACAGGGTGGATTTCAGCCTCCTGATCACCCTTTTGAAGTCCTCCAGATGGATTATATCCAGATGGAACGATGTCGAGGATTCAAATATGTTCTCGTAGTTGTCTGTGCTCTTTCCCGTTGGACAGAGGCATACCCGGTTTCAGATTACACTGCCCCGACTACTGCCAAACAGTTGGTTCGAGAATTCTTCCCACGATACGGTTTACCACGTGTTGTCTACTCAGATAACGGCCAGCCGTTCTCATCCGAACTAATGAAACACGTTTCACTTTTGTTAGGTTATCAGTGGAAGTTCCACTGTGTCCGACACCCCGAGGCAGCAGGTCTCGTAGAAAGACATAATCAGATCCTGAAAATCAGATTGTCCAAAATATGCAGAGAGAAAGGTGTCGACTGGGTAGTAGCATTACCAGTTGCACTCTTCTACATGAGAATGGTAGCACACTCTCGAACAGGGCTATCCCCGTATGAGGTGATCTTTGGCAGACCACCAAATATGTGGGGGACGCCTATACCACGTAAAATAACTGATATTGACTGTAATATGCTGACAGATTACTTGGCTTCCTTGATGTCTGCACTACAATCTTGTCGTTCACAGGTAGCTGCAGCTTTTCCTGACAACACTGAGGTGAAACCCCATGACGTAGTCCCGGGGGACCTGGTCTTAGTGAGGAACTTCGATCGGAAGACTCAGCTGGATCCTAGGTGGAGGTCGCTGCAACTGGTCTTGCTCACCACAAGGACAGCCGTGAAGATCGAGGGCAGGAAAGGCTGGATACATTCAAGTCATATCAAGAAATTTCATGGACTACCATCGGATGTAAATACCACACCTCGTGTGTCTTCACCCATTGACTCAAAACTTCCTTTGGTTGAAACGAGTAATCACGAACTATATAAACTAAAACTCAGGTCTAATCAGTCAAGCAATTTGATTGTTTAAGTCCTCTCCAAGGTGAAGCGGTTGAATTGTCTCTGACATGTATCCCTTAGACCTGAATAGAGAACAACCCCGAAAAATGTTGAAACGACATGCGTACTGTAAATTACTGCGTAGTCATTGCACAGTGACGTTATTAATTTTGTTCTTCTTAAGTCTTTTAATAATTACTGCAAGTATATTGTTGCACATATATTATCCTATTTCTAGACATGTTTATAATATTACTGCTGAACATTCTTTTAGTGAATTACCTCCGCTTGAGTTGTCTTATAGATTTGCGCTGCGCAATAACACGTTTATTAGTATGTTACATCATTCCCATCAGGTTAGCAATGCTACAAATTGTTGGATATGTGGCCGACTCCCTCCCTATCAGAATTATAAAGGAATTCTACCTCTCTTTCCATACCCGTTCACACACAACGGCTCCTGTGGAGCATGGTTTAGTTTAATTAATTCCCTAGATTCGAATTCTGCAGTTTATCAAGATAACTGGGTATGGGGAAATTTGAACTTAGTTTTACTTAAAGTCTGCTACCCTAACAAGGAGGGACTTCCCAAGAGAACAGGAACTGATCTAGAAAATGAAGTTTATGGATTAGGTAATTTTACGCTTAATCTTATGATCCTAAATGTCGAATCCGAAGCTACTCCAATTTTGCCCGCTATGTCAATATTTCCAGTAAAAGGTGAATTATGTGTAAGAAAGAATGGTTCCATACATATGGGCCATAGTAGATGCACCACTGTAATAGAATTCAGTGATCAAGGCAAGTCAACATTTAGAGCTTCCCGCCATTCCTATTTTATATGTGGTCAGACGGCATATGTACGTTTGCCTCTAGATTGGGATGGTACCTGCTACATTGGATTTCTTTTGCCACCTGTTTTCCTAGCTCCTCCTGATTATCACAGAAATACTCATTTAGTATATAATAGAGTAAGGAGAGATCTCCCAATAGTCGATTACACTGAAACAGCATGGGAAAAATACACAGATTTCAATAAAGGTCTCTTTCCCTATATAGGTACCGTTACCAATAGTAAGCTGATACGTAGATTAACTAGAACCCTTGAAGCAGTAGTGAACGAAACTATTTCCGCCTTAGGCAATTTAACAGAAGAGCAGTCTGCTATGCGGATTGTTGTGCTTCAAAATCGTCTTGTCCTTGACGTCATCCTGGCCGATAGGGGCGGAGCTTGTAGGGTCATCGGATCAAGTTGTTGCATTTTCATACCAGAAAATTCGCCATCTGTATATAAAGCCATAACTCGCCTTCATAAGATTGTAAGCCAGATACACCAGAATCCAGGCACCTGGACTTGGTCCGGTTGGTTTTGGAGTGTATTATCTACCTTTGGATGGAAGGTCCTATCCTTCCTAGGTATTGGCCTTCTCATACTATTCAGTTGCTGTCTATGTCTACAATGTGGACCAGCGATCTGTGGTCTGTGTGCCACATCGTGTATTCCATCACCAAGATTTCATTCATCCCAGAAGAAAAAAGAAGAACAAATGATGCTATATGAACAGATCAATGGATTGATGAAGATTGATATCTCTTGACGGGCAAGAAGGGGACAAGGAGGGAATGTGGAAATATGGATTTTTATGATCAGTTATGTCCCCTATCTTGGACCCCAACGGTTTCATGTATGAATCACAAGTACATGTATGTTCCCTCCAGTTCCAGTTATGAAGACGCAAACTCATGTGCGTCCACCGTCAACATGTCCTCTTTCAGATCCGCCATGAATAGGCTGGATATTCCATTCCTAAGTATGAAAGGCCACCGGCTTTATATGGTTCACTTATGCCATTTTACAGTCCAGGCAAGTAGGCCCTGATTCTGTCATCAAGCTTTTCTTGTTTTCTGCCTCTGAAAGCTCCAGTCTGAGCCTGCATCTGTGACCATGAACTTTGTCTCATTCCCTGCGCGGCTCACGAAGTCTGACATCAGCCTGGTGCCTGCCAAAAACTGTATTTCACCTTCGAAATTATCTGCTCCGCTCCCTGCCCAATGCATTCCTGTCTAGTAGTTTAAGTAAACATTCTTCCAGCTACCGAGCAAAGGCCCGGCTTCTCTGTCTTTATGCAAGTAATTCATAGCCTTATTATTATGGAAGACTTCTGCCCTTGCATCTAGTGTAGACACTTAGACGCTTGTACACGCACTAACAGTCAGTAAAGTCAGTATAGAATAAGATTCTACTCTAAGAGACCTCTCTTTTGGATAACACAGTTCTTTAAACATAGGATGTTAGATATGATTTGGGATTAGGTTGACTTGACCCTCCAGACATCTGTCGCCACATGTAGAGCTAAATGTCAAGTCCCCTTCACCCCCTAGTTGCACGTCAATCACACGTCATGCTGCTGCACACGCATTTCTGCCAAGTATTTCTGCTGACATTGCGAAATTCTTTCATGGAACCACCCTATTATGACATCACACCTGATGACGTTCTTTAGTCACACCCAGTTACGCCTATTTTTGCTACGTATGTATCTCTTATCTACACTATCAATTGTTACGCCTCTTGCATTTGCTTCACTGTAATGCCTATTGTATAAAAGTGATTAATTATCAATAAAGTATGTACTTCACTTCCTGAACCTTCGTGGTGATGGAACTTGGAGCAACCGATTCGAATCGTCCATTGGAATAAAGCCCATTCCGAACCTCTAATACCACGGATTCTGCCTCTTATTTATTGAGCTATCTTTATTATGTTTCTGTATCAAATTAAGTCCCGGTAATTAAATTATTTACCACAAGTGTTCACAACTATACTTACCTCTAACTCATTTTTCTCCCATAGGAAACCATTGTCTGCTTTTCTGTGAAATTTCTTCTAAGTGTCTACTTTTGCAAATTTGAAATATTCTTTTAAAATCGTACCATTTCTGCAAACGAAATTACTTACCTGCTTTTGATAAGGACCCCAGTCCTGGGTCTAGGCACCCAGTCCTGGATTACTAAAGTAACGATAAAGTACTCTACCTGCAATTTGAATTTCTTGCCATAGAGATCCATTGAATGTTTTCTGTGAAATATTTTCTAAGTGCTAACTTTTGAAATAGCTAAATATTATTTAAAAATCATTACAGTTATTAAGTCGACTTTCATCACTTGATTCTGAATACTGACCCCAGGCTGGTTCTAGGAGCCAGACCTGGAATTCCAAAAGTAATCTGAAAAGTAATTTATTACAAATAACCTGAATTTACCATTGAGCTCAATGCATTGTTATGTTTAGGAAATAGGATTGTTTATTGCAACCAACTGTGACTGTTTACACAAATTTATTGCTTAAAACAAAAGTATTTATATTCAACCTCTCATTCTGAGAAAGTATATTTTTACCCCCTTTGTGGTTCTAAAAATAAAACAAGCATATATTTTATATATACAAATCATTGGCCTAGAGTTCAGTTATTGAGTGTGTGAAACCATTTGCTGACTGAGTGTGTACAATAAATGCTTTACACTGTCCTCTGGTACTGCCTTACTGCTCGACCAAGCTACCATACCTAACTTTGACCTCTATCAGCCTCTGGGGGACTGTGGACTCTGTACACCCTGTACCTATTAGGGAACAGTATATACAGAGCCACTTTCTCACAACATGACAATCGACATACTCACCTACTAGACACGACTACAAAAGTAACTGTGGTAACAGGGGCCAGCCATGTAGACAAACCATCCACAAAGGAATATCCCCTCTGCCATACAATTGCAGAATGTGGGGAGAGGTGGGAATCAAGTATGTGCGAAGGAGGCAAGTGACCCATGAATAAGAATGTACACAATGCCAAGTGTGGCGGTGATGTTCTGGACAGACATGAGTATGCACAGCACAGACATGTCCATGTGGACATATACTGCTGGTGTTTGTAGTGTTATGGACAGTGGACGCAACCATGTTACCGCAGACCTTGGACATGTAGCTATGTCTTCTCCCCCTGTAAGCGTAAGCGTAGTGGGCTGGGCCGGCGTATGCCAGTCCAGCGTAGGAGTGTGAATAAATAGCCCGGGCCTCTGTGCATGGTTCACTTCCAGGATGGCAACCAAGGTGACTACTGCGTGTGTCCTTGTGCCAACATATCCTGACCATAGACCTACACGCCTGTGGCTGACCACCTTCAATGGCCAAATTTACACTGGCGACGAGGTGGCTATGTCCCACGCCACACCGCGCACAACTCGTCATCGCCTGCTGTGTTGTGACTGCCAGGGCGCCACCCCTCACCCTGCCACGAGGTTGCTGCCATGACTGGTGGTGCCTGCACGATCCTGTGCACCTGCTGCACCCTAGCCTGCTGGTGCCCAGATCCATCTCCTGCCCAGCACTGATTGCCCGCCCCTGCGCACCCAAGCCTCATTGCTCACCTGCCGCCACCGGCGTGTCTCCAAGAGGGCCCACCACGTGCCGGTGCAACCTCCTCAGCCGATCGCTTGCTTCCGCACCACAGGCCCCCAGCGCACCCTACGGGTCCGCACCGTGGAGTTATCTGTGTGTTGACTGCTGCCTTCGGCCCCCACTGTGGTCCAGCAAGTCTCTCACAAATCAAATCCAGTCCGGACCTGCAGGATGGCGCATCATCGCAGGCTGCACATTAGCTCAGCTCCACAGGTGCCACTAACTCAGTGCACGCCAAGTCTTGGCCTCATGGTGCTAGGCCCAACATCATCGCAGGCTGCACACCCGCTCAGCCGTTCAGGTGGCACTAACTCAGTGCACCACAAGTCCAAGCCACATGGTGGTAGGGCCCGCTGTCTCCGGCCTACACAGCGGTCCAGCAGGTCTCACACAAATCAAATCCAGTCTGGACCTGCAGGACGGTGCATCATTGCAGGCTGCACACCCGCTCAGCTGTACAAGTGCCACTACCTCAGTTACCCGCAAGTCATCATGACGTGGCGCTAGACCCGTGCCTGCCAAAGCACCTCCGGGGCCACTACCTCAGTGCAACGCAAGTCATCGTCCCGTGCTGGTAGGGCACGAGTCACCTTCCAGCAGCCAACAGCATGTGCACAGTAATACCACTGGAGCCCTTCACAGTCACTGGGCCCTCCCTGTCCCAGGCAGGCTGCTGGAAAGTCTGGATGGAATGTATCGAGACATACTCGCAAGCGGCTGAAATCTCTGCGTGGCAGCGGCAGCCCACGCGTAGGCATTTGAGGAGTGTGAAGAAATGACCCTGGGCTACGGGCATGGTCCAGTTCTGGGCTGGTCTAAAAGTAACTACTGCGTGTGTCTCTGTCGGAGTGTCGGTGCCACCAGGCCCTTAATCGATAATGTTGCAATGTAGCCGGAGGGCAGGCTATGCTGAAGGGATAAATAAAGGAGCTCAAGAGCGCTCGAGGTCTTGGCTCATACATGCCAATTGTTGTGTGTGTATCTTCATTGCCGCAGCATAAGCCAAAGGCCTAGCCTTAATCTCAGCACAAGTTCAGCCAGGCCTGAACTCTACATCTGTGTCCGTCCTATCCTTACCATAGGCCTACACACACTTGGTCGCCAACCTTCAACAGCCTACATTACAGTGTTGTTGCCAGGCTTGTGGACATGCGCAGACAGGCATGACAATGGTGTGCCGTAGGAGTGAAAGTGATGCAACCGCGCACTGCACACAAGTAAATAGGCTCGGAGGGAGGAAGGAGCAGCTGTGAGGCCACGTAACACATATTGATCCCACACATTTGCCAGAAGCAATACATGGCAAACATGAATCCCAAAGTCGCATGTTAGACGGACCGGGAGGGTCGGCCGAGGTCAGAGGGAGAGGTCTCCGGGGAGAGCCGTCTCCAGCGATCGTACAGACAAGTAACTTCCCCCCCACAGACAGACACCACACAAGGATAAGGTTTAGCGTTCTTTATATGCACTTCTTAAGGTACGATGAAATAGTACAAGGAGGTCTGGACTCAGGGGTCCCCTCGATTTAGGTCTCTTAGGATAGGGAAGGGGTAGCGGGACAGTCTGTTTACCAGTCAGGTAGTTCGGATGAGATGATGGTTAGCTCACAATCCTCGAGCTTGGTGGTGTAGCTGGTACGGGCCGCGGCAGCGCCAGCAGGTCCCGGTAGAGATGGTCGATACACGGTCCGCGGCAGCGCCAGCAGGTCCCAGTGAAGATGGTCGATGTACGGTCCGCGGCAGCGCCAGCAGGTCCCGGTGAGGATGGTCGTTACAACGGGCCGCGGCAGCGCCAGCAGGTCCCGATGAGGATGGATGTTGCAGAAGGCCGCGGCAGCGCCAGCAGGCAGGACGATAGTTCGCAAGATAGGGCTACGGCAGCGCCAGTAGTCCGTCAAGGCTGAGTTCTCTCGGTGTCTCTCGACTCCAGGATACAACTGCCATCCTGCTCCGGAGCTGCTCCAGTTGTAGGGCAGGCGCCCTTTGATGTCCGGGCCCTCGCACTTGGAGGTCGGAGGGTCCGGGATGAAGGTGTCCAGACACCCAGCAGGGGGTGGAGCCAGCGCTTGGGGGAGCTGGAGGCGATCGGCACCTGGCGGGGGAAGAGCTCTTGACGCTTCGTTCTCCCATTGACCTGCCAAGTGGTCCGCTCACCTCCTGGGTGGATGGTGGTGCCGGGATGTCGGGGCCGGCCAGGCCCAGGGTTAGGGTCGGGGGGAGGCCACGCGGCCTCGTGGTGCAGGGCCCAAGATGGCGGCTTGACCCGGCCGGGGAAGCCGGTGGGGCTGGGGCCCGTGATGCATGGAGGTCCGAGGGCAGAAGTTCCGTCGGGAGACAGGGTGCAGGTGCTTTTCGTGGGTCACGCCTGGCGGGCCGGAGCTTGGGCCCTGTCGTGCGGGGAGGGAGCAAGCCCTTCGTGTGGCCTGTCCAACATGCGTCCCCCCCAGCTGAAGGCGGGGAGAGTCACCCATCTTCTTGGGGACTCTACTCGTCGAGGCGGAAAAATCGTGACAGGCCATCCGCGTTGGCATGGTCTTGGCCCGGTCGGTGCTCCACGGTGAAGTCCATTCCCTGCAGGGAAATGGACCAGCGCAATAGTTTTGGGTTCTCCCCCCGCATCTGCATCAGCCACTGCAGGGGTCGATGGTCGGTTTGTACCCGGAAGTGGGTACCGAAGAGATAGGGCCGGAGCTTTTTGAGGGCCCACACCACTGCGAAGGCCTCCCTCTCGATGGTGCTCCAGCGCTGTTCTCGGGCCAGGAGACGTCGGCTGATGAAGGCCACCGGCTGGTCATGACCCTCGGGGTTTAATTGAGAAAGAACGGCCCCGATGCCGTGGTCGGAGGCGTCTGTCTGTACCACGAATTCCCGACTGTAATCGGGGGCCTGGAGCACAGGGGCGGTGCACAGGGCGGCCTTCAGCTTCTCGAAGGCCGCTTGACAATCGGGGGTCCAGTTAACCCGCTTTGGTTGGTTCTTGCACGTGAGACCCGTGAGGGGCCCCACGATGCTGCCGTAGTCCTTCATGAACCGCCGGTAGTAGCCGGTGAGCCCCAAGAAGGCTCGGACCTCGGTCTGGGTGACGGGGGGCTGCCAGGACTGGATGGCAGCAATCTTAAGTTGCAGCGGGGCCACCAGCCCGCTTCCCACTTGGTGCCCAAGGTAGGTCACGGACCCTTGGCCAATTTGGCATTTGCCGGCCTTAATTGTGAGGCCGGCCCGCTGGAGGGCCTGTAGGACCTCTTGGAGGTGGAGGAGGTGGTCGGACCAGTGGCGGCTGTATACAGCGATATCGTCCAGGTAGGCAGCGCTGAACTCTTCGAGCCCTGCCAAGACCTGGTTCACAAGGCGTTGAAACGTGGCGGGGGCATTCTTCATGCCGAAGGGCATGACCTTGAATTGGTAGTGGCCATCGGGGGTAGAGAAGGCTGACCGTTCCTGAGCCCGGGGTGTGAGACCGATCTGCCAGTAGCCCGCTGTCAGGTCCAAGATACTGAGGTAGCGGGCGGCCCCCAGCCGGTCGATCAGTTCGTCCGCTCGGGGGATCGGATGAGCGTCGGTCCGGGTGACAGCGTTCAAGCCCCGGTAGTCGACGCAGAATCTCAGTTCAGGTGTGGTGCCGGGGGCAGTGGCTTTGGGAACCAGTACAACCGGGCTGGCCCAGGGACTGTCCGAGGGCTCGATGACCCCGATCGTGAGCATTTTGGCCACTTCCTCCTGTATGCAGGCCCGTACCCGATCTGGTACGCGGTAGGCCCGGTGTCGAATAGGGGGACTGTCCCCGGTGTCCACGTCGTGCAAACACCAAGGGGTGACCCCGGGGGTGAGGGAGAACAGTGTAGCGAACCGCCGCAGGAGGTTTCGGCAGCCCTGGCGTTGCTCCGAGGTGAGGGCGTCAGAGAGCCGGACCCCGTCCACGGAGCCGTCATTCTCCTGAGTCTTCAGGAGATCCGGGAGGGGTTCGGAGTCTTCCTCTGCCCCACTGTCCGTAGCCATCAGGAGGCTGAGTTCTGAGCGCACAAAGTGTGGTTTGAGTCGGTTGGTGTGGAGGACCCGAAGGGGGTTTCGGGAGGTCCCCATGTCGATGAGGTAAGTGACGGGGCTTTTGCGCTCGACCACTTTGAAGGGCCCCGTCCACTTATCTTGCAAGGCACATGGTTCGGTGGGGGACATCACCCACACTTGTTGACCAGGCTCGAACTCAACGGAGGAGGCATTGTGATCATACCATCTCTTCATGTCCTCCTGGCTGGCCTCGAGGTTCGCCTTGGCCATCTCTCTGAAGCGCCGGGTCTGATTGCGTAGGGCCAGGAGGTATTTGAAGACGTCTGGAGGGGTCTTTAGGGGGGCCATCTCCCAACCTTCCTTGACTAGGCTGAGGGGCCCTCGCACAGGGTGCCCGTACAGGAGTTCGAAAGGGCTAAAGCCGAGGGACTTCTGGGGGACTTCTCGGTAGGCGAAGAGGAGGCACGGGAGTAGTACATCCCACTGGCGACGGAGGGGCTCTTCCAATCCCCCAATCATCCCCTTGAGAGTGCGGTTAAAACGCTCCACTAGTCCGTTCCCTTGGGGGTGATAGGGGGTCGTGAATCTGTAGGTGACCCCGCCTTGTTGCCAGAGGGACTTCATGTATTTGGAGATAAAGTTCGTGCCTCGGTCGCTGACGACTTCTCGGGGGAAGCCCACCCGGGAGAAGATCCCCATTAGGGCCCGGCCAACCACCGGAGCTGTCACGGTCCGTAGGGGCACCGCCTCGGGGTAGCGGGTGGCATGGTCCACCAGTACCAGGATGAACCTGTGTCCTTGTGCCGTGCGGGGGTCCAGAGGCCCCACAATGTCTATTCCTACCCTTTCGAACGGGGTGGTGACCACAGGGACGGGTTGCAGAGGGGCTTTCAGCTTCCGACCACTCTTCCCGCTGGCTTGGCATGTGGGGCAGGACCGGCAGTGGTTCAGGACGTCGTTCCTCATTTTCGGCCAGAAAAAGTGGGTCACTAGGCGACTGTAAGTTTTGTCCTGGCCCAGGTGTCCAGCCAGGGGGACATCGTGGGCCAGGTTGAGTAGGAAGTCTCTGAAGCGGAGAGGTACCACCAGCACTCGACCGGCCCCTAGCTCTGCGATTCTTTGTTCGCTGTATAGCAGGTCGTTATCCCAGTAGACCCAGTGAGATCCGGTGGAGTCCCCTGCGTTCTGGGCGCTGGCTTGTTGGCGGAGTCCCTCGAGGGAGGGGCAGGTCTTTTGTTCCTGGCGGAACTGTTCTTGGGTGGGCCCCCCTTCTTGACGCCACTGAGCCAGGCCGGGAAAGTCCTGGGGTTGCGCGTCCCCTTCGGTCGTTGGTTCTGGGGGGTTGGCCTCGTCGTTGTCTTCTACTGGGGCGACCGGGGGCGGAGGTGCTGGCCATTCCGGTTCTTCTGATCGGGGGACGGCATGGGCGGCCATGGACCGGGTGGTTATGCAGGCCCAGTCCGGGAGGCCCAGCATCCCCAGGTGCTCTCTTCTCTCGACGGTGGCCCACGGGGAACTTTCGAGGTCATTCCCCAGGAGGCAGTCCACGGGGGCATCGTCCCGGACCGTCACCTTCAACAGGCCGGAGACCCCTCCCCATTCGAATGGGACGCAGGCCATTTGACACATACTTTTAGAATTGTCGGCTGAGCGGACGGGGCAGAGAATGTTCGGCAGGATCTGCTCGGGCTTCACCAGGTGACAGCGGACGGCCGTCACACTGGCGCCTGTGTCACGCAAGGCCTCGGCCCGATGTCCATTAATGGTCACCCACTGACCGTATTTCCTGGTGTTGGCGGGTAGGGGAGCCCGCGGGACCATGTCTCTTCCCCCTAGGCACGCCAGGACCATGGCGGCCGGTTCCCACTCTTGCTGGGCCGGCTCATACTCTTCCTGTTCCTCCGATAATCGCTCTTCCCCCAGGGCGGCGGCAGCTACCTGGCGGGGCTTGGGTGTTTGGTTCTGCGGGCAGCTCGGGTCATTGGCGTAGTGGCCGACTCGCTGGCATCGGTGGCACGTGACGTTGGCTCGGAACCCAGGACACATCGGGGGGTTGCCCCGGCCGGCCGGAGGCGGGGTGCTGGCCACGGGTGTTGCCGGCAAGGCGTCTCTCCCTCGCCCCTGGCCTCCTCCTCCTCCCCGAGGACGGTGCTGGCCTTGGTTGCTTCGGTTCTGCTCGTGTGGCCCTCTCCGGCCCACTCGGGTGCTTTCCCATCGGTCAGCTTCGGCGGCGAGCTGCCGGGGGTCAGTCAGCTTGCTGTCGAGGAGGTGCCGCCTGAGCTCGACGAAACAGTTGTTCGACAGGTGCTCCCATACCATAAGGTTAAAGAGTTGCTCGTAGGTCGTGACATGGCTCCCCTTGATCCAACCCTCGAAGGCACGGCTGAAATAGTTAACGTACTCCACCCAAGTTGTGCCCGGGATCCGGGTGCAATCTCTGAACCTCTGGCGGTACATCTCGGGTGTGAGGCCGTAGCGGGTGAGGAGGGCAGCCTTCATGTGGTCGTAGGACGACATTTGGTGATCTGGGAGCTGTAGCAGGGCATCGCGACCTTCGTTGACGAACCTCCCCCATAGTCCGGCTCCCCAATCACTCCGGTCGATCCGGTGGGAGGTCATGGCGATCTCGTAGGCTTTGAACCACTGTTGTATGTCGTCTTCTCAGACATACTCGCGGACAACATCCTTGGGGATGTGTACTTTTTTCTCGGTTGGCCCCGGGGTGTGCGGTCGCTCAGGCACCCCCGTCTCTTTATTCTGTTTCCGAAGTTCTATTTCCGCCAGTTTGCGCTCGTGTTCGAGTGTTATTCTTTTTTCCTCAAGCTCTCTCTGTCTCTGCTTTTCTTCTCGTTCTTCTCGGAGCCGCATATGCTCTAGATTTAGTTTCTGCTCGGCTAACTTGAGTTCACCGTCCATCTTGAGCCGTGCCATTTCCAACTCGTGTAATCTGGTTCTTTCTCTTTCCTGGATCTCCTCCTGCGAGAGGCCCGTTCCCCGCTCCTCGGGAGCCGTGGCGTTCCCCTCTGGTGCGACACTGTTTCGGTCGGAGGGCCCGGCGATCCCAGTTTCTGTCCACGACTCAAGGGCGTGCTTCAAATCATCTTTGGTACTCAGGCCGGTGGTAGCAATGCCTAGTTCCATGCAGAATTGTTTCAGTTCGCGGTGGCTGTATTCTTCTAACTTATCCATTTGGAATTTTTCAGTGGAACCGCTATCTTTGGCTGACATCGTGGTTTTGTCGTGGGGTGAGCTACTCTCTGTACGATTACGCGTTGATTCGGATCGCGCCGCTGGCCACCAATGTTAGACGGACCGGGAGGGTCGGCCGAGGTCAGGGGGAGAGGTCTCCGGGGAGAGCCGTCTCCAGCGATCGTACAGACAAGTAACTTCCCCCCCACAGACAGACACCACACAAGGATAAGATTTAGCGTTCTTTATATGCACTTCTTAAGGTACGATGAAATAGTACAAGGAGGTCTGGACTCAGGGGTCCCCTCGATTTAGGTCTCTTAGGATAGGGAAGGGGTAGCGGGACAGTCTGTTTACCAGTCAGGTAGTTCGGATGAGATGATGGTTAGCTCACAATCCTCGAGCTTGGTGGTGTAGCTGGTATGGGCCGCGGCAGCGCCAGCAGGTCCCGGTAGAGATGGTCGATACACGGTCCGCGGCAGCGCCAGCAGGTCCCAGTGAAGATGGTCGATGTACGGTCCGCGGCAGCGCCAGCAGGTCCCGGTGAGGATGGTCGTTACAACGGGCCGCGGCAGCGCCAGCAGGTCCCGACGAGGATGGATGTTGCAGAAGGCCGCGGCAGCGCCAGCAGGCAGGACGATAGTTCGCAAGATAGGGCTACGGCAGCGCCAGTAGTCCGTCAAGGCTGAGTTCTCTCGGTGTCTCTCGACTCCAGGATACAACTGCCATCCTGCTCCGGAGCTGCTCCAGTTATAGGGCAGGCGCCCTTTGATGTCCGGGCCCTCGCACTTGGAGGTCGAAGGGTCCGGGATGAAGGTGTCCAGACACCCAGCAGGGGGTGGAGCCAGCGCTTGGGGGAGCTGGAGGCGATCGGCACCTGGCGGGGGAAGAGCTCTTGACGCTTCGTTCTCCCATTGACCTGCCAAGTGGTCCGCTCACCTCCTGGGTGGATGGTGGTGCCGGGATGTCGGGGCCGGCCAGGCCCAGGGTTAGGGTCGGGGGGAGGCCACGCGGCCTCGTGGTGCAGGGCCCAAGATGGCGGCTTGACCCGGCCGGGGAAGCCGGTGGGGCTGGGGCCCGTGATGCATGGAGGTCCGAGGGCAGAAGTTCCGTCGGGAGACGGGGTGCAGGTGCTTTTCGTGGGTCACGCCTGGTGGGCCGGAGCTTGGGCCCTGTCGTGCGGGGAGGGAGCAAGCCCTTCGTGTGGCCTGTCCAACATCGCACAAATCACACACCAAAAAACTTGTAAGTCTGCCAACACAGCATGCAGAACCATCAATTTACACTAATCTCACATACCTCTCACAGGTGATCCGTGATATGCACTCTGCCCATTGAGGGAGACAGCTTTTACAGTGCTGGTAGTACCACGTGGGTTGATAACAACGCGGACGTTACATCGTCCGCGTTATTACCAGGCATGGCATTGCATCACAAGTCGTTTCAGCGACTTGCGCCAGATGGCGTGCAATACCAGGGAATGTGTTGGATTTTAAGTCCATCACATTTCCTGCTGTTGCGCTACCTGGAGTAGGAATAGTAATTTATACAATTCCTAAATCCAGCACGCCATCTAGCGCAAGTCATAGAAATGACTTGCGATGTAATGCCATGCGTGGTAACAATGCGGGCGATGTAACATCCACGTTGTAACCTACTGCATGGTATTTACTCGCGGTGTAATGTCATATATTCGCCCGTGGATGATGACACCCCACAGAGCCCCGAACACCCCAGCCCAGAGGCAGTACTATGTGGCCCACAAACCCCCCAGGGGTATTGTTGAGTGCACATTTGGCGTGCTAAAGTCACGTTTCATGTGCTTGGATATCACAGGTAGAAGACTCCTGTACAGCCCAGAAGTAGTGTGCAAGATGATCATTGCATGTTGTGTATTGCACAACATATGTGTATGCACCAATGCCCCAAGGATCCAAGTGCCAGATACACCGGACGATGATGAGGAAGATAAGGCAGGTGGACCACGCCCCATTTCAGCTGCAGCAGCAATAGCCCGAAGGAACACAATCATAAACTATTTCTTTGTATGAGCACATCACATTGTGACTGTCCTTAGCAATCATGGAACAGTGCAAAATTACCACATGAACAGCATGTGCAAATAAATTCATTACAACACACATTCCCTGTGTGCATGTCACACCTCTTCATAAGCATATCACTCTGACAAGTTTAAGTGCAACATTAAGTGCTAACATTCTCACAAATAGCAAATAGATGGTGGGTGTGTCACCTCTGTACAGACAGGCTGTTTAGGGTGTCACGTATTCGAAATGCCATTTCAGAGGGTCAAATGTAGTACGTAATCCCACTCATCAGTGTATCACATGTGTACAAAAACATGACATAAAGGCTGTCATTGGTGTTCAAAAAAAGAAAATCGGGTGTCATCTGCGGTCAAATATGAAATTGCAGGTGTCATTTGAGGTCAAATATGAACCACCCTGATGCAGAGATGTACCCTGTGACTCAAGTCCCACAACATGGGCAACATGGACGTGAGGGGGATGGTGGCACAGTGAACAGCTGAGCAACATGGGAGATGCACACCAGCCAAAATGCAGCAGGAATACCTTGCAGGAAACACACCAAGGTGTCCCCTGGACATATGTGCCATGTACAGATCACATGTGTCCACGGACATCATCCATAAATAGTAGTGAACAGTGTCAGCTAATAAGTTAAAGGTGAGAAGTCACGCGTCTCCTCACAGCTACCTGTACCCATCACTGTCAGATTGCAGAAAAACACCACTGCTACATCAGAGCATGTAAATTTGACCGTGAGGGCATGTACATGGCTGGTAAGGGTTTGTTGGAAATTACCCTTTTTGCAGGGTTATCCCCAAACTTTTTGCTTCTTCCTCCCGTGTTTTTCCTGACCTGTGGTTTTTGGCTATTGGACTCTGGGTACTTTTCCACTGCTAATCCGTGCTAAAGTGCATATGCTCTCTGTTAAATTGTTATTGTGATTGGTTATCCATGATTGGCATATTTGTGTTACCAGTAGATCCCTAGTAAAGTGCACTGAGTGTGCCAGGGCAGGTAATTCAAAGGCCTTCAGCACTGATTGAGCCACCCACCTGAGTTACCCTAAAATGGTGTCTCAGGCCTGCCACCGCAGTGCCTGTGCGCAGTCTGTGAACTGCCATGTTGTCCTGGCCAGTGTACACACTTGCCAGGCCTGACCCTTCCCTTTTCTTACACATTGGACATCCCTATGGTAGGCCCAAGATACCCCCTTGGGCAGGGTGCAGTGTATGTGAAAGGTAGGACATGTACTAGTGTGGGTCACATGTCCTGATAGTGAAATACAGCCATTTTCGTTTTTCATATTGAATGGCTATCTTGCCCATAGGATAGAATGGGGAATGATGTGTATCATGTTTACCTGCATATCTTCCCATAGGAGCAAGATAGAAAATTAGAGTCTGGAATCCCTGAACTCAGAATGTAATAACACATCTTTTAGGGAGGATGGTTTTTAAATTCTGTGTTTGAAAATAGTACTTTTAGAAAGTGGCTATTTTCTTGTTCAACCTTTCTGTATGGCTCTGCCTGGTTGTGTATTGACTGTCTGGTTTGTGAGTGACAGGTGCTGGGGGTGGCTGCAGGAGGCTGGGTGAGTCAGCACTAGGCTGAATAGACCTATCTGCATTTAGAGTGGTGGGAGGAGTTGCACCTGGGTCTGAATAGAGCTGTGGCTGCCTTCCACAATGCTGACTCCACCTCCTGCTGTGTGTCTGATGGCCCTGCCCAACACTCACAAAGGAAAGAGAGGTGCACTGGCAGAATGCACCTAGAACTGGTTTGGACTGGATCCTGGATCCCTCACACATGGAAGAACAAAGACTTTTGGGGTATAAAAGTAGGAGCTGAAACCCCAGTAAAATTAGACTACTTTTGACAACAAGAGGAATCCCTGCCAAAGAAGATCAGCTGAAGAGACTGGAAAGGAAGACTGCCCTTGGTGTGTGTTCTGGGGCTGACCTACAGTTTGCTGTTACTACTAAGGAAGGGGACAGGGGACTTTGCTTTCTGCTGTGTTCCCCTCACCTGCTTGAAGAAAGGACTTTGCTGTGTGCTGTGTCCAGGAATAGGTGTCTCCAAGGGTCTGAGAAGAGCTGGCCTCCTGTTGAAACTCAGGGATATAAACGTTTGCCAAAGACTTCTAAAATCGAGAGAAACCTCTGCCCAAGGAGATCAACGTAAGAATCTGAGGAGAAGTAGTGCCCTTGCTGTGTGTTCTGGGGCTGGCCTGCAGTCTGCTGATTCTGCTGAGGGTGAGGCTGAAGGACTTTGCTGTGTGCTGTGTCCTGAGAGTCTCCAAGGGCCAGAAGAGGGATGGCCTCCTGTTAAATCTCGGGAACACGAATGTTTACCAGAAGAAGACATTTTAATCAAGGTTGTGTGTGTGTTTCGGCGCACAGCCTGTGCCTTCATGAAGCTGCCTGTGTGAACTTTGACTCGGTGTGCTCATTGGCACAGAGCTGGGGCCTGTCGTGAGGTCTGCTCTGCCTAAAACGTGACCTACCCCAGGATTGTGCCTTTCGCGTGCTGTGCAGACTAGCGCGCCGCTGAGGACCTGTGGGGTGTCTGCTTTGCCCCAGATTGTTGTATGTGCACTGAGATCACTGCCGCTGGCCCGGTACAGAAAAGAAGCGAAGCGCTGGGCCCGGAGAAATCACCACCGCTACTCGAGCAGCCTGCCCGAGTCTGTGATCTAAGAAGGGCCGCGTCACCATAGAGTGAAGCCGGAGGGCTGCCTAGTGAGGAGGACGCCTGCGTTGACGTCATCGTTGAGAGGAATACGAAGGCCGCCGTAAGGAAGACCCGTCCCGACCAGCACGTCACCGCCAGACGAGAAGGGCACCCGCTGAGGATCTCCTGAGGAGCACCGTCACTGTGAGAGCAGCCCGAGGTAATACGCTCCCGGCTGTTTTCAGTGCGAGCTCAGGAGCAACTGGGGGAACCGGCGGGGGCTGCCTGGGGCTGTTGGTGTACCACGGGAGCAGAGTGGATCCGTCTCTGGACAGAGCAAAGCGAGGGCAATATTCCAAGATCGCGTCCTTGGCGGGGACTAGCGCGCACCCACGCTTTTGGAAGCACAGTTTGATTTCAAGTGCAGCGGGGGCGTCTAAGAGAACGACGCTCTTTTGGATCCACAGTACAGCTGCAGCGGGTGCATTTAAAAGAACGGTGCCCCATGCAAATTAAAGGGCAACGAGGGCATTTTGAAACTACAGTGTGGGCAATAGTGGAAGGCAGTGGCCTGTTGGTGAGGGGATGATTTCCCAAAGGTGAAAGTGAGCACGCCTAGGTAGCGCACTCCGTGCTACAAGTACAGCAGGGTGGTCATTGACACAGGCATCATAGTACCCCCAGGGGCACCCCGCTTACCCCCCTCCCCCAAATTAGGTTACCCAAAGAAGACACAAGAAACAGTTGTAGATGGGTAACAAATGCTGCAGGATTTATTACATAATTCCAGGATATGTAATAGGTGGGTTATCTTACGGGCGATCCAAGGGCAGGCGGCCATCTACTTCACCTGCCCCGCCTGATGAGCCGGGCAGCACGGGAACGACCCGCAAGTGCTGCCCCCCAAGTGATTCTTTTTTCGATCACGTGCCGTTGAAATTCTACTCACACCCCCCCTCTCGGGGCGGAGCGTCGCATAGCAAGCCCCCGGTTGTTCAGGCCCACAACCGCCCGCAGGCCTAGCGGGGCGCCGACCGGCTTCCGGGACCTCTCTGGAGGCTCCTCGTTTTGGCTCAGGCACCACGTGGTGCCGCGCAGAGGTACCCTTTGTACCGGCCTGCTTCCAGATCGCCCTGTAACTCCGCCTGCAACGAAAAGAAAAACATTAAAACGTTCAGCCAAAAACCCCACCCCACCACACCACGCCGGGTAAGCGGTAGGGAGGGTAAAAAGGCGAGGTGGGCGACAAAGAGGTCGCCAGTGAGGGTGGGGGAAGGCTAAATAGCCTTCCCCTCACACCTGGGCCCGGAAGTGACGCGCCTTTCGCGTCACTTCCGGCCCCCGACACGGAGGGGGGCACAATCAGGATCCCTGCCCCCGCCCCCCCCGAAGTAGGGAGTGGGGAGGGGTGACCGGGGCCCCGGGGCCACTAAGGCGCCGACCGCCGAGTGGCCCCCTGCGGGGGCCGCGGTCAGCGGCATAGTACCCCCAGGGGCACCCCGCTTACCCCCCTCCCCCAAATTAGGTTACCCAAAGAAGACACAAGAAACAGTTGTAGATGGGTAACAAATGCTGCAGGATTTATTACATAATTCCAGGATATGTAATAGGTGGGTTATCATACGGGCGATCCAAGGGCAGGCGGCCATCTACTTCACCTGCCCCGCCTGATGAGCCGGGCAGCACGGGAACGACCCGCAAGTGCTGCCCCCCAAGTGATTCTTTTTTCGATCACGTGCCGTTGAAATTCTACTCACACCCCCCCTCTCGGGGCGGAGCGTCGCATAGCAAGCCCCCGGTTGTTCAGGCCCACAACCGCCCGCAGGCCTAGCGGGGCGCCGACCGGCTTCCGGGACCTCTCTGGAGGCTCCTCGTTTTGGCTCAGGCACCACGTGGTGCCGCGCAGAGGTACCCTTTGTACCGGCCTGCTTCCAGATCGCCCTGTAACTCCGCCACAGCCCTGGAGGCGGCTAACCGTCGCAGCCAGGGCCCCCCACCAACCTAGCTCTTTACCTGCACCCTCTATTCACCAATGCTTCGCTTAAATCCAATAAAACAGGTCCATGCCTCTTTGGGAGAAGTGTACTCCATCCAAGTCGAAGTACCCCTTTACATTCCCCCGGATCATCTCATGGCGAATAAAGCCCAAACCCCTTTGGGCGGGACTCAAACCCTGTGAGATCCCTTATAACCACAGGCCCAAGACATACCAGTGAGCTATAGCTCCTGGATTGTAGATGGCCCCAACTATGTCCCCAATCCCTAGACGCTATCCCAATCGGATAGGGTCTGATGAAATAGAGGGGCCTGTGAAGATGTGCGATAACTATTCGCCCCCCAGCGGGAAGGTTACACCTATTCACCATCCTGGGCCTGCCCGCTTTGACTATTGTGACGAGAAGGGTTACTTAATGTGACCATGGGCAAGGGGCGACTCTTGCCCCTGCCCACCATCCCTTATACCTTATAGGAATTATGCCCCTACGGGTCCCTCAGTGATGATCCCTTAAGCATACCAGCTTCGGGAAACTGTTTGGCTTAAGCGTTGCGCGCTGTCATAATGCCCCCTTGTATTTGCCCCGCTGACACCCCAGATATTGGGACAGCAGCACCAGTCTCCTGCAGCTGCCGTACGCGACCAGTGATTCCGGTAGGGGGTGCCACCAACCGCAATGGTCCTCCAAGCATTACGGAAAGCCCATTTTACCTGGCCTCTCTCCAATTGATGGTGATTACACCCAGCTGAAGGCCAGAGGCCCGCCTAAGGAGCCTATTCACTTGTTTTGCTACCCGGCTCCCTTGTGGGAGGCCCACAGATTTAGGGCAACGCGTGCGCTCCCAGGGCACGGTGCTGCTGGAAAGCAGATATCTGATACTCACACTCTGGTATCTTATCTGTTGCTAAATGCCCTACTGCAGGAAGTTTCCCAAGAACCGTAGGCTTCGCGGTCCCACCTAACTTGATCCCATCACCTGGGGGGGACCCAGTGGTGGCAGGACCTGCATGGTAACTCCATCCCGGCGTAGCTATCGCTTATTTGTGCCGCCGAAGCAGGCAATACCCCCTTAGTTTCAAGTTCTACCCCTAGAGGATAACCTTGGGAGCAGACAAGTCTGTGGGAACCAACCGGAGACTTGGTGCAAATACCGGCCCTATTCTGAACGTAGCGATTGCTGCACGGTCAATAATGCCCTGATGCCCTGGGGCTCTACGTGGTCTTTACCAAACTTTGAACCACCGCACACTTGCTATATAACAACCATACCACCCCCCAGCCGGGTGGAAGGTCTACATTGAAGCAACCCGAAATCTGTCTTTGGTTGCAGGGGAATGCCCCCCAAAGTACATCTGGACCTATTCCTATCTGGTTCCTTCAGCTACTCCTCCTGCAGGCCTAACTCTTGGTTATGGTGCCCAGCTCAGTGTTCTGCAGGCCAAGCGGCTTAACCATGAACTATCGGTCGATTTGAGACAGAGGTAAACCACGGGTTGCAATCCGCTCGCGAGCGGCGCACCCGCAACCACTTGGACAATCACGCCGGTAACCTTGCCGTGATTAGGCCCTAGTGATGCGCTATGTGGAGACCACTTATTCCTTTACCGCTATGCCAGTGCGTCCCCGAATTCAATGGGATTGGGGCGCTGAGCTGCACCCATATCTACACCATCTCGTGGCTCAATCCAGACTTCCTTTAGCATTAGATAATAACTACCATTCTACCTCGGTTGCGTTGCCCTGCCCGACTAGGCACCCACCCGGGTGTCTAGGTTACAGTTAGATATATGTGAGTTCCCCATATCAGTGACCGTTGAAGGCGGCCCACATAAGCAACCCGAAATCTGTCTTTGGTTGCAGTGGAATATGTGTCTGCATTATAGGAAATCAGCAATACATGCTGCATATTATCTAGCGTGAACTCGACCCGAAGGTATCAGAGCAAAGACTTGTGAACGATGCCTGCACTTTTATCAAGTATCTGCCTTATAGCAAGCCAGCACATACCTGTTGCATATTGTATAGCGAGAGCTCGCCGCCAAAGGTATTGCACCTCTTCACATGAGCACTGTATTTACGTTACACGTACAGGCACGGGGAGCGTGAGAAATTCGTACCACAGAACACGAAACCCATTCCAGATCACGCGAACACCGCACCCGATTAACCTTTGCGGTGCGTGGAGGGATTAGTAAACCCGTGATCGCATGCTGTGAACAGTGCATGTACTGGTATCATGTATCTGCCTTATCGGAAGCCTGCAATTATATGGTGCATATTTATATAGTGCAAACTCGACCGGAAGGCATTTGGAGCACTTTACATGAGCACCGCACCAGATTTTTCATTGAGGTGCCGGGGGTTTATTAATGCCCATAATCGCGTATGTGAACAATGCACGCACTTATGTCATTTAACTGCCCTATAGGAAATCAGCAATACATGTTGCAGAATTATATAGTGCGAACTCGACCTGAAGGTGTTGGAGCGCTTTACCTGAGCACCTTATTTACATTACACATTCAAGCGCGGGGGGCTTACCAGATTCGTGTCATACTAAACGATCCCCGAGCCAGGTCCATTACGCCTGCTGCACGCAGCCCACTGCATGCCCCCCCCACCCTCGACGGCAGCGTAGCCGACTGGAGGGGGGGGCGATAACCTTAACCTTACCCAGGGAGAGCCACAGGGGTTGCACTTACCGCGGTCAGCGGGGACCCAGGCAGCTCCCAGCCTTGCAGTGCTGGTGCATTGGGGCTGTGAACCCACGCTAGTCTCCTACCGGCTCCCACGGCACAGGGTATGCGGCTTCAAGCCGGCCGCACCCCCGTTAATTTACTTCGCTCGCGAGGGCGACCGCCATTGTAAAGTATGCCCCGCGGACGATCACTAACCTGTGTGCTCTACCGGACCAAACGAAAGGTACGCCAACCGATACAGAATCAATGTAACTTGAACCTGTGACTTTGCGAGCAAGCGTCCCAAGGCAAAGGACCCACGCACGCTCATGCCCGCTCCCACCGTGCGCCGGGTGCGCAGGTTATTGGCTGTCCGCTCCCATACCAACTAACGTGCACGAGGTCCACCGCCAGCAAGCAATCTAGTCCCATTCCCTCATTCAAAACCAGGGATAAACACATCACAGGCAACGTGGGGAGAGCCCACCTAGTGTTCCAATTGTGCATGTTTCAACAGCGCAAAGGTATCGGTAATAAGCCCCCTGCGCCACTTACACCCTTGTCCTGTCACCGGCGGGTTCCGTCTGTCAACCGGACACCAAGCACGATCTAGGAGAGAGAATTGAAAGGTGAGCGCAATTGAACAAGGTATAGGAGGCGCTCGACCAGGTTCTGTCAAGCATGCGACGCAATGTCCCGGGGACCAAATACGCCTTGTACGACCATGGCTATTTTGTACTTTTGCCCCCGCATCTTGGGGTCACTTGTATCATTGTCAGGGCCAAGCACCAATCAAGTATTTTTTATTTAATGTAGATTTATATAGCGCTAAGGTATTAGAGCGCTTTACATGAGCACCGCTTACATTCAGGCACGGGGAGATTAAGTGATACGCCCGGAATCACAGGATGTGGCGTCGACCCCGAGGCTCGAACCTTGGTGCCCTGCCCCTAAGTTGGAAATCTCTGCATAAATTCTTTATCTAGCGCGACTCGACCCGAAGGTATTGGAGCGTGTAGCACCGCATTTACATACATATTTAGGCACGGGGGGTTAAGATTAAGTGATGTGCCCCGAATCACAGAATGCGCCCCCGAGACTCAAAACACCAACCAGATTGAGATTGAGGACCTGAGCCTCGGTCCTTGTATACGTTTGGCTCTTTATGCATATATCCCGTAGCACCGTATTTACATACACATTGAGGCACGGCGTGATTAAGTGATTTGCCCCGAATCACAGAATGTGGACGCGCCCTCGCGGCTCGCCCCTGGTTAAGTACCCTGTATCGTTGTCAGGGCCAGGGGCCAGTCGCTATTCAAATCACAACCCAACTATAGTTGTACATCGCGAAGGTCTGAAAGCGCTGTACCCGAGCACCGATGTAAAATCCGACAAACGCATTTGCTCCCTACGAGTGGAATCAGGGAGGCCTATCGACTCGCGATGCGGACGCGGCTCCGAAGCTCTAAGACCTCGCACCCCCAGAGTCAGTGCGGCGGGGGTGAGGAGATACCACGACAGGCGGACAAGGCCCCGTACAGGAGGACACACCATGGGACAGGGCTGCTCCCACCGCTCCCGTCCATACGCCCGGCCTCAGAAACCGGCACCGCTCCCCACTCTCCCTTGGGCCATATCCGTTCGCTGTGGATGAAGGTGTCTGCCGCACCAGATTCGGACCTTGAAGCCATGAGGCGTGGTTCATGTCTAGATTATGCTTTCATGCATATTTTATGAATCGTCTCCGCATTCGATATAAAAGACAATACCGACTCTCGCACCCTGGTCCCCCGCTCCGAGGTTGCTTGTTTCTTGTTGGGCACGGGGAGATTAAGTGAATTGCCCCGAATCACGGGATGTTTTGCAGACACCGAGGCTCGAACCTGGTTCCTATTTACAATGTCGGCAGCTCTGGCCGTTACGCCACAATCTTTTCTCACGCTGATATTGGTGAAAAGACACCGTTTTCAAGATTATGGTCCCGCACAGGAGGACACACCATGGGACTGGGATTCTCCCACCGCTCCCGTCCATTCTCCGAGCCTCAGTGGACTGGCTCCGCTCCTAGCGGACCTTGAGGACATGAGCCTCGGTTCATGTATATGTTACGCCTTTACGCATATTGTAGATAACGCGAGCTCGACCCGAAGGCATTGAAAATATTTGCCGAGTTTTATATAGCGCGAACTTGACCCGAAACCGATTAAGTATTACAGCGCCTTACATAGCCCCCGTTCCGTTACATGAGGACCCACATTCACGTTTTGTAAGGCACGGGGAGATCAAGTGTTTTGCCCCGAATCACAGGAAGTTCATCGGCATTACCGAGACTCGAACCTAGTTCCCGAGGTCCGAGGTCGAGCGCCCTGGCCGTTAGGCCACCTCATCGTAGCGAACGCTCTACATAGAACCATAATGAAATTCGTGTTTACGTACATATAATTAGGCACGGACAACCTCAGACGGGGGGATACCCTTTACAACTAGGCCGCAACCACGCGGATGGCACCGCCCGCGACCCCCGGAAGCCCCGTTTACCAATCTCCCTGCATAATTATATAGCGCGAGCTCGACCCGAAGGTATTGGAGCGCTTTACATGAGTGCCGTATTTCCCTTACACATCTAGGCACTGGTCGCTTCGTCCACAATTACAAGATTACGAGATCGAGTGTATTGGAGCAAAACCTGCGAACCGTGCAAGCACTGGTGTCATGATCTTCGTATATAGGCAGCACGATTACCTGTTGGACCCAGGCCGCCCCGATACAATCTCATTGCATAATTATATAGCGCGCGATCGACCCAAAGGTATTGGAGCGCTTTACATGAGTGCCCTATTTACGTTATACATCCAGGTAATGAGCGCGCTGCCTACCACTGGGCCCAACCTCGAGCCCACCACCCGATCGGGACCCACAAGCAGGTTCCCACCGCGGCAGCCGAGCGGGCTAGCTAGCCCGGGCACCTTACTGCCCCTAAAGTTTCAAGTTTTCAATAAGCCGTAATCACGCCACAGTTAGACCGCACTGGCTACGATACAGCCACTGCAAAGCTGGCAAGTCACCTGTCAAAGGTATTGGAAGTGCCCACCACACCTGGTATTCCCGGGCGGTCTCCCATCCAAGAACTAACCAGGCCCGACCCTGCTTAGCTTCAGAGGTTGGACGAGATCGGGTGCGCTCAGGTAGCGCCTAAAACTCCCTCCAGACGGATTTGAACCAGCGATCTAAGGATGTCAGCTTTCCCACTACAGTCCTCCGCTCTACCAACTGAGCTATCACAGGCTCTGTTTAATCCTGACTTCAAAGGGCAGATCGTAAGCCTGGCCCCCCGCCTAAAACCGGTGAGCACAGCGATCCCCCGTGAAATGGCAACACTTCTGCAAGGATCGCTCATTAACACCCTACCCTGGTTAATGTGGCTTTATATAGCGCGAAGGTTATTTAGAGCGCTTTAAATGTACACCCGTTACCAGATGTCGGTGCCCTGGCGCACGCGCGGGCCACAGCTCGCCTCCACCTATTTATCAAGCTCGAAATCGACCCGAAGGTATTGGAGCGCGTAGCACCGTATTCACCTACTTATGTAGCCCAGTATACGTTTGCTCGTAAGCGTAACTTCACTCTCTAGCGCGAACTCAACCCGGAGGTATTGGAGCCCATCGCGCCGCATTTACATACATATCGGCCCGGGGGGATTAAGTGATATACCCCGCATCACAGGAATGCAACCGCTGCCCCGAGACTCGAAAACGCCAACCCATTCGATATTGTGGACCCGAGCCTCGGCCCTGTGTACGCTTTGCTCCTAAGCATAACTTCAATCTTTAGCGCGAACTCAACCCGGAGATATTGGAGCCCGTCGCGCCGCATTTACATACATATAGGCACGGGAAGAATAAGAGATATACCCCGCATCACAGGCAGCGACCGCGGCCCCGAGATTCGAAAACACCAACCCATTCGACTATGAGGCCCGGAGCCTCGGTCCCAATATACGTTCACGTTTTTGCAAAAAGCTTTCTCTAAAGAGAACTCGATCTTATTGCACCGTATTTATCAACATACAAGCACGGGGAGATAAAGCGAACAGGACGGGGCCGGACAAGGGCACACACTGACCCCTGTGCCGCAAAGAGAAACATGTTATGCCCCACAACCAAGATGGGAGCCAGTATGCCCCCACACACAAGATGGACGCCGGATTGCCGGCCGGTTGCGTCCCGCGATCGACTCCTCGCGCCCACCTGCGCTAGCCATCGTGGCAGGGAGACACACAAAACACAGCTTCCCCCAACGATCGCACGCTCCGTTAAACGGAAATAAACACGAGCCTTGCTCCGAGCACGGTCCCCCCCCGCCCGTGGCACTCCGACCACAGGGCCCCGTCTCCTGGTACTGCCCAGGGACAGGGCCGGGGCGAGGGGGCAATCCGGCAACTCACCACAAACATTCAGGAGTTCCACAGCAAGGCGACGACGACGACCCCCGCGAAACGATGCTGCGTCCGATTCGGCGTCCAAAGGCGAGGTGGGCGACAAAGAGGTCGCCAGTGAGGGTGGGGGAAGGCTAAATAGCCTTACCCTCACACCTGGGCCCGGAAGTGACGCGCCTTTCGCGTCACTTCCGGCCCCCGACACGGAGGGGGGCACAATCAGGATCCCTGCCCCCGCCCCCCCCGAAGTAGGGAGTGGGGAGGGGTGACCGGGGCCCCGGGGCCACTAAGGCGCCGACCGCCGAGTGGCCCCCTGCGGGGGCCGCGGTCAGCGGCATTGTTTGGGTTTCCACACGCTAGAAAGGAGGGCTCGCAGCCTTACGGAACCAACAAGAATTTTTAACATCATCAGTGCGGTTTTTCATAAGGAACTTTTTCTACACGTTTTAAAAAAGAAAACTACAAGAGGATCTTTGTTGTTGAAACCACTTTTATTGTGTATGTTAGATCTATGTCGTTTTGGTCATGCGAAATTTAAGATAAAGATATTTATTTTGATAAATACCTGTGTGGTGTAAATTTATGGTGATTCACAGTGTTATTGTGGGTGTTGGTACAAATACTTTAAACATTGCCTTGGGGATAAGCCTGTCTGCTCCTACCAAGCTACCAAGGGGGTGAGCAGGGATTATCAACAGTGTGTGTTTCCCCCTTACCCTGACTAGAGTGGTGGTTTTTGCCTGGCTTTGGCGCAAGCCTCAGCCAAACACACAAGATGATGGACGGAATGTTGCACAATGGCAAAACATTCACCCCCAGTCACAGATCTGGGTTTAATCCATCGTTATTTTGCTCACCACACCACCCCAGTTCAGACATGGCCATATGCAGATTAGTCTTGACCCTGTGCCTCATGGGAACAGTCCAGCCCGAACTGCCAAGCCATGTCTTCCCTGGACCGGAATCAAGCATCCTAGGACCGGTTTCTGGCTATCAGCCGTCATCAACCAGGATAGCTTGACTCCAGTGGTGTAGTGAGCAAGGGACCCACGTCTGGGCATACCCTTCCCACATAGGGTGAACAGCAAAACACACAAGATGATGTCCTAGGATGCTTGTTTCCAGTCCAGGGAGGACCTGGCTTGGCAGTTCGGGCTGGACTGTTCCCATGGGGCACAGGGTCAAGACTGATTTGCATATGGCTGGGTTCAAACTGGAATGGCATGGTGAGCAAAAAAACGATGGATTTATGCCCAGATCTCTGTACTGGGGTGAATGTATGACATTGTTCTGCATTCTATCCATCAACTGTTGTTTTTGCATTTGTCACCCCGAGTGGGACGCGTATACTCAGACGTGAGTCCCGTGCTCTCCATGCCACTGGAATCAAGCTATCCTGGCTGACGAGGGCTGAAAGCCCGAAACCGGTCCTAGAATGCTTGTTTCCAGTCCAGGGAGGACCTGGCTTGGCAGTTCGGGCTGGACTGTTCCCATGGGGCACAGGGTCAAGACTGATTTGCATATGGCTGGGTTCAAACTGGAATGGCATGGTGAGCAAAAAAACGATGGATTTAGGCCCAGATCTCTGTACTGGGGTGAATGTATGACATTGTTCTGCATTCTATCCATCAACTGTTGTTTTTGCATTTGTCACCCTGAGTGGGACGGGTATACTCAAACGTGAGTCCCGTGCTCTCCATGCCACTGGAATCAAGCTATCCTGGCTGACGAGGGCTGAAAGCCCAAAACCGGTCCTAGGATGCTTGTTTCCAGTCCAGGGAGGACCTGGCTTGGCAGTTCGGGCTGGACTGTTCCCATGGGGCACAGGGTCAAGACTGATTTGCATATGGCTGGGTTCAAACTGGAATGGCATGGTGAGCAAAAAAACGATGGATTTAGGCCCAGATCTCTGTACTGGGGTGAATGTATGACATTGTTCTGCATTCTATCCATCAACTGTTGTTTTTGCATTTGTCACCCCGAGTGGGACGGGTATACTCAGACGTGAGTCCCGTGCTCTCCATGCCACTGGAATCAAGCTATCCTGGCTGACGAGGGCTGAAAGCCCGAAACCGGTCCTAGGATGCTTGTTTCCAGTCCAGGGAGGACCTGGCTTGGCAGTTCGGGCTGGACTGTTCCCATGGGGCACAGGGTCAAGACTGATTTGCATATGGCTGGGTTAAAACTGGAATGGCATGGTGAGCAAAAAAACGATGGATTTAGGCCCAGATCTCTGTACTGGGGTGAATGTATGACATTGTTCTGCATTCTATCCATCAACTGTTGTTTTTGCATTTGTCACCCCGAGTGGGATGGGTATACTCAGACGTGAGTCCCGTGCTCTCCATGCCACTGGAATCAAGCTATCCTGGCTGACGAGGGCTGAGAGCCCGAAACCGGTCCTAGGATGCTTGTTTCAAGTCCAGGGAGGACCTGGCTTGGCAGTTCGGGCTGGACTGTTCCCATGAAACACAGGGTCAAGACAGATTTGCATATGGCTGGGTTCAAACTGGGATGGCATGGTGAGCAAAAAAATGATGGATTTAGGCCCAGATCTCTGTACTGGGGTGAATGTATGACATTGTTCTGCATTCTGTCCATCAACTGTTATTTTTGCAATGGTCTCAGCTTCTTCAGGGACCAAACCACAGCAAAGGCTTCTCTCTCTATGGCACTTCAACGCTGCTCTCTGAGGAGAGGCCTCCTGCTTATGTAAGCAACAGCTTTGGTCATGTCCATGATCATTGGTCTGGGATAGGACCGCTCCTATCCCATGTTCAGAGGCATCTGTCTGCATTATGACCTGCTTGGTATAATCTGGAGCTTTTACAATGGATGCTGAGCACATTGCTACATTCGGGGTGTGAAAAGCCTTTTGACAGCTCACTCTCCAGTTAACCTTTTTGGGAATTTCTTGGAGGTCAAATTTGTGAGGGAGGCCACAATGGACCCATATCCCTGCACAAACCTCTAGCACTACCCAACCAAGCCAAGGAATGCCTGGATTTGGTTCTGGGTGGTTGGAGCTTCCCAATCCAGAAGGTTTGGATTTTGGGTTGCAGTGGCTGAACTTGGCCTCCACCCACAAGTTGGCCCAAGTATACAACTTAGACCTGCCTTATATGGAACTTACTTGCCATGATACTGAGGCCTGCATTATGCAGACCCTTCAGGACCTTTTTGGGGGTGGGTCAAGTGATCTTGCCAGGTGGAACTAAAGACAGCAATATCATCCAGAAAAGCTGCACTAAGAATTCTAATCCAGCAAGGACTTTATTCACCAACCCCTGAAGGGTGGCAGGGGCATTCTTTAATCCAAAGGGCATCACAGTGCACTGGAAGTGCCCATCTGGGATTGAGAATTCTGATTCCTTTTTTCTCTAGGGGTCAGACCTATCTGCCAGTACCGTGATGTGAGATCAAAGGTACTCAGATATTTGGCTGCCCCCAACTTATTAATCAGTTCATCTTCCCTAGAAATTGGAGGTGCATCAGTTTTTTTGACTGCATTGAGGCCCCTATAGTCCATACAAAACCTAAAGCCTTTCTTTCCACTCTGGGAATGAGGTTTGTGGACTAAAACAACTGGGCTGGCCCAGGGGCTCTCTTAGGATTCAATGACTTCCAATTCCAACTTCTTGCTTACTTCAGCTTTAATGTTTTCTTTGACATCATTAGACCGTCAGTAGAATTTGTTTTTGACTAGTAGGCTGTAACCAGCATCTACATCATGGGTAGAGCAACTAGTCTCACCAGAGATGAAAGCTCAGCAAACTAATTGAGGACTTCCATGCAATCAGGCTGCTGTAGGCCAGTGTGGATGTCTGAGAAAACCACTCCTTCCACTGAACCATCTTTAGGGTTGTGAGAGAGGAGGTCGGGGAGAGGTTCAGCCCTGTCACTAAAGGGTTTCAGGAGATTCTCATGTATGACCTTTTTGGCATTCCAACATGTGCCAAGGTCCACCAGAGACCCCCCTCAGTCAATCCATCCAAGACCTGCACTGCCACCTCGTGCACAGGGCCGCTGCATTGTGCTTGGCTGAATACGGGTCTCCAGAGAGGAGAGGAGGAAGGACCATGCCTCTCAGTGGCACCACAGCCCCTCAGGAAGCTGCTGTGAGCTATGCTCGCAGCCTCAAGCAGGCATCGAGGCAGAGAGCCAGGGGGGACCACCGGGCAGTACCGGCAAGCCACTACACTCACTCCGCACCTCCCTGTGGTCCATGCCCCGTGCAAGTTTCCTTCTAAGTAAGTGAAGTCCTGGAGACGCTCTGGCACCATCCCGCTACAGCACCTGGTACTACCAAGCACCATCACTTGCAGCTCATGTTATAGTCTCTACATACGCCGGCAGCTGCCATGACAGTCTCACAGCCTTGGAGTGGGAAAGCCAGGCCTCTTGCTCAAGTAAGCTCAAAATGCTGCATTCTGTGCCCACAAAATGGCAAACTGTAACCTCCCACAGTTTCTGCCATCAGTGTAGCAATGTTTGAGAGTGCTATGTGGGCATCTGGGGCAGGATTTTGTCAGATAAAGACACGGACTGCAAGAGTCTCACGTATGTGCGGCCATCTTGCACGCCATCTCTGAAAAGATTCTTTGTGTTTAAAGTGTATTTTGCACACTGATTAGTAGAACTGGATACAATCGTTGATGTTGTTAAAAAAGATCAGGTTCCCTTCTGCTGTGCTTTTGGAATACTCCTGGTGGTTCACTTACTCTCACTTAAATTGAAATTTTCACGCGTGGCTTTAGCGCTATTCACCAAGTGTGTTACCATACCTTCCAGACTCTTAATTCTTCACTCTTGTCTTCGCCCCTACCCTCTTCCAACCTTTTCCAGGCAACTTCCCAGGCATTTGCATGATTGCTTAGTCCTGATGAGGATCCCATAAACACTGTTGGGGATCGAAACGTTGTCAACAATTACATCTTAACTCTAAACTGTAAATTAAGAATTGCGTGGAGTATAAGATGTTTGTGCTATTGTGACTGCTGCTAATTTGTATCTTCAATAAGAGTCACTTTTAAGTCACTTGCCTGTGGTAAGGAAATCGTCTGTCACGTCCTACTCACTTATTGTTTGTGTATAGTCTTGCTTTTTATATGTTTAAATAAATTATCGTCCAACTGGACACGATTAGACCCAATCTTGATTGAAGTACTGTGGCTATCTATATTGATTCTTCATGAAAGGGACCACTGTCTCTTAAAAATCATTTGAAATACTCCTGGCATGTCGAATTGGATAGTATACAATTGATGCAATGATAAAAGGGGGTCCCAGAATGCATTTGGGCACCAATGCATTTCCCTATTGATTTTGTACTCACATGTAGTGCCAAACGCCTAGTCAGATTTGCATGAAATTTGGCAGGATGGAACATCATGGTGTGAAGATGATTCTTTTTGGTGTTAAAGGTAAGTAGGGTAAGTATGTTTAAAGTTATAAAGCATTTTATCTTAGTGATTTTAAGGTACTGGTATTAACCTAAATTCAAGTTCACATAAATATGTAGGCAATCTACTCTATGGCACTCTATGCCATTCCACTACACACCACTCCACTCTATGGTATTCCACTCTACACTATTACACTGTACACACCTTCACTGTATTCCACTTCACTGTATGGTATTCCACTATACCCCACTATACTGTATGAAACTCCAGTCTACACCACTCCACCATACGCCACTCCAATGTACGCTACTCCACTAAACGATATTCCACCGTGCGCCATTACATTCTCTGGTATTCCACTGTATGCTACACCACTCTATAACACTACACTCAATGCTATTCTACTGTATGCCACTCCAGTGTATGCTACTCCTCGCTACTCCACTCCAGTGTACAGAACTCCACTCTATAAGACTACATTCTACACTATTGCATTGGACGCCATTCTACTATACGCGACTATATTATATGCTACTCCACCCCACTCTACTCCACTCCACTGTACGCCACAAGACTATAGCACTCCACTGTATGCCACTTTACTGTAGGGTACTGCACTATACTCTATTTCATTGTATGCCACTCCATTGTACTCCACTATTGGCTATGCCACTGCACTCTACACCACTCAACTCTAAAGTAACACACTCTACGCAACTACACTCTAGGCCAATCCAGTGTGTGCTACTCTACACAACTACATTCTATACTATTCTAGTGGATGCCACTGTACTATATTCCATTCCACTTTATGCAATTCCACTCTACCCCACTCTACTCCACGCTGCTCCACTGTACGCTACTGAACGCAATGCTGTTTCACTGTATGTCACTTAACTGTACGCCACTGAACGCAACGCTATTACACTATATGTGACTCCATGGTACTCCACTCTACACTATTCCTGTACGCCAATCCACAGTCTAGTCTGCTCTTCAGCACGCTATTACACTGTAATGCCACTCCACTCTACCCTATAACACTGTGTGCATCTCCACTCTACACCACTTCACTGTATAGTATTCCACTCTAACCCACTGCCCTATATGCCACTCCAGTCTATGCCACTCAACGGTTCGCCACTCCACTGTATGCTGCTCCACTCCACAACACTCCATTGTACTCCATTGTATGCTATTCAACTTTTTGGAACTCCAGTGTACGGCACTCCAACTTTCGCTATTACACTGTACGCAACTCCACTCTACACCACTCCAGTGTATGGTATTCCACTCTACCCCACTCCAGTGAATGCCACTCCAGGCTACTCTACTCCACTATACGCCACTCCAATGTACATTACTGTATTATATGCTATTCAACTATATGCAACTTTACTGTATGCCACTACACTGAATGCTATTTCACTATATGGCAGTACGCTCTGTGGCACTCAACTATTCCACTGTATCGCACTCCAATGTACGGTACTACACTCTATGCAACTCCAGTGTATGTAACGCCACTCTACACCACTCCATTCTATGCTATTCCATTGCACACCACTCCACTATATACCACAACAGTTTATGCTATTCCACTTCACCCACTCCACTGTATGCCACTAAACTATGCCACTCCACTGTACGGTACTGCACTGTATGCTATTCCACTCTTTGCCACTCCATTCAACCCTACACTTTTACTCTGTACGCAAATTTGCTCTATGCCACTCCACTATATGGTATTCAACTCAACCGCACTCCACTGTATGTCACTCCACTCTACACCTCCACTGTCCGCTACTCTACTATATGGTATTCCACTTCATGCCACTCCATTGTATACCACTACAATGTACGCTATTCCTGTGTTTACAAGTTCACTCATCAACACTTCACTGTACTCTATTCCATTGTAGTTCACTCTACTGTTCACAACTCCACTCTATGCCACTACAATTTATGCAATTCCTTGGACGTCACTCTACTCTATGACACTCGACTGTATGCTATTCCACTCCACTCCACTCCACTGTATGCCACTGCAGCATATGCTATTCAACGGTGCACCACTCCACTGTATGATACGGAATGCAACGCTATTTCACTGTTAGCCACCCCATTGTACTCCACTCTCACCTATTCCAGTATGCCACTCCACTGTACTGAACTCCACTCCCCACGACTCAAATCTACTCTGCTCCTTAACACTTTACTCCTATCAGCGACAGTCGACGCCCCTCTACTATACCACACAATACTCCACTCTATAACACTCCTCTGCATAACAGTTTATTCAACATTATGCAAGTGTACGGTACTCTAGCTTTCTCTATACCACTATTCAACACTCCCCTACTCTCTGCACCACTCTACACAACACCCTCTATGCCACTCCACCAAACTTTACTCCACTCAACTCTATCACGTACTACTCTACTGTACTCCACTACTCTACTATATACCACTCGACTCCACTCAACCCTATGATATTGAACTCTACGGCACTCAATGCCACTCCCCTCTACCACACTCTACTGCACTTTACTCAATTCTACTCCACTGCTCTCTAGAACACTCTTATCCACTCTGTGCCACTACACTCTACTCCACTGTTTAACACTTTCCAAAAGTTTAACAAATGGCCATCCACTCCACTGTACACCACATCACTCCACTATATGACACTTTACTATACTCTATGCCATGATAGCCCACTCTACTCCACTCCACTCCACACCACTCTGCTCTACATCATAATACTACACTTTAGGACACTTTAATCCAGTCTATCCTATGCTACTACAATAAAGTACATTTAATTATACTCCCCTATACAATACTTTACTACATTCTACACTCCACTCTAAAATACTCTCCTTCACTCTTTTCATCGGTACTCTACAAAACTCTACTATACTCAATGCCTCTCTATGAAACTGTTCTCCACTTCATCCACGCACACTCCACTTTAAATCTCTATGCAATTCAACACTCAACACGCCACTGTACAAGACTCTATTCCACTCTACAAATGTTGATGCATTTTCCAGGGGCATTCTGAATGGTCTGATATCTGTTCAGGAGGTGCTTGGAAATTCCAGCATACATTGCATTGCCATAGTTCAGTTTGTTTGTTAATAGTGTTTGCACAACAGTTCATTTGGTGGTCTGTGGAAGACACTTTCTTGCAGAATAAACAGGACGTGGAAGCAGGAAGAGCTCACTGTGTTGACTTATGCTGTCCTGTTCATCTTGTCGTCCAGGATGGTCCCCAGATTTCTAATTTGGTCGGTGGGTGTAGGACATCAGGTGTTGTCTCATGAGGAAATTCTGTTTCCGAAGACCAGCATTTCTGTTTTGTCAGAGTTGTCGGAGTTGAGTTTCAAGCAGTTCGTTCTCATCCATTCTCCAACTACGGCTGTGCAGTTAATGAACCAGCCCTCAAATTAGGTAGAATGCAAGTAAATAGGAACGTAGTCGTAGTCAAGTCAACTAGAAGGGGAATGTTGGTATTTATAAATAAGATGCCAATGTGTATAACTGAGAACTTTTCTTAAAAATGCTCAAAGCAAAATCTGTTGATCTCTCTTCAGGCTGCTCCAAAATACATCTTCAGCACAGATTAGACTTGAGCTTAATTTAACTGAACAACACTTTGTGTAAAAGTCACTTTGCTTAAATATGTGCATTTAGTACAAATGGCACAAAGTTTGCCCTTGATGAACTTTATGTGGGTGGAAATTAATCTCGCCCGTTCCACAAAGAACTATGCTTGGTCTGGCACTCTCAATGTAAACCTTCAGCTGATAGGAATTAAAGGTCTATGGAACCAACAAGTGCCACATGCTGTCTTTTGGAAGCTGGTAAACAAAGAGGCAAAAGACAATTATTTTGCCCCCAAAAAACACAACTTCAGCAAAAGAAGTCACACTTGGCAAGTAATACATTTCTACAGAGGTTGCCTTGCACAGGGAGACCTGTAAGACTCCTCCAAGCCCCATTACCAAATCAGATTACTACAGGTTGCTTAGTTTGTCTTCCATCTCTTGACTTTCTGCTTAAATAGTCCAAGAGGCCTGTCTACCAAAATTGCTGTTTGTGTGACTATTATCTGGAAACTTTGGCTCACCTTGTATGTACTTGTCCACGTTTAATGTTGGAGCAGAGATTCCTTCTATGCAATATATTATTTCAGCTTGACATTCATCCATACTGTCATGCTGTCACTGTTTCCTTATGAGGCGAGCACCAGCATGCTGTTATCAGATCCATTAAAAAGAGAGATATCACAAACAGGCTGCTAGCGAGGAAAAGATACCAAGATGAAACCCTGTTACTCAAGAATTGACTGCAGCCCTGAGACCAACCTTAGAATTAGGATTCCCTCTGCTATCCTATCTGGACAAACCTAAAATCTGCACACTTTCTCCCAAATAATAATGTGTGCCCTAAGACTTTGGCATATATGGAGAAAGGGCTGCTCCTTGTCTCTTTATAAATCAAGATGGACTACATCTTAATTTCAATCTTCCTCAATCTGTAAGTGCCAACGTCGCAGAAAAAACAGCCATTCGGAGCCATTCCTCATTAATGATTCATAATCTTATGCATTTTAGATACTTGGGGGCATATCAACAACAACCGGCGATAATTATCTCTAAGCGCACTTAGCGCTAGGATAATTATCGCTGGCTAGCGTGAATTTTTATCGCTGAGATAGCGTGCTATTAGCAACGCTTATCTCAATAGCGATAAAAATCCTCACGCTAACAGGCTAACGTGAGATTATCGCTGGAAACCCAGCGATAATCTCACGTTACCTTGTTGATAGGGACAGGCAAACTTAGCCATGATATCCTCCTTCCATAGGATATCATGGCTAAGTCTGAAAAATACCAGACGTAAAAAAGCAGCGTTAACCGCGGTTAGTGCTGCTTTTTTTGTCTCTAACTGGGTAAGCGACATTCTTGATAATAGGAGAAATAGGAGAAATAGGAGAAATGTCGCTTAGCGCCCGCTTGACGAATCCCCCCGAGACTTTCAGGGAAGGAGCGGAGCGGAGCGCCCCACCTATTTTGAAAATTTCGCGAGGATTCGTCAACCGGCGCCAAAGTTATTCCAAATAGAATGTTGCGGATTACCTATGGAAACACGGTCCTAACTATAACTATCTACTGGCGACCGCCAGTAGATTATATATATATATATATATATATATATATATATATATATATATATATATATTCACTTAAAAAACCATAGGTTTCACACATGTTATAGTTAGGTTGATGTTTCACTCGTAAAAAAACAATGAAATTCCCCCGTTATAGTTAGTTCAGATAACTATAACTCGCTTGACCGCCACTCTATCACAAGGATGATGTCATCAGTGATGTCATGAGTGATGCCACTGACCATGTCATCAGTGATGTAATGTGTGACGACATGAGCAGTGGATTGCGGGCGCGCGAGTTATAGTTATCTGAACTAACTATAACGGGGGAATTTCATTGTTTTTTTACGAGTGAAATATCCACCTAACTATAACATGTGTGAAACCTATGGTTTTTTAACTGAATATATATATATATATATATATATATATATATATATATATATATATATATATATATATATAATTCACTGAAAAAACCATAGGTTTCACACATGTTATAGTTAGCGGAAATTTTACTGATAAAAAACCAGTGAAATTCCCCCGTTATAGTTAGCGCAGGCAACTATAACTCACGCGACTGCAATCCTCTGCTGATGCTAATACTGTATTTAGACACTTATTTGCCCATGTCTTCTTCCATACATTTTTAGCTATACATATATTACAAATATTTTTTTTTCATAAAGACACATATGTCATCAGCAGAAGATTGCAGTCGCGTGAGTTATAGTTGCCTGCGCTAACTATAACGGGGGAATTTCACTGGTTTTTTATCAGTAAAATTTCCGCTAACTATAACATGTGTGAAACCTATGGTTTTTTCAGTGAATTTGCAAGGTTTTTTAAATGCTAATTCCTAACTATAACGTGTGTGAAACCTATGGTTTTTTCAGTGAATTAGTACGGTTTTTTAAATGCTAAGTTTTTTTCCCTTATAATAAGCCCTGTACATTTGGTGGCCTTCGGCCACCAAAAGCACAGGGGGTGGGGTAAGTGTGGATAGTGTTTTTTGCCCTTAACATAAGCCCTGTGCTTTTGGTGGCCTTCGGCCACCAAAAGCACAGGGGGTGGGGTAAGTGTGGATAGTGTTTTTTTTATTTTTATTTTTTTACCGTACGCTTACGGTAAGCGTACGGTAAGCGTACCCCGCGAAATTGCCGAAAAAAAAATAAAACCGTTTTTGCACTTGGGGGATGTTTGGGGACTCCCTCAACATGACTATGTGAGAGGGAGTTGTCAAAACAGCCCCTTTACATGTTTTTGGGCTTGATATTTTAAAAATCACTCTCAGTGCGAGAGACAAAATGGCGGCCGCCGCTTCCTGGTTTCGGCCGATTCGAATGTTTACTAAGATCTAAGAGCCAATCAGAATCGCGCTCGCGCACGCCACCGTACGCTTACCGTAAGCGTACGGTAAGCGTACCGTAAGCTGGCTCAGATATATATATTGATTTAAAGGCTATTTTCTCAGAATCTACTGAACAGATTTACACCAAACCTACAAAAGGCACTTCCTTGACCTAGGGACTACCTCTCTGCCAAATTTTGAGTAATTCTGTTCAGCCGTTCGGGCTGTAGCTCGTTCTAAAGGTCCTATGGAAAAATGCATGGGAAAAACGCGTTTTGGGACCCCCCTTTTATCTCAGCCCCCGCTTGACGGATCCCCCCGAGACTTTCAGGGTAGGAGCGGAGCGTAGAGCCCCACCTATTTTGAAAAATTTGCGAGGATTCGTCGACCGGCGCCAAAGTTATTCAAAATAGAATGTTGAGGTTTTCCTATGGAAACGTGGTCCTAACTATAACTACCTACTGGCTATCGCCAGTAGGTAATATATATATATATATATATATATATATATATATATATATATATATATATATATATATATTATCTACTGGCGGCCAGTAGATAATATATAAATATATATATATATATATATATATATATATCAACGAAAATTGGAGTCCCAACGCGCTCTCGGAGACAAACAGAATCACCAGGGAAACGAAGGTCACTTAGACACAGGTAGGTTTATTAACATCATAAACCTGCTGCAACGCGTTTCACCCGCGAACGGGCTTGTTCACACAGCGTGTTCAAAACAATTGTCACAATACATACTGTTTCGTAAAGTAATCATAGAAAGAGGACTTCGAAAAGTCTACTCACAGTACATGCTTCAACAGAAACGGTCAATAACACACAGCGCCATATTGGACTCTGTTTCATGTCGATAAACAGTGTTAAGTAATAACCCAAACATGTCCTTTAGTCATCGCACATCATGATTTTTCAGTCGAAAATTAACATTTTACACGATAGTGTAAATAGCGATTAGGCATGGAGAAAATATAAAAGTTATTAAATAGCCACAAAACGTGTAAGTTCCCGGCAAGGTGGCGCAAAATTTCTCTTGATTAACAATATCAGATTGGTCTGCGCTCTATCCAGGTTGGGATCTCTAATATCTCTGTGCACTTAAACAAGATTACATGTTTGTACAAGTGAAAAAAATGATGAATGAAATGAAACTTTATGCGATCGCGTGACCGCACAACAACAGCTCTTCCTCTAGGCAAGGGTATTTGCAGTTAGTGCAAATAAAACTTTATGCGAACATCTGATCGCATAGCGGACATTGTACGTCAAATAGTGACTGGGGGTAGCCTATAATGGACTCAGGCAATGAAACTCATGTGAGTAGAGGGAAAAAGCCGCTGTGAGTAAGTTGACACACAAATAACATGTGGATTTAAGTAAATGTTATGTTTGCCCAATAGTGGCACAATACCAGACCAGAGAGACGATTCCCCTGCATCGAGGGAAAGAGGAAGGGGAAGAGGAAGGAATACAAGAGGAAGAGGAGGAAGAGGAACAGGAAGAGGAAACATGAGAGATACAGCGGAGCACATGGGAAAAAGACAAACTCGCTCCAAGAAGAATTACTGATGGAAGAAAAGATGGTAAATCAGACGATTGTTAATCTTACCTCTAAAGTCCTTAGTAGCAGAGATAAGAAAACACTTTGCCTAGGATTATCTTTCTGTCCAACTGTTCCTATGAATTATGTCAATAGTAGGATTGATATTTTTAAATTCTGTAGGAAGTTGAAGTTACAAAAGTGGCACAAACTCAAACCTGTTAAAAACCGTGAATTCCAACAACTAGAAAGATCCTCACAAGAATCTAATCTCACAATTGGTGATATAGATGCTATGGTGACAATACATGAACTACAGAATAACCCTGATGGCACACAAATGAGTGCAGATTCGCTACTCATACTAGAGGAGCTCGAAATCAAACATGACAAAGCGGCATGTAGCCAATTCAAGCCCAAATCTGTCTTCCTACCCAAAATGAACCATGACAATATTGATACATTTCAAGAGGTAGTAGGTAATGATCTCCTTAAATTTAGACAGAAGAATTGGCCTAAGAAATTACGCAACTTTGGTTACAACTTGTCACCTTCCCAAAAAAGAGCAATGGAGGACTTGGCGAAGGATGACGATATTGTCATAAGACCCGCAGACAAAGGGGGCAATATTGTGATTTTAACCAAAACCATGTACATTGCAGAGGCTTTGAGACAACTGAGTGACAATACCACATATTCACAGACCAGTAGGATAGAGTACAATACAAGCATCAACGATATCTGGGAGAAACTATCTGAATGGAAAGATCAAGGACTGATTGAATGGGAGGAATATTGTTTCCTTAAGAAAGATCATCCCATTCTGCCTGTCATGCACCTACTCCCAAAGATACACAAAAATAGGGATAATCCACCAGGGAGACCTATTATCTCTTCAAGAGGTTGTGTATCAGAAAATGTTTCCAGATACGTAGGTCATTTCCTCAGAGACTTTGTTCATGCATTACCATCATTTGTCAGAGACACCAAGGATTTCTTAGGTAAAATTGAGAAATTCAAATGGAAAAGTAACTATATCTTGGTTACATTGGATGTCAATTCCCTGTACACAGTGATTGACCATGAACAAGGCCTGGAGGCATGCGCCAGATTTCTCAAACGGCGGAATGTAAGCTTCTTAAGACACTCAGCTATGATCCTTGATATGATCAAGTTTTGCTTACAGAATAACTTTTTTATGTTTAACAACGATCTGTATAAGCAAACCTTAGGGACAGCAATGGGTACATGTTTTGCCCCAAGTTTTGCGAACCTCTTCATGGGAGCATGGGAGGAGGACCTTCAGAAGAGCACCATCGTCTGTGATACCTTAACCAAAGTTGCTCTTTGGTTGAGGTACATAGACGACATTTTTTTCATTTGGCAAGGCGAAGAGGAAGAATTAAGTTCCTTTATTCAGTCTCTGAACCAGAATGACAAACATCTGACTTTTACCAGCACTATCAGTCGCAATCAAGTGAATTACCTGGATACCCAAGTTAGGGTGGTGGAAAATAAATTACAAACTATCCTCTATCGAAAAAGTACTGCAGGTAATACACTGCTCCACGCTATGAGCAGTCATCCAAACAACTTGAAATGGAGCATCCCGTATGGAGAGCTGCTTAGAGCCAAAAGAAACTGCAGCAATCTGACAGACTACCAAAGTGAAGAAAAAATAATGGTGAAAAGATTCAGAGAAAGAGGGTACCCACAGTGGGTACTCAAAAGAGCAATGGATAAAATCTCTAACGTGGAAAGGAATACCCTCTTAAAAGATAAAATGCAAGAACATATAGGAGAAGAAGATGATTCTAACACTGCACGCATGATCCTAACCTTTAATGGTAACTCTGAACCAATAAAAAAGATTTTGATACAGAATTGGAAGCTTTTGAAAAGTGACCCCATAATAGGCGACGGTATACCAGATAGACCGAAAATCACCTACAGGAGGGGCCGCACCTTTAGGGATCTACTTGTTCACAGTGACCTTACAACCAATACTGTCCAGAGAGGCATTAATATTCAAGGCTTCTTCCCCTGCGGACATTGTAAGGCCTGTGCCAATAGTCGCATGGTGAAGGAATTTTGGAACACAAGTACTAACACGATGGTCAAAATCAATCAATTCCTGACATGCAACAGTACTTTTGTAATCTATGTACTAGAATGTCCATGTAAACTTAGGTACGTGGGAAGCACAACACACATGGCAAAAAAACGGATCCTGGAACACATGAGAGCGATTACAAATAAGGATAAGCAATATCCTATCGCTCGGCACTTTGAAAGCTTCCACTTCTCGGATTGCAAAAAACTTTCCTACTATGGAATTGAACAAATCTTACCAAACAAACGTGGGGGGGATCGGACCCTACGGCTCAGACAAAGGGAATCAAGACACATCATTGGGATGTGTACCAGATTCCCAAATGGGCATAATTTGGACGAAGAGTTGTCAATTCATTTACAATCTGATTGATTGACAGGCAGTAACATTGTGACATATGTACTATTCTTCTTTCTTCTATTCTTCTTCTTTTTCTGTTTTGGCAAGAGATCCCGTTATGTTTTAAATCGTTCTTTTTGCTTAAACCATGTTTAGTAGGATGGAGCTTAATGTTAGCTTTGGGAAGAGCATCATAGCCTACTACAGAGTATTTTATCTAGTAAGATGTTGACATGAATCCATTTACTGAACATGTTGTACTAGTCCATGTATTTTAATGACTTTTGACTCTCTTTTTGCTTTTTCTCATTATGCTTCTTTTCTCTCTTTTATCTTGTTCTTCTGCCTGCAGGAGGAAGGGAAGGGACTGTTGCCTAGAGGAACGAGGGGGCCCCTATCCTTTTCTTCGCTTTTACTTCCAGCCACTGGGCCTATGACAACTATCAAGTATTCTGATTACTATCAAGTACTTTTTATAGTAGTTGAGATTTTGGTTAGATATCCATGTATTCTACATTACGATGCACTAATTAGCTTTGACTAAATTTCTATGTTTACTAGTTATTGCCGATAGGACCACGCTGCACTATAGTCTCTCTCTCTCTTTGCAATTTGATTCCGTTTTCACATTTTGATTTACACATATGGGTGTTTTTAGGAATGAAGTTTAAACAGGGCAACTCAACTTGCCACGTACATACTTTAATCAACTGCAGTGTGGGACCCTGAAAAGAGGTCCAGACCAAGGTGATCACTTAAGATAGACACTTGTCGATACACCAATTAGATACATTCAAACATCTCCGCATGTTTTACGCACCTATCTTAGTGTAGTATAGTCGGTTCTGTGCCACTATTGGGCAAACATAACATTTACTTAAATCCACATGTTATTTGTGTGTCAACTTACTCACAGCGGCTTTTTCCCTCTACTCACATGAGTTTCATTGCCTGAGTCCATTATAGGCTACCCCCAGTCACTATTTGACGTACAATGTCCGCTATGCGATCAGATGTTCGCATAAAGTTTTATTTGCACTAACTGCAAATACCCTTGCCTAGAGGAAGAGCTGTTGTTGTGCGGTCACGCGATCGCATAAAGTTTCATTTCATTCATCATTTTTTTCACTTGTACAAACATGTAATCTTGTTTAAGTGCACAGAGATATTAGAGATCCCAACCTGGATAGAGCGCAGACCAATCTGATATTGTTAATCAAGAGAAATTTTGCGCCACCTTGCCGGGAACTTACACGTTTTGTGGCTATTTAATAACTTTTATATTTTCTCCATGCCTAATCGCTATTTACACTATCGTGTAAAATGTTAATTTTCGACTGAAAAATCATGATGTGCGATGACTAAAGGACATGTTTGGGTTATTACTTAACACTGTTTATCGACATGAAACAGAGTCCAATATGGCGCTGTGTGTTATTGACCGTTTCTGTTGATGCATGTACTGTGAGTAGACTTTTCGAAGTCTTCTTTCTATGATTACTTTACGAAACAGTATGTATTGTGACAATTGTTTTAAAAACGCTGTGTGAACAAGCCCGTTCGCGGGTGAAACGCGTTGCAGCAGGTTTATGATGTTAATAAACCTACCTGTGTCTAAGTGACCTTCGTTTCCCTGGTGATTCTGTTTGTCTCCGAGAGCGCGTTGGGACTCCAATTTTCATTGATAGTAATTGCCGGTCGTCTCTGCCGGTTCGCGCCACCCCTCTTGGGGCTTGAACTTCAGAAAGAGTGACTTCGTGAACAAATATATATATATATATATATATATATATATATATATATATATATATATATATATATTATCTACTGGCGGTCGCCGGTAGATAGTTATATTAAGGACCGTGTTTCCATAAGATATACATATATAGAACATATTTAATTTTCAGAAAAACACACATTCACTGGATGATGTCATCAGTGATGTCATCAGTGATGTCATTTGAGATGTCATCAGTGATGTCATGAGTGATGTCACTGACCATGTCATGAGTGATGTAATATGTGACGTCATCAGCAGTGCATTGCGGGCACGCGAGTAATAGTTAGCTGAACTAACTTTTTACTTTGATAGCTTTATTTCGGTCGTTGACCATAAAAGCACAGATAAAATATGTACATACAAGATAAAACATAAATAATTATACATACAAGTAAAAAGTTATTAAACAGCAGTTATCAAAGATGAAATTTGCACATCATTAATTTAATTGATAAGGGCGGACCTCCTCCGCCACATACTATGTAAAAAGCGGGAAACAGTGAACACAATTGGGGGTGAGGTATCATAGCGTAATATCCTGCATGCTTGTGCACAATGTTTTAAGCCTAAATTTCTACATAGTGGCACAAGCCAAGATCTGCGTATTTCTTTGTCAGGACAGAAGAATAAAATGTGGGCTAAATCTTCTTTAATTTCGTTACAACCCGGGCAAAGTCCCTCACTTCCCCCTGCCCATTTGCAGGTCAGGTCCCCGATTGGAAGGCAGCCATATCTTAGCTGAATATATAACTTTTTAGCAATCGGGGGCTGAATTTGGTCTAGGAACTCCTCCCTGCTGGGTACCATCTTAACTTGCAGGAAGTCTGTGGTCAACCTACCCACGGACTGTGAGCGGTATAACAGAGCTAGTTTATACTGTCCGAGTAAAGCTAGCAACTCCTTCTTCTGTACCACTATACAGCTCACCCCTGGAGTCTCCCAGAGTTGTGGCAGGCCTATCTTATGTATTAAGGCTTTGAGGTGGGATAGCCAGGGTATGTTTTTAGCCTTCAATTGGTCCCAGATTGCTAGGAATTCAGCTCTATAGTCGTTGAGCTCGGGCGCTGTCCATAACCTTCTCCAATATAGAAGGGGTCGGTTTGATAAGAATTCAGAAATGGGTTCCAGATCTAGGTCTAGCCTCATAGGTATAAGAGGTGTACTCTGGGGGAGCCCTAACAGATTTCTAACGAATATGTGTTCGGCCTTTGAGAGGGGTGATACACGAGTGTGGCCCCAAAGTTCTGCGCCGTATGTAGCGGCAGGTCTAGCTTGAACCCTGTACATTTCGAGGGCTGGAGAAACTGGTTTAAATTGTGTTTTCCTATGGAACTTATTAATGCCACCCGCTATCTGTGTTAACTTTAAGGCAGATTTGGCCACCTGGGGGCCCCAGCCGAAATTTTCGGTCAGGGTGACACCCAGGTAAACAAAAGTTCTGACCCTTTCAAGCGGGATGCCGTTCAGAGACGGGCAGGGGCGGGTGCGCTTTGGTGGGCCGAAAATCATATACTTTGTCTTATCTAAGTTCATTTCAAGTCCCCTCAGAGCGCAGAATGTTACAAATCCATCCAAAACCCTCTGGATGCCTGTTGATGTTCGCGATAACAGCAGAGTGTCATCCGCGAACATCAGAGCAGGCACCCGCCCAGTTGACAAGCGAGGGGCATCATTGTTTCTGACCGCATCCAGGTCACCAACCAAGCCATGTATGTAGAGGCTGAAGAGTGTAGGCGCCAGGGCGCAACCCTGGCGTACTCCTCTGGTGACGGGGAAAGGGTCCGATAAATCACCGTTCTTCCCACAGCGTACCTGGGCATAGTTCCCTTTATGAAAACGCTTTAAAACTTCTAGTAAGTATGGTGGGAGCTTTAGGTCTTCCAATTCCCTCCATAGGTTTTCCCTGGGCACAAGGTCAAAAGCGGCCCGTAGGTCTACGAATACCAGGTATAAGCTGCCACCCTCCAATATTACCGTCTTCCAGTACAGAACCTGTAATCTAAAAAGCTGGTCTAAGGTCGAAATCCCGGCTCTGAACCCAGCTTGAAGAGTGGTTAATATTTTATTTTCTTCTGCCCATTCTAGAATTCTATCCAAGATGATTCGACCCATATGTTTCTGTGAGGTGTCCAGGAGGCTTATCGGTCTGTAGTTTGAGGGGGCTAAGGGGGAACCTTTTTTGAATATAGGGTCAATTTCAGCCCCGGCCCATGTGTCTGGGATATTAGTTCCCTGTAGCACTGCATTAAACAGTGCAGCTAAATAGGGTGCCCAGATTCTAGGTTGGGAATGGAAAAGATCACCGGGCACTTTATCCAGACCGGGTGCTTTATTATGGGGCTGCCTGGCGATGGCGTGCTCTACTTCCTTAATTGATATCCTAACAGTGCTTTCAGAAACTACCCCAGCCCTAGTACCTGAGTGGTCCGTGTGTTCCGCAAGTGTCATAGACCCTCGTGTTCTGGACTCACACTGGAAGTCCGGATTCGGTATCATACAAATAGAACCATCCGGTTAAAATGCCCTCTCACCAACTGGGTGCACCAATGTTACCCCCGAGGGAGAACTATATAGGGTCGCAAAATGTGCTTCCCACACTGCGGGGGCAATATTTGGCAAAAAAGGTTCCGCGCTATTTCTCATGGTATTGTTCACTAGAGCCCAGAAAAGTTTGGCGTCTTTCAGCATCAGGGCATTCCTCAATTTTCCCCATGTATCCTCTTCCCAGTCCATCCGACTCCTATGTAGTTCCTCCTTATATGCCTTCCTAAGGGCTCTAATATTCGACTTATTTTTTAGCTTGATTGCTGTTAGAAGTTCCTTTCGTAATTTCCTACAAACAGTATTATACCAGGGATGGCTATTCGGTACAAGCCTCTTGGTACGAATTACAGGATGGAAAACATCAGCCAGTACCATAACTAATTGTTTATGGATATCCAGTATTTGTGCATGCTCTTTTCCTTCAGCCATCTGGGCTATAAAAGGCGTGGCCATTTGGTAAATTTTAGCAAGTTGTAAAGGTGACTTTGCCAAATGTGGCCATTTCACCCGCCTTCTGTTATTAGTTAATACGAGGGGGTGGGTTACTAAAGTAGGGTTGGTCTCACTATTTTTCAGGCCAAAGGACCCTGGCTTCAGGGTTAGGATCAGCGCATTATGGTCACTGTCCTGTCTTTTCTCAATTCTGAAGTCCAGCAGCTTGTCCCAGTTATTGGCCTCAATCATTACATAGTCAATGATAGAGACTCTGTTAGATCGATTAAATGTTCCAGTTGCTGGGCGATCAGAGTCCAATCTCCCATTGCATGCCCGCAAAGACATTGCAAGGGAGAAGGATTTTATTTGTAGTGCCAAAGGTGTCCAGGCTCTTACAGGTACAGTGTCAGGAGCTGGGATATGCCACAGCTCATCTACTTCATCCTGATCACCCAACTCAGCTTCACCCAGCGGTTCAAACTGGCAATTAAAGTCCCCTCCAATAACTGAGGCAATAGAGGGATCGAGCCCTGAAATAAATGAGGCCAGGTCGCCAAATACGGTTGATTCTTTGCCGCTTTTAGTGGGTCTTGAGTATACATTTATTATTGCTACTGGAGGATTACCTGGGGGTTTTAAAAGAACGCACTGGAAGTCCAGGGATTTTGTTGGTATTTGGGTGGCCTGAATTCCCAAGTGTGTGGCTATCCAAATTGATAATCCACCAGAAGGCCGGCCTTTGCCTGCGAATGACGCCAAGATGTCGTAAGTGGCAAAGGTCGTACTAACGCTATTTTCAAGTGCCCAGGTCTCCTGCATTAGGCAGATGTCAAATTTGGCCATAAATCCTACCCACTCTGGGGTGGGCAGTTTGTTTTTGATACCAGCTATATTCCATGAGACCAATTGTATACAGCATTGATTCTGGCCATCAGAGCCCTTAATAGCCCCGGTATTAGCATTAATTACCCTTTCCTTGAATCTCTGTTCAGGTGGTAAGGTGGCTGTCGGGTCTTCTTGCAATATTTTCTCTACCGTAGCCTCTGCCCAGGTAGGAGTCTCGGTAATGGCGTGAGAATTTAAGTTTACTTCTGGGGTAAGTCAATCCACCTCCTCCAAAACACTGAATCTATTCCAGTGTGGTTGTATCGGGAAAAGAAAAGGGCGGGTGGGCCTGCTTTCCCTATATGACCCTCTATTTTCCGGGGTATAGGGTAGACGATAATACCCTCTATTTGCTGGCCTAACTCTTTGCCAGTGTGGTTCCAAGCTAGGAGAGGGGTAAAAGTGTGAGAGGTGTAATGCAGATATTTGGTTATTTTGTCTGTAGGCATCAGTGCTGCATATATACTGCACAGCACTGGTGTCCCTAAAATTTAAGATTATCGCATCCCCTGCTATAGTCTTTGGATTCCTCCCAATCCAACCCACTCTTCTGGCGAGAAGGATTTCACCTGAGATATTAGTTGGTAGGGGCCTGTTAACCGTGAGCCATTGGATGCACTTATTTTTGAGCTCATCCTCCCTTTCTCTTTTTCCCTCGCTTAAGGGTGGTACTCCCACAAGTACTACAACAAATGGCTGGGCTTCTGGGGGTAAATTTATTGTTGGCAGCTGATAGGAGCTAGTTCTTGTCATCGTGTCATTTCCCATAGGTATAATAGTTTTGGGCCCCTGGCTAACTTCCTTCATCTTTGTCGCAGCTTTATCAGCTGTATTTGTCAGGATTGCTGTGGGTAGGGTGCTATTGCTCTGGGGACCAAGGATTGGCGCAGTTTGGGATGAAACAAAAGTTAAACTTTGAGTATCTGTGCTTGGACCCGTATCACTACTCTGTATTAGGAGTTTATTGCTTCCGACATTTGAGTGACAGGAGGTTTTACATAATTCAGCTTCCACAGTGGTGGGTCCCATACTTTTAAGGGGGTTAGCTATCCCTGTTTTACCTCCCCCTTTGGTATTCATTGCAGAAATAAGTTTATCGATTTTTGACACCAATGGCTTTAATTGTGTTGTTATTATCCTCTCTAAGGACGTTTGTAAATCCGTGACCATACTAGCAACCCAGCAAGGTATCCCTGGCGTAGAATCGGGGAGACTATTAGAAGGGGTCACCAAATCATGGTTTGTGTGGTTGTATTTGCTCGACCTGCTAGTGTTACATTTTTTCTTAATTCTGGGACAGGATTTTCGTGTGTCTAGCTTTTTCCCTGCAACAGCGGAAAGGATTATGGAAGTGGATCCGCTGTGAGGCTCTTTGTCATTTTCTGCAGGTAGCTGACTACAAGGCAGGAAAATATATGAAGATGTCATGCATAAGCTGGCTCCCAACGCCTCATTCATAGTAATGGAAGTATCCATTTCCTGTACTGGGATACATAAGGATGGAGTAATAGAGAGCCTTCTCTCTGTGTTCTCAATGGCGGTGGCCACAACCCCAATGGTCTGCTGTAACATTTTATCTATAGCAGTCAAAGTTGGTAGGGGCTGGGGTTCCACGGTCAGTAGTCTGGTATGTGACCGTGTGGCAGGGGATTTAGTATTAGTTTTTTTACCCCGTTTCATCATTTTGTTAAGTGCTGTGCACTATTAATACAGTGCAAGCTGGTAGCAGGTCTAGCACTAACAGAGAGTAAGCTGAATAATACCACAGAGGGGAATGGATGACCTCAATACTAATCGTGGATGCCAATACAATATGCTAATTGGAATAATTCACTGCCTTACACACTATAGAGTAAGTCATATAGTCCAGCAAGAGACACTCGAGGACAAAAGTACTGACCAAGAGATGTGGCCCTGCCCGGCCTCGATCGGCCCCGGACGGCCACAGATGGTCCCGCCCTTGTCCCGGGCTTCTCCCGGCGCCGCCCGCGCGCGTCCGCGAGGCGGAGGGAGTTGCCTCCTTTGTACGCCTCCAGGCGTGGGAATCGGGTGGTGGGCGGTGATGCAGGGCTTGCTGGGGGATGTAGTCCGGCCCTCTTCGCGTCCGCGCAGCGGCAGCGGCACGGCGGCGGGGGCAGCCCAGACGCAGCACTCAGCACTCCCCGGCAAAGCGGCAGGGCAGCAAGGCAACGGCAGGCGGAAGGGAATCCTCCCCAACAGAAGTCCACGGCAGGCAAGTGTTTCCCGCTCCCCGAAGGGAGCTGCCTTCCTTTGTACGCCTCCAGGCGTGGGAATCGGGTGGTGGGCGGTGATGCAGGGCTTGATGGGGGATGTAGTCCGGCCCTCTTCGCGTCCGCGCAGCGGCAGCGGCACGGCGGCGGGGGCAGCCCAGACGCAGCACTCAGCACTCCCCGGCAAAGCGGCAGGGCAGCAAGGCAACGGCAGGCGGAAGGGAATCCTCCCCAACAGAAGTCCACGGCAGGCAAGTGTTTCCCGCTCCCCGAAGGGAGCTGCCTTCCTTTGTACGCCTCCAGGCGCGGGAACCGGTTGGTGGGCGGTGATGCAGGGCTTGCTGGGGGATGTAGTCCGGCCCTCTTCGCGTCCACGCAGCGGCAGCGGCACGGCGGCGGGGGCAGCCCAGACGCAGCACTCAGCACTCCCCGGCAAAGCGGCAGGGCAGCAAGGCAACAGCAGGCAGAAGGGAATCCTCCCCAACAGAAGTCCACGGCAGGCAAGTGTTTCCCGCTCCCCGAAGGGAGCTGCCTTCCTTTGTACGCCTCCAGGCGCGGGAACCGGGTGGTGGGCGGTGATGCAGGGCTTGCTGGGGGATGTAGTCCGGCCCTCTTCGCATCCGCGCAACGGCAGCGGCACGGCGGCACGGCGGCACGGCGGCGGGGGCAGCACAGACGCAGCACTCAGCACTCCCCGGCAAAGCGGCAGGGCAGCAAGGCAACGGCAGGCGGAAGGGAATCCTCCCCAACAGAAGTCCATGGCAGGCAAGTGTTTCCCGCTCCCCGAAGGGAGCTGCCTTCCTTTGTATGCCTCCAGGCGCGGGAACCGGGTGGTGGGCGGTGATGCAGGACTTGCTGGGGGATGTAGTCCGGCCCTCTTCGCGTCCGCGCAGCGGCAGCGGCGGCGGGGGCAGCCCAGACGCAGCACTCAGCACTCCCCGGTAAAGTGGCAGGGCAGCAAGGCAACGGCAGGCGGAAGGGAATCCTCCCCAACAGAAGTCCACGGCAGGCAAGTGTTTCCCGCTCCCCGAAGGGAGCTGCCTTCCTTTGTACGCCTCCAGGCGCGGGAACCGGGTGGTGGGCGGTGATGCAGGGCTTGCTGGGGGATGTAGTCCGGCCCTCATTGCGTCCGTGCAGCGGCAGCGGCACGGCGGCGGGGGCAGCCCAGACGCAGCACTCAGCACTCCCCAGCAAAGCGGCAGGGCAGCAAGGCAACGGCAGGCGGAAGGGAATCCTCCCCAACAGAAGTCCACGGCAGGCAAGTGTTTCCCGCTCCCCGAAGGGAGCTGCCTTCCTTTGTACGCCTCCAGGCGCGGGAACCGGGTGGTGGGCAGTGATGCAGGGCTTGCTGGGGGATGTAGTCCGGCCCTCTTCGCGTCCGCGCAGTGGCAGCGGCACGGCGGCGGGGGCAGCCCAGACGCAGCACTCAGCACTCCCCGGCAAAGCAGCAGGGCAGCAAGGCAACGGCAGGCGGAAGGGAATCCTCCCCAACAGAAGTCCACGGCAGGCAAGTGTTTCCCTGAACTAACTATAATGGGGGAATTTCAATGTTTTTGTACGAGTGAAAAGTCCAGCTAACTATAACGCCCTCGAAACCTATCGTTTTTTCAGTGAATTGCTAAGGTTTTTTAAATGCTAATTCCTAACTTTAACGTGCCTGAAACCTATAGTTTTTTCAGTGAATATATATATTATCTACTGGCGGTCGCCATTAGATAGTTATAGTTAGGGCCATGTTTCCATAGGAAATCCGCAACATTCTATTTGGAATAACTTTGGCGCCGATTGACAAATCCTCGCGAAATTTTCAAAATAGGTGGGGCGCTCCGCTCCGCTCCTTCCCTGAAAGTCTCGGGGGGATTCGTCAAGCGGGGGCTGAGAAAAAGGGGGGGTCCCAAAACACGTTTTCCCCATGCATTTTTCCATAGGACCTTTAGTCCAAGCTACATCCCGAACGGCTGAACAGAATTACTTGATATTTGGCAGAGAGGTAGTCCTCAGGTCAGGGATGTGCCTTTTGCAGGTCTGGAGTTAATCTGTTCAGTAGTTCTTGACACTTACAGTTGAAAGCATATATATATCTATAGGCGCGCTCCGTGCGCGTACGGTAAAACTTACCATACCCGCACGCTGCCGTGCGCGAGCTTAATTCTGATTGCTGGTTACATGACTGTAAACATTCGAATCGGTCGAAATCAGGAAGTGTCGGCCGCCATTTTGTGTGTCTCACACTAGTAAACAAAGGTGGAGAACGTGAAAAGGGGGCAACGAAGAGAGTTCCAGACCCCCTAGCGTTTGTCAGGGGGTCCAAGAAGGACCCAAAAGTGTGAAAAATAAGTTTTATGGTTTTTTTTTTAAATCGCTAAGTGCGCGTACGGTAAGCTTACCGTATGCGCACGGCAGAAAAAAAACATTAAAAAAACAGAATTAAAAATCACATTTAAGTGTTTAGATATTAGGGGGCTCTAAAAAGAGCCGTTGTGTTTATGAAGTGTTTTTATTGTGGTACCTACAAGTAAGTACCGATGCAGAGTCTAAAGTTCAAGAGGAAGACTCTGTTGCCTTCGTCAGTGAAATGTACACCATCTCCTCTATAAATGCCTTGCATATTGTAACGCAAGTTGTTGTGGTATATAGAACCCATACCATAGTCTCTGAGGAAAGCAGAAACAGATTTGTTGACGTGCTTCCTTGCTTTGTCAATCTGCGGACAAAATTGGTTGGACCAGTTCCACTTTTGCCTTTGGCATATATTAGAATATACAAAGGCAGTTTGTGGAAAAAGTGACATCAATTGCACAAAGGTGTCCTTAACAAGCATTTCGAGACCTACCCCAGTTAAAGTGCCTAGGTCATTTCCACCACAGTGCACAATAATAAGGTTAGGCTGTGGGAGATGTAGAAAGGTTTTCACCAAAGGCATTAATTGATGCCACTTTAACCCTCTCTGACTAATCCATTTAATGTCTACATTTGGCAAAGAAAGGTCTCTCACCATACCTCTTTTTTCTGCATACTTTTCACTCCAGAAGACATAGCTATGACCTACAATCCACACTGTGAACATCTTTCAAGGAGATCTGGATGCACTCAGAAGGTGTCTTTCAGTAGAATGGCAATATGAAATGAAAGACAGTTGTAAAATGGAGGCATGCATATTTTTTTTTTAATAAAAATAACTCATTGGCTGATTCAAACCATTTTACAGTTAAAACTAGGCTGCATGTTTACATTTTTAGAAGCATGTTTTGTATTGGTTCAGAAAAATGTGTTCCTAGAGAACATTAGTTTGGTTTTGCTGTTAGGTTTGACAGGTCAAGCACTCTTGCTCTTTGGATTAGAAACATTGTGTGCTGAACTTCTGACCTCTCTGCTCACACCAGTGTTCCATGACCTGTTGCTATGCTAGCAGGTAGAAGTCATATTGGGGAAAGGGATCATTTGAAATTTGCAACCAATAGAAATGTGTGATTTTATTTGAAAAAATGTGGGAAGCACTGTGATTTGAAGTTAACATGTATATGTGTGAAAAAAGAGAGGGAAGCATTGCCATTTACTGGTTCTGGTGAGAGGAGAGAGGTGTACAGCTCTGAGATTCTGACTCTGATAATCTGCTGTTTGAGTGTCACATTTCTTTCTCAACTAACTAATTTTAAAGGTGAGTTATGAGTTTGAGAGGGGATGTATGTGGTGAATTTTGATATAAATAATAGAATTGTGATTCTTCTTTTAAAGTTGTGTTTTACATTTTGTGTTTTGGGATATATTTAACTGTCTTGAACTTGTAAAAAATTATGGAGTATGTCTTCACCATAAGTTAAGGTGTACTGGTATCACTGAGGAATACTGTTTTGTGCCTAGAATCAAACCATGAGTCTGTGTGCACACAGGAATTGTTGTCAGAGATTTTATTTGTGTTACTCTGGTTCTTTTGGAATTGCATTGGTAGGAAAGGGGATGTTTTAATTGTTGTCAGAGATTTTATTTGTGTTGGTCTGGTTCTGTAACAATGGCATTTGTAGGAAAGGGTCAGCTTTTTTTTTGGAACTGTGATGGTTTCCATTCAGCATAAATCAGTATCACACAAATGGGAGGCAAATGCTAACACATTTGCAATTGATATAGTCGATTTTGCTTCTAATCATGCAATGGGTGAGCTTGGTCCTACATATACAAAATTCCAATTCATCCTTGCCACACATGTACTTTTACATATATTACTACAATCTTTATGCTGTTATGGATGCATCCATGCATATGTCTCTTGGAACTGAAAATACACAGTCTGAAGAAGCAGACTCTTAGCACACACCCAGCTGTTTATCCCGTAGAATCATGCTTAGCATTCACAACTGAGTGGTGTTTTAGGTAGCAGTGAGTAACACTAATACATTCAACTTCACCAAGGCTCTTTCCTTTGCTGGAGTGTAGTCAGTCACCCAGGTAACACATGTTCATGGTCTCAAAAAGCTGTTTGGACATGTGCTCTTTTCTGTTTCTGAAAACTGTCATGAAAATGTGTCAGACTGTTAGAGTACTTATCACTTGCAAAAAAAACAGTAGTAAGTGTGCTTTCAAATTGGCAATCAAATTTCGTTTTCTGCCTAGAATCAAACCATGAGTCTGTGTGCACACAGGAATTGTTGTCAGAGATTTATTTCGTGTTACTCTGGTTCTTTTGGAATTGCATTGGTAGGAAAGGGGATGTTTTAATTGTTGTCAGAGATTTTATTTGTGTTGGTCTGGTTCTGTAACAATGGCATTTGTAGGAAAGGGTCAGCTTTTTTTTTGGAACTGTGATGGTTTCCATTCAGCATAAATCAGTATCACACAAATGGGAGGCAAATGCTAACACATTTGCAATTGATATAGTAGATTTTGCTTCTAAACATGCAATGGGTGAGCTTGGTCCTACATATACAAAACTCCAATTAATCCTTGCCACACATGTACTTTTACATACATTACTACAATGTTTACGCTGTTATGGATGCATCCATGCATATGTCTCTTGTAACTGAAAATACACAGTCTGCAGAAGAAGACTCTAAGCACACACCCAGCTGTTTATCCTGTAGAATCATGCTTAAGATTCACAACTGAGTGGTGTTTTAGGTAGCAGTGAGTAACGCTAATACATTCAACTTCACCAAGGCTCTTTCCTTTGCTGAAGTGTAGTCAGTCACCCAGGTTACACATGTTCATGGTCTCAAAAAGCTGTTTGGACATGTGCTCTTTTCTGTTTCTGAAAACTGTAATGAAAATGTGTCAGACTGTTAGAGTACTTATCACTTGCAAATAAAACAGTAGTAAGTGTGCTTTCGAATTGGCAATCAAATTTCGTTTTCTGCCTAGAATCACACCATGAGTCTGTGTGCACAGACGAATTGTTGTCAGAGATTTATTTTGTGTTACTCTGGTTCTTTTGGAATTGCATTGGTAGGAAAGGGGATGTTTTAATTGTTGTCAGAGATTTTATTTGTGTTGGTCTGGTTCTGTAACAATGGCATTTGTAGGAAAGGGTCAGCTTTTTTTTTGGAACTGTGATGGTTTCCATTCAGCATAAATCAGTATCACACAAATGGGAGGCAAATGCTAACACATTTGCAATTGATATAGTAGATTTTGCTTCTAATCATGCAATGGGTGAGCTTGGTCCTACATATACAAAACTCCAGTTAATCCTTGCCACACATGTACTTTTACATACATTACTACAATGTTTATGCTGTTATGGATGCATCCATGCATATGTCTATTGTAACTGAAAATACACAGTCTGAAGAAGCAGACTCTTAGCACACACCCAGCAGTTTATTCTGTAGAATCATTCTTAGTATTCACAACTGAGTGGTGTTTCAGGTAGCAGTGAGTAACGCTAACACATTCCACTTCACCAAGGCTCTTTCCTTTGCTGGAGTGTAGTCATTCACCCAGGTTACACATGTTCATGGTCTCAAAAAGCTGTTTGGACATGTGCTCTTTTCTGTTTCTGAAAACTGTAATGAAAATGTGTCAGACTGTTAGAGTACTTATCACTTGCAAAAAAAACAGTAGTAAGTGTGCTTTCAAATTGGCAATTAAATTTTGTTTTCTGCCTAGAATCACACCATGAGCTGTGTGCACACAGGAATTGTTGTCAGAGATTTATTTCGTGTAACTCTGGTTCTTTTGGAATTGCATTGGTAGGAAAGGGGATGTTTTAATTGTTGTCAGAGATTTTATTTGTGTTGGTCTGGTTCTGTAACAATGGCATTTGTAGGGAAGGGTCAGCTTTTTTTTTGGAACTGTGATGGTTTCCATTCAGCATAAATCAGTATCACACAAATGGGAGGCAAATGCTAACATATTTGCAATTGATATAGTAGGTTTTGCTTCTAATCATGCAATGGGTGAGCTTGGTCCTACATATAGAAAACTCCAATTAATCCTTGCCACACATGTACTTTTACATACATTACTACAATGTTTATGCTGTTATGGATGCATCCATGCATATGTCTCTTGTAACTGAAAATACACAGTCTGAAGAAGCAGACTCTTAGCACACACCCAGCTGTTTATCCTGTAGAATCATGCTTAGTATTCACAACTGAGTGGTGTTTCAGGTAGCAGTGAGTAACGCTAATACATTCCACTTCACCAAGGCTCTTTCCTTTGCTGGAGTGTAGTCATTCACCCAGGTTACACATGTTCATGGTCTCAAAAAGCTGTTTGGACATGTGCTCTTTTCTGTTTCTGAAAACTGTAATGAAAATGTGTCAGACTGTTAGAGTACTTATCACTTGCAAAAAAACAGTAGTAAGTGTGCTTTCAAATTGGCAATTAAATTTTGTTTTCTGCCTAGAATCACACCACGAGTCTGTGTGCACACAGGAATTGTTGTCAGAGATTTATTTCGTGTAACTCTGGTTCTTTTGGAATTGCATTGGTAGGAAAGGGGATGTTTTAATTGTTGTCAGAGATTTTATTTGTGTTGGTATGGTTCTGTAACAATGGCATTTGTAGGAAAGGGTCAGCTTTTTTTGGGGAACTGTGATGGTTTCCATACAGCATAAATCAGTATCACACAAATGGGAGGCAAATGCTAACACATTTGAAATTGATATAGTAGATTTTGTTTCTAACCATGCAATGGGTGAGCTTGGTCCTACATATACAAAACTCCAATTAACCCTTGCCACACATGTACTTTTACATACATTACTACAATGTTTATGCTGTTATGGATGCATCTATGCATATGTCTCTTGTAACTGAAAATACACAGTCTGCAGAAGCAGACTCTTAGCACACACCCAGCTGTTTATCCTGTAGAATCATGCTTAGTATTCACAACTGAGTGGTGTTTCAGGTAGCAGTGAGTAACGCTAATACATTAAACATCACCAAGGCTCATTTCCTTTGCTGGAGTGTAGTCAGTCACCCAGGTTACACATGTTTATGGTCTCAAAAAGCTGTTTGGACATGTGCTCTTTTCTGTTTCTGAAAACTGTAATGAAAATGTGTCAGACTGTTAGAGTACTTATCACTTGCAAAAAAAACAGTAGTAAGTGTGCTTTCAAATTGGCAATCAAATTTCGTTTTCTGCCTAGAATCACACCATGAGTCTGTGTGCACACAGGAATTGTTGTCAGAGATTTAATTCATGTCACTCTGGTTCTTTTGGAATTGCATTCGTAGGAAAGGGGAAGCTTGTTTTTTTGAACTGTGATGGTTAGCATTCAGCCCAAATCAGTATCTCTCAAATGAGAGGCAAATGCTAACATATTTGAAATCAACATGGTAGATTTTCCTTCCACTCGTGCAATGGGTCATGTAGTTGCTACATGTAAAAAACTCCTATTAACCCTTATCACACATGTAGTCTTACATACATGTTTCCAGTGTGTATGCAGTTATGTAAGGGTCCATGCAGATGTCTCTTGCAACTGACAGTAGACAGTCTCCAGAACCACAGTCTTAGCAGAGAGCTAGCTGTTTCTCCTGTACAGTCATGATTACTAATCAGCACTGTGTGGTGTTTTAGATAGGAGTGAGTAACGCTAATACATTCAACATCACCAAGGCTGATTTCCTTCGCTGGAGTGTAGTCAGTCACCTAGGTTACATATGTTTATGGTCTCAAAAAGCTGTTTGGACATGTGCTCTTTTCTGCTTCTGAAAACTTTAATGAAAATGTGACAGACTGTTAGAGTAATTATCTCTTGCACTACCACAGTAGTAAGTGTGCTTTGAATTCGCCAATCAAATTTCATTTTCTGCCTAGAATCACACCATGAGTCTGTGTGCACACAGGAATTGTTGTCAGAGATTTCATTCGTGTCACTCTGGTTCTTTTAGAATTGCATTCGTGGGAAAGGGGATGTTTGTTTTTATGAACTTTGCATTGAGCCCAAATTAATATGTTACAAATGAGAGGGCAATGGTAACACATTTAAAATCAACATGGTAGATTTTCCTTCCACTCGAGCAATTTGTCATGTAGTTCCGACATGTTCAAAACTCAAATTAAACCTTATCACACATGTAGTCTTACATATATCTATCTAGTGATCAGGCAGTTGTGCAAGCGTCAATGCAGATGTCTCTTGCACCTCAGAATAAACAGTCTCCAGAAGTACACTCTTAGCACACAGCCAGCAGCTTCTCCTGCACAGTTATGCTTCTAATCAGCACTGTGTGGTGTTTCAGTTTGGAGTGAGTGACGCTAATACATTCAACGTCACCAAGGCTCATTTCCTTTGCTGGAGTGTAGTCACTTACCCAGGTTACACCTGGTCATAGTCTCAAGTAGATGTTAGGACATGTTCTTTTTTCTGCTTCTGAAAACTATAAGGAAAATGTGTCAGACTGTTACAGTAATTATCACTTGCAAAAAAACAGTAGTAAGTGTCCTTTTGAATTGCAAATCAAATTTTGTTTTCTGCCTAGAATCACACCAAGAGTCTGTGTGCCCACAGGAATTGTTCTTAGAGATTTAATTCGTGTTGGTTTTATTGTGTTTTTCACTCGTAGGAAAGGGGTAGATAGTATTATAAGATTTGAGAAGCTCATAAAAAATATAGTAATATATTTAAATTACATAAATGTATTTTTTTTTAGTTTCTTTCAGTTATTGCTGCAGAGCAGTGAAGCAAATTTAAGATGCCTATAAAATCAAGAAAGAGAAAAGAACAGAAAAAACATGTATATTTGAAGACAACTGGAGGACCCAAATTAGTTGAAAATGCTCATGTTGGAAAAAAGAAAAAGTCTTCTGGTAAGCAGACAAAGGACTTCTTTAAAAATATCTTCAAAAAAAGGAAAAATTTAAAAAATGTCCGCACTGGAAATACTATTTCAAGTAGAAAACAACAGGACAAAAGTGAGAAATTACTAAATGCTAATGTACAATCAGAAGTAATAAAGATTGATTTAAGTAGAAAAACAGCATTTAAAGAGATCCGTAGAAAAATGTTTCAGAGAAGAGTGATGTCCAATTTGCTAAAGGATGTGAAAAAATATAAGAAAAAAGCAAAATTGTATAAGAGAAAAAAAGACATTGAAGCAATTGTAGCTAAGGCTTTAGAATTAAAAAGAAAACTATTCATTTTAATTTTGAACAGGATGCGTACATTAGATAAAATGGTCAATGTAATGAAGTCACAAAGCAAATCGAAAAGAGTAGTGAAAAGAAATAACTTTTGTAAAGTGTTTTTAGGAGAATGGATGCATAGTTCAAGTTCTGAACCATTTTTTGATGAAGAGAGTTATCTTCAAAGTAATAGTTTGCTGCATGCAGTTGACACCAGAGGTCGTGCTTATGAAGTGAAAAATGGTTGTGTAATGGAAAAGGAGAAAATGGTTCCAAGAAATGAGGAAGAAGTGATGGGGACTGAGGTTATGGGTAGACGTCCTAAAGCCCCAGTGTATACTTGGAATTGTAGTAATATTTGTACTGTGCGACAGGAATCTATTGATAAATTACGTGAGTTTCTAAGAGAATATAGTAAAAAAAGTGTTAAACAGAAGATTAAGGTGCTTCAAAGACTAGATCCATGCAGAGTGAGAGAGAATACTGGTTTGCAAGGACACTCTCTGGCTTGTCTATCTAGGAAAGTTTGTCAAAGTGTTTTTCACCATTTTAGGATGCTGGCAGTACATCATACTGAGATAAGAAAATTTGTTAGAAGATTGTATTCTGCTAAAAGTCCAGCACAAAAATTAAATGAGTTGAATAGGGCTCTGTTCCGTGGATCTGTATCAGATGTAGAGAAGGTTACTGATGAAATTCAGTTTAGTTACTTTGGTCCGGAACAAGAAAATGCAGGTAATGACACAGTTATTGGGGAAAATGTGGAAGAGAATGTAGAACCCTCCGTAAGTAAGAAATTTGAAGATCAAATGACAAAATTTGCTATCATCTCTAATGAAAGACCAAATATTACTTGTATTTGTTGCCGGAGAAGCCATTATAAAATTCAAACAAGGAATGTTGATCTCTATAAAAAAAGTGAAGAAGAAGATAATTATAAGTGGAAGGATTTTGCAACATATATATTTCTTGAAAATTGTTTTCATTTGGGTGAAGATCAGCGTATTTGTAAATACTGTTATAACAAGTTAGAAGAAAATAAAATGCCAGCTAGAGCTGTACATAATAATTTAGAATTGGTTGATATTCCTGCTGAACTTTCTGATTTAAATACGTATGAGTCTATACTCATTCAATGTGTTCATCCATTCCAGACTATAGTACATATGGAGCCCAAAACCGGTAAATTACCTCCTTCAGATTTACAGAGAGGTTTAAAAGGAAGAGTTGTGTATTTGCCATTGGATTTGAAAAAAAATATGGAAACTATTGATGCAGATGCTTTGGAAACTGAACCATTAGTTATTCTGGTTAATGGTGTACCTACAAAGAATAAGAAAATTTGGCAGGAGCTGGTAGATGTACGGAAAGTACAAAGAGCAAATTTATATTTGAAAAGGAATAATAAATGGTATGAATCAATTTATATAGATGAAGATGAAGAAGATTTACTAGGAGACACAGAAACACCAACTGGGCAAATTAAAAAAGTGGGCAAGTCAAAAGAAGAAGAAATTTATGAACATTTCAGCATACATCCTCTTCATTCAAAAGAAGTTATGGCAAACACTATTGATCTGTTTCAGATGAAAAAAGCGAAATGAACTCCCGTGAGTGTATGGGAGGAGAGCTTGGAAGCTCGTTGTTTTCCCCAGCTATTTCCTACAGGAGAAGGTGGACGATACGATGAACGCCCAGTACAGATTCCTGCTTCTGAGTATCGGACTACAAGATTATATGCAGAAGATCCAAGATTTCGTCAAAGTATTCCTTATTTGTTCCATCTGTTATTTGAAAGTGACTTGTCTGCACTATCTTATGCAGTAAATCACATTTTAAAAAGTGGAGTACATCTACATAATGTGTCTGCTAAGGATTTTATGAACAAAGTGCAGCAGCGAGATGATCATTTGGAATCACAATTGATCAATATGATGGCTTGTCAGCGGGGGACAAATGAATATTGGTACCGACGCCATGGAGAATTGAAATGTATGTTACGGAATTTAGGAACTCCTACATGGTTCCTTACCCTAAGCTGTGCCGAGTACGCTTGGGATGATTTACTGGATTTTCTACGAGAGGCAAATTCAAACATTAAAAACATTGAATACAAGACAGCAGGAGAATTGTGCTCATTGGATCCGGTTAATGTTTGCAGATATTTCAATCATAGTTTTGAGGCTATGATGACCTTCATCTGCAATAAGAAAAATCCACCTCTTGGAGAAGTTGTGGATTTCTTTTGGAGAAAAGAGTACCAAGCAAGAGGTGCTCCTCATATTCATATGCTGTTGTGGATCAAGGATGCCCCAAAATATGGAACAGATTCTGATGAGGCAGTTTTATCCTTCATTGAAGAATATGCAACATGTGCTATACCTAAAAGCACAGAAGAGAAAAAGTTAAAAGAGCAAGTTTTACGTTTCCAAAGTCATCGGTGCGGAAAATACTGTCGACGAAAGTACAAGAGCAAAGATAAATTCTACACAAAATGTTGATTTGGATTTCCCAGACCTGTTCTTTCAAAAGGAAGAGTAAACAGTTTTAAGTCAGCTGTGCGACATACTATTACAAGAAAATCTCCCAAAAATACGTACAACCTAAGAAGAAAAGAAGAGTCAAAATATATAAATGACTACAACCCAGTCATTTTATCCATGTGGAATGCTAACATGGATATTCAGTATGTGGCTGACAATTCTATTGCTGTTGCTTGGTATGTCACATCGTACATCACTAAATCTGAGAAAACGGAATTGAAGGAAATGTGGGAAGAGATTTCTCACGAGAAGACTGTCAGTAAGAAGCTATACTGTTTCAGTTTAAAGATGTTATCACATCGAGAAATTGGATCCTACGAACGCTCAGATAGGTTATCTTCTGCAAGTCTGTACTCAAAGTCAAGAAGAATAATTTGGGTAAGTTTAGGCATTGCAGCAATGCGAAATCGGGTACTGAAATCTGTTGGAGAAATTAAATATTTGGCAGAGAACGACCCGGAAAGTACAGATATTCTGAAATCAAACATGTTGGACACGTATTATCCAAAAAGAAGTTGTCATCTTGAGAACATGTGTCTCTATGAAGTGCTGCATAACTACATTTTTTCACGGAAAGCCACAGAAGACATCAACAATGGAAAATATAAAGTCATTGGTGAGGAAGGATGTTTGGTGAAGCAAACAAAAGGAAGTTTGATTAATCACAGAAAGCTGAGTTGCGACACTACTGACAAAAAGGAATTTTACTGCTTGGCACTTTTACAGCTGTTTAAACCATGGCGTTCAGAGGACGAACTACTTGGAGAATTTCAAAGCTATGAAGATTCTTTTAATGCATGTAGAGATACGATTGAATGCAGTACTTTCACAAATTATGTACAAATGTTAAATGAAAAAATTGAACAGGAAGCTACAATTGCAGCTGAAGTAGCTAGAGACAGTTCTCAAGATAGCCAAAGTTCTGGAACACTCAGTCAAGATCCCTTAGGACAACCAATCGTAGAAAATGAAGCTGCAATAGCCATGACTGAAGTGGAAACGGCTATGAATCAAGCTCAGGAAGATTTAATAGACTTACCAAATTTGGAACAACAACTGAATGAAGAACAACAACAAATTTATGAAGAAGTCAGAAAAAAAATTGATCATGGATTACTACATGACAATAAAGAGTGCTCATGCACATCATTTGAACCAATCAGGATGTATGTGAGTGGACAAGCAGGAACTGGAAAAAGTTTCTTAATTAAAGTCATCAGAAGCTACCTACAGCTAAAAACAGATTCAACTTTGTCTTGTGTTGTTACTGCTCCAACTGGGTTAGCAGCGTATAACATAAAAGGAGTTACCTTACATCGCTTGCTAATGTTACCAGTGGAGCATGAAAACAAAATAGAATATCATAAATTAACAGGAGAAGCATGCTTCGAAGTTTCAAGAGTGTTGAAGAAGATTCAAGTTCTCATTATTGATGAGGCAAGCATGGTATCAAGCTTAATGCTTGCCTTTGTGCATTTAAGAATGCAGCAAATTCTAAAGAGAGACTATGACGTGTTATTTGGTGGAAAACATGTTATAGTTTTTGGGGATCTTCTGCAGCTCACTCCAGTTAAATGACAACCAGTGTTCAATACTGTGACACATGAAGACACGAAGAAGTCATTAGGAAGTATTGGTAATGCGAATATTTGGTCGTTCTTTGAGTACAAAGAACTCACTACCAATATGAGGCAAGCAAACGATGAAGATTATGCAAGTATTCTGAAAGATTTCAGAATTGGACTACTCACAAAAGTTGGCAGAAAAGCATTAAAAAGTCGGTTGCTACATAATTTATTTCCAAATGAAGAAATAGTTGCAGAGAAAATATATAAGAACATTGCAGAAAAAATACAGTGATCTGCTTAATGCCAACACTACGTGAATGCTCGATATTCAATGAGGAACTTTTGAAATTGGAAAAGGAAGAGATTAAGAAAATGGAAGCAGTGGACAAAATTCAGCATGACGGAATTACTATTACATTAACAGGCAAACTGAAAAATAAATTGGATTCTCTAGAGAAGAACATTTCAAAAACAGCTGGATTAGAAAACAATCTATATGTTTGCATGAACTGTAGAGTATTCTTAAGGAGAAATGTGGATGTTGAAAAAGGTTTAGTGAATGGAGCTATGGGTAAAGTTGTGGGTTTTGTGAAGTACCAGAAAAAAGATGGAATTGAATTTTTAAAAATAAAATTTGATCAGATTGAAGAGGTTAAAGAGATTAGTCGTTGTTCAGTCTGTTTTTTGCTTGTGAAAGACTTATATGTACGTAGGAAGCAGTTTCCTTTTTCTCTAGCATATGCTGTAACTATTCACAAATCTCAAGGATTAACTGTAGATAGTGCTTTTGTAAACATTGGTTCTACTGTGTTCAAAGAAGGTATGGCATATGTTGCTTTGTCACGAGTGAAAACATTATCTGGTTTATTCATGATAGACTTTGATGAGTCAAAAGTTAGTGCTGATGCAAACTGTGTAAAGGAGTATAATAGATTAAGAAGAACCTATGCTCCTCATTTAGGTCAGTATCCTGTGCTTGAAAAGTGTGTTGTTTCTCGGAAAAGGAGAATTGAGAATATCTGTAATGTGGATGTACAGAAGAGAAAACAGAAGGAGAGTGATGTGATTGCAAGCAAAAAGAAAAAGGACAATGTTGAAGAGGTTGTTGGTTATCATTTTGAAAATAGCTCTGGTGTCAACTGCTACGCTAATGTAGTGCTGAATGTTGTTTTTTATCTTGATAGTTTGCAAGAGCAGATAATAGTACATCATGAAAAAAGATTCTGTTCTGTGCTGAGTCTCCTTTATGAGAAGCTGAGTATTGATAAAACTAAAATAGAAAGTGCTACTGAAATTAGAAAACTTTTAGATGAATGTTCAGGATGTACACAGTTTACTCAAAATGTCCAGCAAGATGCACAGGAATTCTTGATGTGTATCCTGGAAGATGAAAGCATAGAAGTTGAGAATATGTTTGGTGTCTTCTATAAATGGGAACATAGCTGTGAAAACTGTTTCAACACATGCAGCTCTAATGTTGATTCAGAAAGGGTTATCTATTTAACATTACCAGACAGTAAATCAGTGACTTTTAGTAAATTAGTTAAAGATGCCAATCACAACATGGAATGTTGTGTATGTAAATCAGACATGTTTTCAACGTTACTTTTAAAGAAATATGGACAGTATGTAATTTTAATGATGCAACGTTGTAGAGCTGATGGTTCAAAATTGGATACTTTAATAAAGAAGTTTATAGGACAGCAAATATCAATTTCTGGAAAAACTTTTGTTACAGTTGCAATAATTTTCCATGATGGACCTTCTGTAACTTCTGGTCATTACACAGTTTATCTTAAATGTGAAAAAGGCTGGACACTGTGTAATGATTATCAATTGGTTTTTAAGCAACATTTGCTTTTTGACTTACAAAATTCCTACTTAATATTTCTGAAACCAAAATTTTAGATAGAAATTACAACATCTGAACAAATAATTTTTGCGATTGTATTGGATTACCATTGGATATTTCATCTAAAAAGAATTTTAAAATTACCATTTGGCCTTAAGGAAAGGTAGAAATTTCTATTGTGGACTTCTTTGACAGATATTGTTTAGATGAATATGCTTATGCAACAAGATTTACAGACGATATATATTGCAAATAGTTTTTGTTCTTAGATGATATTTTTATTAAATATGTTATATTTTTATAAAAGTATGTTTTGTTGAGAAGAGATTCTGGGCTTTTTTTAAACAATCTTTTAGATTGTTATTTTTTTTTGCCCGCTGTTAAGTGATGAATGTAATTGGTTTCACGTTTTATAGTGAAATGCAATATATTCTGAAAACAGCAAAAAAAGGGCAAAATATAGTTTTTTTAAATATGAAAATATGTGTACTGTATTCTAAAATGTATTATTAAATATTAATACTTTTTTTCTTTTTTTTCAGATTGAGAAAGAAAATTTAGGAGAAAATAAACTTTTTTTCTAGCAATTTAAATAAACCATTTATTGATAATTAAGTTATTTTGTTGGTCAGGTAAGTGTGAAATTTCTGTATTTATCACACATTTACTTTCATGCTGTCTTTTTTTCACTTCTCCTCACTCTGCTTTTCTCATTTCCGTTGTAGTCCCTCAAGGACCTTGAAGGGTGAAAAAACAAAAAAATGAACACAAAAATAAAAAAAAAGTTGTGAGGTAAGGTTGGCTCTGAAAAGAGCCGTTGTGTTAATACAGGGACAGAGGAAAGAAAGAATGGGAATATTAACAAGGACCACAGACGTGCTGGTCTATCTTATTGTTTATTAAGGAAATACTAGACTCCCCATAAACAATTAGACCATAACATCTGTTGCACCTCATTTGTACCCTCAGAAATCGAGGGTTAATGTCCGGAGAAGCAGAAGAAGGTGATGCTCTCACCGCAGATGAAGGGCTCTGCTGAGCTGCCGAAGATGTACTCGGCTGAGCTTCTGCGGATGTGCTCGGGTGACTTACTGGCGAGTTTGCTTCAGTATGTCGAGCGTAAGTCGCGGGATGTACATCCCTAATGTGTCTCACCATAGAGAAATTTCCAAAGGAATACTTCTTCCTTGGATTCCCTCTAGATAAGACACGCTCACAAAGTGAGCAGGTGACTAATTGAGCATTTACCTTTTTCTGCCCCTCTGGAAATGTAAAATATTCCCAAACAAAAGAATTCTTTTGTTTCCTCCTTCTCTGTCTGATGATGGTGCTGCCTTGCTCACTCTCAGAAGAGGACTGCTGCTCTGCCATTGTATCACAAAGACAATTCAGCTCCTTCTCCTAGGAAATCACAAGCAGTAATGAGGGGAATGGGTGTGGTGTTGGAAGTTTCTGGATATGCAACAAGTTTAAACCAATCAAAAGTGTTGTTTCTGGATCACATGACCTACCGTACGCGCTCGCTAAGCTTACCGTACGCGCACGGCAAAAAGTACGCATGCGCGTACGGTAGACGTACGCATGCGCGTACGGAGCACGCACGTACAACGCACGTGCACATGCGCATTACAGGCAGTCGCATAACCGCATACGTCGGTTTCGCGTAAGGAGCGCGCGCGCATGCGCGTAGGACGCAAGCGCGTACGCATCGGTGACGAAGTACGCATGCTTACGTAAATTGCGTAGGCATGCGCACACGGAGCACACGTGCGCATACCGTACTTATAACGTATGGAGCGCGTAGCGTAAGCTTACCGTACGCGCACGGTAAAAAATCCATTAAAAAAAAGTTGAAAGGTTTGTAGAATATATTGACTATGTTGTTCAACTATATCTAAACATTTATTTAAAAAAGGTGAACCATTCCATATTGCAGGATACAGTAAATTTATGATTATATGCATAGGTAGGATATTCTTTTTAAAAAAACTCAATAAAAATAATAAATAAAAAAATTTGCATTTAAAAAACCTTGCAAATTCACTGAAAAAACCATAGGTTTCACAAACATTATAGTTAGGAATTAGCATTTAATAAACCTTGCAAATTCACTGAAAAAACCATAGGTTTCACACACGTTTTAGTTAGGAATTAGCATTTGAAAAACCTTGAAAATTCACTGAAAAAACCTTAGGTTTCACACATGGTATAGTTAGCTGGACATTTCACTCGTACAAAACCATTGAAATTCCCCCGTTATAGTTAGTTCAGCTAACTATAACTCGCGCGCCCGCAATCCACTGCTGATGACGTCACATATTACATCACTCATGACATGGTCAGTGACATCACTCATGACATCACTGATGACATCTCAAATGACATCACTGATGACATCACTGATGACATCATCATTGTGTAAGAGTGGCAGACCTCCTCTTATCCTAATATAAACTTTGATACACACATTGAAAAATACAAGCTAAAGTTTTGAAAACTATAGAGATACCAATACCAGTTAGAACAACCTATTCAGTAATTCCAAAATGTACATACGCATCCACTCATTCATCAACACTGATATATAGTCACTCATACATGTACTCAGTCATCATATCTACTCATACACCTATACATCCAGTTACACACCTACACTCATATATAGAGTTACTCGTACACATACTCACACATGCAAATAAACATCCATTTACTTGCATATACAGCTATACACACACACACCACTACACTTACTTCTAAAGAAACGTACACATACTTACTCTCTTAAACAATCACTTATAGAAACACATACTTATTTATACAGGAACTCTTCCAATCTCTCACTCTCATATATCCTCACTTATATACATCAATACTCACATATACTAGTTTAAAACATATGGACTTACTCATAAAGACACTATTGAGACAGTCATTCACTCTCTTACTCACCCATACACACACTCATCCACCCATACTATCCTGCTCACATACTGTCTTCAAAACACATACAAACAGTGAGTCACTCATTCATGCATCTATACGCTAAGTAATATCTCCCACTGAACCATACAGACACTCATACTGATACTCTAAAAATGAACTAATAACCCATATACACACTCATGTAGCTACTCACCAACCCATGCAGCCACTTATACACAAAGTGAGATACTGATACAGATATTTAAATATTTAAACATTACTCACTAATACTTGTATTCACTAAGAGACTGTTAATAAGTCAGTTATACAATTAATTTTACAAAAAACCATCCATTTAGACACTTATTTACCCATTTTTTCTTCCATTAACCTTTAGATATACATATATATTCACTGGATGATGTCATCAGTGATGTCATCAGTGATGTCCTTTGAGATGTCATCAGTGATGTCATCAGTGATGTCACTGACCATGTCATGAGTGATGTAATATGTGACGTCATCAGTAGTGGATTACGGGCGCGCGAGTTATAGTTAGCTGAACTAACTATAACAGGGGAATTTCAATGGTTTTGTACGAGTGAAATGTCCAGCTAACTATAACATGTGTGAAACCTATGGTTTTTTCAGTGAATATATATATATATATATATATATTATCTACTGGCGGTCGCCAGTAGATAGTTATAGTTAGGACCGTGTTTCCATAGGAAATCCGCAACATTCTATTTGGAATAACTTTGGCACCGATTGACGAATCCTCGCGAAATTTTCAAAATAGGTGAAGCGCTCCGCTCCGCTCCTTCCCTGAAAGTCACGGGGGGATTCGTCAAGTGGGGGCTGAGAAAAAGGGGGGTCCCAAAACGCGTTTTCCCCATGCATTTTCCCATAGGATCTTTAGTCCAAGCTACAGCCCGAACGGCTGAACAGAATTACTTGAAATTTGGCAGAGAGGTAGTCCTCAGGTCAGGGATGTGCCTTTTGCAGGTCTGGTGTAAATCTGTTCAGTATTTCCTGAGAAAATAGCATTTAAAAACATATATATATCTATAGGCACGCACCGTGCGCGTACGGTAAAACATACCGTACGCGCGCTGCTGTGGGCGAGCGCGCTTCTGATTGGTTGTTAGATCTTAGTAAACATTCGAATCGGTCGAAACCAGGAAGTGTCGGCCGCCATTTTGTCTCTCGCAGTCTGAGCGGGTGAAAAACAAAGGTGGAGAACGTGAAAAGGGGGCAGGGTGGACAGTTCCTGACCCCCCAGCCTTTGTCAGGGGGTCCCAGAAGGACCCCCAAGGGCCAAAATTTGTTTTATTTTTTTTACGAAAAATCACGGAGTGCGCGCAGCGTGCGCGCACGGTAGAAACAGAAAAATTCCGCGAACTGCGCAACGTGGGCGTGCGGTGCGCGCACGGTGAAAAACCTTAAAAATAAATAAATAAATAAATACATAACTTAGCATTTAAAAAACCGTACAAATTCACTGAAAAAAGCATAGGTTTCACACACGTTATAGTTAGGAATTAGCATTTAAAAACCCTTGCAAATTCACTTAAAAAACCATAGGTTTCACACATGTTATAGTTAGCTGGACATTTCACTCGTGAAAAACCATTGAAATTCCCCCGTTATTGTTAGTGCAGGCAACTATAACACATGCAACCACAATCCTCTGCTGATGACGTCAGATATTACATCACTGATGACATATGTGTCTTTCTAAAAAAAAAATATTTGTAATATATGTATAGCTAAAAATTAATGGAAGAAGACATGGGTAAATAAGTGTCTAAATACAGTGATGTAATATCTGACGTCATCAGCAGAGGATTGCGGAGTTATAGTTGCCTGCACTAACTATAACGGGGGAATTTCATTGGTTTTTTATGAGTGAAATGTCCAGCTAACTATAACATGTGTGAAACCTATGTTTTTTTAAGTGAATATATATATATATATATATATATATATATATATATATATATATATATTCACTGAAAAAACCATAGGTTTCAGGGGTGTTATAGTTAGCTGGACTTTTCACTTGTACAAAACCATTGAAATTCCCCCGTTATAGTTAGTTCAGCTAACTATAACTCGCGCGCCCGCAATGCACTGCTGATGACATCACATATTACATCACTCATGACATGGTCAGTGACATCACTCATGACATCACTGATGACATCTCAAATGACAAATCCTTGTGATAGAGTGGCAGACCTCCTCTCACCCTAACATAACCTTTGATACACACATTCAAAAATAGAGACTAACATTTTCAAAACAATGGACATACCAATACCAGTTACAACAACCTCTTCAGTAATTCTAAGATCCACATATACATCCACTCATTCACCAACAGTCCTATACAGTCACTCATACATGTACTCACTCATCATATGTACTCATACACCTATACATCCTGTTACACAATGCCACTCATCCATAGAGTTACTCAAACACATAGTCACTCATGCTAATAAAGAATCAAACATATATTTACTTGCATATACAGTTATACACACACCACCACACTTACTTCTACGGAAACTTACACATACTTAGTCTTTTAAACAATCACTTATAGAAACACATACTTATTCATACAGGAACTCTTTCAATCTCTCACTCTCACATATACTCACTTATATACACCAATAGTTACATATACTAGTTTAAAACATGTGTAGTTACTCATAAAGACACTATTGAGACAGTCATTCACTCACTAACACACCCATACACACACTCATCCACCCATACAGTCCTGCACACATGCTGTCTTCAACACATACAAACAGTGAGTCACTCATTCATGCAACTATGCACTATGTAATACCCCCCTCCGAACCATGCAGACACTCAGACTGATACTCAAATAACCAACTAATAACCTATATAGACACCCATGTAGCTACTCACCAACCCATGCAGCCACTTATACACAAAGTGAGAGACTGATACAGATATTTACATATTTAAACATTACTCACTAAGCCATGTATTCACTATGATACACTTAATCAGTCAGTTACACAATACATTTTTTCAAAAACAAATCATCCAGTTAGACACTTATATACCTATTTATTCTTCCATCGACCTTGAGATATACATATATAAAACATATTTAATTTTCAGAAAAACAGACATTCACTGGATGATGTCATCAGTGATGTCATCAGTGATGTCATTTGAGATGTCATCAGTGATGTCATGATTGATGTCACTGACCATGTCATGAGTGATGTAATATGTGACGTCATCAGCAGTGCATTGCGGGCGCGCGAGTTATAGTTAGCTGAACTAACTATAACGGGGGAATTTCAATGGTTTTGAACAAGTGAAAAGTCCAGCTAACTATAACACCCCTGAAACCTATGGTTTTTTCAGTGAATTTCTGAGGTTTTTTAAATGCTAATTCCTAACTATAACGTGCCTGAAACCTATGGTTTTTTCTGTGAATTTCAAAGGTTTTTTAAATGCTAATTTCTAACTATGCCTACAGAGATAGGACATGTGAAGAAAGAAGAAAAAATGCACAGAAAGAAAAAAAGAAGTGCAGAAAGAAGCAACAGAAGTCCTCAAAGACGAAGAAAACTGCAGGAAGAAGGATAACGTGCAGAAAGAACAAAAAGAAGAGCAGAATCCTTGTTGCGAAATCATCCTGTACCCTCAACTTTTTCAGACGGATACTGGTGGTAACTGAGTCTGACTAACCAGTCCTAGAGCCAGTGCTATGTAAAAAGACACTTAGAATACAGTTAAAACACCTACATACACTAGGGAACACTATGCGTTGGGGTCCCCCTGTGATTAGCATGACCTCCTCTGTAAGCCCCTAGTATATAATAGGGCAGGGGGATTAAAACTACCTCTTAAAACAGGCCACAGGGCGTTTTTGCACACTTTAACTCAGGCCCCGTCCCCTCCCTTCACCACTGTGTAAACACGCCTTGTGTCCGTTTTTAGTTGGGAGAATAAGTTCATTTGAATCCTGAGGGTCCCTAGGGTCCAACTAGCCCACTAGGTACATCCAGTAAGTGCCACAGAGCTGCATTGCAGAGAGGTGTAAAAAATGGCACAGCCTGGAGCACCTCTCTGCAATGCAGCTCAGTGGCGCTTACTGGAAGCACTTGGTGGGCTAGTTAGCCCCCAGGGCCCCTCAGTATTGAAGGGAAATTATATCCCCAATTTAAAACGTGCCATAGTGCGTGTTTGCACACGTCACCTCAGGCCCCGTCCCCTCCCTTCACCACTGTGTAAACGCGCCCTGTGGCTGTTCTAAGTTGAGAGATTAAGTCCCCTTAAATCCTAAGGGTCCCTATGGTCAAACTAGACCACTAGGTACCTCCAGTAAGCGCCACAGAGCTGCGTTGCAGAGAGGTGTAAAAAGGGGCTTGGCCTCAGAACACCTGTCTGCAGTGCAGCTCCCTGGCGCATACTGGAGATGCCTGTTGGGCTAGTTGGCCCTCAGGGACCCTCAGTATTGAAGAGGAATTAATTCCCCAACTTACAACTCGCCAGGGGGCGCGTTTGCAGAGTGCTGCAAGGAGGGGGCGTGGCCTCCGGCACGATGCCAGTCATTTATTTATTTTAATTTTTTAAGAAGGGGGGCTGTGTGGTTCCCCTTCTTCTTCTAATTTATTGGCCCTGATGACCCCATCCCCCAAGGCCTGTCTCCTAATTACATTTTTTTGACCCCAATCCCCAGAGCCGGCCACTGTTTTTTATTATTTTAAAAAAATATATATTTATAGACACTCCTAGGACATGCTGGACAAACCGTACGTACCTATCACCATGACGATTTGAGTGATATTCATTAAAAGGCGACTATGCATACAATGAATCCACGTGGAATGTATTTACACCACTAGTGAAGCTCTGACATGTCTGATGCCCTACCGTGCCTAATCCCGGTAGACACCCTTGTCGGTTATTTATACAAACATGGGTAGCTATTGACCGGCACATTTAATACACATGCACACCAAGCCATTCAAAGGGGATTCGACAAAAATTCGACCAAAACTATGTAAGAAACCCCCCTCACGGTTAATAAAACACACATCCACTGCCGGATGTGTAATACTTTTTATTTTACTCTCTGGAAAGGGGACGAACATCACTTGAGAGTCACAGCGTGCTCCTGGCAGAGCCCAGTGCTGTGTTACACCCACCATTGCCTGCCGAGTGCCACACACCTCTGTGTTGTATTCCACCAGCTAGTGCATATGCTATGACACTCTCTAGCCCACGTGCACTGTAACACCACCCCGTGAATATGTCATGCCACACTTGTTTTCGCACGGGTTATATTGCCCCATCTAACGTGCCTTCCTCGATGCCTATGTTATAACGCACAGTGCTATGCCATACATATTACAATCTGGGATCCATATCTTTGTCACAGTGCATATGCAACGTTACACTCCCCAGCACATATTTTATATTACAACTTTAGAGACTAGTTAGGTTACACAACACTGCCCTGTGCATATTACACTCCAAGGCGCACATCGCATAGCACGCGCTAGTGCCTGGATAGGGGTGGAGGGTCAGGGGGTGTTTCTGCCAAGTGAGCCCGGAGTCACAGTCACAAACGTCCTCTTCTTCCTGAATAAAAGTGAGATTATGCTGCATACTTGTTCATATTTTAAGTAGTTCGCACAGACACACGTTTTAAAAACAATAAAGTTCCTAATACCCGCCTTCTCTGAACAGTTAGCTTGCTGCCCCATCCCCCTCCTCCCTATCCTCTGTTGTATGAATCCATGGACTAGCCTCCTCCCTCCTGCCATGCATGGTCTCATGTGCTGCCACTGCCCTCAATTTAGTATGATGTACCAGTCCCCTCCTCCTGCCCTCCATTGCCCAATTCTATGCCCCATCATTGACCTCCTGCTTAAACTCTGTGCTTAGCTTGCTGCCCCTATTCTCCTTCACCCTGCCCTCCGATGTCTTTGTGCATGCCCCTGCTCCATCCTTTTTGCCCACCATGTTCCATGGACCTGCCACTCCTATCTACTCTGAGTGTTCTGTTGAGCTGCCACTCCCCTCCCACCTGCCTAGCATTGTCAGATGACTGTAACCTGTCCCTGCCACCTCCACCCTGCCTGTCCACATGCCATGCCCCTATCCTCTTCCTCCTGTCCTACATGGTCCATTGTACTGCCACACCCTTCTGCCCTCCCTGGTCTGTTGTGCTGCAACTGCTCCTCCTGCCTGCCCCGTGCGGTCTGTTGTGAGGCCCCTTCCCCTGAACTTTCTTGTCTGTGCACAGGTCCTGACCCTCCCTTCTATCCTCCATCGTCCTTTGTGTATGCCCCTGCACCCTCCTTCTTGCCCATCATAGCCATTGTGCTGCCACTAACCCTCCTACTTGCCATGCATGGTCTTCTGTGCTGCCATGGCCCCTCCCACCTTCCCTGTGTGGTCAGTTAGCTGCCCCTGACCCCCTCCCACCTTCCCACCATGGTCTGTGTGTGTGCCATCACAGTCTCACTGTTGCTCTTCATGGTGTGTCTTGCTTCTAGTGCCCATCCTGCCTGACCATGGCTATCTTGCTGCTCCTGCCCTGCCCCTTGCCCCAGCCCTCTGTTTACATGTGCAGACCCCTACTCCCTCCCTCCTGGCTTGTCTGTTCCATTGTAATGCCCCTGATCCGTCCCTCCTGCCCTTTATGGTCTGTTATGCTGGAGCTTTCTCTCCTGTCTGTCCATTATGGTCAGCTAGCTACCATTGCCTCTTGCCCCTCTGTTCTCTGTTGTCCATGTGCATGGTCCTGTCCCCTCCCTCTTGCTTTCTATGGATTGTTGTGCTGCACTCCCGTCCCGCATGCCCTGTGTGGTGTATTGTGCTGCTGCAAACCCTGATGCCTGCCCTGCAGGGTCAGTTTGGTGCACCTCTCCATGTCCCTCCTGTCCTCTGTTATCCAAGTCCATGTCCCTACCCCATTTCCTTCCATGATCCAATGTACCATACTTGCGAACATTTTGAACTTGGTAAGAGGGAGATTTTGAAAAAAAACTGGGGTATTGATTTTCCCCTTTGAGTTACATTGAAAAAGAGGAGATTGTAGACAGGAGACAGATCAAATAAAGCCCATTTTATCTTAAAAACATTGGAAGTTTCCTAGCAGAATCGGGTCTGTTGGCAAGTATGGTTGTACTACCATTGCCTCTTCCTTCTGCCTCTTCCTTCTGCCCACAATGGTCTATTACATTGCCACAGCCTCTCTTGCAAGTCCTGTATTGTTGGTTTGTTGCCCCTGCCCCCCTTTCCACTGCCCTCCATAGCCTGTTGTGCTGTCACGGCCCTTCCTGCCTGCTCAGTGTGGTTAAACTGTTGCCTTTGCACCCTCCTACCTGCCTTCAATTTTCAGAGTTCGTGCCCCTGGCCTCTGCCTCTCAACAGTATCCTAATGAACAACTAAATTGCTAACATTCTATATTTATTACAAAAGTGTGGAACGCCTGACGTCATCTTGATGTAATCAAAACTGTAATACCTAGAGCATTTCCTTTAGAAATTACATATATGAGAGGGTCTTTTTGGCATCAAAATTATGGTTAGTGCTCTAAAAGGCTAAAATAAGGACATATTTTCTGAGTTTTCAAATAGCGACTAAGCACTTTTAAATTATTTGTTATCTTTATGTTTTTTTATCCAGTTGACCACTTGATTAAATGTTGCACTTAGGGAGAGGATGTGGTGTTACTTACCGGAACTGCAGCCTTTGCAACTGGGGAGCCAGGTTGGAGTTTCTGCTTCAGCTCTACCTTCTGTGATTCTGGTCAAATCACTTAGTCTCCCCATGTCTACAACCAAAATGAATTTGTTCTTGTGTGATGTAACCAATGCTCATGTAAAGCACTCCAGTACCTGACAAGTCTGCACTATATAACACTGAAAAAACACAAAATAATAAGTGTTTTGCACACTTCTGTCATTGGGCTATATTTGGGCTACATCTGGGTGATTTTGGGCTACATTTGGGCTCTTTTGTCTCTGGTGGCCATCTTGGGAGATTTATTTGTTATGAAGTTTCCTAATTTCCTCATGTACTGCAGTCTCCTCAGTAGGAAATGCTTTCAGTTTTTTACTTTGATTCCATCATGAAGGTATTCAGATATGTCACACATTTGCCATAAATTCTGAAAGTTAACACTCTAGTTGCTCATTAGATCACTGTAGTAAAACTACTGTTCACCATGGAAGTCTGCTCCTGGTATTAAAAGTGCATGTTTCAGTCTGCATGTCAGAATTTTTTAATGAAATAGAAGAGGATTTGAGAAGTCACTCAAAATGTGCCCTCGTTTTCTTTCTTCAGCATTAATCATAATTTCTATGGCAAAATGAACCCCCTCATTGTGTTCCTTTTTAAATTAAATGTTTTAAGTGTTACCAGTTTATTCCAATCAAGATGGCTTCAGGTGTGCCATACTTTTGTCATAATGAAGACAGTAAGCGCTCTAGTTGTTTTTAAGAACACTCTGGGACATTCTGTCATTGGGCTATACTTGGGCTACATCTGGGTGATATTTGGGCTACATTTGGGCTCTTTTGTCTCTGGTGGCCATCTTGGGAGACTTATTTGTTATGAAGTTTCCTAATTTCCTCATTTACTGCAGTCTCCTCAGTAGGAAATACTTTCAGTTTTTTACTTTGGTTCCATCAAGAAGGCTATCACATGTGTCACACATTTGCCATAAATTCTGAATGTTAGCACTCTAGTTGCTCATTAGATCACTGTAGTAAAGCTACTGCTCACCAGGGAAGTCTGCTGCTGGTATTCAAAGTGCATGTTTCAGTCTGCATGTCAGAATTTTTTTATGAAATAGAAGAGGATTTGAGAACTCATTTAAAATGTGCCCTAATTTTTCTTTCTTCGGCTCTAATCATAATTTCTATGGAAAAATGAACCCCCTCATTTTGTTCCTTTTTAAATTAAATGTTTTAAGAGTTACCACTTTAATCCAAGCAAGATGGCTTCAGGTGTGCCATACGTTTATCATAAGTAGGACTGTTAGCGCTCTAGTTGTTCTTTGGAACACTCTGGGAAGCTGCAGTAGAACACAAAGGAATCAACTGACAGTCTCTGCCCTTGTTGGATGTACATGTTTTACTGAGAATGTCAGACTTAATTCTCACATGACTGAGAAAGATAATGTGAATTTACAGAAAATAAGCTCTCAGTTTAGCTTATAGATCACCTTCCAAACCTCTGTGGGAAAAGCATGAGAAAATATTTTTCTCTCAATCATGATATCCCAGCAGAAGGCTTTTTCACATGGTGAAATCACCTTAGAACATACCACAATTCCTAAAATGAGTATGGTACCATCAACAAATGATTTATAATGTAACTAAAGTCTTAAAACCTTCTATTAACTGCAATGCTTTTTAATGAGGTGCTATCATGTATATTGGTCCAAAGATGGCTGCCAACACTTCTTGGATGAAGTGCTGACAGCCAATCAGATCTCAGGATGAGATGTATGGTTAGGCTCCGCCCACATATATATATGATTTTACTTTTGATTTTCTCAGGAACTACTGAACGGATTTACACCATTTAAGCAAAAGGTATGACTCTGAACAAAGGTCTACCTTTCTGCCAAATTTGGTGTAATTCCGTTCAGCAGTTCGGGCTACTGCCTCTCGACGGAAGGAGTTTTTGTCTCTACGGGCCCCTCTAAGATCTCTTGGTGCTAGATATGGTCTGTTTCACCCATGTACTTTCAAGGTCACTCACCAAAATCAAACATGGACTTTTTAAGACCCTGCTGAACTTAAAAACTTCATTCATATTCGTTCTAATCTGCTATGGAGACTTCTTCCTCTTCCTGTGGCTGATTGTTTAACCTTTTTTTTTTCTTTGCAGGTTTCCTGATTATGTTTAACTTTTTCTTCCCTTACAGGTTTTCTATTTATGTTTTTGTCTTTGTTTCTATATGTTAGACTTTTAATATCAGGTTGTACATTCACTCATTTCACAATTTTTCACCCAACTACAATTTCTTTCTTTCCTTTGTTTAATAATAGTGTATGCTTTTTGCTCTTCCTTGATCCTTTTTGTCTTCTCTGTTCTCCACTCCTCATTCCTTTTAATTGTGTGTCGTTCTTTAAATTCTCACCCTTTGTTCCTCTTTGTATATTTCTATTATCTCAAATGGGATTTATGTATTTATCTAGATAGATTGATTTCCTCTCCATTTGGTTCTTCGGTCATGTCCTTTGTCTGGGTGCGGTCCGGTCTGGCCTCCCGTGTTGGGTGATCTGTCTCGTTGAGTGTCGCCATCTCCCCGTTGTCCTATTTCGTATTCCCCTCAGGCATGTTTACTTCAGTCATCCTTCTGGGATATGTACTGTCTCTCCTTGTAACTTACTCCTTTTTTCCTGTTTCCTTTTTCCTTTTCTTTCCCTTTTACTTGTTGATCAAGTCCATTTTTCCTTCATTTCTCTTTATCCCTTGTCTCTCTACTCTATTCTATTTTCTCGATACTCTTCCTATTTTTCTCTTTTCCGGCTTTTTTTTTTTTGTACATGCATCTTTTTTACTTTTTCTATCCTACTTGATCCTATGTTATTTGTAAATTCAAAATTGTTTCTTGGAATGTAAAAGGTTTCATTAACCCTATTAAGCGGCAGAGAGTTCTTTCCCATTTAGCCTCTTATAACCCAGATATAGTTCTTTTGCAAGAAACCCACCTTAATGATTTTGAGTCCCTTAAGTTAAAAAGAAGTTGGGTGGGTACAGTCCTATTCTCGCCTTCCAACAACAAAAAGAATGGAGTTGCTATCCTTTGTCACAAAAAGCTTAAGTGTACGGTTCTGTCTCAGGAGACGGACACTGATGGGCGATGGATATTAGCCAGATTATTGCTTAATTCTATTCCTTTAACTGTCTTCAATGTGTATGGTCCTGTGCAACCAGATTGCTCTTTTTGGCCTTTAATTACAAGGAAATGTATCCAATATAAGGATGAATCATTTATTTTAGCTGGAGATTGTAACCAGATTGTTGACCCATTCCTGGACCGTAAATCTACAGTTCGTGTCACACTACACAAATCCCACAAACAATTTCTTAACACCATTTCGCAATCACATCTCCTTGACTCTTGGCGTCTCTCACACACTGATACTTTGGATTACTCTTTTTTCTCTCCTCCTCATTCATCTTTTTCTTGTCTCGACTATATCTTTCTTTCTAAACCTTTATCTCAGAACTTACTATCTTCTTCTATTGAACCTATTGTCATTTCGGACCATGCTCCTATTGTAACAGATCTTGATATGCTTCCACCACGTCCCAAGCCCTCCCGTTGGCGCTTTAATAGCGCACTTCTTACCGATCCCAATTTCTCCTCCTCTTTTCGTTCTTTTGTTGAGGAATTCTTTCTCTTTAATTGTGATCCTAGTACCACTCCTCATGTTCCTTGGGACTCTTTTAAAGCCACTGCAAGGGGATTCATTATTGATTTTGTCTCTCGGAAAAAGAAACAATATCTTCAAAAACGGAAAACTTCCCTGATACATATTACATTTTTGGAGCACCAGTTTCATACTTCTTCAGATAAATTTATGTCACCAGATCTCTTACGAGCAAAGCTGGAGTTTAATAAATTAACTACGGATAATGCCTCTTCAATTCTTCTCCGTAGTAATGCCCGTTATTATGGAGGCCGCAATAAGTCGGGAAAACTCTTAGCTAATTATCTTAAATCCCGTAAGGAGCGTACTCTCATTGACTCTATCTACTCTTCTGACAATGTTCTTCTCCATAAAGATAAGGAAATACTTGACCAATTTAAATTATTTTACCAGCAACTCTACACCCCAGAATGCCCTCCTACTCCTTCTCTTATTCAGAATTATTTTGGGAAACTTCCTACACCATCTTACTCTCATCTTAACTTTCCAAATCTTGAACTTGACCTATCATTGCATGAACTTACTATAGCCTTGACCTCTCTTACTAAAGGTAAAACCCCAGGTCCTGATGGCTTTCCTGTGGAATTTTATTTGCACTTCTCAGACCTTTTACTGCCCAAACTCTTAACCCTTTTCCAATCATTTTATTCATCTGGTAAGGCAGAATGTACTTTTCAGAATGCTACCATTTGTCTGATCCCCAAAGAAGGTCGTGACCATCAGTTTTGTAAAAATTACCGTCCGATCTCTTTAGTTAATGTGGACTATAAAATGTTCGCCAAATTACTTGCGATGCGCTTAGATCACCTTATGCCTCATCTCATTGGCAAAGAACAATGTGACTTCGTTAAAGGAAAACTCACATCGGACAATTCTCGCCCACTTCTTAATGTCCTAAATAAAGCTTCCTCACTTTCAACCCCTCTTGCCGCTATTTCTGTTGATGCGGAAAAAGCCTTTGACAGGGTTGATTGGTCTTTTTTGTTTGCTTCATTACATTGGCATGGCATCGGCCCCAAATTTATATCCCTTATCTCTCTGTTATACTCTGCTCCCAAGGCTTCGGTGCTTGTGAACGGACAGCTTTCTTCACCTTCTACTCTTCAGAGGGGTGTCCGCCAAGGTTGTCCTCTCTCCCCACTCCTATTTGTATTGACTCTCGAACCTTTTTTATCTTCCATTCGCAATAATATTTCTATTTCTGGTTTTCCATACGGTAATAATCAATTGAAGCTTTCCGCCTATGCAGACGATATTTTATTGTTTATTTCTGATCCAGAATCACCTGTACCCCCCTTATTATCCGAATTTAGCTCCTTTTCTTTGGTATCAGGTTATAAGATTAACTCAGATAAGACTGAAATTATCCCCCTCACCTCATCCTGTCTTCCCCATTTTTTTTCCTCTACTGGTTTTGCTTGGAATAGTTCAAAGATTAAATATCTTGGTATTTGGTTCTCCAACTCTATTTCCTCCTCAGTTAAATTAAATATGTCTGCAGTTGTTTCTAGAATTGACCAATTGTTCTCATCCTGGAATCCTCTTTTTCTTTCCTGGTGGGGTCGATTGGATTCAATTAAAATGATGATAGCTCCTATTCTAATTTATACCTTCTCCATGTTACCGGTTCATATTCCTGCATTTTACTTTAAACGAATTGACTCTCTCCTTTCGCAATTTCTCTGGAAGAATAAAAAATCCAGAATTTCTCTTGCGACTCTTCGTAAACCCAAATCTAATGGTGGAGTTAACTTTTTGGACTTCCGTCTTTATCATAGGTCCTTTTCTTTACGACAAGCTTCGAGATGGCTCTCATCAACTCTTTCCCCTTTCACTCCACTTTGGCTCCTCATCGAGCATTCATTAATATTACCTTTCTCCTTTGCCGAAGTGGTACGTTTTTCTGCCAGAAATCCCTATTCTCTATTTTCCTTATTCAAACACACTTCTTCTCTTTTAAGTTCTCTGGTTCTTCCTTCTATCATTACACGTACATCCTTTTTAAATACCCCTATTTGGTATAATTCACTTATCCTTTTAAATAATAGACCCATCTTTTGGAAATCTTGGAGAGTGAGGGGCGTAATGTGGGTCAACCAACTCTTTGATGGTTCTTTACCTTGTTCCTTTTCCCAATTTCAACTTTTATTTCATTGCCCCCTGTCCTTTTTGCAGAAATTTACAACCCTCATGGCAATTATCCTTGACCGCTACTATTCTCTCCCGTCCTCGTCCTCATTAACACCTCCTTCTCCTCTTCTTAATATTCTTGCTACACTCCCTAAAGCATCTCTCATCTATAAATTTTTCGTATCTCCTAACCAAAACCGTCCCAAGACTAAAGTGGAGCTTTCTTGGGAAGCAGACTTTGGTTGTACATGGTCTGTTGCTCTTTGGGATAAGCTTTGGTCCAGATCTTTAAAAATTTCCTGTTCTGCTTCTCTCACTCAATCCTTATTCTATCTGTATCATAGACTCTATCTCTCTCCTCTTTCTTTGTCACGTTTCTCACCCTCTTCTGATTCTAAATGCTGGACTTGTGGTACTCCTAATGCTGACCTTTTTCATCTGTTCTTTTTGTGCCCTGTCGTTTCTACCTTTTGGGGGAAAGTTTGGTCATGCCTTTCTCGCATCTTCGCTCTTTCTACTCCTTTCTCAAACACTTTTCTTTTCTTGGGTAGTCTTTCTGAATCTCTGAACTTATCCTTACACCTACATGGCCTTCTTGACTTGGCGGCGCTTGCTCTTGCCTTCCAGCACATATCTTCTAACTGGAAATCTCTAACAAACATTTCTCTACAAGGCTGGTGGAACTCCTTATGCTATTTTCATAGACTGGATGTCTCTTTTGCCTCCGTTTGCAAACCTGTACGAAATGTTGATCTTTTTTGGCTACCCCTCACTATGTATCTTGATCGATTGGCTTTGAAGAAGCCTATGCATCTCAATTCAGAATATTTTAAACCCCCCTGAACGTCTTGAACTCTCTCCTTCTTGTTACCTCTTATAGGTTTAACTAATTCTACTGTTTGTTTATGCTGATCATTTTGTATTGCTTATTTATATGACTTGATTGTATGCCGTAATTATTTGATAGTTTATAGTTTGTATTACTGTTTCTTTACTCCTTCCCCCTTCTTTCCCTCCCTATCTTTTCCCCTCTCTTCTTCCGTTTAGTTTTAAAATCCTCTTAAAATGCTTTTTGGTTTTTCTTTTAGCATTGATGTTAGCAGTTTTAAGATTTCTCACTGGATTTATGTATGATTTCTGTGTATGCTAATATCTTTATTTGTTATCAAATTCTTCAATAAAGCTTTCAAACATAAAAAAAAAATGTAATTTAAAAAGGAACAAAATGAGGGGGTTCATTTTGCCATGGAAAGCATGATTAGTGCTGCAGAAAGAAAAATTAGGGCACGGTTTGACTTCTCAAATCCCCTTCTATTTCATAAAAAAATTCTGACATGCAGACTGAAACATGCACTTTGAATACCAGCAGCAGACTTCCCTGGTGAGCAGTAGCTTTACTACAGTGATCTAATGAGCAACTAGAGTGCTACCATTCAGAATTTATGGCAAATGTGCGACACATCTGAATGCCTTCTTGATGGAACCAAAGTAAACAAGCATTGAAAATGCAATAGGTCTCGCCCTAGTTTAAGTTAAAGCAATTCTGTTTGTAATTAGGTGGCTTTTTAGCTTTGCTTTTATTAAATAAACAGTTAAAAAACTGTAGAAAATCAGTACAAAAAAAAATAGGTATAACTACTATCACACTTAAAAATTAGCATTTAAAAAACCTTTGAAATTCACTGAAAAAAACATAGGTTTCAGAGAAGTTATAGTTAGAAATTAGCATTTAAAAAAGCTTTGAAATTTACTGAAAAAAACATAGGTTTCAGAGACGTTATAGTTAGAAATTAGCATTAAAAAAAAACCTTAGAAATTCACAGAAAAAAACCATAGGTTTCAGGGGTGTCACTCCTACAAAACCATAGAAATTCCGCTGTTATAGTTAGTTCTGCTAACTATAACTCGCGCGCCAGCAATGCACTGCTGATGATGTCACATATTGCATCATTCATTACATGGTCAGTGACATCACTGATGACAGCACTGATGACATCTCAAATAACATCACTGATGACATCATCCACGTGACAATCTGATACACCTCATCATACACTAGTATAACCTTTCATCACTCACTGTAAAATACAGAGCACCATATTTGAAACTATTGACACACCAATACCAGTTACTACATAAGCACTCACTGATTCCAAAGTCTACAAACAAAACTACTCATTCACTCACAGACTCACCTATACATGCAGTCACTGATCAATAGAACACTATCAAATGCACTCATACACATATATAGACATTGACACATCAGCAGTCATCCTAGTCGGTTATGCAGTCATCCTACTCACTCATGAAAAAAATTAATCACACTTACATTTACTCACTTAAACAATTATCCAACAACACCTCATTTATTCATACGCATAGTAACTCATAGTTAATGTTAAAAAATCACCATTACAATTATACACTCATTCATATAGTTACTCTCACAATCACTGACTCTTACACATACTTATTTATATACACCAACTCTCACATATAATGCCTTTTATTTTTTACTTTGTGGAAGATGTACAACTAAAACATATATTCGCTCACCAACACACAAATACCAAACAACTGTTTCCACATGCACTCTTAAACATATACACCTAGTCAATCAACCATTCACACATCTATGCATAGAGTTACACACACCCCACCCAACCACACACAAACTCAGTGTAGAGAGTAGTGGAGAGTGAGAAGAAGAGAGCGAGTAGTAGAGAGTGAATAGTATAGAGTAGTAGAGAGTGAGTGGAAGAGAGTGAGTAGTAGAGAGTGAGTAGTAGAGAGTAGTAGAGTAGTAGAGAGTAGTAGAGTAGTCGAGAGTGAGTAGTAGAGAGTGAGAAGTAGAAAGTAGTAGAGAGTGAGTAAGAGTAGTAGAGTGAGTAGTAGATAGTGAGTAGAGAGTAGTAGTGGAGAGTAGTAGAGAGTAGTAGAGAGTGAATCATAGAGAGTGAGTAGTACAGAGTGAGTAGTAGAGAGTAGAGAGTAGTAGAGTTGTAGAGAGTGAGTAGTAGAGAGTGAGTAGTAGAGAGTAGTAGAGAGTGAGTAGTAGAGTAGTAGAGAGCGAGTAGTAGAGAGTGAGTAGTAGAGAGTGAGTAGTAGAGAGTTGTAGTAGAGAGTAGTAGAGAGTAGTAGAGTAGTAGAGAGTGAGTAGTAGAGAGTGAGTGGTAGAGAGTAGTAGTGAGTAGTAGAGAGTGAGTAGTAGAGAGTGAGTAGTAGAGAGTGATTAGTAGAGAGTAGTAGAGAGTAGTAGAGTAGTAGAGAGCAAGTAGTAAAGAGTGAGTAGTAGAGAGTAAGTGGTAGAGAGTAGTAGTAGAAGGGTAGTAGAGAGTAGTAGAGAGTGAGTAGTAGAGAGTAGTAGAGTAGTAGAGAGCGAGTAGTAGAGAGCGAGTACCAGAGAGTGAGTAGCAGAGAGTAGTAGAGAGTGAGTAGTAGAGAGTAGTAGAGAGTGAGTAGAAGAGAGTGGGTAGTAGAGAGTATAAAACCATAGTAGAGTAGGAGAGACTGAGTAGTAGAGAGTGAGTAGTAGAGAGTAGTAGTGAGTAGTAGAGAGTGAGTAGTAGAGAGTGAGTAGTAGTGATTAGTAGAGAGTAGTAGAGAGTGAGTAGAAGAGAGTGGGTAGTAGAGAGTATAAAACAGTAGTAGAGTAGGAGAGAGTGAGTAGTAGAGAGTGAGTAGTAGAGAGTAGTAGTGAGTAGTAGAGAGTGAGTAGTAGAGAGTAAGTAGTAGAGAGTAGTAGTAGAGAGTAGTAGAGAGTAGTAGAGTGGTAGAGAGTAGTAGAGTAGTAGAGAGCGAGTAGTAGAGAGCGACTAGCAGAGAGTGAGTAGCAGAGTAGTAGAGACTGAGTAGTAGAGAGTAGTAGAGAGTGAGTAGAAGAGAGTGGGTAGTAGAGAGTAGAAAACAGTATTAGAGTAGGAGAGACTGAGTAGTAGAGAGTGAGTAGTAGAGAGTAGTAGAGAGTGAGTAGTAGAGAGCAGTAGCGAGTGAGTAGCAGAGAGAGAGTATTAGTAGATAGTAGCAGAGAGTAGGGAGTGAATAGTAGAGAGTGAGTAGTAGAGAGTGAATAGTAGAAAGTGAGTAGTAGAGAGTAGTAGAGAGTGAGTAGTAGAGAGTAGTAGCGAGTAGTAGAGTAGTAGAGAGCGAGAAGTAGAGAGTGAGTAGCAGAGAGTAGTAGAGAGTGAGCAGCAGAGAGGAGTAGTAGAGAGTAGTAGAGTAATAGAGAGTGAGAAGTAGAGAGTCAGTAGAGTAGTAGAGTAGTAGAGAGTGAGTAGTAGAGAGTAGTAGAGAGTAGGGGGTAATAGAGAGTAGTAGAGAATGAGTAGTAGAGAGTGAATAGTAGAGTGAGTAGTAGAGAGTATTAGAGAGTGAGTAGTAGAGAGTGGGTAGTAGAGAGTAGTAGTAGAGAGTACTAGAGAGTAGTAGAGAGTGAGTATTAGAGAGTGAGTATTAGAGAGTGAGTAGTAGAGTGTGAGTAGTAGAGAGTGAGTAGTAGAGAGTAGTAGAGATTGAGTTGTAGAGAGATAGTAGTAGAGAGAAGTGGAGAGTGAGAAGAAGAGAGTGAGCAGTAGAGAGTGAGTAGTAGAGAGCAGTAGAGAGTTAGTATTAGAGAGTGAGTAGTAGAGAGTAGTAGAGAGTGAGTAGTAGAGAGTAATAGAGAGTAGTAGAGTAGTCGAGAGTGAGTAGTAGAGAGTGAGTAGTAGAGAGTAGTAGAGAGTGAGTAAGAGTAGTAGAGACTGAATAGTGCAGAGTGAGTAGAGAGTAGTAGTAGAGAGTAGTAGACAGTAGCAGAGAGTGAATAGTAGAGAGTGAGTAGTAGAGAGTGAGTAGTAGAGAGTAGCAGCGAGTAGTAGAGTAATAGAGAGTGAGTAGAAGAGAGTAGTAGAGAGTGGGTAGTAGAGAGGAGTACTAGAGAGTAGTAGAGTAGTAGAGAGTAAGTAGTAGAGAGTAGTAGAAAGTAGTAGAGTAGTAGAGAGTGAGTAGTAGAGAGTAGTAGAGTAGTAGAGAGTGAGTAGTAGAGATTGAGTAGTAGAGAGAGAGTAGTAGAGAGTAGTAGAATGAGTAGTAGTAGAGAGTAGTAGAGTAGTAGAGAGTGAGTAGTAGACTGAGTAGTAGAGTGAGTAGTAGAGAGTGAGTAGTAGAGAGTAGTAGTAGAGAGTAGTAGAGAGTAGTAGAGTAGTAGGAGTGAGTAGTAGAGAGTAGTAGAGAGTAGTAGATAGTGAGTAGTAGACAGTAGTAGAGAGTAGAGAGTAATAGAGAGTAGTAGAGAGTGAGTAGTAGAGAGTAGTAGAGAGTGAGTAGTAGAGAGTGAGTAGTAGAGAGAGAGTAGTAGAGAGTAGTAGAGAGTGAGACGAAGAGAGTGAGTAGTAGAGAATGAGTAGTAGACAGTAGTAGAGAATGAGTAGTAGAGAGTAGTAGAGAGTGAGTAGTAGAGAGTGAGTAGTAGAAAGTGAGTAGTAGAGAATAGTAGAGTAGTAGAGAGTGAGTAGTAGAGAGTGAGTAGTAGAGAGAGTAGTAGAGAGTAGTAGAGAGTGAATAGTAGAGTAGTAGAGAGTGAGTAGTAGAGAGTGGGTAGTAGAGAGTGAGCAGCTCTACTGAGCTGGTTTCTCTGGCTCTACAGCAGCTCTGCTGACCTGGTTCTCTGACTCTAAAGCAGCTCTGCTGACCTGGTTATCTCCCTCTAAAGCAGCTCTGCTGGCCTGGTTCTCTGGCTCTAGAGCAGCTCTGCTGACCTGGTTCTCTGGCTCTAGAGCAGCTCTGCTGACCTAGGGGCATATTACCAAGGACGGCGTTCCCATAGAAGCCCATGTTCTGGTGTGAACATGGGCTTTATCGCCGGTTTAGCAGCAGTTTTCCTGCCGCTAAACCGGCGATAATGTTAACGCCGTCCTTGATAATATGCCCCCTAGTTCTTAGGCTCTAGAGCAGCTCTGCTGACCTGGTTTCTCTGGCTCTAAAGCAGCTCTGCTGACCTAGTTCTCTAGCTCTAAAGCAGCTCTGCTGACCCGGTTCTATGGCTCTAAAGCAGCTCTGCTGACCTGGTTCTCTGGCTCTAGAGCAGCTCTGCTGACCTTGTTCTCTCCTTCTACAGCAGCTCTGCTGACCTGGTTCTCTGGCTCTAGAGCAGCTCTGCTGACTTGGTTCTCTGGCTCTAAAGCAGCTCCGCTGACCTGGTTCTCTGTCTCTTATGCAGCTCTGCTGACCTGGTTCTCTGGCTCTAAAGCTGCTCTACTGACCTGGTTCTATCGCTCTAAAGCAGCTCTGCTGACCTGGTTCTCTGGCTCTACAACGGCTCTGCTGACCTGGTTCTTTGGCTCTAAAGCAGCTCTGCTGACCTGGTTCTCTGTCTCTAAAGCAGCTCTACTGATCCGGTTCTCTGCCTCTAGAGCAGCTCTGCTCACCTGGTTATTAGGCTCTAGAGCAGCTCTGCTGACCTGGTTCTCTTCCTTTAAAGCAGCTCTGCTGACCTGGTTCTCTGCCTCTAGAGCAGCTCTGCTGGCCCGGTTCTTAGGCTCTAGAACAGCTCTGCTGACCTGGTTCTCTTCCTTTAAAGCAGCTCTGCTGACCTGGTTCTTAGGCTCTAGAGCAGCTCTGCTGACCTGGTTCCCAGGCTCTAAAGCAGCTCTGCTGACCTAGTTCTCTGGCTCTAAAGGCTCTGACCATCCAAACGTACCTCTGTAGTAAGGCTCTGACTATCCAAACATACCTCTGTAGTCCAGCCCCGCCTCACACAAAATTTACTTGTCAGCTCATCATAATGCGCAAATGAATGCATGAATAGATTGCTTTAAAAAGCTAAACACAGCTAAACACCAGAGACATAAGGTGTGTTGATGATGCAGCAGAATTCCACGTTTTGCGAGGTTGGAGGGGCTGAAGCAGGAGAAGCTGTCAGCGGCCATTACAAGCTTGTGGACGGCACTGCAAATTAGAAAAAAAAAGTGCTTCGAGTCCTTTGAAGGAATGAGTGTAAATCCGCCCGTAAACGATCCAATCCCAGTGGCCATGCCTAAAAGGAGACAGGGTGGCAACAAGGAATGATTGGCACTGCTTTAGGCCTAATTTGTGACGCCAAACGACGCGCACCAATGAAATCTGCAAGCAGAGCTGGGACGAGGCTTCTTGGACTCGTATCGATTCCAAGAAGTCTCGTATGATGAGTGCAGCGCATGCGCTACTGACATCAGGCCGAGACCTGAAAATGTACAAAAACTCATGTCTACCCAAGCAAACACAAATGGGACCAGAGTAGCCCCCGTGAAGTCCACAGAGAGCGAGGGTTAGACTGACAAGAATACATTTTTTACCACTTGTGATGAAGAAGAACACGTCCAATCACTATTATTGTGAATCTTCACCATTCCATAAACCACGAAGCACTGTACTTGCGAGTTGTAGAATGAAACTGACATTTTTTTTTTTTTATAGATAAATTAGCGATCATAGTCGTTAGCTTGGAAATATAGTGGGCAGAAACAAAACCCTCAAAAGTTCCATGTTATCTAGTTGTTTCAAAGTGGTACTTGTGGACTTTACTGTGTTGCCAAATTCCAAAAGGTTTTTGAATGCTGCAGAGACACGCTTGGCCTCATTTATGAAGCCCCTTGCGCCATCGGAACGTCACTTTTTGTGACGTTCCGTGGTGCAGAAGCTTGCGTGATATTTATCAGGCAGCACTGAGCCACTTTTTTTGGCGTAATGCTGCCTGAGAAATATCAGTCCCTTTAACGCAGTGTTAAGGGGGCGCGCAATGGGTGTTGCTGGGGGCGTTACCAGCAACATCCATGGCCTTTTGATACTGCCCCAGATTTATGAGAAATCGTAAATCTGAGGCAGCGCCAAAAGCTTACGCATCAGGGGAGACGTAAGGAAGGCACAACGAGGAGAAATATCTTTATTTCTCTTTGTTTTTCCTTTTTCCGCAGCACACATAGAAAGAGGAAACCCATTTTGTGATTTTTTTTGTACAGAACGGTTTCCCTTCCTGTACAAAAATAATCATCCCCGCAACTCAGGCACCCTTGCACCATGATGCAAAGGTGCCTGCATTGGCGCAGGCAGCCCATTGTGTGCCTGCGCTGGGGAAAAGGACAGGAATGTGCCGTATCTCATAGATACGGCGCATTCCTGCCCTTTTCTTTTGCCATAGGGAAGCGCAGCAGGAAGGCCTGCTGCGCTGCCCTACGGCAAAACCTCATAAATGAGGCCCAAAGTATGTGCAGGAGATACACATATATTGCTAAAACGAACTTTACAGGCAGTACATTGTTCGACTAGTAGACTCAAGCAGTACTGGGTAAAACAAAATCCATAATAAGTAATATTGTACAAGCACAGCACGCCTGGGCTAGGGCTGTCCGGTGGTGAGGACACTGGTGGGGCTTAAAGGTGCTGTGATTCATGCTTACTTGTTGTCTTTTTTTGTTTCTTGAGAGATACTTGTTTCTTTTTTGATGATGTCAAAATTGATCTCTATCAAACACTCCTGTTTCTTACTCGCAGTTGATCCTTTCCTCTGGATACCTCCTTGTGTCCTTTTTGTTGTAGTTGCTGCTGTAGTCTCAGCAGATTTCACCATCTCCAGGTCCTCTTGTTTGTCAGGTACCTAAGATCTGCTTGTAGCTGTAGGTTCGTCACTATCCTTGTCGCCATAAAATGTAGTGATGAAGATCCACACAGGAAGGATGTCATTCAGATATGATTTATTCAATAAGTTAACAAGTAGTAAAGTTCAGAACATCAAGTCATCAAGGAGTTAAGTTGTATATCAGAGCCCCACCAGGAGCAGCCTGTGAGTCCCAACATTCCGAGGCACAGCAAGACTCCAAAAGTCAGAGCACAGGCAGTGGCTGAGCAGGGGTGGTAAAACACCTTACAATATAAATGCAGGATACTACACTATGATCTATTTTCCACCTTCTATCCTCCAGAACGTTCGCAGTAGTCTCTTGCGAGTCTGTCTCTTTATCATTGGTGCCTTTGTTGCCCTCACTGTCTCGCACCAGCCTGCTGTTTTATAACATCTCCTTCACTGGTTGCTTTGAACTCTCAGTTGTCTTACCGTCTCACTTGTTTTCCCCTTTCACTTCCTGTCTCCTTTCTGCATTCCTCACTTTCTCCACCCTTCTCACCTCAGAAATGCCTAATCTCTCTCACAACTGGTTTCTATCTCCCCCGGCTCTGTATTCTCTTTCTCTTTAATACACACCTTCTCACTTAATACATTAAATTGCAGAGATGTTTTAAGGCATAGGCAAAGTGGGCTCTAGCCCAGGGGGCCAGCCTTTTAGGGGGCACCCCACCCTGATAGAACCAGCTATGTTCTGCTGACAGCCCTGCCATGATGACCTGGAATAATTCTTAAACAAATATGATTTTAAATATTGGTTTCCTTTAATTTACTTTTAATATGGGCAATGTGTGGGACTTTGTTACAGACATTTTGCAGAGAAATGTTGTGTTTACGTTTTTCAGCACCATGCAGCTATTATGAGCCCCAATGTACCCCATTATAGGCCTAAGTAGCTGCACAACCATTTACCTAAGTTTGTCCACTCTTGTCCTACATAACGGTTCTGAGGCTGACCGATTATGTAGTTATGTGTCGAAAAAAAGTTGTGTAGTTTTCTTCAAAAACTAGCCTCATTTATTATGCATGAGTTTTCTTAGTATCATGTCTTAATACCATGCCTAGGACATGCACAGCAGGATTACCACTGTATAATAACTCTGTACAAAAGTCACTGCTACCATCATCCTTGGACGACAGGCCCACAGTCCCAATAAACATCTAGGTAGAGCGTCTGAGGGTACCTTTCAGGTATAAAAGAACCACATCTCCACTGGGCAACCAGAGGAGAAGCTTTCACACTAAAACACTAGACGCTGAGGTCCCGGCCTGCTGTAGCTCCAGAATGCAGTGGTCTGACATACCTTGCGGGGTGTCTAACTCGAGACCAAGAAGGGGTCCTTCATTCTCTCCCATCAGGTAATGGGGTTGGCTCTCACCTAGGGAATTCTTTGCTTTACACCCTACATACACGCTAGGTACATTTAGGTACACACAGATAGGAGTGCACGTTATTATTGCCATGTATCAATATGTCTGCAGATATTCACTGTTTTAGCACCGTTGAAGAATTCTATGTTTTATTTACTCTGTCGGTGCTTGCAATCGTATATATTTGTTTCTGTCTAATGGTTGTTGCAGCACACGTATTTTATACTAGAATGACACTGGTTCAATAAATGGTTATTAAAAACGAGACATTGTTTATTCTGTGTATTTCTCTGAGACGAAATGAGCACGAGTGACTGAGTGAAAAGTAGCACTCTGTTTCCACGATCCCTGAAGGATCAATAGTTGTCATGTTTGATAGTTGCCGGAGACTATTCGATCCTTGGTAAAGTTAGGGGGCTTATGGTGACACTCTGAACTAACTGGTTGTTGGAAATGGCCCTTTTTGCAGGGTTATCCCCGCCTGTTTCCTGACCTGCTGTTGTTGGTTTTAGGACTCTGGGCACTTTACCACTGCTAATCAGTGCTAAAGTGCATATGCTCTCTATGAAATTGTGTTATGGATTGGTGTTTCAATGATTGGCATATTTGATTTACTTGTCAGTTCCTAATAATGTGCACTGAGTGTGCCAGGGCCTGTAAATCAAATGCTGCTAGTGGGCCTGCAGGACTGGTTGTGCCACCCACATGAGTAGCCCTCAAAAGATAACTCAGACTTGCAACTGCAAAGTCTGCATGCAGTTTGTAACTGCCATGTCGACTTGGCAAGCGAACCAATCAATGAATCAATGAATCAATCAATCAAACATTTGTAGAGCACACTACTCACCCGTGAGGGTCTCAAGGTGCTAAGGGGGTGGGGGTGGGGGGGGGGGTGCTTCTTCTGCTCGAACAGCCAGTTCTTGAAAAGTCTCCTGAAGGTCAGCAGGTCCTGGTTCTGTCGCAGGTGGATGGGGAGGGTGTTCCATGTCTTGGTGGCGACGTGGGAGAATGATCTGCTGCTGGTGGTTGTTCGATGGATGTGTGAAATTATGGCGAGGGCGAGGTCAGCGGAGCAAAGCTAGCGGTTGGAAGTGTATAAGGTGAGTCGTTTGTTGAGGTGTGTTGGTCCGGCGTCGTGGAGTGCTTTGTGAGCGTGAGTGAGGAGCTTGAAGGTGATCCTTTTGTTGACGGGGAGCCAGTGCAGGTCTCTCAGGTGGGCAGTGATGTGGCTGTGGTGGAGGATGTCGAGGATGAGGTGTGCAGAGGCATTCTGTATGCGTTGAAGTCTTTTCTGGAGTTTGGCCGTGGTTCCCGCGTAGAGGGCGTTGCCGTAGAACAGCCTGCTGCTGACGAGTGACAGAGTGACCGTCCTTCTGGTTCCGGTGGGGATCCATCTGTAGATCTTGTGGAGCATGCGGAGGGTGTTGAAGCAGGAGGAGGAGACGGCGTTGACTTCCTGGGTCATTGATAGTGAGGAGTCCAGGATGAACACTAGGTTGCGTGCGTGGTCGGTGGGTGTCGGCCCAGCTCCCAGCGTGGCCAGCCACCAGGAGTCGTCCCAGGCAGAAGGGGTGGAGCCGAGGATGAGGACCTCCATCTTATCCGAGTTCAGTTTCAGGTGACTGTTCTTCATCCATTCGGCGATGGCCTTCATTCCTTCGTGGAAGTTGGTTTTGGTGGTGGTGGGGTCCTTGGTAAGGGAGACTATCAGCTGGGTGCTGTCGGCGTATGAGATGATGTTGAGGTCTTGCAATTGGACGATGTTGGTGAGCGGTGTCATGTAGACGTTAAAAAGGGTTGGGATGAGCGATGATCCTTGGGGTACGCCGCAGATGATCTTGGTGGCATCGGATCGGAATGGAGGGAGGCGGACTTTCTGGGTTCTGCCGGTGGGGAAGGAGGTGATCCAGTCCAGGGCTTTGTCATGGATCCCTGCATTGTGGAGGCGCGTGCATAGGGTGTGGTGGCAGATGGTGTCGAAGGTGGCCGAGAGGTCTAGGAGGGTGAGGGCCGCTGTTTCGCCGCTGTCCAGCATGGTCCTGATGTCGTCGGTGGTGACGATGAGGGCAGTTTCGGTGCTGTTGTTGCAGCAGAACCCGGATTGGGACAAGTCCAGGGTGCTGTTCTCTTCGAGGAAGCGGGGCAGATGCCTGTTGACAATCTTCTTGATGACTTGCGCCGGGAACGGAAGCAGGGAGATGGGCCAGAAGTTCTTGAGGTTCTTGCCAGGCCCTAACCTTCTCTTTTCTCACATGTCAGTCAACCCTAAGGTAGGCCGAAGGTAGCCCTGTGGGCAGGGTGCAGTGTGTGTGAAAGGTAGGACACCCCTGGTGTGTGGCATGTCCTGACAGTGAATTACTGCCAATTTAGTTTTTCCCTATTGCAAGGCTACCTGTTCCCATAGTGCAGAATGGGGAGTTTGTTTATAACATCTTATAAACCTAATTACCCCTGGGAACAGGGTAGAAAAACAAAGTTTAGTATGCCCAAACTCAGAATCTAAAGATGCTTCTTTTAGTAAAGGTGATTTTTACATTCCGTGTTTGAAAATACCCCATTTAGAAAGTAGGTATTTTCTAGCTTAGCCATCCTATGTGCCTCTACTAGGATGTGTATTGACTGTCTGGATTTAGAGTGACTGGGGCTTGGGAGGAGCAGTGGCTCCAGAGAGTCTAAATGGGTCACAGATGGGCTGAATATATCTGGGCAGCATTCAGAGTAGTGGGAGGAGTTGTCACTTGCAGCTGAATATGCTTGGTCCGCATTAGATTGAGCCCTGGGTATTACCACTCATTTATTTGAGGCTGTCTTTGTTTTCAAGTGTGTGATCAGCAGGATGGCCACCGCTGCTCTGCGGATGCTCCATTTGTCAACATGTTGTCCTTCACTGTCCTTGGCTCTTTCGTTGATCTCTTCAGCCAAGTCAGGCCTGTGAAGTTGCTGTCTCCTCCTCATGTGCTCCTGTCTCTGCTGCAGCCACTGCAAGCACAGTCTGAGGCCTGATCAGGAACGTGCCGAAGCTCACCCGTAAATGCCATGCACGTCACACCACAGGCCATGCCCTCGTTTCCCTTCTCTAACATGGAGTACAACTTGCACCCCAAATGCGACTGATAGCCATAGTTGCTGTTTGAGTGAGGGTGTGGGTGCCCACAGTTGGTGGGGTGCCCATGGGAGGCTGGGTGCAGGGGCTGGATGGAGGTCAGGCTCTGACAGTCCTCCCATGCATGCACAGGTGAAGCCCATCTGCAGTGGGGGCGCTGTGCACGTAGACTGTTGGGTGTAGGGCCTGGTCAGATGCCAGGCCCTGCTGCCAACCCCTGCTGTACACAGTGTGAGGTTGGTAACCCATGGGAAGTTGGGTGCAGGGATTACTGGAGGCAAGGCCATGCAGCCAGCCCCCTCCGTCTCTACTCGGTCAAAGATAGTGCACAACAGAGGGTTGGGAGTCCATTGGCTTTGGATGCCCATGGCGGGATGGACACAGGATCAGGCTGGAAACTACTCATCTGTGGGGTGGATGGGTGCCCATGAGGAGGTCAGACCCAATGACCAACCTCAAAAACCCCAGTACCTGCACCGGTACCACAATACTAAGCAAAGCTCTTAATGAAGTACCACCACACTGATATTGGTACAGAAGAGCCAGTTTTAGTACTGTGGTGCAAAAAAAAAAAAAGAGATTCTACCAGGTCACCATCTAAACGGTGTTAGCCTGTGGGAAAACCCCCAGAAATTATGTACCAGCACCTTTACCACAGGGCCCAGCCATGTCCTGATTGAGATACTGCAGGACCAGTCTTGATACTGAGGTAGTGCTATTGGTACTGTGGTACCAAAAACATTCATAAAGAAATAGAGAAGTGTTTGCTTATAGCCTCAACTGTGTGACCAACATCAATATTGCAAGCTGTATGCTGTGCACAGAGCTGGCTTCCTGCTGTGGGTTGAGCCCTGGGTTAACACGCACAGCAGCTTTGTAAGAGAGGTGGGTACCTACTGGGGCTTGGGTGCAGAGCCTGGCTAGAGACCAGGCTGTGTGACCAGTCCCCTGCTTCACAGGAATCACAGGTCATGCCTTATGGAAGGGTGGGGCCCACTGGGGCTTGGGTGCAGAGCCTGTCCAGAGACCAGGCCGTGTGCCCAGCCCCCTGCTTCACAGGGCTAAAGGCCATGCCTTGTGGAAGGGTGGGGGCCCAGGGGGTCTTGGGTGCAGGGCCTGGCCAGAGACCAGGCTGTGTGACCAGCCCCCTGCTCCACAGGGCCAAAGACCATGCCTTGTGGAAGGGTGGAGCCCACTGGGGCCTGAGTGCAGAGCCTGGCTAGAGACCAGGCTTTGTGACCAGCCCCCTGCTTCACAGGAACCACAGGTCATGCCTTATGGAATGGTGGAGCCCACTGGGGCTTGGGTGCAGAGCCTGGCCAGCGACCAGGCCTTGTGACCAGCCCCCTGCTTCACAGGGCCAAAGGCCATGCCTTGTGGAAGGCTGGGGGACCAGGGGGACCTGGGTGCAGGGCCTGGCCCGAGACCAGGGTGTGTGACCAGCCCCCTGCTCCACAGGGCCAAAGGCCATGCCTTGTGGAAGGTTGGGGCCCTCTGGGGCTTGGGTGCAGAGCCTGGCCAGAGACCATGCTTTGTGACCAGCCCCCTGCTTTACAGGAACCACAGGTCATGCCTTGTGGAAGTGTGGGGGCCCAAGGGGACTTAGGTGCAGAGCCTGGCCAGAGACCAGGCTGTGTGACCAGCCCCCTGCTTCACAGGGCCAAAGGCCATGCATTGTGGAAGGATGGGGGCCATGGGGGGCTTGGTATAGGTCCTTGCTGAAAGGCAGCCCCTACCATACCCAGTAAACTAGGTCACAGTTTGCAAGAGGTTCTAGGAAATATTCTCAACTTTAAATATAATAAAAAACAGAGACGTCCAATGAAAAACGAATGATAAATTTATGCTGTAATTAGATATGGTAACATGGTAAAAACTGAAATAATCAAGGGTAAAGTGACATTATAGTTAGTTTTTCAATGAGATATGAACTAGCGTAAAAAAGGAAGAACCACTGAAACTCGCTTGGCGATAGTTATGTGATGTCATCGATGTTGTCATTTAACATGTCATCAGTGATGTAATATGTGAGTTTATAAGCAGTGCGCCCCCGGGGTGCATGTTATCGTCAGTTCACAAAACTAAATAGGTAATTCAGTTGAGAGGAATATAAATTGGCCCACAGGTGTAGGGTATCAGCGGCATACTTTGAGTGCACACACTCTATAGGCGAGAGTGACAACGACTGTAAGATGTCATCAGTTACGGCATTGTTGATGTCATTTGAGATGTCATCAGTGATATATTATGGGAGGTCATAAGCAGTGCCTGGCAAGGGAGCAAGTTATGGTTCACTCAGTGGACTTTAACCTGTGAATCTCAGAATGTATTTGTTTTTTTAAATGGTAGTTGTAGGAGAGTAGGATCTGCCTCTTGTGTTGCCCCCACTTTTCTTCTGATGTTTACACTGGTTTCTGGCTATAGTCTGGCTGGGACCCTGCTAATCAGGGCCCCGGCCTCTCTGTTCTCTCTAAACAACTTGGTGTGCATATTAGGTGCACTAGTGATTGGGTACTGTGGTAGCTTATGAGCCCCTAGTATATGGTACCTTAGGTACCAAGGGCATAGGTACTTCACAGGCCTACCAGTTGCTGAAGCATGTACTATGCCACCCCTGGGAAGCAGACTAAATCTGACACCACAGGCCTGCTACTGCAGCATGGGTGAGGTAGTGTTAGCACTCCTCACTGAGATATAGGTTCACTATATCTCTCCCTGCACACACATTTAAACCTATCAGTCACCCCTAAGGCAGGCCCTAACAATCCTGAGGGCAGGGTGCTTGGTTATGATGTGAGGGGGTGCCTCTGCCTGAGCAGGGCCCCTCTGCAGCTCTCAAAGTCTATTCTCTGGGGCTGTTTGTGAATGCGGTCAAACCATATACTCTTAAGTGCATTATAACCTTGCGGTTAATGCTAACTTTGGAATGGCTGCATCAAAACATGTTGTGTTTGGTGTCAAACACTTTGGAATCATACCCCCACACCAGTAACTGGTGTGGGAGTATGATCCCACCCTTCTAGAGGGATAGACATGTACCTACTGTGGAAACATGGTAGAATCCTGGAGAGCCCTGTCATCACAAAATGGATGCCACCAGTCACAGACACTGGGCTACCCTCCTGCTGCTGACCTAAACTCGCAGTGGAGGAGGCCCAACAATAGGCATCCTCTCACAGGGAGGTGTGGCCACCTCCCACACAGGGTTTAGTGTATTGGGGCTGGGTGGGTGCAATCCTAGAGTGCTTTGAAGTCCTGCACTGGGGGAGCAGTAGGCTCCTCTGTGCATACACCATTTCAAACCGGCTCAGGGGCTGGCTGCCCCTGCTCTGGTGCGAAACTGGACAAAGGGAAGTGGGTGTAGCCAGCCACTCCCCTGACCCTCCCATAGGTGGGGTCATAGAGCTAGTCCCTCCCTTCCTTCTAGTATAAGTTAGGGAACCCTTGTCATTGCAATCTAGATCACCCTGGATGATTCTCTGAAGAAGAATCCTGGACCTACGATGTTACACTACCTCTGGAAGACTGAAGAATCTCCCTTGGAGTCAAGGACTGACTCCCCTGCTTAGCAGGCACCAAACTTTGCAATCAATGGTCACAAAAATTCCCCCTCCCGCCGGAGTCCGAAGTCCCTGCAGCCCAGGAAGAGGATATCCTGACTTCTCTAAGGCCATCGTGAGTCCCCAGAGATGCTGAGGCAAATGGACCCCAAAAGTGACGAGGAACCGCAATACCTGGGTACCGTGCACTATTTTCAAGTGCAACCCCTTAATGACGATCTACGAACTTGTGCTTTGGGCCACGTGTGGTCCAAGCCTCCAGCAGGATTCCCTCTGAAGATCAGAGGCCTACCCCATCCCAAGTGGCCGTGGGCCCCTGGTGAGTGAATCGTCTTGAGGCATCTTCATGATCCCTTGACGGTTGGCTTGTGGGTCCCCAGAAGACTTTTCTACAAATCCAAAAGTCTCCCCTACTTGCTCCAGGCCTGCCTGACTTCCCCTTGCTGGGTGAGTCCCTCAGACCTTGCTGGTCTGCACCGCTGACTTTTTACACTTTCCACAAGACTTGCTGTTACCAAGGCTTGTTATCTCCAATCTCGTCACCGACACCGCAGTAAGCTGCAGACTTTGTGGTACAGGCTGAATCCTGCTCCTGGTTGTCATCGACACCTCCTGGACCTCGTGGCTGAAGAGTCAAGACTCCTGTGAACTACCTGAAAACACCCGACGACTGTGGGCATCCATCTTCCTTCACTGCCAAGTGACTTTGAACATTGTCCCCTCTGCTTTCATGTCTTCCTTGTTCTGAATCCAGGCTTGGATTCCACCGGACACTTCTTCTTTCTTCACAAGCAGCAAGTCTTCAATGACTCCCATTGAAAACGACGCCGCGACCCGACACCAAAAGACACCTATGCACCCGGCTTCCCAGGGTGAGGTAACTCCAGCACTATGGTGCTCCTGTGGGTGTTGGCTCTAGAACTACTTACCCTGTAAGTGACTTGCTTGTGGACTCTCCCGAAGTGCCCTGGAACTCTTTAATTTCTAACCGCGACTTGCCCCATTGAAGTCTACGGCGATTCGCGCCTCTGTTCACACACTGCACGTGTCCCCGTGGGTCCCTTACTTACCTGCCTTGGGTGGTTTCGTGAGGCACCAACACTTCTAAAGGCCCTAGGCCTTGTCCCTTCGCAAGTCGTTGTTCGTAAGTCTCTTTTTTAGTATATGGTCTGGTACGCCTCCATGACCCCAGCCATATTTGTGCTTAATTAATTGTGAAATGTTGATTTGTGGATATGTTCCTGACTTCTAATATCATAAGAGATTAGTAGAGAGTTGTTTAGTAATAAACACATATATATTTTATATATATACCTGTGTGGTGTCCCTTTCATTTGGTAATTCAAGAGATTATAAGGTCAAACAAGCTGCTTTACATTCCTCAGAGCCTGAAGGCTGCTCTCCACAGCTGCCACTAGGATAGCCTTCTTTAAAAGGTTGCCGTAAACCTATCTACCATACGAGTCGAATTGGACTGGTGCAAGGTGGCCACTTTAACTAGTGAACAGCATATACCAGGCCAACTTCTCACATTGGTGGGCAGCGTGTGGGATTCCAGCTTGCCATTGTTTTACCAGAAAATCTCTATTTGAATTACTAACTGAAAACCACTAAAGGTACTCAAGGTACGAATAAAGTCAAGCTTAGTATCAATAAGTTCTACTGAACTTAGAGCTGTTTGTGAAGGGATAAGCACACCCTTTCTGCAGCTCAAGCTAGGATCAGTAGGCCACAAACTAGTGTAGGTAGTACAACACTGCACAACACTAAAATGTCCTTAAGGGTTGGAACCAGTGGGTCCACCCAGCCTCAGTATAAGGACATGACTTTCTTTGACTTGAAAGCCATGTGTGCTGCAAGGCACCTGAATCTAGGAAAGAGTCCCTCCACACTCGGCCTGATAGATCTGCTGACAGCAGATCATCTAAGATTAGCTCTAGGAGCTAATGGGTCTCAATCAGGGGGTGGGTCAATTACAGTGTCTGGGTCAGATGGTGAACATCAAGATGATCAGGACTCTGTGGTTGAAGGGCCAGATCCCCAAGGGTGTGAAAAGGACAGTGGAATTCTCCCTAAGAGAACTGACAGAGTGGAGGAAAGGCCTAGGTCCCTTTCTAGGGAGTCTGACCACTCCTATTAGTCTGGCAGATAATCTGTCCAGCAGAGGAGCTCCTACTTCCCTAGACGGGAGACCTCCTCTGACAGAATGTACAAACTGCTGCAGTATGAGGAAGCAGCAAGATTTGCCCCCAAAACCAAGCAGTTGGCATTAGATAGAGAAGCCCTTGAGCTCCCGAGAGATTCTAGAAGAGAGGGGTTAGAACCCCCTGGTGGCAGCAACAGTGTCCCTAGAGGTAGAGAATATATTCCGCACCATAGGAACCTGAGCAAGCTTGTTCCTCCCTACCAGAGTGGGGATGATATCCATAAGTGGATAACTGCTATGGAAAGGACCTGTAGAGTACAACAGGTCCCCCAAAAGCAGTGGGCAGCAATCCTGTGGCTCCCCTTTTCAGATAAAGGCAGAGACAAGCTCCTCACTGTTAGAGAAGAGGATGCTGATGACTATGAAGTCCTGAAGAGTGCACTGATAGATGTGTTTGGCTTAACCACTGAACAGTACAGGTTGAAGTTTAGAGACACCCAGAAAGCACAGACTCAGGACTGGACTGACTTTGTAGATTGTGCAACCAAGGCTCTAGAGGAATGGCTGGTTGGCAGTAGGGTTACTGATTTCAAGGGATTGTATAATCTAATGATGAGAGAACAGATCCTTAATAATTGCCAGAACCAGTTGTTACATCAATACCTGGTGGACTCTGATCTGACCTCTCCCCACGAATTGGGAAAGAAGGCAGACAAATGGGTGAGAACCAGGGTGAGGCAGAAAACCCAGAACCAAGGGGGTGACAACAAGAAGCAGGATTCTAAGGGCTCTGAGAAAGGTAGGGATAAGTCAAAAGACCAGAAGGCTTCACAAGGGCCCCAAAAATCTGCATCTGGTGGGGATTAACAATCCAACAAAGGAAAAGGCCAAAAGAAGCCCTGGTGCAAATTCTGTAAACAGAAAGGGAACTGGACGTCTGATTGTAACAAGTCCAAAGACCAAACCACCACCACTCCTGCCCATAAGGCAACTGTTCCCCCTAGTTCAGCTACTGGTGGAGGTGGTACACAGAATAAGGGTGTAGTAGGGTTGACCCTGGGTTCTGAAGTGGACTCTGGCCTAGTCAGAGTACCCACTCAGGCAATGCTGATTTGTGATGGAGACATTGATATGTCCTTCCTAGTGAGCCCCAGTAAGCTGGGCAAATACAAACAGCAGCCTGTAATAAATGGCAAACAGGCTTTGGCATTTAGGGACACAGGTGCTCGTGTCACCATGGTGGCAGACTATCTTGTGGACCCTGGGCAGCTCATCCTGGGTGAGATGTACCAGATTACCAATGCAAGCAATGTCAGGACCAACCATAGTCTGGCAGTTGTGAATTTCTCCTGGGGAGGGGTAACTTGCCTTAAGAAAGTAGTAGTCAGTGCAGACATTCCTGTCGAATGTCTATTGGGCAATGATCTAGAGACTTCAGCCTGGTCTAAAGTAGAGTTATGGACTCATGCTGATATGTTGGGCATCCCTGTAGAGGTATTTGCTGTGACAGGCCAAAATGCATAACACTGAACCAGCTCTGGATCCTGAAACTATGGACCAGGTGCTTCCCAAGAAGAGGATCAGTAGGGTTAAGGCAGTGCCTTCCCCTCTGTCTCAGATCACAGATTCACCTCACGAGGGAGGAGAAGCAGATCCTGAAGAAGGAACTGCCCCAGAGGGACTTGAGCCTGATCAGGTTGAGCTCTTGGGGGCAGGGGGCCCTTCTAGGGAAGATCTGAGTAAGGAGCAACAGTGCTGCCCCTCTCTTGAACCCCTCAGACATCAGACTGCTGCTGAGGCTGCTAGGAGTGCTAGTGGGTCCCATAAAGTTTATTGGTATGAGGGACTCCTATATTCTTAGGGTAGAGATCCAACCCCTGGAGCCACCAGGAGGTTGGTAATACCTCAGAAGTTTAGGGGGTTCCTCTTGACCCTAGCACATGACATCCCTTTGGCAGGTCACTTAGGCCAAAACAAGACCTGGGACAGGCTTGTTCCACATTTTCATTGGCCACATATGTCAGAAGACACCAAGAAGTTGTGTCGCTCCTGTGTCACTTGCCAAGCCAGTGGCAAGTCAGGTGTCACAACAAAGGCCCCCCTGATACCACTACCTGTGGTGGGGCTACCCTTTGAAAGGGTAGGGATTGACATTGTTGGTCCCCTTGACCCTCCAAATGCATCTGGGCACAGATTTATCCTGGTGGTAGTGGATCATGCCACCAGGTACCCAGAGGCAATTCCCCTGAGGACCACCACAACCCCTGTGGTGGCAAGAGCCCTCATTGGAGTTTTTTCCAGAGTCGGTTTCCCAAAGGAGATCATCTTTGACATAGGGACAAACTTCATTTCAGGATATCTGAAAGCAATGTGGAAGGAGTGTGGTGTAACTTCCAAATTCACCACTCCCTATCACCCACAATGCAATGGGTTGGTTGAACGTTTTTCACCAAAACCCTTAAGGGAATGATTAAAGGTTTGCCAGAAAAGCTTAGGTGAAAATGGGACCTTCTTCTTCCCTGCCTTCTGTTTGCATAGAGAGAGGTTTCACAGAAGCGGGTTGGCTACAGCCCATTTTAACTTCTGTTTGGGCATCCTGTAAGTGGTCCATTATGTTTGGTGAAGGAGGGCTGGGAGTTACCACTCAAACCCCCCAAACAGGATGTGATGGACTATGTACTTGGTCTCCGCTCCAGGATGGCCGAATACATGAAGAAGGCAACTAAAAACCTGGAGGCCAGCCAAGAATTACAAAAAACTTGGCTTGACCAAAAGGCTGTGCTGACTGTGTACCAGCCAGGAAAGAAAGTGTGGGTGTTGGAGCCTGTGGCCCCAGCAGCCCTCCAAGACAAATGGAGTGGCCCCCATACAATTGTTGAGCAAAAGGGAGAAGTCACCTATCTGGTGAATCTTGGAACTCCCAGGAGCCCCCTGAGGGTGCCCCATGTCAAAAGATTGAAACCATATGTTGATAGGGCTGACATGGGCTTGCTCATGGTAACCGATGAGGAACAGGAGGAGGAGAGTGACCCTCTCCCTGACCTGCTCTCACAGAACAATGATGACGGGTAAATAGATGGTGTTGCTTTGGCGAGTAGCTTCACTGACCATCAGCAAACTGAATGCAGACAAGTTCTGCAACAGTACAGACATATGTTTAGCCTGACCCCTAGTCAGACTACCTGGTGTACCCATGAGGTGGACACTGGGGACAGTCTGCCTGTCAAGAGTAAAATCTACAGGCAACCTGACCATGTCAGGGACTGTATCAGGACTGACGTCCAGAAAATGTTGGAGTTAGGTGTAATTGAGCCTTCAGATAGCCCTTGGGCTAGCCCCGTAGTCCTAGTACCCAAACCTCATACCCAGGGTGGTAAGAAAGAAATGAGGATTTGTGTAGACTACAGACGCCTCAGTGCAGTCACCAGGACTGATGCCTATCCCATACCAAGGGCAGATGAGCTGATTGATACTTTGGCCTCAGCCAAGTATCTGAGTACATTTGACCTAACAGCTGGCTACTGGCAGATCAGGTTAGCTGATGATGCAAAAGCCAAAACAGCATTTTCGACCCCTAGTGGGCACTACCACTCTGTGGTGATGCTCTTTGGATTGAAAAATGCACCTGCCACTTTTCAGAGGTTGGTGAAAAAAGTTCTGGCAGGGATGGAAACTTATTGCTCAGATTATCTAGATGATATTGCAGTCTTTAGTTCCTCCTGGCAGGATCACCTGGTCCACCTCAGAAATGTTTCGGAGGCCCTGCAGAAAGCAGTCCTCACTATCAAGGCCACTAAGTGCCAGATAGGGCAGAGTCAGGTTGTGTACCTGGGCCACCTTGTAAGTGGGGGCCAGGTTTAACCTTTACAGAGCAAAATCCAAACCATCATGGAATGGGTTGCTCCAACCACCCAGACACAGGTGAGAGCCTTTTTAGGCCTGACTGTGTACTATAGGAGGTTTGTAAAGGGATATGGATCTATAGTGACCCCCTTGATTGATCTTACCTCAAAGAAAATGCCAAAAAAAGGTCAGTGGACAGCTAGCTGTCAGAAGGCATTTGAAGACCTAAAGCAGGCCATGTGCACTGCCCCCATCTGACAGAGTCCAGAATACACCAAAAAGTTTGTTGTCCAAACAGATGCTTCTGAGCTGGGTGTGGGGGCTGTACCGTCTCAACTGAATGATGAAGGTCAAGACCAGCCAGTAGCTTTTGTTAGCAGAAGGCTGACCCCTAGAGAGAACCGTTGGTCAGCTATAGAGAGGGAGGCCTTTGCTGTGGTGTGGGCTCTGAAGAAGCTGAGGCCATACTTGTTTGACACTCACTTCATAGTTCAGACTGACCACAAGCCCCTCCTGTGGCTTAAACAGATGAAAAGTGAAAGCCCAAATCTTTTAAGGTGGTCCATATCCCTACAGGGGATGGACTATACAGTGGAACATAGACCTGGGACCCAACATGCTAATGCAGATGAACTCTCGAGGTATTTCCACTTAGAACACGAACACTCAACTGGTCAAGGTTAGTTTAGTGTCCCTGCGTTTGGGGGGTTGTGTAGGAGAGTAGGATCTGCCTCTTCTGTTGCCCCCACTTTTTTTCTGATGTTTAAATCAGGGCCCCAGCCTCTCTGTTCTCTCTAAACAACTTGGAGTGCATATTAGGTGCACTAGTGATTGGGTACTGTGGTACCTTATGAGCCCCTAGTATTTGGTACCTTAGGTACCAAGGGCATAGGTACTTCACAGGCCTACCAGGGGCTGAAGCATGTATTATGCCACCCCAGGGAAGCAGACTAAATCTGACACCACAGGCCTGCTACTGCAACCTGGGTGAGGTAGTGTTAGCACTCGTCATTGGGATATAGGTTCACTATATCTCTCCCTGCACACACATTTAAACCTATCAGTCACCCCTAAGGCAGGCCCTATCAATCCTGAGGGCATGGTGCTTGGTATCCAGGTGAGGGGGCGCCTCTGCCTGAGCAGGGCTCCTCTGCAGCTCTCAGAGTCTATTCTCTGGGGCTGTTTGTGAATGCAGTCAAACTATATACTCTTAAGTGCATTATAACCTCGCGGTTAATTCTAACTTTGGAATGGCTGCATCAAAACATGTTGTGTTTGGTGTCAAGCGCTTTGGAATCATACCCCCCCACCAGTGGTGAGGGAGTATGATCCCACCCTTCTAGAGGGATAGACATGTACCTACTGTGGAAACACGGTAGAATCCTGAAGAGCCCTGGCATCACAAAATGGATGCCACCAGTCACAGACACTGGGCTTCCCTCCTGCTGCTGACCGAAACTCGCAGTGGAGGAGGCCCAACAATAGGCATCCTGTCACAGGGAGGTGTGATCACCTCCCAAACAGGGTTTAGTGTATTGGGGCTGGGTTGGTGCTCTCCTAGAGTGCTTTGAATTCCTGCACTGGGGGAGCTGTAGGCTCCTCTGTGCATACACCAGTTCAAACCGGTTCAGGGGCTACCTGCCCCTACTCTGGCACGAAACTAGACAAAGGGAAGTGGGTGTAGCCACCCACTCCCCTGACTCTCCCACAGGTGGGGTCATAGAGCTAGTCCCTCCCTTCCTTCTAGTATAAGTTAGGGAACCCTTGCCATTGCAAACTAGATATCCCTGGACGATGCTATGAAGAAGAATCCTGGACCTTCAACATTCCACTACCTCTGGAAGACTGAAGAATCTCTCTTGGAGTCAAGGAGTGACTCCCCTGCTTGGCAGGCACCAAACTTTGCTATCAATGGTCGCAAACTTTCCCGCTCCCGCCGGAGTTCGAAGTCCCTGCAGCCCCAGAAAGAGGATTTCCTGAGTTCTCTAAGGCCATTGTGAGTCCCCAGTGATGCTGAGGCAAGTGGACCCCACAAGTGATGAGGAACCTCAATACCTGGGTACCATGCACTATTTTCGAGTGCAACCCCTTCACGACGTTCTACAAACTTGTGCTTTGGGCCACATGTGGTAAAAGCCTCCAGCAGGATTCTCTCTGAACATCAGAGTCCTACCCCATCCCAAGTGGCCGTGGGCCCCTGGTGAGTGAATCCTCCTAAGGTGTCTTTGCGATCCCTTGCCGGTTGGCTTGTGGGTCCCCAGAAGACTTTTCTACAAATCCAAAAGGCTCCGCTGGTTGCTCCAGGTCTGCCATGACTTACCCTTGCTCGGTGAGTCCCTCAGACCTTGCTGGTCTGCACCGCTGACTTTTTACACTTTCCACGAGACTTGCTGTTACCAAGATCTGTTGGCTCCAATCTGGTCACAGACACCGCAGTAAGCTGCAGACTTTGTGGGGCATGCCGAATCCAGCTTCTGGTTGTCGTCGACGCCTCCTTGACCTCGTGGCTGAAGAGTCAAGACACCCGTGATCACCTGAAATCACCCGACGACGGTGGGCATCCATCTTCCTTGCCCCGGGTCACTGCCAAGTGACTTACTGTCCCCTCTGCTTTCAGGTCTTCCTCCTTCTGAATCCGGGCTTGGATTCCTCCAGACACTTCTCCCATCTTCACAAGCAGCAAGTCTTCTTTGGCTCCGATTGAAAATGATGCCGCGACCCGACACAAAAAGACACCTATGCACCCGGCTTCCCTCGGTGAGGTAACTCCAGCCCTACCGTGCTCCTGTGGGTGTTGGCTCTAGAACTACTTACTCTGTAAGTGACTTGCTTGTAGACTCTCCCGAAGTATCCTAAAACTCTAAATTTCCAATCGCGACTTGCTCTATTGAAGTCAATTGGGATCCGTGGCTGTGTTCTCACACTGCATGCGTCTCCTGTGGGTCCTTTACTTACCTGCCTTGGGTGGATTAGTGAGGCCCCAGCACTTCTGAAGGCCCTAGGCCTTGTCCCCTTGCAAGTCGTTATCTCTAAGACTCTTTTTTAGTATATGGTCTGGTACGCCCCTAGGGACCCAGCCATATTTGTGCTTAACTTGTTGTAAAATGTTGATTTGTGCATATGTCCTTGACTTCTAATCTCATAAAGAGATTAGTAGAGTGTGTCTAGTAATAAATACATATATATTTTATATATATAGATCATGAGCCACCCTCTCCTCAAGTCCTCTGCACTAGCTTTGGGCCATTTTCCGAAGAGGAAGTAGGCAAAACAATGATTGAAATTACATCTGGCTCTCCTTTGGATCCGTGCCCCCATCATATCTTCCGACAAATTATTCCCTTCATTTGCCCTGCAGTAACTCAAGTTTTGAATCACTCGTTAGAAGTTGCAGAATTTCCACGCAGTTGGAAGAATGCCATAGTCACCCCCCTCTTAAAAAAAGCAGGCCTAGACATTAACAATCCGGCCAATTATAGACCTATTTCCCAGCTTCCCTACCTGTCGAAAGTCTTGGAGAAACTGGTCAATAGAAAATTGGTCAGTTTTCTCGAGACTAATAATCTATTAGACAGTACGCAAACAGGTTTTAGGGCCAACAATAGTACGGAAACAACTCTCCTGGCCGTGCTTGATAACATCAGAATGCTGGTGGACCAGGGGAAAACAGTTGCCCTAATCCTGTTGGACCTCTCGGCGGCATTCGATACCGTCCCACACAAATTGCTCCTGGAGACACTAGCCAACAGAGGCATTAGGGACAGAGCACTGGGTTGGCTGCGGTCCTTCCTATTGGAAAGATCCCAATCGGTGCATCTGGGCAAGTTCTCATCCTCCCCCCGGACCATCAAATATGGGGTCCCACAGGGGGCTTCGTTAAGCCCTACTCTGTTTAACGTATTTGTGTCTTCTCTGGCAGGAATTGGCAGAAAATGGGGGGTGGAAATTTGCTCCTATGCAGATGACACCCAACTTACGGTAGTCCTGGATGAGAAGACCAATTCCAAGGACAGACTCAGGAGCTGCCTCTCAGATTTGGCTGAATGGATGCATAAACACTATCTCAAGCTGAATGCAGACAAATCAGAGATACTGCTGTTTGGAGGCCACACACAAATGTGGAATGACACCTGGTGGCCCGAAGCATTGGGCATCCCCCCAGCCCCCACATTAACAGCAAGGAATCTGGGGATAACGATCGACACGTCCCTTTCCATGAAAGCTCATGTAGCCGCTATATGCGGCAAAGGCTTTGCGATCCTGAAAATGCTCAAAAGAGTTTTTCCTTGGATTCCATTAGATTGCAGAAGGATCCTAATTCAGTCTCTCTTGATGAGCAGGCTGGACTATGGAAACTCTCTGTTTGTTGGCATGGCGGAGTATTTGTTCACCAAGCTACAAACACTTCAGAACGCAGCAGCCAAGGCCATCTGTATGAAAAGGAAATATGACTCGGCCAAAAACTGTCTGCGAGATCTGCACTGGCTTCCGATGAAGCAGAGAGCAACTTTTAAGATGCTGTGCATTACTCATAGAGCACTTCATGAGACAGGCCCTCTCATCCTTAGAAACAGGATCCGGTTCTACACGCCCACTAGACACCTCCGCTCACAAATCGCGGCTCTGGCCAGCATACCGAGGGTAAAGAAAGCCAGAATGGGTGAACGAGCCTTTTCCCACGTTGCCGCAAAGAAGTGGAATGAACTTCCCATGGCCCTTCGACTTACAGAGGATCATCTGGCGTTCAGGAAACAACTGAAAACTTTTCTTTTCCCTGACTATGACTAAAGACACCTATTTTCTTCCCACTGCATCCTCACTGTAGCAATCGCAGCGCCGTGATATCCCTTGGGATGATTGTTAGCGCTTTATAAGTAACCTAAATAAAAATAAATAAATATACCTGTGTGGTGTCCTTTCATTTAGTGATTCAAGAGATTATAAGGTAAACAGTAGTTTTTATCTTATTACAACTCCTAACTATGCTGTGGCAACAAACTTTGTTTTTCTAAGTGAATTTCTAGGGTTCTTTTTCATGCAGGCTAAGATCTTACTCTCCTGCACAATTGTTTTTTTTCTGTGGATTTTAGTGATTTTCTGATCTTCCTCAATCAATTCCCCTGCTGCACACCGCCATCGGCGGTGCGCGGTGAAGTATTCTTCAACTTCCTGCGGAAAGCAAACTCCCCACTCCGAACAGAATACAGCAACTGTGGAATGTATGAATCTGCACAAAAAATGCCCAAGAAGAAGTTCATCCACCCTGGCTCCTTTATTGAAAGGTTTGTGCTGATCCATCAAGTAGGGGCCAAGAAAAATGGGGGATCAAAAAATGAGTGATTTTACATTTTAATTACTATAAGAATCTTTTCTCTCTGATACATACGAAAAACTAGCTCAACAGAGTTGAACGAAATGTAGAAAAAAATTGGAACTTGACAAAGAAATTAATGATTAAAAATGGTTTTCAGTTGGGAATGAAGAGATTAAAAAGTTAGGTATGTCTGCACTGTTGGTGATTAGGTATGCTCTGATTGGCCACTTCAATGGGACAGAATGGAGCCAACATGGACAACATGGTCTTAGTGCTATTTCAAGATTTGGGGACATGGTTCCCATGGAAATGCATTGTATTTAATTTCAGCCTTTTAGGGTCACAAAAACAAGCATATCGAAAGGGTGACAACAGATTTCAGTCAGAATATAAATCATTTGCTGGTGGAGTTGGAAGCTGGGTTTCTGTTGCAGTTACCCCCTCACTTTTTGCCAGACTACCAATGCACTTTGACTTGATGTGCCCTGGGTCCCTGACAATCAGGTTTCCCGGCACCTGTGTTCTTTCCCAAAACGGTACCTTTAACCCCCAATTGGCACTTCTCTGGCAACATGTCAGTCCCTTGTAAATGTTACCATGGTTACCAAGGACACTGTAGTCAGAGAGGGCCTCTAAGGGCTGCAGCACATATTGAACCACCCTTAGAGGACCTGTACCTTTACACACACAGTGTTCTGGTGCAGAACCAAGTGAAGAGTTGACATGGCACACATCCTTGTGTGCCATGCCTTCAACCCACTGCCCTGGCTTAGGTCAGCCACCCCTCTAGCTGGGTACACTATACCAGTGGTGAGGGTACAGGTGCACGAACCCTGTACCCCTGTAGTGTCTAAGTCCATTCTTAGACATTGTAAGTGCAGTGCTGCATTAAGAGTTTGTCATTACGAACTCCACAGCACCATAATGGTTTTACTGAAAACTGGGAAGTGTGTTATCAAACTTCACAACACATTAAACCCACACTGATGCCAGTGTGAGATTTAATGACAAATGCACTCAGAGGGCATCTTAGAGAGGCCCCCTGAAAAACAACCAGCCTCTGGTGGGTTCCCTGACTGGTACACACCAGCCTGGCACCACCAGACATGTTTCTGGACTACTGGTGTGGGAGCCTTTGCTCCCTGATCCCAGAAACCAAGCCTTTCCTGGGCCAAGGTGGTCACACCTCCCCAGGCCAGAAAGAGCCATCTGTGTCAGGGGAACTTCAAAGGCCTTGCCACCTTTGTAACATGACCCCTCCCCCAGTCTTTCCTGCTATCAGGAGCATGCCTCCCTCCTGTCTCCCTTCCTTTTTGGCAGGAAGACAGGCGGGAAAAATTTGCACAGCCCAAAAGGAGTGTTCACCTCTGCTAACCCCACCCCTCAGGTGGGGAGGTGAGGTGAACACCACTCGAGTACCCGCCATCTTGCAGATGGCAGGCACTCTCCAATCAGTATTAGGGATTGTGCCCACTCCCCCATGTGGGGTGAGCACACCAAGAGTGTAGTTACCCTATGGTCCGTAGCCCTTTGGCTACTGACCACACGACTTCTAAAACACCCCCTAATTACAGTATTTAGGGGGCAGCCATAAACCAAGAAGCCAGATTCCCACAACCAACGAAGAGGAAGGATGAAAGAAGATGCCCAGCAGAGGAGACTGCAGAGAAGAACTGATTTGGCCCCAGCCCTTCTGGCCGGTCTGCAGTATCCAGATATCCTGCGCCAAAAGTCACATTGACCTGCAGACAGTGACCTCCAGAACCCCTGCGAAGACTGACTACCTTCAACAAAGACGGGATCTCCTGTTACTAGCAGCTCTGTTCAAAAGAAACAGCCAAGAAAGCCTCAGAGCTTGCTGAGGACAAAGAAACCTGATGCCTGGATCGACCACTGCACCCGACGCCTACGACCTGAGTGGCCCACTGGTCCCAGTGAGGTTACCCAGATCTCCAGAGTCCGAGTCCACCATGGGTTGAACCTCCAGGACTCCCCAACGTCACCTGCAGCCTCTGCACAGAGAGCCCCCCAACCGCGGGTGGCCTGCGAGGTGAAATCTGACCTCAAAAGACACCCCTGCATCCAGCCACCTAGAGCCCTGGAGAAAAGAACCTGAGGTGCATCTACGTCCCCGAGCCCTGCAACTCTTGCAAACCAGTACTTACCTGCAAACCATTAACTTAATTTTTCTCCATAGGAAAACATTGACCGTTTTTCCCAGAAAATTGTTGATAACTGTGCCAATGTTGCTCTCCGGTTGAGCACACCTGTCACTTTCATTATACACTGCAGTGCAACGTTTTCGGTACTGTTGAACAGTAGCGCTCTCCATGTGCTGCTACCTTAAAGCGCATGCGTGCATCACAGACAACACTTTCCTTACGCGACGAGAGAGGCGGGACCCCACGCCCGCCGTATTGGCATCCGATATTTTCATACAGGCATCCAGCTGCACGCATTAAAGACAACACTTACCCTTCGTGAAGGGAGGGGCGGGACCACGCCCGCATGATTGGCCTTCCATACGGGCACTTGAATACATTGAGGCAAGAGAGGCAGACGCCTGACCTACTTTTAGTGGCCCTGTAATTGACACTGGATGTTCATCGAAGGCTTCAATTGCTCGTTTGACACACAACCAGGCAGGTCAGGCGACGCAACGCGCAACCTAGTAGCGCTTTTGGAGACATCGGAGATCCTTATTTGATAATCACTTTCACTCAATTAACTTTTCAATTAACGCTTGCTACCTTGCACCAATACTATAAGTAGCACTCACTCGTGCCTTCCATTTACCGGCGAGGAGGCGATGAGCACACATCTAGGTGCAGACGCGGAACACACACCTTGAGGCTGTAAGCGAGTGACAGTATGAATGCAAATATGAATGTTATGCAGGGGGTGTATTTCTACCTCCACACTACAAACTACAAAGTCCATAGAGCTATGCTTTTATCGTGGGCAACGTTTTTCTTGAATAACTTCTCTATCTGCTTGTCTTTTCTGTTTTCCCATACATATCCAGCGTTTGACTACAGGGGTCTTCCTCCCTCACCCTCCTATGGGGTTAATCAGCACCCCAATCATGGTACGAAATGTGGACAATTGCCACCACAAGCTTTAGAGAGCACAGATGACTGCCACGTTTTTTGCACATATAGCCACTCACACTATTAGCCTGTGCCCGAATGAAGTTTGTTGTAATTGTTGAACTTGGCACTTTAGAGTTTTTTTCTAAAATGTTGTCTTTGTTTTGTAGGCATGAAAACATACATGCCGCACTACAGTGGAGTGTGACACAGGTCACCCCACGCAGTGGAACTCTCTCACCAAAGTCTGGTAAGAGTGGAGCCCGCCATTTTTCCTTCTAGGTCCTGATGAATGCCACGGACCCCTCTGGACCAACTGGCAGAAACATGTCGACCACACTCACCACGGTGGGGGGACAATAGAATCCCCAGACCACCGATCACTTATTTTAACTACCGTATAGATGCCAGTTAAATTAAAATTGGTTTGACATCTATAATGGCCTTTTAATCTCACTTTTTTTAGGGCCCTCACTTACTTTAGAAGTGAATCCCTGTCGTCATGTGTATGCCCGCCCTCTATCAATCCAAGTTTTTAGAGGACGAGGACTGATCAATGATGAAGAATAACACCAGGTGGTGTGTGAGACCAGTCCTTCACTTTTAGGTAGATGCCTGCCCTCACGCTATAGCACCTCGGTCTCCAGTCTGGGAGCAGCTCATTTGTGTTAAACATTGTATGTTGGACGCTGCCTGCTCCCAGTACCCCTTGCCTCTAGTTCCCTCCCCTAGGTCGCTCCTGGGGTAACTGTGGTTATATACCTAACACGAGTATGTCATGCTCTTTCTTGTGATTACCCTGACCGAATGAACGGTATTTATTCATAACTCCTGATAGGAGGACAAAGCTGAATGCACAAATAATGAGCCCTGATGAAGTCTGCTGTCACGATTACAGTGAAAGACGAAACACGAGTTGGCAAGGTGAAAGTCCAAGCGTAGGGGCCAAATTGGATAGTTTATTAAACAATTGTTGACACCACAACCTCGACACCAGAACCATTTGTTGAGTGCTCAGAGAACTTTCTTAAATCCAATTTGGAATTCTTTACGGTAGAGGAAGATCAGGTGGCTCTCCTTCCTCCAGAGCACCAAACAATATATGAAACGGACTCTAATATATTTCTTCTGTTTGGACTGATTAAGTTGTGTGCGCTTACGTCCCCAGCCGCCATCTTGTTTTCTTTATCTTAAATTATCTATAGGTACATAACCAAAGCGGTAAGAAATGACTCAGGTCATGTAGAGTTAACCGATTAGTTACCACATTATCAATAATGCACATTTCTTTCTTACATACATATACATCACATTGTAATTCATCATGAACCAAGAGAAATCACTACATTAATATGTCAATTGACAATAATACACAGAGAACGGAAGAATTTTATTTTCTAAACTGAGTGTATCATATTGTTGACCATTGTAATAGATTCAAACAATATTCAGAGGGGTTATGTAAAAGGAATTTCATTCTAAGGGAGTTTCATTCAAGCCAGAGCTAATAGCTAGATGGAGTGTTCTTCAGTCGCGCTTTTTCGAGACTGTCTTAATACTATTCAGACATTTCAGCCATTTAGCATTAGCTAATTCCAAATGTAAATGGGCTTCCAAACCACCTTTCAGGTGGAGAATAGATACGCCCTGCAGTAATGCTGTATACAGAGTTGTGATCTCTTTACGTTTGTGTCTATGTCTTAGGATTACCCACCCCTCACTAGAGGTATTGAGTACTTTATGAGGGTAATCAGCCATTACTACGGAGGCTTTACTCCGCATACCATACTTCGTAAGCGTTACAACGCATGCGATGTAACAATGCGTAGCCTTTACTACGCAAGTTGTTACATCGCATGCGTTGTAACAAAACATGCGTTGTAATGGCTAAACAATGGCGCTAAAGGTACTGCAGTGACTCACCGCTGGTTGCAGGGTTCTTTCAGCGGGGCAGGAAGAACGCGACTTCCTTTTCAGTGCAGGCGGCTCAGGCAGAACTCCTCCCAGGAAGCGACGCTTTTAGGCTGACCAGGATGAGCGCACCCAGGCAGGTGCGCGATGACAACTGCCTCATTATGAAGGTGTCGGCAGGGTGAGAAGGAAGCGGAGCGAGCAGCGTCAGGTGACAGGGAGTGGCGGCTCAGGGATAGGGAGAGTGGCCCCCGTCGTCATGGAGTGAGGGGCTCATGGGCGCCAAGGAGTCCAGCATAAGCTTCCTCACCTACGAGGAGGACGTCAGGAGAGGGAAGCTGGGGCGCTGTCCTACGGGGAGGGTTGTGAAGGGGGTCGTTTTTTAGGTTTTCGGGTAGTGTAGTTGTGTTTGTGTAGTGTAGAGTAGTGTATTTGGGTTTAGGGTAGTGATGGGGGTCGTGAACGGTAGTGTTTGGGAGTAGGGACAGGACTGGGGGTAGGATCATGCTGGGGATAGTGTTTTAGGGTTTAGGGTAGTAATGTGGTGTTAGTGTAGGGTAGTGTTTTAGGGTTTAAGGTAGTGTTGGGGGGTCGTACAGGCTAGTGTTTCAGTGTAGGGACAGGGCTGGGGGTAGGGGCAGGGTCGTGCTGGGGGTAGTTTTTTAGGTTTTAGGGTAGTGATGTGGTGTTTGTGTAGTGTAGGGTAGTGTTTTGGGGTTTAGGGTAGTGTTGGGGGGGTTGTGCAGGGTAGTGTTTGAATGTAGGGAGTGGGCTGGGGGAAGGGGGAGGGTCTTCCAGGGGGTAGTGATTTAGGGTTTAGGGTAGTGTAGTGGTGTTGGAGTAGTGTAGGGTAGTGTAGTGTTTGGGGTTTGGGCAGTGTTTTAGAGTTTGTTATGTGTAGAGTAGTGTATGTGTATTTAGTATGTAGTGTAGTGTTGGGGTAAATGTTTTTATTACTAAGCAAGTTTTTAGTTTGCATACATTAACACTTGCAATGTAAAGGTATGCAAACTGAAAACTTGCGTAGTAACAGTATTTGCTAAGTAAAAACTTCGAAGTAATGGTATGCCAAATAACGAGTCATATTCCTTAATGATACGTGTCCCATATTTGAGATTATTGTCCCTTCAGTGCGTTATAGAATAAGTAGTTGCCAGGTTGCATTTCAAACTTTTCTCTTAGTTCCCCAAAGTGTGACAGCGCACCATTTTTGATGAGGTTTCCCCATCTGTGAATTTCTGTCTTGCACCAAGACCGGATGTTGTGCTGTAATGTGAGCCACGAACACTCAAGTAAGGGCCATAGTGGTAAATCTGGTGTATAAGGGATCTCCCTAGCCCTCTGTTAAGTGTACACATTCCAACACTACTTCATCACCGTCATGAGCATGTTATGGGGGTAGCTGTCCTGTCTTGGTTCTTAAGCCATTGTGATATGTCAGTGTCCCCCAAATCCGTGATGGCGTCATCATTTTTTGGACTATTGCAAACGGAGAACCAGCGCATTGGCTACTTCAGCTGGGCTGCAGTGTAGTATAGCTCATAGTTTGGGGGACGGTGGCAGGTTCCACTAGGGGAGGGTGTACAGTTTTCATATGACCCATTACCCCATTTCAGTGCGATCAGCAGTGACCTCAATGCCCTGAAGAAAGTCTGTTTGAATATCCTGGGAGAGTAGCAAAAAGGCAGAGCAGTCTTGGCAGGACTACCATTTTAAAGATAGCCACCTGGCCCATGGCAGAGAGAGGTAGGGAATACCAAATAGGGTTGAGCATCTTATTGCCATTAGTGCTCCCCGAGATTGCCCCCACTGTGTCTTGTACCTCATGGTGAATGTTGACTCCAGATATTTAAATATACCAAAACACTATTATATTCCCACATTACACACAAATCAGGAGTGCATACCTCAAAGACTCACCAGGGGGAAGAGGCACAACTTACCATAGTTTATACAAATACCCAAATTCCTCCGAAACTCATTCAGACATGTAATTATAACATCAGATTGTTAGAAGATACACAAGTGCGCCGTATGCGTACAGAGCTATGATTTGCCATCTATTACCCACCTGCAACCTGCATTTGGTAGCTCTAGTGCACAGGAAATATGCCAAGGGCTCCATCGCCAGCACAAAGATGAGTGGTGAGAGCCAGAACCCCTGCCTGGCCCCTCTCTCAATCAACAAACTCTTCAAAATCACTCTTCCTGTGCCCACCCTCACAAACAGCTTTGTATACAGTAATTGTATCTAGCCCATAAACGCCTGGCCCATGCCCATCCTCAGTAGTACCGCTAGGAGGTAAGATCAGCCTTGGATGTTGTTAGAAATGGGGTTTTTGATTGGCAGAGGTATGCACCCTGTCCAAGCACCACCCTAGTCAGGGAAAGCTAGATACACGCTAAAACATAATCTGTGTTCACCCACTGGTAGCTTCTCAAAGAGCAGTCAAGCACATCTAAAGAGGCAATGTGTAAAGTATTTGTGCAATACACACACACTAACACAATAAAAACACCAAAGAAAAACTCCACACAGATTTAGAAAAATAGACAATAATTTTATAAATAAATCAAAACAAAATTACAAAAATCCAATATGTAAAAGTTGAGTTATGAATTTTTAAAGAATAAAAAGAGTTCTACCACTTAGAAGCAATAAGCCTGAATGGGGGTTATCTGGTCAAGCTGGACCGGAGCCAAGTCAACAGTTCAGGTCGACTGTGATGGAGCACAGGCCAGGGGCTGGAGCCACGCCAGCTATTGAACAGAGTCCATTGTTGCTGTTCACAACAGCGAGATGTGGGGTGCAGACAAGTGGTGCGTCGATGTAGAGCATGCAGTTGAGGGGATGTGTTGCTCTTCTCTACACAGTAATGGTAATGCATCAGTTCCGTAGTGACAAGCGGAGATGAATTGGTTCTGAAGTGTGATGTGCCAGGTTTCTCCACACTGTTGATGGATGCATCGATTTCTTGCTCATAAACCAGCGGATGCTTCGGTGCCTCTGATGCAAGTATCTAGGCCCCCTTCCAGTGAGCCAGGCACAAGGGTAGGGGTAGAAAATGTGATTTCTCTGAGTCTCAACAACAGTAGACAAGCCAACAAGCCTTTGGAGATCATTGTGGTGCAAGGCAGAGTCCAGCACTCCTCATCAGGATCAGAGAGCAGCAGGGCAGCACAAGAGAAAAGCAGATCTTCCAGATCAGCAGTCCAGCAGAGTGTCAGTCCTCGATGCAGCACAGAAGTTCCTTCTGACAGAGTTCAGTTGTGGGTCCAGAAATGTCTGATTTGGTGGATTGACTTCAAAGATGGGTTTATGAAGTGAAGAGAAGCCCTTTCTTCCCATTCCTGGCTCCAGGCTGTCAGTAGGGGGTAATCGTCCTTTTGTGTGGAGAAAGGGCACGATCTAAGCAGGTGCAAGTATCAGCTCCTCCCTCTCTTCCTGTCAAGGAAGCACCATGAGAATGCAGATGAGTGTTCAGACATCTCTTACCTTCCTTTGTGTGTGGATGTCTAGAGGAAACACATAAAGTCAAGTTGTAACCCACCCCAGGCATGTATTGGAGACAGGCATATAGAGCTTTAAGAGAAGAACAATGCTAACTTTCTAAAAGTAGTGCAACAACCAGGACTGTAAGTCTTTGCCAGAGTGTGCACTATTATTGCGCTTGAAAAAGCGTTACATCAAAAATAAACCTATTCTTAGATGATTCATCAACTCACACAGTAACCAACCCTCTATTAACTAAACAGAGGAAAAAAGTGATCAAACAATTATTCAAAATATTCATTAATTCGTTGCTTCATGAATCTTGATTTATTCACATGTATTTTTGCATGTCACAATTCCTTTCAAAGGATAATCATGAATGCTATTCGTGAATCACTCTATCCCAATGCATTTCGGGTGTTGAATCCACCCTTCCTCAGGGGAATCTATAAACAAATAATAGCTCCAATGAATATATATCACAGTACAGTCTTATGAACATGAAAACTTAGAGAAGGCCTGCATTCACGTGAGGTATAATAAAAGAAACAGTCAAGAGTATGATGCATGACTATAACCCAGAAGATACAGAAAGTAACGAGAGGTACAAAGACAGACATAGAATGTGCTTAAAAGACGATGCTCCACGTGCTCCTGGCAAGGTGCCGCTATGCATGCTCATCCTGACGTAACACTCCAGTGCACACTGCCTACAGATGTAAACGAAAAAGTACAAAACCCAAGAGAACTGGTGTGAAAATAGTTCTCTTAACTAAAGACAGCGCAGAACATATGCTATGACTGAGTTACATGCTAAAACGACATAAGCTGGAAAAAGCGAATAAACGTTCTGTACCTCCACGCCCACATATCTATGCGTCTGCCAAGGGCAAGGATGACGGCACTGACACTCCCGGATGAAATCCTTTAACGCAGGACTTCCAGTCCTGGCTAACTGATGTAAGCACCGGATCTACTCCCCACGGTATTACATTGAAATGATGGGTATACTGCTCATACATTGTGATACTTTACTCTAGAAACATTGGGGCTCATTTATGAGCCCCTGCAACACTTTTACACCACCGGTCTGTCACTTTTTGTGACGCACCAGTGGTGTAAAACATGCGCCATGTCGCGCCATATTTACAAAGTGACGCATCTAAGTAGATGCGTCACTTCGTAAACCATTGCGCTACATTATACCTGCGCCAGGTATAATGTATGCAGGGTGGGCGTACCCCCACACGAAAGGGTCGTAGGAGTGGCGCAGCAAAATCTCTGAGATTTTTCTGCGCCACTACTAGGACGCCAATGCGTCAAAACCTTACGCCTGCCTCATGGTAGGCGTAAGGGTGACGCAAGCCCTTTCACGTGGGGCTTGCCCCATGTGAAAGGAACATTGCTGGAGTTGCGTCAGGCTTCTGACACAACTCCAGCAATGCGCCACTTTTTGCGCCAACAGATACGTCAGTTATACTGACGTATCTGTCCTTCCCTGCGACATGATGCGTCATATTATAAATATGACGCATCATTGGTGTTGCAAGGAGGGCACACTGAGAAGTAACGCATCGCTGGTTTCACGCAGCGATGCGTCACTTCTCATAAATGAGGCCCATTGTGTATTTAATATAACTCCACAATGGACACCATGCAAGTTGTAATACGTCAGTCTGAAAAATACTGACAACAAACCTTCGAATTGGCCTATAGTGACACTGGCTAGAGCTGAACAGGTCAATCAACATGCTCTGAAATGCATCATACTTAAGCAAGCTGTCAATCATGATTATCCTTGAATTCATGGAAGTGAAACGGTGCTCCCTCAATGAATCCGCTTCTCCAGGCCCAAGGATGGGGTACTGGGCCCTTTCTACGCTCACACTCTTACTGCATCGCAGCGGCCTTATAAAAGGTGGATACGGTCAGAAAAACACACACAGTCAATTTTACCATGAGTTTCCTGTGGGTGAGTCACAGGTTGTGAGACTCCCCTACAGGAAAAGTTCAAAACTCCAAGTGATCAAAAAGCAAAAAATCCAGGAGAATTAGATGGTCGGAACGTCTTTCTCGCAGCTATCTTTGAGAAACAGACCATTTTTCAAGATAGAGCAAAATTAAACCACTAGATTGTGGCTTCTTCTTTGTGCCTTCAAATGTCAATACTTTGTGCTTAATTCTTGGGGAATGGTTCTGCCCAGGTATTCAACCCCAGGCAAACGAGTAAGTACCCCCAGTCTTCCTTCCACTGCATTGCAAGCTCCTTCTCTTGTTTGTTAACACATTTTTCTGAGCCCCCTCCAGCGGCACGTCTTTTACTTCATCACTTTCTGGTTTCTCTCCTTCTGCATGTACTTCCTGTCACCTGTTCCTCTTCCTCAGCCCCTCTCACACCAATGATGCACTTTCATTTCCTCCCACACCGTCTCTCTTGACCTAAGTCAGCCTCCTTCACGCAGTTCTCATAGAATGGGGGGGGGGGGCTGGTTAAGGAGTGTGTGCTCTGGGCCCGACTCTGGCTTACTACCTTGGGAAAGAGAAATATTAACCACAGTTTCCGCAAAGAGACCCTTTAGCTCACTCAAGACAACCACAACGGTTTCCTTTGTTGCTGTTTGAAACGTGTTGACGCCACATCCTCGGAGGCTGATGATAAACATGGGCATGCACTGCCCTCGTGTGGCCACATGAAGTATTCCATGGAGTGGAATGGAACCGAGAGCGAGGCTGTGGCCAGGGGCAGCTTTCTTACCCAGCATTAGTGCCCTGCTGTGCAGAAACAGGGAGGCTGGACCGAAGGACCCATTTTACGGAGTTTTCATGCGCTGCACAGTCATGGTGTGCTTGCGAATGCAAATAGCGTCATGCTTGTGTCCACTTAATGCAACCTTGGCCAAGATTCACAAAGATTGTGCGTCGAAGATGGGCTCTGCACAATGTGCGCGCGCGCAGGAGCTTTATAGTTACATTCACAATCTGCTCTTCCCTTGGTTAGCCGCCAACAACTACACAGCATATTATGGACTGTTTGCCCAGCAACCAGCCAATAAGAAAAGACAATTCTGTATTTACTTGCTCCTTCTTTAAACAATCAAAGAACATGACTTATTTGGCCGGCACACGGTGGAACAGCAAAGACAATTCAGGGGCAGATTTGCAATAACTGGCGCATACCTGCATATCAGCAGGGATGCACCAGTTATTGTGCGCCACAGCTCCGCCACCATGGATGCGCCGCATTTATAATGCAGCGCACCATGGGGCAAAAACGGCACAGTGGAGTACAGTGGAGGGGCATAGTATTGAATAGAGTGTCAATGTGGAGTAGAGTTTATTGGAGTAGAGCACCAGAGTTAAGTGTCAGGGAGTGTCGTGGAGTAGAGTGGAGTGTTGTGGAGTTGAGTGTCATGGAATGGAATGGCATAGAGTGGAGTGTCATAAAGTAGAGTGTTATGGAGAGCTGCAGAGAGTCATAGAGTGGTGTAGAGTGTTATGGAGTAGCACAGAGTGGTGTAGAGTAGACTGTTGTACAGTAGATTGATGTAGATTGGAGTGTCGTGGAGTTGAGTGTCGTGGAATGGAATGGCATAGAGTGGAGTGTCATAAAGTAGAGTGTTATGGAGAGCTGTAGAGAGTCATAGAGTGGTGTAGAGTGTTATGGAGTAGCACAGAGTGGTGTGGAGTAGACTGTTGTACAGTAGCTTGATGTAGAGTGGAGTGTCGTGGAGTTGAGTGTCGTGGAATGGAATGGCATAGAGTGGAGTGTCATAAAGTGGAGTGTTATGGAGAGCTGTAGAGAGTCCTAGAGTGGTGTAGAGTGTTATGGAGTAGCACAGAGTGGTGTAGAGTAGACTATTGTACAGTAGATTGATGTAGAGTGGAGTGTCGTGGAGTTGAGTGTCGTGGAAAGGAATGGCATAGAGTGGAGTGTCATACAGTGGAGTGTTATGGAGAGCTGTAGAGTGTCCTAGAGTGGTGTAGAGTGTTATGGAGTAGGACAGAGTGGTGTAGAGTAGACTGTTGTACAGTAGATTTATGTAGAGTGGAGTGTCGTGGAGTTGAGTATCGTGGAATGGAATGGCATAGAGTGGAGTGTCATAAAGTGGAGAGTTATGGAGAGCTATAGAGAGTCATAGAGTGGTGTAGAGTGTTATGGAGTAGCACAGAGTGGTGTAGAATAGACTGTTGTACAGTAGCTTGATGTAGAGTGGAGTGTCGTAGAGTTGAGTGTCGTGGAATGGAATGGCATAGAGTGGAGTGTCATAAAGTGGAGTGTTGTGGAGAGCTGTAGAGAGTCCTAGAGTGGTGTAGAGTGCTATGGAGTAGCACAGAGTGGTGTAGAGTGGACTGTTGTACAGTAGATTGATGTAGAGTGGAGTGTCGTGGAGTTGAGTGTCGTGGAACGGAATGGCATAGAGTGGAGTGTCATAGAGTGGAGTGTTATGGAGAGCTGTAGAGAGTCCTAGAGTGGTGTAGAGTGTTATGGAGTAGCACAGAGTGGTGTAGAGTAGACTGTTGTACAGTAGATTGATGTTGAGTGGAGTGTCGTGGAGTTGAATGTCGTGGAATGGAATGTCGTGGAGTGTTATGGAGAGCTGTAGAGAGTCCTAGAGTGGTGTAGAGTTTTATGGAGTAGCACAGAGTGGTGTAGAGTAGACTGTTGTACAGTAGATTGATGTAGAGTGGAGTGTCGTGGAGTTGAGTGTCATGGAATGGAATGGCATAGAGTGGAGTGTCATAGAGTGGAGCGTTATGGAGAGCTGTAGAGAGTCATAAAGTGGAGTGTTATTGAGAGCTGTAGAGAGTCATATAGTGGAGTGTTATGGAGAGCTGTAGAGAGTCATAGAGTGATGTAGAGTGTTATGGAGTAGCACAGAGTGGTGTAGAGTAGATTTGTCTGACGTAGAGTGTCATGGAGTGTCGTGGAGAGAGTAGACTGTTGTACAGTAGATTGTCATAGAGTGGAGTTGGAGAGTGGAATGGCATAGAGTGCAGTGGTGTAGAGCACAGTAGAGTTGCATAGAGGGTGTTGCGTAGAGTGGAATAGAGTGCTGTATAGTAGATTGACATAGAGCGCAGTAGATTGTCATAGAGTTGAGCGGTGTAGGAGAGTGAAGTGGCATAGAGTGGAGTGATGTGGCGTAGAGTGGAGAAGTGGTGTAGAGTGGAGTAGTGGAGTAGAGTGCATTAGTGTGCCATAGAATAGAGTGGAGTTAAGTGGCATGGAGTGGCATATAGGGACTTGCGTAAAGTGTTGTAGAGTGGAGTGGAGTGGAGTACAGTGGAGGGGCATAGTATTGAGTAGAGTGTCAGAGAGGAGTAGAGTTTATTGGAGTAGAGCACCAGAGTTAAGTGTCATGGAGTAGAGTGGTGTGTCATGGAGTAGAGTGTCGTGAATGGAGTGTCCTGGAGTGTGGTTAAATGGAGTGTCACGGAGAGGAGTGTTGTGGAGTTGAGTGTCATGGAGTGTCGTGGAATGAAATTTCATGGAGTGGAGTGGTGTGAAATGGAATGTCGTGGAGTGTTGTGGAGTGTCATGGAGTGGTGCAGACTGCACAGGCATAGAGCAGAGTGGTGTAGAGTTCATTGGCACAGAGTACAGTGCTGCAGAGTGCAGGGGCATATCGATCAGAGGTGCAGACTAAAGTAGAGTGGTGTAGAGTTCAGTGGCACAAAGTTCACTGGTGCAGAGTTTAGTGGTGCAGATTTGAATGCACTGGCATACAGTTCAGTGGTTCATAGTAGAGTGGTGTGGGGTACAGTGCTTTGGCATAGCATTCAGTAACACATAGTAGAGTGGTGTGGGTTAGAATGTCTTAGCGTAGAGTGGTGCATAGTAAAGTACAGTAACTCAGGGTGAAGTGGTGCACAGTACTGTGCAGTGATGCAGTGGGACTCGTGCATAGTAAAGTGCAGTGACACAGTGTTGAGTGGTGCATAGCATACTATATTAGTGTTGTGGGGATAGAGTACATTGGCGTAGAGTGGTGTAGAGTGCAGTGGCGCAGTGTTGAGTGGTGCATAGTATAATATGATATTAGTGTTGTGGGGATAGAGTACATTGGCGTAGAGTGGTGTACAGTGCAGTGACGCAGTGTTGAGTGGTGCATAGTATACTATATTAGTGTTGTGGGGATAGAGAAAATTGGCGTAGAGTGGTGTAGAGTGCAGTGACGCAGTTTTGAGTGGCGCATAGCATACTATATTAGTGTTGTGGGGATGGAGTACATTGGCGTAGAGTGGTGTAGAGTGCAGTGACGCAGTGTCGAGTGGTGCATAGTATACTATATTAGTGATGTGGGGATAGAGTAGATTGGCGTGGAGTGGTGTAGAGTGCAGTGTCACAGTTTTGAGTATGCATAGTATACTATATTAGTGTTGTGGGGATAGAGTACATTGTTGTAGATTGGTTTAGAGTGCAGTGACGTAGTGTTGAATGGTGTATAGTATACTATAATAGTGATGTGGGGATAGAGTAGATTGGCGTGGAGTGGTGTAGAGTGCAGTGTCACAGTTTTGAGTATGCATAGTATACTATATTAGTGTTGTGGGGATAGAGTACATTGTTGTAGATTGGTTTAGAGTGCAGTAACGTAGTGTTGAATGGTGTATAGTATACTATATTAGTGATGTGGGGATAGAGTAGATTGGCGTAGAGTGGTGCAGAGTGCAGTGACGCAGCGTTGAGTGGTGCATAGTATACTATGTTAGTGTTGTGGGGATAGACTACATTGGCGTAGAGTGGTGTAGAGTGCAGTGACGCAGTGTTGCATGGTGCATAGTATACTATATTAGTGTTGTGGGGATAGAGTACATTGGCATAGAATGGTGTTGAGTGCAGTGACGCAGTGTGGAGTGGTGTAGTGAATAGTGGTGTAGAGTAGATTGCAGTGGTTTGGCATGGCGTGTTGAAGAGTCGAGTTGTTTGGGATAAGGTGGAGTATGCATGGTAGCTCACTGACATTACAGGCAACGCATCTTCAATTAAAATGACCATTACTTTTGCCCAGACATACAGTTTTACCGATAAAAGTATCCTCTGGTGCTCCTCTCCTCCTTCTGGGGTTCTGACTTCCAGCTCATCCCAAAACTGGTCCTAAGTGGGTGTAAGGAAACCAGCTTCCCTGGTCCTGGAGAGACCCAAGGGTCCTGGAGTCATCTGAGGGCAGAGTTCCTAGTCCATCAGTCATTGTGTATACATTTGAATCGTTTGACTGTACACCTGAGGGTTTCCTTGTGGGAAAGCTTAAACTCAGTACAAATGCCCTGAGTTGATTTTTGGGCACGGAAATGTTATACCCGATGCGGTAGGTCTATCCTGTGTATTTTGAAAAGTTACTAGAAAATGCGGTAGGTCTGTCCTGTGTATTTTGAAATGTTATACCTGATGCGGTAGGTCTATCCTGTGTATTTTGAGAAGTTATTAGAAATGCGGTACATCTGTCCTGTGTATTTTGAAATGTTATACCCGATGCAGTAGGTCTATCCTGTGTATTTTGAAAAGTTATTAGAAATGCCGTAGGTCTATCCTGTGTACTTTGAAGTTATCAGAAATGCGGTAGGTCTATCCTGTGTATTTTGAAGTTATCAGAAATGTGGTAGGTCTGTCCTGTGTATTTTGAAAAGTTATTAGAAATGCAGTGGGTCTTGCTTAATTATTGTGAAAGCATATGGTGAAGTCTATAGGTCTTTAACAGTGGATTGTTCTCACATACCAAGGTATTTGGTTACATGAATTCTCACAGATTACCATAGCAACCAAGGGGTTTGGTATTTGTCTCCCACTCTGACAGACCCCGAGAGTAGAATGCCACTGTGATGTTTCTTGTTCGGCCCTATTGGGAGGGGTTGTATACTGCTATAATTATGCACATACTTGTACTTTTATAAATGTAAGTCTTGTGGTTGCCAGCTTATGTGCATTTCAGTAGTCCTGGGTTGTATATAGTGTCAGGCTACTGGTAAAGGGTAGAGACCTTATCAGTTCACTGTGAAAAGCGATGTCTGAATCCTTAGGAATTATCTCTTAATATTGAGAAGTTATGCCAAACCAAGTACAACTTACTTATCTGTGAACAGCATGCGTTTCAAGAAAGAGTCTTTCAAGGATGGGTTGTTATTCCACTGTGCTAAGGTCTGTAGGCAGATATTTTCTTAGATGGAAACGCTCAGATTACTGCATCAATCAAGGGTTTTGGTGTTGGTGACTCTCCTGAGCAAAACAATTATGGAGAGATTTACACCATTGTGATGCATGTGAGGCTCTATCAGTAGGGATTTTATATTGAGTTTGTGACTGTAATTTGATTACAGTATCCCTGGTGGTTGCCTTGTGGGAAGCCTTATAAATCACGGCAGTAGGTCTGAGCTGCTTATGGTGATAAGCCAATGGTAAAGATTATATACATATATATAAAACTGATCATAAAGAAAAGCTGTGATGATTCATAGACCTGACAAATTGTTAGTAAAAAGCATATGTTAAAGCCAATGCCCTTTAAAGGGTTGATTCTTATTACCCTCTATTAAAGCTTACAGATGGGAGCTTAGGTACATGTTTTCGACCAGATAACCGTACGAGGGAAGGGAGTTGGTGCTCGTTAGCCCCTCTTACAAACAGTGGGTATAGACAATTTCTACTTTTTAAATCCTAGTTATGCCTTTTAAGGAGAGATTGCACTTTGCTTTGCCAACTCTAATTCTGTGTACTCTGTAATCTTTTGACTGTATGTCCGATGGTTGCCTTGTCGGAAAGCTGGCGCTCAGTGCAGGAGGACTCAGTCAGTTAAGGCGGTAAGCCAATGATACCAGATACAGGCCGGATTGGTTTACTCTGTTGCTGTCGGTCTGATCTATCTATTATGAAAAGTTATGGTAAACGTCTTAGGCCAGACATGTTGATTGTGAAAAACATTTGATAAATAAATAGACATTTAAGTTTTGTTTTTGCTTAAAAAATATATATATATATTTTAAACTTTATTAGGGTAAGTAAGCATTACAGGTTATGCATATTGTTGGACTTGGCCCTTCTGGCAGGTTCACCCCTGAACTTTTTGCTTTTTATTGGTGACTTGGTGTGGTGATTTTTGGTTTCTGCGCACTTTCCCTGTGTCCCAGGGTAAAGTGCGTGTGCACTCTGAGTGCATGTGGTGAGATAGGCCTGCCCTCCCATAGGAATGCATGGGGAATGTATGTGTCCCTAGTAGTTCCTGATGCATGGGGTGTGCAGGCCCGAGTTTGGTATGTGCGGACTCGTGTGATTGAATGCTGAGCGATGATGTGTGCGGCGTGCATGTACCTAGTGTGGAAGTGCCACTTCTAGAAGTGGGCACTTCTGTGTGCAGTGTGTCTGGCGTGTGATTGGCTGGAGCTGGCTGGTGAGCCTGGCTCCAGGAGTCTGGTTGGGTCTGCCCCAGTGGTGAGTGTGAGATTAGCATGCTGATGGCTGGGGAGGAGTGCACCTTGGACCTGAATAGGGCCGGGCTTTCCCCACACAATGCTGGCTCCGCCCCCTGTGGTGCGACTGACGACCCTAGCCCTGCCAGTGAATAGAGTGAGGGGCTGAGCACATCAAGGGTGCTCCCCAACCAGCTGCGACTGGTTTTCCCCCTCACCCTGAACCAAGAACAAAGGGTTTTAGTGTATAAAAATGGGGCTGTGTCCCCACAGAAACTGTTCTCTTCCAGGATCCGATCTGAGGGGGGCTGCTGCTGCTGCTGGAGGCCAGGAGGAACCACCACTTAGGACTGCCTTTCTGCCTGGAGGGCCCAGTGAGCTGGCCCCTGGCCCAGCCTTGCCCCCCTGCCTACCTTCCTAAAACTTTGCCAGGACTCTTGTTGCTGGACTTTGGTATTCTCCCCTGGAGCGCCTGGAGGTGCTTTTATGTGACTTGTAGCGCTGGGAGCGCTTTGTTTGGGACCCCAGCGTCGAGGAGCGCTTTCCTTGGTGCTTCACCGAAGCCTCCAGCGCAGGGAACGCTTTCCCCTGTGCCCCCGGCGCCAGGAGCGCTTTGTTTCTGATGGCGGGTGCCCACCCAGCTTAATTAATTCATTCTATAGCGGGTGCCCACCCCGCTTAGTTCCACCTATTTGTACTTTAATACGAAGGCGGGAGCCCACACCGCGCTTCGGAAAAAGTCGAGAAGATCACCGCCGCGGCCGGGCTCAAGGGAAGTCAGGCAGCCACAGAGGGGACGGGGGCGTGGCCAAGTACAGGAAGCGGACGGGAGCCTACCCCGCGCTCCTGCAGCCGGACGAGGGAAGCCCCACGGAAGGAGAGTCCGCGCCGGGACCAAGAAGTGAAGACGGACGGCGGCTTCACCAGCGGGGCTCCCGTGTGTGGTGAGAGCCCTGCGGGTGTGTGTAGAGTCCGGAGGAGTCCCTGCCGAGTCCCGGGTCCCAGGAGGGGACCCGGGTGAATCTCCAGTCACCGCTGCAGAGGGAACGCCGCCTCCCAGACAGACGGTGAGTGCGGGCGTCCCTGTTCCAGGCATTGTGTGATTAAGAGCCCCGAGAGGGCTCCAACTGCGAGGGGGCATTTCTATCGTGCCTACACAAGGCACGGGGGGCAGTACGAGTGTCGGGCGGCCCCGGAAGGCAGCGGGCCGCCCCAACGTGTTCCCGAGCCCCGAGGCTCCATCGTGGGGGCATATCATTTTAGAGCGCTCGTGGGGCTCCAACACCCCGCATTGTTTGATTCCGAGCGCTAGTGCGCTCCAACAAGGCATAATTGAAAGAGCCCTGACAGGCTCTACCGGGGCACATTTCTTCACGAGCCGTGCAGGCCCCAACGCGGCATTCTTGTGTTCAGAGCCCCGTGGCTCCAACGTCGGGGGCCATATTTTAATAGAGCCCTGAAAGGCTCTAGGGGGCAGTTCATTTGTTGTTTTGAGCCCACGAGGCGCCCCCATTGTCGTGACCCTAGAGGGCTCCAAAGGCACAGTGGTGCCCACGCACATTTTCTCCAGCTGCCCAGCACTTAGTGGGCAGCTGCATCGTTTAGGTAGTGCCCCTGTGCATTGTGCGCCTGGCTTGCGCAGCCAGCGCAGTCGCGCCCTGACAGTTGGATATTGGCCATTTCTGCACCCCTGAGAGGCCAGTTGGCCTGGGGACAGTTCTGCTGTGTTGTGCCCTCCCCTAGGGTACCTGGTGATTTTCAGATATGTACTTTTGCGCCTGCGCAATGTCTTCATGATATTTGTCTTCCTAAACTGTGTTTATGCATTGGAAATTGTTTTACTAGTAGTGGTTATGCCAGTGAGGTCCTGATTCCCTGTGCAATATTTTCCTAAGGTGGTTAGGGTTGCGTAGGTGGAACTTACCTGATACCAGTAGTTACTGGTTGTGTGCTACATTTGCTATTTTGTACTACAGTATTATTCCTATGTTCTAAGTGCTAGTTTCTACAAAGTGCTAATTCCTGACAGTGGTCCAGGTGGCCCTGTCCCCTGTACATATAATCCCTTGTAAATTCTGCCCGTGCCTGTTGGCACATTGTAAAGTGTGTGTTCTTATCTAATGTGTTTTTGGTATAATACAAAGGTTATTTTTATATAATACCTTGTGTGGAGTTTCTTTTGTGGTGGGCCTTGGGTGTTGTTGCTGGGTGCGCGCGCAAACGCTTTACACATTGCCTCAGAGATAAGCCTGACTGCTCGTGCCAAGCTACCAAGGGGGTGAGCAGGGGTTATCTTTGGCGTGTACCTTCCTTGCCCTGACTAGAGTGGTGGTTTCTGCCTGACTTTGGCGCAAGCCTTAGCCAACCAGAAATCCCATTTCTAACACATATGAATACACAATACTGTCCAGCCATCTTGGTCATGGGCAAGAAAGCATCAACGGTAAACATTTACACATGTCAACATGTGCAGAATCTGAGCATGAGAACGACATTCAGGATTCACTGTGTCACATCTGCATAGGGGTTCAAGTCACTCTCCTCCATTGCGACTAGGTCAGTCGTGGAGGAGTGGGCTCAGGATTGCAAAATCAGAGCTGGTCGTGTTTAAAATGCTGCTGAGGCACGCGAAAATTAAGCGCTCCACCTGAGTCAAAGCAAGGTCCCCCATGAGTACCGGTACTCTCCTTGTCCTGGGAGAAGTTCCGGTACTCAAGGGGTGAAAATTAAAAAGTGCCGGTACTCCGTACCGGTGAGTACCGGCCCATTTAAAGCACTGGGTAATGTCAGTTAGAGGAAACAGTAGTGATTTCGCCCATTTGACCTGTATCACAGATTAGCCATTGAACCGGATGACCTCTCTAGTCATTTTCACGAATGAAGGGTGCCACGTCACCCGCATACTTGGACGAGACTAGATCGCGAGATGAAAACCCAATACCCTTCTGCGTGTGATGTTGCTGCAGCTGTGCCGCAAGCGGCTCCATGGCTATGGCAAAAAGCATGGGAGACAGAGGGCATCCTTGTCTGGTGCCTCTCGGTTTGGTAAGTTGGCCATTTATACTGATACGTGCTGCTGGCAGGGTATATAATAGCTTGATTTTACTAATGAAGGCTGGACTGAAACGCAGGCGGCCTAAGAGGGCAAGGAGGAAGGGCCATGCTAAAGAGCCGAATGCCCTACTGGCATCCATAAAGGCTGCGACAGCTGGCAACTCAGGGTTAATCTGGTGTATAATGGAAAAGATGGTGTGCAAAATGTGCGAGGTGGCTCGGCCAGGGATGAAACCGGATTGATCCGGATGACCATTGAGAGACATGAGGGGGAGAAGGTGGTTAGCAAGTAGTTTAGCATAGATCTTATTATCTGTATTGATTAAAGAGGGTGGGCGATACGAGTCGCAGGATTCGGGAGGTTTGCCAGGCTTAAGTAAGAGAGTGATTAATGCCTTGTGGAGAGTAGGTGGGAAATGTCCCATATCGACGGTCTCGTTGTACGTTGCGGTGAGATATGGAATGACGATGGGCACGTGTTCTTTATTAAAAGCTGCCGTCAGCCCGTCTGCTCCAGGCGCCTTGTCGCCAGGGAGGCTAGAGATAACTTGGGCAATCTCCTTGGGGTGAAACGTTCGTTCAAGTATTCACAACGTGAATTGCTGAGCCACAGTAGCTCGATAGTGTCAAAGTTGTTGCAGTTAGCGCTCTAGCGTTAGACGCTAGAGCGCAAGAGGATACTACGCAATGCGTACGCCACGAACGTGGCGTACGCCGATGTATAAAATAAAGGGGCGCGGCCTGATGAGTCAGTCCGCGCTGAGACCAAGACACGTAGTGCGGTGTCCTTCCTTGCGGCTGCGAGCGTGCGCAGCGAGGGCCTCCAGCAGCGCCAGCGGCACTATCACACTGGCGACGAGGGTGGGATAATCGACCCCGTGTGTTTCAGCTGCAACCCGCGCCCCGCGGCAGTCCCGCGCGCGCGCACGTGGACCTGACGGCCCGACTGGAACCGGCTCCTCCCCCCCCGGCAGTGAAGCTGGGCCCCACGTGTCTGATACGACCACCAGTGAGTGCACGTGTGCACCAAATAACGTCCATTTCGGCAGATGAACATTCCTGCCTCCTGCCTGAGTGACTTTGTTTGGCAGCTGTGCCCTGGCTGGGCCCTGAAGCTCTCTATCCATCCCGGGTGTGGGGATCTTGTGACTCTGCGGCCTCCTCTGTCTACTCCCACTGTGCTGTGTCCCAGGGAGCCATGGGTGATGATGAGCGCCCCGCCCAGGCGGTGCCACTGCACCCCGCGTCCGGCGTCCTGCCGCCCTTCAGTGAGACTGCTGACCCTGCCACTGCCGCCCCACGCTGGCAAACGTGGATTGGCCGGCTCGATAATTATTTCGCTGGCACCAGAGAGACCGACGGAACCGTGAAGAGGTCCCTACTGCTGCACTATGCAGGGGAGGAAGTATATCTCCTATTCAAGCATCTCCCTAACACCGGGAACGCAGACGACTATGATGCGGCCGTGACGGCCCTCAATGCACATTTCGACCCCCAGTTGAACCCGGATTTTGAACACTTCAAACTACGCCAAGCGAGGCAAAGGGAAGGGGAGTCAGTGGATGCATTCCACGCTCGACTGAGGGTGCTAGCGGACACGCACCTCGTCGGTGATAGAGCCAAGGAGGAGATCAGAGCACAGATAATCTGCGGCATACGAAGCAAAAAGTTACGAACACTCATCCTCCGCCAACCAAACATCCCGATGGCAGACATTCTGGTGCTGGCACGGTCCCATGATCTATCCGACGCCCGCGCGGAGGAGATGGAGATGGCGCTCACACGAGGGGCCAGGTCAGGAGTGACAGTCAAAACGGAGCGGGCCGACGCAGTACAGACACGGGAAGCGCCCCGCCGACCGGCGGCCAAGAAGCCTGCGGCCTCGTGTGGGTACTGCGGGTATGACGAGCACGGGGGCAGGACGTGCCCCGCAAAAGGAAAAGCGTGTGACAACTGCGGCGTGATGAACCATTTTGCGTCTGTTTGCCGCAAACGATCCACGCAACGAGACCGAAGGGGAAAGAGGCCGGAGAAGAACATGGTGAGACAGCTGTCCCAGCTGTCGTTGTCTTCCCACACCAACTCAGGGCGCAAGCAAGCACAGGCCCTGCGGGAAGAGGCAATGGAGTCCGATGATGACGAGGGGGAAACATACCTGGTTTCATTCACTAGAGCCCTCAAGAGCTCGAGAAGACCACAACCGAGGTGCGACGTCCTAGTCGCTGGATCCCGGATAAACACCGAGATCGACACGGGGGCGTCAGTCACCGTGATGGGAGTGCAACAGTACAATCGCCTCCGACCCAAGCCCGAGCTCCGACGGTCGAAAGCCCAGATTTATGCCTACGGAAGTGACACACCGCTGCCCCTGGCAGGAAAGATGACGGTGCCCGTGAAGTCGGATGACGCAAAGATAACAATTGGCATACATGTGATCAATCAGGAGGCAGACACCCTCCTAAGCGGGCATGCAGCCGAAGACCTAGGGCTGATCGCATTCCTCCGGAAGGTACAAGAATCCCAAACGACCACCCTGCTGGACCAGTTCCCGGAGCTGTTCACTGGCCTGGGGAACATCCGACGACCGCCGGTCAAGCTCCACATTGACCGCTCAGTCACACCCACAGCGTTAAACCACAGGAGGATTCCCTTCCACCTACGCCCGCTAGTAGAAGAGGAGCTGAGGAGGCTGGAGGAGCAAGGCGTCATCGAGACAGTAACAGGACCCACCCCCTGGGTATCACCCATGGTGATAGCAGAAAAGCCCCGGCAGCCAGGCAAGATTCGGGTGTGCATCGACATGAGGCTGCCCAACAAGGCCATCAAAAGGGAGAGACACATCACGCCCACGATGGATGACATAATCGCAGACCTCAACGGAGCCCGGTGGTTCTCCAAACTGGACCTTAATGCGGGGTACCACCAACTAACGTTGGCCGAAGAGAGCAGATATATAACTACCTTCAGCACGCACCTGGGGCTGCGAAGGTACCGACGCCTTAACTTTGGCATCTCCTCGGCAGCTGAAATATTTCAGAACACTATCAGGGACATCTTGCAGGGACTACCGGGGGTACTGAACGTCAGTGATGACATACTGATACACGCCACAACGGTGGATGAGCACTACCGGCGGGTCCGGTCTACACTGACGAGGCTGAGGGAGTTTGGGGTCACGTTACACAAAGAGAAGTGCCAGTTCTTTCAGCAAAGCATCGAGTTCTTCGGATACACGTTTACCAATCATGGCATTCAAGTGGACCCAAGGAAATCCCAGGCTATCAAAAACGCCCCAGCACCGACTTCCGCGTCAGAAGTCCGCAGTTTTCTCGGGATGGCCACGTACTGTGGGCGGTTCATCCCAAATTTGGCTACCACGGCTGAACCTCTCAGACGCCTCACAAAGACAGACACCCTGTGGCGCTGGGGGCAAGAGGAAGAGGAAGCATTCCACGCTATCAAGACCACACTGCTGGACCAAGCTACTCTGGTCTACTTTGATCCGACCAGGAAGACCGAACTGCTCGTCGACGCCAGTCCGGTGGGGCTGGGCGCAGTCCTCACACAAGAGCAGGAACCGGGGAGATGGGCCACCCTGGCCTACGCCAGCAAGGCACTTACTGCAACTGAACAGAGGTACTCTCAGATTGAACGCGAAGCACTAGCCATCCGATGGGGCTGCCGGCACTTCCACGTGTACGTCTGCGGGCAACCTTTCACAGTAGTGACAGACCACCAACCATTGGTGCCCCTGTTCAAGGGGACAGCGCCCCCCCCCCCCCCCCCCGAGGATCGAAAGGTGGGCCATCGGGTTACAACAATACCAGATGGAGGTGACATATCGGCCAGGTGCGAAAAACCCGGCGGACTTTCTGTCGCGACACCCGGAAAGTGAGGTGACGTCCCCGATTGGGAAGGAAGAGGAAGATGAAACCGAAGCACACATCGACCTTCTGGCCGCTCTGACCTGCCCTCGGGTACTAACAATCCAGGAGATCATACAAGCCGGGGAGCACGACGCCGTGTTGGCAAGGACACGGGGAGCTCTTCAGAAAGGGTCATGGGCTGATTTCCTACACACCACCAATTCGTGGGCAGACGAGGAGAAGAAGGATTTGCAGCAGATTTGGCGAGTGCGGAATGAACTAAGTATGACCCGCGATGGCGTCGTCCTGCGGGGATCCAAGATCGTCATGCCGGCCGCACTGCGCCATCAAGCCATGCTCATTGCTCACAACGGCCATCAAGGGACGGAGAAGATGAAGACCAGAATGAGGGCGAAGATATGGTTCCCGGGGCTGGATGGCATGGTGGACGATGTGGTAAGAAGCTGCTCCGCATGCCAGGTGACGAGCGGCCCTGAGCCTCCGGCCCCCATCGTGACAGAAGAACCGGGAAGGTACCCATGGGACAAGATTAGCATAGATTTTGGAAGCCTCCCAAACGGAAAAGTGTCGCTAGTGATTATTGACAGCTTCTCGAAATATCCCGTGGTGGAAGTTCTACCGTCCACAGCCTTCATGTTTGTGGGACCAGCGCTGGAAAAAATATTCACCATGTTTGGGCGTCCCTCGGAGCTGAAGAGCGACAACGGGCCACCCTTCCACGGTCACGAATTCAGGGAGTTCCTCCAGCACCAGGGAATACAACACCGGCGAATGACCCCTCAGTGGCCACAAGCCAACGGAGAGGTGGAACGGTTCATGAGGACCCTGAATAAAGTGATTCGAATAGCCGGCGTGGAGCAACTAGACCCCGAAAGGGAGATTCAGCGATTCCTGGGAGAGTACCGGAGCACGCCCCACTTCTCCACCAAACAAGCCCCGTGGTCTCTCATGCTCAAAGGCACCCGCCGCGATGGGCTACCCACAGCCCCTGGGTGGGCGCCCCCACCGTTCGAAGCGGAGCAAGCCTTTCAACGATGGGCACACCGAAACCGGCAGGTGAGCCGGGCCAGAGGCAGTCGAGACAGCGACATCAGGCCAGGGGACAGCGTCCTCGTGAAGGATCGAAGGCCGGGAGGAAAATTCAAACCCCGATATGAACCAGGTAGTTGGACAGTGGCACAGAGGCGGGGTACCATGATCACAGCGGAAAGAGGGGTGGAGTCGACCACCAGGAACATCTCGTGGTTCAAACGCATTCCGGAGGCCACTGACCGCGGCCGGAGGGGGGCTGAACGGAGGGGAGGAAGAGATCTCAACCCCAGAGCTGGAACCTGGACTGACGCCCAGCGGAGCCAGCAGCGCCCCAGAGCAGAGTCATCAGGCCCCGGCGGAAAGTGAAGCCCCGAACAGCCACCCAACCAGCTCCGGCACTCGTGCCACCGCAAGGTATGGTCTGAGAGAGAACCCCACGCCAAGCAGCCGCCTTAAAGACTTTGCCTGCCAAGCAAGTGAGTGACTGTTATGGACTTCCGTTTATTTTGTTATCCAAGTTGGGGAGGGATGTTGCAGTTAGCGCTCTAGCGTTAGACGCTAGAGTGCAAGAGGATACTACGCAATGCGTACGCCACGAACGTGGCGTACGCCGATGTATAAAATAAAGGGGCGCGGCCTGATGAGTCAGTCCGCGCTGAGACCAAGACACGTAGTGCGGTGTCCTTCCTTGCGGCTACGAGCGTGCGCAGCAGGGCCTCCAGCAGCGCCAGCGGCACTATCACAAAAGTATTGTGTGAGGATGTCCAAAGGAGTCTCGGCACCGGCAGTATATAAGTTAGAGTAAAATGTAGATATTTTGTCGAGTATGCCTTGGGGGGGGGGATGATTCTGCCCCCACTTTTGTCGTGCAGTTCCGTAATATAGGAGGAGGTATGCGGCTTCCTAAGCAAATGTGAGAGGATCTTGCCGGGGCAGTCGCCCTCACCATAGCGACGTGCCTGCGTTTCGCGGCATAGGTGTGTTACTACATGTTCAGCCTCAGACTCGTATTCAGTCATTTTTTGGCATATGTCAGCAAGTGTGGAAGGGGGTGGGTTACTGGCGTGATTTAGGTCTAGTTGTTTAAGTTGTGCCTCTAACCTCTCCAGAGTCCCCATGAGAGATTTTAGGACCCCAGGTTGCCTCACAATACATTCACCTTGAATCACATCTTTGAAGTTTTCCCAAAGGGTAGAGGGGGAATCCACCGAGCCAATATTTAATAAACACAATTCAACCATGGCCCCACGGAGCTCTTCTCGAAACACTGCATCACGAAGCTCGTATGGGTGAAGGCGCCATGCAAACATGTGTTTAGACGTGTTAGGGAGCCGAACAGCCAGGAGCACCCATGAATGATCTGAACGTGTACACGCAAGGTGTGAAGTGGAGGTGACCCAGCCCAGTACTTCCCGGGTGACCAGCCAAAGATCAATGCGGGGCCAGGAGCTGTGAGGGGTGGAGATGTATGTGCCTTCACTTTTCTCAGGGTGGTGGTGCCTCCGGCCGTCGATCAAGCAGTTATCTTGTACTATGAAGCACAATGTGGCAGTGGCCTGTGGGTGGAGTATGCGTGGGCCAGAGCGGTCTAAGGTGTTATGTGGGGCAATATTGAAATCTCCACCCCATAGCAGTGGGAATGGGCCAAATGAGGAGATATGTTTCCAAATGTGGGTGTAGAATTCTGGATTGACAGCACTTGGGCTGTAGACAGCTGCTAGGCTCATGGGTTGAGCATATAGAGTGCCTAATATTATCACATAGCGACCTTCCGTATCTATGACGGTGTGCGCGGGGCGCCATGGCAGGCCTTTTCTTATCAAAATTGCAACGCCTCTTGTGTAGTTAGAGTAAAAGGAGGAGTAGGTATCCCCCCAGTGTCTTGAACGGAGCCTAGCAGCATTCTGATCTATCAAGTGACTCTCTTGGAGAAGGCAAATATCGATTTTATGTCTGGTAAGATATGCATGTATGAGTCGGGCTTTTTAGAAGTTGTTCATACCCCTAATGTTCCACGTCAGAAGTTTTAGCTCAGTCATAGGATCGGTGCGAAGCCATCATGTGCATAGTGCCACGAGTATTCACGCCTGATGATGAGAGTGTACTGTGTGTGTGCCAGCCAATGCATATTTGAAGAAGACTGTAGGAAGAAACGTACATTCATAAAACGTGTCATTGCAAAATACCCTGGTAGGTACATCCAGTCCCAGGAGTACCCCACAACTTTCCCACCCACACCAACCCCCCAACATGGTTGAGACATTACCCTCCCACCTCCCAGTGAACCTCAACTTGTCAAACTCAAATTTGTGGTGGGAATTATCCCAGTAGGGGTACATATTCTCAGCCAGACATCCTCCAAACTGAGAGGCGAGGTGGCCATGTGTGAATTATACGAGCAAGAGGAGAAGGAAAGATTGAGTGGAGTATAGGAAAGGAAGTGACACAACCATTAATTCAGCATAGGAACATAAGAATATAGTCAGAAATAGCAAGAAGAAACCAGGCCTGATCAGCAACAAGCAGGAGTGAATTCAATCACTGTCACTTGTGCGATCCTCTTCAGTGGGCGACTGGCGATTGCGGGAGCGTAGTTTAGGTAATTGCTTGGCGAAGGTCAGTGCAGCCTTTGGGTCCGTGAAGTAGCGGGGCTTAGTTCCAGAGTCTATGCACAATTTAGCAGGGTTCATCAGCGCATATAAAACGTGGATTTGTTGTAGGATACGCTTGGCAGGGAGAAAGTCTCTGCAGGCAGCCTGCACAGACATAGTGAAATCGGGATAGAAAGATAATGTGTTGCCTCGGTGTCAGACCTCACCGAGCTCTCTCACCCTGCAGAGTATCGCGTCACTGTTGCGATAATTCAGAAATCGAGCCACTATCGGCCTAGCAGGGGCCCCAGGAGGGTATGTGGGCCAAGCGATCTGTGTGCGCGCTCAACAATGAATAGGTCAGACAGGGCTTCTCCGAACAGATCTCTCAGGAGTGTTTCCAGATGTCTCCATTGTATCAATGGCGGTAGATTCCAGGAGGCCTACGATGCGTATATTGTTCCTATGGGAACGAGATTCAAGGTATTCATTTTTGGCCCGGATAAGTTCTAGCACCTTGTCCATCTTAAGGTGTTGCTACTTGTCTGCCGCCCGAGCATCAGCAAGATACGAAACCCTTGCTTCCAGCTGCGCGACGCGAGCATCGTGCCAATCTACATGTTGGTTGACCTGATCTAGGCGGGAGGTGAGATTATCGATCTTCGCATCTATGATCTTTAAGCTGGATTTTACATCAAGGAGCAAGGACCGGATGCTGTTGTCTTGGGTCTCTGTGGGCTCCGCCTGTGTGGCGCGCTCCCCAGCATCTTGGGACGACTCCTCCGGCCTTCCAGCCGTACGCCCCTCAAAAGTAAGCCTGGAATGTTTTGCGTTGACCTTCCCCATTTTGAACGTCTAATTTGAAGGTCAGTCGACACAGTGACAGCGTCGCCGAGGAGTAGGAGCCTCCTGCGCCTGAGCAATGGAGTGGAAGCGAGAAGGTGGCTAACAAGGGCCCAATAAATCCAGCCGAGGGCAAGTGGGAGAACGGAGGCAGTGTACAGTTGACTGTCCAGGAGTCAGGCCAGAGAGGAAGGCAGATGGGGTTGGCCCCCAGGCTGCGAAAGTGAGCAGTGACCGCTCTTCTACCGATCCTCAAGCTCTGTAGGGGCTGGAGGCTAGGCCCTGGATACCGCAGCGAGCGCAGGGGGCCTCCCGCAGAGTTGACAATCTGGCTGAAGCAGGGTGCGGGTGCCAGGTGACCCTCTAGGGCCACGGTAGTGTATTAGTCAGCCCAGCACAGGAAGGAGCATGCCGGTGGATTAGGGCTGAGGAGGAGGATTGAAGGAAGAGCCTCCCGACGAGCCCGGTAAGCAGGTCTGTAGTCCAGTGCGCGCAATCTTCAGCAAGCAACCACCCGCCAGGACACAAGCAGGATTCAGAGGGGCAGCCTGGGTGAGGTGAAGTATTGCCAGGGTGTTTGTCTCCTGCCACCTCCACTCCCTACCGGGCATGATGTTACGGTGCCTGGACTGGCCTGGATCCTCAGCGGTGGGGCTGGGGCCGAGCAGGCGGAGACGCACACTCCGCACCGGCGCTCGGCACAGTATGGGCTGAGGGTTTGGCCGGAGCTCTGAGCGGCCACGCAACAGTCGCACCCGCGACCGAGCTGGGCTATAACCCCAGGGGAGATCCAGCAGGGGTCGGGTTCAGCCACGTCGCGCCGATGGCAGGATCGAAAGCCATGCAAGCGAGGCAGGCAGCCAGGTGGTCCCGGGCAAGATGGCGGTCCGCAGGAATCTGAAAGCGAAGATTATTGCGTCGCCAGCCGTCTGCTTCCCAAAATAGGCCGAGCAGACGATGCCTGGGATGATGCGGATGTGAGGCTCACTTATTTCCTGGGTCGATCACGTTCCCGCCAGCAGGTTGCTGCAGGAAATTTCGCACGGCCGGCAGAGCTTGCCAAAGGTGCAGCCATCTTGCCGCTGGCGAAACCAAGCCCCTGTGCACTTCAGCAATGCGCTGCCTGTACGCCACAAGATGCATCACGCATTTTCCCCTCCTTGCACCATGGTGCACTGCATCGTAAATGCGACGCATCCGTGGTGGTGCAAGGGGAGGATTACGTGACGTATCTGTTCTGGTGCATCCCTGCTGATTTGCAGAGATGTGCCAGAAGTTGTAAATCTGCCCCTTGGTTTGATACATACACCTAATGACAGGGATGCACTTCTAAACTAAGGGGGGCCCTAAAAAAAGTGAGAGTAAAAAGCCATTATAGATGTCAAACCAATTTAAGTTTAACTGGCATCTAAACGGTAGTTCAAATAAGTGATCGGTGTGCTGGGGATTCTATTGTCCCCTCACCGTGTTGAGACAACACTTCCCCTTTGTGAAGGGGGGGCGGGACCATGCCCGCCTGATTGGCCTTCCATATGGGCACTGGAACACAATGAGGAAAGAAAGGCGGTTTCCAGACCCACTTCTAGCGGCCCTGTAACGGACACCGGATGTCCATCGAAGGTTTCAATTGACCGTTTGACTAACAGCTAGACAGGTCAGACAACACAACGAGCAACCTAGTAGCGCTTTTGGAGACATCGGATCTCCTTATTTGGTAGTCACTTTCACTCACTTAACTTTTCAATTAACGCCTGCTACCTTGCGCCAATACTATAAATAGCACTCACTTGTGCCTCCCATTTACCGGCGAGGAGGCGATGAGCACACATCTAGGTGAAGATGCGGAAGACGCACCTTGAGGCAGTAAGCGAGTGACAGTATGAATGCATATATGAATGTTATGCAGGGGATGTATTTCTACCTCCACACTACAAACTACAAATTCCATAGAGCCTCATGGCTATGCTTTTATCGTGGGAAACGTTTTTCTTGAATAACGTCTCGATCTGCTTGTAATGTTTGTTTTCCCATAAATATCCAGAGTTTGACTACAGGGGTCTTCCTCCCTCACCCTCCTATGGGGTTAAGCAGCACCCCAATCGGGGTATGAAATGTGGACAATTGCCACCACAAGTTTTAGAGAGCACAGGTGACTTCCGAGTTTTGTGCACATATAGCCACTCACACTATTAGCCTGTGCATGTGGCCGCATGAAGTTTGTTGTAATTGTTGACCTTGGCGCTTTAATTGTTTTTTCCTAAAATTCTGTCTTTGTTTTGTATGCTTGAAAACATACATGCCGCACTACAGTGGAGTGTGACACAGGTCACCCCACGCAGTAGAACTGTCTCACCAAAGTCTGGTAAGAGTGGAGCCTGCCATTTTTCCTTCTAGGTCCTGATGAATGCCATGGACCCCTCTGGGCCAACTGGCAGAAACATGTCGACCACACTCACCATAGTGGTAGAATCCCCAGCACACCAATCACTTATTTTAACTACCGTATAGATGCCAGTTAAATTAAAATTGGTTTGACATATATAATGGCCTTTTAATCTCACATTTTTTAGGGCCCCCACTTGGTTTAGAAGTGCATCCCTGTGATCAGGTGTATGACCGCCCTCTATCAAACTAAGTTTTTAGAGGGCGTGGACTGGTCAATGATGAAGAATGACACCAGGTGGTGTGTGAGACCAGTCTTTCACTTTTAGGTAGATGCTTGCCATCACACTATAGCACCTCGGTCTCCAGTCTGGGAGCGGCTCATTTGTGTTAAACATTGTGTTGCCGATCCTGTAAAACCCGGGTACGAATGGTCGTACGGAGCGTTTTCTCCGTACGACTCGTACCCGGGAATTCCACCTTACAAACCAGCAAGTACGATTCGTACAGAAATACCATTTCCATACGAATCGTAAAAAACACCGTACGGCTAAAAAATACATACAATTCTGATCCTGGACAGCGCATACACGACGTCCACACAGAGTCAGGCAGCGTTTTACGGACCAGCAAGTACGATTCGTACCTACAGCACTCCGCATGGCTATATTTTTACGGGAGCCAAAAAGTGCCGGAAAAGCTAAGTACGCCGCAATGCACGATGAAAAGGGGCCCGGTACGTGACGTACACGCCATCACCCACATCGTACGTGTCATCATGTACGGTGCGTACCCCAACATTGCATATGTACGGTGCGTACATATGCGCTGTTGGGGTACGCACCGTACATAGGTCAACAGTGCGTATGTATGGTGCGTATGTCCGCACCGTACCCCCCACCATCGTATGTACCACCGTACCCCCGTATGTCTGCACCGTACCCCCCCACCCCCGTATTTATGCACCGTACCCCCGTATGTACGCACCGTAACACCACCCACGTATGTCTGCACCGTACACCAGGCGTACCCCAATCCTCGTGTATGTACGGACCGTACATACGCGAGTATTGTGGTATGCCTGGGGTACGGTGCGGACATACAGGCGTACGGTGCAGACATACTGGGGGTGGGGGGTTACGGTGCGGACATACGGGGGGTACGGTGCGTACATATGGGGGGTGGGGGTGAGGCTGGGGGGGGCGTACGACTCGTACCCCGGGCACAAGTGTACTCGGGGTAGGGGTGGTACAAAGTTCGCTCCGTACAGGATGTTTTCCATACGCTTGTGTATTCGGAAAGCCGGTACGGATCGTACTTGTGCGCTCGGACTTCAGCAACGACTCGTACGTAAAACTGTCCGGGGACGTCTCGTAGACTTTTCCCGAAGCGATTCGTATGTATTTTTCACGTACGAATCGTACTTCACCGTTTGTACGGGACTTGTACGATTCGTACGTAAAAAAATACGGATACGAGTCGTACGGTAATTTTTTTTAACGGATCGGAATCGGCATCTGTATGTTGGACGCTGCCTGCTCCTAGTACCCCGTGTCTCTAGTTCCTTCTCCTAGGTCTCTCCAGGCGTGACTGTGGTTATATACCTAACACCAGTATGTCATGCTCTTTCTTGTGATTATCCTGACCGAATGAACGGTATTTATTCATAACTTCTGATAAGAGGACCAAGCTGAATGCACAAATAATGAGCCCTGATAAAGTCTGCTGTCACGATTACAGTGAAAGACGAAACACGAGTTGGCAAGGTGAAAGTCCAAGCGTAAGGGCCAAATTAGATAGTTTATTAAAGAATTCTTGATACCACAACCTCGACACCAGAACAATTTGTTGAGTGCTCAGAGAACTTTCTTAAATCCAATTTGGAATTCTTTACGGTAGAGGAAGATCAGGTGGCTCTCCTTCCTCCAGAGCACCAAACAATATATGAAACGGACTCTAACATATTTCTTCTGTTTGGACTGATTAAGTTGTGTGCGCTTACGTTCCCAGCCGCCATCTTGTTTTCTTTATCTTAAATTATCTATAGGTACATAACCAAAGCGGTAAGAAATGACTCAGGTCATGTAGAGTTAACCGATTAGTTACCACATTATCAATAATGCACATTTCTTTCTTACATACATATACATCACATTGTAATTCATCATGAACCAAGAGAAATCACTACATTAATATGTCAATTGACAATAATACACAGAGAACGGAAGAATTTTATTTTCTAAACTGAGTGTATCATATTGTTGACCATTGTAATAGATTCAAACAATATTCAGAGGGGTTATGTAAAAGGAATTTCATTCTAAGGGAGTTTCATTCAAGCCAGAGCTAATAGCTAGATTGAGTGTTCTTCAGTTGTGCTTTTTCGAGACTGTCTTACTACTATTCAGACATTTCAGCCATTTAGCATTAGCTAATTCCAAATGTAAATGGGCTTCCAAACCACCTTTCAGGTGGAGAATAGATACGCCCTGCAATAGTGCTGTATACAGAATTGTGATCTCTTTACGTTTGTGTCTATGTCTTAGGATTACCCACCCCTCACTAGAGGTATTGAGTACTTTATGAGGGTAATCAGCCATTACTACGGAGGCATTACTCCGCATACCATTACTTCGCAAGCGTTACAACGCATGCGATGTAACAATGCGTAGCCTTTACTACGCAAGTTGTTACATCGCATGCGTTGTAACAAAACATGCGTTGTAATGGCTAAACAATGGCACTAAAGGTACTGCAGTGACTCACCGCTGGTTGCAGGATTCTTTCAGCGGGGCAGGAAGAACGCGACTTCCTTTTCAGAAGCATGCGTTGTAATGGCTAAACAATGGCGCTAAAGGTACTGCAGCGACTCACCGCTGGTTGCAGGGTTCTTTCAGCGGGACAAGAAGAACGCGACTTCCTTTTCAGTGAAGGCGGCTCAGGCAGAACTCCTCCCAGGAATCAACGCTTTTAGGCTGACCAGGATGAGCACACTCGGGAAGGTGCGCAATGACAACTGCCTTATTATGAAGGCGTCGGCAGGGTGAGAAGGAAGCGGAGCAAGCAGCGTCAGGTGACAGGTAGCGGCGGCTCAGGGATAGGGAGAGCGGCGCCCATCGTCATGGAGTGAGGGGCTCATGGGCGCCAAGGAGTCCAGCATATGATTTCTCACCTACGAAGATGACGTCAGGAGAGGTAAGCCGGGGACGTTGTCCTAGGGGGAGGGTCGTGCAGGGGGTTGTTTTTTAGGTTTTAGGGTAGTGTAGTTGTGTTTGTTTAGTGTAGAGTAGTGTATTTGGGATTAGGGTAGTGTTGGGGATCGTGAAGGGTAGTGTTTTGGAGTAGGGACAGGACTGGGGGTAGTGTTTTAGGGTTTAGGGTAGTGTTGTGGTGTTAGTGTAGGGTAGTTGTAGGAGAGTAGGATCTGCACTTATGTTGCCCCCACTTTTTTTCAGATTTTAACACTGGTTTCTGGCTATAGTCTGGCTGGGACCCTGCTAATCAGGGCCCCAGCCTATCTGTTCTCTCTAAACAAATTGGAGTGCATATTAGATGCACTAGTGATTGGATACTGTGGTATCTTATGAGCTCCTAGTATATGGTACCTTAGGTACCAAGGGCATAAGTACTTCACAGGCCTACCAGGGTTTGAAGCATGTATTATGCCACCCCTGGGAAGCAAACTAAATCTGACACCACAGGCCTGCTACTGCAGCCTGGGTGAGGTAGAGTTAGCACTCCTCACAGAGATATAGGTTCCCTATATCTCACCATACACACACATATGAACCTATTAGTCACCCCTAACGCAGGCCCTATCAATCCTGAGGGCAGGGTGGTTGGTTTCCATGTGAGGGGGTGCCTCTGCCTGAGCCGGGCCCCTCTGCAGCTTTTAGAGTCTATTCTCTGTGGCTGTTTGTGGATGCGGTTAAACCATATACTCTTAAGTGCATTATAACCTCGCGGTAAATGCTAACTCTGGGATGACTGCATCAAAACATGTCGTGTTTGGTGTCAAACGCTTTGGAATCATACCCCCACACCAGTAACTGGTGTGGGAGTATGATCCCACCCTTCTAGAGGGATAGACATGTACCTACTGTGGAAACACGGTAGAATCCTGAAGAGTCCTGGCATCACCAAATGGATGCCACCAGCACAGACACTGGGCTGCCCTCCTGCTGCTGACTGAAACTCACAGTGGAGGAGGCCCAGCAATAGGCATCCTGTCACAGGGAGGTGTAACCACCTTCCAGACAGGATTTAGTCTATTGGGGCTGGGTGGGTGCACTCCTAGAGTGCTTTGAAGTCCTGCACTGGGGGAGCAGTAGCCTCCTCTGTGCATATGCCAGCTCAAACCGGTTCAGGGGCTCCCTGTCCATGCTCTGGCGGGAAACTGGACAAAGGGAAGTGGGGGTAGCCACCCACTCCCCTGACTCTCCCATAGGTGGGGTCATAGAGCTAGTCCCTCCCTTTCTTCCAGTATAAGTGAGGGAACCCTTGCCATTGCAAACAAGATATCCCTGGACGACGCTCTGAAGATGATCCTGGACCTTTGATGTTCCACTACTACTGGAAGACTGAAGAATCTCCCTTGGAGTCAAGGAGTGACTTCCCTGCTTGGCAGGCACCAAAACTTTGAATCAATGGTCGAAAACGTTCCCGCTCTCGCTGGAGTCCGAAATCCCTGCATCCCCAGAAGTGGATTTCCTGACTTCTCCAAGGCCATCATGAGTCCCCAGCGAAGCTGAGGTAAGTGGACCCCACGAGTGACGGAACAGCAATACCCGGTACCGTGCACTATTTTCGAGTGCAATCCCTTCACGACATTCTATGAAATTGTGCATTGGACCACATGTGCCCCAAGTCTCCAGCAGGATTTCCCCCGAAGATCAGAGGCCTACCTCGTCCCGAGTGACCGTGGTCTCCTGTTGAGTGAATCCTCCCGAGGTGTCTTTGCGATCCCTTGCCAGCTGGCTTGTGGGTCCCCTGAAGACTTTTCCACAAAACCAAAGGGCTCCCCTGGTTGCTCCAGGCCTGCCCCGACATACCCTCACTGGGTGAGTCCCTCAGACCTTGCTGGTCTGCAACGCTGACTTTTTACACTTTCCACAACACTTGCTGTTACCAAGGCTTGTTGGCTCCAATCCGAGTGCCGATACCGCAGTAAGCTGCAGACTTTGCGGAACATGCTGAATCCAGTCTTCTTTGGCTCCCATTGAAAACGACGCAGCGACCCGATACCAAAAGACACCTATTCACCTGGCTTCCCTGGGTGAGGTAACTCCAGCACTACAGTGCTCCTGTGTGTGTTGGCTCTAGAACTACTTACCCTGTAAGTGACTTGCTTGTAGACTCTCCCGAAGTATCCTAAAATTCCAACCGCGAATTGCTCCATTGAAGTCTATTGGGATCCGCGGCTGTGTTCTCACACTGCATGCGTCTCCCGTGGGTCCTTTACTTACCTGCCTTGGGTGGATTAGTGAGGCCCCAGCGCTTCTACAGGCCTTGTCCCCTCGCAAGTCAATATTCTTATACCTCTCTTTTAGTATATGGTCTGGTACGCCCCTAGGGCCCCAGCCCTATACGTGCTTAACTTGTTGTGAACTGTTGATTTTTGCATATGTTCCTGACTTCTAATCTCATAAAGAGATTAGTAGAGTGTGTTAGAAATAAATACATATATATTTTATATATATATATCTGTGTGGTGTCCTTTCATTTGGTAATTCAAGAGATTATAAGGTAAAACAAGCTGCTTTACATTCCTTAAAGACTTAGCCTGAAGGCTGCTCTCCACAGCTACCACTGGGATAGCTTTCTTTAAAAGGTTGTCTTAAACCTATCTACCATAAGAGTCAAATTGGACTGGTGCAAGGTGGCCACTATAACTAGTGACCAGCATATGCCAAGCCAACTTCTCACATTGGTGGGCAGCGTGCGAGATTACAGCTTGCCATCGTTTTACCAGAAAATCTCTATTTGAATTACTAACTGAAAACCACTATAGGTACTCAAGGTACATATAAAGTCAAGCTTAGTATCAATAAGTTCTACTGAACTTAGAGCTGTGTGTCAAGGGATAGCACACCCTTTCTACAGCTCAAGCTAGGATCAGTAGGCCACAAACTAGTGTAGGTAGTACAACACTGCACAACACTAGAATGTCCTTAAGGGCTGGAGCCAGTGGGTCCACCCAAACTCAGTATAAGGACATGACTTTCTTTGACTTGAAAGCCATGTGTGCTGCAAGGCACCTGAGGATAGGACAGAGTCCCTCCACACTACACCTGATAGATCTGTTAACAACAGATGATCTTATATTAGCTCTAGGAGCTAATAGGTCTGAATCAGGGGGTGGGTCAATCACAGTCTCTGGGTCAAATGATGAAAATCAAGATGACCTGGACTCTGGTTGAAGGGCCAGATCCACATGGATCTGTAAAGGACAGAGGAATGCTCCCTAGGAGAACTAGCAAAGTGGAGGAGAGGCCTAGATTCCCTTCAAGGGAATCTGACCACTCCTATCACTCTGGCAGAGAATCTGTCCAACAGAGGAATTTATACCTTCCTAGAAGGGAAATCTCCTCTGAAAGAATGTACAAACTGCTGCAGTAGGAGGAAGCAAAATTTACCCTCAGAACCAAGGTGCCAATTCCGATCCGTTAAAACCCGGGTACGAACCGTCGGACAGAGCGTTTTCTCCGTCCGACTCGTACCCTGGAAAAAAACCTTACAAACATGCAAGTACGATTCGTACGGAAACATCATTTCCATGTGAATCGTAAAAACAACCGACCGACAAAAACATACCCACAATTCTGATCCGGGACACCGCGGACGTGACGTCCGGACGGAGTCAGGCAGCGTTTCACGAACCAGCAAGTACGATCCGTGCCCACGTCACTCCGCACGGATTATATCAGGATGACGCGCAGAAGGAGCACCTGTACGCAACGGACAGCCATGGACCCCAACCTACGTGTCATTCTGGCCATCATAGCAGTCGACCTGGTGTACAGGAACCGACGCAGATGCCGCAGAAGGTCAGAACAACACCCAGGGGCAAAGGGGGAGCAGGGGCAAGAAACATAACCCCCCCAAGTTAAAAATAAAACATGCCCTGTACATACCTGATCCCCAGGGCCTGGTCACTTCGGGGGTGGGGGGCATGTCGACCAAGGCCTGCGTCCGCCACTACGGAAGTCGACATGGACGCGAACCGTCAACACAACAATTGTGGTATGCACCGTACCCATGCCTTAAGAGCGTGGGTACGGGTCGTACCACGCCCACCCCTACGGCATCCCAACAATGGCGGTACGGGTCGTACCCATGCCTTTGGGACGTGGGTATGGGCCGTACCCCTACGGCACCCCAACAATGGCGGTACGGCCCGTACCCACGTCCCAAAGGCATGGGTACGGCCCGTACCGCCATTGTTGGGGTGACGTAGGGGTGGGCGTGGTACTACCTGTACCCACGCTCTTAAGGCGTGGGTACGAGCTGTACCCCTACGGCACCCCAACAATGGTGGTACGGCCCGTACCCATGCCTTTGGGACGTGGGTACGGGCCGTACCGCCATTGTTGGGGTGACGTAGGGGTACGGCCCATACCCAGGCCTTAAGGACGTGGGTAGGGGTCGTACCACGCCCACCCCTACGTCACCCCAACAATGGCGGTACGGCCCATACCCACGTCCCAAAGGCATGGGTACGGGCCGTAACGCCATTGTTGGGGTGACGTAGGGGTACGGCCCATACCCAGGTCTTAAGGACGTGGGTACGGGTCGTCCCACGCCAGTGGACAAACACATAGGGGTGTGTGGCCATCAGCCCCAGCAGTGCCCAGACATAGGAGGGGAGGGTGCCTATCACTCCCAGCAGTGCCCAGATATAGGAGGGGTGGGTGCAGAGTCCTCCCAGCAGTGCCCAGACATAGGAGGGGTGGGTGCCTATCACTCCTAGCAGTGCCCAGACATAGGAAGGGTGGGTGCAGAGTCCTCCCAGCAGTGCCCAAAAATAGGAGGGGTGGGTGCAGTGTCCTCCCAGAAGTGCCCAGACATAGAATGGGTGGGTGCAGAGTCCTCCCAGCAGTGCCCAGACATAGGAGGGGTGGGTGCAGAGTCCTCCCAGCAGTGCCCAGACATAGGAGGGGTGAGTGCAGAGTCCTCCCAGCAGTGCCCAGACATAGGAGGGGTGGGTGCAGAGTCCTCCCAGCAGTGCCCAGACATAGAAGGGGTGGGTGCAGAGTCCTCCCAGCAGTGCCCAGACATAGGAGGGGTGGGTGCCTATCACTCCCAGCAGTGCCCAGACATAGGAGGGGTGGGTGCCTATCACTCCCAGCAGTGCCCAGACATAGGAGGGGTGGGTGCAGAGTCCTCCCAGCAGTGCCCAGACATAGGAGGGGTGGGTGCAGAGTCCTCCCATCAGTGCCCAGACATAGAAGGGGTGGGTGCAGAGTCCTCACAGCAGTGCCCAGACATAGGAGGGGTGGGTGCAGAGTCCTCCCAGCAGTGCCCAGACATAGGAGGGGTGGGTGCAGAGTCCTCCCAGCAGTGCCCAGACATAGAAGGGGTGGTTGCAGAGTCCTCCCAGCAGTGCCCAGACATAGGAGGGGTGGGTGCCTATCACTCCCAGCAGTACCCAGACATAGGAGGGGTGAAGTACCGGGTATTTAGAACCCAGCGGTGCAGGGGAACACACCCTAAGACTTCGGATTCTTCCTGTTTCAGACCCACAGAAACACAGAGTCTTCTAGGTGAATTCAAGGATCGAATTTATTGGCTGCAGACCAATCACAGGTACCCGAGAAGTACAAAAAGATGTATGTTCTCAGGAGACTGCTCCCGAACCAAAAACCAGCCTTTACTTATATACACAAAATTATGCTTGGGGGCAATACCGCCCCTATTTTACAAGTGGTTATTCACATATTTTAGTTTCAAAGAAACGGCAGAGCCATAATGACAATCCCACATTTCAGTTCATTAAGCGTACAGTCATTTTACCCAGCAAGGCTCAGAACCCTCACCAGATAACAGCGGACCCCAATAAAACGGGCACCTCCTCCTCGTAAAACAAGCCATAAAGTAGGAAACAGAGTCAGGTGTGAAATAGCTTAGTCACAGATCGTGTGTGAACAAGGACTTTATAATGGGTCGAGCCCTGATGCTAATCACATTAGGTCGCAAGAAAAGGAACTGGCCGGACAGGATTGACCTCGGGCAGCGGAGTCAGTTTGCACAGGTCAGAGAGAAGTCACAGAAGGTGTACGTGTCCTTTAGGCCTAGGCAGGGTCTTAGTGCGCAGCCTATGTGGCAACCACAAAATGGCTACTGTTCTAAAATGGAACCCAAAGGGTTCAATATGCGATATCGTATGCACGGTGAATTCATCAGTGAAACATGACGAAAACACTCATACATATCGTGTTACTCATTTGCGGTTCGTTCATACCAAAATTGGTATGGTGGGACCATACCACCTACACGGTTCCGATTTTTACAGTACCACAGACCCTCCTTTTGTCCTTACATAGGCAAGAACTATACTAATCTGAGTCCAAGTCTATGTTCTTAAAGTCATGGAGATGTTGCTGTAGCATCATCCTATTGCTTAGTTCGTCCCTTGATACAGGTCTCCCTACACATGATGTAACACAGAGGCTACATATTACAGGAGCACACTGTATACACAAACAGAACAGGAAAAGAATGGCTAAGATCATCCCAATGACTATTAGAATCTTCCCTCCTCAAGCTGATATCAGTCCACAGAACCATCCCATCATTGACCAATCTCCTTTATCCACGTGAATGGATTCGGAAACCTTATGTAGTTTGGAAATGGCCTGGTAGACTGTTGGAGCGCTATCTGGTATGAAAATACAACAGCTCCATTGGATGACCTTGCATACCCCACCACGGTCTGCAAGTATGACATCTAGAACCATACGGTTCTGCAACGTCATGAGGCGATCCGCTTGAAGCTCAGCTGTCAAGTTACCAAGGGCTCCAGCCGTTACATTAACAGTGGTTTCAACTACACGAGTCAGTTGTCCCAGGTTCCGACTATTGACCATTGGTCCCCAAAACGGCAGGAAACCCAGGAAAAAATCTCCCGCTTCCTGACCGGCAGTGTCTTCCTTACTAACAACGCTTCTCACAAATCTGGTCTTGTGATAATCAGAGGCAGCAGTAAATGTTGGCAGTAGCAAATTTGCAACATAACATGTGCCCGAGAAATCAGGGGGCAACCATGTATATGCTCGATCACTACAGAAAAAGTATGTAACCTTGGCAGCCAAAAACGCAGGGGAAAACTGTGATGGGAAAGTGTACGTTTCAGTACAGTTACTCTTCCCTAGTTGAGCTCTTAGATTTTTACCATTGCCTTGTAAACATAGGCGACCCATGTGTGGTACAACCCAAATTAGAGATGAACTTTTGCGCTGTTTTTCGCCCAAACTAATGCTATACCCCGTCGCGTTCCAACCTACATAAGCTCATCCTTGGGAATAGATATATATGCATCGATATCTCTACTCATATCTGCAACTCCTCTCATCAAGGCTTTATTGTTCTAGTTAAGTCTAGTGGAACGCGGTGGTCACTGGGAGTAGGTTTCAAGCGCAAAAAGAAACATGGTCTGAAATGCCCATGATGAACCATTATAGCTAAACAGCAGTACTAGATATGGGATACCCTTATTAATGGTGTGCGGCATCAAACCACACACCGAGCAGTTTGTTGTATTCATAACTAGTTGGTGCTGGTGCAGGAGTTGAATGAACGAATTGTTCACAAACTCAGAACGTCTAGCTTGTTCATGTTCTGGCAGAGGGTGGAAAGAGTGCGGGAAAACAGTAGGAGGAGGTGTGGGCTGCACAGTGGGTGTAAATGACACTTGGAAAGACAATAATACATAACCTACAGAAAACATTGTCATGCTAAATAGTACAAACAGACACAATATTACAAAACGTTTGCTATTCAGTATTTTACATATTCCGCTCTTGAAATTCATTTCCTCGGTGGGCCTCTCCATCCTGAAAAACTCCATCCTCTAATCGTGCTGCTCGCGGCGGATGAGTATCTTCTGCTTAAGGAGTACACCTGTTAGTCCAGGGAACACCCTATTCCAACCAGAACCGTAGACCTAACGTCTTCGGCTTGTACCCCAAAGTCTTGGCACCGCGACCCTGCAGCTGAACCCGGATGGTGGTTCGAAAAACAAAAGGTCAAAAAGTTTTTTTGTTTTTTTTTTAGATGAGAGAGCTGCACTTTTGGAAATAGTAAAGAAAAATAATTTTTATTTGTCCATAGTTCTTGGCCTCAAATTATACCTGTTTTTCCCAGGTACCGTCTGGTCTTGAAACAAGAGTTCAGGCTCTGTGGTGTCCAATCGAATTGATGGCGATGTAGTTTCTTGCAGAATGTCGTCACTTTCTTGCTCCGTATTTGTTCCTTTTACACGTGCATCGCTAAAAGGCACAAAACGAGGCAGTCTCAGCCTCGGAGTCAGCGATCCCCTCCTGGACCCACCGATCATACGGTAGGGGCAAAGGGATCCTCTTGCAATGTATTCCGTGTATCCAATTATTTTTCCCTTTCACCCGGACCGCTGATCATGTCGATAGCAGGACTAAGTGGGGGCCGATCCAACGGGGCTCATCATTTTTCGTACGTTGAAAATTCTTAATCAGCACCCACGTTCCAGGATTAATAGGGTGTCCTGGAGCTTCAGAGGCCTGGGGCAGAGTATCGTGAACCTGTTGGTGTAAGACACGCAATTTAGCCGTCAATTCATACAGATAATCAAGCAGTACTGGGTGTTCGATTTCACTAAATTTTGTTGGTCTTGGCACACCCCATACATTGGCCGGGCAGCCAAATACTATTTCGTAGGGACTAAGTCCCACTCGCGAATGCACAGTCATCCTTGTGGATTGGAGTGCTAAGGGCAGAGCGTCAGGCCATTTGAGACCGGAGCTCGCCTGAATTTTGGCCAACTTAAGTTTCAAAGTGCCATTGTAGCACTCAACTAATCCAGCTGATTGGGGGTGGTTTGCAGCGTGGAACTTCTGCTTAATGCCTAGTCCCTCACACACATCCTTCCTCACTCGACCTACAAATTCACTCCCGTTATCACTCCATACCATCCTCGGCATTCCGAACCTAGGGAAAAACTCCTTGACAAGGGCTTTAGCTGTGGATAAGGACGTATTGTCTTTTAGGGGATATGCTTCTATCCATTTTGAAAAAGCGCAAACAACCACCAGTACATATTTCAAATTGTTGCATCTTTCCATGTGGATGAAGTCTAGTTGCAGAACTTCAAATGGATATGATGGAGGCGCAAAATGGCCAGGTGGTGTTGGGGTTCCCCTACCAGGATTGTATTTCAGACATACCATGCAATTTTTGACCACATTCTCTGCACATTTAAGGATTCCAGCATTCTGCCATACTGGAGCCAACAACTTACAAATCCCTTTCACACTGATATGTGCCATTCCATGCACCATCGTAACCACTGGAAGCACATATGCATCAGGTAACAACCATCGACGGTGTTCTGTCAAATCAATCCAACAACCGTTTTCATCTAATTTACCCCTACTCTCCTTCCACATACTCAATTCTTTCTCTGTGGCTTCAGCTTGAAGGGACTTCACACTCTCTATCGTGTCTTCACACATTCCAACATCACCAACCCATCTTGCAGGGCCTGCAACATACATTCGAGTTGTCATATCTTTTGCTGTTTCTTTCGCGGTTTCATCAGCGAATGCATTACCACGTCCAACATCATCGGTAACCTTCTTGTGTGCGCTACATTTTATAATTGCGACTTGTAATGGCAAGGTCAGTGACTCAAGGAGATCATTCACTAACTGACCATTCTGAATCTTAGCTCCATGCGAGGTCAGGAAACCACGTTCTTTCCACAAACGCCAAAAACTATGGTCCACGCCAAAAGCATACTGACTGTCAGTATATATGTTCACTTTCATTCCTTTCGACAACACGCATGCTCTTGTAAGTGCAATTAATTCTGCTGCTTGGGCTGAATTATGTGGTACGCGTGCAGTTTCAAAAATCGTGTGCAGAGTCGTGACAGCATATGCAGCAGTCGTATCACCATTCGGAAGCTGGAAGCATGAACCATCCACCCATAAGGTACCATCACATTCAACCAGGGGAGTATCTTTTAAGATCCACTCTTCCTTTCGTTTCTTCTTCTGTTCTGAACAGACAATCATGCTGTTCAACGTCATCTGTGTCTGCTGAAATTGGCAATAATGTGGCTGGATTCAGCGTGTTGCACCTTTTTATGTGCACATGGCTTGCTAACAGTGTCAATTCATACCCTGACAATCGAGCATTAGTTAAATGCTGTGTCTTGGTCCTGTTTAACAATGTGTCCACCGCATGGGGAACCATTACAATCAATGTGTTATTCATCACTAATCCAGCAGACTGTCGAATAGACACAGCTGCTGCCGTTGTGGCTCTTAAACAACTTGGCAATGCCCTCGCTACAGGGTCCAAAGTCGACGAAAAATAAGGGCATTGACACGGTCTGTCTCCAAAAGGCTGTGTTAGCACTGACAATGCGCAACTGTCCTTTTCATAAACATACAAGGTAAAAGGCTTACTATAGTCGGGGGTACCCAACACAGGAGCTGAACATAATGCCTTGCGTAATTCCCAAAAACTTTTCTGACACTCTTCAGACCATGGGACAAGATTCGGTATATCCTTATATGTTAATGCTAGCAATGGTTTTGCCAGCAAAGAAAAGTTCGGGATCCAGTGCCTACAGTATGAAGTAATACCCAAGAAAGCACGTACTTCTCTCTTTGTCCTGGGTACGCTTAATTGTGCAATGGCTTGGATTCTTTCTGGGGTCAGCTTCCTTCCCTCCTTCGATAAGAGATGACCTAAATAGGTCACTTCTTGTCGACAATATTGCAGTTTAGAGAGAGACACCTTGTGTTGAAAGGCAGACAAATGACGCAACAATGATAATGTAGCTCCTTTACAAATCTCCTCAGTATCTGCGGCGATTAATAAGTTATCAACATACTGAATGAGGGTAGCACCGTTAGGTAAAACAAGGGCATCAAGCTGCGCTTTTAAAGCCTGACTGTATATTGATGGACTTTCACAGTAGCCCTGTGGAACGCTTTTAAAATGGAAGCTCCGACCTCCTAAACAAAAGCCAAAAATATCCCTGCTCTCCTCTGCAATCGGGATACTAAAGAAAGCATTCTTCAAATCTTTCACTGAAAACCATGCAGCGGAGGCTGGAATCATAGTTAACAAGGCAGTTATATCGGGGACCACTGGAAACTCTGGCACAACCACCTTATTGACCTGTCTAAGATCGATCACAAATCTGTAAACGGGTGACTGAGAAGGGTCAGTACGTTTTAAAACAGGCAGAACCGGACTATTGCAAACATTGCCTCTTGTCTCTTCAATTACATCCTTCTCAATTAAATCATAGATAATTGCTGACAACGCTTTTTCACCTTCCTTAGAGGTCTTGTACTGGGGAATGCGGGGCAATCTAACATTAGCTTTCAAAGTGACAATATACGGCGGTATTTCCAGAAGGCCCACATCATTAGGGCCAGTGGCCCAAAGGGCATCAGGAAGAGACGACAATTCAGCTGGCAGGTTATTCTTCGACAAATACATGGGAGAAATCACTTCCCTACCCAGTGTAAGTTGTACTCCCGAGGGGGAACAATACAATGTCGCATGTAATCTCTTTAACAAATCCAATCCTAACAGGTTTTCACTACATCCCGTTGTTAGGACAAGGGGTGCTTTCAGCTCACAAGGTCCAACCGAAAGGGCCATAGGACTTGAGATCGGGTTCCTAACCGGGGCGCCAGAAAAACCTACTGAAACATTCATTTCACCAGACAAAGGCGCGCCAGGGAGTTTTGAGCGCATAATAGAACTCTTTGCAGCACCAGTATCCAGCAGGAAGGGCTCTGTTACACCCGCTGTAGTCACCTTAACATACGGTCCGCTCTTATCCACTTGCACTGAAACAACTCCCTCTCTCTGTCTATGGCTGTCCTAGTAATCATTATCTTCCGTATTATCATCTTCTACATAATAGTCATTATTATAGTACTGCGCTGTCTTGCCAGTCGCATTGGCTTGCTGATCAAAACTATTTATCGTATTCTGAGGCGGAAGAGGACGCGCGTTCTGGGGAACATTTCCACATCCTCTCCCTCTTGGAGCTTGCTGGCCACCTCTACCTCTTGCGCCATAAGCATTATTCGTGCGCTGCAACAATCTAAAACAATTATTTTTAAAATGACCTTCCTCCTTGCAATATGAACACTGATTGGGACCGATAGGGACACGTGGTTGATAATACCCATACATTTGCTGATTATTCTGAAACTGTTGGGGTTGCTGATAGATACCCTGGGTTTGCCTATAATTATTCTGACCTCCACGTGGCGGATAAGCCTGCTGTAAAAGAACCTTCGTTTTCAATTCTTTCGTTTTCTTGTCTGCTCTATCCTTCTCATCTTTATCCCTATTTTCGTAATACTGTGCAGTAGCCAGTATTTGCGCTGAAGAGGAAACGGCCCAAGAACTCTCTGAATCTTTTAATTTTTTACATAACTCTGGGATCAAATTATGCACAAATTTATCAACAAATAACCCTTGGCCACCTTCTGTACTCATGTCCTGACCACTGTGGTCGATAAACGTTTCTTCAAACCTGGTGAAGAAATCGGACACTGTTTCATCTTTCTTCTGTTTGCATGCGGATAATTTATCCCAATTCACACGTATAGCGGGCATTAAGGTTTTCATATAGTTACTTATTCTACCAGGGAGTTCTGCTACCGCGGGCTCAGGCTTAGCACCACCAACCTGTCTATTGTCCGCGTTAATGATATTAGCCCATGTGTCACCTAGTTCTGCAGCATGATCTGAATTACGAATCAATCCCCATAAAGGCTGTGGAACAACGTTCCCGAACAACATATCTACATCAGCTAGGTTCATGACACACGATTCTGCAGTCTGCTATAACTCCTTATAATATCCTGCTGGGTTTTTGCGGGGGTCAGGCAGAGTCTGCTTAAGGGCTAAGACTTCAGATCGTTTCCAGGGAACATGTACCCAAACACGCTGAAAATGTGGCAGAACAGGTGGATTAGCCTGTGCATCACCAGGTCTCCAGACTGGAGGAACCTCACGCATCGGGTATTGTCGCGCTTTTGCCTGTTTCCTTTCAGGGAATTCCTGTTCAAACAACGACTGCTGACAATCCCCATCCCTGAAAGACAGCAGTGTCGCTACTGCTTTCTCAACATTAGAACCCACAATCGTACCTTTTCCAAATTCAAATCGCACTTGACACAACGCTTGCGGACTGGAGTCTAAATCATTATCTTCCAATTCCTCACATAGGATATCACACATTTTCTCAAAAACGTATCTCTGTTGTGGTGCTTCCCACTGATAAAAAACATTCACAACAGACTCTACATCATATCTAGAAGGATAAACAATCCATCTACGTGCCATGCGGTCCAGTTCTCCTTTCTCTCTAGAACCAGGTATTTGACTACGTAACTGCTTACGTTGTGGACCAGGGGTCGTACTAGATGACCCAAAGAGGGGTGATATAAGACTAGTGACTGCACTAGCTATTCGTTGTTGTGCAGAAGGAGAAGTTGAGGCAAGAACCGGGGGAAAAACAGAGGGAAGAAAAACGGGTGTAGATACAGATATAGGAGTAGTAACAGGTAGGGCACCAAGGGAGGCAGCCGATGCGCTAGGCAAAGTCGCAGGGAGCGCAGAAGTGGTAGGCAGCAAAATCGGCGTCCCTTGGGAAGGCTGCGCTACCGGGACGGGAGCCGGCTGAGGAGGAGCTGGCGGCTGCGGGAAAGCTTGCGGTGCATTAGCTGGAGGCTGTACATTTACAGGTTGCGGAGGCGCTGTAGCATTTTCGCATACGGGTGTGGCGAACTTAGCAAATGCGACATTAGGGAATCTTTCTCTTTCTCTCTTGACTCATCTTGTTGAAGGGGGGGCAATACTGGGTAACATTTATCAATAACTAGCTTGCGTTGCCTGTGCAACTGCTCATTCATTTGGTCCTGTTCACTATCTTTAAACTGCAAAGCTGCTTGCATTATCGACGTACCTCTCTCTCTTTTATTCTTCTTTGCTAATTTAATTTCTTTTTGTTTGGCTTCCTTTCGCCATAGGTGGAAAGAATCAAACATCGCCGGCAGGGCTTTCTTTTAAACAATTTAACTTCTTAAATCATCTAGGATCTCTGTGTCAAAACTACCATTTTGGGACCATTTTAAAACACCGTCCTTCCTGGTGTATCGGATCCATACTTCATTATACGCAATGGGGCCCACGCCATGTTTCACATAAAGCTCATAAGTGGGAGTTCCAATTGGAGGAACCGGACATGAATCCTCCAATCGGGAATCCCTTTTATAACCAAAACAAAACAAATTTCCAAATATACTAGAACCAGGCATCTTCGCTCACTAGTCTACTTTCAAACTTCAAAGGATTATCGAATACGATAGTCTCGTGAATACACGAGTCCTCTGGCTTTGGCACTTGCAAGACCCAAATCAAAGTGATCCCGAAGGATACCAAAATCCCGAAGGATACCAAACAAACTGGGAGGCGCTCCACTTATACTTAACTGAGGTATCGATGACTTCACCAGAAGACTCTCTCAATTGTTTCGATCTACCAAATCGTCAAGGGTCCAAAACTGGGCGATTAATCAGGGCAGCAGTCCTTTGTAGCCGTTGGGACGCGGAGAACCTCGCAGAAAAGACTTTCGGACCACGTCGACATGCAGGGGTCGATGAAGTGGCGGCCTTCCTCCAGAATTCCCACACGAAGCTCCTCATTAACCTCTAGCTTGGACCGTTACCGCGTAAAATGGCCCCACATGGGCGCCAACTGAAGTACCGGGTATTTAGAACCCAGCGGTGCAGGGGAACACACCCTAAGACTTCGGATTCTGCCTGTTTCAGACCCACAGAAACACAGAGTCTTCTAGGTGAATTCAAGGATCGAATTTATTGGCTGCAGACCAATCACAGGTATCCGAGAAGTACAACACGATGTATGTTCTCAGGAGACTGCTCCCGAACCAAAAACCAGCCTTTACTTATATACACAAAATTATGCTTGGGGGCAATACCGCCCCTATTTTACAAGTGGTTATTCACATATTTTAGTTTCAAAGAAACGGCAGAGCTATAATGACAATCCCACATTTCAGTTCATTAAGCATACAGTCATTTTACCCAGCAAGGCTCAGAACCCTCATCAGATAACAGCGGACCCCAATAAAACGGGCACCTCCTCCTCGTAAAACAAGCCAGAAAGTAGGAAACAGAGTCAGGTGTGAAATAGCTTAGTCAGAGATCGTGTGTGAACAAGGACTTTATGATGGGTCGAGCCCTGATGCTAATCACATTAGGCCGCGAGAAAAGGAACTGGCCGGACAGGATTGACCTCGGGCAGCGGAGTCAGTTTGCACAGGTCAGAGAGAAGTCACAGAAGGTGTAAGTGTCCTTTAGGCCTAGGCAGGGTCTTAGTGCGCAGCCTATGTGAGGGCAACCACAAAATGGGTACTGTTCTAAAATGGAACCCAAAGGGTTCAATATGCGATATCGTATGCACGGTGAATTCATCAGTGAAACATGACGAAAACACTCATACATACCGTGTTACTCATTTGCGGTTCGTTCATACCAAAATTGGTATGGTGGGACCATACCACCTACACGGTTCCGATTTTTACAGTACCACAGGGGTGGGTGCCTATCACTCCCAGCAGTGCCCAGACATAGGAGGGGTGGGTGCAGAGTCCTCCCAGCAGTGCCCAGACATGGGAGGGGTGGGTGCAGAGTCCTCCCAGCAGTGCCCAGGCATAGGAGGGGTGGGTGCAGAGTCCTCCCAGCAGTGCCCAGACATAGAAGGGGTGGGTGCAGAGTCCTCCCAGCAGTGCCCAGACATAGGAGGGGTGGGTGCAGACTCCTCCCAGCAGTGCCCAGACATAGGAGGGGTGGGTGCCTATCACTCCCAGCAGTGCCCAGACATAGGAGGGGTGGGTGCAGAGTCCTCCCAGCAGTGCCCAGACATAGAAGGGGTGGGTGCAGAGTCCTCCCAGCAGTGCCCAGACATAGGAGGGGTGGGTGCAGAGTCCTCCCAGCAGTGCCCAGACATAGGAGGGGTGGGTGCAGAGTCCTCCCAGCAGTGCCCAGACATAGGAGGGGTGGGTGCCGATCACTCCCAGCAGTGCCCAGACATAGGAGGGGTGGGTGCCTATCACTCCCAGCAGTGCCCAGATATAGGAGGGGTGTGTGCCTATCACTCCCAGCAGTGCCCAGACATAGGAGGGGTGGGTGCAGAGTCCTCCCAGCAGTGCCCAGACATAGGAGGGGTGGGTGCAGAGTCCTCCCAGCAGTGCCCAGACATAGGAGGGGTGGATGCCTATCACTCCCAGCAGTGCCGAGACATAGGAGGGGTGGGTGCAGAGTCCTCCCAGCAGTGCCCAGACATAGGAGAGGTGGGTGCAGAGTCCTCCCAGCAGTGGTCAGAGACATGGTGGTGTGTACACCATCCTACAATTAGCAAACCTCCATGGGTGCATGAAGGCATACACAAAGTGCGACTATATTGAGAGTGGCATGCCAACACATCACTGCTGTGTCCTCCTCCCATGAGGGTGGATGTCCATTCCCCACTGCATGACAAACCACATGTGGGTGTGATGACAAATGACACATGCATACCCACCCCTGGCGCATGACTGTATACTCATGTTCCACCCTACTAAACTAAGAGACCCAAAGGGAACACACACTGTCATGCACATTCCAGGACTGATAGGAATGTACAGGTGCTGGGGCAGCCAACAAGTTGTTGCCTCCCATGGAAGGAAAAGGGTGGAGTACCCACAGATACAATACCCACAATTGTCAGTCAGGTGCCCAAAGACCCTGCAGAACACATAACACATGTGTGCGAGGCTGGGAGCACACACATGCATAGTGCGGAAAAGGTAACATGTCCACATGAAGTCATGTCAATATACTCCATACACAAGTACAGTGACCACCAAGGATGCCACAAATGATGCAGGTGGAGACATTGCTGAGCATGCATGGCCAAAGTTGAAGGGATCCGTCACACACCCAGGAAATATAGACACAGCTTAGCACAACAATTGGGAAACACCCTGCAGGGAAGATGTCAGGGTCCACAGAGGAAGGAACACACCTTGGGACAATGTCACCATACATTAAGAGCTGACATGACCAAAGATTATTTGCAGAGCCCTTGTGATGGCACACTGACACCTGGGTCCACCCCATGAGCAGCACACTACAACATTTCCCAGACACCTAACACATTTTCACCACCCCAAATCATGGAGCAGCACCACCAACAGCAAGACCAGAAAAGCATTAGTGTGCAAATGAAAAACAAAAAGCTTTATTCAGCAGAAAAAATTATAGCAAAAGAAATGTCCACTATATACAGGGCCCATAGGCCAGGCCATGTGTGAAGTCCTGGTGGGGGACACTTAGGGACGCGTCTCCCCTAGCTTGCCTGCACAGTTCACTGTTCCATATCATCCACAGAAGGGGGGGCATCATGTGGGGGGGAAGGACCAGGCACCACAGGGACAGGAGGGGCAAGGGTAGGTGTTGTTGGTGCAGGGACGGACGACTCCACCACAGGGGGTGGGGCAGCGCCAAAGGTGGTGGTTAGCAGGGCGCTGCACACGGTTGCAAGTTCTTCCAGCGTCTCCCCTGCACCCGAAGGAACCACAGGCACCAAGGATGGGGGGGTCGGAGGGATGGGTTGCAGCGCTACTGGGGGAGGGTGTGGACAGGGGGGGACTCAACTACCCTGGCCGGGTACTGCCTCCACTGCTTGCGGGGTGGTGTCACACTGGGGCTGCGGGAAACACTGGCCATGAAGGACTCTTTGTCCGACTGTTGGGCAGGAGAGCTAAGGGGAGTGGTTTTGGAGGAAGTGGGTCGTGAGGACTGCGGACTCCCACTGTGGCTGCGTGGCTGCTGTTTGCCCCCGGCCCAGTGGCTGTGCCTACTTCCCCCTGTGTGTGAGTGACAGGAGGTGTGCGCTTGGCCTTCCCTGGTGGTGTGCTGCATGTGTCTGGTGGGGTGCGTGCATGGGGACGTCTGGGTGTGCTTGGGACAGGCATGGGAGTGGGAAGTGTGGATGGTGCAGGGGTAGGGGGGGACGGAGCGCTGCAGGAGACCCACTGCTGCAATCAGTGACAAGTCTATGGACCTCAGCAACATCCGTTGGTCAGACATCGCTGCTGACATGCCCTCCATGTACGACACCATCTGTGTCAGCAGTCTGGTGTGGCCGTGGAGGACATTAAGCTGCGATGTCTGACCAACCTGCAACTGCCGCAGAATATCCACAGACTCGGCATTGACGGCAGCAGGGGAGACAGGGGCAGGGGGTGCGGTGCCTGGCACGAAGGAGACATGTTGTCGCCTAGCACGGACGGAAGGGACCCGAGCAAGTGGGAGGCCGGTGATGGGAATGGAGGGGGCGGCGAGAGATGGAGTGCTGGTTTCAGCCCTGGGAGCAGGCTCCGCCCCCTCTGGGAGCTCAGCCTCGGACCCGTCAGCATCATAGTCGGTGGTGGGACTGGACAGGTCCTCCGCCTCACTCCCCTCGGCCTCCGTGCCACTCGCTGCGCCAGACTCGCCAGCACTGGTGGCACTGGTGCTGGATCCCTCCTCAAGGTCCGTGCCAGTGTCTCCCTCGGTTTCCCCCGACGATGCTGTGGGCAAGGTGAAGAGACATGAAATAATCAGACACCTGTATACATATGACACATGATTCAAAACTACATAGGTCACAGTGCATAGCATGAAAAGCAACATGAGTAACATCTACAATACCACGCACATATGTAGGCCCTGCAACACACAATTGGTTGACCCACCATGCCACTGAGAAACAATGGAGAGCATGACACAACAGCAAATAACTTGATATCAAATTAGACAGAGGAGCTAGTCTCTGGGGACAGTCAAGCACAGCATCTGGACAACACACCGTTGCCAAAAAAGGGATGAGCAGGAACCATTTCTTTTAACTTTTGGCACATGCTGCTTAGCAAATACATTAAACCATGCCCAACATGACTGGGTCACTGCATGTTGAGTGTATGTTCAGACAATCATCACACACAGGCCAGACCTGGCAAGGACACATACGGTTTGGACATGTAGGCCTTGCCCGCACAAACCCCCCCCTACCTGAGGCAATGTGATTGAGTCAGAGCAAGTACTTACACCTCTTACTCGGGGATTAAAAAAAAACCCTTCAATAAATCCTGATTGTACACAAACTACCCCTCGTGCGCCTGTCCACACATATAATTGACAAACAACCATCATCAGATAGTTGTACCAAAACACACAGGCACTGGCCACTGTGAGTGTGCACAAGCCAAATTGGGTCACCCTGTACAGTGGACACATGTAGCACACTTAACGTAAATACAAATTCGGCCAGGGTACAATGCCACAGAGCCAAACCTATGCTGAAGACACAGAGAATGTCAACATTGTTGGAGACACACATGATAGCTAGGAAAAGGTGCCCCAGGGGACTGTAGTGGCCACACTCCTCCATGGTCCTGTATGGATATGACTGCAACAGAAGCGACCGTCCTTGCGCTATGCATATCTCCCACTCATGCACATCATGTCTGAGGGCACAACATTGGTCGTGCATGCTGTAAGGCAGTACACTGTTAAGACACACTCCTATGTCGGGACTCAGCATCAGTGCCAACTAACATGGACCCCACAATGACTGAACTGGCCAGGGCACAGGCAAGGTCCCAACACATGTCACACACCACCCCCACACATGATGCTGCAAGCATTGGGCACTTGGATTAACTGGCAGCCTAGATAACCTTGTGCAAGAGTGACTACACACAGACCAGGGAACACATGTCAAGGAGGGGAAGGGAGGAAGAACAGCACCAGCTTACTTGGGGGAACAGGATATGCACTGCACATATAAACCCTGGCAGTGTGTCCATGCGACTGCGCACTTCCAAAAGCTGGTGACACACAACAAACACACATGTACCTACCCCCTTCCTGCTGCTGCTTCTCCTGTAAGCGCCAATCCATCTCTGGGAAGACCACCGCCAGTACACGCTTCATTATGTGGATCAGGCGCCGGCGCCCACGGTTCTTATGTCCTTCTGGTGAGTCCCCCAGCAGGACCCGGGCGATCCTTCTGGTCCAGCACCGGATATCCTGCCAGCGTTTCCTCACCTGGGCCAGGCGCCGCTTCCGACCCTCCACCGACCTCACGGCACTGACGGCTTGCTTCCAAATCACCCCCTTGGCATAGGCGCCTACCTGTGAGGATGACAAAGTGAGACTACTTAAATACACCTGCTACATGTCACAGAGACACACATTCGAACAATTTGGCTGGTTTGAACAGGGCATAGTATGCAGCAAACTCATTGCACCTTTGTCATAGGGACATTATCCTCTGGGGAAGGCCAAATGCACTACGTGGCATTGAAAGTACACAGGTGGAATGAGGGGTGCGACACAATCAATAATCCTGGCTCACACAGCACTGGGATGCTCTAGGGTAGCCATGCGCTATACAAGAAAGTACTCACTCACTCACTCGCTCACAAGCTACACCAGGATTATGTACAGCACCTCAAAGCAGTCACATGCCCCAGGCCACTGACGCAACCTCAGCAGAGTACACAGACACACACAGGCACAGGACAATCACCTGCCATTGGCAAATGCGGGTACAAACCTCACTCTGCACATGTGCCACTAGACTGGGGGGTGTCACAGGTGTGGGGCTGGCTCAGCACGGCAGACACACAGCACTGCTCCCTGCTCACATCAGATGGGTAGGGTATATGCATCCCTCATGCAGCTGGGGTGCAACACTCCACATAAACACTCACCCACATGTCAGGGGACTTACACACACACCAATGTCCAGAGGATGAACACATCATTTGGACACTCTCACCACAGGAAAACTCAACTCACACACATCTGTGGGTACAGTCACCTTTCACACTGGGGGGACCACAGAATCACATCAGGACTGTAGAAACAACATTCCCAAGAGGATTAGCCAGGCTGAATGTGGCATGCACCATGCAGTGATTGTCACAGTAAGCACTATGCAAGTGAGGAGTGCAGACATGCACTACAGCATGCTCTGCATGGGAGACATTAGGCATTCCCCCCCTGGGACCCACTCTAACGTACATCGCATGTCTGTCACACCTGGACACATTGCCAGAGGTGACAGTCACAGAAAAGGGGCACAGTCCAAGCTAGTGGAGTCAGCACTCATCTGCTCCCCTGGTCTCCCATACAGCCTGGGGTACTGTGGGAGGATGACATCCAGCAATGCCACATTCTCCTCCAGGGTGAATGGCTGGGCCCTCTCCACAGACCTGGACATGGTGCCAGAGGAATCACAAGCAGCAGCAGTGGTGTGGAATAAAAGGTTGTGCAGGCAAGTTGTTGGACAGGCCTCACAGACGGCTCGCTCCCTCCCCGCTCGACAAGGCCCGAACTTCGGCCCCCCTGGCATATCCCCGCGACAAGCACCTGTACTCCGTCTCCCGACGGACCCTCTGCCCTCGGACCCCTACTCATCACGGGGTCCAGCCCCACCGGCTTTCCCGGCCGGGTCAAGCCGCCATCTTGGGCCCTGCACCACGCGGCCGCATGGCCTCCCCTCGACCCTAACCCCGGGCCTGGCCGGCCCCGACATCCCGGCACCACTATCCGCCCAGGAGGTGAGCGGACCACTTGGCAGATCAATGGGAGACCGAAGTGTCAAGGGCTCTCCCCCGCCAGGTGCCGATCGCCCCCAGCTCCCCCAGGCACTGGCTCCACCCCCTGCTGGGTGTCTGGACACCTTCATCCCGGACCCTCCGACCTCCAAGTGCGAGGGTCCGGACATCAAAGGGCACCAGCCCTATAACTGAGGCAGCTCCGGAGCAGGAAGGGAGTTGTATCCTGGAGTCGAGAGACACCGAGTGAACTCAACCCTGACGGTCTACTGGCGCTGCCGTAGCCCGCTCTTGTGAACCATCGTCCTGCCTGCTGGCGCTGCCGCGGCCTTCTGCAACAAGTCATCTTCCTGGGACCTGCTGGCGCTGCCGCGGCCCGTTGTAACGACCATCCTCACCGGGACCTGCTGGCGCTGCCGCGGCCCTTCTGCAACATTCATCTTCCTGGGACCTGCTGGCGCTGCCGCGGCCTGTTGTATCGACCATCCTCACCTGGACCTGCTGGCGCTGCCGCGGCCTTCTGCAACATTCATCTTCCTGGGACCTGCTGGCGCTGCCGCGGCCCGTTGTATCGACCATCCACACCGGGACCTGCTGGCGCTGCCGCGGCCCAGACCACCTAACCACCAAGCTCGAGGATTGTGAGCTCATCATCACCTCAACCGAATTACCTGATTGGTAAATAGACTGTCCCGCTACCCCCTTCCCTACCTTGCGAGACTCTAATCGAGGGGACCCCTGAGTCCAGACCTCCTTGTACTATTTCACCGTACCTTAAATAAGTGCCTATAAAGATCACTGAACCTTATCCGTGTGTGATATTCGTCTGTGGGGGGGAAGTTACTTGTCTGTACGATCGCTGGAGACGGCTCTCCCCGGAGACCTCTCCTCCTGACCCCGGCCGACCCTCCCGGTCCGTCTACCTTTTCTAACATTGGTGGCCAGCGGCGCGATCCGAATCAACGCGTAATCGTACAGAGAGTAGCTCGCCCCACGACAAAGCACGATGTCGACCAAAGATAGCAGCTCCACCGAGAAGTTCCAAATGGAGAAATTAGAAGAATACAACCACCGCGAACTGAGACAATTTTGCATAGAACTTGGCATTGCTACCACCGGCCTGAGTACCAAGGATGATCTGAAGCGCGCTCTTGAGTCGTGGACAGAAACTGGGGTCGCAAGACCCTCCGACCAAAGCAGCGTCACACCAGACCAAAACAGCATCGCACCAGAGGGGAACGCCACGACTCCCGGGGAACGGGCCTCTCACAGGAGGAGATACGAGAAAGAGACAGAGTCCGACTACACGAATTAGAGATGGCACGACTCAAGATGGATGGGGAGCTCAAGTTAGCTGAACAGAAACTCAACCTCGAGCATATGCGGCTTCGAGAGGAACGAGAAGAAAAGCAGAGACAGAGAGAGCTGGAAGAGAAAAAAATAACGCTCGAGCACGAGCGCCAACTGGCGGAAATAGAACTGCGCAAACAGAATAAGGAACTGGGGGTGCCTGAGCGACCACACACCCCGGGACCAATCGAGAAAAAAGTTCACATCCCCAAGGATGTGGTCCGCGAGTATGTCCGAGAAGACGACATACAACAGTGGTTCAAAGCCTATGAGATCGCAATGACCTCCCACCGGATCGACCGGAGTGATTGGGGAGCCGGACTTTGGGGGAGATTTATCAACGAGGGTCGCGATGCCCTGCTGCAGCTCCCCGATCACCAAATGTCGTCCTACGACCACATGAAGGCTGCCCTCCTCACCCGCTACGGCCTCACGCCCGAGATGTACCGCCAGAGGTTCAGAGATTGCACCCGGATCCCAGGTACCACTTGGGTGGAATACGTGAACTATTTCAGCCGGGCCTTCGAGGGTTGGATCAAGGGAAGTCAGGTCACCACCTACGAACAACTCTTCAACCTTATGGTATGGGAGCACCTGTCAAACAACTGTTTCGTCGAGCTCAGGCAGCACCTACTCGACAGTAAGCTGACTGACCCCCGGCAGCTCGCCGCCGAAGCTGACCGGTGGGAAAGCACCCGGGTGGGCCGGAAAGGGCCACACGACCAGAACAGAAGCAACCAAGGCCAGCACCGTCCTCGGGGAGGAGGAGGGGGCCAGGGGCGAGGGAGAGACGCCTTACCAGCAACACCCGTGGCCAGCACCCCGCCTCCGGCCGGCCGGGGCAACCCCCCGTTGCGGCCTGGGTACCGAGCCAACGTCACGTGCCACCGGTGCCAGCGAGTAGGCCACTACGCCAACGATCCGAACTGCCCGCTGAACCAAACACCCAAGCCCCGCCAGGTAGCTGCCGCTGCCCTGGGGGAAGAGCAGTCGTCGGAGGGACCCGAGGAGTATGAGCCGGACCAGCAAGGGTGGGAACCGGCCGCCATGGTCCTGGCATGCTTAGGGGGAAGAGACATGGTTCCGCGGGCTCCCCTACCCGCCAACACCAGAAAATACGGTCAGTGGGTGACCATTAATGGACAGAGAGCCGAGGCCTTGCGTGACACCGGCGCCAGCGTGACGGCCGTCCGCTGTCGCCTGGTGAAGCCCGAGCAGATCCTGCCGAACATTCTCTGCCCCGTCCGCTCGGCAGATAACTCTGAGAGCATGTGCAAGATGGCCTGCGTCCCGTTTGAATGGGGAGGGGTCTCCGGCCTACTGAAGGTGACGGTCCGGGACGATGCCCCCGTGGACTGCCTCTTGGGGAATGACCTCGAGAGTTCCCCGTGGGCCACCGTCGAGAGAAGAGAGCACTTGGGGATGCTGGGCCTTCCGGACTGGGCCTGCATAACCACCCGATCCATGGCCGGCCGTGCCGCCCCCCGTTCAGAAGAAACCGAATGGCCAGCACCTCCGCCCCCGGTTGCCCCCGTAGAGGACAACGGCGAGTCCGACCTCCCGGACCAGACTACCGAAGAAGGCGCGCAACCCCAGGACCTTCCGGATCTGGCTCAGTGGCGGCAAGAAGGGGGGCCCACCCAAGAACAGTTCCGCCAGGAGCAAAAGACCTGTCCCTCCCTCGAGGGACTCCGCCAACAAGCCAGCACCCAAAACGCCGGGGACACCACCGGAACCCACTGGGTCTACTGGGATAACGACCTGCTCTATAGCGAGCAAAGAATCGCCGAGCTGGGGGCCAGTCGAGTTCTGGTGGTACCGCTCCGCTTCCGAGACTTTCTGCTCAACCTAGCCCACGATGTCCCCCTGGCTGGACACCTGGGCCAGGATAAAACGTACAGTCGACTGGTGACCCACTTTTTCTGGCCGAAAATGAGGAATGACGTCCTGAACCACTGCCGATCGTGCCCCACATGCCAAGCCAGCGGGAAGAGTGGCCGGAAGCTGAAGGCCCCTCTACAACCCTTCCCGGTGGTCACCACCCCGTTCGAAAGGGTGGGGATAGACATTGTGGGACCTCTGGACCCCCGTACGGCACAAGGACACAGGTTCATCTTGGTACTAGTGGACCATGCCACCCGCTACCCCGAGGCGGTGCCCCTACGGACAGTGACCGCTCCAGTGGTTGGCCGGGCCCTGATGGGGATCTTCTCCCGGGTAGGCTTCCCCCGAGAAGTCGTCAGCGACCGAGGCACAAATTTCATATCAAAATACATGAAGTCCCTCTGGCAACAATGCGGGGTCACCTACAGATTCACGACCCCCTATCACCCTCAAGGGAACGGACTAGTGGAGCGTTTTAACCGCACTCTCAAAGGGATGATTGGGGGATTGGAAGAACCTCTCCGTCGCCAGTGGGATGTACTGCTCCCGTGCCTCCTCTTCGCCTACCGGGAAGTTCCCCAGAAGTCCCTCGGTTTTAGCCCCTTTGAACTCCTATACGGACACCCTGTGCGAGGGCCCCTCAGCCTAGTCAAGGAAGGTTGGGAGATGGCCCCCCTAACGACCCCTCCAGACGTCTTCAGATACATCCTGGCCTTACGAAACCAGACCCGGCGCTTCAGGGAGATGGCCAAGGCGAACCTCGAGGCCAGCCAGGAGGACATGAAGAGGTGGTATGATCACAATGCCTCCTCCGTTGAATTCGAGCCTGGGCAGCAAGTATGGGTGATGTCCCCCACCGAACCGTGTGCCCTGCAAGATAAGTGGACGGGGCCCTTCAAAGTGGTCGAGCGCAAAAGCCCCGTCACTTACCTCATCGACATGGGGTCCTCCCGGAACCCCCTTCGGGTCCTCCACACCAACCGGCTCAAACCGCACTTTGTGCGCTCCGAACTAAGCCTCTTGATGGCTACAGACAGTGGCACGGAAGAAGACTCCGAGCCCCTCCCGGATCTCCTGAAGACTCAGGAGAAGGACGGCTCCGTGGACGGGGTCCGGCTCTCTGACGCCCTCACTTCGGAGCAACGCCAGGACTGCCGGAACCTCCTGCTGCAGTTCGCTGCCTTGTTCTCCCTCACCCCCGGGGTCACCCCCTGGTGTTTGCACGACGTAGACACCGGGGACAGTCCCCCTGTCCGGCACCGGGCCTACCGCGTACCAGATCGGGTACGGGCCTGCATACAGGAGGAAGTGGCCAAGATGCTCACGATCGGGGTCATCGAGCCCTCGGACAGTCCCTGGGCCAGTCCGGTCGTATTAGTTCCCAAGGCCGCTACCCCCGGCTCCGCTCCTGAACTGAGATTCTGCGTCGACTACCGGGGCTTGAACGCTGTCACCCGGACCGACGCTCATCCCATCCCCCGAGCAGACGAGCTGGTCGACCGGCTGGGGGCCGCCCGCTACCTCAGTATCTTCGACCTAACGGCGGGCTACTGGCAGATCGGCCTCACCCCCAGGGCTCAGGAACGGTCGGCCTTCTCTACCCCCGATGGCCACTATCAGTTTAAGGTCATGCCCTTTGGCATGAAAAATGCCCCCGCCATGTTCCAACGCCTTGTGAACCAGGTCTTGGCGGGGCTTGAAGAATTCAGCGCTGCCTACCTGGACGATATCTCTGTATACAGCCGCCACTGGTCCGACCACCTCCGTCACCTCCAAGAGGTCCTACAAGCCCTCCAGCGGGCCGGCCTCACCATTAAGGCCGGCAAGTGCCAGATTGGCCAAGGGTCTGTGACCTACCTTGGGCACCAAGTGGGGAGCGGGCTGGTGGCCCCACTACAACTTAAGATTGCTGCCATCCAGTCCTGGCAGCCCCCCGTCACCCAGACCGAGGTCCGAGCCTTCTTGGGGCTCACCGGCTACTACCGGCGGTTCGTGAAGGACTACGGCAGCATCGTGGGGCCCCTCACTGGTCTCACATCCAAGAACCAGCCAAAGCGGGTCAATTGGACTCCTGATTGTCAAGCGGCCTTCGAGGAGCTGAAGGCCGCCCTGTGCACCGCCCCGGTGCTCCAGGCCCCCGATTACAGTCGGGAATTTGTGGTGCAGACCGATGCCTCCGACCACGGCATCGGAGCCGTCCTCTCTCAGTTGAACCCCGAAGGTCATGACCAGCCGGTGGCCTTCATCAGTCGACGTCTCCTGGCCCGAGAACAGCGTTGGAGCACCATCGAGAGGGAGGCATTTGCAGTAGTGTGGGCCCTCAAAAAGCTCCGACCCTATCTCTTCGGTACCCACTTCCGGGTACAAACCGACCATCGACCCCTGCAATGGCCGATGCAGATGCGGGGGGAGAACCCAAAACTCTTGCGCTGGTCCATCTCCCTGCAGGGAATGGACTTCACCGTGGAGCACCGACCAGGCCAAGACCACGCCAACGCGGATGGCCTGTCCCGCTTTTTCCGCCTCGACGAAGAGAGTCCCCAAGGAGATGGGTGACTCTCCCCGCCTTCAGCTGGGGGGGACGCATGTTGGACAGGCCTCACAGACGGCTCGCTCCCTCCCCGCTCGACAAGGCCCGAACTCCGGCCCCCCTGGCATATCCCCGCGACAAGCACCTGTACTCCGTCTCCCGACGGACCCTCTGCCCTCGGACCCCTACTCATCACGGGGTCCAGCCCCACCGGCTTTCCCGGCCGGGTCAAGCCGCCATCTTGGGCCCTGCACCACGCGGCCGCATGGCCTCCCCTCGACCCTAACCCCGGGCCTGGCCGGCCCCGACATCCCGGCACCACTATCCGCCCAGGAGGTGAGCGGACCACTTGGCAGATCAATGGGAGACCGAAGTGTCAAGGGCTCTCCCCCGCCAGGTGCCGATCGCCCCCAGCTCCCCCAGGCACTGGCTCCACCCCCTGCTGGGTGTCTGGACACCTTCATCCCGGACCCTCCGACCTCCAAGTGCGAGGGTCCGGACATCAAAGGGCACCAGCCCTATAACTGAGGCAGCCCCGGAGCAGGAAGGGAGTTGTATCCTGGAGTCGAGAGACACCGAGTGAACTCAACCCTGACGGTCTACTGGCGCTGCCGTAGCCCGCTCTTGTGAACCATCGTCCTGCCTGCTGGCGCTGCCGCGGCCTTCTGCAACAAGTCATCTTCCTGGGACCTGCTGGCGCTGCCGCGGCCCGTTGTAACGACCATCCTCACCGGGACCTGCTGGCGCTGCCGCGGCCCTTCTGCAACATTCATCTTCCTGGGACCTGCTGGCGCTGCCGCGGCCCGTTGTATCGACCATCCTCACCTGGACCTGCTGGCGCTGCCGCGGCCTTCTGCAACATTCATCTTCCTGGGACCTGCTGGCGCTGCCGCGGCCCGTTGTATCGACCATCCACACCGGGACCTGCTGGCGCTGCCGCGGCCCAGACCACCTAACCACCAAGCTCGAGGATTGTGAGCTCATCATCACCTCAACCGAATTACCTGATTGGTAAATAGACTGTCCCGCTACCCCCTTCCCTACCTTGCGAGACTCTAATCGAGGGGACCCCTGAGTCCAGACCTCCTTGTACTATTTCACCGTACCTTAAATAAGTGCCTATAAAGATCACTGAACCTTATCCGTGTGTGATATTCGTCTGTGGGGGGGAAGTTACTTGTCTGTACGATCGCTGGAGACGGCTCTCCCCGGAGACCTCTCCTCCTGACCCCGGCCGACCCTCCCGGTCCGTCTACCTTTTCTAACACAAGTGCTCTCTCATGGGACCTGGCTGCCTTATATGTGCCTTGCTGGCCTGTTTCATTTACAGGAGTACAGAGTGATTGGTCAATCTCATTTGCATCCTACGTTTCCTCCAATCCCTTTAAACGTACCCCAGTGGGTGCCTTTGCATGGTTTAAAAATTGAGCATGATGTCAAGTCAACAACCACTTTGCAACATAGTATATTGTCTCCAACCGACTTTTACTGGCCACCTGATGAAAAAATTTGAACTTGAAACTCGGTCTCCATGACAACCAGCACGCATTTAGGCCCTTATACTTGTCACTCATGTGTACCCTATGTAATTTCACTATACACACACAGGTACGGTGCGTTCCACACCCCTAGGGCACCACTGCTCCAGTGATACGAACCTACACACGTACACATTGCGTACCTACCATAGTGATACGGACCCTACATACGTGTGTACGGACCGTATCCCTATGGCCTACGCCTACGGCAACACTAGCATAATGATACGGACCCTACACACATGTGTACGGACCGTATCCCTATGGCGTACGCCTACGGCAACACTACCATAGTGATACGGACCCTACACACGCGTGTACGGACCGTATCCCTATGGCGTATGCCTACGGCAACACTAGCATAGTGATACGGACCCTACACACGTGTGTACGGACCGTATCCCTATGGCGAACGCCTATGGCAACACTACATAGTGATACGGACCCTACACACGCGTGTACGGACCGTATACCTATGGCGCACACCTACGGCAACACTACCATAGTGATACGGACCCTACACACGCGTGTACGGACCGTATCCCTATGGCGTACGCCTACGGCAACACTAGCATAGTGATACGGACCCTACACACGCTGTTAGACTTGGGGGTCTCTGGTTGGCGCATGGTTGCCCTTGTGTCAAGCAGGAACCCTCTCCTCTACGTCAGGGCACAGGATAACCCCTTTGGGAATGACCCTTGCTCACCCTCTAGGTGCGTGGCGTGAGCAGCCAAGGCGATTCTTCAGGCGTTGTTGGTTAAGCAATTATAATCACACACACAGTAAACCCATTAATCCCCCCAGAAACGGACACCAGGCTTAGGTATGTGAAAATACGCTCTTTTATGTAAAAATAGTTATCTCAATATGCAGACTTATCACAAGACCAGTAACGTTGTTTCTATGCCACCAGATTATTAAAGCAGGCAAACAGTTCTTTACGCGAATACTTCTTTAGTCGTTTCTCAATGTCACTTGGGAGATTCCAGTCTTGACTTACTTCAGGCCTACCGCGGCTCACGCATCGGTCGTGGGCGCGCTCGCGCCGTGCACAGCTCCTCCCGGTGGCTCCCGGGCAGCGGCGGTGAGACGGGCGTGCGGTGAGGATTTAACGGGGAAGTAAGGCGGTGCGGGCCCGAGCCCGATACTGGAATTCCTGTAGCACTGTTGCGTGGAGAGAGTCGGCACAGATCGGTGCGACTCTCGGCTTTGGGGAAGTGTTCTTGGATCCTCAATCAGCGGGTGTGGGCAACAGGCAGGCGCGGCCAGCGACCCTTAGCACGGCGGTGCAGGGGGGTCTCCACAGCGGGGGCGGCGCGGCCTGAGATGTCCGGGGATAGCGAAGCGGGGTCACAGGGCACGGACAGTGCAGCTGGATGACCCGGCGTAGATCACAGTCGTCGGACGGATTCCGGCGGGAGGGGTGACAGCGCGTTCAGCGCACTCCAGTGGCAGGCGGTGACAGGGGCGCAGGCAGCCTAGCCCAGGGACAGAGAGCGGCTCCGGACAGAGCGGGGCTCTCACGGGGTAAAGGCAGGCAAGCTCCTGAGTGTCACGGCCCTAGGAGGGGGCGATGAGGGGCGCAGTCTCTTCCCAGCGGGATGCACACACGGCTCGATTGGAGGACGAGCAAAAGCACAGAGAACCCACTGGTCCTGGGGTTCAGTTCAGGGGGCAAGCTCAGATCAAGCCCTTGGAGAATGTTCAAGCACAAAGTAGCAAAGTCTTTTCAGTAAGTTTCTTCCTCTCCTTTCTCAGCAAGGCAAGCAGCAGGCCAGCTCCTCCAGCGTCTTCTTCTCCTTCTAGTCGGGCAGAGGTTCTTTGTGGTAAACAGGATTCTGATTTGCAAGGAGCAGGGCTCCTACTTTTATACCACATTTCTTTTGTTCTTTCAGGCCAGGGGGGCCATTGCATAGTCGTTCTCAGTCCTGAGCACTTTGTTGGGGGTACTCTGACTTCTGCTTTCAGTGTGAGGGGCAGGCACATCAGCCGCTCCACAGGAGGTGGAGCCGGCATTCAGGGGACAAGTACTTTCAGGATCACCTTGTGGACAGCGCTTCGCCCGTCCGGGGCCAGGTGCAGGCTGAGTCATCAGTCGCTCCCCAGGGGGCGGAGCCAGCTTTGTGGTGGTGGAGCACTGCCCTATTCAGAGTCCAAGGGGCACCCCCACCTCCCACCAAGGTGCTCTCCTGCCATTAGCTACCTGTCATCCCCCCAGCCCTGTCACTCACATAGCCCAGACAGTCAGATACACGCACAGCAGAGGCGGGCTGAGATGGTTAAGCGAGTAAATACGGACTTTCTAAAAGTCGTATTTACAAACCCAGGATAGTAAAATAAACTTGACTACAAGAAGTATTTTATCATTCCGAGTTCAGGCATACTAAACATATCTCTCTACCATGTTCCCTGAGCCTGCTGGGATTATAGGATGTAATAATTCCAGCAGCTCATCTGGCCTAAGGGGAACAGGTAGCCTTGCAATAGTGAACCAAGAAGATGGCGGTGATTCACTATTAGGACAGGCCTCACAACCAGGGCCTGTCCTACCTTACACCTACAACGCACCCTGCCCGCGGGCCTACCATAGGGGTGACTAACATGAGGCTAAGGGAAGGTTCTGGGGGCTGGCAAGTGTGTGCACTTGCCCAGCCAGCGTGACAGTACGGGACTGCACGCGGGGTCGGCAGTGGCAGACCCAGGACACATTTTACATGGCCGCTGGTGTGGGTGGCGCAACCAGCGCTGCAGCCCACTAGCGGCATTGGCATTCACAAGCCCTGGCACTCCGGGTGCACTTTACTGGGGACTGACAGTGAATCCAATAAACCAATCATTTATACCAATGATGAACACTTTATCTTAGGGAGCACTTGCGCTGTGGCACGGATTAGCCGTGGCACAGCGCCCTGAGCGGACAACACCAGAAAAACAATCGAGGCACACCATCAAAAAGTGGAAGGGAAACTCACGCGCGTGTACGGATCGTATCCCTATAGCATATGCCTACGGCAACACTAGCATAGTGATACGGACCCTACACACGCGTGTACGGACCGTATCCCTATGGCGTAGGCCTACGGCAACACTACCATAGTGATACGGACCCTACACAAGCCCTCAGAGCGTGTGTACGGTGCGTTTCACACCTTACACTGGTGACAGGCAGCACACAGAAAGGAATGGAGCTTTCATACTTGGCCAAGGCTGGACATCAAGTCATTGTCAGTGCAGTCCTACATGTCTCGGGACTAGGTGTATCAGGCTGTGATGTGGCACATATCTCCTCATGTTTGAACCCAATAAATGTGTGATGAGCTGTGTACACATGTCATGTGTGATGGTGCACTATGTGCCACACATCCCCGTAACACCTTTGACATGTGTGCATGTAGTACAGACTTGTTGAGCAAACATCACTGGCATGGCACAGTCACCAACACCCGCAACTGTCCCCTGATGCCAGGTACACAAATAATTACACCTGACATGTAACTACCGGCATGGCACGATGTGACTATGTCATGTGTGTGTCATGTGTTCCCATGAGCTTGCTGTTGGTGTTCCGTCAAATGCATCTGCAGTTGCTGCAACAACATGTGTCTGTGTGTAGATGGGCATGGCACACTATTACGCACACCAGGCCACATGTGGAATCAGATGTAACGTATGTATGTATGCATCGAACATGGACTTGGGAGACAAGGACAGATCTGCGTATCTCAATGTATGTGTGATCAGTCTTGACATGTACCCCATCATGGCAAGGTGTGTGGTCTTTCCTTTTTTCAAGGACATGTGACCTGTGCCTCTAGTGTTCCGCAACCTGTCTGTATGATAAACAGCCTTCTTCTGCACATATGTGGATGTCTGTCACTCCTGTAATGCGTCTGCCTGTTCACTTACACTGGCCCACAGCTAGTTTCGTGCCATGTCATGTTGACCTTGAGAATCCATGTTTGTAGCTGGCTCTTGGTAGGAGTGTCACCTGCCTGGCATACGTGTCCAGGATATATTGCACAGACCTGACTCTGTATGTAGCATATGTGTATTGGCTGTTGAACAGGTGCTCAGTACATTGACATTGTTGTTGTACTGTACTCACTCTTCGTTATCCCTTCCAAATTACTGCAGGGCTCCACCTCTCCCCCGACCAATGCCAGACTTGGCTGCCCTGAGGGAACGTGACTGTATACGCCGCTACCGCTTCACCCAACCGTTGATTGAGAACTTGACCGCAAGGCTGGCACCTCACCTCCAACCGCTACACAGGTATCCTACTGCACTGACACCCAAGATGAAGGTGATGGCAGCCCTACATTTCTTTGCCACGGGTACGTTTCAATATACCATAGCTGATGTTGGTGGCATGTCCCAGACCATGTTCATCCTTGTCCTGCATGATTTTTTAGAGGCCATGTTGGTTCACCTGGATGAGTTTATTCATTTCCCAACTCCTGAGCAGTTGACAGGTGTCAAGGGTGAGTTCTATGCCCTGGGAGTGATGCCCCATGTCATTGGGTCTATTGATGGGACACATATGGCTTTGGTACCACCACAGGCACAGGAGGTAGCCTTTCACAACCGTAAACATTACCACTCCATTAATGCCCTTGTGGTGTGTCATGCTAACATGGTGATTTCCCATGTCTGTGCTCGTTTTCCAGGATCAGCACACGATGCCTACATCATGAGGCGTAGCAGGGTGCCTGAAATTATGCTGCAGCTGCGCAACAAACGAGCATGTCTTGTTGGTGGGTATACTCTGTTAGTCCTGTATTTAGCGTCATCTTTATGTCTTACTGCTTCTCCTGACCCACTTCTGTCCATGATGTTTCCATGTAGGGGACTCTGGCTATCCCAACATGCCATGGCTGATCACGCCTCTCCGCAACCCCAGAACGGCTGCCGATCACCGGTACAACAACGCCCATGGGCAGACCAGGCAAGTGATAGAGAGGACTTTTGGCCTCCTGAAGAGCTGAATCCGGTGCCTCCACAAGACCGGCGGCGCACTCCCATATGCAACGGGGAAGGTCTGCAAAATCTTCCTCGTGTGCTGCATGCTGCACAACATGGCAGTGGAGAAAGCTGTGCCACTCATCTTGGATCCGGATGAGAAGGAACATCCACCTGTGGAGGATGAAGGGCTTGGTGACGAGGCAAGTGATGTGGAGGAGGAAGAGGACATCCGGAGTCGGCTCATACGCAACTTCTTTGCTTAGTGGTGAGTTCCAGTGTCTGAGTGTGCACGCTTTGAGCCTTGTGTGGCATGTGTTGCAATGTGTGGGTCCATCTGCATGTATGCCAAGTGAGTCAGAGGTGTGTTTGGATGTGTCACTCGAGTGATGGTGTAATAAAGTAATGTATTTCCTGAGACACTAATTTCACCTAGCATGTTGACAACCTTATACGTGTCGAGTACATGCCCATGCATGCGGATGTGCTTTTTTTGGCTGACTCCTTGTGTGTCTCTCATCCCCAGGTATTTGCGCATGCTGTCTGCTGGTGGCATTGTTGTGCTCCTGCTATTCCTCATGAATACAGCAACGTGTGCTGAATCAGCGTTACATGCACGGACATGTTGAAAATTCTCCTTAGGGTAAGGGATGCAGCACGGCTTTTTGGGTGTGGTATTTGTTTGGAATGTGTGTGCACTGCTCCTGTTCATGTTTGGTTACTTTGCATACATGTAGAATCACCATGGGGCACATGACATGGAGCTGGATTCACCTGAATTGATAGTCACACTTGGTGACAGTCATCTGTAATGTGATTGTGGATTGTGATGAAGGCATCAACGTGTGTAGCACTGCCCTTGGAAACATACGGGATGCACCGGGTTGACACAGTGTGGGACATCCCCATTAGAGGCTCAATGGTGAATAGCAGCCTCTCCGTGAGCAGCAGGGGGTGTTTAGCTCAAACCCATCACTTGTGTGCCAGTTCTATGGATTTCCAGCATCTGTGGTGCAAAGGGGGGTGCCAGTGTAGGTCCCACATGTTCATCCAGATGACCTGTGCATCTGTTAATATAGATGCATTTGCCTTCCGGCGAACATGACTAATAAAGGTGTCCCTAAGCCTCCAAGGTGCCTCATCTCTGTCAATGCAGGTTTTGCCACTGTGCATGCGGCATGTCTGGCATAGTTATCACAGACTGGGCATATGAGTCTATGTGTAGAGTAGCAAGATGCAAGCTGTTTGTCAGGGATTATAATATGTATTGTGCATGATGTACATGGCTGTGTAGGTATTTTGGCATCTCAGTCCCCACAACGGCCACTTTGCTGAATGTGCACCCATTGTCTGTGTGTGTGCCATGTTGAACCAGACACTCCTTCCTTAACATACACCTTTTGCAGTAGTCCTTTCTGACATCCTTGTCTTTGTGTGCAACTTGTGGCATGGTTTTCAGGACATGGTGCCTGCTGCTGCAGGCCCTGCAGCAAGGGCACACAGAGTTTCTATATTTTGCCTCACACACACACCTCTAAGACGCACCCCCTTCCTCCCTCCACCCATTCATTTGGGTGTAATCTGCTTGTGTGTGACACAGTTGCGGTGGCAAAGGCTGGACCGACTGCACATGCTACGTGCACATTGCACGTGCCTCATGTCCTTGCATGTGCCACATCACGTTACACCATGATGTTGAGGCCACCCACCAAGCAATGTCCATCCAATAAATCTGTTGCATGCACTCAGGCATGCACTAATCGCCCACACAACACCTTTGCATAATGAGTGTGCAACTCCAACTGCCTACACTGCGCTGGCACGCCTTCCAGGCCCTGTCACAACAACCAGGTCATGTCCCTCCTACTCCCCACCGGCTCTGTACCCCAACAAGGCCATGGGAGTGGTACTCCAGGCCTCTGCATGTAGAATGGTGTTGTTATCGGACACATGGCACAGGTATCATGTCTCAGCGTGTCAGTCTACACTGTGTCCAGGATGCCCCTCTACACCATGACATGCGCACTGCATCTCATCATCATCTGGTGTCCAATTGACAGCCAGGTGCTCCTCACCATCCCCAAAGACACAGTCCTTGCCAGTTCTCATATTGAATAATGCATGGTACCCATTGGCAGATGGCTGAACATCAGCCACCTGATGCTGGACTTGTACAGGACTGAGGTGTTCATCTGTGGATTGTCCCCTTACAGGTGGCTCAACTGCTTGTGTCCCACCCGCAAGGGCCCTGCACGGGCACACAGTTTCCACGCACACGAGCTGGTGTGCATCATGGATTGCTTGCTCACATGTGCTATGCTGATCACCAGCATCTGTACCTCAGGCTGCAGCACACTCTGCATTATGCATAAGATCCACAGTTCGATCCACCTCAAGGCAAGACAGACAATCCCCCAGGTCAACTACAACATCCGTGTCTAATCCTACCCTGCACTCTACGGACAAGTACGTTGCAACTCCCATGATACTTGTCCACATCCAGGGTGCATCTGCACAGCTGTGCTTCAACATCCGGCGACCCAGCCACATCACCATCCAACAGAGATAGCTGCAATGGATCACTGTCAGCTGCAGGATGACCTTCACAATCCATGCCCACACTCAGGATGCAGCCCACGACAACGACACCAACACAACCTTGTGTCACTGTCATCCAAGACCCCATTGTGCCATCTCCATGCATCCAACCTTGGCCTGGCCACCATTCTCCACATCCACCTGACTCCAGCATGCAGGACACAGTTCTCCCACCTGGCTACACATACCTGGGACTCCCACCCCAGGACACTCCACATGATCCCTGACCTCTGCGCATGACTGTTGCTCTTCGAAATAGGTCTGCCCGCACAGTTGTGCAGGCACCCCCTCAGCTGGTTGGGCCCATCACGGGTGAGTATGGTGCTCCATGTCTGTATTGGATGATACATTGTGACCCATGTGTGTCCTGCGCCAGACTCAGACCCCAGGGTATGGATGGTTGGAGTTACTTCAAAACTCAGGCATGGTTTGACATTACAACACACACATGTTATGGAATAATGCAAAATGACAGCATCATCTCGTGATTTTGATGATTTTTATTAGTGGTGGGGTACGTGTTTGGGGGGATGAAAAGAGGTGCTCGCCGGGTGTCTAGAATCCAAAGTTCACAGGGGGAGTTGGTATCCTTGCCATTGGAAGTCATCAGAGTCCATGCCACAGTCTTTGTCAACATTGGTCAGACAGTGACCAGCAAGTCCATGTGGCAGAGAATGTCATTGGATGAGGTGCTGCTGTGGCGCCAGAGGGCCAGGTGCCAGGCCAGGTGACCTGGGAGATGGTGATGTTCCGCTGACTCTCACGGTCTTTTGCGTGGATGACCCACCTTCCTCCAGGGACCCTCAGAAGCAGGCCGTGACGATGTCTGTGATTCTCCATCGGATTAATCCTCCTCCTCCTGATCCCTCCCTGTGGCTGGTGGTGATCTTCGCCTGGTTTCACAGGGAGGGTTGCCCATGTTTTTGGCAATCCGACGGAGTGAACGGCTCATGTCCGTTTGCACCGCCACGAGCTCAGCCAGTCTTGCCTCCATCCGTCATTGGTGTTGTCGTTGAATGGCATGTTGCTCGGCCTGCAGGGTCTTCATCTCCTCGAGGGTCCCCTTGATGTCTGTGAGGGTGGACACAACCTGGCTGATGCCCCTGGTGTCACGCCGGTATGTGTCCAGGATGTTGCGTACATGTGACATACCGGTTTCCTCAGCTGGCTGGTCAGGTTCGCGCCTCCGCCGTCCTCCACTCCCACCACCCCTGCCCACTTGAGCCTGGCCTGCCGTTGTGGGCACATCGGGTCTCCGGGACCCCTGAGGAATGGCATTTGCGGGGTCGCCTGCCTCCTCCTGGGGGCCTGGAGTACCTTGTCCCTCCTGGTCAGACTGGCTGCGTTGTTGTGTGCGAGCAGGGCTCATGGGTGTATCCTGGGATGTGGCAGCAATGGGGGTGGTGGTTGGTACAGTTCTACCTGACGCAGGTGCTGCAGGTGCTTGGGCACCAGAGGGGCCAGGTTGGTCGGGGTCATCCACGGAGTGGTGAGAGTCGTCGCTGCCGGTGGGATCATCGTCACGCCGAGCCTGGTCCTGTGATTCTTCCCCCCCAGTGTTGGGGGGAGATTGACGACGTTGCCCTGTGTGTGTGAGAGAGACAATGTTAATGGTGTTTCATGCGACATCCATGTTTCATACATATTCAAGATGGCACAGTTCCTCTGGGTAGTTTGATATGTCTAGCATTCCTCTCACAGTGCACTTGTGGATGGGTATGTTGCGGGGGACAGATTGATATGTACTCCTGGTTATTTAGCCTGTCTAATGAGTGTAGGGATGCTTATTTGGCTATGGATTGGTCTTGTTGTGTCACATGTCCATTGTGGGAGTGGCAATTTTCGTTGGCTGCCCCGGGGGGGGTGTGCTTGTGTAGGGGGGGTGTGTGTGACCGGGCATGCTGTTGGGTGTGGTGTGATTTGTCATTGGGCCTACCAGGTGATGTGTCTATCCCCTCGTGGTGCATGCTGGCATGACAGTGAATGTGAGTTCCTGTGGTAGGTAGGTGGCATGTGGAGTTGGTGTTTGATTGTACAGTGGTCACAGGAGTGCCTTGTGCTGTCTACAGCAGGGCCAAGTGTCATCTACCTTGTCTGTACTTGGCAAGTCCCTGTGCATTGTGCATGGTGCATGGGTATGTCCCTTGGCCACAGCTTTCAACACTTTTCCTATGTGTGACACACTCTTTGTTGTTGCATCATTTTGGAACGCAGTAAGCAGTGTAGCGAGCGGGTGTAGCGAGCAATGCAGAACCGCCTTACATGTTGCACTGTACGTGGGCAAATGGTGCTTTTTCATATCTATTTGAGAATGCAGGCAGGTAACCTATGCATTTGTGACTGGGTTCTAACAAACACAGTGAGTGGGTATACTGGTAGTAAGGCTAGGTTTGTGCCTGCAGCAAGGATCTACTCGTGCACAGATTGACACATGGCCCAGTGATTTCCAACAGAAAAAGGGGTGGTTCAGGCACTGCCAAACCTTGTCAACATGCACACAGTCCACCTGCTGACGAGCGGACATGCCCACACCACCCAAGGGTGATTTTGTCTCCCTCTGTCTCCCTCTCTCCCTCCCTCTGTCACCCTCCTCCCTCTGTCTGTCTCCCTCTGTCACCCTCTGTCTCCCTCCCTCTCTCTCCCACTCCCTCCCTCTGTCTGTCACCCTCTGTCACCTCAGCCCAGCTTCCTGGGCACACACACTTTGCAGGTCTTTCAAAGGCCATTGGCTTGTTCATGTGGCTTTGTTTAGAATCTCCCGGCCCCCATTGGGCAGAGTGTCTCTTAGTCTGCGCTGCTGCGGTGGTGTGTGCTGACACTCTTTCACAGTGATGCCTCTTCATTAGCTGCTGTTATGTGCAAATTGGGCCTTCATACCCATGTCATCCTGCGATGCGGCCACCATTTGCAGGCAACACAGTACTGTGTCGGGACACACTGTTTGTATAGCTCTGCACTAGGCCATATCGGCTGAGGGCATCGGTGTCTGCTTCTGAGTTGCACAATGTGTTTTTTGAGGCCCACCCTCCCGGCATCACGGACATCCTGTCTTGTGTTGGTGTTTTGTGTGGCCTGTGACTTGGCATGGCCTTGCTTGGTGCATGGGGCATGGAGCCGCTAGTGGCATGTGCGTGTTTTTGGAGTGTGGTTGTGTCCGGTGATGGCTTTGGGGTAGTTGCGTGCATTATTGGGAGTTGGGTTGTGGATGCGGTTCCCCCATGTGAGGTGAGTTGTTTGTGTACTCACCAGGCTCTCGGACTCCTTCTACTCCGTGTACTCCCACCGGTGGCAGCGTGCGCATCACCTTCTCCTCCCAGGGATGGTAGTCTGCGGGGCGGCTCACCTCCAGTGATGTTCCCCTGGTTATATTCGTCAGTCATTTTGCGGCGGACCGTCCTCCGCAGATCGTACCACCTGTCGATCCTCTGCCACATGGCTGATTTTGCTGCTACGCTGGTCTGTCTGACCAATGTTCCAAAGAGCTGTGGCTCGACTCTGATGATTTCGTCGACAAGGATCTCCAGCTCCTCCCTTGTGAACTTTGGATTCTTGTCTGTGGGCATGGTGTGGGGTGTGGGTGTGGATGGTTGTGGGTGTGTGGGTGTGGTTGTGAAGGTGTGTGTGTGAATGTGATGAGGGGGTGTTTGTGAAGGTGGTTGTGTGAAGGTGTGCAAGTTTAAGGTGTAGTCAGGGTTCAAGTATGGCGCAGTGGAATGTCTTTGGGGTCTGGCAGCAGTGGGTCTGTTGCAAAGGCTCATGGTTTGTGTGTGTGGGCCCTTTTTATTGGTCAATTTGTGGGTGTGGCTGTGTTTGAACTTGGGTGTGTTATAAAAAGTGGTTGTGTTTTGGGCCTCTGTTTACCTGTTTGGCTGTTGCAGGTCAGTGTATTGGATGTATTTGGGCTTGTTGGACGTGTTTTGTGGTGTTGTGCGATTCGAATTGACTCTCCTTGTGGTGTTTTTCAGTGTCCTGGTTCAGTACGAGTTTTTTTCGCGTCTGTAAGGTGCGTACATCATTCATGTTGTTGTACAGTGCTCACATTTGCTATGGCTCGGTACGACTCGTACATGCGCGATGCTGGGTGAGGGTGCTGGTGTAGGGGCCTGGGGTAGGGTGCGTACAGGCACGGGCAAGGTGTAAGGGCCTGGGGGTACATGCCGTACATACGGGAACCGGGGGTACGGCGCGTACATAGGGGGGCCTGGGGGTACAGAGCGTACATACAGTGGGCTGGTGGTATGGCGCGTACATACGGGGGGGCTGTGAGGTTCTGTAGCGATCCGACCCCGTGTATTCGGTATCGTAGTACTGACACGATTTTGGTACCAATGAACCGCAAATGATCCATTATATGCATGACAGTGTTTTCGCTACGCAACTAGCATGAATTCACTGAAAAATAGGGCATTCTGTTGTTAAGTCATGGCATCCATTTTAGTTACGGCATCCATTTTGTTTCTTGCCCTCACATAGTCAATGAACGGGCAATGACCCCGGCAGAGTCACCTTGTTAAGGACACGTAAGCTCGAGCCCCGAGAAAGGCTGACGCTGCATGACTAGGCAGAATCAAGCTGCCTCCCTTGCCTGAGGCCAGTCCTGCTATACTGGTTCTCGTGTCCGTTGTCCTGACTGAAAGGCCGAAGACGGTAGCCATGCCCGTTTATGATCCATAAACACCTCTTATCCTACTTTTCAATCCTTTGCACCTGGCTCTGCTCCTCTCCTTCTGGGCTTTTACAATGGGGAGGTTACGATTTTTATGATGGGGAGGATCGGGCAAAGAATGGAAAACTGACAAGGGGACCTGATCGAATACCGAAAACCTACGACTAATTATTGTTTGATGTCTATTTACTGTTTGTTTGGGATACCGGGTTGGGCATGAGAAATATTCGTGTAATGTTGCCTAAAGACATTTTTCGTGTATTTAAGGAACAACCCACTTAATGCAATTTGAACAGTCTCGTAGATTCTGCCTCTGTGTGGTTCCTATGACTTCTGTGTCCCTGCAGTAAATAAATCTTTGTCTCTGATGCCACCATTGAGAAACCCGCGTCTCTGTTTATATGTGCACGAGACAGGAAGGAACTCAGGGGTCTTCGGGCGTTGTTTCCCTGACACCTCTGGACTCTTAAAAGTCCAGAACCTCAAATTGGCGCCCAATGTTGGGCGACGTCATCCGGTACCGGTCCAAAGCCTGAAAAGTTCGAGAAGTTTCGTGTGAAGATTCCAGAGGGAGGTACCCCGCTTCATCGATCCCTGCATGTCGTAAAAGTGGCCCGACTATCTCTTCCACGAGGGTTCCCGTTCCTAGACGGCTACAGAGGACCGCTGCCCTGACTGTCGCCCTGTCTTGGACCCGAGGTGCAGACCTTAGTACGGCGAGACGTAGACGGGTTCTCCTTGGTGACGTCTTCCTCATTTCAGTTAAGTATTAAGTTGGTTACGCTCAGTTTGGTTGTTCTTTGTTGTTCTGGTTTAATTCGTAGATTATCATTGGTTGCTCTTGATTAGATAATCTTTGTTTTGGTATTGGTTCATTTTGGTAGGCCTAAGTTCTTTGCGCATTTTTGGTTGGAATTTGTCTTTGTTTATCATGACTAACAGTAGTAATTGTTTCCTGTCCTGGTTACATTGCAACGGGGATTCCCGGTTGGAGGATTCGTGTTCGGTTCCTCCGATTGGAACTCCTACATATGAGCTCTATTGTAAACATGGTGTAGGTCCTATTGCGTATAATGAAGTATGGGTCCGTTATACCAGAAAAGATGGTGTCCTTAGTTGGCCACCGCATGGTAGCTTCGAAAGCGAAATTCTAGACAATCTAGAAATGAAGTTGTTTAAAAGAAAAGCCCGGCCGGCAATGTTTGATTCTTTTCGCGTATGGCGCAAAGAAGCCAAACAGAGAGAAATTAGGAAGACGAAGTAAGAACAGAAAGAGAAAGGGTTGACTTTAATGGAGTCTGCTAGGCAGCTGCATGTCAACGAGACTGAGAAAGCAATGGAGATGGCGAATAGAAAATATAATTTGGCAATTGATAAATGCTACCCTGTATTGCCATTTTGTCCTACTAAGCCGATAGAGGACCATGAAAAGGATCCTCTGTTGTCTTACCTGTTGAATTCACCTCCACCGTATGCACAGGGTATTACAGCACCACAGTTACTACCTGTTGTACAGCCAGCTGCTGGTCAGCCTGGAATAGTTGCTCCACTTCCTTTGATTCCAGCTCCTGTCCTTCCCGTGGTTAATGTTCCTTCGGCACCCCCTCTTCCTGGGTCGCCTGTTCCACCTTTGCCTGTCGTTTCGCAAACTGCTTTACCTGCTACTCCCACCCTTACTATTTCATCTGCTCCAGCTGCCCTGCTCCCGAACCCTGTGAACATTCTGACTCCGCTTTCCGTTCGTCGGAAAATAACCGACTCTGTAACTAATGTCTTAACTCCTCTCTACAGGTCTTTAATTGGGACCCCCGTTTCTGACTCTATACAGAGACGTAGCCAGCTTCCTGGTCCCCAGGAACGAGAAATGTTAGATTCGACAGCTCTTAGGTGGATGTCGACAGCTGCAAAGTATGACGCACGAAGAGTGTTAGATACCTTTATGCAATGGAATGAACCGACTCAACGTTATGTTTTTGACGTGATGTGTTCTCTTGTGCGTGAGGAATGGGAAGATGATGACTTAGATTCCGTCCCCTCTGATCTGATAAATGTTCAGCAGAAATTTGCTGCAGGAATGGTGATAGGTTCAGAAGTAAGGGGAGCGATAGAACTGATTTTAGCTTATAGGGATGATTCCCCTCTTCGAGCGCCAAGGGACCCTGATGGTTCACCGATTACTAGGAAAAGACGAGGTCAATATCCGATGAGGGAATTTCCACCGATATGGCGTGATGCAGTTCAAGCTGATGCGGTTAATGGTATTGCAGCTGCTCCGGCACAATTCCAGAGAGTGTGGATACACATCCCTTGGAAGCGGGCCGAAGTATTAGCAGTAAAACAGGCGTTGCCGGACCCGCGTAAAAATCCTGCTGGTTACTATAAAGAGTTAACGCAGACAGTTCAAGCGTGCGTCATGAATTTGGCATACATTGAAATGCTATTTGGCAATGTAGTGCCACAGCCTATATGGGCCAAGATTCGGAAAGAGAACCACCCAGTCGCCCTAGGAGGTGATTGGCCAGCTATTGTAGCGGCAGATGCGCAACAAGTTGGCGGTGCTAAACCTGAACCTCTGATTGCTGCCTTACCTGGCAGAATAATTAATCTGATGAAAACGCTGATGCCAGCGTTACGAGTCAATTGGGATAAACTATCGGCATGCAAGCAAAAGAAGGACGAAAGCGTCTCTGACTTTTTCACTAGATTTGGAGAGACCTTCGTAGACCACAGTGGGCAAGATATGAGTACTGAAGGAGGTCAGAGGTTGTTTGTCGACAAGTTCGTGTTTAATTTACTACCTGAGCTTAGTAACAAGTTAAAGGATTCTGAAAGTGCATGGGCAGTGTCGACGACAGCACAGATACTTGCAACTGCTCAGTATTACGAGAATAGAGAGAAAGAAGAAAAGGAAAAGTCAGAAAAGAAAACGAAAGATTTGAAGACTAAAGTACTATTGCAACAGGCGTATCCGCCTCGCTCGAATCAGTCAGATTCACAGCAGCGACCCCAGTTTCAGCAACAGCCACAATTCCAGCAAAGGACGTCCCAAAGATTTAATTATGGATTTCCCCGACAACAGTTAGCATGGAATCAGTGTGCCTATTGTAAAAAGGAGGGTCATTATAAGAATGAGTGTCCGGTACTGCATGCACAGACTAGTGGTGTCCCAGCTCAGAGAGGTAATGTTGGGTTTGTGCAAGCTCCTAGAGGTAGAGGACGTGGTACAATGACACCACAGGCCGATCGCCCATCAAAATATTTCGATCAGCGAAATGTACAACCTACGCAACCGGGTAGATCTCCACAGTATCATGTTGAAGACTATTATGATCATAATGAAGGGATTCAGAGAAGTGAGTACTAGGACAGCCACAGGCAAAGAGAGGGAGTAGTATCAGTTCCAGTTGATCAGAGTGGACCTTATGTCGCAGTAGTTACATCAGGCATGGTCGAACCGTTTCTGTTGGATACTGGTGCGGCAAAAAGTTCAATTATGCATGCGAAACTCCCTGGCGCACCTTTGTCTGGCTTAACGAACACTTCAGTAGGTTTCTCAGGCGCCCCTGTTCACAATCCTGTTTCTAGTCCTTTATCAATTTCTGTTGGGCCATGCGAACTAGAAGCACCCCTTATCCTAACAACCGGTTGTAATGAGAATCTGCTTGGTTTAGATCTGTTGAAACGCCTGCATGCGACACTGTACTGTTCCCCTTCGGGAGTACAGCTCACATTAGGCAAAAGAGTCATCTCTCCAATGTACATGTCGATGGATAAGCTCCCACCGGAGCTGCGTTCTCTCCCTGATACTCTTTGGGCGACTGGTCCTAATGATGTAGGCCTCTTGGAAATTCCCCCTTATGTGGTAAGTCTGAAAGCGAATGTTAAATTCCCACAAATCCCCCAGTATCGGATTTCGAATGAAGGTGAACGTGCACTCTTGCTGATTGTGAAAGACTTAATACAGAAAGATGTGATAGAGGAAACTAGAGGAAATGTCTGCAATAGTCCTGTTCTGCCAATTTTAAAACGCACTGACCCGTCTAAACCTCCAATCTACAGATTTGTGATTGACCTCAGAGAAGTTAACAAAATAGTGATTCCGCAGTTTCCTGTGGTACCAGATATCACTGCGTTATTGACGTTGATTCCTGCCTCAGCCTCATGGTTTACAGTGAGTGATTTGAAGAATGCCTTCTTCAGCATTCCGATAGCCGAGGAAAGTAGAGACATTTTTGGTTTCTCCTTAGGAGGTCGCAGTTTCAGATTCAAACGCGCTCCACAAGGTTATTGTGAGAGCCCTTCAATTTAGAGCCAAGCATTAAAAGGTCAATTAGATGCTCTTGTACTTCCTCCTGGTGTTGCACTGATCCAATACGTAGATGATCTTTTACTGGCTGCTGATGACAAGGAAACGTGCAAAACAGCTACAATTTCTTTATTACGTCATTTGTCAGACTTACATCACAAGGTTTCACCTTCTAAACTACAATATTGTTGCCAAGAAGTGACCTACTTAGGTCATCTTTTGTCAAAGGAGGGAAGAAGGTTGACCCCAGAAAGAATCAAAGCAATTTCGCAGATGACTGTACCAAGCACACAGAGAGAAGTACGTGCGTTTTTGGGTATTACGTCATACTGTAGGCAATGGATCCCAAATTTTTCTCTCATGGCGAAACCATTGGTAGCCCTGACTGGAAAAGGTGTTCCGAGCCCTTTGCCATGGTCTGACGAATGTCAACAGAGCTTCTCCGACTTACGTGATGCGCTGTGTTCAGCTCCTGTGTTAGGTACTCCTGACTACAGTAAGCCGTTTACTTTATATGTCCATGAAAGAGAAGGTTGTGCGTTGAGTGTTTTAACGCAACAATTTGGTGACAAACAGCGACCTTGTGCATATTTCTCATCCACATTAGATCCGGTAGCCAGAGCATTGCCAAGTTGTTTAAGAGCTACAGCAGCAGCTGCAGTGTCTATTCGACAGTCTGCTGGACTAGTCATGAACAACATGTTAGTAGTCATGGTTCCACATGCTGTGGATACACTCATGAATCGAACGAAAAACTCAGCACCTCACCAGTGCTAGACTATCAGGCTATGAGCTGACGCTTTTGGCAAGCCACATTCAGATCAAGCGATGTAACATATTGAATCCAGCAACGCTGTTGCCGACTACTCAGGAGTCGAGTGATTCAGAGCCCCATGATTGTTGTTTCAAAACTGAGGAAGAGACAAAAGGTAGGATTGATTTAAAAGACACTCCGATACTAGATCCAGACGGCACTTTATATGTCGATGGGTCGTGTTTCAAACTACAGAATGGTGATGTGATGGCCGCGTATGCAGTTACGACTTTGAGTACGATTGTTGAGACCGCAAGAGTAAGTCAGAATTCTGCCCAAGCTGCAGAATTAATAGCATTAACAAGAGCGTGTGTTTTAGCTGAGGGAAAGAGAGTGAATGTGTTTACTGATAGCCAATACGCCTTCGGCGTAGCACATAGCTTTGGACGACTGTGGAAAGAAAGAGGTTTTCTCACGTCCCATGGGACTAAGATCCAACATGGACAGTTAGTCAGCGATCTATTGGAATCTCTGACCCTACCGAATGAAGTTGCGATTGTGAAGTGCAGTGCACATCGAAAGATTACGGATGATGTTGGCCGTGGGAATGCGTTCGCTGATGAGGTCGCCAGAGAAACGGCCAAAAACATGACGAGCCGAATGTACGTTGCAACGTCTGCAAGATGGATTGCTGAATCAGGGATGTGTGAGAATACGATTGAAAGTGTGAAGGCAATCCAGAATGAAGCAACTGAAAATGAGAAGAATGAATGGAAGGAGAAAACGGGTAAAATGGATTCAAGTGGATGTTGGGTTGATTTGTCTGAGCAGCAGCGTTGGATGTTACCCGATGCGTATGTACTTGCGGTAGTCACGATGGCGCATGGAGCGGCACACATCAGTTTGAAAGGGATCTGTAAAATGTTAGCTCCAGTATGGAAGAATGATGGAATCACTAAGTGTGCGGAAAGAGTGGTGAAAAACTGCATGATATGCCTGATGCATAATCCTGGCAAGGGAACCCCAACCCCAACTGGACATTTTTCTCCCCCTTCTTGTCCCTTTGAAGTGATTCAGTTGGATTTTATCCACATGGACAGGTGTAATAATCTTAAGTATGTCCTGGTGGTAGTCTGTGCCTTTTCAAGATGGATTGAGGCAAATCCATTAAAGGATAACACTGCTATGTCCACTGCCAAAATCCTCCTCAAAGAGTACTTCCCCAGGTATGGTATGCCACGGATTGTTTGGTCGGACAATGGAAGTGAGTTTGTAGGTAAAGTCATGAAGAGTGTGTGTACGGGTCTGGGTATCACCCAGAAATTCCACAGTGCGAATCACCCACAGTCAGCAGGTTTGGTTGAAGGGTACAATGGTACCCTGAAGCTGAAACTTGCTAAAATTCAAGCTTCCACTTGTCTATCTTGGCCAGATGCACTACCTTTAGCTCTACTGTCCACCAGAGCGACTGTACACACTCGAGTAGGGCTTAGCCCATATGAGATTGTGTTCGGTTGTCCTGCTAATGTTTGGGGAGTCCCTAGGCCAAAGGAATTCAAACAGATCGAATATTCAATGTTGATTGATTATCTTTATGACCTGACTGCTAAACTAAGCCTTATTCATCAACAGGTATTCGAATCCTTGCCCAAACTGCCAGAGAGTCCAGGCCACACGTTGAAACCAGGCGACCAAGTGGTGGTGCGGAATTTTGAGCGAACCCGGAACCTCCAGCCAAGATTCGTGGGCCCGTTCCAGGTGCTCTTAACAACGAGAACTGCTGTACGCCTAGCTGGAAGGAAGAATTGGGTGCACGCTAGCCATACGAAGTGTGTCCCTCTCCCACTCCCTTATGACAACTGGGTTAGACAGGGATTTGGTGTATCCGAGACAGAACCTGTTCCTAGGCTCATCCCTTTCAGTGATGCAGAGTACATAACGGACCCACGAACTGAAACGCAGAACTCTGACACCTCAGCAGGAACCGCTTCTTTGAACTTGGACAGAGTGTTGTACCAAGTGAACATTTGTCACCTGTGGAGTCAAACATTTCTGCACCTGTAGACCAGCTATTTCAAGATCAGACAAGACCCGGGAAGTACAGATATATTCTACGTTCTCATGCTATGAACTAATGACATTGCATAATTAACTTTCTGTTTGAAAACTGTTTTGATCTTATTGCATTCCATTCAGTCAGGAAGTTTGCTCTAAATTTTTATCTTTTTGCTTTTGTTGTTCTCTCACCTTGCCGTCTGGGTTACCGTAGGGTCATAACGTGTGCCTTGTTTTAATGTGCAGGGAACCAGACACAAGGTCGGTTTTTTCTGTTTACTCTGGGAACTCCCAGGGTAGACAGAGGCAATTTTTAACAGGTACAAACCATCCGTTGCGAACGGTTGTAGAAGATGGAGCTTCCTGAACTGCGACGGGTTAACGTCATAAATGTGCACAAGACAAAACTATATGACATATTGTATAGCAAATGTTTTCTAATGCAATGTGCTCTGACACTTCTGATTGTTTTAATAACTTTGGTAGGCGGAATTATTTTTGGTATCCAGTTGATCTTTACACCTGTTACATCTACAGTATCTCCCCATGTTCCTGTTTCTCCGACTGTTGTTTCTCTTCATTCTTTCCATCCTTTTCCTGCCCACGAGCAAGCTCGACGATCTGAGTTTATAAATAACACTTTCATTCAGCTCTTGCACCAACATCAACTAGTGGTTAACACAACGAACTGCTGGGTGTGTGGCTTGATACCACATACCATGGACAAGGGCATCCCTTATCTGGTTCTGCCCTTTAGTTATAATGGATCATTCTGGGCATTTCAGACCATGTTCGCTTATGCCCTAGAGACCTATCCTCCACGACCTCCACGTTCCACTAGGTATAACTCCGCTAATAGAGCCTTGGTAAAAGGAATCACTGACATGGTTAGAGACGTCAATAACACTCCGTTCATTCCCAAGGATGAATTGCGAGTTTACACGGGTTGGAATGTTACGGAATATGGCATTACTTTGGGTGAGAACAAACGTAAAAGCTCGACTCCGATCAGGGTCGTACCTCACCAAGGTCAGGTCTGTTTGCAAGGAAATGGGAGGAATCCGAAAGCTCGACTAGGGAAGAGTGACTGTATCGAAACATACGTTTTCCCGTCACAGTCTTCCCCTGCATTTTTAGCTGCTAAGGGCACCTATTTTGTTTGCAAAGACAGAGCATACACATGGCTGCCTGCTGACTTCTCAGGCTCATGTTATATCGCTCAACTGTTACCTCCGACATACACTGCTGCACCGGACTATCACAAAACTAGAGTTGTGAGAGGTGTTTTCAGTAAAGAAGATACTGCTGGCCAAGAAGCAGGAGACTTCTTCAAAGGTTTCCTTCCATTCTGGGGGCCTATGGCCAACAGTAGAAACTTACGTCAACTAACACGGGTAGTTGAATCCACTATCACCGAAACGGCGGGTGCCCTTAGTAACCTGACAGCCGAGCTTCAAGCGGATCGCCTCATGACGTTACAGAACCGTATGGTCCTTGATGTGTTACTTGCAGATCGAGGTGGGGTATGTAAGATGATCCAATCGAGTTGCTGTGTTTTTATCCCAGATAATGCGCCATCTCTAAGTTACACAAAATCTCTGACTCTATTCATGTAGAGGAAGGTGACTGGTCATTAATGGGATGGTTCTGGAGTCTGTTATCTGCGTGGGGATGGAAGGTTCTGATAGTCACTGGTGTTGCGTTGGTATTTTTATTTTCGTGCTGTCTCATTGTTCAGTGTGGCCCTGCCTTATTTAGCCTTTGTGTTTCAACATGCGTAAGAAGACCACCTGTTTTTAGAAATACGCCACGGGATAGAGTAATGCTTCAACAACATATCAGTGACCTGATGAACATAGAAATGGACTCTGACATAGAGTAAGTTATTGCCTATGTAAGGGCAAAAGGACGGTCTGAGGTTCTGTAGCGATCCGACCCCGTGTATTCGGTATCGTAGTACTGACACGATTTTGGTACCAATGAACCGCAAATGATCCATTATATGCATGACAGTGTTTTCGCTACGCAACTAGCATGAATTCACTGAAAAATAGGGCATTCTGTTGTTAAGTCATGGCATCCATTTTAGTTACGGCATCCATTTTGTTTCTTGCCCTCACATAGTCAATGAACGGGCAATGACCCCGGCAGAGTCACCTAGTTAAGGACACGTAAGCTCGAGCCCCGAGAAAGGCTGACGCTGCATGACTCGGCAGAATCAAGCTGCCTCCCTTGCCTGAGGCCAGTCCTGCTATACTGGTTCTAGTGTCCGTTGTCCTGACTGAAAGGCCGAAGACGGTAGCCATGCCCGTTTATGATCCATAAACACCTCTTATCCTACTTTTCAATCCTTTGCACCTGGCTCTGCTCCTCTCCTTCTGGGCTTTTACAATGGGGAGGGTACGATTTTTATGATGGGGAGGATCGGGCAAAGAATGGAAAACTGACAAGGGGACCTGATCGAATACCGAAAACCTACGACTAATTATTGTTTGATGTCTATTTACTGTTTGTTTGGGATACCGGGTTGGGCATGAGAAATATTCGTGTAATGGTGCCTAAAGACATTTTTCATGTATTTAAGGAACAACCCACTTAATGCAATTTGAACAGTCTCGTAGATTCTGCCTCTGTGTGGTTCCTATGACTTCTGTGTCCCTGCAGTAAATAAATCTTGGTCTCTGACGCCACCATCGAGAAACCCACGTCTCTGTTTATATGTGCACCGAGACAGGAAGGAACTCAGGGGTCTTCGGGTGTTGTTTCCCTGACACCTCTGGACTCTTAAAAGTCCAGAACCTCAGCTGGGGGTACGTCGCGTACATAGGGGGGGCTGGGGGCATGGCGCCTACATACGGGGGTGCTGGGGATACGTCGCGTACATGCGGGGGCTGGGGATACGTCACGTACATACGGGGGGCTGGGGGTACGGTGGCATACATACGGGGGGATGGGGGTACGGTGCGTACATACGTGGGTGGTGGGGATACGGCGCATATATATGGGTGCTGGGGGTACGGCGCTTACTTGGGGGTGGGGGGGCTGGGGGTACGTCGCATACATACGGGGGGGGTACAGCATGTACATAGGGGGGGCTGGGGGTACGCCGCGTACATATGGGGTGGTGGAGTTATGCTGCGTACATCCGGGGGCTGGGGGTACGGCGTGTACTAGGGGGGCTGGGGATACGGCACGTACATACGGGGGCTGGTGGTACGGCACGTACAATTTAATTTGGGCAAAAGGGGGTGGTGATGGACAGAGTTTCTGAATGATGCAGAATACTCTTACCAAATCAAGAGATCATGGTTTTAGTCCATCACCGTTTTTTAGCTCACTGGACCATCCCAGCTCAGAACCTGGCTACATGCAAATTAGTCTGTACCTGTCCCAGTGCATGATGGGAACAGGGCAAACCAAACTACCAAGCCAATTCTTATACTGGGAAGAAAACAAGCTTCCGGGGACTGGTTTCTGGTATCAGAGCCTTCGTCAGCCCGGCTTGCCTGAATCCTGATGGTGCAATGAGCAAGGGACTCACGTCTGAGCATACCCTCCCACACTGAGTGTGAATAAAATCGATTTGGGAAAAAGGGGGTGGTGATGGACAGAGTTTCCGAATGATGCAGAATACTCTTACCAAGTCAAGAGATCATGGTTTTAATCCATCACCGTTTTTTAGCTCACTGCACCATCACAGCTCAGAACCTGGCTACATGCAAATTAGTCTGTACCTGTCCCAGTGCATGATGGGAACAGGGCAAACCAAACTACTAAGCCAATTCTTATACTGGGAAGGAAACAAGCTTCCGGGGACTGCTTTCTGGCATCACAGCCTTCGTCAGCCCGGCTTGCCTGAATCCTGATGGTGCAATGAGCAAGGGACTCACGTCTGAGCATACCCTCCCACACTGAGTGTGGATAAAATCGATTTGGGAAAAAGGGGGTGGTGATGGACAGAGTTTCTGAATGATGCAGAATACTCTTACCAAGTCAAGAGATCATGGTTTTAATCCATCACTGTTTTTCAGCTCACTGCACCATCCCAGCTCAGAACCTGGCTACATGCAAATTAGTCTGTACCTGTCCCAGTGCATGATGGGAACAGGGCAAACCAAACTACCAAGCCAATTCTTATACTGGGAAGGAAACAAGCTTCCGGGGACCGGTTTCTGCCATCACAGCCTTCGTCAGCCCGGCTTGCCTGAATCCTGACTGTGCAATGAGCAAGGGACTCACGTCTGAGCATACCCTCCCACACTGAGTGTGGATAAAATCGATTTTGGAAAAAGGGGTTGGTGATGGACAGAGTTACTGAATGATGCAGATTACTCTTACCAAGTCAAGAGATCATGGTTTTAATCCATCACCGTTTTTTAGCTCACTGCACCATCCCAGCTCAGAACCTGGCTACATACAAATTAGTCTGTACCTGTCCCAGTGCATGATGGGAACAGGGCAAACCAAACTACCAAGCCAATTCTTATACTGGGAAGGAAATAAGCTTCCGGGGACCGGTTTCTGGCATCACAGCCTTCGTCAGCCCGGCTTGCCTGAATCCTGATGGTGCAATGAGCAAGGGACTCACGTCTGAGCATACCCTCCCACACTGAGTGTGGATACAATCGATTTAGGAAAAAGGGGGTGGTGATGGACAGAGTTTCTGAATGATGCAGAATACTCTTACCAAGTCAAGAGATCATGATTTTAATCCATCACCGTTTTTTAGCTCACTGCACCATCCCAGCTCAGAACCTGGGTACATGCAAATTAGTCTGTACCTGTCCCAGTGCATGATGGGAACAGGGCAAACCAAACTACCAAACCAATTCTTATACTGGGAAGGAAACAAGCTTCCAGGGACCGGTTTCTGGCATCAAAGCCTTCGTCAGCCCAGCTTGCCTGAATCCTGATGGTGCAATGAGCAAGGGACTCACATCTGAGCATACCCTCCCACACTGAGTGCGGATAAAATCGATTTGGGAAAAAGGGGGTGGTGATGGACAGAGTATCTGAATGATGCAGAATACTCTTATCAAGTCAAGAGATCATGGTTTTAATCCATCACCGTTTTTTAGCTCACTGCACCATCCCAGCTCAGAACCTGGCTACATGCAAATTAGTCTGCACCTGTCCCAGTGCATGATGGGAACAGGGCAAACCAAACTACCAAGCCAAATCTTATACTGGGAAGGAAACAAGCTTCCGGGGACCGGTTTCTGGCATCACAGCCTTCGTCAGCCCGGCTTGCCTGAATCCTGATGGTGCAATGAGCAAGGGACTCACGTCTGAGCATACCCTCCCACACTGAGTGTGGATAAAATCGATTTGGGAAAAAGGGTGTGGTGATGGACAGAGTTTCTGAATGATGCAGAATACTCTTACCAAGTCAAGAGATCATGGTTTTAATCCATCACCGTTTTTTAGCTCACTGCACCATCCCAGCTCAGAACCTGGCTACATGCAAATTAGTCTGTACCTGTCCCAGTGCATGATGGGAACAGGGCAAACCAAACTACCAAGCCAATTCTTATACTGGGAAGGAAACAAGCTTCCGGGGACCGGTTTCTGGCATCACAGCCTTCATCAGCCCGGCTTGCTTGAATCCTGGTGGTGCAATGAGCAAGGGACTCATGTCTGAGCATACCCTCCCACACTGAGTGTGGATAAAATCGATTTGGGAAAAAGGGGGTGGTGATGGACAGAGTTTCTGAATGATGCACAATACTCTTACCAAGTCAAGAAATCATGGTTTTAATCCATCACTGTTTTTTAGCTCACTGCACCATCCCAGCTCAGAACCTGGCGACATGCAAATTAGTCTGTACCTGTCCCAGTGCATGATGGGAACAGGGCAAACCAAACTACCAAGCCAATTCTTATACTGGGAAGGAAACAAGCTTCCGGGGACCGGTTTCTGCCATCACAGCCTTCGTCAGCCCGGCTTTCCTGAATACTGATGGTGCAATGAGCAAGGGACTCACGTCTGAGCATACCCTCCCACACTGAGTGTGGATAAAATCGATTTGGGAAAAAGGGGGTGGTGATGGACAGAGTTTCTGAATGATGCACAATACTCTTACCAAGTCAAGAAATCATGGTTTTAATCCATCACTGTTTTTTAGCTCACTGCACCATCCCAGCTCAGAACCTGGCGACATGCAAATTAGTCTGTACCTGTCCCAGTGCATGATGGGAACAGGACAAACCAAACTACCAAGCCAATTCTTATACTGGGAAGGAAACAAGCTTCCGGGGACCGGTTTCTGCCATCACAGCCTTCGTCAGCCCGGCTTGCCTGAATCCTGATGGGGCAATGAGCAAGGGACTCACGTCTGAGCATACCCTCCCACACTGAGTGTGGATAAAATCGATTTGGGAAAAAGGGGGTGGTGATGGACAGAGTTTCTGAATGATGCAGATTACTCTTACCAAGTCAAGAGATCATGGTTTTAATCCATCACCGTTTTTTAGCTCACTGCACCATCCCAGCTCAGAACCTGGCTACATGCAAATTAGTCTGTACCTGTCCCAGTGCATGATGGGAACAGGGCAAACCAAACTACCAAGCCAATTCTTATACTGGGAAGGAAACAAGCTTCCGGGGACCGGTTTCTGGCATCACAGCCTTCGTCAGCCCGGCTTGCCTGAATCCTGATGGTGCAATGAGCAAGGGACTCACGTCTGAGCATACCCTCCCACACTGAGTGTGGATAAAATCGATTTGGGAAAAAGGGGGTGGTGATGGACAGAGTTTCTGAATGATGCAGAATACTCTTACCAAGTCAAGAGATCATGGTTTTAATCCATCACCGTTTTTTAGCTCACTGCACCATCCCAGCTCAGAACCTGGCTACATGCAAATTAGTCTGTACCTGTCCCAGTGCATGATGGGAACAGAGCAAACCAAACTACCAAGCCAATTCCTATACTGGAAAAGAAACAAGCTTCCGGGGACCGGTTTCTGGCATCACAGCCTTCGTCAGCCCGGCTTGCCTGAATCCTGATGGTGCAATGAGCAAGGGACTCACGTCTGAGCATACCCTCCCACACTGAGTGTGGATAAAATCGATTTGGGAAAAAGGGGGTGGTGATGGACAGAGTTTCTGAATGATGCAGAATACTCTTACCAAGTCAAGAGATCATGGTTTTAATCCATCACCGTTTTTTAGCTCACTGCACCATCCCAGCTCAGAACCTGGCTACATGCAAATTAGTCTGTACCTTTCCCAGTGCATGATGGGAACAGGGCAAACCAAACTACCAAGCCAATTCTTATACTGGGAAGGAAACAAGCTTCCGGGGACCGGTTTCTGGCATCACAGCCTTCGTCAGCTCATTGCACCATCAGGATTCAGGCAAGCTGGGCCGACGAAGGCTGTGATGCCAGAAACCGGTCCCCGGAAGCTTGTTTCCTTCCCAGTATAAGAATTGGCTTGGTAGTTTGGTTTGCCCTGTTCCCATCATGCACTGGGACAGGTACAGACTAATTTGCATGTAGCCAGGTTCTGAGCTGGGATGGTGCAGTGAGCTAAAAAACGGTGATGGATTAAAACCATGATCTCTTGACTTGGTAAGAGTATTCTGCATCATTCAGAAACTCTGTCCATCACCACCCCCTTTTTCCCAAATCGATTTTATCCACACTCAGTGTGGGAGGGTATGCTCAGACGTGAGTCCCTTGCTCATTGCACCATCAGGATTCAGGCAAGCCGGGCCGACGAAGGCTGTGATGCCAGAAACCGGTCCCCGGTAGCTTGTTTCCTTTCCAGTATAAGAATTGGTTTGGTAGTTTGGTTTGTCCTGTTCCCATCATGCACTGGGACAGGTACAGACTAATTTGCATGTAGCCAGGTTCTGAGCTGGGATGGTGCAGTGAGCTAAAAAACGGTGATGGATTAAAACCATGATCTCTTGACTTGGTAAGAGTATTCTGCATCATTCAGAAACTCTGTCCATCACCACCCCCTTTTTCCCAAATTGATTTTATCCACACTTAGGGCCTCATGTAGGTAGCCAAATACAGGTCGGTAACGGCCGATTTTCGGTAAATATGCCATTACCGACCGGTATTCAGACAAGTGAGATGTAGGAGTCCAAAAACAACTTTTCGGTAAATATGAGGCGGTAAATACCGAATCATAATTACCGAATCCTAAAATACCGATTCATATTTACCGAATACATATTTAACGAATCGGTAAATATGAAGTGGTAAATATGAAGTGGTAAAACTGAAAATGACATGTAGGAACAATCGGTAATTAAGAAATCCATGAAAATCGGTAATGAAGAGTCGGTAATTAACACGGATTGAAAGCAGGTGGTAACCATCAACAGTGCATATAATCAATACCAAAATGCAACAGCGTGGACAACATGGCCGCTCTGTATGTCATTGCAAGGTGCCTACGTCTACAGGCAGCAGGTCTGAGGATTTGGAGACGGGAGGAACGCATCTACAGACAGCGCATCACACTCTTCCAGCTGACTGATGCAGAGATACATGAAAGGTACAGGCTACACCCCCAAACCATCATGGACCTGATAAGGGACCTGCACCCACTCCTGGACCAGCCAACAAGAAGGGCGCATGCCATACCACCACATGTGCAGGTGCTCTGCAGCCTACATCTACTGGCATCCGGCAGTTATCAGGTGGTGATAGCTGCGGTGGGTGGTGTATCCCAGAGTTGCCTGTCCCGTTTCTTCAGGAAGTTCCTGGATGCCATGATGCAGAGAATGCACCACTACATCAGCTTCCCAAACACACAGGCTGCACTGCAGAAAACCAAAACAGACTTTTATCACATGGCACAGTTCCCCCATGTCATTGGCTGTATTGATGGCACACACATCCCAATCTGCCCACCAGCTGACACTGAGCACATCTACAGGAACAGAAAGTCCACCCACTCCATCAATGTGCAGGTGATCTGTGATGCAGGGAACATCATCACTGATATTGTAGCGAAGTTTCCTGGGAGCACCCACGACTCTTACATCTTCCAGAACAGTGGGATCTACACACGACTGAGTGCCGGAGAATTTGGAGAGGGATACCTGCTAGGTAAGTAACAGTGACGCCCCTTGAAACCTGCAAATCATAGTGTATAGAGGCATGTGACTGATGTTTCCCTTTTACTCACCTAGGCGACAGTGCATATGCCTGCCGGTCATTCATCCTCACTCCCTACCTACACCCATCAACCCAGAGTGAGATACAACGTGGCACATAAAACAACACGCAATGTGGTGGAGCGCACGTTTGGACTACTGAAGAGCAGGTTCCGCTGCCTCCACAAGAGCGGAGGCGCCCGCCAGTACACACCCATCAACTGCTGCAAGATCATTGCCACTTGTGCAATGCTGCACAACCTTGCCACGAAGAAAGGTACAGATGTGGAACTAACATATTTTGAGGACAACGAGGATGAGTCAGGCCAGCCAGAGGGCAACGCAGCTAGAGTGCCAACTGCAATAGATGGGAGAGAGAGACGGGCAGAGATCACATGCAACTATTTCTGAGTAAGTAAGGGGACACAGCCAGTTGTGGTATGTCATGACGTAGTTTTAATGCGGCACCACGCCATGAACACAAGATCAAGCCAATCTGGCAACATAGCATATATACAAGGAGTAAGTCCAGGGTTACGTCACCCATTGGGAAGTGGCTAAGCAGGGCTGCATCAATGTTTGCGCATACGCGCTGCAGTGTTGGATGTCACGGCTTGTGCATCCTCACTAGAGCCAACCCCAAGCCGCCTGCTGCTCCTGCGTCCTTCTGGAACAGGGGGTGTGATGCTGCTCCTGCTGCTGGTGTCGATGCTCTCCGCAGCATCCCCTGCAGCAGTTGTCGACGCCTGACTGGTTAATAGCACCTCAAGTGCACTTGTCACCTGCACCATCCCCCGAGACAGGTCGCTGCAGCAGTGTGTCAGGCCCTCCTGCATCGACACAGAGCGCCGGCAGAGTAGAGAAGTGGCAGTTGCCAGACGGTTGAGTGCCCTGGTGGTAGTGTCCCTCCTCTGCCGTTCCCGGCGCCGTGCATCTATGTCAGCATCTAATTTGCTGTACAACTGCTGGATTGACTGGGACATGTCCCGAATACCCGCTGCCATAGCGCTGATGTTGTTGTCCATGTTGACTAATGTAGTTTTCATGAACCGCATGTGCCTCTGGACTGACATGACTGCCTTTGTTTGCAGGCGCTGTTGTTTTAACATTTGGCCCTCGAGCCCCGAGAAGACACCATGGCTGTCAATGGTTGCTGGTGGACTCTGGACACGCGACCTGCGGTGCCCTCTTGCTCCCGTCTGTGCTGCCTGTGAGGTGTAGGGCACAGTGGCATGGCTCCCATCCTGGGGCCTGGTGAGTTCTTCAGGGCCCCTGCTGTCGTCAGACGAGGTGTCTAAGGCTCGCAGCCTGGCTGCTGGACGCCTCCTCATTCCCACACCTGCAAGCGGAGATGTGGCCGGTGACTCAAACATGAGTGGCGATGCTGGCTCTGGGTGAGGTGATGCTTGCTCTGGGTGAGGTGATGCTGGCTCTGGGTGAGGTGATGCTGGCTCTGGGTGAGGTGATGCTGGCTCTGGGTGAGGCGAGGCTGCCTGTGTTGGTGGTGCGGCTGCCTGTGGCCCTGCTCCCTGGGCTGAACTTGTGCTGGCCAGAGGTGATCTTTGTGGCCGGTGTGCCCTCTCTCCTGCAGCATGCCCTGTCCTGCGTGATGTCACATCTGGGGACAGAAATGCAACATCGGCTCAGTGTCCCCGAAGGGCTGCATTGCAAGCATCACAATAAATCATTTCACATTCCAAAATGTCCTCTGCCTCCTTGTGCCTCATGTGTGTGACATGCCTTGTTGCCCTGTGCCATTTACTTCATGGTTGGTGTTTCCCTGACTACATCTCCCAGAATGCATTGCCTGTCTGCACTAATACATGTGGACTGGAGTGGGATTCTCGTTTCACAATGGGGGATGTGGGATAGGGGTAGGGGGGGCTACATTGCTGTGCTTTCGTCTTACCTTGTTGTGTGGCGGCTCTGGCAGAGCTATCGGCATCCCCAAGACCCACGACGCTCTCTTGCTCGATTGTGGCCCCCACCAGCTCCTCCAGTTCGGTGAGGGCAGGTGCCCTGTTGGTTCCACCTCCAGTCTGGCTGGCCTCCTTCTGGATGTCGCCCATCTTCCTCTTGGTTACAATCCTCAGGTCATACCAGCGCTTTTTGAGGACCTCTATGTCCCTGTGGGACACTCCCACAACATTGACCTGCGCCTGGATGGCCAGCCAAATGTTGCGCTTTTCAGCCTCAGGCACTTGCAGGGACTGCCTCCCAAACAGCTTCTGGTGCTGCTTCACCACCTCCTCCACCAGCACCTGGAGTTCCTTGGGGCTGAATTTCAGCTTCCTCCTCCTTTCCCCTCCATCTCTCTGTTTCCTCTGGCTGGACATGATGTTAGTTTTTCCGCTCGCACAGGCACTGGCTCCCTGCCTCTCCTCTGCACTCCAATCCTCTCCAGGGTCTGCTAATTATGTACACCTGCCTGGGTGTGGCCACTTCCTGGTTGAGTGGGGTGTGGTTGCACAGGATTAGCTATTTCATCAAGTCATGTGATTTTATTTCCCGATTCCGTAAATACCGAATCGGTATTTACCGAATCGGTAAATACCACCTCGGTATTTACCGAATCGGTAAATACCACCTCGGTATTTACCGATTCGGTGATTTCCGATTCTTGATTACCGAATGTTACCGATTCGGTAATTGTTACCGACTTTTTACCTACATGTAACTTACCGATTCTTAAATACCGATTCGGTACGGCTCGGTATTTAAGAAGCGGTAATATTTATTTACCTACATGAGGCCCTTAGTGTGGGAGGGTATGCTCAGACGTGAGTCCCTTGCTCATTGCACCATCAGGATTCAGGCAAGCCGGGCCGACGAAGGCTGTGATTCCAGAAACCGGTCCCCGGAAGCTTGTTTCCTTCCGAGTATAAGAATTGGCTTGGTAGTTTGGTTTGCCCTGTTCCCATCATGCACTGGGACAGGTACAGACTAATTTGCATGTAGCCAGGTTCTGAGCTGGGATGGTGCAGTGAGCTAAAAAACGGTGATGGATTAAAACCATGATCTCTTGACTTGGTAAGAGTATCTTGCATCATTCAGAAACTCTGTCCATCACCACCCCCTTTTTCCCAAATCGATTTTATCCACACTTAGTGTGGGAGGGTATGCTCAGACGTGAGTCCCTTGCTCATTGCACCATCAGGATTCAGGCAAGCCGGGCCGACGAAGGCTGTGATGCCAGAAACCGGTCTCCGGAAGCTTGTTTCCTTCCCAGTATAAGAATTGGCTTGGTAGTTTGGTTTGCCCTGTTCCCATCATGCACTGGGACAGGTACAGACTAATTTGCATGTAGCCAGGTTCTGAGCTGGGATGGTGCAGTGAGCTAAAAAACGGTGATGGATTAAAACCATGATCTCTTGACTTGGTAAGAGTATTCTGCATCATTCAGAAACTCTGTCCATCACCACCCCCTTTTTCCCAAATCGATTTTATCCACACTTAGTGTGGGAGGGTATGCTCAGACGTGAGTCCCTTGCTCATTGCACCATCAGGATTCAGGCAAGCCGGGCCGACGAAGGCTGTGATGCCAGAAACCAGTCCCCGGAAGCTTGTTTCCTTCCCAGTATAAGAATTGGCTTGGTAGTTTGGTTTGCCGTGTTCCCATCATGCACTGGGGCAGGTACAGACTAATTTGCATGTAGCCAGGTTCTGAGCTGGGATGGTGCAGTGAGCTAAAAAACGGTGATGGATTAAACCATGATCTCTTGACTTGGTAAGAGTATTCTGCATCATTCAGAAACTCTGTCCATCACCACCCCCTTTTTCCCAAATCGATTTTATCCACACTTAGTGTGGGAGGGTATGCTCAGACGTGAGTCCCTTGCTCATTGCACCATCAGGATTCAGGCAAGCCGGGCCGACGAAGGCTGTGATGCCAGAAACCGGTCACCGGAAGCTTGTTTCCTTCCCAGTATAAGAATTGGCTTGATAGTTTGGTTTGCCCTGTTCCCATCATGCACTGGGACAGGTACAGACTAATTTGCATGTAGCCAGGTTCTAAGATGTGATGATGCAGTGAGCTAAAAAACGGTGATGGATTAAAACCATGATCTCTTGACTTGGTAAGAGTATTCTGCATCATTCAGAAACTCTGTCCATCACCACCCCCTTTTTCCCAAATCGATTTTATCCACACTTAGTGTGGGAGGGTATGCTCAGACGTGAGTCCCTTGCTCATTGCACCATCAGGATTCAGGCAAGCCGGGCCGACGAAGGCTGTGATGCCAGAAACCGGTCCCCGGAAGCTTGTTTCCTTCCCAGTATAAGAATTGGCTTGGTAGTTTGGTTTGCCCTGTTCCCATCATGCACTGGGACAGGTACAGACTAATTTGCATGTAGCCAGGTTCTGAGCTGGGATGGTGCAGTGAGCTAAAAAACGGTGATGGATTAAAACCATTATCTCTTGACTTGGTAAGAGTATTCTGCATCAATCAGAAACTCTGTCCATCACCACCCCCTTTTTCCCAAATCGGTACGGCACGTCTATACAGGGGGGATGTTCGGCGCTTATGCGGGCACATGTTTGGACGTCTCCATGGTTGCTATTGAAGTTCACTTCATAAGGTGTTTTTTCCATACGGTTGTACATTCGGACGGACGGGAAGGATCGTACTTGCGCGGTCGGACTTCATTTTTACGATTTGTACGTAAAAATGTACGGGGACGTGTCGGGGACTTTTCCCGACCCGAGGACCTGTCGGGGAATTTTCCCAATATGATTCGTATGTAGTTTTTCACATCCGAATCATACTTGCCAGTTTGTACGGGACTTGTACGATTCGTACGTAAAAAAATACGCATACGATTCGTACGGGGAAACTTTTTAACGGATCGGAATCGGCACCCAAGCAGTTGGCATTAAATAGAGAAGCCTTTGAGCTCCAGAGACCTTCTAGAAGAGAGGCTTTAGAAACCCCTGGTGGCAGCAACAGTGTCCTTAGAGTCAGAGATTACATTCCAGACCATATGAACCTGTCCAAGGTTGTTCCTCCCTACCAAAGTGGGGATGATATAAACAAATGTATAACTGCTATGGAAAGGGCCTGTAGAGTACAACAGGTCCCCCAAAAGCAGTGGGCTGCAATCTTGTGACTCTCCTTTTCAGATAAAGGTAGAGGCAAGCTCCTCACTGTTAGAGAAGAGGATGCTGATGATTATGAAGTCCTGAAGAGTGCATTAATAGATGGGTTTGGCTTAACCACTGAGCAGTACAGGTTGAAGTTCAGAGACACCCAGAAAGCAAAGACTCAGGATTGGACACACTGGTGCCGATTCCGATCCGGTAAAAAGTTTCCCCGTACGAATCATATTTGTATTCTTTTACGTACGAAACGTACAAGTCCCGTACAAACTGGCAAGTACGATTCGGGTGTGAAAAACTACATACGAATCGTATTGGGAAAATTCCCTGACACGTCCTCGGGTCGGGGAAAAGTCCCCGACATGTCCCCGTACATTTTTACGTACAAATCGTAAAAATGAAGTCCGACCGTGCAAGTACGATCCGTCCCTTCCATCCGAATGTACAACCGTATGGAAAAAACACCGTACGGAGCGAACTTCAAGAGCAACCATGGAGACGTCCAAACATGTGCCCGCATACGTGCCGAACATCCCCCCCGTATGGACGGTGCGTACCACCACCCCATATGGACGGTGTGTACCCCCACCCCCGTATGGACGGTGCATACCCCCACCACCATATGGACGGTGCGGACCCCCACGCCCGTATGGACGGTGCGGACCCGTAGCGCTGGGGGTCCGCACCATCCATATGGGGGTGGGGGTACGCACCGTCCATACGGGGGTGGGGGTACGCACCGTCCATACGGGGGGTGGGGGTACGCACTGTCCATAGAGGGGGTGGGGGTACGCACTGTCCATACAGGGGGTGGGGGTACGCACCTTCCATAGGGGGGTGGGGGTACGCACCGTCCATACGGGGGTTGGGGTATGCACCATCCATATGTGGGCTGGGGGTATGGTGTGTACATATGGGGGCTGGGGGTACTGCACGTACATACAGGGGGCTGGGGGTATGTGATGGGGGTATGGTGCGTACATACAGGGGCTGGGGGTACTGCCCGTACGGGGAGCTGGGGGTATGTGCTGGGGGTACGGTACATACATACGGGGGCTGGGGGTACTGCGTGTACATACGGGGGGCTGGGGGTATGGTGCGTACATACAGGGGCTGGGGGTACTGCACGTACATACGGGGGGCTGGGGGTATGCGCTGGGGGTACGGTGCATACATACGGGGGCTAGGGGTACGGCGCGTACATACGGGGCGGCTGGGGGTATGTGCTGGGGGACGGTGCATACATACAAGGGCTGGGGGTACGGTGCATACATACGGGGGCTGGGGGTGCGCACCGTCCATACGGAGGTGGGGGTACGCACCGTCCATACGGGGGTGGGGGTACACACCGTACCCCATCACCCCGTATGTACGCGCCGTACCCCCAGCCCCCCATATGTATGCACCGTACCCCCAGCCCCCCTATGTACGCACAGTACCCCCGGTTCCCCTATGTACGGCATGTACCCCCAGGCCCCTACACCCTGCCCGTGCCTGTATGTACCCTACCCCAGGCCTCTACACCAGCACCCTCACCCAGCATCGCACATGTACGAGTCGTACCAAGCCATAGCAAATGTGAGCACTGTACAACAACATGGCCGATGTACGCACCTTACAGACGCGAAAAACACTCGTACTGAACCAGGACTCTGCAAGGCACCACAAGGAGAGTCAATTCGAATCGCACAACACCACAAAACACGTCCAACAAGCCCAAATACATCCAATACACTGACCTGCAACAGCCAAACAGGTAAACAGAGGCCCAAAACACAACCACTTCTTATAACACACCCACCCAAAGTTCAAACACAGCCACACCCACAAATGGACCAATAAAAAGGGCCCACACACACAAACCATGAGCCTTTGCAACAGACCCACTGCTGCCAGACCCCACAGACGACCTACTGCACCATACTTGAACCTTCACTACACCTTACACTTGCACACCTTCACACAACCACCTTCACAAACACCCCCTCATCACATTCACACCCACCTTCACAACCACACCCACACACCCACAACCGTCCACACCCACACCCCACACCATGCCCACAGACAAGAATCCAAAGTTCACAAGGGAGGAGCTGGACATCTTTGTCAACGAAATCATCAGAGTCGAGCCACAGCTCTTTGGAACATTGGTCAGACAGACCAGCGTAGCAGCAAAATCAGCCATGTGGCAGAGGATCGTCGAGAGGGTGAATGCTGTTGCGCCCACGAGAAGGACCAGGCATGAATGCCAAGCCAGGTGGTACGATCTGCGGAGGACGGTCCGCCGCAAAATGACTGACGAATATAACCAGGGGAACATCACTGGAGGTGGCCCGATCCGCAGACCGGTACACTACCATCCCTGGGAGGAGAAGGTGATGCGCACGCTGCCGCTGGTGGGAGTACACGGAGTAGAAGGAGTCGCCGAGCCTGGTGAGTACACAAACAACTCACCTCACATGGGGGGAACCGCATCCACAACCCAACTCCCAATAATGCACGCAACTACCCCAAAGCCATCACCGGACACAACCACACTCCAAAAACATGCACATGCCACTAGCGGCTCCATGCCCCATGTACCAAGCAAGGCCATGACAAGTCAAAGGCCACACAAAACACCAACACAAGACAGGATGTCCGTGATGCCGGGAGGGTGGGCCTAAAAAAAAACATTGTGCAACTCAGAAGCAAACACCAATGCCCTCAGCCCATATGGCCTAGGGCAGAGCTATACAAACAGTGTGTCCCGACACTGTACTCTGTCGCCTGCAAATGGTGGCCGTATCGCAGGATGACATGGGTATGAAGGCCTAATTTGCACATAACAGCAGCTAATGAAGAGGCATCACTGTGAAAGAGTGTCAGCACACACTGCCGCAGCAGCGCAGACTCAGAGACACTCTGCCCAATGGGAGCCAGGAGATTCTAAACAAAGCCACATGAACAAGCCAATGGCCTCTGAAAGACCTGCAAAGTGTGTGTGCCCAGGAAGCTGGGCTGAGGTGACAGAGGGTGACAGACAGACGGAGGGAGAGGGAGAGAGAGGGAGGGAGACAGAGGGCGACAGAGGGCGACAGAGGGAGACAGACAGAGGGAGGAGGGTGACAGAGGGAGGGAGAGAGGGAGACAGAGGGAGATAAAATCACCCTTGGTTGGTGTGGGCATGTCAGCTCGTCAGCAGGGGGACTGTGTGCATGTTGACAAGGTTTGGCAGTGCGTGAACCACCCCTTTTTTGGTTGGAAATCACTGGGCCATGTGTCAAACTGTGCACGAGTAGATCCTTGCTGCAGGCACAAACCTAACCTTACACCCAGTATACCCACTCACTGTGTTTGTTAGAACCCAGTCACAAATGCATAAGTTACCTACCTGCATTCTCCAATAGATATGAATAAGCACCATTTGCCCAGGTACAGTGCAACACGTAAGCCCGTTCTGCATCGCTCGCTACGCACGCTCGCTACACTGCTTACTGCGTTTCAAAATGATGCAACAACAAAGAGTGTGTAACACATAGGAAAAGTGTTGAAAGCTGTGGCCAAGGGACATACCCATGCACCATGCACAATGCACAGGGACTTGCCAAGTACAGACAAGGTAGATGACACTTGGCCCTGCTGTAGACAGCACAAGGCAATCCTGTGACCACTGTACACTCAACCACCAACTCCACATGCCACCTACCTACCACAGGAACTCACATTCACTGTCATGCCAGCATGCACCATGAGGGGATAGACACATCACCTGGTAGACCCAATGACAAATCAAACCACACCCAACAGCATGCCCAGTCACACACCCCCCCCCCTTACACAAGCACACACCCCTGGGGCAGCCAATGCAAATTGCCACTCCCACAATAGACATGTGACACAACAAGACCAATCCATAGCCGAATCAGCATCCCAACACTCATTAGACAGGCCAAATAACCAGGAGTACATATCAATCTGTCCCCTGCAACATACCCATCCACAAGTGCACTGTGAGAGGAATGCTAGACATATCCAACTACCCAGAGGAACTGTGCCAACTTGAATGTGTATGAAACATGGATGTTGCATGAAACACCATTAACATTGTCTCTCTCTCACACACAGGGCAGCGTCGTCGATCTCCCCCCAACACTGGGGGGGAAGAATCACAGGACCAGGCTCGGCGTCACGATGATCCCACCGGCAGCGACGACTCTCACCACTCCATGGATGACCCTGACCAACCTGGCCCCTCTGGTGCCCAAGCCCCTCCAGCACCTGTGTCAGGTACAACTGTGCCAACCACCACCCCCATTCCTGCCACATCCCAGGATACACCCAGGAGCCCTACTCGCACACAACAACACAGCCAGTCTGACCAGGAGGGACAAGGTACTCCGGGCACCCAGGAGGAGGCAGGCGACCCCGCAAATGCCATCCCTCAGGGGTCCCGGAGACCCGATGTGCCCACAACGGCAGGCCAGGCTCAAGTGGGCAGGGGTGGTGGGAGAGGAGGACGGCGGAGGCGCGAACCTGACCAGACAGCTGAGGAACCTGTTATGTCACACGTACACAACATCCTGGACACATACCGGTGTGACACCAGGGGCATCAGACAGGTAGTGGAGATCCTCATCGAGATTAAGAACCTGCAGGCCGAGCAATATGCCAGTCAACAGCAACACCAAGGACGGATGGAGGCAAGACTGGCTGAGCTCATGGCGGTGCAAACGGACATGAGCCATTCACTCCGTTGGATTGCCAAAAACATGGGCAACCCTCCCTGTGCCACCAGGCGAAGATCACCACCAGCCACAGGGAGGGATCAGGAGGAGGAGGATTCGTCTGACGGAGCATCACAGACATCGTCACGGCCTGCTTCTGAGGGTCCCCGGAGGAAGGTGGGTCGTCCACACAAAAGACCGTGAGAGTCAGCGGACCATCACCATCTCCCAGGTAACCTGGCCCGGCACCTGGCCCTCTGGCGCAACAGCAGCACCTCATCCAATGACATTCTCTGCCACATGGACTTGCTGGTCACTGTCTATCCAAATGTTGACAAAGACTGTGGCATGGACTCTGATGACTTCCAATGGCAAGGATACCAACTCCCCCTGTGAACTTTGGATTCTAGACACCCGGCGAGCACCTCTTTTTATCCCCCCAAACACGTACCCCACCACTAATAAATATCATCAAAATCACGAGATGATGCCGTCATTTTGCATTATTCCATAACATGTGTGTGTTGTAATGTCAAACCATGCCTGAGTTTTGAAGTAACTCCAACCATCCATACCCTGGGGTCTGAGTCTGGCACAGGACACACATGGGTCAAAATGTATCATCCAATACAGACATGGAGCACCATACTCACCCATGATGGGCCCAATCAGCTGAGGGGGTGCCTGCACAACTGTGCAGACCGACCTATTTCAAAGAGCAACAGTCATGCGCAGAGGTCAGGGATCATGTGGAGTGTCCTGGGGTGGGAGTCCCAGGTATGTGTAGCCAGGTGGGAGAACTATGTCCTGCATGCTGGAGTCAGGTGGATGTGGAGAATGGTGGCCAGGCCAAGGTTGGATGCATGGAGATGGCACAATGGGGTCTTGGATGACAGTGCCACAAGGTTGTGTTGGGGTCGTGGTCGTGGGCTGCATCCTGAGTGTGGGCGTGGATTGTGAAGGTCAACCTGCAGCTGACAGTGATCCATTGCAGCTATCTCTGTTGGACGGTGATGTGGCTGGGTCGCCGGATGTTGAAGCACAGCTGGGCAGATGCACCCTGGATGTGGACAAGTATCATGTGAGTTGTAACGTACTTGTCCGTAGAGTGCAGGGTAGGATTAGACACGGATGTTGTAGTTGACCTGGGGGATGGTCTGTCTTGCCTTGAGGTGGATCAAACTGTGGATCTTGTGCATAATGCAGAGTGTGCTGAAGCCTGAGGTACAAATGCTGGTGATCTGCATAGCACATGTGAGCAAGCAATCCATGATGCACACCAGCTCGTGTGCGTGGACACTGTGTGCCTGTGCAGGGCCCTTGTGGGTGGGACACAAGCAGTTGAGCCAGCTGTAAGGGGACAATCCGCAGATGAACACCTCAGTCGTGTACAAGTCCAGTATCAGCCGGCCGATATTCAGCCATCTGCCAATGGATACCATGCATTATTCAATATGAGAACTGGCAAGGACTGCATCTTTGGGGAGGGTGAGGAGCACCTGGCTGTCAATGGGACACCAGATGATGATGAGATGCAGTGCGCATGTCATGGTTCAGAGGGGGATCCTGTACACAATGTAGACTGACACGCTGAGACATGATACCTCTGCCATGTATCCCACAACGACACCATACTACATGCAGAGGCCTGGAGTACCACTCCCATGGCCTTGTTAGGGTACAGAGCCGGTGGGGAGTAGGTGGGACATGACCTGGGTGGTGTGACAGGGCCTGGAAGGCGTGCCAGCGCTGTGTAGGCAGTTTGAGTTGCACACTCATTATGCAAAGGTGTTGTGTGGGTGATGAGTGCATGCCTGAGTGCATGCAACAGATGTATTGGATGGACATTGCTTGGTGGGTGGCCTCAACATCATGGTGTAGCATGATGTGGCACATGCAAGGACATGAGACACGTGCAATGTGCACGTAGCATGTGCAGACGGTCCAGCCTTTGCCACCGCAACTGTGTCACACACAAGCAGATTACACCCAAATGAATGGGTGGAGGGAGGAAGGGGGGTGCGTCTTAGAGGCGTGTTTGTGAGGCAAAATATAGAAACTCTGTGTGCCCTTGCTGCAGGGCCTGCAGCAGCAGGCGCCATGTCCTGAAAACCATGCCACAAGTTGCACACAAAGACAAGGATGTCAGAAAGGACTACTGCAAAAGGTGTATGTTAAGGAAGGAGTGTCTGGTTCAACATGGCACACACACAGACAATGGATGCACATGCAGCAAAGTGGCCGTTGTGGGGACTGAGATGCCAAAATACCTACACAGCCATGTACATCATGCACAATACATATTATAATCCCTGACAAACAGCTTGCATCTTGCTACTCTACACATAGACTCATATGCACAATATGTGATAACTATGCCAGACATGCCGCATGCACAGTGGCAAGAGACCTGCATTGACAGAGATGAGGCACCTTGGAGGCTGAGGGACACCTTTATTAGTCATTTTCACCGGAAGGCAAATGCATCTATATTAACAGATGCACAGGTCATGTGGATGAACATGTGGGACCTACACTGGCACCCCCCTTTGCACCAAAGATGCTGGAATCCATAGAACTGGCACACAAGTGATGGGTTTGAGCTAAACACCCCCTGCTGCTCACGGAGAGGCTGCTATTCACCATTGAGCCTCTAATGGGGATGTCCAACACTATGTCAACCCGGTGCATCCCGTATGTTTCCGAGGGCAGTGTTACACACATTGATGCCTTCATCACAATCCACAATCCCATTACAGATGACTGTCACCAAGTGTGACTATCAATTCAGGTGAATCCAGCCCCATGTCATGTGCCCCATGGTGATTCTACATGTATGCAAAGTAACCAAACATGAACAGGAGCAGTGCACACACATTCCAAACAAATACCACACCCAAAAAGCGTGCTGCATCCCTTACCTTAAGGAGAATTTTCAACATGTCCATGCATGTAACGCTGATTCAGCACACGTTGCTGTATTCATGAGGAATAGCAGGAGCACAACAATGCCACCAGCAGACAGCATGTGCAAATACCTGGGGATGAGAGACACACAAGAAGTCAGCCAAAAGAAGCACATCCGCATGCATGGGCATGTACTCGACACGTATAAGGTTGTCAACATGCTAGGTGAAAATAGTGTCTAACACACCTCTGACTCACTTGCCATACATGCAGATGGACTCACACATTGCAACACATGCCACACAAGGCTCAATGCGTGCACACTCAGACACTGGAACTCACCACTAAGCAAAGAAGTTGCGTATGAGCCGACTCCGGATGTCCTCTTCCTCCTCCTCCTCCACATCACTTGCCTCGTCACCAAGCCCCTCATCCTCCACGGGTGGATGTTCCTGCTCATCCGGATCCAGCATGAGTGGCACAGCTTTCTCCACTGCCATGTTGTGCAGCATGCAGCACACGAGGAAGATTTTGCAGACCTTCACCGGTGCATATGGGAGTGCTCCGCCGGTCTTGTGGAGGCACCGGAATCGGCTCTTCAGGAGGCCAAAAGTCCTCTCTATCACTCGCCTGGTCTGCCCATGGGCGTTGTTGTACCGGTGATCGGCAGCCACTCTGGGGTTGCGGAGAGGCGTGATCAGCCATGGCATGTTGGGATAGCCAGAGTCCCCTACATGGAAACATCATGGACAGAAGTGGGTCAGGAGAAGCAGTAAGACAGAAAGATGACGCTAAATACAGGACTAACAGAGTATACCCACCAACAAGACATGCTCATTCGTTGCGCAGATGCAGCATCATTTCAGGCACTCTGCTACGCCTCATGATGTAGGCATCGTGTGCTGATCCTGGAAAACGAGCACAGACATGGGAAATCACCATGTTATCAAGACACACCACAAGGGCATTAATGGAGTGGTAATGTTTACGGTTGCGAAAGGCTACCTCCTGTGCCTGTGGTGGTACCAAAGCCACATGTGTCCCATCAATAGACCCAATGACATGGGGCATCCCTCCCAGTGCATAGAACTCACCCTTGACACCTGTCAACTGCTCACGAGTTGGGAAATGGATAAACTCATCCAGGTGAACCAACATGGCCTCTAAAAAATCATGCAGGACACGGCTGAACATGGTCTGGGACATGCCACCAACATGAGCTATGGTATATTGAAACGTACCCGTGGCAAAGAAATGTAGGGCTGCCATCACCTTCATCTTGGGTGTCAGTGCAGTAGGATACCTGTGTAGCGGTTGGAGGTGTGGTGCCAGCCTTGCGGTCAAGTTCTCAACCAACCGTTGGGTGAAGCGTTAGTGGCGTATACAGTCACGTTCCCTCAGGGCAGCCAAGTCTGGCATTGGTCGGGGGAGAGGCGGAGCCCTGCAGTAATTTGGAAGGTACAACGAAGAGTGAGTACAGTACAACAACAATGTCAATGTACTGAGCACATGTTCAACAGCCAATACACATATGCTACATACTGAGTCAGGTCTGTGCAATATATCCTAGACACGTATGCCAGGCAGGTGACACTCCTACCAAGAGCCAGCTACAAACGTGGATTCTCAAGCTCAACATGACATGGCATGAAACTAGCTGTGGGCCAGTGTAAGTGAACAGGCAGACGCATTACAGGAGTGACAGAAATCCACATATGTGCAGAAGAAGGATGTTTATCACACAGACAGGTTGCGGAACACTGGAGGCACAGGTCACATGTCCTTGAAAAAAGGACAGACCACACACCTTGCCATGAAGGGGTACATGTCAAGACTGATCACACATACATTGAGACTACGCAGATATGGCCTTGTCTCGCAAGTCCATGTTCGATGTATACATACACACGTTACGTCTGATTCCACATGTGTCCTGGTGTGCAAAATAGTGTGCCATGCCAATTTACACACAGACACATGTTGGATGCAGCAACTGCAGATGCATTTGACGGAACACCAACAGCAAGCTCATGGGAACACATGACATAGTCACATCGTGCCACGCCGGTAGTTACATGTCAGGTGTAATTATTTGTGTACCTGGCATCAGGGGACAGTTGCTGGTGTTGGTGACTGTGCCATGCCAGTGATGTTTGCTCGACAAGTCTGTACTACATGCACACATGTCAAAGGTGTGAAGGGGATGTGTGGCACATAGTGCACTATCACACATGACATGTGTACACAGCTCATCACACATCTATTTGGTTCAAACATGAGGAGATATGTGCCACATCACAGCCTGACACACCTAGGCCCGAGACATGTAGGACTGCACTGACAATGACTTGATGTCCAGCCTTGGCCAAGTATGACAGCTCCATTCCTTTCTGTGTGCCGCCTGTCACCAGTGTAAGGTGTGAAACGCACCGTACACACGCTCTGAGGGCGTGTGTAGGGTCCGTATCACTATGGTAGTGGTGCCGTAGGTGTACGCCATAGGGATACAGTCCGTACACGCGTGTGTAGGGTCCGTATCACTATGGTAGTGTTGCCATAGGCGTACGCCATTGGGATACAGTCCGTACACGAGTGTGTAGGGTCCGTATCACTATGGTAGTGTTGCCGTAGGCGTACGCCATAGGGATACGGTCCGTACACGCGTGTGTAGGGTCCGTATCACTATGGTAGTGTTGCCGTAGGCGTATGCCATAGGGATATGATCCGTACACGTGTGTGTAGGGTCCGTATCACTATGGTAGTGTTGCCGCAGGCGTACGCCATAGGGATATGGTCCGTACACGCGTGTGTATACAGACCCTACACACAGGATTTATTGAAGGCCATATTTTTAATCCCCGAGTAAGAGGTGTAAGTACTTCCTCTGTGTCACTCACATTGTCTCAGGTAGGGGGGGTTGTGCGGGCAAGGCCTACATGTCCAAACCGTATGTGTCCTTGCCAGGTCTGGCCTGTGTGTGATGATTGTCTGAACATACACTCAACATGCAGTGACCCAGTCATGTTGGGCATGGTTTAATGTATTTGCTAAGCAGCATGTGCCAAAAGTTAAAAGACATGGTTCCTGCTCATCCCTTTTTTGGCAACGGTGTGTTGTCCAGATGCTGTGCTCGACTGTCCCCAGACACTGGCTCCTCTGTCTCATTTGATATCAAGTAATTTGCTGTTGTGTCATGCTCTCCATTGTTTCTCAGTGGCTTGGTGGGTCAACCAACTGTGTGGTGCAGGGCCTACATATGTGCGTAGTATCGTAGATGTTACTCATGTTGCTTTTCATGCTATGCACTGTGACCTATGTAGTTTAGAATCACGTGTCATATGTATACAGGTGTCTGATTATTTCATGTCTCTTCACCTTGCCCACAGCATCGTCGGGGGAAACCGAGGGAGACACTGGCACGGACCTTGAGGAGGGATCCAGCACCGGTGCCTCCTGTGGTGGTGAGCCTGGCACAGCGAGTGGCACGGAGGCTGAGGGGAGTGAGGCGGAGGACCTGTCCAGTCCCACCACCGACTATGATGCTGACGGGTCCGAGGCTGAGCTCCCAGAGGGAGCGGAGGCTGCTCCCAGGGCTGAAAGCAGCACTCCATCTCTCGCCGCCCCCTCCATTCCCATCACCGGACTCCCACTTGCTCGGGTCCCTTCCGTCCGTGCTAGGCGACAACATGTCTCCTTCGTGCCAGGCACCGCACCCCCTGCCCCTGTCTCCCCTGCTGCCGTCAATGCCGACTCTGTGGACATTCTGCGGCAGTTGCAGGTTGGTCAGACATCGCAGCTTAATGTCCTCCATGGCCACACCAGACTGCTGACACATATGGAGTCGTACATGGAGGGCATGTCAGCAGCGATGTCTGACCAACGGATGTTGCTGAGGTCCATAAACTCGTCACTGACTGCAGCAGTGGGTCTCCTGCAGCGCTCCGTCACCCCCTACCCCTGCACCATCCACACTTCCCACTCCCATGCCTGTCCAACGCACACCCAGATGTCCCCATGCACGCACCCCACCAGACACAGGCAGCACACCACCAGGGAAGGCCAAGCGCACACCTCCTGTCACGCACACACAGGGGGAAGTAGGCACAGCCACTGGGTCGGGGGGCAAACAGTAGCCACGCAGCCACAGTGGGAGTCCGCAGTCCTCACAACCCACTTCCTCCAAAACCACTCACCTTAGCTCTCCTGCCCAACTGTCGGATAAAGAGTCCTTCATGGCCAGTGTGTCGCTCAGCCCCAGTGTGGCACCACCCCGCAAGCGGTGGAGGCAGTACCCGCCCAGGGTAGTTGAGTCCCCCCATCCACACCCTCCCCCAGTAGCGCTGCAACCCATCCCTCCGACCCCCCCCTCCTTGGGGCCTGTGGTTCCTTCGGGTGCAGGGGAGATTCTGGAAGACCTTACTACCGTGTGCAGCGCCCTACTAACCACCACCTTTGGCGCTGCCCCACCCCCTGTGGTGGAGTCGTCCGTCCCTGCACCCACAACACCTACCCTTGCCCCTCCTGTCCTTGCGGTGCCTGGTCCATCCCCCCCACATGATGCCCCCCTTCTGTGGATGATATGGAAGAGTGAACTGTGCAGGCAAGCTAGGGGAGACGCGTCCCAAAGTGTCCCCCACCAGGACTTCACATATGGCCTGGCCTATGGGCCCTGTATATAGTGGACATTTCTTTTGCTATAATTTTTTCTGCTGAATAAAGCTTTTTGTTTTTCATTTGCACACTAATGCTTTTCTGGTCTTGCTGTTGGTGGTGCTGCTCCATGATTTGGGGTGGTGAAAATATGTTAGGTGTCTGGGAAATTTTGTAGTGTGCTGCTCATGGGGTGGACCCTGGTATGAGTGTGCCATCACAAGGTCTCTGCAAATAATCTTCGGTCATGTCAGCTCTTAATGTATGGTGACATTGTCCCAAGGTGTGTTCCTTCCTCTGTGGACCCTGACATCTTCCCTACAGGGTGTTTCCCAATTGTTGTGCTAAGCTGAATCTACATTTCCCGGGTGTGTGACGGATCCCTTCAACTTTGGCCATGCATGCTCAGCAATGTCTCCACCTGCATCATTTGTGGCATCCTTGGTGGTCACTGTACTTGTGTATGGAGTATATTGAAATGACTTCATGTGGACATGTTACCTTTTCCGCACTATGCATGTGTGTACTCCCAGCCTCGCACTCATGTGTTATGTGTTCTGCAGGGTCTTTGGGCACCTGACTGACAATTGTGGGTATTGTATCTGTGGGTACTCCACCCTTTTCCTTCCATGGGAGGCCACAACTTGTTGGCTGCCCCAGCACCTGTACATTCCTATCAGTCCTGGAATGTGCATGACAGTGTGTGTTCCCTTTGGGTCTCTTAGTTTAGTAGGGTGGAACATGAGTATACAGTCATGCTCTCAGTGTGTATATTGTGCTGCCAGCGCCAGGGGTGGGTAAGCATGTGTAATTTGTCATCACACTCACATGTGGTGTGTCATGCAGTGGGGGATGGACATCCAGCCTCATGGGAGTAGGACACTGCTGTAAGTGATGTGTTGGCATGCCACTCTCAATATAGTCGCACTTTGTGTATGCCTTCATGCACCCATGGAGTTTTGCTAATTGTAGGATGGTGTACACACCACCATGTCTCTGTACACTGCTGGGAGGACTCTGCACCCACCCCTCCTGTGTCTGGGCACTGCTGGGAGGACTCTGCACCCACCCCTCCAATGTCTAGGCACTGCTGGGAGGACTCTGCACCCACCCCTCATATGTCTGGGCACTGCTGGGAGTGATAGGCACCCACCCCTCCTATGTCTGGGCACTCCTGGGAGGACTCTGCACCCACCCCTCCTAAGTCTGGGCACTGCTGGGAGGACTCTGCACCCACCCCTCCTATGTCTGGGCACTGCTGGGAGTGATAGGCACCCACCCCTCCTATGTCTGGGCACTGCTGGGAGGACTCTGCACCCACCCCTCCTATGTCTGGGCACTGCTGGGAGTGATAGGCACCCACCCCTCCTATGTCTGGGCACTGCTGGGAGGACGCTGCACCCACCCCTTCTATGTCTGGGCACTGCTGCGAGTGAAAGGCACCCATCCCTCCTATGTCTGGGCACTGCTGGGAGTGATAGGCACCCACCCCTCCTATGTCTAGGCACTGCTGGGAGGACTCTGCACCCACCCCTCCTATGTCTGGGCACTGCTTGGAGGACTCTGCACCCACCACTCCTATGTCTGGGCACTGCTGGGAGTGATAGGCACCCACCCCTCCTATGTCTGGGCACTGCTGGGAGTGATAGGCACCCACCCCTCCTATGTCTGGGCACTGCTGGGAGGACTCTGCACCCACCCCTCCCATGTCTGGGCACTGCTGGGAGGACTCTGCACCCACCCCTCCTATGTCTGGGCACTACTGGGAGTGATAGTCACCCACCCCTCCTTTGTCTGGGCACTGCTGGGAGTGATAGGCACCCACCTCTCCTATGTCTGGGCACTGCTGGGAGGACTCTGCATCCACCCCTCCTATGTCTGGGCACTGCTGGGAGTGATAGGCACCCACCCCTCCTATGTCTGGGCACTGCTGGGAGGACTCTGCACCCACCCCTCCTATGTCTGGGCACTGCTGGGAGGACTCTGCACCCACCCCTCCTATGTCTGGGCACTGCTGGGAGTGATAGGTACCCACCCCTCCTATGTCTGGGCACTGCTGGGAGTGATAGGCACCCACTCCTCCTATGTCTGGGCACTGCTGGGAGGACTCTGCATCCACCCCTCCTATGTCTGGACACTGCTGGGAGGACTCTGCACAAACCTGTCGTGACTGTTAGGCCAAGTGCAACGTGAAAAGACCACTAACCTACAACAAGGGCGGCCAGCAGGGACGATGTCCTGTAGATAATCCCGATTATTCCCCTGGAAACAACCCCCACCTAGATCTAGATAAACTCCAGGTGTGAAGATGCAACCCGGGGGACAACCGGGAGAAGATAACGGAAACTGGGGGAGTGTAGAGGGATGGGGAACGGATGCCGTGAAGTGGTAAGGCACGGTCCCTTTTGAGGTAGGCTGCAGTGGGAGAAAATAACAGAAGCAATGGGTCAGAGGGAGTTGAGGAGCCTTACTATGAAAGACCCCCGCTTCCCTTACGTCTCTCCTTACTGTAGTTTTAAGTCTTCTCCAGGGATCCCTCGGTAAACACGGCAGGAATTTAAACAGGATGTGAATGTTGCACAAGCCCTCCGTCGGGGGTACCCTGGCAGGCGTGTTGAACGTCACAATGCCCACACGGGCCCGGCAGGCTTGTGCCACCAAAGAAAACAAGGAAACGTAGTCGGGTTTTGGCGACGTAGGACAGTTTCATAGAGGCCAAGAACCCAAGGTACTGCGGACTCCAACAGACAATTGGAATGCCTTTTTGAGGAATGGGGGAAACACAACAAAAGGAGCGCAGGCAGAGCGGGCGAAGCTTCCACTCCCTGCGCGGACCTAAATACCTGAACCGATCTCCAAAGATCGTAATCACGGGTGCGTTGAAAAGTCTCAATCCTCAGGGGCCAAAGATGTCTCAAATCCAACTCGGGGATTGAAAGAGTAGCGCGCAAAAGGATCCGCGGGGAATACCATCCACAACGCGCTACTCTACGAAACAGGGGAATCCAGATCACGGACTGTTTGTCAAGCCCCGCTTCCTGGAAGAGGCGGGGCTTTTGTAGTGCGCGGTAACATAGCGCGCGGCTCTTCCCGCACGTCTTTGCCCCTTGGCCTTCTTGGCCTTGTATTCTGTTTTGCGCCGGACTCGGCCTGCGGCTCTAGGATCGCGACACCACCCCTCCTATGTCTGGGCACTGCTGGGAGGACTCTGCACCCACCCCTCCTATGTCTGTGCACTGCTGGGAGGACTCTGCACCCACCCCTCCTATGTCTGGGCACTGCTGGGAGGACTCTGCACCCACCCCTCCTATGTCTGGGCACTGCTGGGAGTGATAGGCACCCACCCCTCCTAGGTCTGGGCACTGCTGGGAGGACTCTGCACCCACCCCTCCTATGTCTGGGCACTGCTGGGAGGACTCTGCACCCACCCCTCCTATGTCTGGGCACTGCTGGGAGTGATAGGCACCCACCCCTCCTATGTCTGGGCACTGCTGGGAGGACTCTGCACCCACCCCTCCTATGTCTGGGCACTGCTGGGAGGACTCTGCACCCACCCCTCCTATGTCTGGGCACTGCTGGGAGTGATAGGCACCCACCCCTCCTATGTCTGGGCACTGCTGGGAGTGATAGGCACCCACCCCTCCTTTGTCTGGGCACTGCTGGGAGGACTCTGCACCCAACCCTCCTATGTCTGGGCACTGCTGGGAGTGATATGCACCCACCCCTCCTATGTCTGGGCACTGCTGGGAGTGATAGGGACCCACCCCTCCTATGTCTGGGCACTGCTGGGAGGACTCTGCACCCACCCCTCCAATATCTGGGCACTGCTGGGAGGACTCTGCACCCACCCCTCCTATGTCTGGGCACTGCTGGGAGGACTCTGCACCCACCGCTCCTATGTCTGGGCACTGCTGGGAGTGATAGACACCCACCCCTCCTATGTCTGTGCACTGCTGGGAGGACTCTGCACCCACCCCTCCTATGTCTGGGCACTGCTGGGAGGACTCTGCACCCACTCCTCCTATGTCTGGGCACTGCTGGGAGTGATAGGCACCCACCCCTCCTATGTCTGGGCACTGCTGGGAGTGATAGGCACCCACCCCTCCTAAATCTGGGCACTGCTGGGAGTGATAGCCACCCACCCATCCTATGTCTGGGCACTGCTGGGAGGACTCTGCACCCACCCCTCCTATGTCTGGGCACTGCTGGGAGGATTCTTCACCCACCCCTCCTATGTCTGGGCACTGCTGGGAGTGATAGGCACCCACCCCTCCTATGTCTGGGCACTGCTGGGAGGACTCTGCACCCACCCCTCCTATGTCTGGGCACTGCTGGGAGTGATAGGCACCCACCCCTCCTATGTCTGGGCACTGCTGGGGCTGATGGCCACACACCCCTATGTGTCTGTCCACTGGCATGGTAGGGCCCGGACCCACGTCCCAAAGGCATGGGTACGGGCCGTATCGCCATTGTTGGGGTGACGTAGGGGTAGGCGTGGTACGACCCGTACCCATGTCCTAAAGGCATGGGTACGGGTCGTACAGCCATTGTTGGGGTGACGTAGGGGTAGGCGTGGTACGACCCGTACCCACGTCCTAAAGGCATGGGTACGGGCCGTACCGCCATTGTTGGGGTGCCGTAGGGGTAGGCGTGGCACGAACCGTACCCACGTCCCAAAGGCATGGGTACGGGCCGTACCGCCATTGTTGGGGTCCCGTAGGGGTACGGCCCGTACCCAGCCCTTAAGAGCGTGGGTACGGGTCGTACCACGCCCACCCATACGTCACCCCAACAATGGCGGTACGGCCCGTACCCATGTCCCAAAGGCATGGGTACGGATTGTACCGCCATTGTTGGCGTGACGTAGGGGTAGGCGTGGTACGACCCATACCCACGTCCTAAATGCATGGGTACGGGTCGTACCGCCATTGTTGGGGTGCCGTTGGGGTACGGCCCGTACCCAGCCCTTAAGAGCGTGGGTACAGGTCGTACCACGCCCACCCCTACGTCACCCCAACAATGGCGGTACGGCCCGTACCCACGTCCCAAAGGCATGAGTACGGGCCATACTGCCATTGTTGGGGTGACGTAGGGGTGGGCGTGGTACGACCCGTACCCACGCTCTTAAGGCGTGGGTACGGTACGTACCACAATTGTAGTGTTGCCGGTTCGCGTCCATGTTGACTTCCGTAGTGGCGGACGCAGGCCTTGGTGGACACGCCCCCACCCCCCCGAAGTGACCAGGCCCTGGGGGTCAGGTATGTACAGGGCATGTATGATTTTTGACTTGGGTTGGGGTTATGTTTCCTGCCCCTGCCCCCCCCTTTGCCCCTGGGTGTTGTTCTGACCTTCTGCGGTGTCTGCGTCGGTTCCTGTGCACCAGGTCGACTCCTATGAGGGCCGGGATGACACGTAGGTTGGGGTCCATGGCTGTCCGTCGCGTACAGGTGCTCCTTCTGCGCGTCGTCCTGATTTCCCGGCAGTTTTTGGCTGCCGTAAAATATTATCCGTGCAGAGTGACGTGGGCACGAATCGTACTTGCTGGTTCGTGAAACGCTGCCTGACTCTGTCCGGACGTCACGTCCGCGGTGTCCTGGATCGGAATTGTGGGTATGTTTTTGTCGGTCGGTGGATTTTACGATTCGTACGGAAATGGTGTTTCCGTACGAATCGTACTTGCATGTTTGTAAGGTATTTTTCCCAGGTACGAGTCGGACGGAGAAAACGCTCTGTTCGACGGTTCGTACCCGGGTTTTAACGGATCGGAATCTACACCACTTTGTTGATTGTGTAACCAAGGCTCTGGAGCGTTGGCTGGTTGGTAGTAGAGTTAATGATTTTAAGGGATTGTATAATCTTATGATGAGAGAACAGATCCTTAATAATTACCAGAACCAGTTGTTGCATGAGTACCTGGTGGACTCTGATCTGACCAATCTCCAAGAATTAGGAAAAGAAGGCAGACAAATGTGTCAAAACCAGGTTGCGGCAGAAAACCCAGAACCAAGGGGGTGACACTAAGCAGCAGGAATCTAAGGGCTCTGACAAAGGTGGGGATAAGTCAAAAGACCAGAAGTCGTCACAAGGGCCCCAAAAATCTGCATCTGGTGTGGATTCACAGTCTAACAAAGGGAAAGGCCAAAAGAAGCCCTGGTGCAAATTCTGTAAACAGAAAGGGCACTGGACTTCTGACTGTAACAAGTCCAAAGACCAAACTACCACCACTCCTGCCCCTAAGGCCACTGTTCCCCCTAATGCAGCTACTGGTGGAGGTGGTAATCAGAATAAGGGTGTAGTAGGGTTGACTCTGGGTTCTGAAGTGGACTCTGGCCTAGACAGAGTACCCACTCAGGCATTGCTGATTTGTGATGGAGACATTGATATGTCCTTCCTAGTGAGCCCCAGTAATCTGGGCAAATACAAACAGCAGCCTGTAATAAATGGCAAACAGGCTTTGGCATTTAGGGACACAGGTGCTAGTGTCACCATGGTGGCAGAGGATCTTGTGGACCCTGGACAGATCATCCTGGGTGAAATGTACCAGGTTACCAATGCAAGCAATGTCAGGAACAACCATAGTCTGGCAGTTGTGAATTTCTCCTGGGAGGGGTAACTGGCCTCAAGAAGGTAGTAGTCAGTGCAGACCTCCCTGTTGAATGTCTACTGGGCAATGATCTAGATACTTCAGCCTGGTCTGAAGTAGAGTTATGGACTCATGCTGAGATGTTGAAGGTTCAGTGACTAAATATCGAGGGACATAATATAGAATGCCCAAAATATCGACGCAAAAATATAGAAGAACAGACTATCGACTCCCTATCTACAAACAGGTAAGTACTAAAATATCGATTCCAAAATATAGAATGTTAAAATATAGTTAGCTAAAATATCGAATTTTTTAAATGTATTAAAAATAATATAAAAGTAATTAAATATTAAAAACAATTAAATAAAACATACATAATATAATATAAAAAAGCTTAAAATGTAAACATAATAAAAGCAATGTAAAAAAAGTAGAGATTTTGTTGGATAGTGAGAGCGTAAAAATTACTATTCCCACTCCAGTGAGTGCAACAGTAGGGAAAACGTTGGATAGCGTAGGGGTAAAAATTACTATTCCCACTCCAAAGAGTGCAACAGTAGGGAAAGCGTTGGATAGCGGGAAGGAAAAAATTACTATTCCCACTCCAGAGACTGTAACAGTAGGGAAAGCATTGGATAGCGGGAAGGGAAAAATTAATATTCCCACTCCAGTGAGTGCAACAGTAGGGAAATCGTTGGATAGCGTAGGGGTAAAAATTACTATTCCCACTCCAGTGGATGCAACAGTATAGAAAACGCTGGATAGTGTAGGGGTAAAAAATACTATTCCCACTCCAAAGAGTGTAACAGTAGGGAAAGCGTTGGATAGCGGGAAGGGAAAAATTAATATTCCCACTCCAGTGAGTGCAACAGTAGGGAAAGCGTTGGATAGCGTAGGGGTAAAAATTACTATTCCCACTCCAGTGAGTGCAACAGTAGGAAAAACATTGGATAGCGTAGGAGTAAAAATTACTATTCCCACTCCAAAGAGTGCAACAGTAGGGAAAGAGTTGGATAGCAGGAGGGTAAAAAATACTATTCCCAGTCCAGTGAGTGCAACAGTAGGGAAAACGTTGGATAGCGTAGGGGTAAAAATTACTATTCCCACTCCAAAGAGTGCAACAGTAGGGAAAGCATTGGATAGTGGGAGGATAAAATTGACTATTCCCACTCCAGTGAGTGCAACAGTAGGGAAAGCGTTGGATAGCGGGAAGGGAAAAATTACTATTCCCACTCCAGTGAGTGCACTAGTAGGGAAATCGTTGGATAGCGTAGGGGTAAAAATTACTATTCCCACTCCAGTGAATGCAACAGTATAGAAAACGCTGGATAGTGTAGGGGTAAAAAATACTATTCCCACTCCAAAGAGTGTAACAGTAGGGAAAGCGTTGGATAGCGGGAGGATAAAATTTACTATTCCCACTCCAGTGAGTGTAACAGTCGGGAAAGAGTTGGATAGCAGGAGGGTAAAAAATACTATTCCCACTCCTGAGAGTGCAAAAGTAGGGAAAGTAATGATTTAATTTTAAAATAAGATTACATTAATTATCAATACCAATAAAAAGTTAATTAAAAATAATTACCAATTAATAAAAATCAATTATCATTGAAAAAAATGATTTACCTATTAATAAAAATTATTTACCAGTTAATAATTAATTATCAATTAATTATCAATACATATAAATAAAAATGTATATTTACTTTATTACACTTAATTTACTTTTCACCCAATTCCCATATAAACCCACAACCCATTCCCAATAATAAAAAATACAATTAACATCAATTAATCAATTAATGAAAATTATTTAGCAATTAATAAAAAATATTTACCAATTCATACAAATTAATTACCAATTAATACAAATTAATTGCCAATTAATAATGAATTATCAATATACATAAATAAAAAAAATAATATTCACTTTATTACAAATAATTTACTTCCCACCCAATTCCCCTATAAACCCACAACCCACTCCCAATAATAAAAAATACAATTAACATTATTATCAATTAATCAATTAATAAAAATTATTGAGCAATGAATAAAAATTAATTAGCAATTCATACAAATTAATTACCCATTAATACAAATAATTACCAATTAATAATTAATTATCAATTAATTATCAATACACATAAATAAAACAATATGGTGCCGATTCCGATCCTGGAAAAACTCTGTACGAATCGTCGGTCGGAGCGTTTTCTCCGTCCGACTCGTACCCGGGAAAAAGACTGTACAAACATGCAAGTACGATTCGTACGGAAACACCATTTCCGTACAAATCGGAAAAAACACTGACCGACTGAAAAATACATACGAATGTGATCCGGGACAGCGCATACGCGACATTCGTACGGAGTTAGGCAGCTTTTTACCTACCAGCAAGTACGATTCGTACCGACAGCAATCCGGATGGCAATATTTTTACTGCACCCAAAATGGGCCGGAAAAGCTAAGTACGCCGCGAAGCGTGAGGAAATGGGGGCCCGGTACATGCTGAACACCCCCCAGCCCCCCGTATGTAAGCGCCGAACACCCTCCCAGCCCCCCGTATGTACGCGCCGAGCACCCCCCCCAGCCCCCTGTATGTACGCGCCGAACACCCCCCCCAGCCCCCTGTATGTACGTGCTGTACCCCCAGCCCCCCCACGGATGGACGTGCCGTACCCCCAGCCCCCCCACGGATGTATGGAGCGTACCCCCACCCCACCCGGGTACGCTCCGACCGTTCACAGGTGGGGGTATGCTCCATACATACACGGGTGGGGTGGGGGTATGCTCCGTACATCCATGTGGGGGCTGGGGGTATGGCGCATCATCCGTGGGGGGCTGGGGGTACGGCGCATACATACGGGGGCTGGGGGGGTGTTCGCGCGTACATACGGGGGCTGGGGGGGTGCTCAGCACGTACATACGGGGGGATGGGGGGGGTGCTTGGCACGTATGCGGGCACATGTTTGAACGTCTCTATGGTAGCTATTGTAGTTCGCTCCGGACTGTGTTTTTTCCATACGGTTGTACATTCGGACGGACGGGACGGATCGTACTTGCGCGCTCGGACTTCAGTTTTCCGATTCGTACATTAAACTGTCCGGGGACGTGTCGGCCACTTTTCCCGACCCGAGGACGTGTCGGGGAATTTACCCAATGCGATTCGTATGGACTTTTTCACGTACGAATCGTACTTGCCAGTTTGTACGGGACTTGTAGGATTCATACGGAAAAAAATCCAGATACGATTCGTAGGGGGAAACTTTTTAACGGATCGGAATCGGCACCTTAATATTTACTTTATTACAATTAAATTACTTCCCTCCGAATTCCCCTATAAACCTACAACCCGCTCCTAATAATAAAAAATACAATTAACATAATAATCAATTAATATAAATTAATTACCAATTAATAAAAATTAATTACCAATTAATAATTCATTATCAATCAATTAATTATCAAAATTTATAAAAATTATTATTATTTAATTAACCATAATTAAATTACTTCCCACCCTATTCCCCTATAAACCCACAACCCGCTACGGAATTAAAGTAAGCAACAATGTAATTACATAACATTCATTAGTTTAAAATAATTAAACATACATTACAAAAATAATACATATTTTTAACACATATACTACCATACATAACACTAAAAAAATTCGATATTATAGATATCTATATTTTAAAATTCGATATTATGGTAATCTATGTTTTAAAATTCAATATTATGGAAATCGATATTTCATACCCCAATTTCGATATTCTGACCTATCTATATTTTGATATTTCGATATTCTGTCCACTCTATATTTTAAATTCGATATTCTGGGCAGTCGGTATTTTGGAATCGATATTTAGGGTGTTCACCGTTGGGCATACCTACAGAGGTATTTGCTGTGACCAGGTCACAGGCCAAAATGCATCAAACTGAACCAGCTCTGGATCCTGAAAGTATGGACCAGGTGCTACACAAGAGGAGGAGCAGTAGGGTTAAGGCTGGGCCTTCCCCTCTGTCTCAGATCACAGATTCCCCTCCTGAGGGCAGGGGGACCTTCTAGGGAAGATCTGAGCAGGGAGCAACGGTGATGCCCCTCTCTCGAACCCCTCAGACAGCAGGCTGCTGCTGAGGCTGCTGGGAGTGCTAGTGGGTCCCATAAAAGGTATTGGGATAAGGGACTCCTATATTCTGAGGCTAGAGATCCAACCCCTGGAGCCACTAGGAGGTTGGTAATACCTCAGAAGTTTAGGGTGTTCCTCTTGACCCTAGCACATGACATTCCTTTAGCAGGACACTTGAGCCAAAACAAGACCTGGGATAGGCTTGTTCCACATTTTCATTGGCCACATATGTCAGAGGACACCAAAGAGTTTTGTCACTCCTGTGTCGCTTGCCAAGCCAGTGGCATGTCAGGTGACACAACAAAGGCCCCCTGATACCACTACCTGTGGTGGGGGTGCCCTTTGAAAGGGTAGGGATTGACATTCTTGGTCCCCTTGAGTCTCCAACAGCATCTGGGCACAGGTTTATCCTGGTGGTAGTGGATCATGCCACCAGGTACCCAGAAGCAATTACCCTGAGGTCCAGCACAGCCCCTGTGGTGGCAAGAGCCCTCATTGGAGTTTTCTCCAGAGTGGGTTTCCCAAAGGAGGTCATATCTGACAGAGATACCAAATTCATGTCAGGATATCTGAAAGCAATGTGGAAGGAGTGTGGTGTAACTTATAAATTCACTACTCCCTATCACCCACAATGTGATGGGTTAGTTGAACGCGTCAACAAAGCGCTACAGGGAATGATTAAAGGCCTCCCAGAAAAGCTTAGGCGAAAATGGGACCTTTTACTTCCCTGCCTTTTTTTTGCTTATAGAGAGGTTCCACAGAAGGGGGTTGGTTACAGCCCATTTGAACTTCTGTTTGGGCATCCTGTAAGAGGCCCATTATGTTTGGTGAAGGAAGGCTGGAAGTTACCTCTCAAACCTCCCAAACAGGATGTGATGGACTATGTACTTGGTCTCCGCTCCAGGATGGCCGAATACATGAAGAAGGCAACTAAAAACATGGAGGCCAGCCAATAACCACAGAAAACTTGGCATGACCAAAAGGCTGTGCTGACTGTGTAGCAGCCAGGACAGAAAGTGTGGGTGTTGGAGCCTGTGGCCCCAGCAGCTCTCCAAGACAAGTGGAGTGGCCGCCATACAACTGTTGAGCAAAAGGGAGAAGTCACCTATCTGGTGAATCTTGGAACTCCCAGGAGCCCCCTTAGGGTGCTCCATGTCAACAGATTGAAAACATATGTTGACAGGGCTGACATGGGCTTGCTCATGGCAACTGATGAGGAACAGGAGGAGGAGAATGGCCGTCTCCCTGACCTGCTCTCACAGAACCCTGATGATGGGTCAGAAGATGCTGTTGCTTTGGCAAGCAGCCTCACTGACCATCAGCAAACTGAATGCAGACAAGTTCTGCAGCAGTTTAGACATATGTTTAGCCTGACCCCTGGTCAGACTTCTTGGTGCACCCATGAGGTGGACACTGGAGACAGTCTGCCTGTCAAGAGTAAAATCTACAGGCAACCTGACCATGTCAGGGACTGTATCAGGACTGAAGTCCAGAAAATATTGGAACTAGGTGTAATTGAGCCTTCAGATAGCCCTTGGGCTAGTCCAGTAGTCCTTGTGCCCAAACCTCATACCCAGGGTGGTAAGAAAGAAATGAGGTTTTGTGTAGACTACAGAGGCCTCAATGCAGTCACCAGGACTGATGCCTATCCGATTCGCAGGGCAGATGAACTGATTGATTCTTTGGCCTCAGCCAAGTATCTGAATACAGTTGACCTAACAGCTGGCTATTGGCAGATAAAGTTAGCTGACGATGTCAAGGCCAAAACAGCATTTTCGACCCCTGGTGGGCACTACCACTTTGTGGTGATACCCTTTGGTTTGAAGAATGCACCTGCCACTTTTCAGAGGTTGGTGAACAAAGTTCTGACAGGAATGGAAACGTATTGCTCAGCTTATCTAGATGATATTGCTGCCTTTAGTTCGTCCTGGCAGGAACACCTGGTCCACCTCAGAAATGTTTTGGAGGCTCTGCAAAAAGCAGGCCTCACTATCAAGGCCACTAAGTGCCAGATAGGGCAGAGTCAGGTTGTGTACCTGGGCAACCTTGTAGGTGGAGGCCATGTTCAGCCTTTACAGAGAAAAATACCACCCATCATGGAATGGGTAGCTCCAACCACCCAGACATAGGTGAGAGCCTTTTTAGGCCTGACTGGGTATTATAGGAGGTTTGTTAAGGGATATGGATCTATAGTGACCCCCATAAATGATCTTACCTCAAAGAAAATGCCAAAAAAGGTTCAGTGGACAGCTAGCTGTCAGAAGGCATTTGAAGACCTAAAGCAGGCCATGTGCACTGACCCCATCTTACAGAGTCCAGACTACACCAAAAAGTTCATTGTCCAAACAGATGCTTCTGAGCTGGGTGTGGGAGCTGTACTGTCTCAACTGAATGATGAAGATCAAGACCAGCCAGTAGCTTTTATAAGTAGAAGGCTGACCCCTAGAGAGAAACGTTGGTCAGCTATAGAGAGGGAGGCCTTTGCTGTGGTGTGGGCCCTGAAGAAGCTGAGGCCATACTTGTTTGGCATTCACTTCATAGTTCATACTGACCACAAGCCCCTCCTATGGCTCAAAAAGATGAAAGGTGAAAACCCAAAACTTTTAAGGTGGGCCATTTCCCTACAGGGGATGGACTATACAGTGGAACATAGACATGGGACCGAACATGCAAATGCAGATGGACTCTCAAGGTATTTCCACTTAGAACCCGAAGACTCAACTGGTCAAGGTTAGTTTAGTGTCCCTGCGTTTGGGGGGGGGGGGGGGTTGTGTAGGAGAGTAGGATCTGCACTTATGTTGCCCCCACTTTTTTTCTGATGTTAACACTGGTTTCTGGCTATAGTCTGGCTGGGACCCTGCTAATCCGGGGCCCAGCCTCTCTGTTCTCTCTAAACAACTTGGTGTGCATATTAGATGCACTAGTGATTGGATACTGTGGTATCTTATGAGCCCCTAGTATATGGTACCTTAGGTACCAAGGGCATAGGTACTTCACAGGCCTACCAGGGGTTGAAGCATGTATTATGCCACCCCTGGTAAGCAGATTAAATCTGACACCACAGGCCTGATACTGCAGCCTGGGTGAGGTAGTGTTAACACTCCTCACAGAGATATAGTTTCCCTATATCTCACCATACACACACATAAAAACCTATCAGTCACCCCTAAGTCAGGCCCTATCAATCCTGAGGGCAGGGTGCTTGGTTTCCATGTGAGGGGGTGCCTCTGCCTGAGCAGGGCCCCTCTACAGCTCTCAGAGTCTATTCTCTGTGGCTGTTTGTGGATGCGGTTAAGTGCATTATAACCTCGCTGTAAATGCTATCGCTGGGATGACTGCAACAAAACATGTCGTGTTTGGTGTCAAACGCTTTGGAATCATACCCCCACACCAGTAACTGGTGTGTGAGTATGATCCGACCCTTCTAGAGGTATAGACATGTACCTACTGTGGAAACACGGTAGAATCCTGAAGAGCCCTGGCATCACAAAATGGATGCCATCAGCATAGACACTGGGCTGCCCTCCTGCTGCTGATCGAAACTCGCAGTGGAGGAGGCCCAGCAATAGGCATCCTGTCACAGGGAGGTGTAACCACCTTCCAGACAGTATTTAGTGTATTGGGGCTGGGTGGGTGCACTTCTAGAGTGCTTTGAAGTCCTGCACTGGGGGAGCAGTAGGCTCCTCTGTGCATATGCCAGCTCCAACCGGTTCAGGGGCTACCTGTCCCTGCTCTGGCAGGAAACTGGACAAAGGGAAGTGGGTGTAGCCACCCACTCCCCTGACTCTCCCATAGGTGGGGTCATAGAGCTAGTCCCTCCCTTCCTTCCAGTAAGTTAGGGAACCCTCGCCATTGCAAATGGGATATCCATGGACGATGTCCTGAAGAAGAATCCTGGACCTTCGATGTTCCACTACCTCTGGAAGACTGAAGAATCTCCCTTGGAGTTAAGGAGTGACTCCCCTGCTTGGCAGGCACAAAATCTTTGAATCAATGGTCACAAACTTTCCCGCTCCTGCCAGAGTCCAAAGTCCCTGCAGCCCTGAAAGTGGATTTCCTGACTTGTCCAAGGCCATCGTGAGTCTCCAGCGAAGCTGAGGCAAGTGGACTCCACGAGTGACGAGGAACAGCAATACCCAGCTAACATGCACTATTTTCAAGTGCAATCCCTTCACAATGATCTGCGAACTTGTGCATTGGACCACGTATGCTCCAAGCCTCCAGCAGGATTTCCCCTGAAGATCAGAGGCCTACCTCTTCCCGAGTGACTGTGGGCTCCTGTTGAGTGAATCCTCCTGAGGCGTCTTTGCGATCCCTTGCCAGCTGTCTTGTGGGTCCGCTGAAGACTTTTCTACAGAACCAAAGGGCTCCCCTGATTGCTCCAGGACTGCCCTGACTTACCCTTGTAGGGTGAGTCCCTGAGAACTTGCTGGTCTGCACCGCCAACTTTTTACACTTTCCACAAGACTTGCTGTTACCAAGGCTTGTTGGCTCCAATCCGAGTGCCGACACTGCAGTATGCTGCAGAGTCTGTGGGACATGCCGAATCAAGCTCCTGGTTGTCATCGCCACCTCCTGGACCTCGTGGCTGAAGAGTCAAGACACCCGTGATCACCTGAAATCACCCGATGACTGTGGGCTTCCATCTTCCTGGGTGCAGGTCACTGGCAAGTGACTTTGAACACTGTCTCCTCTGCTTTCAGGTCTTCTTTCTTCTGAATCCATCCTTGGATTCCACTGGACACTTCTCCTGTCTTCACAAGCAGCAAGTCTTCTTTGGCTCCCATTGAAAACGACGCCGCGACCCGACACCAAAAGACACCTATGCACACGGCTTCCCTGGGTGAGGTAACTCCAGCACTACGGTGCTCCTGTGTGTGTTGGATCTAGAACTACTTACCCTGTAAGTGACTTGCTTGTAGACTGTCCCGAAGTATCCTAAAACTTTAAAATTCCAACCGCGACTTGCTCCATTGAAGTCTATTGGAATCCGCGGCTGTGTTCTCACACTGCATGCGTCTCCCGTGGGTCCTTTACTTACTTGTACAAAAGGGGGAGGTGATGGACGGAGCATCAGAACCAATCAAACACAACCAGTCAACGGATCTGGGTTTGATCCATCACTGTTCTTTAGCCCACTCTGCCACCCCAGTTCAGACATGGCCATATGCAAATCAGTCTGACCCTGTGCCTCATGGGAACAGTCCAGCCCGAACTGCCAAGCATATGGCTGGGTTCAAACTGGAATGACATGGTGAGCAAAAAAACGATGGATTTAGGCCCAGATATCTGTACTAGGGTGAATGTATGACATTGTTCTGCATTCTGTCCATCAATTGTTGTTTTTGCATTTGTCACCCCGAGTGGGACGGGTATGCTCAGACGTGAGTCCCGTGCTCTCCATGCCACTGGAATCAAGCTATCCTGGCTGAAGAGGGGTGAAACCCCGAAACCGGTCTTAGGATGCTTGTTTCCAGTCCAGGGATGACCTGGCTTGGCAGTTCGGGCAGGACTGGTCCCATGAGGCACCGGGTCAAGACTGATTTGCATATGGCTGGGTTCAAACTGGAATGGCATGGTGAGCAAAAAAATGATGGATTTAAGCCCAGAACTATGTACTGGGGTGAATGTATGACATTGTTCTGCATTCTGACCATCAATTGTTGTTTTTGCATTTGTCACCCCGAGTGGGACGGGTATGCTCAGACGTGAGTCCCGTGCTCTCCATGCCACTGGAATCAAGCTATCCTGGCTGAAGAGGGGTGAAACCCCGAAACCGGTCCTAGAATGCTTGTTTCCAGTCCAGGGAGGACCTGGCTTGGCAGTTCGGGCTGGATGTTCCCATGAGGCACAGGGTCAAGACTGATTTGCATATGGCTGGGTTCAAACTGGAATGGCATGGTGAGCAAACAAACGATGGATTTAGGCCCAGATCTCTGTACTAGGGTGAATGTATGACATTGTTCTGCATTCTGTCCATCAATTGTTGTTTTTCCTTTACTTACCTGCCTTGGGTGGATTAGTGAGGCCCCAGCGCTTCTACAGGCCCTAGGCCTTGTCCCCTCGCAAGTCGATATTCTTATACCTCTTTTTTAGTATATGGTCTGGTACGCACCTAGGGCTCCAGCCATATAAGTGCTTAACTTGTTGTGGACTGTTGATTTTTGCATATGTTCCTGACTTCTAATCTCATAAAGAGATTCAATCAATCATTCAATCAGTAATTTGTAAAGCGCACTACATACCCGTGAGGGTTTCAAGGTGCGGGGGGGGGGGGGTGCTGCTGCAATTGGTCGAAGAGCCAGGTCTTGAGTTGTCTCCTGAAGGTCAGCAGGTCTTCGGTTTGTCGCAGGTAGAGGGGGAGGGTTTTCCAGGTCCTGGTGGCTCGATGGGAGAAGGATCTGCCTCCGGAAGTGGTTCTCCGGATGCGTGGGACCGTGGCCAGGGCATGGTCAGCGGAGCGGAGTTTCCTGTTGGGTACGTAGAAGCAGAGTCGTCTGTTGAAATATGCTGGGCCGGTTTTGTGGAGTGCCTTGTGTGCGTGATCAGAAGCTTGAAGGAGATTCTTTTGTCGACGGGGAGCCAGTGCAGGTTCCTCAGGTGTGGGGTGATGTGGTCGCAGCGTGGGACGTCGAGGATCAGGCGTGCCGAGGCGTTCTGGATTCTAGATTAGTAGAGAGTGTTAGAAATAAATACATATATATTTTATATATATACCTGTGTGGTGTCCTTTCATTTGGTAATTCAAGAGATTATAAGGTAAAACAAGCTGCTTTACATTCCTTGAAGACTTAGCCTGAAGGCTGCTCTCCACAGCTACCACTAGGATAGCTTTCTTTAAAAGTTTGTCTTAAACCTATCTACCAAGAGTCGAATTGGACTGGTGCAAGGTGGTCACTTTAACTAGTGACCAGCATATGCCAGGCCAACTTCTCACAGTAGTGTTTTAGGGTAGGGTCGAGGGTCGTGCAGGGTAGTGTTTCAGTGTAGGGACAGGACTGGTGGTAGGGGCAGGGTCATGCTGGGGGTAGTGTTTTAGGTTTTAGGGTGGTGATGTGGTGTTTGTGTAGTGTAGGGTAGTGTTTTAGGTTTAGGGTAGTGTTTGAGTGTAGGGAGTGGGCTGGGGGAGAATCGTCCAGGGGGTAGTGATTTAGGGTTTAGGGTAGTGTAGTGTTGTTGGAGTAGTGTAGGGTAGTGTAGTGTTTGGGGGTTCGGGTAGTGTTTTAGAGTTTGTTATGTGTAGGGTAGTGTATTTGTATTTAGTATTTAGTGTAGTGTTGGGGTAAATGTTTGTATTACTAGGCAAGTTTTTAGTTTGCATACATTAGCACTTGCAATGTAAAGGTATGCAAACTGAAAACTTGCGTAGTAACAGTATTTGCTAAGTAAAAATGTTGTAGTAAAAAGTTGCGAAGTAATGGTATGCGAAATAACGAGTCATATTCCTTTATGATACGTGCCCATATTTGAGATAATTGTCGCTTCAGTGTGTAATCGAATAAGTAGTTGCCAGGTTGCATTTCAAACTTTTCTCTTAGTTCCCCAAAGTGTGACAGCGCACCATTTTCGATGAGGTCTCCCCATCTGTAAATTTCTGTCTTGCACCAAGACCGGATGTTGTGCTGTAATGTGAGCCACGAACACTCAAGTAAGGGCCATAGTGGTAATCTGGTGTATAAGGGATCTCCCTAGCCCTCTGTCAAGTGTACACATTCCAACACTATTTCATCACCGTCATGAGCATATTATGGGGGTAGCTGTCCTGTCTTGGTTCTTAAGCCATTGTGATATGTCAGTGTCCCCCAAATCCGTGATGGCTTCATCCTTCTTTGGACTATTGCAAACGGAGAACCAGCGCATCGGCTACTTCAGCTGGGCTGCAGTGTAATATAGCTCATAGTTTGGGGGGACGGTGCCAGGTTCCACTAGGGGAGGGAGTACAGTTTTCATATGACCCATTACCCCATTTCAGTGTGATCAGCAGTGACCTCAATCCCCTGAAGAAAGTCTGTTTGAATATCCTGGGAGAGTAGCAAAAAGGCAGAGCAGTCTTGGCAGGACTACCATTTTAAAGATAGCCACCTGGCCCATGGCGGAGAGAGGTAGGGAATACCAAATAGGGTTGAGCATCTTATTGCCATTAGTGCTCCCCGAGATTGCCCCCACTGTGTCTTGTACCTCATGGTGAATGTTGGCTCCATATTTTTAAAGATACCAAAACACTTATTATATTCCCACAATACGCACAAATCAGGAGTGCATACCTCAAAGACTCACCAGGGGGAAGAGGCCACAACTTACCATAGTTTATACAAATACCCAAATTCCTCAGAAACTCATTCAGACATGTAATTAATAACCTCAGATTGTTAGAAGATACACAAGTGCGCCGTATGCGTACAGAGCTATGATTTGCCATCTATTACCCACCTGCAACCTGCATTTGGTAGCTCTAGTGCACAGCAAACATGCCAAGGGCTCCATCGCCAGCACAAAGATGAGTGGTGAGAGCCAGAACCCCTGCCTGGCCCCTCTCTCAATCAACAAACTCTTCAAAATCACTCTTCCTGTGCCCACCCTCACAAACAGCTTTGTATACAGTAATTGTATCTAGCCCATAAACGCCTGGCCCATACCCATCTTCAGTAATACCTCTAGGATGTAAGATCAGCCTTGGATGTTGTTAGAAATGGGGTTTTCTGATTGGCAGAGGTATGCACACTGTCCAAGCGCCACCCTAGTCAGGGAAAGCTAGATACACGCTAAAACATAATCTGTGTTCACCCACTGGTAGCTTCTCAAAGAGCAGTCAAGCACATCTAAAGAGGCAATGTGTAAAGTATCTGTGCAACACACACACAGTAACACAATAAAAACACCAAAGAAAGACTCCACACAGATTTAGAAAAATAGACAATAATTTTATAAATAAATCAAAACAAAATGACAAAAATCCAATATGTAAAAGTTGAGTTATGAATTTTTAAAGAATAAAAAGAGTTCTACCACTTAGAAGCAATAAGCCTGAATGGGGGTTATCTGGTCACGCTGGACCGGAGCCAAGTCAACAGTTCAGATCGACTGTGATGGAGCACAGGCCAGGGGCAGGAGCCACGCCAGCCTGTTAAACAGAGTCCATTGATGCTGTTCACAACAGCGAGATGTGGGGTGCAGACAAGTGGTGCGTCGATGTAGAGCATGCAGTTGAGGGGATGTGTTGCTCTTCTCTACACAGTAATGGTAATGCATCAGTTCCATAGTGACAAGCGGAGATGAATTGGTTCTGAAGTGTGATGTGCCAGGTTTCTCCACACTGTTGATGGATGCATCGATTTCTTGCTCATAAACCTGCGGATGCTTCGGTGCCTCTGATGCAAGTATCTAGGCCCCCTTCCAGTGAGCCAGGCACAAGGGTAGGGGTAGAAAATGTGATTTCTCTGAGTCTCAACAACAGTAGACAAGCCAACAAGCCTTTGGAGATCACTGTGGTGCAAGGCAGAGTCCAGCACTCCTCAGCAGGATCAGAGAGCAGCAGGGCAGCACGAGAGAAAAGCAGATCTTCCAGATCAGCAGTCCAGCAGAGTGTCAGTCCTCGATGTAGCACAGAAGTTCCTTCTGACAGAGTTCAGTTGTGGGTCCAGAAATGTCTGATTTGGTGGAGTGACTTCAAAGATGGGTTTATGAAGTGAGAGAAGCCCTTTCTTCCCATTCCTGGCTCTAGGCTGTCAGTAGGGGGAATCGTCCTTTTGTGTGGAGAAAGGACACAATCTGTGCAGGTGCAAGTATCAGCTCCTCCCTCTCTTCCTGTCAAGGAAGTACCATGAGAATGCAGATGAGTGTTCAGACATCTCTTACCTTCCTTTGTGTGTGGATATCTAGAGGAAACACATAAAGTCAAGTTGTAACCCACCCCAGGCATGTATTGGAGACAGGCATGTAGAGCTTTAAGAGAAGAAAAATGCTAACTTTCTAAAAGTAGTGCAACAACCAGGACTGTAAGTCTTTGCCAGAGTGTGCACTATTATTGTGCTTGAAAATGCGTTACATCAAAAATAAACCTTTTTTAGATGATTCATCAACTCACACAGTAACCAACCCTCTATTAACTAAACAGAGGAAAAAAGTGATCAAACAATTATTCAAAATATTCATTAATTCGTTGCTTCATGAATCTTGATTTATTCACATGTATTTTTGCATGTCACAATTCTTTTCAAAGGATAATCATGAATGCTATTCGTGAATCACTCTATCCCAATGCATTTCGTGTGTTGAATCCACCCTTCCTCAGGGAAGTCTATAAACAAATAATAGCTCCAATGAATATATATCACAGTACAGTCTTATGAACATGAAAACTTAGAGAAGGCCTGCATTCACGTGAGGTATAATAAAAGAAACAGTCAAGAGTATGATGCATGACTATAACCCAGAAGATACAGAAAGTAACGAGTGGTACAAAGACAGACATAGAATGTGCTCAAAAGACGATGCTCCACGTGCTCCTGGCAAGGTGCCGCTATGCATGCTTGTTGGACCCGGCCTCGTGGCGTGGTCCTTAACCCCCTGGATTGTGGCCGTTCCCCGCCCCGGCCGTCACGAGCCACCCGTCTGGACTGCACCAAGGCCCTTCACCCGGAGCTGCACGTGGTCGCATACTCCTCGTGGCTCCGCCATCTTGTTGGCATCCACGTCACACCGTGCACCAGCCGGCGCGACCCCGCTCAACCCGGCCTCGACCCCAGCGAAGCCCCGACATCGAGGCACCACGAACTGGCCAGGGGTTGCCGCAGGAACCATTCATCGCCCCCGGCGGAGGACAGTATCGATGGGACCCCCAACTGTCCTCCCCTCTCGAGGTGTGATCGCCCTGCAACTCCCATGGGCCTGGCGCCTCTCCTGCTGGGCGTCTGGCCACCTCCACCCGGCCACTCCGCCCCCCTTGGGCGCATAGGTCCGGACATCAAAGGGCTCCAGACCTATATCTGGGGCGACCCCACCACAGCTCGGCAGTTGTATACCGGAGTCGAGAGCCCTGCTGATCGAATCGCGGCTGACCCTACGGAGAAGAACTCTTGCCGGAACCATCACGAGCCCTGCTGACTGCGTCGCGGCTCCCTCTTGTGAACCCTTTCTGAACCAACTGGAACATCGGAGCCCTGCAGACGCTGTCGCGGCCCAACCTCGCTGAAACCTTCCTCGGAGCCCTGCTGACGACGTCGCGGCTCGAGCTGAGCAGAAACCATCTTGAGAGCCCTGCTGATTGAATCGCGGCTCTCCACGAACTGTACGCCAGAGCCCTGCTGACGCCGTCGCGGCTCGACCCCTCCGAGATCGGAGGTCCTCCAGCTTGAGGATAAGAACTGGGCCCCAGGTACCCTCGTACCACATTCCTGCCAAAGACTGTCCCGCTACCCCTACCCTTCCAAAGAGACATTGAGACTTTTGGTGGATCCCTCGATCCCTTCGTGTAAATATTGAACTCGTAACCTTTTATTGATGATAAAGAATTGCTTGTCTTGAGACAACCTCCTTGAGTCCGGTGTGGTGGTGTTACTGTGCTAGTACGTGATAGGAGAAGGATCTCTCAGGAGACTTCTCGGCAGCGCTCGGCTACTTCGTGCAGTGAGAGGGCCCCCCCTTGGTGGTCTCACCGACTCCTCGGGGTCCGCCTTCCAACATTTGGTGGCCAGCGACGGGATCCGAGCCGAACGCAGTACGTACCAGCCAGTACCCACTAGCTACCCATCCAAACGAACAGCATCATGAGCAGCCAGGAAAACAACGCGACAATGGAGTTCCAGCCCGAACGGCTGGAAGAATATACGCACAAAGAATTAAAACAGTTCTGCAGAGACAAAGGCATTGCAACCACCAGCCTCGGTACCAAGGAAGAGATGCAGAAAGCTCTGAGGGCATGGTTGGAGGCCGGGGCAGGCCCCTCCCAGGAAGAAGGGCCCTTGCCCCTGACGGAGACCACAGCAACCGCACTGACCCCGGCAACCGGAGGAAGAAAGAGCCTAGAAACCGGCCTCTCCGAAGAAGAAATACGAGAGCGGGAGAAGGTCCGGAGCCACGAACTAGAGCTCGCCCGACTGCGACTGGACGGCGAACTCCAGCTGGCAGAAAAGAAACTGGCCCTCGAGCAGCTACGCCTTCAAGAAGAAATAGAAGAGAAGAGACGACACCGGGAGTTGGAGGAAAAGAAACTAACTCTTGAGCACGAGCGCAGTCTCAAGGAGCTCGAGATCAAGGCCAAGAACGGAGGGACTGACACCCCCAGTACTAGAGACACTCTACCGCCTCCCGAGGCCAAGGTACATATCCCGAAGGAGGTCGTCAAGGAGTATTACAAGAATGACGATATCCAACAATGGTTCAAGGCCTACGAGGTGGGCATGACCTCCCATCGAGTGCCCCGAAAAGACTGGGGCGCAGGCCTGTGGGGGTGATTCCTGAGTGAAGGGCGGGACACGCTGCTCCAGCTACCGGAGGAGGTGATGACCTCCTACGATCACATGAAGGAGGCCCTGCTCACCCGCTACGGGCTAACAGCGGAGATGTACCGCCAGCGGTTCCGAGACTGCAAGAAAATCCCGGGTACCACATGGGTGGAATATGTGGACTTTTTCAGTCGGGCCCTAGAAGGGTGGATCAAAGGCAGCAAAGTAACCACCTACGGGCAACTGGTCGACCTCATCGTGTGGGAACATCTTTCCAACAATTGCTTCGTGGAACTGAGACAGCACCTCCTCGACAGCAAAATGACCGACCCGCGAAAACTTGCCGTCGAGGCCGATCGATGGGTCAACTCCCGGGTCCCCCGGAGCTCAATGGGGGAGTACCAGAGGAACCCCAACGGACCCCCACGCCAGCGCGGTGGGGGGGGAGGGCCGAACAGGAACCGAGACCCTCCCGCTGGGGCCCCCAGGAGCCCCCCTCGAGGGCCACCGCAACCACATCTCTCCCCGAGCCTAGCGCGAAGGGTGGGCCCGGCCCGACCCGGACCACGGCCACCAGTGACCTGCTATGGCTGCCAACAAACCGGACACTTTGCCAGCGACCCGGCCTGCCCTCTGAACCGAAGAAACGGGGCCGGCGGGCCCCCGCCCCGGCAGCTGACAGCCGCCGCCTTGGGGGGAGGAGAAGAGGAAGAAGAGGCCCTCGACCGAGAAAACACTGAGTGGGAGCCGGCAGCCATGTCCCTGGTCTGCCTGGGTAGCCGAGAGATGGTACCCTGCACCCCCATCCCAACCAACACCCAGAAGTACCGGCAGCAGGTCACGGTCAACGGACAATGGGCCGAAGCCCTTCGCGACACCGGCGCCAGTATCACCACTGTCCGCTGCCACCTGGTGACCCCTGAACAGATTCTACCGAATGTGCTGTGCCCTGTACGGACGGCCGACAACAGTGAAAGCCTATGCCAGATGGCCCTGGTCCCCTTCGAGTGGGGAGGGGTGACGGGCCTGCTGAAGGTGACAGTGCGCGACGACGCCCCGGTCGACTGCCTCCTGGGGAACGACTTGGAGAGTTCCCCCTGGGCTCAAGTAGAATGTTGGGACTGGCTGATTGGGCCGGCGCCATCACCCGGTCCATGACCGCCCAAGCCCCCCGCTCATCCTCGACCTCCGGGACCGCCCGACCCGAGGGGCTCACACCCCCTCCCGCCAGCCGCGAGGAGGAGGCGGACACCGACCCTGGGCCCAGCGAATCCTCCCCCGAAGAGATGGCTTCTCCGAGCGCCCTACCAGAGCTGACGCAATGGCAACACGAAGGGGGCCCCACCCGAGAGCAGTTCCAGCAAGAGCAACAGTCCTGTCCCTCTCTCGAAGGGGTCCGTCAGCAGGCGACCGCGCAAGCCAACGGTGACCAGACCGGCACCCACTGGATCTACTGGGCCGAGGGCCTGTTGTACAGTGAACAGAAAGTAGCAGAACTCGGGGCCAGCCGCGTGTTGGTGGTCCCCCTCCGCTTCCGGGAGTTCCTTCTCAACCTGGCCCATGATGTGCCCCTCGCCGGACACTTGGGGCAAGACAAAACGTACAGTTGTCTGGTGACCCACTTCTACTGGCCCCGGATGCGGAGAGATGTGGACAACCACTGCCGGTCCTGCCAGACCTGCCAAGCCAGCAGAAAGACGGGGGGTCGGGTCAAGGCCCCCCTCCAGCCCTTTCCCGCCGTCAGCACCCCGTTTGAACGAGTCGGAATCGACATTGTGCGACCCCTGGACCCCCAAACCGCCCTGGGCCACCGCTTCATCCTGGTCCTCGTGGACCACGCCACCAGGTACCCGGAGGCGGTCCCGCTCAGAACTATAACGGCCCCTGTGGTAGGCCGGGCCTTGATGGGGATCTTCTCCCGAGTGGGATTCCCCAGCGAAGTGGTGAGCGACCGCGGCACAAACTTTATCTCCAGGTACATGCGGTCCCTGTGGCAACAGTGCGGGGTCACATACAAGTTCACGACCCCATATCACCCTCAGGGGAACGGACTGGTTGAGCGGTTCAACCGAACATTGAAAGGGATGATCCAGGGCCTGGAAGAACCCCTCAGGCGGAAATGGGATGTCCTGCTGCCCTGCCTCCTGTTTGCCTATCGGGAGGTCCCGCCGAAGTCCCTGGGGTTCAGCCCGTTTGAACTATTGTATGGACACCCGGTCCGCGGACCGCTCAGCCTGGTCAAGGAGGGCTGGGAGATGAAGCCCCGAGGCGCCCCTCCTGACGTCTACCGATACCTCCTGACCCTCTGAAACCAGACCCGCAAGTTCCGAGCCATAGCCGAAGCCAACCTCGAGGCCAGCCAGGAGGACATGAAGCGGTGGTACGATCGCAACACTTCTACTGTAGAATTCGAGCCAGGTCAGAAAGTATGGGTCATGGCCCCGGTCGAACCCGGCGCCCTCCAGGACAAGTGGACCGGGCCCTTCAAGGTGGTGGAGAAGAAAAGTCCCGTCACCTACCTGGTCGATCTGGAGTCCCCCCGGAACCCCCTCCGGGTCCTACATGCTAACCGGCTAAAACCCCACTTCGCCCGGACCGAACTGAGCCTGCTGCTGGCGACCGACGAGGGGGGCGAGGACGACTCCGAGCCCTTGCCCGACCTCTTGCAATCCGACATTCACGATGGATCGATCGAAGGGGTCCAACTCGCCTCGTCCCTGACCCCGGAACAGCGCAACGACTGCCAGCGATTACTGCAGGACTACGCAGCCCTCTTCTCTCTCACCCCGGGGGTGACCCACTGGTGCGTCCACGACGTCGACACCGGGGAGAACCCCCCCATACGACACAGAGCCTACCGGGTGCCTGACCGAGTGCGGGCCTGCATCCAGGCCGAAGTAGCGAAGATGCTGGCCCTGGGGGTCATCGAGCCTTCCGACAGCCCGTGGGCCAGCCCTGTCGTCCTGGTGCCCAGGGCCGCAGCTCCCGGTCACCCCCCAGAGTTGCGATTCTGCGTGGACTACCGAGCCCTGAATGTAGTAACCAAGACGGACGCACACCCGATACCCCGGGCCGACGAACTCATCGACCGCCTAGGGGCCGCTCGCTACTTGAGCACGCTGGACCTCACCGCCGGGTACTGGCAAATCCAGCTCACCCCCGGCGCCCAAGAAAGATCCGCCTTTTCGACTCCGGATGGGCATTACCACTTTCGGGTGATGCCCTTCGGAATGAAGAACGCCCCGGCCACCTTCCAAAGACTGGTGAACAAGGTTTTGGCCGGGCTGGAGGCCTTCAGCGCGGCCTACTTAGATGACATTGCCGTGTACAGCAACCACTGGGCCGAGCACCTCCTCCACCTGAAGGCCGTCCTGGCCGCCCTCCAGCGGGCCGGGCTCACAATCAAGGCCAGCAAATGCCAAATCGGCCACGGATCCGTGACCTACCTGGGCCATCAAGTGGGGAGCGGGCAGGTGGCCCCCCTCCAAGCGAAGATAGATGCCATCCAGACCTGGGAACCCCCCACTACCCAGACCGCTGTCCGGGCCTTCCTGGGCCTCACCGGATACTACCGGCGGTTTATCCGGGACTATGGGAGCATTGTTGGCCCCCTCACAGAGTTAACGTCCAAAAAACAGCCCAAGAAGGTACACTGGACACCCCGCTGCCAAACAGCCTTCGACACCCTCAAAACGGCCATGTGTACTGCCCCGGTGCTGCAGGCCCCGGACTACCAGAAGGAGTTCGTGATACAGACGGACGCCTCCGAGTATGGGATCGGGGCCGTCCTCTCCCAAACTGACGAAAAGGGGCTTGACCGACCAGTGGCCTTCATCAGCCGGCGACTACTGCCCCGGGAGCAACGCTGGAGCACTATTGAGCGCGAGGCCTCCGCTGTGGTGTGGGCCCTCAAGAAGCTCCGGCCCTACCTCTTTGGCGCCCACTTCCGGGTCCAGACCGACCACCGGCCCTTGCAATGGTTAATGCGAATGCGGGGCGAGAACCCCAAGCTGCTGCGATGGTCCATCTCGCTACAAGGGATGGACTTTGACGTCGAACACCGGCCCGGCAATGACCACGCCAACGCCGACGGCCTGTCCCGCTTCTTCCGCCTTGACGAGGAGAATCCCCAAGGAGATGGGTGACTCTCCATGCCTTCGGCTGGGGGGGACGCCTGTTGGACCCGGCCTCGTGGCGTGGTCCTTAACCCCCTGGATTGTGGCCGTTCCCCGCCCCGGCCGTCACGGGCCACCCGTCTGGACTGCACCAAGGCCCTTCACCCGGAGCTGCACGTGGTCGCATACTCCTCGTGGCTCCGCCATCTTGTTGGCATCCACGTCACACCGTGCACCAGCCGGCGCGACCCCGCTCAACCCGGCCTCGACCCCAGCGAAGCCCCGACATCGAGGCACCACGAACTGGCCAGGGGGTGCCGCAGGAACCATTCATCGCCCCCGGCGGAGGACAGTATCGATGGGACCCCCAACTGTCCTCCCCTCTCGAGGTGTGATCGCCCTGCAACTCCCATGGGCCTGGCGCCTCTCCTGCTGGGCGTCTGGCCACCTCCACCCGGCCACTCCGCCCCCCTCGGGCGCATAGGTCCGGACATCAAAGGGCTCCAGACCTATATCTGGGGCGACCCCACCACAGCTCGGCAGTTGTATCCCGGAGTCGAGAGCCCTGCTGATCAAATCGCGGCTGACCCTACGGAGAAGAACTCTTGCCGGAACCATCACGAGCCCTGCTGACTGCGTCGCGGCTCCCTCTTGTGAACCCTTTCTGAACCAACTGGAACATCGGAGCCCTGCAGACGCTGTCGCGGCCCAACCTCGCTGAAACCTTCCTCGGAGCCCTGCTGACGACGTCGCGGCTCGAGCTGAGCAGAAACCATCTTGAGAGCCCTGCTGATTGAATCGCGGCTCTCCACGAACTGTACGCCAGAGCCCTGCTGACGCCGTCGCGGCTCGACCCCTCCGAGATCGGAGGTCCTCCAGCTTGAGGATAAGAACTGGGCCCCAGGTACCCTCGTACCACATTCCTGCCAAAGACTGTCCCGCTACCCCTACCCTTCCAAAGAGACATTGAGACTTTTGGTGAATCCCTCGATCCCTTCGTGTAAATATTGAACTCGTAACCTTTTATTGATGATAAAGAATTGCTTGTCTTGAGACAACCTCCTTGAGTCCGGTGTGGTGGTGTTACTGTGCTAGTACGTGATAGGAGAAGGATCTCTCAGGAGACTTCTCGGCAGCGCTCGGCTACTTCGTGCAGTGAGAGGGCCCCCCCTTGGTGGTCTCACTGACTCCTCGGGGTCCGCCTTCCAACAATGCTCATCCTAACGTAACACTCCAGTGCACACTGCCTACAGATGTAAACGAAAAAGTACAAAACCCAAGAGAACTGGTGTGAAAATAGTGCTCTTAACTAAAGACAGCGCAGAACACATGCTATGACTGAGTTACATGCTAAAACGACATAAGTTGGAAAAAGCGAATAAACGTTCTGTACCTCCACGCCCACATATCTATGCGTCTGCCAAGGGCAAGGATGACGGCACTGACACTCCCGGATGAAATCCTTTAACGCAGGACTTCCAGTCCTGGCTAACTGATGTAAGCACCGGATCTACTCCCCACGGTATTACATTGAAATGATGGGTATACTGCTCATACATTGTGATACTTTACTCTAGAAACATTGGGGCTCATTTATGAGCCCCTGCGACACTTTTGCACCACCGGTCCGTCACTTTTTGTGACGCACCAGTGGTGTAAAACATGCGCCATGTCGCGCCATATTTACAAAGTGACGCATCTAGGTAGATGCGTCACTTCGTAAACCATTGCGCTACATTATACCTGCGCCAGGTATAATGTATGCAGGCTGGCCGTACCCTCACAAGAAAGGGTCGTAGGAGTGGCGCAGCAAAATCTATGAGATTTCACTGCGCCACTACTAGGACGCCAGTGCGTCAAAACCTTACGCCTGCCTCATGGCAGGCGTAAGGGTGACGCAGGCCCTTTCACATGGGGCTTGCCCCATGTGAAAGGAACATTGCTAGAGTTGCGTCAGGCTTCTGACACAACTCCAGCAATGCGCCATTTGTTGCGCCGACAGATACGTCAGTTATACTGACGTATCTGTCCTGCCCTGCGACATGATGCGTCATATTATAAATATGATGCATCATTGGTGTCGCAAGGAGGGCGCACTGAGAAGTAACGCATCGCTGATTTCACGCAGCGATGCGTCACTTCTCATAAATGAGGCCCATTGTGTATTTAATATAACTCCACAATGGACACCATGCAAGTTGTAATACGTCAATCTGAAAAATGCTGACAACGAACCTTTGAATTGGCCAATAGTGACACTGGCTAGAGCTGAACAGGTCAATCAACATGCACTGAAATACATCATACTTAAGCAGCTGTCAATCATGATTATCCTTGAATTCATGGAAGTGAAACGGTGCTCCCTCAATGAATCTGCTTCTCCAGGCCCAAGGATGGGGTACTGGACCCTTTCTACGCTCACACTCTTACTGCATCGCAGCGGTCTTATAAAAGGTGGATACGGTCAGAAAAACACACACAGTCAATTTTACCATGAGTTTCCTGTGGGTGAGTCACAGGTTGTGAGACTCCCCTACAGGAAAAGTTCAAAACTCCAGGTGATCAAAAAGCAAAAAATCCAGGAGAATTAGATGGTCAGAACGTCTTTCTCGCAGCTATCTTTGAGAAACAGACCATTTTTCAAGATAGAGCAAAATTAAACCACTAGATTGTGGCTTCTTCTATGTGCCTTCAAATGTCATTACTTTGTGCTTAATTCTTGGGGAATGGTTCTGCCCAGGTATTCAACCCCAGACAAACGAGTAAGTACCCCCAGTCTTCCTTCCACTGCATTGCAAGCTCCTTCTCTTGTTTGTTTACACATCTTTCTGAGCCCCCTCCAGCTGCACGTCTTTTACTTCATCACTTTCTGGTTTCTCTCCTTCTGCACGTACTTCATGTTACCTGTTCCTCTTCCTCAGCCCCTCTCACACCAACGATGCACTTTCATTTCCTCCCACACCGTCTCTCTTGACCTAAATCAGCCTCCTTCACGCAGTTCTCATAGAATGGGGGGCTGGTTGAGGAGTGTGGGCTCTGGGCCCTACTCTGGCTTATTACCTTGGGAAAGAGAAATATTAACCACAGTTTTCACAATGAGAACCTTTAGCTCACTCGAGACAACCACAACGGTTTCCTTTGTTGCTGTTTGAAACGTGTTGACGCCACATCCTCGGAGGCTGATGATAAACATGGGCATGCACTGCCCTCGTGTGGCCACATGCAGTATTCCATGGAGTGGAATGGAACCGAGAGCGAGACTGTGGCCCAGGGGCAGCTTTCTTACCTAGCATTAGTGCCCTGCTGTGAAAAACAGGGAGGCTGGACCGAAGGACCCATTTTACAGAGTTTTCATGCGCTGCACAGTCATGGTGTGCTTGCCAATGCAAATAGCGTCATGCTTCTGTCCACTTAATGCAACCTTGGCCAAGATTCACAAAGATTGTGCGTCGAAGATGGGCTCTGCACAATGTCCGTGCGAGCAGGAGCTCTATAGTCACATTCACAATCTGCTGTTCCCTTGGTTAGCTGGCCAACAACTATATGGCCTATTATGGCCTGTTTGCCCAAAAACCAGCCAATAAGAAAAGACAATTCATTATTTACTTGCTCCTTCTTTAAACAATCAAAGAACATGACTTATTTGGCCGGCACACGGTGGAACAGCAAAGACAATTCAGGGGCATATTTACAATAACTGGCGCATCCCTGCATATCAGCAGGGATGTGCCAGTTATTGTGCGCCACAGCTCCGCCACCATGGATGCGCCACATTTATAATGCGGCGCACCATGGGGCAAAAACGGCACAGTGGAGTACAGTGGAGGGGCATAGTATTGAGTAGAGTGTCAATGTGGAGTAGAGTTTATTGGAGTAGAGCACCAGAGTTAAGTGTCATGGAGTGTCGTGGAGTAGAGTGGAGTGTTGTGGAGTTGAGTGTCGTGGAATGGAATGGCATAGAGTGGAGTGTCATAAAGTGGAGAGTTATGGAGAGCTGTAGAGAGTCATAGAGTAGTGTAGAGTGTTATGGAGTAGCACAGAGTGGTGTAGAGTAGACTGTTGTACAGTAGCTTGATGTAGAGTGGAGTGTCGTGGAGTTGAGTGTCGTGGAATGGAATGGCATAGAGTGGAGTGTCATAAAGTGGAGTGTTGTGGAGAGATGTAGAGTGTCCTAGAGTGGTGTAGAGTGTTATGGAGTAGCACAGAGTGGTGTAGAGTAGACTGTTGTACAGTAGATTGATGTAGAGTGGAGTGTCATGGAGTTGAGTGTCATGGAATGGAATGGCATAGAGTGGAGTGTCATAAAGTGGAGTGTTATGGAGAGCTGTAGAGAGTCCTATAGTGGTGTAGAGTGTTATGGAGTAGCACAGAGTGGTGTAGAGTAGACTGTTGTACAGTAGATTGATGTAGAGTGGAGTGGAGTGGAGTTGAGTGTCGTGGAATGGAATGGCATAGAGTGGAGTGTCATACAGTGTAGTGTTATGGAGAGCTGTAGAGTGTCCTAGAGTGGTGTAGAGTGTTATGGAGTAGCACAGAGTGGTGTAGAGTAGACTGTTGTACAGTAGATTGATGTAGAGTGGAGTGTAGTGGAGTTGAGTGTCGTGGAATGGAATGGCATAGAGTGGAGTGTCAGAAAGTGGAGAGTTATGGAGAGCTATAGAGAGTCATAGAGTGGTGTAGAGTGTTATGGAGTAGCACAGAGTGGTGTAGAGTAGACTGTTGTACAGTAGCTTGATGTAGAGTGGTGTGTCGTGGAGTTGAGTGTCGTGGAATGGAATGGCATAGAGTGGAGTGTCATAAAGTGGAGTGTTGTGGAGAGCTGCAGAGAGTCCTAGAGTGGTGTAGAGTGCTATGGAGTAGCACAGAGTGGTGTAGAGTGGACTGTTGTACAGTAGATTGATGTAGAGTGGAGTGTTGTGGAGTTGAGTGTCGTGGAATGGAATGGCATAGAGTGGAGAGTCATAGAGTGGAGTGTTATGGAGAGCTGTAGAGTGTCCTAGAGTGGGGTAGAGTGTTATGGAGTAGCACAGAGTGGTGTAGAGTAGACTGTTGTACAGTAGATTGACGTAGAGTGGAGTGTCGTGGAGTTGAGTATCGTGGAATGGAATGGCATAGAGTGGAGTGTCATAAAGTGGAGAGTTATGGAGAGCTGTAGAGAGTCATAGAGAGGTGTAGAGTGTTATGGAGTTGTGGAAATATGGATTTTTCTGATCAGTTATGTCCCCTATCTTGGACCCCAACGGTTCCATGTATGAATCACAAGTACATGTATGTTCCCTCCAGTTCCAGTTATGAAGACGCAAACACATGTGCGTCCACCGTCAACCTGTTGACTTTCAGATCCGCCATGAATAGGCTGGATATTCCATTCCTAAGTATGAAAGGCCACCGGCTTTATATGGTTCACTTATGCCATTTTACAGTCCAGGCAAGTAGGCCCTGATTCTGTCATCAAACTCTTCTTGCCTTCTGCCTCTGAAAGCTCCAGTCTGAGCCTGCATCTGTGACCATGAACTTTGTCTCATTCTCTGCGCGGCTCACGAAGCCTGACATCAGCCTGCTGCCTGCCAAAAACTGTATTTCACCTTCGAAATTATCTGCTTCGCTCCCTGCCCGATGCATTCCTGTCTAGTAGTTTAAGTAAACATTCTTCCAGCTACCGAGCAAAGGCCCGGCTTCTCTGTCTTTATGCAAGTAATTCATAGCCCTATTACTATGGAAGATTTCCGCCCACGCATCTAGTGTAGACACTTAGACGCTTGTACACGCACTAACAGTCAGTATAGTCAGTATAGAATAAGATTCTACTCTAAGAAGACCTCTCTTTTGGATAACATAGTTCTTTAAACATAGGATGTTAGATATGATTTGGGATTAGGTTGACTTGACCCTCCAGACTTCTGTCGCCACATGTAGAGCTAAATGTCAAGTCCCCTTCACCCCCTAGTTGCACGTCAATCACACGTCATGCAGCTGCGCGCGCATTTCTGCCAAGTATTTCTGCTGACATTGCGAAATTCTTTCATGTAACCACCCTCTTATGACATCACATCTGATGACGTTCTTTAAACACACCCAGTTACGCCTATTTTTGCTACGCATGAATATATTATCCACACTATCAATTGTTACGCCTCTTGTATTTGCTTCACTGTAATGCCTATTGTATAAAAGTAATTGATTATCAATAATGTATGTACTTCACTTCCTGAACCTTCGTGGTGATGGAACTTGGAGCAACCGATTATAATCGACCATTGGAATAAAGCCCATTCCGAACCTCTAATACCACGGATTCTGCCTCTTATTTACTGAGCTATTTTATTATGTTCCTGTATCAAATTAAGTCCCGGTAATTAAATTATTTACCACATGAATGGCGCCCGAACAGGGACACTTTCTCATCTCACGCGCCGGCGGTGCGTTGCAGGCCCGGTCTCCTGCCACAGCTGGACGGACAATAACGCGTACCAGCAGGATTTCCTGTATCTCCCTCCGGTCAAGCGGGGGCGACTGAGGCTGCGATCAACACCCAGACGAGGCGGTGAGAAGTGCGAAGTATCCCGACCAGAGCCTAGCTGAGAGAGCAAGATCCGAGGTATACAGAGGCCCACCAGTTTCCGAAGTCCCGAGTCGAGTCCAGTTTCCGAAGTGTTCGAGTCGAGTCCAGTCCGGTTCAAGTTCAGTTCAGTTTCCGAGGCCTTCCGTTTCCGAGCTACCCGGTGAGTACCATTACTGGGGAGGCGTTCTGACGTGCACATAGGTTGTGCCGGTCAAGACGGGTTTGGGTACACAAATCCGGTCTGCACTGTTTTAGCAGTGTATCTGTACTGTTTAGCAGTATATCTAGTATATCAAGTTTCAGAATAAATCCAGATAATGCCGAGTATTGTGTTTAGTGATTAAGTTTTCCTTAGATCGTCATCATCATTGTTGCTCAGTTAAATGTTAAATGTTAAATGTTTTAAACACGTTCTGCATATTGTGGTGTGAATGACTGTTCATTATTGTGTTTATTTGTATTAAGTTTGTTCAAAATCAAGTATCAGATCAGTTCTCAAATATGCCGCTCTTTTCGAAATTATGACAGATCACAACTAGAAAAGGGGTACTCGAAGAAGCCGTTCCTATTCCTCCTAGGGACACTCCAGGGTACTTCATGTATCATAAACATGGCTTAGACGCTATATTATTTCTTGATTTGTGGGTAGACTACACTAAGGAATTACCAGAAGGTCAGAGGTGGCCCGCAGCTGGGACCTGGGATGCAGAGTGCATCATGAAAGTAGAGGAAGAGTTATGGAAAAGGAAAGTCAGACAGTCACAGAAAGACGCCGTTGAGTTATGGCGTAAAGAATCTCATAGACGTACAGAAAAAGCACTCCGACAGGAAGAGAAAAATAGAGGGAGTTCAAATAAAGTCCGAGAAAATCTATTAATTGAAGAAGGTACACGAGTAAAGTCAGAACAAATAGACAGACAAAGAAATGCCCTTATGAATGGTATGTATCCCCTTCTGGCCGAGGGATTACCTAAGGCTACTCCGGAAATACAAAAAGACTTGCCACCCCCATTATTCCCAATAAAGGTACATCCTAAGGGGCATCCTAGAACCGCAGAAGATGTTTTTCTTTCCTCATATTTAGATGACGCAGTTCCCGAGTATGCTAATACCGCCCCACATAGACCGCCTGCCAGGGAGGTTCAACGCTAAGATCCAGTATCTGTATCTCTACAGCAACAAATCCTGACACAAGTTCCGGCAAGCACATCTGTTTCTACATCTGTTCCTACAGCTACTTCTATAGCTGTGTCCACACCTATAGTTGCTGTGTCACGTTCAACGAATCCTTTCACGCCCGATACCCCAGATGGGGCTACGGGAGGTGCTACCAACATTTTTTCTACGCCACCCAGGATAAATAAACTTACCTTTCAAGAGTCAGCACATTCACGTACCCCCAAACTCATAAATGCCCGCACGCTTAAGGAACTTCTTGTAGATTGTAGATATGACCCTGTGCCCGGCAAAGAGGACGAAATGATCATGGCATCATTACGTATCAGACGAGCCGCGGTGTATTTAGGGAAGTTACCCGGAATGACTGCGCATCTAGACAATATATATCATTTTGTCCAAACAGGGCGAGATTCTGAATGTATTAACAGAGCTATGGAATACCAGAAAGTGGAGATACAAGGGGAACTGTTACGTTTCCTCATAAATTGTGTGATCAGAAATCAAGACCGACCGGGGGCAGACCCGGAAGCAATGCAAATTCTTACCAGATGGAGCCAGAATATATCAGAAGGGAGACATGATAAGCAAAATTGTATAATAGCCATGTGCCGAAAGATCCGTAAAGAAATAGAACGCCTACACGAAGAGAGATTAGCGGTAGACCAGTTCGAACAAAGCGAGGAGGAAGGATCAGGACTGCCCGCAGGACAGTCAGATACTATAGCCTATGTAGGTAGAGGAAGATCTTGTAATAGTACTAGATGTTTTATTGACCCGATACGTCCGAATTGTCCAGATAATAACAGGAATTTCCAAACACCTATAATAAATATAAGGTCCCCCGAGCATTCGTTCCAAACCGCTGACAAATTACTCCGAGAACGAAGGGGTTATCATTTTCTCGATTCTATGGATGAACAAGAATTAGCCAGGTCAGCCGTTCAATGGGTTGACAGTCCCGGAATGTATGGTGATGATACAGTAGCACACACATTTTTGAATCTCACCCCAGATGAACAGCGTTTAGCTGGGATTTATATGATTCAACAACTCCTTATACTATATCAGAGTCAGCATTCAGATCTTGGTCCCTTACCTGAAATACTGACTGAATTACTCACGAATAGATGGAGAGGTTCAGGTACTAAGTTAATTAAAGAAATACTAGAATCAAGAAAGCAGTACATTCTTTTTGTATGCCCAGAACATGTCTCATTGCCCATCAAGGAAAGAACCACGTATTACATGGACAGACAGAATCCCTTACGAGAAGTACACCCAATAAAAGGCGAGGACAATGAGTTTAAACGTGTATTTGTATATACGCCCATATCAAAAATAGAATTGTTACAAATGAAGAAAGTGGTACCCAGTCATGACAAAGACCCAGCGGGTTTCCACCGAGAAATTAAAGACATGTTACTCATGGGAGAGTATACCTATCCCGACATTATGACAATATTAAAGGTATTAATGCCTGCTGGCATTTATGAAAAACTCAAGGAAAAAGAGTGGGAGGTGGGAGACCAAAAGATAGAATGGTCAGCATTAGAAGCAGAAGAAAAGGCCCGGACTGCAGGAGCAGGGCTTGGGGATAAAACTAAAGCACTACCAGGTCTACTAGTACAGGTACTGCCACGTTTATTAACTACGAAAAAGGAAGATTGGGGTACAATTTCAGCCTGTAAACAAAAGCAAGATGAAGACACTAGTGATTTCTATGCCCGATTTGAGAAATGTTTTGGTATAAATAGTGGCATAAAAGCAAGTAGCGAATCTTACCCACATCTGTTCGTGACAAAATTAGTTGAAAATTCCTTGCCTCAAGTGAAGAATAGAGTATTAAAATTCGAGAGTACCTGGCAAGGTAACACCCCATCACAAATGTTACAAATGTTACAGTACCATCACAATAGAATTAGAGAAGAACAAGAACATGAACAAAGAAGACGCATGAAAGACACGAAAATGAAAATGCTAGTCTCTCACACAGTTCCAGCTGAAGGTCATAAAAAGGGTACGACACAGTCCAGTGTTTCAGCAGGTCCTGTAAAAGGGACATGCAACTATTGTAAACAGCCAGGTCATTACGTACACGATTGTCCAGTTTTAAAACATAATATCGCCATAGGTAATACAAAAGAAAGACCACGGCCACCTAGACAGGATCAGAATGAACAAGGAGCTCCGCAGCATGCACAGTCCATGCCAGTTCCACCACAGTCTATACAGTTTGTGCCAGCTGCACCAGCGCTGCCTGTTGCTGCCACACAAACCACGACACGACAACTGTACCAGACCGCACAGTATGACTATCCTGATTATCAACGATACGCATGAACCAGCCTAGAGAGGGAAATTGACTTACCACTTATTGAGGTCCCTGTAGACCAAGAAGGACCTTATGTACACAGTGAATTGTTAGGCCAAGATAGAAAATTTTTACTCGATACAGGGGCAAGTCGAACAACCATAAAACGTAGTGAAGTTCCAGGGGCACCCCTCTCAGGCTCACAGAATATTTCCCTTGGTTTTTCAGGAAAACCTATTGTTAATGAAGTATCACAGCCTCTTCCACTTACGATAGGACCTTTGACCCGAACTACAGATTTATTGCTTACTAAATCATGTCCAGAAAACTTGTTAGGTATAAAAACACTGAAAGCTCTAGGAGCTATAATATGTTGTTCTCCGGAAGGAGTAAGATTGTTTTTACGTGATTTCAAAGGTCACTATGTGTCTAGAGACATGGATCCTCGACTGCAGACTTTACCTACACATCTATGGGCACAAGGCCCTACTGATGTTGGTTGCATGAATATTACACCATATCGAGTTACACTAAAAGCAGGAGTAGTACTACCACGAATGCGACAATACAAGTTACCACCAGATGCTGTAGTGGCTTTACTGCAAATCATTGACGAGCTCATTGCCCAAGGAGTAGTTGTGGAAACAGACTCCAATATATGTAATTCCCCGATAATTCCGATTCTTAAACGAACAGATCCTAAGGCCCCGCCAGTATATCGATTGGTTATTGATCTGCGCGAATTAAACAAATGCATTGTGCCACAATTTCCTGTGGTCCCAGATATCTCATCATTACTGACAGCTATTGATTCCGAAGCGACATTCTTTACTGTAATTGATCTTAAGAACGCCTTTTTCAGCGTCCCAATAGATCCGGAAAGCCAATACTTGTTCGGATTTAGTTTAAATGGACGTAGCTTTAAATTCTCACGCGCACCTCAAGGATTTACAGAAAGCCCCAGCATCTATAGCCAAGCACTGAAACGAGAACTCGACAGTATCCACATGCCAGTTAACACTGCCTTGCTTCAATATGTCGATGATCTGCTGATCACCGCGAGAAGCGAACCCGAATGTGAGAAAGCATCACTGACAGTTTTACAATTTCTAGCCGAAAAGGGGCACAAGGTGTCCCCTTCTAAGCTGCAATTCTGTGTCCAGCGAGTTGTTTATCTTGGACACTCGCTGTCCAAGGAGGGAAGGCAGCTTACACCCGACCGCATTCAGTTAATAGATAACATGCCAATACCCAAGACACAAAAGGAGGTACGGGCTTTCATAGGCCTCACTTCATATTGTAGGCAGTGGATTCCTCAGTATGCATTTCTAGCAAAACCACTCATTCAATTGACAACACAGGAGGCAGCCACATCGACTGTTCTCCCTTGGACTCAGGAACATACACAAGCTTTTGAAAGCTTAAAGACAGCCTTATGTCAAGCACCTGTTTTAGCAACGCCATGTTACAGTAAACAGTTTACACTCTTTGTTACAGAACGCGAAGGTACTGCCTTGTCAGTACTCACACAGGAACAAGCGGGAGCACACAAACCATGTGCTTATTTTTCTAGTACATTAGATCCAGTAGCTCAGGCTTTGCCTGCGTGCCTAAAATCAGTGGCAGCAACCGCTTTGGCAATCAGACAAAGCGATGCCATAGTGTTAGGACATCCATTGACAGTTCAAGTACCACATGCAGTAGAGGTTCTTGTAAATAGAACGCAAACACAACACTTGACTATAGCGCGACTTACAGGGTACGAATTAACATTGTTTCAGCCACATATAGAAATCAGACGTTGTAGTACATTGAATCCTGCCACACTTTTACCTGTGATCGGAACAGACCCACTAGCCCATGACTGTATTGAAGTTATCACAATCACGACGAAACCCAGACAAGACTTAACCGATGTCCCATTGTCAGACCCAGACCTGACGTTGTATGTAGATGGTTCATGTATGAGAACAGGTACAGGAGAGCTAGTGGCCGCTTACGCAGTCACAACAGATACTGAAGTCATTGAAACAAATCGCATAAATACCTTGTCAGCTCAAGCCGCAGAGCTCATCGCTCTGACACAAGCCTGTATTCAAGCCACAAATAAAAAAGTCAACATATACACTGATTCACGTTATGCCTTCGGAGTCGTACATGACTTCGGCGTGCTGTGGCGAGAGAGAGGTTATTTAACTTCTCACGGTGCCCACATTCAGCACGGACCCCTCATTCATGCCTTATTAGATGCAATACATCTACCCACTGCAGTATCAATTATGAAATGTAAAGCTCATACGAAAGTTACTGATATCATTTCTCAAGGCAATGATCTAGCTGACAGAACAGCTAAACAAACTGCTCAAACTCAAACACCCGACATGACAAAGACAATAGTCCCGACGCCAACACATTGTATGACGATTAAAGATCCTACTCTTGACGTAATTGATATACAGACACATGCTACACCAGAGGAAATAAAGAAATGGACTGAATTAGGAGGGATCCAAACGGATCAAGGATGGATGATGAAGGAAAAATCTGTGTGGTTCCTTCCTGATTCAATGGTCCAAGTTATAATCAATACTGTACATAGTCCAGCGCATCTAGGAGAAAAAGCTATGCTAGATAGCATTCAACACATTTGGTTCAATAAACATTTACGAGCAGCAGCTAAACAAAAAGTTCGTACCTGTATGATCTGTTGTCAGTTCAACCCAGGAAAAAGCGTACCTGTAGAACAGGGTGGATTTCAGCCTCCTGATCACCCTTTTGAAGTCCTCCAGATGGATTATATCCAGATGGAACGATGTCGAGGATTCAAATATGTTCTCGTAGTTGTCTGTGCCCTTTCCCGTTGGACAGAGGCATACCCGGTTTCAGATTACACTGCCCCGACTACTGCCAAACAGTTAGTTCGAGAATTCTTCCCACGATACGGTTTACCACGTGTTGTTCACTCAGATAACGGCCAGCCGTTCTCATCCGAATTAATGAAACACGTTTCACTTTTGTTAGGCTATCAGTGGAAATTCCACTGTGTCCGACACCCCGAGGCAGCAGGTCTCGTAGAAAGACATAATCAAACTCTGAAAATTAGATTGTCCAAAATATGCAGAGAGAAAGGTGTCGACTGGGTAGTAGCATTACCAGTTGCACTCTTTTACATGAGAATGGTAGCACACTCTCGAACAGGGCTATCCCCGTATGAGGTGATCTTTGGCAGACCACCAAATATGTGGGGGACGCCTATACCACGCAAAATAACTGATATTGACTGTAATATGCTGACAGATTACCTGGCTTCCTTGATGTCTGCACTACAATCTTGTCGTTCACAGGTAGCTGCAGCTTTTCCTGACAACACTGAGGTGAAACCCCATGACGTAATTCCAGGCGACCTGGTCCTAGTGAGGAACTTTGATCGAAAGACTCAGCTGGATCCAAGGTGGAAGTCGCCGCAGCTGGTCTTGCTCACCACAAGGACAGCCGTGAAGATCGAGGGCAGGAAAGGCTGGATTCATTCAAGTCATATCAAGAAATTTCATGGACTACCAGCGGATGTGAATACCACACCTCGTGTGTCTTCACCCATTGACTCAAAACTTCCTTTTGTTGAAAAGAGTAATTCCGAACTTTATAAACTAAAACTCAGGTCTAATCAGTCAAGCAATTTGATTGTTTAAGTCCTCTCCAAGGTGAAGCGGTTGAATTGTCTCTGACATGTATCCCTTAGACCTGAATAGAGAACACACCCGGAAAATGTTGAAACGACAGGCGTACTGTAAATCACTGCGTAGTCATTGCACAGTGACGTTATTAATTTTGTTTTTCTTAAGTCTTTTAATAATTACTGCAAGTATATTGTTGCACATATATTATCCTATTTCTAGACATGTTTACAATGTTACTGCTGAACATTCTTTTAGTGAATTATCTCCGCTTGAGTTGTCTTATAGATTTGCGCTGCGCAATAACACGTTTATTAGTATGTTACATCATTCCCATCAGGTTAGCAATGCTACAAATTGTTGGATATGTGGCCGACTCCCTCCCTATCAGAATTATAAAGGAATTCTACCTCTCTTTCCATACCCGTTCACACACAACGGCTCCTGTGGAGCATGGTTTAGTTTAATTAATTCTCCAGATTCGAATTCTGCAGTTTATCAAGATAACTGGGTATGGGGAAATTTGAACTTAGTTTTACTCAAGGTCTGCTATCCTAACAAGGAGGGACTTCCCCAGAGAACAGGAACTGATCTAGAAAATGAAGTGTATGGATTAGGTACTTTTACGCTTAATCTTATGATCCTAAATGTCGAATCCGAAGCTACTCCAATTTTGCCCGCTATGTCAATATTTCCAGTAAAAGGTGAATTATGTGTAAGAAAGAATGGTTCCATACATATGGGCCATAGTAGATGCACCACTGTAGTAGAATTTAGTGATCAAGGCAAGTCTACATTTAGAGCTTCCCGCCATTCTTATTTCATATGTGGTCAGACGGCATATGTACGTTTGCCTCTAGATTGGGATGGTACTTGCTACATTGGATTCCTTTTGCCACCCGTTTTCCTAGCTCCTCCTGATTATCACAGAAATACTCATTTAGTATATAATAGAGTAAGGAGAGATCTCCCAATAGTTGATTACACTGAAACAGCATGGGAAAAATACACAGATTTCAATAAAGGTCTTTTTCCCTATATAGGTACCGTTACTAATAGTAAGCTGATACGTAGATTAACCAGAACCCTTAAAGCAGTAGTGAACGAAACTATTTCCGCCTTAGGCAATTTAACAGAAGAGCAGTCTGCTATGCGGATTGTTGTGCTTCAAAATCGTCTTGTCCTTGACGTCATCCTGGCCGATAGGGGCGGAGCTTGTAGGGTCATCGGATCAAGCTGTTGCATTTTCATACCAGAAAATTCGCCATCTGTATATAAAGCTATAACTCGCCTTCATAAGATTGTAAGCCAGATACACCAGAATCCAGACACCTGGACTTGGTCCGGTTGGTTTTGGAGTGTATTATCTACCTTTGGATGGAAGGTCCTATCCTTCCTAGGTATTGGCCTTCTCATACTATTCAGTTGCTGTCTATGTCTACAATGTGGACCAGCGATCTGTGGTCTGTGTGCCACATCGTGTATTCCACCACCAGGATTTCATTCATCACGGAAGAAGAAAGAAGAACAAAGGATGCTATATGAACAGATCAATGGATTGATGAAGATTGATATCTCTTAACGGGCAAGTAGGGGACAAGGAGGGAATGTGGAAATATGGATTTTTCTGATCAGTTATGTCCCCTATCTTGGACCCCAACGGTTCCATGTATGAATCACAAGTACATGTATGTTCCCTCCAGTTCCAGTTATGAAGACGCAAACACATGTGCGTCCACCGTCAACCTGTCCTCTTTCAGATCCGCCATGAATAGGCTGGATATTCCATTCCTAAGTATGAAAGGCCACCGGCTTTATATGGTTCACTTATGCCATTTTACAGTCCAGGCAAGTAGGCCCTGATTCTGTCATCAAACTCTTCTTGCCTTCTGCCTCTGAAAGCTCCAGTCTGAGCCTGCATCTGTGACCATGAACTTTGTCTCATTCTCTGCGCGGCTCACGAAGCCTGACATCAGCCTGCTGCCTGCCAAAAACTGTATTTCACCTTCGAAATTATCTGCTTCGCTCCCTGCCCGATGCATTCCTGTCTAGTAGTTTAAGTAAAAATTCTTCCAGCTACCGAGCAAAGGCCCGGCTTCTCTGTCTTTATGCAAGTAATTCATAGCCCTATTACTATGGAAGATTTCCGCCCACGCATCTAGTGTAGACACTTAGACGCTTGTACACGCACTAACAGTCAGTATAGTCAGTATAGAATAAGATTCTACTCTAAGAAGACCTCTCTTTTGGATAACATAGTTCTTTAAACATAGGATGTTAGATATGATTTGGGATTAGGTTGACTTGACCCTCCAGACTTCTGTCGCCACATGTAGAGCTAAATGTCAAGTCCCCTTCACCCCCTAGTTGCACGTCAATCACACGTCATGCAGCTGCGCGCGCATTTCTGCCAAGTATTTCTGCTGACATTGCGAAATTCTTTCATGTAACCACCCTCTTATGACATCACATCTGATGACGTTCTTTAAACACACCCAGTTACGCCTATTTTTGCTACGCATGAATATATTATCCACACTATCAATTGTTACGCCTCTTGTATTTGCTTCACTGTAATGCCTATTGTATAAAAGTAATTGATTATCAATAATGTATGTACTTCACTTCCTGAACCTTCGTGGTGATGGAACTTGGAGCAACCGATTATAATCGACCATTGGAATAAAGCCCATTCCGAACCTCTAATACCACGGATTCTGCCTCTTATTTACTGAGCTATTTTATTATGTTCCTGTATCAAATTAAGTCCCGGTAATTAAATTATTTACCACAGAGTAGCACAGAGTGGTGTAGAGTAGACTGTTGTACAGTAGCTTGATGTAGAGTGGAGTGTCGTGGAGTTGAGTGTCGTGGAATGGCATAGAGTGGAGTGTCATAAAGTGGAGTGTTGTGGAGAGCTGTAGAGAGTCCTAGAGTGGTGTAGAGTGCTATGGAGTAGCACAGAGTGGTGTAGAGTGGACTGTTGTACAGTAGATTGATGTAGAGTGGAGTGTCGTGGAGTTGAGTGTCATGGAATGGAATGGCATAGGGTGGAGTGTCATAGAGTGGAGTGTTATGGAGAGCTGTAGAGAGTCCTAGAGTGGTGTAGAGTGTTATGGAGTAGCACAGAGTGGTGTAGAGTGGACTGTGGTACAGTAGATTGATGTAGAGTGGAGTGTCGTGGAGTTGAGTGTCGTGGAATGGAATGGCATAGAGTGGCGTGTCATACAGTGGAGTGTTATTGAGAGCTGCAGAGAGTCCTAGAGTGGTGTAGAGTGTTATGGAGTAGTACAGAGTGGTGTAGAGTAGACTGTTGTACAGTAGATTGATGTAGAGTGGAGTGTCGTGGAGTTGAATGTCGTGGAATGGAATGTCGTGGAGTGTTATGGAGAGCTGTAGAGAGTCCTAGAGTGGTGTAGAGTGTTATGGAGTAGCACAGAGTGGTGTAGAGTAGACTGTTGTACAGTAGATTGATGTAGAGTGGAGTGTCTTGGAGTTGAGTGTCGTGGAATGGAATGGCATAGAGTGGAGTGTCATAGAGTGGAGTGTTATGGAGAGCTGTAGATAGTCATAAAGTGGAGTGTTATGGAGAGCTGTAGAGAGTCATATAGTGGAGTGTTATGGAGATCTGTAGAGAGTCATAGAGGGGAGAGTTATGGAGAGCTGTAGAGAGTCATAGAGTGGTGTAGAGTGTTATGGAGTATCACAGAGTGGTGTAGAGTAGATTTGACTGACGTAGAGTGTCATGGAGTGTCGTGGAGAGAGTAGACTGTTGTACAGTAGATTGTCATAGAGTGGAGTTGGAGAGTGGAATGGCATAGAGTGCAGTGGTGTAGAGCACAGTAGAGTTGCATAGAGGGTGTTGCGTAGAGTGGAATAGAGTGCTGTATAGTAGATTGACATAGAGCGCAGTAGATTGTCATAGAGTTGAGCAGTGTAGGAGAGTGAAGTGGCATAGAGTGGAGTGAAGTGGTGTAGAGTGGAGAAGTGGTGTAGAGTGGAGTAGTGGAGTAGAGTGCATTAGTGTGCCATAGAATAGAGTGGAGATAAGTGGCATGGAGTGGCATAGAGGGACTTGCGTAAAGTGTTGTAGAGTGGAGTGGAGTGGAGTACAGTGGATGGGCATAGTATTGAGTAGAGTGTCAGAGAGGAGTAGAGTTTATTGGAGTAGAGCACCAAAGTTAAGTGTCATGGAGTAGAGTGGTGTGTCATGGAGTAGAGTGTCATGAATGCAGTGTCCTGGAGTGTGGTTAAATGGAGTGTCACCGACAGGAGTGTTGTGGAGTTGAGTGTCATGGAGTGTCGTGGAATGAAATATCATGGAGTGGAGTGGTGTGGAATGGAATGTCGTGGCGTGTTGTGGAGTGTCGATCCTTGAATTCACCTAGAAGACTCTGTGTTTCTGTGGGTCTGAAACAGGAAGAATCCGAAGTCTTAGGGTGTGTTCCCCTGCACCGCTGGGTTCTAAATACCCGGTACTTCAGTTGGCGCCCATGTGGGGCGATTTTACGCGGTAACGGTCCAAGCTAGAGGTTCATGAGGAGCTTCGTATGGGAATTCTGGAGGAAGGCTGCCACTTCATCGACCCCTGCATGTCGACGTGGTCCGAAAGTCTTTTCTGCGAGGTTCTCCGCCTCCCAACGGCTACGAAGGACTGCTGCCCTGATTAATCGCCCTGTTTTGGACCCTTGACGATTTGGTAGAGCGAAACAATTGAGAGAGTCTTCTGGTGAAGTCATCGATACCTCAGTTAAGTATAAGTGGAGCGCCTCCCAGTTTGTTTGGTATCCTTCGGGATCGCTTTGATTTGGGTTTTGCAAGTGCCAAAGCCAGAGGACTCGTGTATTCACGAGACTATCGTATTCGATAATCCTTTGAAGTTTGAAACTAGACTAGTGAGCGAAGATGCCTGGTTCTAGTATATTTGGAAATTTGTTTTGTTTTGGTTGTAAAAGGGATTCCCGATTGGAGGATTCATGTCCGGTTCCTCCAATTGGAACTCCCACTTATGAGCTTTATGTGAAACATGGCGTGGGCCCCATAGCGTATTATTAAGTATGGATCCGATACACCAGGAAGGATGGTGTTTTAAAATGGCCCCAAAATGGTAGTTTCGACACAGAGATCCTAGATAATTTAGAAGTTAAATTGTTTAAAAAGAAAGCCCGGCCGGCGATGTTTGATTCTTTCCGCCAATGGAGAAAGGAAGCCAAACAAAAAGAAATTAAATTAGCGAAGAAGAATAAAAGAGAGAGAGGTACATCGATAATGCAAGCAGCTTTGCAGTTTAAAGATAGTGAACAGGACCAAATGAATGAGCAGTTGCACAGGCAACGCAAGCTAGTTATTGATAAATGTTACCCAGTATTGCCACCCCTTCATCAAGATGAGTCAAGAGAGAAAGATTCCCTAATGTCGCATTTGCTAAGTTCGCCACCCTCGTATGCGCAAAATACTACAGCACCCCCGCAACCCTTAAATGTACAGCCTCCAGCTAATGCACCGCAATCTTTCCCGCAGCCGCCAGCACCTCCTCAGCCGGCTCCCGTCCCGGTAGCGCAGCCTTCCCAAGGGACGCCGATTTTGCTGCCTACCACTTCTGCGCTCCCTGCGACTTTACCTAGCACGTCAGCCGCTTCCCTTGGTGCCCTACCTGCTACTACTTCTGTACCTGTATCTACACCCGTTTTTCTTCCCTCTGTTTTTCCCCCGGCTCCTGTCTCAACTTCTCCTTCTGCACGACAACGACTAACTACTGCAGTCACTAGTCTAATGTCACCCCTCTTTGGGTCATCTAGTACGACTCCTGGTCCACAACGTAAGCAGTTACGTAGTCAAATACCTGGTTCTAGAGAGAAAGAAGAACTGGACCGTATGGCATGTAGATGGATTGTTTATCCCTCTAGATAATATGTGGAGTCTGTTGTGAATGTTTTTCATCAATGGGAAGCACCACAACAGAGATACTTTTTTGAGAAAATGTGTGAAATCCTATGTGAGGAATTGAAGGATAATGGTTTAGACTCAAGCCCGCAGGGGCTTTGTCAAGTGCGATTTGAATTTGGGAAAGGTACGATTGTGGGTTCTGATGTTGAGAAAGCAGTAGCGACACTGCTGTGTTTCAGGGATGGGGATTGTCAGCAGTCATTGTTTGAACAGGAATTACCTGAAGGGAAACAGGCAAAAGCGCGACAATATCCGATGCGTGAGGTTCCTCCAGTCTGGAGACCTGGTGATACGAATGCTAATCCACCTGTTCTGCGACATTTTCAGCGTGTTTGGGTACATGTTCCCTGGAAACGATCTGAACTCTTAGCCCTTAAGCAGACTCTGCCTGACCCCCGTAAGAACCCTGCAGGATATTATGAGGAGTTATCGCAGACTGCAGAACCATGTGTCATGAACCTAGCTGATATAGATATGTTGTTCGGGAATGTTGTCCCACAGCCTTTATGGGGATTGATTCGTAATGCAGATCATGCTGCAGAACTAGGTGACACATGGGCTAATATCATTAATACGGACAATAGACAGGTTGGTGGTGCCAAGCCTGAGCCCGCGGTAGCAGAACTCCCTGGTAGAATAATTAACTATATGAAAACCTTAATGCCCGCTATACATGTGAATTGGGATAAATTATCCGCATGCAAACAGAAGAAAGATGAAACAGTGTCCGATTTCTTCACCAGGTTTGAAGAAACGTTTATCGACCACAGTGGTCAGGACATGAGTACAGAAGGTGGCCAACGGTTATTTGTTGATAAATTTGTGCATAATTTGATCCCAGAGTTATATAAAAAATTAAAAGATTCAGAGAGTTCTTGGGCCGTTTCCTCTTCAGCGCAAATACTGGCTACTGCACAGTATTACGAAAATAGGGATAAAGATGAGAAGGATAGAGCAGACAAGAAAACGAAAGAACTGAAAACAAAGGTCCTCTTGCAGCAGGCTTATCCGCCACGTGGAGGTCAGAATAATTATAGGCAAACCCAGGGTATCTATCAGCAACCCCAACAGTTTCAGAATAATCAGCAAATGTATGGGTATTATCAACCACGTGTCCCTATCGGTCCCAATCAGTGTTCACATTGCAAGGAGGAAGGGCATTTTAAAAATAATTGTTTTAAATTATTGCAGCGCACGAATAATGCTTATGGCGTAAGAGGTAGAGGTGGCCAGCAAGCTCCAAGAGGGAGAGGACGTGGAAATGTTCCCCAGAACGCGCGTCCTCTTCCGCCTGAAAATACGATAAATAGTTTTGATCAGCAAGCCAATGCGACTGGCTAGACAGCGCAGTACTATAATAATGACTATTATGTAGAAGATGACAATACGGAAGATAATGATTACTAGGACACCCATAGACAGAGAGAGGGAGTTGTTTCAGTGCCAGTGGATCAGAGCGGACCGTATGTTAAGGTGACTACAGCGGGTGTAACAGAGCCTTTCCTGCTGGATACTGGTACTGCAAAAAGTTCTATTATGCGCTCAAAACTCCCTGGCGCGCCTTTGTCTGGCGAAATGAATGTTTCAGTAGGTTTTTCTGGCGCCCCGGTTAGGAACCCAATCTCGAGTCCTATGGACCTTTCTGTTGGACCTGGTGAGCTGAAAGCACCCCTTATCCTAACAACGGGATGTAGTGAAAACCTGTTAGGATTGGATTTGTTAAAGAGATTACATGCGACATTGTATTGTTCCCCCTCGGGAGTACAACTTACACTGGGTAGAGAAGTGATTTCTCCCATGAATTTGTCGAAGAATAACCTGGCAGCTGAATTGTCGTCTCTTCCTGATGCCCTTTGGGCCACTGGCCCTAATGATGTGGGCCTTCTGGAAATACCACCGTATTTTGTCACTTTGAAAGCTAATGTTAGATTGCCTCGCAATCCCCAGTACAAGATCTCTAAGGAAGGTGAAAAAGCGTTGTCAGCAATTATCTATGATTTAATTAACAAGGATGTAATTGAAGAGACGAGAGGCAACGTTTGCAATAGTCTGGTTCTGCCTGTTTTAAAACGTACTGACCCTTCTCAGTCACCCGTTTACAGATTTGTGATCGATCTTAGACAGGTCAATAAGGTGGTTGTGCCACAGTTTCCAGTCGTCCCTGATATAACTGCCTTGTTGACTATGATCCCAGCTTCCGCTGCTTGGTTTTCAGTGATCGATTTAAAGAATGCTTTCTTTAGTATCCCGATTGCAGAGGAGAGCAGGGATATTTTTGGCTTTTGTTTAGGAGGTCGGAGCTTCCGTTTTAAACGCGCTCCACAGGGCTACTGTGAAAGTCCATCAATATACAGTCAGGCTTTAAAAGCGCAGCTTGATGCCCTTGTTTTACCTAATGGTGCTACCCTCATTCAGTATGTTGGTGACTTATTAATCGCCGCAGATACTGAGGAGATTTGTAAAGGAGCTACATTATCATTGTTGCGTCATTTGTCTGCCTTTCAACACAAGGTGTCTCTCTCTAAACTGCAATATTGTCGACAAGAAGTGACCTATTTAGGTCATCTCTTATCGAAGGAGGCTGACCCCAGAAAGAATCCAAGCCATTGCACAATTAAGCGTACCCAGGACAAAGAGAGAAGTACGTGCTTTCTTGGGTATTACTTCATACTGTAGGCACTGGATCCCGAACTTTTCTTTGCTGGCAAAACCATTGCTAGCATTAACATATAAGGATATACCGAATCTTGTCCCATGGTCTGAAGAGTGTCAGAAAAGTTTTTGGGAATTACGCAAGGCATTATGTTCAGCTCCTGTGTTGGGTACCCCCGACTATAGTAAGCCTTTTACCTTGTATGTTTATGAAAAGGACGGTTGCGCATTGTCAGTGCTAACACAGCCTTTTGGAGACAGACCGCGTCCATGCGCGTATTTTTCGTCGACTTTGGACCCTGTAGCGAGGGCATTGCCAAGTTGTTTAAGAGCCACAGCGGCAGCAGCTGTGTCTATTCGACAGTCTGCTGGATTAGTGATGAATAACACATTGATTGTAATGGTTCCCCATGCGGTGGACACATTGTTAAACAGGACCAAGACACAGCATTTAACTAATGCTCGATTGTCAGGGTATGAATTGACACTGTTAGCAAGCCATGTTCACATAAAAAGGTGCAACACGCTTAATCCAGCCACATTATTGCCAGTTTCAGCAGACACAGATGACGTTGAACAGCATGATTGTCTGTTCAGAACAGAAGAAGAAACAAAAGGAAGAGTGGATCTGAAAGATACCCCCCTGGTTGAATGTGATGGTACCTTATGGGTGGATGGTTCATGCTTCTAGCTTCCGAATGGTGATACGACTACTGCATATGCTGTCACGACTCTGCACACGATTGTTGAAACTGCACGCGTACCACATAATTCAGCCCAAGCAGCAGAATTAATTGCACTTACAAGAGCATGTGTGTTGTCGAAAGGAATGAAAGTGAACATATATACTGACAGTCAGTATGCTTTTGGTGTGGCCCATAGTTTTGGGCGTTTATGGAAAGAACGTGGTTTCCTGACCTCGCATGGAGCTAAGATTCAGAATGGTCAGTTAGTGAATGATCTCCTTGAGTCACTGACCTTGCCATTACAAGTCGCAATTATAAAATGTAGCGCACACAAGAAGGTTACCGATGATGTTGGACGTGGAAATGCATTCGCTGATGAAACCGCGAAAGAAACAGCAAAAGATATGACAACTCGAATGTATGTTGCAGGCCCTGCAAGATGGGTTGGTGATGTTGGAATGTGTGAAGACACGATAGAGAGTGTGAAGTCCCTTCAAGCTGAAGCCACAGAGAAAGAATTGAGTATGTGGAAGGAGAGTAGGGGTAAATTGGATGAAAACGGTTGTTGGATTGATTTGACAGAACACCGTCGATGGTTGTTACCTGATGCATAGGTGCTTCCAGTGGTTACGATGGCGCATGGAATGGCACATATCAGTGTGAAAGGGATTTGTAAGTTGTTGGCTCCAGTATGGCAGAATGCTAAAATCCTTAAATGCGCAGAGAATGTGGTCAAAAATTGCATGGTATGTCTGAAATACAATCCTGGTAGGGGAACCCCAACTCCACCTGGCCATTTTGCGCCTCCATCATATCCATTTGAAGTTCTGCAACTAGACTTCATCCACATGGAGAGATGCAACAATTTGAAATATGTACTGGTTGTTGTTTGCGCTTTTTCGAAATGGATAGAAGCATACCCCCTAAAAGACAATACGGCCTTATCCACAGCTAAAGCCCTTGTCAAAGAGTTTTTCCCTAGGTTCGGAATGCCGAGGATGGTATGGAATGATAACGGGAGTGAATTTGTAGGTCGAGTGCTGAAGGATGTGTGTGAGGGACTAGGCTTTAAGCAGAAGTTTCACGCTGCAAATCACCCCCAATCAGCTGGATTAGTAGAGTGCTACAATGGCACGTTGAAACTTAAGTTGGCCAAAATTCAGGCGAGCTCCGGTCTCAAATGGCCTGACGCTCTGCCCTTAGCACTCCTATCCACAAGGATGACCGTGCATTCGCGAGTGGGACTTAGTCCATACGAAATTATATTTGGTTGCCCGGCCAATGTATGGGGTGTGCCAAGACCAACAAAATTTAGTGAAATCGAACACCCAGTGATTATCTGTATGAATTGACGGCTAAATTGCGTGTCTTACACCAACAGGTTCACGATACTCTGCCCCAGGCCTCTGAAGCTCCAGGACACCCTATTGATCCTGGAACGTGGGTGCTGATTAAGAATTTCCAACGTACGAAAAATGATGAGCCTCGTTGGATCGGCCCCCACCTCGTCCTCCTATCAACCAGATCAGCGGTCCGGGTGAAAGGGAAAAAGAATTGGATACACGGAATACATTGCAAGAGAGTCCCTTTGCCCCTACCGTATGACCGGAGGGTCCAGGAGGGGATCGCTGACTCCGAGGCTTAGACTGTGCCTCGTTTTGTGCCTTTTAGCGATGCGCGTGTAAAAGGAGCAAATACGGAGCAAGAGAGTGACGACATTCTGCAAGAAGCTACATCGCCATCAATTCGATTGGACACCACAGAGCCTGAACTCTTGTTTCAAGACCAGACGGTACCTGGGAAAAACAGGTATAATTTGAGGCCAAGAACTATGGACAAATAAAAATTCTTTTTCTTTACTATTTCCAAAAGTGCAGCTCTCTCATCTGAAAAACTTTTTGACTTTTTGTTTTTCGAACCACCATCCGGGTTCAGCTGCAGGGTCGCGGTGCCAAGACTTTGGGGTACAAGCCGAAGACGTTAGGTCTACGGTTCTGGTTGGTCTAGGGCGTTCCCTGGACTAACAGGTGTATTCCTTAAGCAGAAGATACTCATCCGCCGCGAGCAGCACGATTAGAGTATGGAGTTTTTTAGGATGAAGAAGCCCACCGAGGAAATGAATTTCAAGAGCGGAATATGTAAAATACTGAATAGCAAACGTTTTGTAATATTGTGTCTGTTTGTACTATTTAGCATGACAATGTTTTCTGTAGGTTATGTATTATTGTCTTTTCAAGTGTCATTTACACCCACTGTGCAGCCCACACCTCCTCCTACTGTTTTTCCGCACTCTTTCTACCCTCTGCCAGAACATGAACAAGCTAGACGTTCTGAGTTCGTGAACAATTCGTTCATTCAACTCCTGCACCAGCACCAACTAGTTATGAATACAACAAACTGCTCGGTGTGTGGTTTGATGCCGCACACCATTAATAAGGGTATCCCATATCTAGTACTGCCGTTTAGCTATAATGGTTCATCATGGGCATTTCAGACCATGTTTCTTTTTGCGCTTGAAACCTACTCCCAGCGACCACCGCGTTCCACTAGACTTAACTCGAACAATAAAGCCTTGATGAGAGGAGTAGCAGATATGAGTAGAGATATCGATGCATGTACATCCATTGCCAAGGATGAGTTGCGAGCTTATGTAGGTTGGAACGCGACGGGGTATAGCATTAGTTTGGGCGAAAAACAGCGCAAAAGTTCATCTCCAATTTGGGTTGTTCCACACATGGGTCGCCTATGTTTACAAGGCAATGGTAGAAACCCAAGAGCTCAACTAGGAAAGAGTAACTGTACCGAAACGTACACTTTTCCATCACAGTTTTCCCCTGCGCTTTTAGCTGCCAAGGGTACATACTTTGTCTGTAGTGATCAAGCATATACATTAAGGGTGGGCGTAGTTCGCGAAGTAGCACTTCGCGAAGCTACGCAAAGTGAAGTTCGCACTACGCGAGCTACGCGTAGCACTTCGCGAACTGCGTAGTAACATGTTCGCACTGTGCAAGATGTTGTTTTCAATGATTGCACAGTGCGGTCAAGCAACCGGCACTGTGCAATCATTGAAAATGGCATCTTGCACAGTGCGAACTGGTAGTTTCTCATCGCGAGCGGTCGCGAGCATACGCGACTCCTCGCAATGAGAAACCTGACCTCCTCGCGTTGGGAATCTCGCCGGGAGGTTTATTTTCCATGCTCGCGATCGCCAACTTGATGTTGCTGATCGCGAACAAGGAAAAAGTCTCGCCGGGATGTCATTTTGCTTGCTCGCGGTTGCCAACTTGACGTTGAGGACTGCGAGCAAGAAAAAAATGACTGCAGCACTACGCAACACTAAGCTACGCGTGTTCGCACTGTGCTACGTGCAGTTCGCGTAGTGCGAAGTAGCGCGAACTTCGCAAACTACGCGAGCGTAGCGTAGTGCTTCGCCCAGGCTTAATATACATGGTTGCCCCCTGATTTCTCGGGCACATGTTATGTTGCAAATTTGCTACCGCCAACATTTACTGCTGCCTCTGATTATCACAAGACCAGAGTTGTGAGAGGCGTTGTTAGTAAGGATGATACTGCCGGTCAGGAAGCAGGAGACTTTTTCCTGGGTTTCCTGCCGTTTTGGGGACCAATGGTCAATAGTCGGAACCTGAGACAACTGACTCATGTAGTTGAAACCACTGTTACTATAACGGCTGGTGCCCTTGGTAATTTGACAGCTGAGCTCCAAGCGGATCGCCTCATGACGTTGCAAAACCGTATGGTTCTAGACGTCATACTTGCAGATTGTGGTGGGGTATGTACTGTTATCCAATCAAGCTGTTGTATTTTCATACCAGATAACGCTCCAACCATCTATCAGGCCATCTCCAAACTGCATAAAATTTCTGAATCTATCCACGTGGACAAAGGAGATTGGTCGGTAATGGGGTGGTTCTGGGAACTGATATCTGCTTGGGGAACGAAGATTCTAATAGTCATTGGAACGATCTTAGCCATTCTTTTCCTGTTCTGTTTATGTATACAGTGTGCTCCTGTAATATGTAGCCTCTGTGTTACATCATGTGTAAGGAAACCTGTATCGAGGGACGAACTAAGCAGTAGGATGATGCTACAGCAACATCTCCATGACTTCAAGAACATAGACTTGGACTCAGATTAGTATAGTTCTTGCCTATGTAAGGGCAAAAGGAGGGTCTGTGGTACTGTAAAATTGGGAACTGTGTAGGTGGCATGGCCCCACCATGCCAATTTTGGTATCAACGAACCGCAAATGAGTAACGCGGTATGAATAAGCGTTTTCGTCATGTTTCACTGATGAAACACTGTGCATACGATACCACATATCGTATGCTTTGGGTTCCATATTAGAACAGTCACCATTTTGTGGTTGCCCTCACATAGGCTGCGCACTAGGACCCTGCCTAGGCCTAAAGGACACGCACACCTTCTGTGACTTCTCTCTGACCTGCGCAAACTGACTCCGCTGCCCGAGGTCAATCGTGTCCGGCCGGTTCCTCTTCTCGCGGCCTAATGTGATTAGCATCAGGGCTCGACCCATCATAAAGTCCTTGTTCACACACGATCTCTGACTAAGCTATTTCACACCTGACTCTGCTCCCTACTTTATGACTTGTTTTACGAGGAGGAGGTGCCTGTTTTATTGGGGTCCGCTGTTATCTGATGAGGGTGCTGAGCCTTGCTGGGTAAACTGACTGTTGGCTTAATGAACTGAAATATGGGATTGTCATTATGGCTCCGCTGTTTCTTCGAACCTAAAATATGTGAATGACCACTTGTAAAATAGGGGCGGTGTTGCCCAGAAGCGTAATATTGTGTATATAAGTAAATGCTGTTTTTTGGTTCAGGGGCAGTCTCCTGAGAACATACATCGTGTTGTACTTCTCGGATACCTGTGATTGGTCTGCAGCCAATAAACTTGATCCTTGAATTAACCTAGAAGACTCTGTGTTTCTGTGGGTCTGAAACAGGAAGAACCCGAAGTCTTAGGGTGTGTTCCCCTGCACCGCTGGGTTCTAAAAACCCGGTACTTCAAATTCTGAATGAGTATAACAAGCCCAAACTTTTAGCTGCTATTAAAGAATATTTTATACTTAATCCTGAAGGGTCTACTTCTTTGATAAATAGATGGGATGCTTTCAAAGCTTACATTAGGGGCGTAACAATATCTATTATGGCCCATGAAAATAAAACCTTTCATGATACTGTGAAAAACTTACAAAAAAAAATTGCGAAATTTGAACGACTTTTTATTACATCCAACAATCCTCAATATAAATTCAAAGTACAAAAATTGCGCTATGAATTTAATTCAATCCTTAGTAAAAGGGCAGGTATTCAAATTTCTAATGCTAAAGCTAGATTTAGTTTTAATGCCAATAGATCCGGTAAACTATTAGCTAATTATTTGCGCATAAAAAAAGATAAAACTCAAATCAACTCAATTCTTGGTCCTCATGGTAATATTGCTATCTCTCACAATGAAATTGTTAATGAATTTATGAATTTCTACTCGGCATTATATAATAAACCAGATTTTCTGGAGGTTTCCTTAATGGACTCCTTTTTAAAATCATGTAAATTACCCAAGATTTCACAATCTAATCAAATTAGACTTGATGCACCTATTACCAATGATGAAATCCTATCAGCTATAAAATCTCTTAAAAAGAACAAATCTCCGGGTCCTGATGGGATCCCTGCGGAATTCTACAAAGAATTTCAGTCACACCTTTTACCATTCTTACATCAACTTTTTACGTGTTTTGGATCCAGTGGAACTACTTCTGGTTCTTTTACAGAAGCTTTAATTATAGTACTTCCAAAACCAGATTAAGATCCCACCAGAGTGTCTAATTATCGTCCCATATCTTTAATTAACCAAGACTGTAAATTATATGCTAAAATACTTGCTACTAGATTGGGCCCCATATTAGATTCTAGTATACACCCTGACCAATCTGGTTTTATGAAGAATAGATACTCTGCTAATAATACGAGAACTTTGCTACATATTATTGAACAAAGTCCCACGTTATCGATGCCATCTGGAATTTTAGCCTTAGATGCTGAAAAAGCATTCGATAAACTTCATTGGCAATTTTTATTCCATACGTTGTCCTCATTCAATTTTAGAGATAACTTTATTCGTATGATTTCAGCTTTATACTTTGCCCCTACTGCTCGTCTATTTATTAATGGCCAAATTTCAACTCAATTTTCGCTGTTTAGAGGTACAAGACAAGGTTGTCCTCTATCTCCTCTCTTATTTTTAATTGGCATTGAACCTTTTCTTAACCTAATCAGAAATTGTGACCATTTTAAAGGAATCACTATTAAGGATGTTACTGTTAAAACCCTTGCCTATGCGGATGATGTGCTTTTATTTGTTAGTGACCCTATATCTTCTTTTCCCTCATTAATGGATATTATTACAAGGTATTCTGCAGTTTCTGGATACACTTTAAACACTAATAAAACTGAATTTTTTCCCTTAAATGTTTATTGCACTCCTGATATGCTCCCCATGCAGGAAATTGTTTGGCAAAAGAATAAGATAAAATATCTTGGAATTTTATTTTCCTCTTCCATAAAATCGACAATCAATCTAAATTGTGATTTCATCCTAAACTATATTAAAGACAAAATGTCTAAATGGTCAGCACTACATCTTTCATGGTGGGGTAGGATGGATTCTCTTAAAATGACTATAGCTCCTAAAATATTCTATACCCTTGCCATGGTTCCTACTCAATTTCCATTAAAGTTTTATAAAGATGTTGATAAACTTTTGTCAAAGTTTTTATGGAACAACAAACCTCCTCGTATTGCGTATAAAAAATTAAAAGTTCCTAAATGTAATGCTGGATTTTGTATCCCGGACTTTTTTCTTTATCATAAAGCTTTTATTTTAAAACAAAGTTCATTATGGTTTAATTGCTCCTTTTTAAATAATTCTCCTACGTGGCTCCGTATTGAGAAATCAATTACGAATCCATTTCCTTTACCTACTTTGGTGTCCATGCATAATAATGCTCCATTTATTCAAAAGTCAGGTATTATTAAATCCACTAAAATGTTATTTAATGATCTTGACTTAATTTTTCTTTTTCCCATGAATAACACTGTTGACTTATCTTTATGGTATAGTAATGTTATTAAATTGAACAGGAATGTTAATTTCTGTTTTTCATGGATTAAGGCTGGCATTTTTTATCTTAAAGATGTCTATTCTAATACTACGTTTATTTCTTTTGAAACATTGCAAACAAGTTTTGGTTTATTTAAGTCTGATCTTATTAAGTATCAATATTTGTGCAATTCAATTTTAGACTCCTTTCCTAATGCCATCCCCACTAATGTTACTGTTGACTTAGCAATTTCTATTCAAACAGTTTCAAATCATCTCATGGGGTTTCTATTTTATATAAAAAATTATCTGATACTCTAGGTAGTAATATAGAGATGATTTCCACTTTTTGGAATAATGAACTTTCACTTTCCTTGTCCACTGACACATGGAAAGATATTTGGCTTAATAGTATATCTGGGTGGTTGCCTGTTCCAATCTACCAAACTAATTCTTATATCCTTTATAATCATTTATGGACTCCATTACGTTTGTTCCAAGCTAAACTTCTCCCCTCTCCTGATTGTTGGCATTGTAAATTACACCCTGGCTCATTACAACACATGCTTTTTGATTGTCCTTTGGTTTTTAAATTTTGGTCTGAAGTTTGGGATATCATTAAGAAGATTTTTAAATTTCAAATTGATCTTTCCTATCAGTTAATAATCTGTAAATCTGCTATTCTTCCACAAAATATGCATGATTTAGAGAGTAAACTTTTTAATTTTCTTATTTCGGCTGCTTTAAAATCCATTACTTTTTGTTGGAAAGATGTCTCTGTATTATCTGTTAATGCTTGGTGGTCATGGGTTATTCTTTCCAGAAGAGGTGCTCAATTATCTATGAAGGGAATCACTCATAATTTTTTCTCTTATCAATCTTTTTGGTTACCTGTTGATGCATATTTATCTATTTAATGCTGTATGAATAATTTTAATTCAGATTTGTACTTAATATGATTGGTTTTATATTGGCATATAGTAGCTCTATTTGCATTTTCTACGTCATTTGGTATATTTGTTCCTTCCTTCCCCCTCCTTCTATCCTCCCTTTAGGTATTTTTTGATTATGTATTTTGTCATTACCTAAGATACTTTTTCTGTGATTTTGCTTATGATATACAATGTTATTTAGGTATTATTGCTTAATCATAATATTTTATGTGCTGTCTATCTTTTAGTTATATTTGAACAAAAATTCAATAAAATATTTTGAACACAAAAAAAAAAAAAAAACGGTAGGTCTATCCTGTGTATTTTGAATAGTTATTAGAAATGCAGTGGGTCTTGCTTAATTATTGTGAAAGCATATGGTGAAGTCCATAGGTCTTTAACAGTGGATTGTCCTCACATACCAAGGTATTTGTTTACATGTATTCTCACAGATTACCATAGCAACCAAGGGGTTTGTGTATTTGTCACCCACTCTGACAGACCCCGAGAGTAGAATGCCACTGTGATGTTTCTTGTTCGGCCCTATTGGGAGGGGTTGTATACTGCTATAATTATGCACATACTTGTACTTTTATAAATGTAAGCCTTGTGGTTGCCAGCTTATGTGCATTTCAGTAGTCCTGGGTTGTATATAGTGTCAGGCTACTGGTAAAGGGTAGAGACCTTATCAGTTCACTGTTAAAAGCGATGTCTGAATCCCTAGGAATTATCTCTTAATATTGAACAGTTATGCCAAACCAAGTGCGCCTTCCTTATCTGTGAAAAGCATGCGTTTAAAGAAAGAGTCTTTCAAGGATGGATTGTTATTCCACTGTGCTAAGATCTGTAGGCAGATATTTTCTTAGATGGAAACGCTCAGATTACTGCATCAATCAAGGGTTTTGGTGTTGGTGACTCTCCTGAGCAAAACAATTATGGAGAGATTTACACCATTGTGATGCATGGGAGGCTCTATTAGTGGGGATTTTATATTGAGTTTGTGACTGTAATTTGATTATAGTATCCCTGGTGGTTGCCTTATGGGAAGGATTATAAACCACTGCAGTAGATCTGAGCTGCTTATGGTGATAAGCCAATGGTAAAGATGATATACATATATATAAAACTGATCATTGTTGGGGTGACGTAGGGGTACGGCCCATACCCAGGCCTTAAGGACGTGGGTAGGGGTCGTACCACGCCCACCCCTACGTCACCCCAACAATCGCGGTACGGCCCATACCCACGTCCCAAAGGCATGGGTACGGGCCGTAACGCCATTGTTGGGGTGACGTAGGGGTACGGCCCATACCCAGGTCTTAAGGACGTGGGTACGGGTCGTCCCACGCCAGTGGACAAACACATAGGGGTGTGTGGCCATCAGCCCCAGCAGTGCCCAGACATAGGAGGGGAGGGTGCCTATCACTCCCAGCAGTGCCCAGATATAGGAGGGGTGGGTGCAGAGTCCTCCCAGCAGTGCTCAGACATAGGAGGGGTGGGTGCCTATCACTCCTAGCAGTGCCCAGACATAGGAGGGGTGGGTGCAGAGTCCTCCCAGCAGTGCCCAAAAATAGGAGGGGTGGGTGCAGAGTCCTCCCAGCAGTGCCCAGACATAGGAGGGGTGGGTGCAGAGTCCTCCCAGCAGTGCCCAGACATAGGAGGGGTGAGTGCAGAGTCCTCCCAGCAGTGCCCAGACATAGGAGGGGTGGGTGCAGAGTCCTCCCAGCAGTGCCCAGACATAGAAGGGGTGGGTGCAGAGTCCTCCCAGCAGTGCCCAGACATAGGAGGGGTGGGTGCCTATCACTCCCAGCAGTGCCCAGACATAGGAGGGGTGGGTGCCTATCACTCCCAGCAGTGCCCAGACATAGGAGGGGTGGGTGCAGAGTCCTCCCAGCAGTGCCCAGACATAGGAGGGGTGGGTGCAGAGTCCTCCCATCAGTGCCCAGACATAGAAGGGGTGGGTGCAGAGTCCTCACAGCAGTGCCCAGACATAGGAGGGGTGGGTGCAGAGTCCTCCCAGCAGTGCCCAGACATAGGAGGGGTGGGTGCAGAGTCCTCCCAGCAGTGCCCAGACATAGAAGGGGTGGTTGCAGAGTCCTCCCAGCAGTGCCCAGACATAGGAGGTGTGGTAAATTTAAATTACCTAGACTTAATTTATGCGGTAAAATACAATACGAATAACTCAGTAAAAATAAGAGGCAGAATCCGTGGTATTCGAGGGTATAATAGGGTATTTATTCCTTACAAAGGAATGATGGTCCGAACCAGGCAATCGAGTTCCGTCGCCACGAAGGTTCAGGAAGGGATCAGCAATACATTATTGACAGGTTATGGCATATATAGTAATGCATTACAGTAAAGACAGATGCAGGAGGCGTAACAGCTGATAAGAATACACATACGTAATAAAAAGGCGTTACAATAGGCGTGCATAGAGGCGTTATACTAAAAACGTCATTATGATGATGACACAAATGGGTGGATCCATAAGAGAATCCTGCAAAGTCAGCAAAAATACATGGCAAAGATGCGCGCGCAGCCGCATGACGTATGATTGACGTGTAACTAGAGGGTGAAGGGAACTTGACATTTAGCCCTACATGAGGAGACAGAAGTCTGGGGTGTCAGGACAACCTAGTCCTAAATCATATCTAATATCTTGTGTTTAAGGAACTATATTATCTGGAAGGAAAGGTCTTCTCGGACAGATCCTATTCTATACTGACTGCTAGTGCGTGTACAAGCGTCTAAGTGTCTACATGAGATGCGAGGGGGCATGGGCCTACCATGGTAACGAGAGTCATGAATTACTTGCACGGAGACAGTAAGGCCGGGCCCTTTGCTCTGCAGATGGAGGGATGTTTACCTAAGCTATTTAGACAGGAATGCATTTCTTGAGGAGCGAAACAGATAACTTGAAGGCTGAATACAGTTTTGGCAGGCAACAGGAAAAAGCTCGATGGCAGAATTCAGGGCCTACCTTGCCAGAGCTGGAAAACGTGAAAAGTATACCATATAAAGACGGTGGCAAGGCATACTTAGGAACGGAATATCTGGCCCATTCATGGCAGATATGAAAGAGTACATATTAACGTTGGACACAATTGTATTTGCGTCTTCATAGCTTGAAGTGGAGGGAACATACATGTACTTGTAGCATGTACATGGAGCCGTTGGGGTCTAGATAGGGGACACAATTGACCATAAAAATTCATATTTCCTCATTCCCTCCTTGTCCCCTACGGACCCTCATGAAATATCGATCTTCAGGAATCCATCAATCTGTTCATGTAACATCATTTGCTCTTCTTTCTTCTTCCGGGATCTTGAATGAAAACTTGAACGTGGAATACATGATGTGGCACACAGGCCGCAAATCGCTGGTCCACATTGTAGACATAGGCAGCAACTGAATACTATGAGAAGGCCAATGCCTAGGAAGGATAGGACTTTCCATCCCCAGGCTGACAACACGCTCCAGAACCAACCGGACCATGTCCAAGTGCCTGCATTCTGATGTATCTGGTTTGCAATCTTGTGAAGACGAGTTATGGCTTTATATACAGATGGCGCGTTTTCTGGGATGAAAACACAGCAACTTGATCCGATGACCCTACAAGCTCCGCCCCTATCTGCTAGGTTGACGTCAAGGACAAGACGATTTTGGAGAACAACAATCCGCATCGCAGACTGCTCCTCTGTTAAGTTGCCTAGGGCAGAGGTAGTTTCATTCACTACTGCTTCAAGGGTTCTGTTTAAGATACGTATCAGTTTACTGTTTGAGACAACACCTATGTAAGGGAAGAGACCTTTATTGAAGTCTGTATATTGTTCCCATGCTGTTTCGGTGTAGTCAACAATCGGGGTATCTCTCTGGGATCTATGGTGTACTAGATTGGTATTTCTATGATAATCAGGAGGGGCTAGGAAAACAGGTGGCAGAAGGAATGCAATGTAACAGGTACCATCCCAATCTAGGGGTAGGCGTATATATGCGGTGTGACCACAGATGAAGTAGGAGTGACGAGAAGCTCTAAATGTAGACTTGCCTTTATCACTGAATTCGATCACAGTAGTACATTTACTATGACCCAGGTGTACTGAACCATTCTTTCTTACACATAATTCACCTTTGACTGGTAATACGAACATAGCAGGCAAGACTAGTGTAGCTTCAGATTCAACATTTAGAATCATGAGGTTAAGTGTAAAATTACCTAATCCATATACTTCATTTTCTAGGTCAGTTCCCGTTCTTTTGGGAAGTCCCTCCTTGTTAGGATAACAGGCTTTAAGCAAAACTAGGTTCAGGTTTCCCCATACCCAGTTGCTCTGGTAAACTACGGTGTTTGAATCTAAAGAGTTAATCAAACTAAACCATGCTCCACAGGAACCATTGTGTGTGAACGGATATGGAAAGAGAGGCAGAACTCCTTTGTATTTCTGATAGGGAGGGAGTCGGCCACATATCCAACAATTTGTAGCATTGCTGGTTTGATGGAAATGGTGTAACATACTAATGAATGTGTTGTTGCGCAGCGCAAATCTATAGGACAACTCATGTGGAGGTAGTTCACTAAAAGAATGTTCGGCTGTAACATTGTAAGCACGCTTGAAAATAGGATAGTACATATGTAACAGTATACTTGCAACAATAATAAAAAGACTTAGGAAAAACATAATCAACAATGTGACTATACAGTGACTATGAAGTGATTTACAGTATGCATGTTTCTTGAGCTGTTTCTGTCTATTTCTCTCTCTTATTCGGTCTAGAGGATACATGTCAAAGACTTAATTCAACCGATTCACCTTGGAGAGGACTTAAACAATCGAATTGTCTGACTTGCTAGACCTTAGTTTCAGTTTATAGTTCTGAGATTCGGTCGGTTCAACCAGGGGGAGTTTTGAATCAGTCTCTGGAAGGGGGCAGGGCTGAGAGTTCAGTTCGGATGGTAGTCCATGAAATTTCTTGATATGACTCGAGTGTAACCAACCCTTGCGACCTTCGACCTTCACTGCTGTCCTCGTCGTTAGAAGAACCAGCTTTGGTTGTAGCCAGCGAGGCTCCAACGGGCTCCTCCTGTCGAAATTTCTGACGAAAACGAGATTTCCCGGAACTACTTCATGGGGCTTTACCTCGGTGTTGTCGGGAAAGGCTGCAGCTACCTGTGAACGGCAAGATTGTAGTGCAGACATCAAGGAAGCAAGGTAATCTGTCAGCATATTACAATCAACATCAGTTATTTTACGAGGTATGGGCGTCCCCCACATATTTGGTGGCCTACCGAAGACCACCTCGTACGGGGATAGCCCTGTGCGAGAATGTGCTACCATTCTCATGTAAAATAGTGCAACCGGTAAGGCTACTATCCAGTCGACACCTTTCTCTCTAAAGATTTTGGAAAGTCGTATTTTCAGGGTCTGATTATGGCGTTCCACGAGACCTGCTGCCTCGGGATGTCGGACACAGTGGAATTTCCATTGATAGCCTAACAAGAGTGAAATGTGTTTCATTAGCTCGGATGAGAACGGCTGGCCATTATCTGAGTACACGATACGGGGCAAACCATACCGTGGGAAGAATTCACGAACTAATTGTTTGGCAGTAGTCGGGGCAGTGTAATCTGAGACGGGATACGCCTCTGTCCAACGGGAAAGAGCGCATACAACTACGAGGACATATTTGAACCCTCGACATCGTTCCATCTGGATATAATCCATCTGGAGGACTTCAAAAGGGTGATCGGGAGGTTGAAATCCACCCTGCTCTACAGGTACGCCTTTACCTGGGTTGAACTGACAACAAATCATACAAGTACGGACTTTCTGTTTGGCTGCAGCTCGTAAGTGTTTGTTGAACCAAATGTGTTGAATACTGTCTAACATAGCTTTTTCTCCTAGATGTGCTGGACTATGTATTGTGTTAATGATAACTTGAACCATTGAGTCGGGGAGAAACCATATAGATTTTCCCTTTGTCATCCATCCCTGATCGGTTTGGATCCCTACTAATTCAGTCCATTTCTTTATTTCCTCTGGTGTAGCATGTGTCTGTATGTCAATTACATCAAGAGCGGGATCCTTAACTGTCATGCAGTGTGTCGGCGTCGGAACTATTGTCTTTGTCAAGTCAGTTGCAGGAGTCTGATTCTGTGCTGTTTGTTTAGCTGTTCGGTCTGCTAGGTCGTTACCCTGGGAAATAATATCGGTGATTTTTGTATGGGCTTTGCACTTCATGATAGATATTGAAGTAGGTAGATGTATTGCATCTAACAGAGCTTGAATGAGGGGACCGTGTTGAATGTTGGCACCGTGAGAAGTCAAATAACCTCTCTCTCGCCAAAGGACTCCGAAGTCGTGTACGACTCCGAAAGCATAACGTGAATCTGTGTATATGTTAACTTTTCTATTCTTGGCTTGAATACAGGCTTGTGTCAGCGCAATAAGCTCTGCTGCTTGAGCTGATAATGTGTCAATACAATTTGTTTCAATGACTTCGGTGTCTGTCGTGACTGCATAGGCGGCCACTAACTTCCCTGTACTTGTTCTCATACATGAACCATCTACATAAAGTGTCAGGTCTGGATCTGGTAATGGGACGTCTGTCAAGTCTTGTCTGGGTTTTGTCGTAATAGTAATGACTTCAATACAATCATGTGCCAGTGGGTCTGTTCCACTTAATGGCAAAAGTGTGGCAGGATTTAATGTACTACAACGTCTGATTTCTATGTGTGGCTGAAACAATGTGAGTTCGTAACCAGTCAGTCGTGCTATAGTCAAGTGTTGTGTCTGTGTCCGGTTCAAGAGAACCTCTACTGCGTGTGGTACTTGTACTGTCAATTGATGTCCTAATACTATGGAATCGCTTTGTCTAATCGCTAGAGCTGTCGCTGCAACTGATTTCAGACACGCAGGAAGAGCCTGAGCTACGGGATCCAATGTGCTAGAAAAGTAAGCACATGGCTTGTGTGATCCTGCTTGTTCCTGCGTGAGTACTGACAAAGCAGTACCTTCACGTTCTGTAACAAAGAGTGTAAAAGGCTTACTGTAACATGGTGTCGCTAAAACAGGTGCTTGGCATAAAGCTTTCTTTAAGTCTTCAAAAGCTTGTGTATGTTCTGGAGTCCAAGGGAGGACAGTCGATGTCGCTGCCTCCTGGGTTGTCAACTGAATGAGTGGTTTTGCTAGAAATGCATATTGGGGAATCCACTGCCTGCAGTACGAAGTGAGGCCTATGAAGGCCCGTACCTCCTTTTGTGTCTTGGGTGGTGGCATGTTTACAATTAACTGGATACGATCAGGTGTGAGCTGTCTCCCCCATTTGGACAGCAAGTGCCCTAGGTACACAACTTGCTGGGCACAAAATTGCAGCTTTGAAGGGGACACCTTGTGCCCCTTGTCGGCTAAGAAATGTAAAACCGTCAGTGATGCTTTTTCACATTCGGGTTCGCTTCGGGCGGTGATCAGCAGATCATCGACATACTGAAGCAGTGCAGTGTTAACAGGCATGTGGATACTGTCAAGTTGTCTTTTCAGTGCTTGGCTGTAGATGCTAGGACTTTCTGTAAATCCTTGAGGTGCGCGTGCGAATTTAAAACTTCGTCCATTTAAACTGAATCCGAACAAATATTGGCTTTCCGGATCGATCGGGACGCTGAAGAAGGCGTTCTTGAGGTCAATTACAGTAAAGAACGTTGCCTCTGAATCAATAGCTGTCAGTAATGAAGAGATATCTGGGACCACGGGATATTGTGGTACAATGCATTTATTCAATTCGCGCAGATCAATAACTAATCGATATACTGGGGGTGCTTTTGGATCAGTTCGTTTAAGAATCGGAATAATCGGAGAATTACATACATTGGAGTCGGTTTCTACAACCACTCCTTGTGCAATAAGCTCGTCAATGATTTGCAGTAAAGCCACTACAGCATCTGGCGGTAACTTGTATTGTCGCATTCGTGGTAGTACCACTCCTGTTTTGAGTGTAACTCAATATGGTGTGATGTGCATACAACCTACATCAGTGGGGCCTTGTGCCCATAAGTGACCAGTTAGATTCTGTAACAGGTGATCCATGTCTCTAGACACGTAGTGACCTTTAAAGTCACGCAAAAATAGTCGTACTCCGTCCGGAGAACAACATATTATAGCTCCTAGAGCTTTCAATGTTTTTATACCTAACAAGTTTTCTGGGCATGATTTCGTAAGCAATAGATCTGTAGTCTGTGTCAATGGACCGACTGTAAATGCAAGTGGTTGCGACACTTCGTTAATAGTAGGCTTTCCTGAAAAACCAAGGGAAATATTTTGTGAGCCTGAGAGGGGTGCCCCTGGGACTTCATCGTGACTTATAGTTGTTCTGCTTGCCCCTGTGTCGAGTAGGAACTTTCTGTCTTTCCCTAATACTTGACTCTGTACATAAGGACCCTCTTGATCTACCGGAACCTCAATAAGGGGTAAGCCAACTTCCCTCTCTAGGATATTTCATGTGTAGCGCTGATACTCTGGATAGTCATTTTGTGCATACTGGTACATCTGTTGTGTCGTGTTTTGTGTTGCAGCAATAGGCTGTGGCTGTGGTTGTGGTACGGTCTGTTGTGCAGCTTGCATAGGCTGTATATTCTGAGGTACCTGTTGTTGGATCTGATCCTGTCTAGGTGGACGCGGTCTCTCCTTGGTTTTACCCGTGGAGATATTATGTTTCAGAACTGCACAATCGTTTATATAATGACCTGGCTGTTTACAATAGTTGCATGTCCCTTTAACGGGAACCGCTGAGTTACTGGACTGTGCCGTACCCTTTTTATGACCGTCAGCTGGAACTGACTGAGCGACAAGCATTTTCATTTTCGTGTCTTTCATACGCCTTGTTTCGTGTTCTTGTTCTTCTCTAATTCTATTCTGGTGATACTGTAACATTTGTAACATTTGTGAAGGAGTGTTAGCTTGCCAAGTGCTCTCAACTTTCAATACTCTGTTTTTAACCAGCGGCAGGGAATTCTCGACTAGTTTTGTTACAAAAAGGTGTGGATATGACTCACTATTTGCTTTCAGGCCGCTATTAATACCAAAACATTTTTCAAATCGGGAATAAAAATCACTAGTGTCTTCATCGGGTTTCTGTTTACAAGCTGAGATTGCTCCCCAATCTTCCTTTTTCGTAGTTAACAAACGTGGCAATACTTGTACTAATAGACCTGGCAATGCTTTTGTTTTGTCCCCAAGCCCTACGCCTCCATTTGGTTATTTTCTTCAGTTTCTAATGTGGTCCAATCAATCTTTTGGTCTCCCACCTCCCATTCCTTTTCCTTGAGTTTCTCATAAATACCGGCAGGCAATAATACTTTCAATATTTTCATAATGTCAGGATAGGTATAATCACCCATGAGTAACATGTCCTTTAGTTCACGGTGAAAACCCGCTGGATCTTTGTCATGGCTGGGCACTAATTTTTTCATTTCCAATAGTTCTATTTTGGTTATGGGCGTGTACACAAACACGCGTCTAAACGTATTGTCATCATTCCTGACTGGGTGTACTTCGCGTAAGGGATTCTGTCTGTCTATGTAATACGGGTTTCTCTCCATGGAAGGAGCTGGATCATGTTCTGGGCACAAACAGGCACTATATCTGTGTCTGTATTCTAGAATTACTTTAATTAGATCGGTACCTAGACCTCTCCATTTATTCGTGAGTAGTTCTATCAATATATCAGGTAGGGGACCAGGATCGGAGTGTTGGCCTTTATATAATATAAGGAGATGTTGTATCATGTATATACTAGCCAAACGCTGTTCGTCTGGGGCAAGATTCAGAAACGTGTGTGCTAGCGCATCATCACTGTATTTTTCAGAGCTGTCAGCCCATTGTACTGCTGACCTGGCTAATTCTTGTTCATCCATAGAATCGAGCACATGGTACCCCCTTCGTTCTCGAAGTAATTTATCAGTGGCCTGGAATAAGTGTTCAGGGGTCCTTGGATTTGTAATAACTGTTTGAAAAATTCTGTTACATTCTGGATGTATCGGACGTATTGTTTTATTAAAAGATCTTCCTTTTCCTACATAAGCTATCGCTTGTCTAGCTGGTAATTCAAATTGTCCTGTGTTCATTTCTAACTGTTCCTCCTCCTCTGATTCAGTTTTATCTGCTTCTACTCTGTTTTCATGTATTCGTTCTACTTCTTTTCTGATCCTTCGGCACATGGCTTCTATACACTTCTGTTTATCATGTCTCCCGTCTGTTATATTCTGACCCCATTTGGTAAGTGCTTGCATTTCCTCCAAATCTACCTCAGGCCTATCTCTATTTCTGATCAAACAGTTTATAAAAAAGCGTAACAGTAATTTTTGTATGTCTACTTTCTGGTATTCCATGGCTTCGGCAATACTTTCAGGACCTTGCCCTGATTGGATAAAGCGATATATTTTGTCTAGATGTTCAACCATTCCTGGTAACGTCATTAAATAGTTTGCAGCTCGTCGCAAACGTACTGAAGACAGCAACATTCTGTCGTGTTTTCCTGGCACTGGATCATATCTACAATCGGAAAGAGGCTTGTTTAATATACTGTCTGATATTCTTTGGGGTGTACGTCGATATGCTAAATCTCTATAAGTCAATCTAGTTGTTGGCGGTGGCGTGGAAAAACCTCCTGTCGCACCCCCTGAGGTGCCAAGTCCAAAAGGGTTTGTTGGGTGCAGGGTAGAGAGTGTCGGTGCAGGAAGGACTGTAGAAACAGATGGAATTGTTAGAACTTGAGTAGGAGTTTGTTGCTGCAGAGGTGAGTGCAGCTGATTTTGGGGTTGAGTGTCGTTAACGGGTGGTGTGCGTGGCTGCACACCATTAGCATATTCGGGGGCTGCATCGTCTAAATAGGAAGAAAGGAAAATGTCTTTTGCGGTCTTGGGATGTACTTTAATCGGGAGTAACGGAGGTGGTAGATCTTCTGGTACCTCCAAAGTGGCCTTAGGCAAACCCTCGGCCAGAAGAGGATACATACCATTCATAAGAGCGTTTCGTTGTCTGTCTACTTGTTCTGTTTTTATTCGGGTACCTTCGTCAATTAATATGTTTTCTCGGGCCTTTTCTGAATCTTCCCTACTTTTCTCTTCCTTTCTGAGCGCTTTCTCTGTGCGCCTATGCGATTCTTTACGCCATAGTTCAATGGCATCTTTCTGTGACTGTCTGGCTTTCTTTTTCCATAACGCTTCTTCTATTCTCATGATGCAATCTGCATCCCATGTTCCAGCAGCGGGCCATCTCTGACTCTCTGCCAAATCCTTGGTGTAGTCCACCCATAGATCAAGATATAATACGGCATCTAGGCCATGTTTATGGTACATAAAGTACCCTGGAGTGTCCCTAGGTGGGATAGGAACAGCTTCCTCGAGTATCCCTTTTCTAGTTTTCATCTGTCTTAATTTTGAAAATAACGGCATCTTGAACCTTGTTACTTAATTCTTACTCGGTTTTTGAACACAATAATTACAATAAACACAATAATGAAGATCGAACAATCACTCATACCACGACATTTAAAACATATCACCACATTTTAGAACGAACAATAATAATTAGAATAAAACTAGTTAACTGCATAATACTAAATATACTGTATGTACTGCTAAACAGTACAGATACACTGCTAAAACAGTGCAGACCAGGTCTGTGTACCCAGACCCGTCTTGACCGGCACAAACTAATGTGCACGTCTAGATGCGTCCTCAGCAACGGTACTCACCGGGAAGCACGGAACGGAAGGCCTCGGAAGTCTGGACTGGACTAGACCAAACTGGACTGGACTCGACTCGTGACTTAGATACTTCGGAACTTCAGAATCTGGTGGGCCTCTGTATACCTCGGATCTTGCTCTCTCAGCTAGGCTCTGGTCGGGATTCTCCGCACTCCTCACCGCCTCGTCTGGGTGTTGATCGCAGCCTCAGTCGCCCCCGTTGGCCTGAGGGAGATACAGGAAATCCTGCGGGTACGCGTAATTGTCCGTCCGGCTGTGGCAGGAGACCGGGTCTGCAACGCACCTCCGGCGCGTGGGGTGTGAGAGGTGTCCCAGTTCGGGCGCCAATTATGTGGTAAATTTAAATTACCTAGACTTAATTTATGCGGTAAAATACAATACGAATAACTCAGTAAAAATAAGAGGCAGAATCCGTGGTATTCGAGGGTATAATAGGGTATTTATTCCTTACAAAGGAATGATGGTTCGAACCAGGCAATCGAGTTCCGTCACCACGAAGGTTCAGGAAGGGATCAGCAATACATTATTGACAGGTTATGGCATATATAGTAATGCATTACAGTAAAGACAGATGCAGGAGGCGTAACAGCTGATAAGAATACACATACGTAATAAAAAGGCGTTACAATAGGCGTGCATAGAGGCGTTATACTAAAAACGTCATTATGATGATGACACAAATGGGTGGATCCATAAGAGAATCCTGCAAAGTCAGCAAAAATACATGGCAAAGATGCGCGCGCAGCCGCATGACGTATGATTGACGTGTAACTAGAGGGTGAAGGGAACTTGACATTTAGCCCTACATGAGGAGACAGAAGTCTGGGGTGTCAGGACAACCTAGTCCTAAATCATATCTAATATCTTGTGTTTAAGGAACTATATTATCTGGAAGGAAAGGTCTTCTCGGACAGATCCTATTCTATACTGACTGCTAGTGCGTGTACAAGCGTCTAAGTGTCTACATGAGATGCGAGGGGGCATGGGCCTACCATGGTAACGAGAGTCATGAATTACTTGCACGGAGACAGTAAGGCCGGGCCCTTTGCTCTGCAGATGGAGGGATGTTTACCTAAGCTATTTAGACAGGAATGCATTTCTTGAGGAGCGAAACAGATAACTTGAAGGCTGAATACAGTTTTGGCAGGCAACAGGAAAAAGCTCGATGGCAGAATTCAGGGCCTACCTTGCCAGAGCTGGAAAACGTGAAAAGTATACCATATAAAGACGGTGGCAAGGCATACTTAGGAACGGAATATCTGGCCCATTCATGGCAGATATGAAAGAGTACATATTAACGTTGGACACAATTGTATTTGCGTCTTCATAGCTTGAAGTGGAGGGAACATACATGTACTTGTAGCATGTACATGGAGCCATTGGGGTCTAGATAGGGGACACAATTGACCATAAAAATTCATATTTCCTCAGAGGGGTGGGTGCCTATCACTCCCAGCAGTACCCAGACATAGGAGGGGTGAAGTACCGGGTATTTAGAACCCAGCGGTGCAGGGGAACACACCCTAAGACTTCGGATTCTTCCTGTTTCAGACCCACAGAAACACAGAGTCTTCTAGGTGAATTCAAGGATCTAATTTATTGGCTGCAGACCAATCACAGGTACCCGAGAAGTACAAAAAGATGTATGTTCTCAGGAGACTGCTCCCGAACCAAAAACCAGCCTTTACTTATATACACAAAATTATGCTTGGGGGCAATACCGCCCCTATTTTACAAGTGGTTATTCACATATTTTAGTTTCAAAGAAACGGCAGAGCCATAATGACAATCCCACATTTCAGTTCATTAAGCATACAGTCATTTTACCCAGCAAGGCTCAGAACCCTCATCAGATAACAGCGGACCCCAATAAAACGGGCACCTCCTCCTCGTAAAACAAGCCATAAAGTAGGAAACAGAGTCAGGTGTGAAATAGCTTAGTCACAGATCGTGTGTGAACAAGGACTTTATAATGGGTCGAGCCCTGATGCTAATCACATTAGGTCGCAAGAAAAGGAACTGGCCGGACAGGATTGACCTCGGGCAGTGGAGTCAGTTTGCACAGGTCAGAGAGAAGTCACAGAAGGTGTACGTGTCCTTTAGGCCTAGGCAGGGTCTTAGTGCGCAGCCTATGTGGCAACCACAAAATGGCTACTGTTCTAAAATGGAACCCAAAGGGTTCAATATGCGATATCGTATGCACGGTGAATTCATCAGTGAAACATGACGAAAACACTCATACATATCGTGTTACTCATTTGCGGTTCGTTCATACCAAAATTGGTATGGTGGGACCATACCACCTACACGGTTCCGATTTTTACAGTACCACAGACCCTCCTTTTGTCCTTACATAGGCAAGAACTATACTAATCTGAGTCCAAGTCTATGTTCTTAAAGTCATGGAGATGTTGCTGTAGCATCATCCTATTGCTTAGTTCGTCCCTTGATACAGGTCTCCCTACACATGATGTAACACAGAGGCTACATATTACAGGAGCACACTGTATACACAAACAGAACAGGAAAAGAATGGCTAAGATCATCCCAATGACTATTAGAATCTTCCCTCCTCAAGCTGATATCAGTCCACAGAACCATCCCATCATTGACCAATCTCCTTTATCCACGTGAATGGATTTGGAAACCTTATGTAGTTTGGAAATGGCCTGGTAGACTGTTGGAGCGCTATCTGGTATGAAAATACAACAGCTCCATTGGATAACCTTGCATACCCCACCACGGTCTGCAAGTATGACATCTAGAACCATACGGTTCTGCAACGTCATGAGGCGATCCGCTTGAAGCTCAGCTGTCAAGTTACCAAGGGCTCCAGCCGTTACATTAACAGTGGTTTCAACTACACGAGTCAGTTGTCTCAGGTTCCGACTATTGACCATTGGTCCCCAAAACGGCAGGAAACCCAGGAAAAAATCTCCCGCTTCCTGACCGGCAGTGTCTTCCTTACTAACAACGCTTCTCACAACTCTGGTCTTGTGATAATCAGAGGCAGCAGTAAATGTTGGCGGTAGCAAATTTGCAACATAACATGTGCCCGAGAAATCAGGGGGCAACCATGTATATGCTCGATCACTACAGACAAAGTATGTACCCTTGGCAGCCAAAAACGCAGGGGAAAACTGTGATGGGAAAGTGTACGTTTCAGTACAGTTACTCTTCCCTAGTTGAGCTCTTAGATTTTTACCATTGCCTTGTAAACATAGGCGACCCATGTGTGGTACAACCCAAATTGGAGATGAACTTTTGCGCTGTTTTTCGCCCAAACTAATGCTATACCCCGTCGCGTTCCAACCTACATAAGCTCATCCTTGGGAATAGATATATATGCATCGATATCTCTACTCATATCTGCAACTCCTCTCATCAAGGCTTTATTGTTCGAGTTAAGTCTAGTGGAACGCGGTGGTCGCTGGGAGTAGGTTTCAAGCGCAAAAAGAAACATGGTCTGAAATGCCCATGATGAACCATTATAGCTAAACAGCAGTACTAGATACGGGATACCCTTATTAATGGTGTGCGGCATCAAACCACACACCCAGCAGTTTGTTGTATTCATAACTAGTTGGTGCTGGTGCAGGAGTTGAATGAACGAATTGTTCACAAACTCAGAACGTCTAGCTTGTTCATGTTCTGGCAGAGGGTGGAAAGAGTGCGGGAAAACAGTAGGAGGAGGTGTGGGCTGCACAGTGGGTGTAAATGACACTTGGAAAGACAATAATACATAACCTACAGAAAACATTGTCATGCTAAATAGTACAAACAGACACAATATTACAAAACGTTTGCTATTCAGTATTTTACATATTCCGCTCTTGAAATTCATTTCCTCGGTGGGCCTCTCCATCCTGAAAAACTCCATCCTCTAATCGTGCTGCTCGCGGCGGATGAGTATCTTCTGCTTAAGGAGTACACCTGTTAGTCCAGGGAACACCCTAGACCAACCAGAACCGTAGACCTAACGTCTTCGGCTTGTACCCCAAAGTCTTGGCACCGCGACCCTGCAGCTGAACCCGGATGGTGGTTCGAAAAACAAAAGGTCAAAAAGTTTTTTTGTTTTTTTTTTAGATGAGAGAGCTGCACTTTTGGAAATAGTAAAGAAAAATAATTTTTATTTGTCCATAGTTCTTGGCCTCAAATTATACCTGTTTTTCCCAGGTACCGTCTGGTCTTGAAACAAGAGTTCAGGCTCTGTGGTGACCAATCGAATTGATGGCGATGTAGCTTCTTGCAGAATGTCGTCACTCTCTTGCTCCGTATTTGCTCCTTTTACACGCGCATCGCTAAAAGGCACAAAACGAGGCACAGTCTAAGCCTCGGAGTCAGCGATCCCCTCCTGGACCCTCCGGTCATACGGTAGGGGCAAAGGGACTCTCTTGCAATGTATTCCGTGTATCCAATTCTTTTTCCCTTTCACCCGGAAGCTTGAAGCATGAACCATCCACCCATAAGGTACCATCACATTCAACCAGGGGAGTATCTTTTAAGATCCACTCTTCCTTTCGTTTCTTCATGCTGTTCAACGTCATCTGTGTCTGCTGAAATTGGCAATAATGTGGCTGGATTCAGCGTGTTGCACCTTTTTATGTGCACATGGCTTGCTAACAGTGTCAATTCATACCCTGACAATCGAGCATTAGTTAAATGCTGTGTCTTGGTCCTGTTTAACAATGTGTCCACCGCATGGGGAACCATTACAATCAATGTGTTATTCATCACTAATCCAGCAGACTGTTGAATAGACACAGCTGCTGCCGCTGTGGCTCTTAAACAACTTGGCAATGCCCTCGCTACAGGGTCCAAAGTCGACGAAAAATACGCGCATGGACGCGGTCTGTCTCCAAAAGGCTGTGTTAGCACTGACAATGCGCAACCGTCCTTTTCATAAACATACAAGGTAAAAGGCTTACTATAGTCGGGGGTACCCAACACAGGAGCTGAACATAATGCCTTGCGTAATTCCCAAAAACTTTTCTGACACTCTTCAGACCATGGGACAAGATTCGGTATATCCTTATATGTTAATGCTAGCAATGGTTTTGCCAGCAAAGAAAAGTTCGGGATCCAGTGCCTACAGTATGAAGTAATACCCAAGAAAGCACGTACTTCTCTCTTTGTCCTGGGTACGCTTAATTGTGCAATGGCTTGGATTCTTTCTGGGGTCAGCTTCCTTCCCTCCTTCGATAAGAGATGACCTAAATAGGTCACTTCTTGTCGACAATATTGCAGTTTAGAGAGAGACACCTTGTGTTGAAAGGCAGACAAATGACGCAACAATGATAATGTAGCTCCTTTACAAATCTCCTCAGTATCTGCGGCGATTAATAAGTCACCAACATACTGAATGAGGGTAGCACCATTAGGTAAAACAAGGGCATCAAGCTGCGCTTTTAAAGCCTGACTGTATATTGATGGACTTTCACAGTAGCCCTGTGGAGCGCGTTTAAAACGGAAGCTTCGACCTCCTAAACAAAAGCCAAAAATATCCCTGCTCTCCTCTGCAATCGGGATACTAAAGAAAGCATTCTTTAAATCAATAACTGAAAACCAAGCAGCGGAAGCTGGGATCATAGTCAACAATGCAGTTATATCAGGGACCACTGGAAACTGTGACACAACCACCTTATTGACCTGTCTAAGATCGATCACAAATCTGTAAACGGGTGACTGAGAAGGGTCAGTACGTTTTAAAACAGGCAGAACCGGACTATTGCAAACATTGCCTCTCGTCTCTTCAATTACATCCTTGTTAATTAAATCATAGATAATTGCTGACAACGCTTTTTCACCTTCCTTAGAGATCTTGTACTGGGGAATGCGGGGCAATCTAACATTAGCTTTCAAAGTGACAACATACGGCGGTATTTCCAGAAGGCCCACATCATTAGGGCCAGTGGCCCAAAGGGCATCAGGAAGAGACGACAATTCAGCTGGCAGGTTATTCTTCGACAAATACATGGGAGAAATCACTTCCCTACCCAGTGTAAGTTGTACTCCCGAGGGGGAACAATATAATGTCGCATGTAATCTCTTTAACAAATCCAATCCTAACAGGTTTTCACTACATCCCGTTGTTAGGATAAGGGGTGCTTTCAGCTCACAAGGTCCAACCGAAAGGGCCATAGGACTTGAGATCGGGTTCCTAACCGGGGCGCCAGAAAAACCTACTGAAACATTCATTTCGCCAGACAAAGGCGCGCCAGGGAGTTTTGAGCGCATAATAGAACTCTTTGCAGCACCAGTATCCAGCAGGAAGGGCTCTGTTACACCCGCTGTAGTCACCTTAACATACGGTCCGCTCTGATCCACTGGCACTGAAACAACTCCCTCTCTCTGTCTATGGCTGTCCTAGTAATCATTATCTTCCGTATTATCATCTTCTACATAATAGTCATTATTATAGTACTGCGCTGTCTTGCCAGTCGCATTGGCTTGCTGATCAAAACTATTTATCGTATTCTGAGGCGGAAGAGGACGCGCGTTCTGGGGAACATTTCCACGTCCTCTCCCTCTTGGAGCTTGCTGGCCACCTCTACCTCTTGCGCCATAAGCATTATTCGTGCGCTGCAACAATCTAAAACAATTATTTTTAAAATGACCTTCCTCCTTGCAATATGAACACTGATTGGGACCGATAGGGACACGTGGTTGATAATACCCATACATTTGCTGATTATTCTGAAACTGTTGGGGTTGCTGATAGATACCCTGGGTTTGCCTATAATTATTCTGACCTCCACGTGGCGGATAAGCCTGCTGTAAAAGAACCTTCGTTTTCAATTCTTTCGTTTTCTTGTCTGCTCTATCCTTCTCATCTTTATCCCTATTTTCGTAATACTGTGCAGTAGCCAGTATTTGCGCTGAAGAGGAAACAGCCCAAGAACTTTCTGAATCTTTTAATTTTTTACATAACTCTGGGATCAAATTATGCACAAATTTATCAACAAATAACCGTTGGCCACCTTCTGTACTCATGTCCTGACCACTGTGGTCGATAAACGTTTCTTCAAACCTGGTGAAGAAATCGGACACTGTTTCATCTTTCTTCTGTTTGCATGCGGATAATTTATCCCAATTCACACGTATAGCGGGCATTAAGGTTTTCATATAGTTAATTATTCTACCAGGGAGTTCTGCTACCACGGGCTCAGGCTTGGCACCACCAACCTGTCTATTGTCCCCGTTAATGATATTAGCCCATGTGTCACCTAGTTCTGCAGCATGATCTAAATTACGAATCAATCCCCATAAAGGCTGTGGAACAACGTTCCCGAACAACATATCTATATCAGCTAGGTTCATGACGCACGATTCTGCAGTCTGCGATAACTCCTTATAATATCCTGCTGGGTTTTTGCGGGGGTCAGGCAGAGTCTGCTTAAGGGCTAAGACTTCAGATCGTTTCCAGGGAACATGTACCCAAACACGCTGAAAATGTGGCAGAACAGGTGGATTAGCCTGTGCATCACCAGGTCTCCAGACTGGAGGAACCTCACGCATCGGGTATTGTCGCGCTTTTGCCTGTTTCCCTTCAGGGAATTCCTGTTCAAACAACGACTGCTGACAATCCCCATCCCTGAAAGACAGCAGTGTCGCTACTGCTTTCTCAACATTAGAACCCACAATCGTAACTTTTCCAAATTCAAATCGCACTTGACACAACGCTTGCGGACTGGAGTCTAAATCATTATCTTCCAATTCCTCACATAGGATATCACACATTTTCTCAAAAACGTATCTCTGTTGTGGTGCTTCCCACTGATAAAAAACATTCACAACAGACTCTACATCATATCTAGAAGGATAAACAATCCATCTACGTGCCATGCGGTCCAGTTCTCCTTTCTCTCTAGAACCAGGTATTTGACTACGTAACTGCTTACGTTGTTGACCAGGGGTCGTACTAGATGACCCAAAGAGGGGTGATATAAGACTAGTGACTGCACTAGCTATTCGTTGTTGTGCAGAAGGAGAAGTTGAGGCAAGAACCGGGGGAAAAACAGAGGGAAGAAAAACGGGTGTAGATACAGATATAGGAGTAGTAACAGGTAGGGCACCAAGAGAGGCAGCCGATGCGCTAGGCAAAGTCGCAGGGAGCGCAGAAGTGGTAGGCAGCAAAATCGGCGTCCCTTGGGAAGGCTGCGCTACCGGGACGGGAGCCGGCTGAGGAGGAGCTGGCGGCTGCGGGAAAGCTTGCGGTGCATTAGCTGGAGGCTGTACATTTACTGGTTGCGGAGGCGCTGTAGCATTTTGCGCATACGGGGGTGGCGAACTTAGCAAATGCGACATTAGGGAATCTTTCTCTTTTTCTCTTGACTCATCTTGTTGAAGGGGTGGCAATAGTGGGTAACATTTATCAATAACTAGCTTGCGTTGCCTGTGCAACTGCTCATTCATTTGGTCCTGTTCACTATCTTTAAACTGCAAAGCTGCTTGCATTATCGACGTACCTCTCTCTCTTTTATTCTTCTTTGCTAATTTAATTTCTTTTTGTTTGGCTTCCTTTCGCCATAGGCGGAAAGAATCAAACATCGCCGGCCGGGCTTTCTTTTAAACAATTTAACTTCTTAAATCATCTAGGATCTCTGTGTCGAAACTACCATTTTGGGACCATTTTAAAACACCGTCCTTCCTGGTGTATCGGATCCATACTTCATTATACGCAATGGGGCCCACGCCATGTTTCACATAAAGCTCATAAGTGGGAGTTCCAATTGGAGGAACCGGACATGAATCCTCCAATAGGGAATCCCTTTTATAACCAAAACAAAACAAATTTCCAAATATACTAGAACCAGGCATCTTCGCTCACTAGTCTAGTTTCAAACTTCAAAGGATTATCGAATACGATAGTCTCGTGAATACACGAGTCCTCTGGCTTTGGCTCTTGCAAGACCCAAATCAAAGTGATCCCGAAGGATACCAAAATCCCGAAGGATACCAAACAAACTGGGAGGCGCTCCACTTATACTTAACTGAGGTATCGATGACTTCACCAGAAGACTCTCTCAATTGTTTCACTCTACCAAATCGTCAAGGGTCCAAAACAGGGCGATTAATCAGGGCAGCAGTCCTTCTTAGCCGCTGGGACGCGGAGAACCTCGCAGAAAAGACTTTCGGACCACGTCGACATGCAGGGGTCGATGAAGTGGCGGCCTTCCTCCAGAATTCCCACACGAAGCTCCTCATGAACCTCTAGCTTGGACCGTTACCGCGTAAAATCGCCCCTTGTTGGGCGCCAACTGAAGTACCGGGTATTTAGAACCCAGCGGTGCAGGGGAACACACCCTAAGACTTCGGATTCTTCCTGTTTCAGACCCACAGAAACACAGAGTCTTCTAGGTGAATTCAAGGATCGAATGTATTGGCTGCAGACCAATCACAGGTATCCGAGAAGTACAACACGATGTATGTTCTCAGGAGACTGCTCCCGAACCAAAAACCAGCCTTTACTTATATACACAAAATTATGCTTGGGGGCAATACCGCCCCTATTTTACAAGTGGTTATTCACATATTTTAGTTTCAAAGAAACGGCAGAGCCATAATGACAATCCCACATTTCAGTTCATTAAGCATACAGTCATTTTACCCAGCAAGGCTCAGAACCCTCATCAGATAACAGCGGACCCCAATAAAACGGGCACCTCCTCCTCGTAAAACAAGCCATAAAGTAGGAAACAGAGTCAGGTGTGAAATAGCTTTGTCAGAGATCGTGTGTGAACAAGGACTTTATGATGGGTCGAGCCCTGATGCTAATCACATTAGGCCGCGAGAAAAGGAACTGGCCGGACAGGATTGACCTCGGGCAGCGGAGTCAGTTTGCACAGGTCAGAGAGAAGTCACAGAAGGTGTAAGTGTCCTTTAGGCCTAGGCAGGGTCTTAGTGCGCAGCCTATGTGAGGGCAACCACAAAATGGCTACTGTTCTAAAATGGAACCCAAAGGGTTCAATATGCGATATCGTATGCACGGTGAATTCATCAGTGAAACATGACGAAAACACTCATACATACCGTGTTACTCATTTGCGGTTCGTTCATACCAAAATTGGTATGGTGGGACCATACCACCTACACAGTTCCGATTTTTACAGTACCACAGGGGTGGGTGCCTATCACTCCCAGCAGTGCCCAGACATAGGAGGGGTGGGTGCAGAGTCCTCCCAGCAGTGCCCAGACATGGGAGGGGTGGGTGCAGAGTCCTCCCAGCAGTGCCCAGACATAGGAGGGGTGGGTGCAGAGTCCTCCCAGCAGTGCCCAGGCATAGGAGGGGTGGGTGCAGAGTCCTCCCAGCAGTGCCCAGACATAGAAGGGGTTGGTGCAGAGTCCTCCCAGCAGTGCCCAGCCATAGGAGGGGTGGGTGCAGAGTCCTCCCAGCAGTGCCCAGACATAGGAGGGGTGGGTGCAGACTCCTCCCAGCAGTGCCCAGACATAGGAGGGGTGGGTGCCTATCACTCCCAGCAGTGCCCAGACATAGGAGGGGTGGGTGCAGAGTCCTCCCAGCAGTGCCCAGACATAGAAGGGGTGGGTGCAGAGTCCTCCCAGCAGTGCTCAGACATAGGAGGGGTGGGTGCAGAGTCCTCCCAGCAGTGCCCAGACATAGGAGGGGTGGGTACAGAGTCCTCCCAGCAGTGCCCAGACATAGGAGGGGTGGGTGCCGATCACTCCCAGCAGTGCCCAGACATAGGAGGGGTGGGTGCCTATCACACCCAGCAGTGCCCAGATATAGGAGGGGTGTGTGCCTATCACTCCCAGCAGTGCCCAGACATAGGAGGGGTGGGTGCAGAGTCCTCCCAGCAGTGCCCAGACATAGGAGGGGTGGGTGCAGAGTCCTCCCAGCAGTGCCCAGACATAGGAGGGGTGGGTGCCTATCACTCCCAGCAGTGCCCAGACATAGGAGGGGTGGGTGCAGAGTCCTCCCAGCAGTGCCCAGACATAGGAGAGGTGGGTGCAGAGTCCTCCCAGCAGTGGACAGATACATGGTGGTGTGTACACCATCCTACAATTAGCAAACCTCCATGGGTGCATGAACGCATACACAAAGTGCGACTATATTGAGAGTGGCATGCCAACACATCACTGCTGTGTCCTCCTCCCATGAGGGTGGATGTCCATTCCCCACTGCATGACAAACCACATGTGGGTGTGATGACAAATGACACATGCATACCCACCCCTGGCGCTGGCAGCACAATATACACACTGAGAGCATGACTGTATACTCATGTTCCACCCTACTAAACTAAGAGACCCAAAGGAAACACACACTGTCATGCACATTCCAGGACTGATAGGAATGTACAGGTGCTGGGGCAGCCAACAAGTTGTTGCCTCCCATGGAAGGAAAAGGGTGGAGTACCCACAGATACAATACCCACAATTGTCAGTCAGGTGCCCAAAGACCCTGCAGAACACATAACACATGTGTGCGAGGCTGGGAGTACACACATGCATAGTGCGGAAAAGGTAACATGTCCACATGAAGTCATGTCAATATACTCCATACACAAGTACAGTGACCACCAAGGATGCCACAAATGATGCAGGTGGAGACATTGCTTGCTGAGCATGCATGGCCAATGTTGAAGGGATCCGTCACACACCCAGGAAATATAGACACAGCTTAGCACAACAATTGGGAAACACCCTGCAGGGAAGATGTCAGGGTCCACAGAGGAAGGAACACACCTTGGGACAATGTCACCATACATTAAGAGCTGACATGACCAAAGATTATTTGCAGAGCCCTTGTGATGACACACTGATACCAGGGACCACCCCATGAGCAGCACACTACAACATTTCTCAGACACCTAACACATTTTCACCACCCCAAATCATGGAGCAGCACCACCAACAGCAAGACCAGAAAAGCATTAGTGTGCAAATGAAAAACAAAAAGCTTTATTCAGCAGAAAAAATTATAGCAAAAGAAATGTCCACTATATACAGGGCCCATAGGCCAGGCCATGTGTGAAGTCCTGGTGGGGGACACTTAGGGACGCGTCTCCCCTAGCTTGCCTGCACAGTTCACTGTTCCATATCATCCACAGAAGGGGGGGCATCATGTGGGGGGGAAGGACCAGGCACCACAGGGACAGGAGGGGCAAGGGTAGGTGTTGTTGGTGCAGGGACGGACGACTCCACCACAGGGGGTGGGGCAGCGCCAAAGGTGGTGGTTAGCAGGGCGCTGCACACGGTTGCAAGTTCTTCCAGCGTCTCCCCTGCACCCGGAGGAACCACAGGCACCAAGGAGGGGGGGGTCGGAGGGATGGGTTGCAGCGCTACTGGGGGAGGGTGTGGACAGGGGGGGACTCAACTACCCTGGCCGGGTACTGCCTCCATTGCTTGCGGGGTGGTGTCACACTGGGGCTGTGGGAAACACTGGCCATGAAGGACTCTTTGTCCGACTGTTGGGCAGGAGAGCTAAGGGGAGTGGTTTTGGAGGAAGTGGGTCGTGAGGACTGCGGACTCCCACTGTGGCTGCGTGGCTGCTGTTTGCCCCCGGCCCAGTGGCTGTGCCTACTTCCCCCTGTGTGTGAGTGACAGGAGGTGTGCGCTTGGCCTTCCCTGGTGGTGTGCTGCCTGTGTCTGGTGGGGTGCGTGCATGGGGATGTCTGGGTGTGCTTGGGACAGGCATGGGAGTGGGAAGTGTGGATGGTGCAGGGGTAGGGGGGGACGGAGCGCTGCAGGAGACCCACTGCTGCAGTCAGTGACAAGTCTATGGACCTCAGCAACATCCGTTGGTCAGACATCGCTGTTGACATGCCCTCCATGTACGACACCATCTGTGTCAGCAGTCTGGTGTGGCCGTGGAGGACATTAAGCTGCGATGTCTGACCAACCTGCAACTGCCGCAGAATGTCCACAGACTCGGCATTGACGGCAGCAGGGGAGACAGGGGCAGGGGGTGCGGTGCCTGGCACGAAGGAGACATGTTGTCGCCTAGCACGGACCGAAGGGACCCGAGCAAGTGGGAGGCCGTGATGGGAATGGAGGGGGCGGCGAGAGATGGAGTGCTGGTTTCAGCCCTGGGAGCTCAGCCTCGGACCCGTCAGCATCATAGTCGGTGGTGGGACTGGACAGGTCCTCCGCCTCACTCCCCTCGGCCTCCGTGCCACTCACTGCGCCAGACTCGCCAGCACTGGTGGCACCGGTGCTGGATCCCTCCTCAAGGTCCATGCCAGTGTCTCCCTCGGTTTCCCCCGACGATGCTGTGGGCAAGGTGAAGAGACATGAAATAATCAGACACCTGTATACATATGACACATGATTCAAAACTACATAGGTCACAGTGCATAGCATGAAAAGCAACATGAGTAACATCTACAATACCACGCACATATGTAGGCCCTGCAACACACAGTTGGTTGACCCACCATGCCACTGAGAAACAATGGAGAGCATGACACAACAGCAAATAACTTGATATCAAATTAGACAGAGGAGCTAGTCTCTGGGGACAGTCGAGCACAGCATCTGGACAACACACCGTTGCCAAAAAAGGGATGAGCAGGAACCATGTCTTTTAACTTTTGGCACATGCTGCTTAGCAAATACATTAAACCATGCCCAACATGACTGGGTCACTGCATGTTGAGTGTATGTTCAGACAATCATCACACACAGGCCAGACCTCGCAAGGACACATACGGTTTGGACATGTAGGCCTTGCCCGCACAAACCCCGCCCTACCTGAGGCAATGTGATTGAGACAGAGCAAGTACTTACACCTCTTACTCGGGGATTAAAAAAATGCCCTTCAATAAATCCTGATTGTACACAAGCTACCCCTCGTGCGCCTGTCCACACATATAATTGACAAACAACCATCATCAGATAGTTGTACCAAAACACACAGGCACTGGCCACTGTGAGTATGCACAAGCCAAATTGGGTCACCCTGTACAGTGGACACATGTAGCACACTTAACGTAAATACAAATTAGGCCAGGGTACAATGCCACAGAGCCAAACCTATGCTGAAGACACAGAGAATGTCAACATTGTTGGAGACACACATGATAGCTAGGAAAAGGTGCCCCAGGGGACTGTAGTGGCCACACTCCTCCATGGTCCTGTATGGATATGACTGCAACAGAAGCGACCGTCCTTGCGCTATGCATATCTCCCACTCATGCACATCATGTCTGAGGGCACAACATTGGTCGTGCATGCTGTAAGGCAGTACACTGTTAAGACACACTCCTATGTCGGGACTCAGCATCAGTGCCAACTAACATGGACCCCACAATGACTGAACTGGCCAGGGCACATGCAAGGTCCCAACACATGTCACACACCACCCCCACACATGATGCTGCAAGCATTGGGCACTTGGATTAACTGGCAGCCTAGATAACCTTGTGCAAGAGTGACTACACACAGACCGGGGAACACATGTCAAGGAGGGGAAGGGAGGAAGAACAGCACCGGCTTACTTAGGGGAACAGGATATGCACTGCACATATAAACCCTGGCAGTGTATCCATGCGACTGCGCACTTCCAAAAGCTGGTGACACACAACAAACACACATGTACCTACCCCCTTCCTGCTGCTGCTTCTCCTGTAAGCGCCTATCCATCTCTGGGAAGACCACCGCCAGTACACGCTTCATTATGTGGATCAGGCGCCGGCGCCCACGGTTCTTATGTCCTTCTGGTGAGTCCCCCAGCAGGACCCGGGCGATCCTTCTGGTCCAGCACCGGATATCCTGCCAGTGTTTCCTCACCTGGGCCAGGCGCCGCTTCCGACCCTCCACCGACCTCACGGCACTGACGGCTTGCTTCCAAATCACCCCCTTGGCATAGGCGCCTACCTGTGAGGATGAAAAAGTGAGACTACTTAAATACACCTGCTACATGTCACAGAGACACACATTCGAACAATTTGGCTGGTTTGAACAGGGCATAGTATGCAGCAAACTCATTGCACCTTTGTCATAGGGACATTATCCTCTGGGGAAGGCCAAATGCACTACGTGGCATTGAAAGTACACAGGTGGAATGAGGGGTGCGACACAATCAATAATCCTGGCTCACACAGCGCTGGGATGCTCTAGGGTAGCCATGCGCTATACAAGAAAGTACTCACTCACTCACTCACTCACTCACAAGCTACACCAGGATTATGTACAGCACCTCAAAGCAGTCACATGCCCCAGGCCACTGACGCAACCTCAGCAGAGTACACAGACACACACAGGCACAGGACAATCACCTGCCATTGGCAAATGCGGGTACAAACCTCACTCTGCACATGTGCCACTAGACTGGGGGGTGTCACAGGTGTGGGGCTGGCTCAGCACGGCAGACACACAGCACTGCTCCCTGCTCACATCAGATGGGTAGGGTATATGCATCCCTCATGCAGCTGGGGTGCAACACTCCACATAGACACTCACCCACATGTCAGGGGACTTACACACACACCAATGTCCAGGGGATGAACACATCATTTGGACACTCTCCCCAAAGGAACACTCAACTCACACACATCTGTGGGTACAGTCACCTTTCACACTGGGGGGACCACAGAATCACATCAGGACTGTAGAAACAACATTCCCAAGAGGATTAGCCAGGCTGAATGTGGCATGCACCATGCAATGATTGTCACAGTAAGCACTATGCAAGTGAGGAGTGCAGACATGCACTACAGCATGCTCTGCATGGGAGACATTAGGCATTCCCCCCCGGGACCCACTCTAATGTACATCGCATGTCTGTCACACCTGGACACATTGCCAGAGGTGACAGTCACAGAAAAGGGGCACAGTCCAAGCTAGTGGAGTCAGCACTCACCTGCTCCCCTGGTCTCCCATACAGCCCGGGGTACTGTGGGAGGATGACATCCAGCAATGCCACATTCTCCTCCAGGGTGAATGGCTGGGCCCTCTCCACAGACCTGGACATGGTGCCAGAGGAATCACAAGCAGCAGCAGTGGTGTGGAATGAAAGGTTGTGCAGGCAAGTGCTCTCTCATGGGACCTGGCTGCCTTATATTTGCCTTGCTGGCCTGTTTCATTTACAGGAGTACAGAGTGATTGGTCAATCTCATTTGCATCCTACGTTTCCTCCAATCCCTTTAAACGTACCCCAGTGGGTGCCTTTGCATGGTTTAAAAATTGAGCATGATGTCAAGTCAACAACCACTTTGCAACATAGTATATTGTCTCCAACCGACTTTTACTGGCCACCTGACGAAAAAATTTGAACTTGAAACTCGGTCTCCATGACAACCAGCACGCATTTAGGCCCTTATACTTGTCCCTCATGTGTACCCTATGTAATTTCACTATACACACACAGGTACGGTGCGTTCCACACCCCTAGGGCACCACTACTCCAGTGATACGAACCTACACACGTACACATGGCGTACCTACCATAGTGATATGGACCCTACATACGTGTGTACAGACCGTATCCCTATGGCGTACGCCTACGGCAACACTAGCATAATGATACGGACCCTACACACATGTGTACGGACCGTATCCCTATGGCGTACGCCTACGGCAACACTACCATAGTGACACAGACCCTACACACGCGTGTACGGACCGTATCCCTATGGCGTACGCCTACGGCAACACTAGCATAGTGATACGGACCCTACACACGTGTGTACGGACCGTATCCCTATGGCGCACGCCTATGGCAACACTACATAGTGATACGGACCCTACACACGCGTGTACGGACCGTATCCCTATGGCGCACGCGTACGGCAACACTACCATAGTGATACGGACCCTACACACGCGTGTACGGACCGTATCCCTATGGCGTACGCCTACGGCAACACTAGCATAGTGATACGGACCCTACACATGCTGTTAGACTTGGGGGTCTCTGGTTGGCGCAAGGTTGCCCTTGTGTCAAGCAGGAACCCTCTCCTCTACGTCAGGGCACAGGATAACCCCTTTGGGAATGACCCTTGCTCACCCTCTAGGTGCGAGGCGTGAGCAGCCAAGGCGATTCTTCAGGCGTTGTTGGTTAAGCAATTATAATCACACACACAGTAAACCCATTAATCCCCCCAGAAACGGACACCAGGCTTAGGCATGTGAAAATACGCTCTTTTATGTAAAAATAGTTATCTCAATATGTAGACTTATCACAAGACCAGTAACGTTGTTTCTATGCCACCAGATTATTAAAGCAGGCAAACAGTTCTTTACGCGAATACTTCTTTAGTCGTTTCTCAATGTCACTTGGGAGATTCCAGTCTTGACTTACTTCAGGCCTACCGCGGCTCACGCATCGGTCGTGGGCGCGCTCGCGCCGTGCACAGCTCCTCCCGGTGGCTCCCGGGCAGCGGCGGTGAGACGGGCGTGCGGTGAGGATTTAACAAGGAAGTAAGGTGGTGCGGGCCCCGAGCCCGATACTGGAATTCCTGTAGCACTGTTGCGTGGAGAGAGTCGGCACAGATCGGTGCGACTCTCGGCTTTGGGGAAGTGTTCTTCGATCCTCAATCAGCGGGTGTGGGCAACAGGCAGGCGCGGCCAGCGACCCTTAGCACGGCGGTGCAGGGGGGTCTCCACAGCGGGGGCGGCGCGGCCTGAGATGTCCGGGGATAGCGAAGCGGGGTCACAGGGCACAGACAGTGCAGCTGGATGACCCGGCGTAGATCACAGTCGTCGGACGGATTCCGGCGGGAGGGGTGACAGCGCGTTCAGCGCACTCCAGTGGCAGGCGGTGACAGGGGCGCAGGCAGCCTAGCCCGGGGACAGAGAGCGGCTCCGGACGGAGCGGGGCTCTCACGGGGTAAAGGCAGGCAAGCTCCTGAGTGTCACGGCCCTAGGAGGGGGCGATGAGGGGCGCAGTCTCTTCCCAGCGGGATGCACACACGGCTCGATTGGAGGACGAGCAAAAGCACAGAGAACCCACTGGTCCTGGGGTTCAGTTCAGGGGGCAAGCTTAGATCAAGCCCTTGGAGAATGTTCAAGCACAAAGTAGCAAAGTCTTTTCAGTAAGTTTCTTCCTCTCCTTTCTCAGCAAGGCAAGCAGCAGGCCAGCTCCTCCAGCGTCTTCTTCTCCTTCCAGTCGGGCAGAGGTTCTTTGTGGTAAACAGGATTCTGATTTGCAAGGAGCAGGGCTCCTACTTTTATACCACATTTCTTTTGTTCTTTCAGGCCAGGGGGGCCTTTGCATAGTCGTTCTCAGTCCTGAGCACTTTGTTGGGGGTACTCTGACTTCTGCTTTCAGTGTGAGGGACAGGCACATCAGCCGCTCCACAGGAGGTGGAGCCGGCATTCAGGGGACAAGTACTTTCAGGATCACCTTGTGGACAGCGCTTCGCCCGTCCGGGGCCAGGTGCAGGCTGAGTCATCAGTCGCTCCCCAGGGGCGGAGCCAGCTTTGTGGTGGTGGAGCACTGCCCTATACAGAGTCCAAGGGGCACCCCCACCTCCCACCAAGGTGCTCTCCTGCCATTCGCTACCTGTCATCCCCCCAGCCCTGTCACTCACATAGCCCAGACAGTCAGATACACGCACAGCAGAGGCGGGCTGAGATGGTTAAGCGAGTAAATACGGACTTTCTAAAAGTCGTATTTACAAACCCAGGATAGTAAAATAAACTTGACTACAAGAAGTATTTTATCATTCCGAGTTCAGGCATACTAAACATATCTCTCTACCATGTTCCCTGAGCCTGCTGGGATTATAGGATGTAATAATTCCAGCAGCTCATCTGGCCTAAGGGGAACAGGTAGCCTTGCAATAGTGAACCACGAAGATGGCGGTGATTCACTATTAGGACAGGCCTCACAACCAGGGCCTGTCCTACCTTACACCTACAACGCACCCTGCCCGCGGGCCTACCATAGGGGTGACTAACATGAGGCTAAGGGAAGGTTCTGGGGGCTGGCAAGTGTGTGCACTTGCCCAGCCAGCGTGACAGTACGGGACTGCACGCGGGGTCGGCAGTGGCAGACCCAGGACACATTTTACATGGCCGCTGGTGTGGGTGGCGCAACCAGCGCTGCAGCCCACTAGTGGCATTGGCATTCACAAGCCCTGGCACTCCGGGTGCACTTTACTGGGGACTGACAGTGAATCCAATAAACCAATCATTTATACCAATGATGAACACTTTATCTTAGGGAGCACTTGCGCTGCGGCACGGATTAGCCGTGGCACAGCGCCCTGAGCGGACAACACCAGAAAAACAATCGAGGCACACCATCAAAAAGTGGAAGGGAAACTCACGCCAAGGTGCCAGGTCTAACACGTGTCCCCTCCAGCTGAAAGGTGGGGAGAACTACCCTTGCCCAGGGGGTTCCTCGTCACTAAGGCGGAAATACCTGGACAGACCGTCAGCGTTGGCGTGATCTGTGCCAGGACGGTGTTCCACCGTAAAGTCCATACCCTGTAGGGAGATGGACCACCTCAACAGTTTCGGGTTCTCACCCCTCATTTGCATCAACCATCTGAGGGGCCTGTGGTCTGTCTGAACTCGGAAGTGAGACCCAAACAAGTAGGGTCTTAGCTTCCTAAGCGCCCAGACCACAGCAAATGCTTCTCGATCAGTTGCACTCCACCTACTTTCCCGTGGAAGTAACCTCCTACTGATGAAGGCTACGGGTTGGTCCCAGCCCTCCTCAGTCATCTGTGAGAAAACAGCCCCTACACCATGCTCTGAAGCGTCTGTCTGGACTAGGAATTCCTTTGAGAAATCAGGGGCCAAGAGCACGGGCGCCGTGCACATGGCAGTCTTCAGGGTGTCAAAAGCTTTCTGACAGGTGTCAGTCCAGATCACGTTCCTGGGCTGCTTCTTGGAAGTCAGCTCTGTCAAGGGGGCAACAATCGTTCCATAGCCCTTGACAAACCTCCTGTAGTACCCAGTGAGCCCCAGGAAGGCCCTCACTGCGGTCTGCGTCTTGGGGGGCTCCCAAGCCAGGATGGTCTCAATTTTGGGTTGCAAGGGTGCCACCTTGCCACTCCCCACTTGGTGTCCCAAGTACACCACGGAACCCTGCCCGATCTGGCACTTGCTTGCCTTGATCGTGAGGCCTGCTCGGCGCAGAGCCATCAACACTTCCCAGAGGTGGCGCAGGTGTTCGGGCCAGGCGGCACTGAACACTGCGATGTCATCCAGGTAGGCGGCACTGAACGCATCCAGCCCAACCAGTACCTGGTTGACCAACCTCTGAAAGGTGGCAGGGGCATTCTTCATCCAAAATGGCATTACGCGGAACTGGAAGTGCCCATCTGGTGTAGAGAATGCTGACCTCTCTTTGGCCCCATCGGTCAAGGCGATCTGCAGTACCCAGACGTTAAATCAAACGTGCTGAGGAACCGGGCATTCCCTAGCCGATCAATGAGCTCATCAGCTCTGGGGATGGGGTGCGCGTCAGTCTTAGTTACTGAATTGAGTCCTCTGTAGTCCACACAGAACTGGAGTTCAGGTGTGGCTCCCGGCGCAGCAGCTTTGGGGACCAAGACCACGGGGCTGGACCAAGGACTGCTGGAGGATTCAATCACCCCTAAAGCCAGCATCTTGGAGACCTCCTCCTTGATGCCAGCTCTGACCCTGTCAGTAACTCTGTAAGCCTTGTGCTTCACAGGTAAGCTGTCTCCTGTGTCCACCTCATGGACGCATCAATCGGTGACACCAGGAACCAGGGAGAACAGGTCAGGGAACTGCCCCAGCAACTGGCGGCAATCTTCCTGTTGTTCGGGCGTCAGGGAGGGTGAGAGGTTAACTCCATCCACTGACCCATCTTTCTCAGAGGCCACTAAGAGGTCAGGAGGAGGCTCGGTCTCCTCTTCCATTCCGTCATCAGTGGCCAGCAACATGCCCACTTCGGTCCTCTCTAAGTGGGGCTTAAGGCCGTTAACATGTAGGACCCTCAAAGGGTTCCTGGGAGACTGCATGTTCACCAGGTAGGTGATTGGACTTTTGCGCTCCACAACCTCAAATGGACCTGTCCACTTATCCTGAAGTGCACACGGTTCCACTGGGGCCAAGACCCACACCTTTTGTCCAGGTTGAAGCTCTACCAGAGTGGCATTCTGGTCGTACCACCGCTTCATCTCTTCCTGGCTGGCTTCCAGATTTGCCTCAGCAAGTTGCCTGAAACACCTAGTCTGGTTTCGGAAGGCCAGCATGTAACTATATACATTCTGGGGAGGTTTCCTGGGAGATTTCTCCCAGCCTTCCTTTACCAAACTCAGAGGTCCTCTTACCTGGTGACCATACAGAAGCTCAAAGGGGCTGAACACTAAAGACTTCTGTGGCACCTCTCGGTAAGCGAAGAGGAGGCATGGCAAGAGGACGTCCCACTTACGCCTCATTGGACCGTCTAGGCCCATGATCATGCCTTTGAGGGTTCGGTTGAATCTCTCAACCAACCCATTTCCTTGGGGGTGGTAAGGAGTGGTGAACTTGTAAGTTACCCCACACTCCTTCCACAGGGATTTCATACATGTGGATATGAAATTGGTCCCCCTGTCGCTCACCACCTCTAGAGGGAATCCCACTCGGGAGAAAATTTTCATCAGTGCTCGTCCCACCACCGGGGCCGTCACTGTCCTCAGAGGGATTGCTTCAGGGTACCGGGTGGCATGGTCCACCAAGACCAGGATGAACCTGTTGCCCAGGGCTGTCTTGGGGTCCAGAGGCCCAACAATATCAATACCCACTCGTTGGAATGGCGTACCGACCACAGGGAAAGGTTGCAGAGGAGCCTTGTGCTTCCCTCCGCTCTTACCACTTGCCTGGCAAGTCTGACAGGTTCTGCAGTAGGAATCTGAATCCTTATGCATTTGGGGCCAGTAAAAGTGGGTGACAAGCCTGTCATAGGTCTTGTCCATCCCCAAATGTCCTGCTAAAGGCACATCGTGAGCCAGTCCCAGTAGGAAGGTTCTGAACTTCTGAGGTACCACCAGCACACGGGCTGACCCAGGTTCAGCAGCCTTAGGCTCTGAATACAGGAGGTCATTCTCCCAGTACACGTAGTGTGTCTTGGCCTGAACACCTTTGGCCTGGTCTGCAGCCTGTTGCCGCATACCCACGAGAGAAGGGCATTCCCTCTGCTCCTTGCAGAATTCCTCCCTGGAAGGGCCTCCTTCTTGCTGCCAATGGGTCAGCTCAGGCAGGTCTCCCAGTTCGGCAATCTGTTCCCCGGTAGGCTCCAGAGCATCCCCCTCAGGGTCCGCTTCCTCCTGGGCCTTGGGAAATTTGGTTTCCCGAGCCTCCTGCGCCTTCTCCCTAAGACCGGTTCCTGGACCTCTCCCTCAGGCTCCAGGACCCTTTCGACACCCCTACTGGCTGCCATTGACCGGGTGGTCACGCACGCCCAGTCGGGTAGACCCACCATCCTCAGATGCGTGGTCTTCTCCACCTTTTCCCAAGGGGAGCTCTCCAGGTCGTTCCCTAGCAGACAATCTACAGGCATGTCAGTTCTCACAGCGACTTGTAGAGTACCAGAGACCCCCCCCACTCAAAGGGAACTTGAGCCATTGGACAACGACTCTCGATGTTGTCAGCATTGACAACCCTACAGTAGGCATGGGGTACAACCTGCTCTTGAGACACCAGGTGTTGCCTCACCGAGGTCACGCTGGCTCCTGTATCTCTAAGAGCCTCAACCTTCTTTCCATTGATGGTCACTACTTGCCCATATTTCTTAGTGTTAGAGGGTAAGTAGGTTTCAGGGACCATCTCACTGTCTCCTAGCGAGACTAGGGTCATATGCGCGGGACCCCCGCACCCCTGGACTGCTACCTCCTCCCAAAAATTAACACTAGCTACTTGCCGGGGTGGAGCACCAGTGGGTGCGGTCTTACCAAACAGGCGACATTTAGGATCAGAGGCAATGTGACCCGGTTCATCACATTTCTAACAATTGAAGGGCCCCTTTGGAACAGGCCTACCTGTCGGGGCCCTGTTCTGCTGCGGGGGTGGGGGAGGCTGAGAACCCTTCTGCTGGTTCCCTTGGGGATTACTTTGGGGGCCTTTTTGGAACCCCTTTTGTTTACCCTTGTCCCCCCCACTCTTCTGCTGGGGACCCTGCCCACCTTTGGCGGAGTCTCCCACTTGACCCTTGTGGACCCTGGTGCTGAGCCAGCGGTCCGCCTCCTCAGCGAGCTTCCTCGGGTTGGACAGCTTGCTATCAATCAGGTGCTGGCGTAGCTCAGGAAAACATTGACTGGAAAAGCGCTCCCATGCAATTAAATCAAGCAGCCCTTGATAATCATTCACCTTGTTACCCTTCACCCAACCATCCAGTGCTCTGCAGAAAAAAGTTACATACTCCACATACGTACTCTCAGGGATCTTCTTAGTCTCCCTGAACCTCTGTCTATATAGCTCAGGAGTTAACCCATACCTGGTCATTAAAGCTTCCTTCATATGGGGGTATGAGGTCTTGATCTCTAGGGGCAAATCTAACAGTGTGTCACGCCCTTCAGCAAGGAACCTTCCCCACAACCCCGCTCCCCAGTCTTTCTCAGGGACCCGGTGTGAAGACATGGCTACCTCGTAGGCCCTAAACCACTGCCCTATGTCATCCTTCCTAAAATACTCCTTAACTACATCTTTGGCGATGTACACCTTGGACTCTACCTGCACCGGTGGAGTGCTGCCACCAGAAGGAGCGGTTTCCAAACTTTTCGCCTTCAACTCCAACTCCTTCACTTTCAGATCATGATCCATTTGGCGTTGTTGTGCCTCCAAGGCCAACTTCTGCTTCTCCATTTCCATTTGTCCTGCCAACTTTGCCATCTCCATTGCATGCGCCCTGTCTGCTGCCCTGTCCGCCAGCTCTTCTGGGGACAGGCCTCTGGTGGGCTCCACAAAGTGGTCGGGCGGAACGATGTCCCCCGCATTCTGTGGGTCTCTTGACTCTTTCCAGGCTTTCAACGCCTTGAGGTACTGGTTCTTCTTCCTGAATCCAGTATGGGGAACTCTGAATTTCACTCTGTAGCCTTTCAATTGCTCCACGGTGCAGTCCTCCAGTTTCTCCCAATCCACCTCATCCATTCCAGAAATCACAGAGAGTGCTCTTCCAGCAGGAAGTGAGCCAGGCATGGCTGCAGTAATGGCAGATGTCTCAACGGTTCACAAATTAAAAAACCTGTGGCTGCGTTACTTGGTCATCTCTCACTACCTGGTGATTAATAGTTCACTGTATGCAAATTACAAATGCAAATCCGAAATCCCACCGCTGCCACCAATGTTAGACTTGGGTGTCTCTGGTTGGCGCAAGGTTGCCCTTGTGTCAAGCAGGAACCCTCTCCTCTACGTCAGGGCACAAGATAACCCCTTTGGGAATGACCGTTGCTCACCCTCTAGGTGCGTGGCGTGAGCAGCCAAGGCGATTCTTCAGGCGTTGTTGGTTAAGCAATTATAATCACACACACAGTAAGCCCATTAATCCCCCCAGAAACGGACACCAGGCTTAGGTATGTGAAAATACGCTCTTTTATGTAAAAATAGTTATCTCAATATGCAGACTTATCACAAGACCAGTAACGTTGTTTCTATGCCACCAGATTATTAAAGCATGCAAACAGTTCTTTACGCGAATACTTCTTTAGTCGTTTCTCAATGTCACTTGGGAGATTCCAGTCTTGACTTACTTCAGGCCTACCGCGGCTCACGCATCGGTCGTGGGCGCGCTCGCGCCGTGCACAGCTCCTCCCGGTGGCTCCCGGGCAGCGGCGGTGAGACGGGCGTGCGGTGAGGATTTAACGGGGAAGTAAGGCGGTGCGGGCCCCGAGCCCGATACTAGAATTCCTGTAGCACTGTTGCGTGGAGAGAGTCGGCACAGATCGGTGCGACTCTCGGCTTTGGTGAAGTGTTCTTCGATCCTCAATCTGCGGGTGTGGGCAACAGGCAGGCGCGGCCAGCGACCCTTAGCACGGCGGTGCAGGGGGGTCTCCACAGCGGGGGCGGCGCGGCCTGAGATGTCCAGGGATAGCGAAGCGGGGTCACAGGGCACGGACAGTGCAGCTGGATGACCCGGCGTAGATCACAGTCGTCGGACGGATTCCGGCAGGAGGGGTGACAGCGCGTTCAGCGCACTCCAGTGGCAGGCGGTGACAGGGGCGCAGGCAGCCTAGCCCGGGGACAGAGAGCGGCTCCGGACGGAGCGGGGCTCTCACGGGGTAAAGGCAGGCAAGCTCCTGAGTGTCACGGCCCTAGGAGGGGGCGATGAGGGGCGCAGTCTCTTCCCAGCGGGATGCACACACGGCTCGATTGGAGAACGAGCAAAAGCACAGAGAACCCACTGGTCCTGGGGTTCAGTTCAGGGGGCAAGCTCAGATCAAGCCCTTGGAGAATGTTCAAGCACAAAGTAGCAAAGTCTTTTCAGTAAGTTTCTTCCTCTCCTTTCTCAGCAAGGCAAGCAGCAGGCCAGCTCCTCCAGCGTCTTCTTCTCCTTCTAGTCGGGCAGAGGTTCTTTGTGGTAAACAGGATTCTGATATGCAAGGAGCAGGGCTCCTACTTTTATACCACATTTCTTTTGTTCTTTCAGGCCAGGGGGTCCTTCGCATAGTCGTTCTCAGTCCTGAGCACTTTGTTGGGGGTACTCTGACTTCTGCTTTCAGTGTGAGGGGCAGGCACATCAGCCGCTCCACAGGAGATGGAGCCGGCATTCAGGGGACAAGTACTTTCAGGATCACCTTGTGGACAGCGCTTCGCCCGTCCGGGGCCAGGTGCAGGCTGAGTCATCAGTCGCTCCCCAGGGGGCGGAGCCAGCTTTGTGGTGGTGGAGCACTGCCCTATTCAGAGTCCAAGGGGCACCCCCACCTCCCACCAAGGTGCTCTCCTGCCATTCGCTAACTGTCATCCCCCCAGCCCTGTCACTCACATAGCCCAGACAGTCAGAGACACGCACCGCAGAGGCAGGCTGAGATGGTTAAGCGAGTAAATACGGACTTTCTAAAAGTCGTATTTACAAACCCAGGATAGTAAAATAAACTTGACTACAAGAAGTATTTTATCATTCCGAGTTCAGGCATACTAAACATATCTCTCTACCATGTTCCCTGAGCCTGCTGGGATTATAGGATGTAATAATTCCAGCACCTCATCTGGCCTAAGGGGAACAGGTAGCCTTGCAATAGTGAACCACGAAGATGGCGGTGATTCACTATTAGGACAGGCCTCACAACCAGGGCCTGTCCTACCTTACACCTACAACGCACCCTGCCCGCGGGCCTACCATAGGGGTGACTAACATGAGGCTAAGGGAAGGTTCTGGGGGCTGGCAAGTGTGTGCACTTGCCCAGCCAGCGAGACAGTACGGGACTGCACGCGGGGTCGGCAGTTGCAGACCCAGGACACATTTTACATGGCTGCTGGTGTGGGTGGCGCAACCAGCGCTGCAGCCCACTAGCGGCATTGGCATTCACAAGCCCTGGCACTCCGGGTGCACTTTACTGGGGACTGACAGTGAATCCAATAAACCAATCATGTATACCAATGATGAACACTTTATCTTAGGGAGCACTTGCGCTGCGGCACGGATTAGCCGTGGCACAGCGCCCTGAGCGGACAATACCAGACAAACAATCGAGGCACACCATCAAAAAGTGGAAGGGAAACTCACGCCAAGGTGCCAGGTCTAACACGCGCGTGTACGGACCGTATCCCTATGGCGTATGCCTACAGCAACACTAGCATAGTGATACGGACCCTACACACGCGTGTACGGACCGTATCCCTATGGCGTACGCCTACGGCAACACTACCATAGTGATACGGACCCTACACAAGCCCTCAGAGCGTGTGTACGGTGCGTTTCACACCTTACACTGGTGACAGGCAGCACACAGAAAGGAATGGAGCTTTCATACTTGGCCAAGGCTGGACATCAAGTCATTGTCAGTGCAGTCCTACATGTCTCGGGACTAGGTGTATCAGGCTGTGATGTGGCACATATCTCCTCATGTTTGAACCCAATAAATGTGTGATGAGCTGTGTATGTGCCACACATCCCCGTAACACCTTTGACATGTGTGCATGTAGTACAGACTTGTTGAGCATAGCATCACTGGCATGGCACAGTCACCAACACCCGCAACTGTCCCCTGATGCCAGGTACACAGATAATTACACCTGACATGTAACTACCGGCATGGCACGATGTGACTATGTCATGTGTGTGTCATGTGTTCCCATGAGCTTGCTGTTGGTGTTCCGTCAAATGCATCTGCAGTTGCTGCAACAACATGTGTCTGTGTGTAGATGGGCATGGCACACTATTACGCACACCAGGCCACATGTGGAATCAGATGTAACGTGTGTATGTATGCATCGAACATGGACTTGGGAGACAAGGACATATCTGCGTAGTCTCAATGTATGTGTGATCAGTCTTGACATGTACCCCATCATGGCAAGGTGTGTGGTCTTTCCTTTTTTCAAGGACATGTGACCTGTGCCTCTAGTGTTCCGCAACCTGTCTGTATGATAAACATCCTTCTTCTGCACATATGTGGATGTCTGTCACTCCTGTAATGCGTCTGCCTGTTCACTTACACTGGCCCACAGCTAGTTTCATGCCATGTCATGTTGACCTTGAGAATCCATGTTTGTAGCTGGCTCTTGGTAGGAGTGTCACCTGCCTGGCATACGTGTCCAGGATATATTGCACAGACCTGACTCTGTATGTAGCATATGTGTATTGGCTGCTGAACATGTGCTCAGTACATTGACATTGTTGTTGTACTGTACTCACTCTTCGTTATCCCTTCCAAATTACTGCAGGGCTCCACCTCTCCCCCGACCAATGCCGGACTTGGCTGCCCTGAGGGAACGTGACTGTATACGCCGCTACCGCTTCACCCAACCGTTGATTGAGAACTTGACCGCAAGGCTGGCACCACACCTCCAACCACTACACAGGTATCCTACTGCACTGACACCCAAGATGAAGGTGATGGCAGCCCTACATTTCTTTGCCACGGGTACGTTTCAATATACCATAGCTGATGTTGGTGGCTTGTCCCAGACCATGTTCATCCGTGTCCTGCATGAGTTTTTAGAGGCCATGTTGGTTCACCTGGATGAGTTTATTCATTTCCCAACTCCTGAGCAGTTGACAGGTGTCAAGGGTGAGTTCTATGCCCTGGGAGTGATGCCCCATGTCATTGGGTCTATTGATGGGACACATGTGGCTTTGGTACCACCACAGGCACAGGAGGTAGCCTTTCGCAACCGTAAACATTACCACTCCATTAATGCCCTTGTGGTGTGTCATGCTAACATGGTGATTTCCCATGTCTGTGCTCGTTTTCCAGGATCAGCACACGATGCCTACATCATGAGGCGTAGCAGGGTGCCTGAAATTATGCTGCAGTTGCGCAACAAACGAGCATGTCTTGTTGGTGGGTATACTCTGTTAGTCCTGTATTTAGCGTCATCTTTATGTCTTACTGCTTCTCCTGACCCACTTCTGTCCATGATGTTTCCATGTAGGGGACTCTGGCTATCCCAACATGCCATGGCTGATCACGCCTCTCCGCAACCCCAGAACGGCTGCCGATCACCGGTACAACAACGCCCATGGGCAGACCAGGCAAGTGATAGAGAGGACTTTTGGCCTCCTGAAGAGCCGATTCCGGTGCCTCCACAAGACCGGCGGCGCACTCCCATATGCACCGGTGAAGGTCTGCAAAATCTTCCTCGTGTGCTGCATGCTGCACAACATGGCAGTGGAGAAAGCTGTGCCACTCATCTTGGATCCGGATGAGAAGGAACATCCACCTGTGGAGGATGAAGGGCTTGGTGACGAGGCAAGTGATGTGGAGGAGGAAGAGGACAACCGGAGTCGGCTCATACGCAACTTCTTTGCTTAGTGGTGAGTTCCAGTGTCTGAGTGTGCACGCTTTGAGCCTTGTGTGGCATGTGTTGCAATGTGTGGGTCCATCTGCATGTATGCCAAGTGAGTCAGAGGTGTGTTTGGATGTGTCACTCGAGTGATGGTGTAATAAAGTAATGTATTTCCTGAGACACTAATTTCACCTAGCATGTTGACAACCTTATACGTGTCGAGTACATGCCCATGCATGCGGATGTGCTTTTTTTGGCTGACTCCTTGTGTGTCTCTCATCCCCAGGTATTTGCGCATGCTGTCTGCTGGTGGCATTGATGTGCTCCTGCTATTCCTCATGAATACAGCAACGTGTGCTGAATCAGCGTTACATGCACGGACATGTTGAAAATTCTCCTTAGGGTAAGGGATGCAGCACGGCTTTTGGGTGTGGTATTTGTTTGGAATGTGTGTGCACTGCTCCTGTTCATGTTTGGTTACTTTGCATACATGTAGAATCACCATGGGGCACATGACATGGAGCTGGATTCACCTGAATTGATAGTCACACTTGGTGACAGTCATCTGTAATGTGATTGTGGATTGTGATGAAGGCATCAATGTGTGTAGCACTGCCCTCGGAAACATACGGGATGCACCGGGTTGACACAGTGTGGGACATCCCCATTAGAGGCTCAATGGTGAATAGTAGCCTCTCCGTGAGCAGCAGGGGGTGTTTAGCTCAAATCCGTCACTTGTGTGCCAGTTCTATGGATTTCCAGCATCTGTGGTGCAAAGGGGGGTGCCAGTGTAGGTCCCACATGTTCATCCACATGACCTGTGCATCTGTTAATATAGATGCATTTGCCTTCCGGCGAACATGACTAATAAAGGTGTCCCTAAGCCTCCAAGGTGCCTCATCTCTGTCAATGCAGGTTTTGCCACTGTGCATGCGGCATGTCTGGCATAGTTATCACAGATTGTGCATATGAGTCTATGTGTAGAGTAGCAAGATGGAAGCTGTTTGTCAGGGATTATAATATGTATTGTGCATGATGTACATGGCTGTGTAGGTATTTTGGCATCTCAGTCCCCCACAACGGCCACTTTGCTGAATGTGCACCCATTGTCTGTGTGTGTGCCATGTTGAACCAGACACTCCTTCCTTAACATACACCTTTTGCAGTAGTCCTTTCTGACATCCTTGTCTTTGTGTGCAACTTGTGGCATGGTTTTCAGGACATGGCGCCTGCTGCTGCAGGCACTGCAGCAAGGGCACACAGAGTTTCTATATTTTGCCTCACACACACACCTCTAAGACGCACCCCCTTCCTCCCTCCACCCATTCATTTGGGTGTAATCTGCTTGTGTGTGACACAGTTGCGGTGGCAAAGGCTGGACCGACTGCACATGCTACGTGCACATTGCACGTGCCTCATGTCCTTGCATGTGCCACATCACCTTACACCATGATGTTGAGGCCACCCACCAAGCAATGTCCATCCAATACATCTGTTGCATGCACTCAGGCATGCACTAATCGCCCACACAACACCTTTGCATAATGAGTGTGCAACTCCAACTGCCTCCACTGCGCTGGCACGCCTTCCAGGCCCTGTCACAACAACCAGGTCATGTCCCTCCTACTCCCCACCGGCTCTGTACCCCAACAAGGCCATGGGAGTGGTACTCCAGGCCTCTGCATGTAGAATATTGTTGTTATCGGACACATGGCACAGGTATCATGTCTCAGCGTGTCAGTCTACACTGTGTCCAGGATGCCCCTCTACACCATGACATGCGCACTGCATCTCATCATCATCTGGTGTCCTATTGACAGCCAGGTGCTCCTCACCCTCCCCAAAGACGCAGTCCTTGCCAGTTCTCATATTGAATAATGCATGGTACCCATTGGCAGATGGCTGAACATCAGCCACCTGATGCTGGACTTGTACAGGACTGAGGTGTTCATCTGTGGATTGTCCCCTTACAGGTGGCTCAACTGCTTGTGTCCCACCCGCAAGGGCCCTGCACGGGCACACAGTTTCCACGCACACGAGCTGGTGTGCATCATGGATTGCTTGCTCACATGTGCTATGCTGATCACCAGCATCTGTACCTCAGGCTGCAGCACACTCTGCATTATGCATAAGATCCACAGTTCGATCCACCTCAAGGCAAGACAGACAATCCCCCAGGTCAACTACAACATTCGTGTCTAATCCTACCCTGCACTCTACGGACAAGTACATTACAACTCCCATGATACTTGTCCACATCCAGGGTGCATCTGCACAGCTGTGCTTCAACATCCGGCGACCCAGCCACATCACCATCCAACAGAGATAGCTGCAATGGATCACTGTCAGCTGCAGGATGACCTTCACAATCCATGCCCACACTCAGGATGCAGCCCACGACAACGACACCAACACAACCTTGTGTCACTGTCATCCAAGACCCCATTGTGCCATCTCCATGCATCCAACCTTGGCCTGGCCACCATTCTCCACATCCACCTGACTCCAGCATGCAGGACACAGTTCTCTCACCTGGCTACACATACCTGGACTCCCACCCCAGGACACTCCACATGATCCCTGACCTCTGCGCATGACTGTTTCTCTTCGAAATAGGTCTGCCCGCACAGTTGTGCAGGCACCCCCTCAGCTGGTTGGGCCCATCACGGGTGAGTATGGTGCTCCATGTCTGTATTGGATGATACATTGTGACCCATGTGTGTCCTGCGCCAGACTCAGACGCCAGGGTTTGGATGGTTGGAGTTACTTCAAAACTCAGGCATGGTTTGACATTACAACACACACATGTTATGGAATAATGCAAAATGACGGCATCATCTCGTGATTTTGATGATTTTTATTAGTGGTGGGGTACGTGTTTGGGGGGATGAAAAGAGGTGCTCGCCGGGTGTCTAGAATCCAAAGTTCACAGGGGGAGTTGGTATCCTTGCCATTGGAAGTCATCAGAGTCCATGCCACAGTCTTTGTCAACATTGGTCAGACAGTGACCAGCAAGTCCATGTGGCAGAGAATGTCATTGGATGAGGTGCTGCTGTTGCGCCAGAGGGCCAGGTGCCAGGCCAGGTGACCTGGGAGATGGTGATGGTCCGCTGACTCTCACGGTCTTTTGCGTGGATGACCCACCTTCCTCCGGGGACCCTCAGAAGCAGGCCGTGACGATGTCTGTGATGCTCCATCGGACGAATCCTCCTCCTCCTGATCCCTCCGTGTGGCTGGTGGTGATCTTCGCCTGGTTTCACAGGGAGGGTTGCCCATGTTTTTGGCAATCCGACGGAGTGAACGGCTCATGTCCGTTTGCACCACCACGAGCTCAGCCAGTCTTGCCTCCATCTGTCCTTGGTGTTGTCGTTGAATGGCATGTTGCTCAGCCTGCAGGGTCTTCATCTCCTCGAGGGTCCCCTTGATGTCTGTGAGGGTGGACACAACCTGGCTGATGCCCCTGGTGTCACGCCGGTATGTGTCCAGGATGTTGCGTACGTGTGACATACCGGTTTCCTCAGCTGGCTGGTCAGGTTCGCGCCTCCGCCGTCCTCCACTCCCACCACCCCTGCCCACTTGAGCCTGGCCTGCCGTTGTGGGCACAGCGGGTCTCCGGGACCCCTGAGGAATGGCATTTGCGGGGTCGCCTGCCTCCTCCTGGGGGCCTGGAGTACCTTGTCCCTCCTGGTCAGACTGGCTGCGTTGTTGTGTGCGAGCAGGGCTTCTGGGTGTATCCTGGGATGTGGCAGCAATGGGGGTGGTGGTTGGTACAGTTGTACCTGACGCAGGTGCTGCAGGTGCTTGGGCACCAGAGGGGCCAGGTTGGTCGGGGTCATCCACGGAGTGGTGAGAGTCGTCGCTGCCGGTGGGATCATCGTCACGCCGAGCCTGGTCCTGTGATTCTTCCCCCCCAGTGTTGGGGGGAGATTGACGACGTTGCCCTGTGTGTGTGAGAGAGACAATGTTAATGGTGTTTCATGCGACATCCATGTTTCATACATATTCAAGATGGCACAGTTCCTCTGGGTAGTTTGATATGTCTAGCATTCCTCTCACAGTGCACTTGTGGATGGGTATGTTGCTGGGGACAGATTGGTATGTACTCCTGGTTATTTGGCCTGTCTAATGAGTGTAGGGATGCTTATTTGGCTATGGATTGGTCTTGTTGTGTCACATGTCCATTGTGGGAGTGGCAATTTCCGTTGGCTGCCCCGGGGGGGGGGGTGTGCTTGTGTAGGGGGGGGTGTGTGTGACCGGGCATGCTGTTGGGTGTGGTGTGATTTGTCATTGGGCCTACCAGGTGATGTGTCTATCCCCTCGTGGTGCATGCTGGCATGACAGTGAATGTGAGTTCCTGTGGTAGGTAGGTGGCATGTGGAGTTGGTGTTTGAGTGTACAGTGGTCACAGGAGTGCCTTGTGCTGTCTACAGCAAGGCCAAGTGTCATCTACCTTGTCTGTACTTGGCAAGTCCCTGTGCATTGTGCATGGTGCATGGGTATGTCCCTTGGCCACAGCTTTCAACACTTTTCCTATGTGTGACACACTCTTTGTTGTTGCATCATTTTGGAACGCAGTAAGCAGTGTAGCGAGCGGGTGTAGCGAGCAATGCAGAACCGCCTTACATGTTGCACTGTACGTGGGCAAATGGTGCTTTTTCATATCTATTTGAGAATGCAGGCAGGTAACTTATGCATTTGTGACTGGGTTCTAACAAACACAGTGAGTGGGTATACTGGGATTAAGGCTAGGTTTGTGCCTGCAGCAAGGATCTACTCGTGCACAGATTGACACATGGCCCAGTGATTTCCAACAGAAAAAGGGGTGGTTCAGGCACTGCCAAACCTTGTCAACATGCACACAGTCCACCTGCTGACGAGCGGACATGCCCACACCACCCAAGGGTGATTTTGTCTCCCTCTGTGTCCCTCTCTCCCTCCCTCTGTCACCCTCCTCCCTCTGTCTGTCTCCCTCTGTCGCCCTCTGTCTCCCTCCCTCTCTCTCCCACTCCCTCCCTCTGTCTGTCACCCTCTGTCACCTCAGCCCAGCTTCCTGGGCACACACACTTTGCAGGTCTTTCAAAGGCCATTGGCTTGTTCATCTGGCTTTGTTTAGAATCTCCCGGCCCCCATTGGGCAGAGTGTCTCTTAGTCTGCGCTGCTGCGGTGGTGTGTGCTGACACTCTTTCACAGTGATGCCTCTTCATTAGCTGCTGTTATGTGCAAATTGGGCCTTCATACCCATGTCATCCTGCGATGCGGCCACCATTTGCAGGCGACACAGTACTGTGTCGGGACACACTGTTTGTATAGCTCTGCACTAGGCCATATCGGCTGAGGGCATTGGTGTCTGCTTCTGAGTTGCACAATGTGTTTTTTGAGGCCCACCCTCCCGGCATCACGGACATCCTGTCTTGTGTTGGTGTTTTGTGTGGCCTGTGACTTGGCATAGCCTTGCTTGGTGCATGGGGCATGGAGCCGCTAGTGGCATGTGCGTGTTTTTGGAGTGTGGTTGTGTCCGGTGATGGCTTTGGGGTAGTTGCGTGCATTATTGGGAGTTGGGTTGTGGATGCGGTTCCCCCCATGTGAGGTGAGTTGTTTGTGTACTCACCAGGCTCTCGGACTCCTTCTACGCCGTGTACTCCCACCGGCGGCAGCGTGCGCATCACCTTCTCCTCCCAGGGATGGTAGTGTACCGGTCTGCGGGGCGTCTCACCTCCAGTGATGTTCCCCTGGTTATATTCGTCAGTCATTTTGCGGCGGACCGTCCTCCGCAGATCGTACCACCTGGCTTGGCATTCATGCCTGGTCCTTCTGATGGGCGCAACAGCATTCACCCTCTCGACGATCCTCTGCCACATGGCTGATTTTGCTGCTACGCTGGTCTGTCTGACCAATGTTCCAAAGAGCTGTGGCTCGACTCTGATGATTTCGTCGACAAGGATCTCCAGCTCCTCCCTTGTGAACTTTGGATTCTTGTCTGTGGGCATGGTGTCGGGTGTGGGTGTGGATGGTTGTGGGTGTGGTTGTGAAGGTGTGTGTGTGAATGTGATGAGGGGGTGTTTGTGAAGGTGGTTGTGTGAAGGTGTGCAAGTTTAAGGTGTAGTCAGGGTTCAAGTATGGTGCAGTGGGTTGTCTGTGGGGTCTGGCAGCAGTGGGTCTGTTGCAAAGGCTCATGGTTTGTGTGTGTGGGCCCTTTTTATTGGTCAATTTGTGGGTTCGGCTGTGTTTGAACTTTGGGTGGGTGTGTTATAAGAAGTGGTTGTGTTTTGGGCCTCTGTTTACCTGTTTGGCTGTTGCAGGTCAGTGTATTGGATGTATTTGGGCTTGTTGGACGTGTTTTGTGGTGTTGTGCGATTCGAATTGACTCTCCTTGTGGTGTTTTTCAGTGTCCTGGTTCAGTACGAGTGTTTTTCGCGTCTGTAAGGTGCGTACATCGGCCATGTTGTTGTACAGTGCTCACATTTGCTATGGCGCGGTACGACTCGTACATGCGCGATGCTGGGTGAGGGTGCGTACAGGCACGGGCAAGGTGTAAGGGCCTGGGGGTACATGCCGTACATACGGGAACCGGGGGTACGGCGCGTACATAGGGGGGCCTGGGGATACAGCGCGTACATACAGTGGGCTGGTGGTACGGCGCGTACATACGGGGGGCTGGGGGTACGTCGCATACATAGGGGGGGCTGGGGGCACGGCGCCTACATACGGGGGTGCTGGGGATACGTCGCGTACATGCGGGGGCTGGGGATACGTCAAATACATATGGGGGGCTGGGGGTACGGTGGCATACATACGGGGGGATGGGGGTACGGTGCGTACATCCGTGGGTGGTGGGGATACGGCGCATATATATGGGTGCTGGGGGTACGGCGCGTACTTGGGGGTGGGGGGGCTGGGGGTACGTTGCATACATACGGGGGGTACAGCGTGTACATAGGGGGGCTGGGGGTACGCCGCGTACATACGGGGTGGTGGAGTTATGCTGCGTACATCCGGGGTCTGGGGGTACGGCGTGTACTGGGGGGGCTGGGGATACGGCACGTACATACGGGGGCTGGTGGTACGGCACGTACATACAGGGGGGATGTTCGGCGCGTATGCGGGCACATGTTTGGACGTCTCCATGGTAAGGGTGGGCGTAGTTCGCGAAGTAGCACTTCGCGAAGCTACGCAAAGTGAAGTTCGCACTACGCGAGCTACGCGTAGCACTTCGCGAACTGCGAAGTAACATGTTCGCACTGTGCAAGATGTTGTTTTCAATGATTGCACAGTGCGGACAAGCAACCGGCACTGTGCAATCATTGAAAATGGCATCTTGCACAGTGCGAGCTGTAGTTTTCTGCTGCTCGAGTAGATTTTTACTCGAGCTGCAGCTTTCTCAACGCGAACTGGTAGTTTCTCATCGCGAGCGGTCGCGAGCATACGCGACCCCTCGCAATGAGAAACCTGACCTTCTCGCGTTGGGAATCTCGCCGGGAGGTTTATTTTCCATGCTCGCGATCGCGAACAAGGAAAAAGTCTCGCCAGGATGTCATTTTGCTTGCTCGCGGTCGCCAACTTGACGTTGAGGACCGCGAGCAAGCAAAAAATGACCGCAGCACTACGCAACACTACGCTACGCGTGTTCGCACTGTGCTACGTGCAGTTCGCGTAGTGCGAAGTAGCGCGAACTTCGCAAACTACGCGAGCGTAGCGTAGTGCTTCGCCCAGGCCTACTCCATGGTTGCTATTGAAGTTCACTCCATACGGTGTTTTTTCCATACGGTTGTACATTCGGACGGACGGGACGGATCGTACTTGCGCGGTCGGACTTCATTTTTACGATTTGTACGTAAAAATGTACGGGGACGTGTCGGGGACTTTTCCCGACCCGAGGACCTGTCGGGGATTTTTCCCAATACGATTCGTATGTAGTTTTTCACATCCGAATCGTACTTGCCAGTTTGTACGGGACTTGTACAATTCGTACGTAAAAAAATACGGATACGATTCGTACGGGGAAAATTTTTAACGGATCGGAATCGGCACCCAAGCAGTTGGCATTAGATAGAGAAGCCTTTGAGCTCCAGAGACCTTCTAGAAGAGAGGCTTTAGAAACCCCTGGTGGCAGCAACAGTGTCCTTAGAGTCAGAGATTACATTCCAGACCATATGAACCTGTCCAAGGTTGTTCCTCCCTACCAGAGTGGGGATGATATCCACAAATGTATAACTGCTATGGAAAGGGCCTGTAGAGTACAACAGGTCCCCCAAAAGCAGTGGGCTGCAATCTTGTGACTCTCCTTTTCAGATAAAGGTAGAGGCAAGCTCCTCACTGTTAGAGAAGAGGATGCTGATGATTATGAAGTCCTGAAGAGTGCATTAATAGATGGGTTTGGCTTAACCACTGAGCAGTACAGGTTGAAGTTCAGAGACACCCAGAAAGCAAAGACTCAGGATTGGACACACTGGTGCCGATTCCGATCCGTTAAAAAGTTTCCCCGTACGAATCGTATTTGTATTCTTTTACGTACGAATCGTACAAGTCCCGTACAAACTGGCAAGTACGATTCGGGTGTGAAAAACTACATACGAATCGTATTGGGAAAATTCCCTGACACGTCCTCGGGTCGGGGAAAAGTCCCCGACACGTCCCGGTACATTTTTACGTATAAATCGTAAAAATGAAGTCCGACCGTGCAAGTACGATCCGTCCCGTCCATCCGAATGTACAACCGTATGGAAAAAACACCGAACGGAGCGAACTTCAATAGCAACCATGGAGACGTCCAAACATTTGCCCGCATACGTGCCGAACATCCCCCCCCGTATGGCGCTGGGGTTCCGCACCATCCATATAGGGGTGGGGGTACGCACCGTCCATACGGGGGTGGGGGTATGCACCGTCCATATGGGGGGTGTGGGTACGCACTGTCCATAGAGGGGGTGGGGGTACGCACTGTCCATACAGGGGGTGGGGGTACGCACCTTCCATAGGGGGGTGGGGGTACGCACCGTCCATACGGGGGTGGGGGTACGCACCATCCATATGGGGGCTGGGGGTATGGTGTGTACATATGGGGGCTGGGGGTACTGCACGTACATACAGGGGGCTGGGGGTATGTGCTGGGGGTATGGTGCGTACATACGGGGGCTGGGGGTACTGCGTGTACGGGGGGCTGGGGGTATGTGCTGGGGGTACGGTACATACATACGGGGGCTGGGGGTACTGCGTGTACATACGGGGGCTGGGGGTATGTGCTGGGGGTATGGTGTGTACATACAGGGGCTGGGGGTACTGCACGTACATACGAGGGGCTGGGGGTATGTGCTGTGGGTACGGTGTGTACATACGGGGGCTAGGGGTACGGCGCGTACATACGGGGCGGCTGGGGGAATGTGCTGGGGGACGGTGCATACATACAGGGGCTGGGGGTACGGTGCGTACATACGGGGGCTGGGGGTGCGCACCGTCCATATGGAGGTGGGGGTACGCACCGTCCATATGGGGGTGGGGGTACACACCGTACCCCATCACCCCGTATGTACGCGCCGTACCCCCAGCCCCCATATGTACGTGCCGTACCCCCAGCCCCCCCTATGTACGCACAGTACCCCCGGTTCCCCTATGTTCGGCATGTACCCCCAGGCCCCTACACCCTGCCCGTGCCTGTATGCACCCTACCCCAGGCCTCTACACCAGCACCCTCACCCAGCATCGCGCATGTACGAGTCGTACCAAGCCATAGCACATGTGAGCACTGTACAACAACATGGCCGATGTACGCACCTTACAGATGCGAAAAACACTCGTACTGAACCAGGACTCTGCAAGGCACCACAAGGAGAGTCAATTCGAATCGCACAACACCACAAAATACGTCCAACAAGCCCAAATACATCCAATACACTGACCTGCAACAGCCAAACAGGTAAACAGAGGCCCAAATCACAACCACTTCTTATAACACACCCACCCAAAGTTCAAACACAGCCACACCCACAAATGGACCAATAAAAAGGGCCCACACACACAAACCATGAGCCTTTGCAACAGACCCACTGCTGCCAGACCCCACAGACGACCCACTGCACCATACTTGAACCTTCACTACACCTTACACTTGCACACCTTCACACAACCACCTTCACAAACACCCCCTCATCACATTCACACCCACCTTCACAACCACACCCACACACCCACAACCGTCCACACCCACACCCCACACCATGCCCACAGACAAGAATCCAAAGTTCACAAGGGAGGAGCTGGACATCTTTGTCAACGAAATCATCAGAGTCGAGCCACAGCTCTTTGGAACATTGGTCAGACAGACCAGCGTAGCAGCAAAATCAGCCATGTGGCAGAGGATCGTCGAGAGGGTGAATGCTGTTGCGCCCATCAGAAGGACCAGGCATGAATGCCAAGCCAGGTGGTACGATCTGCGGAGGACGGTCCGCCGCAAAATGACTGACGAATATAACCAGGGGAACATCACTGGAGGTGGCCCGATCCGCAGACCGGTACACTACCATCCCTGGGAGGAGAAGGTGATGCACACGCTGCCGCCGGTGGGAGTACACGGAGTAGAAGGAGTCGCCGAGCCTGGTGAGTACACAAACAACTCACCTCACATGGGGGGAACCGCATCCACAACCCAACTCCCAATAATGCACGCAACTACCCCAAAGCCATCACCGGACACAACCACACTCCAAAAACATGCACATGCCACTAGCGGCTCCATGCCCCATGTACCAAGCAAGGCCATGACAAGTCAAAGGCCACACAAAACACCAACACAAGACAGGATGTCCGTGATGCCGGGAGGGTGGGCCTAAAAAAAAACATTGTGCAACTCAGAAGCAGACAATAATGCCCTCAGCCCATATGGCCTAGGGCAGAGCTATACAAACAGTGTGTCCCGACACTGTACTGTGTCGCCTGCAAATGGTGGCCGTATCGCAGGATGACATGGGTATGAAGGCCCAATTTGCACATAACAGCAGCTAATGAAGAGGCATCACTGTGAAAGAGTGTCAGCACACACTGCCGCAGCAGCGCAGACTCAGAGACACTCTGCCCAATGGGGGCCGGGAGATTCTAAACAAAGCCACATGAACAAGCCAATGGCCTCTGAAAGACCTGCAAAGTGTGTGTGCCCAGGAAGCTGGGCTGAGGTGACAGAGGGTGACAGACAGACGGAGGGAGAGGGAGAGAGAGGGAGGGAGACAGAGGGCGACAGAGGGAGACAGACAGAGGGAGGAGGGTGACAGAGGGAGGGAGAGAGGGAGACAGAGGGAGATAAAATCACCCTTGGGTGGTGTGGGCATGTCAGCTCGTCAGCAGGTGGACTGTGTGCATGTTGACAAGGTTTGGCAGTGCGTGAACCACCCATTTTGGTTGGAAATCACTGGGCCATGTGTCAAACTGTGCACGAGTGGATCCTTGCTGCAGGCACAAACCTAACCTTACACCCAGTATACCCACTCACTGTGTTTGTTAGAACCCAGTCACAAATGCATAAGTTACCTACCTGCACTCTCCAATAGATATGAAAAAGCACCATTTGCCCAGGTACAGTGCAACACGTAAGCCCGTTCTGCATCGCTCGCTACGCACGCTCGCTACACTGCTTACTGCGTTTCAAAATGATGCAACAACAAAGAGTGTGTCACACATAGGAAAAGTGTTGAAAGCTGTGGCCAAGGGACATACCCACGCACCATGCACAATGCACAGGGACTTGCCAAGTACAGACAAGGTAGATGACACTTGGCCCTGCTGTAGACAGCACAAGGCAATCCTGTGACCACTGTACACTCAAACACCAACTCCACATGCCACCTACCTACCACAGGAACTCACATTCACTGTCATGCCAGCATGCACCATGAGGGGATAGACACATCACCTGGTAGACCCAATGACAAATCACACCACACCCAACAGCATGCCCAGTCACACACCCGCCCCTTACACAAGCACACACCCCCGGGGAAGCCAATGCAAATTGCCACTCCCACAATGGACATGTGACACAACAAGACCAATCCATAGCCGAATCAGCATCCCAACACTCATTAGACAGGCCAAATAACCAGGAGTACATATCAATCTGTCCCCTGCAACATACCCATCCACAAGTGCACTGTGAGAGGAATGCTAGACATATCCGACTACCCAGAGGAACTGTGCCAACTTGAATATGTATGAAACATGGATGTTGCATGAAACACCATTAACATTGTCTCTCTCTCACACACAGGGCAGCATCGTTGATCTCCCCCCAACACTGGGGGGGAAGAATCACAGGACCAGGCTCGGCGTCACGATGATCCCACCGGCAGCGACGACTCTCACCACTCCGTGGATGACCCCGACCAACCGGGTCCCTCTGGTGCCCAAGCCCCTGCAGCACCTGTGTCAGGTACAACTGTGCCAACCACCACCCCCATTCCTGCCACATCCCAGAATACACCCAGGAGCCCTACTCGCACACAACAACGCAGCCAGTCTGACCAGGAGGGACAAGGTACTCCGGGCAACCAGGAGGAGGCAGGCGACCACGCAAATGCCATCCCTCAGGGGTCCCGGAGACCCGATGTGCCCACAAGGGCAGGCCAGGCTCAAGTGGGCAGGGGTGGTGGGAGAGGAGGACGGCGGAGGCGCGAACCTGACCAGACAGCTGAGGAACCTGTTATGTCACACGTACACAACATCCTGGACACATACCGGTGTGACACCAGGGGCATCAGACAGGTAGTGGAGATCCTCATCGAGATTAAGAACCTGCAGGCCGAGCAATATGCCAGTCCACAGCAACACCAAGGACGGATGGAGGCAAGACTGGCTGAGCTCATGGCGGTGCAAACGGACATGAGCCATTCACTCCGTTGGATTGCCGAAAACATGGGCAACCCTCCCTGTGCCACCAGGCGAAGATCACCACCAGCCACAGGGAGGGATCAGGAGGAGGAGGATTCGTCTGACGGAGCATCACAGACATCGTCACGGCCTGCTTCTGAGGGTCCCCGGAGGAAGGTGGGTCGTCCACGCAAAAGACCGTGAGAATCAGCGGACCATCACCATCTCCCAGGTAACCTGGCCTGGCACCTGGCCCTCTGGCGCAACAGCAGCACCTCATCCAATGACATTCTCTGCCACATGGACTTGCTGGTCACTGTCTATCCAAATGTTGACAAAGACTGTGGCATGGACTCTGATGACTTCCAATGGCAAGGATACCAACTCCCCCTGTGAACTTTGGATTCTAGACACCCGGCGAGCACCTCTTTTCATTCCCCCAAACACGTACCCCACCACTAATAAAAATCATCAAAATCGCGAGATGATGCCGTCATTTTGCATTATTCCATAACATGTGTGTGTTGTAATGTCAAACCATGCCTGAGTTTTGAAGTAACTCCAACCATCCATACCCTGGGGTCTGAGTCTGGCACAGGACACACATGGGTCAAAATGTATCATCCAATACAGACATGGAGCACCATACTCACCCGTGATGGGCCCAATCAGCTGAGGGGGTGCCTGCACAACTGTGCGGACCGACCTATTTCGAAGAGCAACAGTCATGCGCAGAGGTCAGGGATCATGTGGAGTGTCCTGGGGTGGGAGTCCCAGGTATGTGTAGCCAGGTGGGAGAACTATGTCCTGCATGCTGGAGTCAGGTGGATGTGGAGAATGGTGGCCAGGCCAACGTTGGATGCATGGAGATGGCACAATGGGGTCTTGGATGACAGTGCCACAAGGTTGTGTTGGGGTCGTGGTCGTGGGCTGCATCCTGAGTGTGGGCGTGGATTGTGAAGGTCAACCTGCAGCTGACAGTGATCCATTGCAGCTATCTCTGTTGGACGGTGATGTGGCTGGGTCGCCGGATGTTGAAGCACAGCTGGGCAGATGCACCCTGGATGTGGACAAGTATCATGTGAGTTGTAACGTACTTGTCCGTAGAGTGCAGGGTAGGATTAGACACGGATGTTGTAGTTGACCTGGGGGATGGTCTGTCTTGCCTTGAGGTGGATCAAACTGTGGATCTTGTGCATAATGCAGAGTGTGCTGAAGCCTGAGGTACAAATGCTGGTGATCTGCATAGCACATGTGAGCAACCAATCCATGATGCACACCAGCTCGTGTGCGTGGACACTGTGTGCCTGTGCAGGGCTCTTGTGGGTGGGACACAAGCAGTTGAGCCAGCTGTAAGGGGACAATCCGCAGATGAACACCTCAGTCGTGTACAAGTCCAGTATCAGGTGGCCGATGTTCAGCCATCTGCCAATGGATACCATGCATTATTCAATATGAGAACTGGCAAGGACTGCATCTTTGGGGAGGGTGAGGAGCACCTGGCTGTCAATGGGACACCAGATGATGATGAGATGCAGTGCGCATGTCATGGTTCAGAGTGGGATCCTGTACACAATGTAGACTGACACGCTGAGACATGATACCTCTGCCATGTATCCCACAACGACACCATACTACATGCAGAGGCCTGGAGTACCACTCCCATGGCCTTGTTAGGGTACAGAGCCGGTGGGGAGTAGGTGGGACATGACCTGGTTGGTGTGACAGGGCCTGGAAGGCGTGCCAGCGCTGTGTAGGCAGTTGGAGTTGCACACTCATTATGCAAAGGTGTTGTGTGGGCGATGAGTGCATGCCTGAGTGCATGCAACAGATGTATTGGATGGACATTGCTTGGTGGGTGGCCTCAACATCATGGTGTAGCGTGATGTGGCACATGCAAGGACATGAGACACGTGCAATGTGCACGTAGCATGTGCAGACGGTCCAGCCTTTGCCACCGCAACTGTGTCACACACAAGCAGATTACACCCAAATGAATGGGTGGAGGGAGGAAGGAGGGTGCGTCTTAGAGGCGTGTTTGTGAGGCAAAATATAGAAACTCTGTGTGCCCTTGCTGCAGGGCCTGCAGCAGCAGGCGCCATGTTCTGAAAACCATGCCACAAGTTGCACACAAAGACAAGGATGTCAGAAAGGACTACTGCAAAAGGTGTATGTTAAGGAAGGAGTGTCTGGTTCAACATGGCACACACACAGACAATGGATGCACATGCAGCAAAGTGGCCGTTGTGGGGACTGAGATGCCAAAATACCTACACAGCCATGTACATCATGCACAATACATATTATAATCCCTGACAAACAGCTTGCATCTTGCTACTCTACACATAGACTCATATGCACAATCTGTGATAACTATGCCAGACATGCCGCATGCACAGTGGCAAGAGACCTGCATTGACAGAGATGAGGCACCTTGGAGGCTGAGGGACACCTTTATTAGTCATGTTCACCGGAAGGCAAATGCATCTATATTAACAGATGCACAGGTCATGTGGATGATCATGTGGGACCTACACTGGCACCCCCCTTTGCACCAAAGATGCTGGAATCCATAGAACTGGCACACAAGTGATGGGTTTGAGCTAAACACCCCCTGCTGCTCACGGAGAGGCTGCTATTCACCATTGAGCCTCTAATGGGGATGTCCAACACTATGTCAACCCGGTGCATCCCGTATGTTTCCAAGGGCAGTGTTACACACATTGATGCCTTCATCACAATCCACAATCACATTACAGATGACTGTCACCAAGTGTGACTATCAATTCAGGTGAATCCAGCTCCATGTCATGTGCCCCATGGTGATTCTACATGTATGCAAAGTAACCAAACATGAACAGGAGCAGTGCACACACATTCCAAACAAATACCACACCCAAAAAGCCGTGCTGCATCCCTTACCTTAAGGAGAATTTTCAACATGACCATGCATGTAACGCTGATTCAGCACACGTTGCTGTATTCATGAGGAATAGCAGGAGCACAACAATGCCACCAGCAGACAGCATGTGCAAATACCTGGGGATGAGAGACACACAAGAAGTCAGCCAAAAGAAGCACATCCGCATGCATGGGCATGTACTCGACACGTATAAGGTTGTCAACATGCTAGGTGAAAATAGTGTCTCAGGAAAGACATTCTTTTATTACACCATCACTCGAGTGACACATCAAAACACACCTCTGACTCACTTGCCATACATGCAGATGGAACCACACATTGCAACACATGGCACACAAGGCTCAATGCGTGCACACTCAGACACTGGAACTCACCACTAAGCAAAGAAGTTGCGTATGAGGCGACTCCGGATGTCCTCTTCCTCCTCCTCCTCCACATCACTTGCCTCGTCACCAAGCCCCTCATTCTCCACGGGTGGATGTTCCTGCTCATCCGGATCCAGCATGAGTGGCACAGCTTTCTCCACTGCCATGTTGCGCAGCATGCAGCACACGAGGAAGATTTTGCAGACCTTCACCGGTGCATATGGGAGTGCGCCGCCGGTCTTGTGGAGGCACCGGAATCGGCTCTTCAGGAGGCCAAAAGTCCTCTCTATTACTCGCCTGGTCTGCCCATGGGCGTTGTTGTACCGGTGATCGGCAGCCATTCTGGGGTTGCGGAGAGGCGTGATCAGCCATGGCATGTTGGGATAGCCAGAGTCCCCTACATGGAAACATCATGGACAGAAGTGGGTCAGGAGAAGCAGTAAGACAGAAAGATGACGCTAAATACAGGACTAACAGAGTATACCCACCAACAAGACATGCTCATTCGTTGCGCAGTTGCAGCATCATTTCAGGCACTCTGCTACGCCTCATGATGTAGGCATCGTGTGCTGATCCTGGAAAACGAGCACAGACATGGGAAATCACCATGTTATCAAGACACACCACAAGGGCATTAATGGAGTGGTAATGTTTACGGTTGCGAAAGGCTACCTCCTGTGCCTGTGGTGGTACCAAAGCCACATGTGTCCCATCAATAGACCCAATGACATGGGGCATCCCTCCCAGGGCATAGAACTCACCCTTGACACCTGTCAACTGCTCACGAGTTGGGAAATGGATAAACTCATCCAGGTGAACCAACATGGCCTCTAAAAAATCACGCAGGACACGGCTGAACATGGTCTGGGACATGCCACCAACATGAGCTATGGTATATTGAAACGTACCCGTGGCAAAGAAATGTAGGGCTGCCATCACCTTCATCTTGGGTGTCAGTGCAGTAGGATACCTGTGTAGCGGTTGGAGGTGTGGTGCCAGCCTTGCGGTCAAGTTCTCAATCAACCGTTGGGTGAAGCGGTAGTGGCGTATACAGTCACGTTCCCTCAGGGCAGCCAAGTCTGGCATTGGTCGGGGGAGAGGCGGAGCCCTGCAGTAATTTGGAAGGGACAACGAAGAGTGAGTACAGTACAACAACAATGTCAATGTACTGAGCACTTGTTCAACAGCCAATACACATATGCTACATACAGAGTCAGGTCTGTGCAATATATCATGGACACGTATGCCAGGCAGGTGACACTCCTACCAAGAGCCAGCTACAAACGTGGATTCTCAAGCTCAACATGACATGGCATGAAACTAGCTGTGGGCCAGTGTAAGTGAACAGGCAGACGCATTACAGGAGTGACAGACATCCTCATATGTGCAGAAGAAGGATGTTTATTAGGCCTGGGCGGTAAATTCCGTTCCGTTCGCGGAATTTGCGGAATTTGGGTAATTTCGCGTTCCGCGGAGAACGCGAAATTGCCCAAAAATCTGCGTTCCGCGACTTCGCGAAATTTTTTGCTTGTTCGCGTTCTCAATATGCGTGTTCGCGAGATATTTCACCCCGAGCACGCAAACAGCGATCGCGAACAGGAAAAAGTATCGCGAACAAGCAATTCCGCGTGTTCGCGGAATTTTTGCGTGTTCGCGGAGATTTTTTACCGTTTCGCGGAGATTTGCGTAACGCGATTACGCAAATTCCGCCCACCCCTAATGTTTATCACACAGACAGGTTGCGGAACACTGGAGGCACAGGTCACATGTCCTTGAAAAAAGGACAGACCACACACCTTGCCATGAAGGGGTACATGTCACGACTGATCACACATACATTGAGACTACGCAGATATGGCCTTGTCTCGCAAGTCCATGTTCGATGTATACATACACACGGTACGTCTGATTCCACATGTGTGTTGGTGTGCATAATAGTGTGCCATGCCTATTTACACACAGACACATGTTGGATGCAGCAACTGCAGATGCATTTGACGGAACACCAACAGCAAGCTCATGGGAACACATGACATAGTCACATCGTGCCACGCCGGTAGTTACATGTCAGGTGTAATTATTCGTGTACCTGGCATCAGGGGACAGTTGCTGGTGTTGGTGACTGTGCCATGCCAGTGATGCAGTGCTCGACAAGTCTGTACTACATGCACACATGTCAAAGGTGTGAAGGGGATGTGTGGCACATAGTGCACCATCACACATGACATGTGTACACAGCTCATCACACATCTATTGGGTTCAAACATGAGGAGATATGTGCCACATCACAGCCTGACACACCTAGGCCCGAGACATGTAGGACTGCACTGACAATGACTTGATGTCCAGCCTTGGCCAAGTATGACAGCTCCATTCCTTTCTGTGTTCCGCCTGTCACCAGTGTAAGGTGCGAAACGCACCATACACACGCTCTGAGGGCGTGTGTAGGGTCCGTATCACTATGGTAGTGGTGCCGTAGGCGTACGCCATAGGGATATGGTCCGTACATGCGTGTGTAGGGTCCGTATCACTATGGTAGTGTTGCCGTAGGTGTACGCCATTGGGATACAGTCCGTACACGAGTGTGTAGGGTCCGTATCACTATGGTAGTGTTGCCGTAGGCGTACGCCATAGGGATACGGTCCGTACACGCGTGTGTAGGGTCCGTATCACTATGGTAGTGTTGCCATAGGCGTATGCCATAGGGATACGATCCGTACACGTGTGTGTAGGGTCCGTATCACTATGGTAGTGTTGCCGCAGGCGTACGCCATAGGGATATGGTCTGTACACGCGTGTGTATACAGACCCTACACACAGGATTTATTGAAGGCCATATTTTTAATCCCCGAGTAAGAGGTGTAAGTACTTCCTCTGTGTTACTCACATTGTCTCAGGTGGGGGGGTTGTGCGGGCAAGGCCTACATGTCCAAACTGTATGTGTCCTTGCCAGGTCTGGCCTGTGTGTGATGATTGTCTGAACATACACTCAACATGCAGTGACCCAGTCATGTTGGGCATGGTTTAATGTATTTTCTAAGCAGCATGTGCCAAAAGTTAAAAGACATGGTTCCTGCTCATCCCTTTTTTGGCAACGGTGTGTTGTCCAGATGCTGTGCTCGACTGTCCCCAGACACTGTCTCCTCTGTCTCATTTGATATCAAGTTATTTGCTGTTGTGTCATGCTCTCCATTGTTTCTCAGTGGCATGGTGGGTCAACCAACTGTGTGGTGCAGGGACTACATATGTGCGTAGTATCATAGATGTTACTCATGTTGCTTTTCATGCTATGAACTGTGACCTATGTAGTTTAGAATCACGTGTCATATGTATACAGGTGTCTGATTATTTCATGTCTCTTCACCTTGCCCACAGCATCGTCGGGGGAAACCGAGGGAGACACTGGCACGGACCTTGAGGAGGGATCCAGCACCGGTGCCACCTGTGGTGGTGAGCCTGGCACAGCGAGTGGCATGGAGGCTGAGGGGAGTGAGGCGGAGGACCTGTCCAGTCCCACCACCGACTATGATGCTGACGGGTCCGAGGCTGAGCTCCCAGAGGGAGCGGAGGCTGCTCCCAGGGCTGAAAGCAGCACTCCATCTCTCGCCGCCCCCTCCATTCCCATCACCGGCCTCCCACTTGCTCGGGTCCCTTCCGTCCGTGCTAGGCGACAACATGTCTCCTTCGTGCCAGGCACCGCACCCCCTGCCCCTGTCTCCCCTGCTGCCGTCAATGCCGACTCTGTGGACATTCTGCGGCAGTTGCAGGTTGGTCAGACATCGCAGCTTAATGTCCTCCATGGCCACACCAGACTGCTGACACATATGGTGTCGTACATGGAGGGCATGTCAGCAGCGATGTCTGACCAACGGATGTTGCTGAGGTCCATAGACTCATCACTGACTGCAGCAGTGGGTCTCCTGCAGCGCTCCGTCACCCCCTACCCCTGCACCATCCACACTTCCCACTCCCATGCCTGTCCAACGCACACACAGATGTCCCCATGCACGCACCCCACCAGACACAGGCAGCACACCACCAGGGAAGGCCAAGCGCACACCTCCTGTCACGCACACACAGGGGGAAGTAGGCACAACCTCTGGGACGGGGGCAAACAGTAGCCACGCAGCCACAGTGGGAGTCCGCAGTCCTCACAACCCACTTCCTCCAAAACCACTAACCTTAGCTCTCCTGCCCAACTGTCGGATAAAGAGTCCTTCATGGCCAGTGTGTCCCTCAGCCCCAGTGTGGCACCACCCCGCAAGAGGTGGAGGCAGTACCCGCCCAGGGTAGTTGAGTCCCCCCGTCCACACCCTCCCCCAGTAGCGCTGCAACCCATCCCTCCGACCCCCCCCTCCTTGGGGCCTGTGGTTCCTTCGGGTGCAGGGGAGATGCTGGAAGACCTTACTACCGTGTGCAGCGCCCTACTAACCACCACCTTTGGCGCTGCCACACCCCCTGTGGTGGAGTCGTCCGTCCCTGCACCCACAACACCTACCCTTGCCCCTCCTGTCCTTGCGGTGCCTGGTCCATCCCCCCCACATGATGCCCCCCTTCTGTGGATGATATGGAAGAGTGAACTGTGCAGGCAAGCTAGGGGAGACGCGTCCCAAAGTGTCCCCCACCAGGACTTCACACATGGCCTGGCCTATGGGCCCTGTATATAGTGGACATTTCTTTTGCTATAATTTTTTCTGCTGAATAAAGCTTTTTGTTTTTCATTTGCACACTAATGCTTTTCTGGTCTTGCTGTTGGTGGTGCTGCTCCATGATTTGGGGTGGTGAAAATGTGTTAGGTGTCTGGGAAATGTTGTAGTGTGCTGCTCATGGGGTGGACCCTGGTATGAGTGTGCCATCACAAGGTCTCTGCAAATAATCTTTGGTCATGTCAGCTCTTAATGTATGGTGACATTGTCCCAAGGTGTGTTCCTTCCTCTGTGGACCCTGAAATCTTCCCTACAGGGTGTTTCCCAATTGTTGTGCTAAGCTGTGTCTACATTTCCTGGGTGTGTGTTGAATCCCTTCAACTTTGGCCATGCATGCTCAGCAATGTCTCCACCTGCATCATTTGTGGCATCCTTGGTGGTCACTGTACTTGTGTATGGAGTATATTGAAATGACTTCATGTGGACATGTTACCTTTTCCGCACTATGCATGTGTGTACTCCCAGCCTCGCACACATGTGTTATGTGTTCTGCAGGGTCTTTGGGCACCTGACTGACAACTGTGGGTATTGAATCTGTGGGTACTCCACCCTTTTCCTTCCATGGGAGGCAACAACTTGTTGGCTGCCCCAGCACCTGTACATTCCTATCAGTCCTGGAATGTGCATTACAGTGTGTGTTCCCTTTGGGTCTCTTAGTTTAGTAGGGTGGAACATGAGTATACAGTCATGCTCTCAGTGTGTATATTGTGCTGCCAGCGCCAGGGGTGGGTAAGCATGTGTAATTTGTCATCACACCCACATGTGGTGTGTCATGCAGTGGGGGATGGACATCCAGCCTCATGGGAGTAGGACACTGCTGTCAGTGATGTGTTGGCATGCCACTCTCAATATAGTCGCACTTTGTGTATGCCTTCATGCACCCATGGAGTTTTGCTAATTGTAGGATGGTGTACACACCACCATGTCTCTGTACACTGCTGGGAGGACTCTGCACCCACCCCTCCTGTGTCTGGGCACTGCTGGGAGGACTCTGCACCCACCCCTCCTATGTCTGGGCACTGCTGGGAGGACTCTGCACCCACCCCTCCTATGTCTGGGCACTGCTGGGAGTGATAGGCACCCACCCCTCCTATGTCTGGGCACTGCTGGGAGGATCTGCACCCACCCCTCCTATGTCTGGGCACTGCTGGGAGGACTCTGCACCCACCCCTCCTATGTCTGGGCACTGCTGTAAGTGATAGGCACCCACCCCTCCTATGTCTGGGCACTGCTGGGAGTGATAGGCACCCACCCCTCCTATGTCTGGGCACTGCTGGCTGGGAGGACTCTGCACCCAACCCTCCTATGTCTGGGCACTGCTGGGAGTGATATGCACCCACCCCTCCTATGTCTGGGCACTGCTGGGAGTGATAGGGACCCACCCCTCCTATGTCTGGGCACTGCTGGGAGGACTCTGCACCCACCCCTCCAATGTCTGGGCACTGCTGGGAGGACTCTGCACCCACCCCTCCTATGTCTGGGCACTGCTGGGAGGACTCTGCACCCACCGCTCCTATGTCTGGGCACTGCTGGGAGTGATAGGCACCCACCCCTCCTATGTCTGGGCACTGCTGGGAGGACTCTGCACCCACCCCTCCTATGTCTGGGCACTGCTGGGAGGACTCTGCACCCACCCCTCCTATGTCTGGGCACTGCTGGGAGTGATAGGCACCCACCCCTCCTAAATCTGGGCACTGCTGGGAGTGATAGCCACCCACCCCTCCTATGTCTGGGCACTGCTGGGAGGACTCTGCACCCACCCCTCCTATGTCTGGGCACTGCTGGGAGGATTCTTCACCCACCCCTCCTATGTCTGGGCACTGCTGGGAGTGATAGGCACCCACCCCTCCTATGTCTGGGCACTGCTGGGAGGACTCTGCACCCACCCCTCCTATGTCTGGGCACTGCTGGGAGTGATAGGCACCCACCCCTCCTATGTCTGGGCACTGCTGGGGCTGATGGCCACACACCCCTATGTGTCTGTCCACTGGCGTGGTAGGGCCCGGACCCACGTCCCAAAGGCATGAGTACGGGCCGTATCGCCATTGTTGGGGTGACGTAGGGGTAGGCGTGGTACGACCCGTACCCATGTCCTAAAGGCATGGGTACGGGTCGTACAGCCATTGTTGGGGTGACGTAGGGGTAGGCGTGGTACGACCCGTACCCACGTCCTAAAGGCATGGGTACGGGCCGTACCGCCATTGTTGGGGTGCCGTAGGGCTAGGTGTGGTACGAACCGTACCCACGTCCCAAAGGCATGGGTACGGGCCGTACCGCCATTGTTGGGGTGCCGTAGGGGTACGGCCCGTACCCAGCCCTTAAGAGCGTGGGTACGGGTCGTACCACGCCCACCCATACGTCACCCCAACAATGGCGGTACGGCCCGTACCCATGTCCCAAAGGCATGGGTACGGATCGTACCGCCATTGTTGGCGTGACGTAGGGGTAGGCGCGGTACGACCCATACCCACGTCCTAAATGCATGGGTACGGGTTGTACCGCCATTGTTGGGGTGCCGTTGGGGTACAGCCCGTACCCAGCTCTTAAGAGCGTGGGTACAGATCGTACCACGCCCACCCCTACGTCACCCCAACAATGGCGGTACGGCCCGTACCCACGTCCCAAAGGCATGAGTACGGGCCATACCGCCATTGTTGGGGTGACGTAGGGGTGGGCGTGGTACGACCCGTACCCACGCTCTTAAGGCGTGGGTACGGTACGTACCACAATTGTAGTGTTGCCGGTTCGCGTCCATGTTGACTTCCGTAGTGGCGGACGCAGGCCTTGGTGGACACGCCCCCACCCCCCGAAGTGACCAGGCCCTGGGGATCAGGTATGTACAGGGCATGTATGATTTTTGACTTGGGTGGGGGTTATGTTTCCTTCCCCTGCCCCCCCCTTTGCCCCTGGGTGTTGTTCTGACCTTCTGCGGTGTCTGCGTCGGTTCCTGTACACCAGGTCGACTGCTATGAGGGCCGGGATGACACGTAGGTTGGGGTCCATGGCTGTCCGTTGCGTACAGGTGCTCCTTCTGCGCGTCGTCCTGATTTCCCGGCAGTTTTTGGCTGCCGTAAAATATTATCCGTGCGGAGTGACGTGGGCACGAATCGTACTTGCTGGTTCGTGAAACGCTGCCTGACTCTGTCCGGACGTCACGTCCGCGGTGTCCTGGATCGGAATTGTGGGTATGTTTTTGTCGGTCGGTGGTTTTTACGATTCGTACGGAAATGGTGTTTCCGTACGAATCGTACTTGCATGTTTGTAAGGTATTTTTCCCGGGTACGAGTCGGACGGAGAAAACACTCTGTTCGACGGTTCGTACCCGGGTTTTAACGGATCGGAATCTACACCACTTTGTTGATTGTGTAACCAAGGCTCTGGAGGGTTGGCTGGTTGGTAGTAGAGTTAATGATTTTAAGGGATTGTATAATCTTATGATGAGAGAACAGATCCTTAATAATTACCAGAACCAGTTGTTGCATGAGTACCTGGTGGACTCTGATCTGACCTCTCTCCAAGAATTAGGAAAAGAAGGCAGACAAATGTGTCAAAACCAGGTTGAGGCAGAAAACCCAGAACCAAGGGGGTGACACTAAGAAGCAGGAATCTAAGGGCTCTGACAAAGGTGGGGATAAGTCAAAAGACCAGAAGTCGTCACAAGGGCCCCAAAAAACTGCATCTGGTGTGGATTCACAGTCTAACAAAGGGAAAGGCCAAAAGAAGCCCTGGTGCAAATTCTGTAAACAGAAAGGGCACTGGACTTCTGACTGTAACAAGTCCAAAGACCAAACTACCACCACTCCTGCCCCTAAGGCAACTGTTCCCCCTAATGCAGCTACTGGTGGAGGTGGTAATCAGAATAAGGGTGTAGTAGGGTTGACTCTGGGTTCTGAAGTGGACTCTGGCCTAGACAGGGTACCCACTCAGGCATTGCTGATTTGTGATGGAGACATTGATATGTCCTTTCTAGTGAGCCCCAGTAATCTGGGCAAATACAAACAGCAGCCTGTAATAAATGGCAAACAGGCTTTGGCATTTAGGGACACAGGTGCTAGTGTCACCATGGTGGCAGAGGATCTTGTGGACCCTGGACAGATCATCCTGGGTGAAATGTACCAGGTTACCAATGCAAGCAATGTCAGGAACAACCATAGTCTGGCAGTTGTGAATTTCTCATGGGAGGGGTAACTGGCCTCAAGAAGGTAGTAGTCAGTGCAGACCTCCCTGTCGATTGTCTACTGGGCAATGATCTAGATACTTCAGCCTGGTCTGAAGTAGAGTTATGGACTCATGCTGAGATGTTGAAGGTTCAGTGACTAAATATCGAGGGACATAATATAGAATGCCCAAAATATCGACGCAAAAATATAGAAGAACAGACTATCGACTCCCTATCTACAAACAGGTAAGTACTAAAATACCGATTCCAAAATATAGAATGTTAAAATATAGTTAGCTAAAATATCGAATTTTTTAAATGTATTAAAAATAATATAAAAGTAATTAAATATTAAAAACAATTAAATAAAACATACATAATATAATATAAAAAAGCTTAAAATGTAAACATAATAAAAGTAATGTAAAAAAAAGTAGAGATTTTGTTGGATAGCGGGAAGGGAAAAATTTATATTCCCACTCCAGTGAGTGCAACAGTAGGGAAATCGTTGGATAGCGTAGGGGTAAAAATTACTATTCCCACTCCAGTGAATGCAACAGTATAGAAAACGCTGGATAGTGTAGGGGTAAAAAATACTATTCCCACTCCAAAGAGTGTAACAGTAGGGAAAGCGTTGGATAGCGGGAAGGGAAAAATTAATATTCCCACTCCAGTGAGTGCAACAGTAGGGAAAGTGTTGGATAGCGTAGGGGTAAAAATTACTATTCCCACTCCAGTGAGTGCAACAGTAGGGAAAACATTGGATAGCGTAGGAGTAAAAATTACTATTCCCACTCCAAAGAGTGCAACAGTAGGGAATGCATTGGATAGTGGGAGGATAAAATTGACTATTCCCACTCCAGTGAGTGCAACAGTAGGGAAAGCGTTGGATAGCGGGAAGGGAAAAATTACTATTCCCACTCCAGTGAGTGCAACAGTAGGGGAATCGTTGGATAGTGTAGGGGTAAAAATTACTATTCCCACTCCAGTGAATGCAACAGTATAGAAAACGCTGGATAGTGTAGGGGTAAAAAATACTATTCCCACTCCAAAGAGTGTAACAGTAGGGAAAGCGTTGGATAGCGGGAGGATAAAATTTACTATTCCCACTCCAGTGAGTGTAACAGTCGGGAAAGAGTTGGATAGCAGGAGGGTAAAAAATACTATTCCCACTCCTGAGAGTGCAAAAGTAGGGAAAGTAATGATTTAATTTTAAAATAAGATTACATTAATTATCAATACCAATAAAAAGTTAATTAAAAATGATTACCAATTAATAAAAATCAATTATCATTGAAAAAAATTATTTACCTATGAATAAAAATTATTTACCAGTTAATAATTAATTATCAATTATTATCAACACATATAAATAAAAATGTATATTTACTTTATTACAATTAATTTACTTTTGACCCAATTCCCCTATAAACCCACAACCCATTCCCAATAATAAAAAATACAATTAACATCAATTAATCAATTAATGAAAATTATTTAGCAATTAATAAAAATTAATTACCAATTCATACAAATTAATTACCAATTAATACAAATGAATTGCCAATTAATAATGAATTATCAATACACATAAATAAAAAAATTAATATTCACTTTATTATAAATAATTTACTTCCCACCCAATTCCCCTATAAACCCACAACCCACTCCCAATAATAAAAAATACAATTAACATTATTATCAATTAATCAATTAATAAAAATTATTGAGCAATGAATAAAAATTAATTAGCAATTCATACAAATTAATTACCCATTAATACAAATAATTACCAATTAATAATTAATTATCAATTAATTATCAATACACATAAATAAAACAATATGGTGCCGATTCCGATCCTGGAAAAACTCTGTACGAATCGTCGGTCGGAGCGTTTTCTCCGTCCGACTCGTACCCGGGAAAAAGACCGTACAAACATGCAAGTACGATTCGTACGGAAACACCATTTCCGTACGAATCGGAAAAAACACTGACCGACTGAAAAATACATACGAATGTGATCCGGGACAGCGCATACGCGACATTCATACGGAGTTAGGCAGCTTTTTACCTACCAGCAAGTACGATTCGTACCGACAGCAATCCGGATGGCAATATTTTTACTGCACCCAAAATGTGCCGGAAAAGCTAAGTACGCCGCGAAGCGTGAGGAAATGGGGGCCCGGTACATGCTGAACACCCCCCAGCCCCCCGTATGTACGCGCCGAACACCCTCCCAGCCCCCCGTATGTACGCGCCGAGCACCCCCCCAGCCCCCTGTATGTACGCACCGAACACCCCCCCCAGCCCCCTGTATGTGCGTGCTGTACCCCCAGCCCCCCCCACGGATGGACGCACCGTACCCCCAGCCCCCCCACGGATGTATGGAGCGTACCCCCACCCCACCCGGGTATGCTCCGACCGTTCACGGGTGGGGGTATGCTCCGTACATACACGGGTGGGGTGGGGGTATGCTCGTACATCCATGGGGGGGCTGGGGGTATGGCACATCATCCGTGGGGGGCTGGGGGTACGGCACGTACATACGGGGGCTGGGGGGGGTGTTCGGCACGTACATACGGGGGGCTGGGGGGTGCTCAGCGCGTACATACGGGGGGCTGGGGGGGTGCTTGGCGCGTATGCGGGCACATGTTTGGACGTCTCTATGGTAGCTATTGTAGTTCGCTCCGGACTGTGTTTTTTCCATACGGTTGTACATTCGGACGGACGGGACGGATCGTACTTGCGCGCTCGGACTTCAGTTTTCTGATTCGTACGTTAAACTGTCCGGGGTCGTGCCGTCCACTTTTCCCGACCCGAGGACGTGTCGGGGAATTTACCCAATGCGATTCGTATGGACTTTTTCACGTACGAATCGTACTTGCCAGTTTGTACGGGACTTGTAGGATCCGTATGGAAAAAAATCCAGATACGATTCGTACGGGGAAACTTTTTAACGGATCGGAATCGGCACCTTAATATTTACTTTATTACAATTAAATTACTTCCCACCAAATTCCCCTATAAACCTACAACCCGCTCCTAATAATAAAAAATACAATTAACATAATAATCAATTAATATAAATTAATTACCAATTAATAAAAATTAATAATTCATTATCAATCAATTAATTATCAAAATTTATAAAAATAATTATTATTTAATTAACCATAATTAAATTACTTCCCACCCTATTCCCCTATAAACCCACAACCCGCTACGGAATTAAAGTAAGCAACAATGTAATTACATAACATTCATTAGTTTAAAATAATTAAACATACATTACAAAAATAATACATATTTTTAACACATATACTACCATACATAACACTAAAAAAATTCGATATTATAGATATCTATATTTTAAAATTCAATATTATGGTAATCTATATTTTAAAATTCAATATTATGGAAATCGATATTTCATACCCCAATTTCGATATTCTGACCTATCTATATTTTGATATTTCGATATTCTGTCCACTCTATATTTTAAATTCGATATTCTGGGCAGTCGATATTTTGGAATCGATATTTAGGGTGTTCACCGTTGGGCATACCTACAGAGGTATTTGCTGTGACCAGGTCACAGGCCAAAATGCATCAAACTGAACCAGCTCTGGATCCTGAAAGTATGGACCAGGTGCTACACAAGAGGAGGAGCAGTAGGGTTAAGGCTGGGCCTTCCCCTCTGTCTCAGATCACAGATTCCCCTCCTGAGGGCAGGGGGACCTTCTAGGGAAGATCTGAGCAGGGAGCAACAGTGATGCCCCTCTCTCGAACCCCTCAGACAGCAGGCTGCTGCTGAGGCTGCTGGGAGTGCTAGTGGGTCCCATAAAGTTTATTGGGATGAGGGACTCCTATATTCTGAGGCTAGAGATCCAACCCCTGGAGCCACTAGGAGGTTGGTAATACCTCAGAAGTTTAGGGGGTTCCTCTTGACCCTAGCACATGACATTCCTTTAGCAGGACACTTGAGCCAAAACAAGACCTGGGATAGGCTTGTTCCACATTTTCATTGGCCACATATGTCAGAGGACACCAAGGAGTTTTGTCACTCCTGTGTCGCTTGCCAAGCCAGTGGCAAGTCAGGTGACACAACAAAGGCCCCCTGATACCACTACCTGTGGTGGGGGTGCCCTTTGAAAGGGTAGGGATTGACATTGTTGGTCCCCTTGACTCTCCAACAGCATCTGGGCACAGGTTTATCCTGGTGGTAGTGGATCATGCCACCAGGTACCCAGAAGCAATTACCCTGAGGTCCAGCACAGCCCCTGTGGTGGCAAGAGCCCTCATTGGAGTTTTCTCCAGAGTGGGTTTCCCAAAGGAGGTCATATCTGACAGAGATACAAAATTCATGTCACGATATCTGAAAGCAATGTGGAAGGAGTGTGGTGTAACTTATAAATTCACTACTCCCTATCACCCACAATGTTATGGGTTAGTTGAACGGGTCAACAAAACGCTAAAGGGAATGATTAAAGGCCTCCCAGAAAAGCTTAGGCGAAAATAGGACCTTTTACTTCCCTGCCTTTTTTTTTGCTTATAGAGAGGTTCCACAGAAGGGGGTTGGTTACAGCCCATTTGAACTTCTGTTTGGGCATCCTGTAAGAGGCCCATTATGTTTGGTGAAGGAAGGCTGGAAGTTACCTCTCAAACCTCCCAAACAGGATGTGATGGACTATGTACTTGGTCTCCGCTCCAGGATGGCCGAATACATGAAGAAGGCAACTAAAAACATGGAGGCCAGCCAATAACCACAGAAAACTTGGCATGACCAAAAGGCTGTGCTGACTGTGTAGCAGCCAGGACAGAAAGTGTGGGTGTTGGAGCCTGTGGCCCCAGCAGCTCTCCAAGACAAGTGGAGTGGCCGCCATACAATTGTTGAGCAAAAGGGAGAAGTCACCTATCTGGTGAATCTTGGAACTCCCAGGAGCCCCCTTAGGGTGCTCCATGTCAACAGATTGAAAATATATGTTGACAGGGCTGACATGGGCTTGCTCATGGCAACTGATGAGGAACAGGAGGAGGAGAATGGCCGTCTCCCTGACCTGCTCTCACAGAACCCTGATGATGGGTCAGAAGATGCTGTTGCTTTGGCAAGCAGCCTCACTGACCATCAGCAAACTGAATGCAGACAAGTTCTGCAGCAGTTTAGACATATGTTTAGCCTGACCCCAAGTCAGACTTCTTGGTGCACCCATGAGGTGGACACTGGAGACAGTCTGCCTGTCAAGAGTAAAATCTACAGGCAACCTGACCATGTCAGGGACTGTATCAGGACTGAAGTCCAGAAAATATTGGAACTAGGTGTAATTGAGCCTTCAGATAGCCCTTGGGCTAGTCCAGTAGTCCTTGTGCCCAAACCTCATACCCAGGGTGGTAAGAAAGAAATGAGGTTTTGTGTAGACTACAGAGGCCTCAATGCAGTCACCAGGACTGATGCCTATCCGATTCGCAGGGCAGATGAACTGATTGATTCTTTGGCCTCAGCCAAGTATCTGAGTACATTTGACCTAACAGCTGGCTATTGGCAGATAAAGTTAGCTGACGATGTCAAGGCCAAAACAGCATTTTCGACCCCTGGTGGGCACTACCACTTTGTGGTGATACCCTTTGGTTTGAAGAATGCACCTGCCACTTATCAGAGGTTGGTGAACAAAGTTCTGACAGGAATGGAAACGTATTGCTCAGCTTATCTAGATGATATTGCTGTCTTTAGTTCCTCCTGGCAGGAACACCTGGTCCACCTCAGAAATGTTTTGGAGGCTCTGCAAAAAGCAGGCCTCACTATCAAGGCCACTAAGTGCCAGATAGGGCAGAGTCAGGTTGTGTACCTGGGCCACCTTGTAGGTGGAGGCCAGGTTCAGCCTTTACAGAGAAAAATACCACCCATCATGGAATGGGTAGCTCCAACCACCCAGACATAGGTGAGAGCCTTTTTAGGCCTGACTGGGTATTATAGGAGGTTTGTTAAGGGATATGGATCTATAGTGACCCCCATAAATGATCTTACCTCAAAGAAAATGCTAAAAAAGGTTCAGTGGACAGCTAGCTGTCAGAAGGCATTTGAAGACCTAAAGCAGGCCATGTGCACTGACCCCATCTTACAGAGTCCAGGCTACACCAAAAAGTTCATTGTCCAAACAGATGCTTCTGAGCTGGGTGTGGGAGCTGTACTGTCTCAACTGAATGATGAAGATCAAGACCAGCCAGTAGCTTTTATAAGTAGAAGGCTGACCCCTAGAGAGAAACGTTGGTCAGCTATAGAGAGGGAGGCCTTTGCTGTGGTGTGGGCCCTGAAGAAGCTGAGGCCATACTTGTTTGGCATTCACTTCATAGTTCATACTGACCACAAGCCCCTCCTATGGCTCAAAAAGATGAAAGGTGAAAACCCAAAACTTTTAAGGTGGGCCATTTCCCTACAGGGGATGGACTATACAGTGGAACATAGACATGGGACCGAACATGCAAATGCAGATGGACTCTCAAGGTATTTCCACTTAGAACCCGAAGACTCAACTGGTCAAGGTTAGTTTAGTGTCCCTGCGTTTGGGGGGGGGTTGTGTAGGAGAGTAGGATCTGCACTTATGTTGCTCCCACTTTTTTTCTGATGTTAACACTGGTTTCTGGCTATAGTCTGGCTGGGACCCTGCTAATCCGGGGCCCAGCCTCTCTGTTCTCTCTAAACAACTTGGTGTGCATATTAGATGCACTAGTGATTGGATACTGTGGTATCTTATGAGCCCCTAGTATATGGTACCTTAGGTACCAAGGGCATAGGTACTTCACAGGCCTACCAGGGGTTGAAGCATGTATTATGCCACCCCTGGGAAGCAGATTAAATCTGACACCACAGGCCTGATACTGCAGCCTGGGTGAGGTAGTGTTAACACTCCTCACAGAGATATAGTTTCCCTATATCTCACCATACACACACATAAAAACCTATCAGTCACCCCTAAGTCAGGCCCTATCAATCCTGAGGGCAGGGTGCTTGGTTTACATGTGAGGGGGTGCCTCTGCATGAGCAGGACCCCTCTACAGCTCTCAGAGTCTATTCTCTGTGGCTGTTTGTGGATGCGGTTAAGTGCATTATAACCTCGCTGTAAATGCTATCGCTGGGATGACTGCAACAAAACATGTCGTGTTTGGTGTCAAACGCTTTGGAATCATACCCCCACACCAGTAACTGGTGTGTGAGTATGATCCGACCCTTCTAGAGGTATAGACATGTACCTACTGTGGAAACACGGTAGAATCCTGAAGAGCCCTGGCATTACAAAATGGATGCCACAAGTCACAGACAATGGGCTGCCCTCCTGCTGCTGACCTAAACTCACAGTGGAGGAGGCCCAGCAATAGGCATCCTGTCACAGGGAGGTGTAACCACCTTCCAGACAGTATTTAGTGTATTGGGGCTGGGTGGGTGCACTCCTAGAGTGCTTTGAAGTCCTGCACTGGGGGAGCAGTAGGCTTCTCTGTGCATATGCCAGCTCCAACCGGTTCAGGGGCTACCTGTCCCTGCTCTGGCGGGAAACTGGACAAAGGGAAGTGGGTGTAGCCACCCACTCCCCTGACTCTCCCATAGGTGGGGTCATAGAGCTAGTCCCTCCCTTCCTTCCAGTAAGTTAGGGAACCCTCGCCATTGCAAATGGGATATCCATGGACGATGTCCTGAAGAAGAATCCTGGACCTTCGATGTTCCACTACCTCTGGAAGACTGAAGAATCTCCCTTGGAGTTAAGGAGTGACTCCCCTGCTTGGCAGGCACAAAATCTTTGAATCAATGGTCACAAACTTTCCCGCTCCTGCCAGAGTCCAAAGTCCCTGCAGCCTTGAAAGTGGATTTCCTGACTTGTCCAAGGCCATCGTGAGTCTCCAGCGAAGCTGAGGCAAGTGGACTCCACGAGTGACGAGGAACAGCAATACCCAGCTAACATGCACTATTTTCGAGTGCAATCCCTTCCCAATGATCTGCGAACTTGTGCATTGGACCACGTATGCTCCAAGCCTCCAGCAGGATTTCCCCTGAAGATCAGAGGCCTACCTCTTCCCGAGTGACTGTGGGCTCCTGTGAAGTGAATCCTCCTGAGGCGTCTTTGCGATCCCTTGCCAGCTGTCTTGTGGGTCCGCTGAAGACTTTTCTACAGAACCAAAGGGCTCCCCTGATTGCTCCAGGCCTGCCCTGACTTACCCTTGTAGGGTGAGTCCCTGAGAACTTGCTGGTCTGCACCACCGACTTTTTACACTTTCCACAAGACTTGCTGTTACCAAGGCTTGTTGGCTCCAATCCGAGTGCCGACACTGCAGTATGCTGCAGAGTCTGTGGGACATGCCAAATCAAGCTCCTGGTTGTCATCGCCACCTCCTGGACCTCGTGGCTGAAGAGTCAAGACACTCGTGATCACCTGAAATCACCCGATGACTGTGGGCTTCCATCTTCCTGGGTGCAGGTCACTGGCAAGTGACTTTGAACACTGTCTCCTCTGCTTTCAGGTCTTCTTTCTTCTGAATCCATCCTTGGATTCCACTGGACACTTCTCCTGTCTTCACAAGCAGCAAGTCTTCTTTGGCTCCCATTGAAAACGACGCCGCGACCCGACACCAAAAGACACCTATGCACACAACTTCCCTGCGTGAGGTAACTCCAGCACTACGGTGCTCCTGTGTGTGTTGGATCTAGAACTACTTACCCTGTAAGTGACTTGCTTGTAGACTGTCCCGAAGTATCCTAAAACTTTAAAATTTCAACCGCAACTTGCTCCATTGAAGTCTATTGGAATCCGCGGCTGTGTTCTCACACTGCATGCGTCTCCCGTGGGTCCTTTACTTACTTGTACAAAAGGGGGTGGTGATGGACGGAGCATCAGAACCAATCAAACACACCCAGTCAACAGATCTGGGTTTGATCCATCACTGTTCTTTAGCCCACTCTGCCACCCCAGTTCAGACATGGCCATATGCAAATCAGTCTGACCCTGTGCCTCATGGGAACAGTCCAGCCCGAACTGCCAAGCATATGGCTGGGTTCAAACTGGAATGACATGGTGAGCAAAAAAACGATGGATTTAGGCCCAGATATCTGTACTAGGGTGAATGTATGACATTGTTCTGCATTCTGTCCATCAATTGTTGTTTTTGCATTTGTCACCCCGAGTGGGACGGGTATGCTCAGACGTGAGTCCCGTGCTCTCCATGCCACTGGAATCAAGCTTTCCTGGCTGAAGAGGGGTAAAACCCCGAAACCGGTCTTAGGATGCTTGTTTCCAGTCCAGGGATGACCTGGCTTGGCAGTTCGGGCAGGACTGGTCCCATGAGGCACGGGGTCAAGACTGATTTGCATATGGCTGGGTTCAAACTGGAATGGCATGGTGAGCAAAAAAATGATGGATTTAAGCCCAGAACTATGTACTGGGGTGAATGTATGACATTGTTCTGCATTCTGACCATCAATTGTTGTTTTTGCATTTGTCACCCCGAGTGGGACGGGTATGCTCAGACGTGAGTCCCGTGCTCTCCATGCCACTGGAATCAAGCTATCCTGGCTGAAGAGGGGTGAAACCCCGAAACCGGTCCTAGAATGCTTGTTTCCAGTCCAGGGAGGACCTGGCTTGGCAGTTCGGGCTGGATGTTCCCATGAGGCACAGGGTCAAGACTGATTTGCATATGGCTGGGTTCAAACTGGAATGGCATGGTGAGCAAAAAAACGATGGATTTAGGCCCAGATCTCTGTACTGGGGTGAATGTATGACATTGTTCTGCATTCTGTCCATCAATTGTTGTTTTTCCTTTACTTACCTGCCTTGGGTGGATTAGTGAGGCCCCAGCGCTTCTACAGGCCCTAGGCCTTGTCCCCTCGCAAGTCGATATTCTTATACCTCTTTTTTAGTATATGGTCTGGTACGCACCTAGGGCTCCAGCCATATAAGTGCTTAACTTGTTGTGGACTGTTGATTTTTGCATATGTTCCTGACTTCTAATCTCATAAAGAGATTCAATCAATCATTCAATCAGTAATTTGTAAAGCGCACTACATACCCGTGAGGGTTTCAAGGTGCTGGGGGGGGGGGGGGGGGGGTTGCTGCTGCAATTGGTCGAAGAGCCAGGTCTTGAGTTGTCTCCTGAAGGTCAGCAGGTCTTCGGTTTGTCGCAGATAGAGGGGGAGGGTTTTCCAGGTCCTGGTGGCTCGATGGGAGAAGGATCTGCCTCCGGAAGTGGTTCTCCGGATGCGTGGGACCGTGGCCAGGGCATGGTCAGCGGAGCGGAGTTTCCTGTTGGGTACGTAGAAGCAGAGTCGTCTGTTGAAATATGCTGGGCCGGTTTTGTGGAGTGCCTTGTGAGCGTGATCAGAAGCTTGAAGGAGATTCTTTTGTCGACGGGGAGCCAGTACAGGTTCCTCAGGTGTGGGGGATGTGGTCGCGGCGTGGGACGTCGAGGATCAGGCGTGCCGAGGTGTTCTGGATTCTAGATTAGTAGAGAGTGTTAGAAATAAATACATATATATTTTATATATATACCTGTGTGGTGTCCTTTCATTTGGTAATTCAAGAGATTATAAGGTAAAACAAGCTGCTTTACATTCCTTGAAGACTTAGCCTGAAGGCTGCTCTCCACAGCTACCACTAGGATAGCTTTCTTTAAAAGTTTGTCTTAAACCTATCTACCAAGAGTCGAATTGGACTGGTGCAAGGTGGTCACTTTAACTAGTGATCAGCATATGCCGGGCCAACTTCTCACAGTAGTGTTTTAGGGTAGGGTCGAGGGTCGTGCAGGGTAGTGTTTCAGTGTAGGGACAGGACTGGTGGTAGGGGCAGGGTCATGCTGGGGGTAGTGTTTTAGGTTTTAGGGTGGTGATGTGGTGTTTGTGTAGTGTAGGGTAGTGTTTTAGGTTTAGGGTAGTGTTGGGGTGTCGTGCAGGGTAGTGTTTGAGTGTAGGGAGTGGGCTGGGGGAGAATCGTCCAGGGGGTAGTGATTTAGGGTTTAGGGTAGTGTAGTGTTGTTGGAGTAGTGTAGGGTAGTGTAGTGTTTGGGGGTTCGGGTAGTGTTTTAGAGTTTGTTTTGTGTAGGGTAGTGTATTTGTATTTAGTATTTAGTGTAGTGTTGGGGTAAATGTTTGTATTACTAGGCAAGTTTTTAGTTTGCATACATTAGCACTTGCAATGTAAAGATATGCAAACTGAAAACTTGCGTAGTAACAGTATTTGCTAAGTAAAAATGTTGTAGTAAAAAGTTGCGAAGTAATGGTATGCGAAATAACGAGTCATATTCCTTTATGATACGTGCCCATATTTGAGATAATTGTCGCTTCAGTGTGTAATCGAATAAGTAGTTGCCAGGTTGCATTTCAAACTTTTCTCTTAGTTCCCCAAAGTGTGACAGCGCACCATTTTCGATGAGGTCTCCCCATCTGTAAATTTCTGTCTTGCACCAAGACCGGATGTTGTGCTGTAATGTGAGCCACGAACACTCAAGTAAGGGCCATAGTGGTAAATCTGGTGTATAAGGGATCTCCCTGGCCCTCTGTTAAGTGTACACATTCCAACACTACTTCATCACCGTCATGAGCATGTTATGGGGGTAGCTGTCCTGTCTTGGTTCTTAAGCCATTGTGATATGTCAGTGTCCCCCAAATCCGTGATGGCTTCATCCTTCTTTGGACTATTGCAAACGGAGAACCAGCGCATCGCCTACTTCAGCTGGGCTGCAGTGTAGTATAGCTCATAGTTTGGGGGACGGTGGCAGGTTCCACTAGGGGAGGGTGTACAGTTTTCATATGACCCATTACCCCATTTCAGTGCGATCAGCAGTGACCTCAATCCCCTGAAGAAAGTCTGTTTGAATATCCTGGGAGAGCAGCAAAGAGGCAGAGCAGTCTTGGCAGGACTACCATTTTAAAGATAGCCACCTGGCCCATGGCAGAGAGAGGTAGGGAATACCAAAGAGGGTTGAGCATCTTATTGCCATTAGTGCTCCCCGAGATTGCCCCCACTGTGTCTTGTACCTCATGGTGAATGTTGGCTCCATATTTTTAAAGATACCAAAACACTTATTATATTCCCACAATACGCACAAATCAGGAGTGCATACCTGAAAGACTCACCAGGGGGAAGAGGCACAACTTACCATAGTTTATACAAATACCCAAATTCCTCAGAAACTCATTCAGCAATGTAATTAATAACCGCAGATTGTTAGAAGATACACAAGTGCGCCGTATGCGTACAGAGCTATGATTTGCCATCTATTACCCACCTGCAACCTGCATTTGGTAGCTCTAGTGCACAGCAAACATGCCAAGGGCTCCATCGCCAGCACAAAGATGAGTGGTGAGAGCCAGAACCCCTGCCTGGCCCCTCTCTCAATCAACAAACTCTTCAAAATCACTCTTCCTGTGCCCACCCTCTGTGAGACCGGCCTCGTGGCGTGGGCCCTCCCGACCAGCAAGTCACACTACAAACACGCCGAACCTCGTGGGCACGGCCTTCCGCCCTCCGTGGACTAACATCCCGAGGGCCGACCAGATCCCCAACACGCATGCCCGGCCGAGGGAGAACGAGACCCCCCCCAAACCAGACCGAGAGGCGCCGACTCTGTCACACCTCTGGACTCTTCCCGAGGGAGGTTTCGATCGGCCACCAGGCCCCCGGTGAGCGGGCGCCTCACCTGCTGGGCGTCTGGAGTCCCTCCCGGACGCATCTGAACAGATCAAGGGGCTGAGCGACAGGAAACCCCGACACACCGCCCCCCAGGCACGAGACCCCTCTCTGCGAGGACTCCGGACTTCAAAGAGGAGGGGGAGTATAACCAGGGGTGCTGAAGGGACGAGAGGCAGAGAAGACCTGGACTGACGAGAGCCTGCTGACCTGGTCGCGGCTCGATCACTCACTGAACAGAAGAACGCTATCCGAACCCTGAAGCCACCTGAGCCCTGCTGACGCCGTCGCGGCTCCCCGAACTCTGAACCATCTGAGCCCTGCTGACGCCGTCGCGGCTCCCCGAACTCTGAACCATCTGAGCCCTGCTGACGCCGTCGCGGCTCCTCGAATTCTGAACCACCTGAGCCCTGCTGACGCCGTCGCGGCTCCCCGAACTCTGAACCATCTGAGCCCTGCTGACACCGTCGCGGCTCCCCGAACTCTGAACCATCTGAGCCCTGCTGACGCCGTCGCGGCTCCTCGAATTCTGAACCATCTGAGCCCTGCTGACGCCGTCGCGGCTCCCTGAACTACGACCATCCGGTGCCTGCTGAGTGACTCGCGGCCCGCTCCTCCAAGAGAACCGGCAGAGATTGCCGAGAGAAGCAACATCCCCTCAGCTCGAGGATTGAGAGCTGTGCGCCGGATACCTCGCAGAGACACTGATTCAAAGACTGTCCCGCTACCCCTTTTCCCATCATCCTAAGATCGCTGCCGCTTGTGGCATTAATTCTGCACCTGCCTGCCGGATCATAAAGATCCCTGACAACAACTGATAAAAGCTTATTACCATATAACGACCTACTGTGTGGTGTCCCTCTATCCGAAGAGAGAGAGTAAGCGCAACGCGTGCGATCCTAGGTGCGAGACCCTTCCAGGAAGGGCCTCCCTGCTCTTGCTCGGCCTAATTCTGGGAAAGGTGGGCCTCAGGGTAGTCAGGAACCCATTCCGCAGCCTCCCCGGGGAACACCTTCCAACATTTGGTGGCAGGCGACGGGATCCGAGCCAACACCTAGAGATCGTGCAGTAGACGGCTGATGCACCACCAAGAAGAATGGAAGGAGAAACTTCCCTAGGTGCCGCAGGCACCAACCCAAGCACGGCATTTCAAAAAGACCAGTTAGAATCTTATACGCACCGAGAACTGAAACAATTTTGCAAAGACTTTGGAATCGCTACCACCGGACTAAGCACGAAAGAGGACTTCCAAGGGGCATTAAAAACCTGGGTCGAGACAGAAACTCCCCGGTCACAAGCAGAAGGAGAGCACCCCAACGAACCACGAAGCAGCCCGGGGAGGAACGGCGCCCCCGAGGGGGGCCTATCCCGCGAGGAACTAGCGGACCGAGAAAGAAGTCGCAACCACGAACTGGAACTAGCAAAACTAAAAATCGAAGGAGAGATAAAATTGGCTGAGAAAAAACTGGCAATAGAACAGTTACGCCTACACGGAGAACTAGAGGAAAAGAAATGACAGAGAGAACACGAAGAAAAGAAACTCCAACTAGAGCACGAACGTAGCCTGAAGGAGATCGAGCTCAAGGCCAAGCGGGCGGAGACCCGACCCTCGGAAACGCAACCCATCTCCTCCACCGTGGAACCAAAGATCCACATCCCCAAAGATGGAGATCGAGGAGCTGTTCGACCTAATCGCATGGGAACACTTGGCCGCTAATTGCTTCGTAGAGCTGCGCCAGCACCTCCTGGACAGCAAACTCACAGACCCTCGGAAACTGGCCGTCGAGGCTGACCGGTGGGTGAACACCCGGACCTCCCGGGGCCCTGTGGGAGACTACGGTCGCCACAATCAGGGACCCCCCCGCCAGAGGGGCGGAGGGAACCAAGGCCGGCAAAGGGAGCTCCCGGGGGGATACCCGCTCAGCCCTCCCAGAGGACGATCTCCGCCCTTTCCAGCTCCGCCTCCGGCCAGCACCGGGCCACCAGGGAGGCCGGGACCCCGAGGGAGAATCACCCGTTTCCGCTGCCAGCAGACTGGACACTATGCCAGTGACCCTCAGTGTCCCCTGTACCAGCGGACCGCCACCACGACCCCGCCGGCTCGACAGATGGCCTTGGTAGCTCTGGGGGAAGAGATGGAAGAATCCGAAGAATGGGAACCAGCCGCCATGGCCTTGGTCTCCCTAGGGGACCGGGAGATGGTCCCCGGAACGCCCCTGCCCGCCAACACGAAGAAGTACCAACAGCAGGTGACGGTCAACGGTCACCGCATCGAGGGGATCCGGGACACGGGAGCAAGTGTCACGGCGGTCCATTGTCACCTGATTTCCGAGGATCAGATCCTGCCTGACGCCCTTTGCCCCTTCATCTCATCAGACAATTCCGAGAGCCTCTGCCGGATGGCCCTGGTCCCCTTCGAATGGGGGGGAGTCACCGGCAAGTTAAAAGTAGCGGTCCGAAACTCCCAGCCCGTGGACTGCCTCCTGGGCAACGACCTGGAGAACTCCCCGTGGGGACAAGTGGAACGAAGGGCCCACCTCGAGATGATGGGCCTACCCGAGTGGGTATGCGCCACCACGCGCTCGATGACTCTCCGGGCGCCTTCCTCCGAGGGGGGAGAGGCCATGCCCCTGAACACGCCACCATCCCCGAGAGCCAGGATACACCACCAGAGGCCAACGACCCCCTTCTGGACGAACCAACCGCTCCCGGCGAAGAATCTGGGCCTTCCGACCCCGAAACCCTGACCAAACTCGGGGACTTGCCAGAACTGGCCCCGTGGCCCTGCGAAGGGGGCCCCTCCCGTGAAGAGTTCTGCCAGGAACAATCCACCTGCCCGTCCCTCATTGGACCCCGACAACAGGCCGAGGCCCAAGCAGCAGGCGACCGGACTGGCACCCACTGGGTATCCTGGGAGAACGGACTGCTGTACAGTGAACAGAAGTCGGCCGAGTTGGGGTCGGCCCGAGTACTAGTAGTACCCCTACGCTTCCGAAGTCTTCTCCTGGGCCTGGCCCATGATGTACCCCTGGCCGGACACTTAGGCCAAGATAAGACCTACCAGCGACTCGTCACCCACTTCTATTGGCCCAAGATGCGAGCAAATGTGGAGGCCCACTGCAAGTCCTGCCCCACGTGCCAGGCCAGCGGAAAGAGTGGGGCAAGCGCAAGGCTCCGCTCCAACCCTTCCCCGTCGTCAGTACCCCTTTTGAGCGGGTAGGAATCGACATTGTCGGACCACTGGACCCTAAGACCGCCCAGGGCCACAGGTTCATCCTCGTCCTGGTGGACCATGCCACCCGTTACCCCGAAGCCATCCCTCTCCGCACTGTAACGGCCCCCGTGGTGGGCCGGGCCTTGATGGGGATCTTCTCCCGCATGGGGTTCCCCCGCGAAGTCCTGAGTGACCGGGGTACGAACTTTATCTCCCGATATATGAAGTCCCTCTGGCAGCAGTGCGGAGTATCGTACAAATTCACCACCCCGTACCACCCCCAAGGAAACGGCCTAGTCGAGCGCTTTAACAAGACACTGAAAGGGATGATCATGGGCCTCGAGGAACCCCTGCGCCGGAGGTGGGACGTCCTCCTCCCATGTCTCCTGTTCGCCTACCGGGAGGTTCCCCAAAAATCTCTGGGATTCAGCCCATTCGAACTGTTATATGGACACCCCGTCCGAGGACCCCTGAGCCTGGTCAAGGAGGGGTGGGAAGCAACCCCCGGGGGACCCCTCCAGACGTGTTCCGATACATCTTGGTGCTCCGCAACCAGACCCGAAAATTCAGGGAGCTCGCAGAAGCAAACCTCGAGGCCAGTCAAGAAGAGATGAAGCGCTGGTATGACCAGAATGCTACGCTGGTCGAGTTTCAGCCAGGCCAACAAGTCTGGGCCATGGCCCCGGTGAGACCCTGCGCTCTCCAAGATAAATGGACTGGGCCCTTCAAGGTGATCAAGCGGAAGAGCCAAGTCACATACCTCATCGATGTGCAGTCCCCGCGGAACCCCCTCCGGGTTCTCCATGTGAACCGCCTCAAGCCCCACTTTGTGCGGACCGAATTAAGTCTACTCCTGGCCACCGACGATGGGGCCGAAGAAGTCACCGAGCCCCTCCCAGACCCCCTGGGGGCGAAGGAAGCCGATGGATCCGTGGAGGGAGTGAGACTGTTGACCGCCCTCACAGCCCAACAGACCGACGACTACCGCCAGCTACTAGGGCAGTTCGCGGATCTCTTCTCCCTGACCCCCGGGGTCACCAGCTGGTGTGTCCACGACGTGGACACCAAAGACAGCCCGCCAGTGAGACATCGGGCCTACTGGGTCCCTGATCGGGTCCGGACCTGCATCCAGACCGAGGTGGCAAAGATGTTAGACCTTGGGGTGATTGAACCCTCCGACAGCCCCTGGGCCAGCCCGGTAGTCCTGGTTCCGAAAGCGACTACCCCGGGTGTTGCCCCCGAGCTGAGATTCTGTGTGGACTATCGAGGCCTCAATGCGGTCACACGAGCAGACGCTCACCCTATCCCCCGTGCCGACGAACTCATTGACCGCCTTGGGGCCGCCTGCTACCTCAGCACCTTCGACCTGACCAGTGGGTACTGGCAGATTGCCCTCACCGAGGGAGCCAAGGAGCGCTCCGCCTTCTCCACCCCGGATGGGCACTACCGCTTTAGGGTGATGCCGTTCGGAATGATAAATGCCCCGGCCACCTTCCAGCGGCTGGTGAACAGGGTCCTGGCCGGACTAGAGGGGTTCAGCGCAGCATACCTTGACGACATAGCAGTCTTCAGCTCCCAATGGACCGAGCACCTCGAGCACCTACGTCAAGTCCTGCTGGCTCTCCGCCGGGCCGGCCTCACCATCAAAGCTAGCAAATGTCAAATTGGGCACGGCTCCGTAACTTACCTGGGGCACCAGGTGGGGAGTGGGCAGGTCGCCCCCCTCCAGCCGAAGATCGACGCCATCTTGTCCTGGGAACCCCCTACAACCCAAGCGGAAGTCCGAGCCTTCCTGGGCCTCACCGGCTACTACCGAAGGTTCATTAAAAACTATGGCAGCATCGCAGGCCCTCTCACAGAACTAACCTCCAAAAAACACCCCAAGAAAGTACACTGGACTCCCGCCTGCCAGAAGGCGTTTGACACCCTAAAGGCCGCAATGTGCGCGGCTCCAGTAGTCAAAGCACCCGACTACGCCCAGGAGTTTGTGGTCCAGACGGATGCCTCAGAACACGGCATCGGGGCAGTCCTCTCACAATACGACGACAAAGGTATAGATCAGCCCATAGCCTTCATCAGCCGAAGGTTACTGCCCCGGGAACAGCGGTGGAGCACAATTGAACGAGAGACGTTCGCCGTAGTCTGGGCTCTCAAAAAGCTACGGCCCTACCTGTTCGGAACACACTTCCGGGTGCAAACAGATCATCGACCCCTGCGGTGGTTGATGCAGATGCGAGGGGAAAACCCCAAGCTGCTACGCTGGTCCATCTCTCTCCAGGGGATGGATTTCACTGTGGAACATCACCCCGGGACTGACCACGCCAACGCGGACGGCCTGTCCCGATTCTTCCGCTTCAGCGAGGAGAACTCCCAATTGGATGGGTAGTTCTCCCCGCCTTTCAGCTGGGGGGGCACGTGTGAGACCGGCCTCGTGGCGTGGGCCCTCCCGACCAGCAAGTCACACTACAAACACGCCGAACCTCGTGGGCACGGCCTTCCGGCCTCCGTGGACCAACATCCCGAGGGCCGACCAGATCCCCAACACGCATGCCCGGCCGAGGGAGAACGAGACCCCCCCCCAAACCAGACCGAGAGGCGCCGACTCTGTCACACCTCTGGACTCTTCCCGAGGGAGGTTTCGATCGGCCACCAGGCCCCCGGTGAGCGGGCGCCTCACCTGCTGGGCGTCTGGAGTCCCTCCCGGACGCATCTGAACAGATCAAGGGGCTGAGCGACAGGAAACCCTGACACACCGCCCCCCAGGCACGAGACCCCTCTCCGCGAGGACTCCGGACATCAAAGAGGAGGGGGAGTATAACCAGGGGTGCTGAAGGGACGAGAGGCAGAGAAGACCTGGACTGACGAGAGCCTGCTGACCTGGTCGCGGCTCGATCGCTCACTGAACAGAAGAACGCTATCCGAACCCTGAAGCCACCTGTGCCCTGCTGACGCCGTCGCGGCTCCCCGAACTCTGAACCATCTGAGCCCTGCTGACGCCGTCGCGGCTCCCCGAACTCTGAACCATCTGAGCCCTGCTGACGCCGTCGCGGCTCCTTGAATTCTGAACCACCTGAGCCCTGCTGACGCCGTCGCGGCTCCCCGAACTCTGAACCATCTGAGCCCTGCTGACGCCGTCACGGCTCCCCGAACTCTGAACCATCTGAGCCCTGCTGACGCCGTCGCGGCTCCTCGAATTCTGAACCATCTGAGCCCTGCTGACGCCGTCGCGGCTCCCTGAACTACAACCATCCGGTGCCTACTGAGTGACTCGCGGCCCGCTCCTCCAAGAGAACCGGCAGAGATTGCCGAGAGAAGCAACATCCCCTCAGCTCGAGGATTGAGAGCTGTGCGCCGGATACCTCGCAGAGACACTGATTCAAAGACTGTCCCGCTACCCCTTTTCCCATCATCCTAAGATCGCTGCCGCTTGTGGCATTAATTGTGCACCTGCCTGCCGGATCATAAAGATCCCTGACAACAACTGATAAAAGCTTATTACCTTATAACGACCTACTGTGTGGTGTCCCTCTATCCGAAGAAAGAGAGTAAGCGCAACGCGTGCGATCCTAGGTGCGAGACCCTTCCAGGAAGGGCCTCCCTGCTCTTGCTCGGCCTAATTCTGGGAAAGGTGGGCCTCAGGGTGGTCAGGAACCCATTCCGCAGCCTCCCCGGGCTTCTAACACCCTCACAAACAGCTTTGTATACAGTAATTGTATCTAGCCCATAAACGCCTGGCCCATACCCATCTTCAGTAATACCTCTAGGATGTAAGATCAGCCTTGGATGTTGTTATAAATGGGGTTTTCTGATTGGCAGAGGTATGCACCCTGTCCAAGCGCCACCCTAGTCAGGGAAAGCTAGATACACGCTAAAACATAATCTGTGTTCACCCACTGGTAGCTTCTCAAAGAGCAGTCAAGCACATCTAAAGAGGCAATGTGTAAAGTATCTGTGCAACACACACAGAGTAACACAATAAAAACACCAAAGAAAGACTCCACACAGATTTAGAAAAATAGACAATAATTTTATAAATAAATCAAAACAAAATGACAAAAATCCAATATGTAAAAGTTGAGTTATGAATTTTTAAAGAATAAAAAGAGTTCTACCACTTAGAAGCAATAAGCCTGAATGGGGGTTATCTGGTCAAGCTGGACCGGAGCCAAGTCAACAGTTCAGATCGACTGTGATGGAGCACAGGCCAGGGGCAGGAGCCACGCCAGCCTGTTAAACAGAGTCCATTGATGTTGTTCACAACAGCGCGATGTGGGGTGCAGACAAGCGGTGCGTCGATGTCGCGCATGCAGTTGAGGGGATATGTCGCTCTTCTCTACACAGTGATGGTAATGCGTCAGTTCCGTAGTGACAATCGGAGATGAATTGGATCTGAAGTGTGATGTGCCAGGTTTCTCCACACTGTTGATGGATGCATCGATCTCTTGCTCAAAAACCAGCGGATGCTTTGGTGCCTCTGAAGCAAGTATCTAGGCCCCCTTCCAGCGAGCCAGGCTCAAGGGTAGGGGTAGAAAATGTGATTTCTCTGAATCTCAACAACAGTAGACAAGCTAACAAGCCTTTGGAGATCACTGTGGTGCGAGGCAGAGTCCAGCACTCCTCAGCAGGATCAGAGAGCAGCCGGGCAGCACAAGAGAAAATCAGATCTTCCAGGTCAGCAGTCCAGCAGAGTCTCAGTCCTCGATGCAGCACAGAAGTTCTTTCTGACAGAGTTCAGTTGTGGGTCCAGAAATGTCTGATTTGGTGGAGTGACTTCAAAGAAGGGTTTGGGAAGTGAAGAGAAGCCCTTTCTTCCCATTCCTGGCTCCAGGCTGTCAGGAGGGGGTAATCATCCTTTTGTGTGGAGATAAACCACTATCTATTCAGGGGCAAGTATCAGCTCCTCCCTCTCTTCCTGCCAAGGAAGTACCATGAGAATGCAGATGAGTGTTCAGACATCTCTTACCTTCCTTTGTGTGTGGATGTCTAGAGGAAACACATAAAGTCAAGTTGTAACCCACCCCAGGCATGTATTGGAGACAGGCATATAGAGCTTTAAGAGAAGAAAAATGCTAACTTTCTAAAAGTAGTGCAACAACCAGGACTGAAAGTCTTTGCCAGAGCGTGCACTATTATTGCGCTTGAAAAAGCGTTACATCAAAAATAAACCTATTCTTAGATGATTCATCAACTCACACAGTAACCAACCCTCTATTAACTAAACAGAGGAAAAAAGTGATCAAACAATTATTCAAAATATTCATTAATTCGTTGCTTCATGAATCTTGATTTATTCACATGTATTTTTGCATGTCACAATTCCTTTCAAAGGATAATCATGAATGCTATTCGTGAATCACTCTATCCCAATGCATTTCGGGTGTTGAATCCACCCTTCCTCAGGGGAATCGATAAACAAATAATAGCTCCAATGAATATATATCACAGTACAGTCTTATGAACATGAAAACTTAGAGAAGGCCTGCATTCACGTGAGGTATAATAAAAGAAACAGTCAAGAGTATGATGCATGACTATAACCCAGAAGATACAGAAAGTAACGAGAGGTACAAAGACAGACATAGAATGTGCTTAAAAGACGATGCTCCACGTGCTCCTGGCAAGGTGCCGCTATGCATGCTCATCCTGACGTAACACTCCAGTGCACACTGCCTACAGATGTAAACGAAAAAGTGCAAAACCCAAGAGAACTGGTGTGAAAATAGTGCTCTTAACTAAAGACAGCGCAGAACACATGCTATGACTGAGTTACATGCTAAAACAACATAAACTGGAAAAAGCGAATAAATGTTCTGTACCTGCACGCCCACATATCTATGCGTCTGCCAAAGGCAAGGATGATGGCACTGACACTCCCGGATGACATCCTGTAAAGTAGTACTTCCAGTCCTGGCTAACTGGTGTAAGCACCAGATCCACTCCCTAAGGCACTGTAGCCTCTCAGGTCTTGAAATTGAAAAAAACAAGAACAGCTGTAGCGGCTTTCTAACTTGATCAATATTGACTCTATGTTGCTGGCTGCTAATAAACTCACCAGTCTACTGGAGACTTTCAATGTCGCCAATGTGACGAGCCCAAAAGGTACTGAGTGTCGTAAACTGCAAGAAAATGATGGCCCAATTTAGACGAAAATACTATTGTGTGTGTTGTAAACCCAGACTCTACCTTGTCCCTCGTGTACGCCACTTACTTTAAAAACAGTCTGTAGATGATCCCATGCCATCTGACCAAACAAGTGTCGATTCTCATGCAGAGATTTCCCACCATGAACTGCAAAGTGAAACGGCCGCGATTAACAATAAGCCGATACAGCATCCTCAACCAACCCAAATACCTGTCCTATACTGAAGGCTGTTTACTTACTTCACAAGCACTATTGTAGCTGCTCTGCTGATGCCGTCCTGGAAAACCGAAGCGTAAACCATGGAGGACCAAACTGCTGCATTTTAAAGGCTACTCACCATTCCCCGTCGCGTACCCTAGTGACGCGACTCTTCCCGTCCCCATTGTAGAAAGATAAAACAAGCATTGGCATAGCCAATAGGTCTCGCCTTTTTTGGCCTTATAAGTGTTTAGCCATGCAACAGTTGATGCTGTTGTACCAATGATACTGTGCTGCATAAATAAATACTTATAAGGTCCCAAATGAGAGACCTATTGGCTATGCCAATGCTTGTTTTATCTTCCCTCTTCTGACGTAATTGAATGTTTTGGCAAAACTGATCGATTCATACCTGAGGAAGCAGCTGGTAAGGTCCGAAAAGCCTATATATTGAAAAGTGTAATGTGTCTCCTGCCTGAGGCTATATAAAAATTGTTTAAACCCCCAACCTGTGCTGAAGCTTTATTGCATAAATGGCGCACAAATGGTGCACACATTTTGGGAAAACACCCTGCCCAGGTAGGTATACGTTGAGTTAAGTGTCTGTGATACATGTCTATTGGTGTTCTGTCGGACCCTAAAACCATTAGATAGGGTGTGGCGTTACAGATAGATCTGCCAGTTTTGAAACTGGGAAACCCTCTTCCAGTCCCAGCGTCGTTCGACATCCTGTGATTCTGAGCAAATCACTCACTCTCCCGGTGCCTAAAAAAAGTATGACTGTGTCCTTCGGGGATGAAACTGGTGCTCACGTAAGTCGCTCAAATACTTTCGAGTCGAGTCGTGCTATATAAAACTGCGCTCCAGAAGATGTTCTACGTAGGCCCTAAGGGGCAGATTTATGTTAACTGGCGCATCCCTGCATATCAGCAGGGATGCGCCAATTATTATGCGCCACAGCTGCGCCACCATGGATGCGCCGCATTTATAATGCGGCGCACCATGGGGCAAAAACGGCAGAGATGCGTGACACATCTGTGCCGTAAAAGTGGCGCATTGCTGGAGTTGCGTCGCAAGCGCGACGCAGCTTCAGCAATGTTCTGGGGGGCCCTATCTGTACAATGCTGCGTCAATCCTTACGCCTGCTTCAAGCAGGCGCAGGGTTATTGACTCAGCATGGGCCTAAAAGTGACTGAGTGAAATCTTGTAGATTTCACTCAGCCACTTTTAGGAGGTGTTCCTGCGCCGGAACGCCCCCACCTGCCCTGGAACGCCTACATGTGGCGCAGGGCTTTACAACGTGACGCATCTCCCAGATGCGTCACGTTGTAAATACCCCGCACCATGGCGCAGGATTTGCGCCGCTGCTGCGTCACAAAAGTGACGCAACGGCGGCGCAAAAGTGGCGCAAGTGCAACATAAATCTGCCCCAAAGTCTTCAATATCTCACAGATAATCATTTGTCTTCAGATTAATGCCTCCGCGGATCCCTGAAAGGTTGGGGTTTTAGGGGCCCGCCTCACACAGAGTGTGATTTAGGCATCGAACGAAAACTACGACTGATAATGTACCAAGTCTGCTGCTTCGACCTATATTTTCCCATGTTGCGCTTTTTATAGGGTTTCTGTATTGGGTACGTTAACCCAGTTCATATTTTGCACAACATACGTTTATCTCTAAAATCTTCACGTAAAGAGAGATGCATCGATTACTGAGTGAACAGAAATAAAAAATCACATAATGGCACATGGCAGTCAGGATGTGTCAAGCCAAACCTAATAAAAGCAAAATAAATGAAGCCTTCTGGAAAATATCGATTGTGCGGCAAAGAGGACCAGACCTGATCGTTCCCGAGTTTTAATTCAATACAAGAAGGGAAATGGGCGTCCTGGTTTCCAGTGTTGCCCTTGCTCGACAAACACTATTGTCTTCAGCGCCTCTTTCCCTCGCACACAACCATAATACTCTGTAATCCACTTTTGTGGATTACAGAGTATTGCCCCGATTACTTACCGGTAATCTTCATTACTCCGAGTATAGTCTTCCTCGCCACATGACTAACACAGTGAGCTTCAGCTCCACACCAGAACCCTCCAAAGCAAAAAGTCAGCATCCCATGCCTCCCATCCCTTCCCAATATGGCCGACCCATTACACCCATGACCCCTATAAGAGGCGGGCCGGCCCAACCCATCAGCCGGAAACTACCAAGCACAAACATGAAGCCGATAGCCAGACAGGGAGGGAGGGATGGGAACTCATGTGGCGAGGAAGACTATACTCGGAGTAATGAAGATTACCGGTAAGTAATCGGGGCATTACCTCCTCGTTAGTCTTCCTCGCCACATGACTAACATAGTGAGCACATACCAAAGCCAAGCGGCTTCATGGAAACTCACAAGAAACCAACAGACCAGAAGGGAACGCCCACGAACGAGGGCAAAACCCAGCAGGCCAGAACGAGCGGAAGGACCACCCAGGGGAGAGGCAACCACGAGCAGGAAGAACCAGCCCGGGACCGAAAGACACCGGGAAGGACAAAAACCCGGACTCCAGAGACATGAAGAGCCGGCAGGAACCAGCCGCAAGCAAAGGCCAAAGGGGGACAGAGAAAAGCTCCGGACCAGACCGCACGGAGCCAAAGGCCCAGAGAGCAAGCCGGACCAAACACACCAGGAGTCCAGGACCAGCCAACGGACATCCCGAAAGAGGGCATCAAAACCCCCCCCCCCAAAAAAAAGGGAAACCGAATGAACAGAGGGCAACCCCACCACAGCGACCCAACAAAAAAGTCACAGCAGAAAGGGAGACGCAGGCTGAAAACACAGCAACCTCGCAAGGGAGAACACCACCCGCGAGAGAGCTGAATCCACCAGAGGAACGGGGCAGCGGAACCAGACGTAAGCAAACTGGCAAGAGCCGCAAGAAAGGAAAAGGGGCGCAGAAGAGAAACAGAAGGGTAAACAACAAAAACCCCAGTCACACAAAGAACCCCCCGGAAGGGACCGCGACCCCAAGGAGAGAACCCAGGCAGGAACAAGGGTACAAAAAGACCCAGGAAGGCGACTGAAACGACACCGAAGAGACCCGGCCACCAAGGGAACTCAACCAGGCCACCGCAGAAAGCGGAGAACCCACATGACCCACGCAAAGAAGGCAGGGAAAGGCAACGCCACGGACCGAGCCCGCCCCTCACAGGGACCAAGGGAGCTGCCGAAGCGAGCACCCACCGAAGGCGAGAAGGACAGAAAGGGCAGGGCGAAAACCGAACCCGAGCCACGTCAAGACCCCTAGAGAGCCACCAGAGCCAACAGGCCCCAGAACCCCAAACCAGGGACAAAAGACGAGCACACAATCCACACCTGAAGCGCACGGGCCCGCCAGGGAGCAGATAACCGGAGGCACCAGCACCCCCGGACACCCAACAGCACTTCCGGATACAAAAACCCGCAAGTGAAAAAAGACATCAGGGGCAGGCCCAACCGAGAGCCACCAACAGGACAAAAAGCCCGGCCCACAAGCCCAGAAACTCCGGCAGAAGAAGGAACGAGAAGGCCGAAGAGCCAACACCGGAGCCTCAAAGGGAGCAAACAGCACCAAAGGGACCCAGAAGAACACCGCCACACAGGCAGCCACAAACAGGGGCGAACCCCGCAAACACCCGGGAGCACGAGGCAGGACCAGTAAGGCAGGGGAAAACCCCAGAGCCTAGAGGGAAAACCACCGACCCAGCACAGAACAATAAAGCTCACGCGAACCATACGGGTACAGTAGAGCCGAACAGCATATGGGAGTCGACCTCCAACTAAATGGTCTTCAATTGAACAACCACAAAAAAGGATGAAAGGCAGAGTGGACTCAACAGGAACAGAACCTGCGATCAAGAGGACGAACAGAGGCCCCTGCAGGAGACGCAGTAGTCCAATGAGCCCGATCCTTCCAGCCGTACCAGGACAGAAGTGGGAAGGGCCCGGGACAAACCGAACCAAGGAGGGAACAGAGGCACCCAGACCAACAGGAAGGAGAAAAACAGCCAGCTAACAAGACTGCATGGAACACTACACGAATTTGCGTATAAACCGAGCGCAGGGCCCATGCAAATCATCTCTGAATCGTACCAGTCGTAGTAAATGAGCCGCCGAAGCGAGCACCCAAAACACGATACGAGAAAGGCCCCCATCAAGTCAGACAACCCCAACAGGAAAAACCAGGGGAGCAAACCAAACCCCATGACAGGAGCCGACCAGAGAAGGACACGCGAGACCGCCCAAAGCGACCCAGCAGAAAAAGGATAGAACGCCCACCCCACCAGAGGCGGGCGCCGAACCCCTGGCCCGACCAATCAGGTCCGAACAGAAGGACCACAACAAAAATCCCAACCCCCAGGGGGCAAGGAGAAGCACGGCGAACGCAAGAAGCCGACAGGAAAAAGGGTGCAAGAGCCACCTGCCGAGACAGGGAGCAGGAGGAGGAGGGAGCGGCAAAGCCGCAGACCCGGACAAGACAGGGCGAGTCCAAGAAGGACCCCATAGCCCACAGCACCTGAAAGACCCAGGCGGTCCCCCATCCGGGCACCAACCAGGCCCGACCCTGCTCAACCGCTGAAAGCAGACTAGGCCAGGGGCACTCAGGGCGGTAAGGCCGTAGGCCCCACAGCCCCAGGAAAACCCCGGAGGACGGCCAACCAGCAACCGACAGGGACAGTCCCGCACAACAACTGAGGGAACAGGAGCCCACAGAACGAAAGTACCGGGGGTACAGAGTGGACACTGTCGGCAAGCCGAAAGCCAACCGAGCCCCGCGCCCCTAACAGTACACCCACAACAGAGGGGGCCAAGGGGCCCACACACTCACAGGCGCAACAGTCGGAAAAACAGATAAGCCCACCGCCGCCCCCACAGAGAGGGGCAGCCAAACGCCAAAACCCAAACCCCAGAGCCCGCTATAGCAGGGCAACAAGCACAAGGCGGCGGGGGATGGGGGAGCGCAGGGCAGGGCCGCGAGGGCCAGAAGGAGGGGGAACCAGCAAGTGAGCCCGACATAGCAGGGCCTCCACCCAGGATCCCCGAACCAACCGGGGCAGAGCAGCAGGAGTGGGAGGAGAAGGAAGGCAACACACCGCCTGTGCGCAGGAAGGACGACAGCGGAGTAAAAAGACAATCGCATACAACCACCACCGCCCGCCCCCGAAGGGAAGGCGGGCGGTAAAAGAAGAGATTGAAATTTTGTCAACTTATGACACCATGACAGCGTTCGCGGGACTCGAACCCTAGACTCTGTGAGAGCCTTGAAAACCAGAGGCACAAGACTTACCATTGAGCTATAGCTCCTGGTGCGCATCCCACCCCCCACGGCCAAAGTGACAAAGACAGTACACAAGCGCCCGAAGCGGACGCAACAGATCACCAAGCCACCAGGACAACGGAACACAACAACGCACCCAACGGGGCGACAAGACCCGCATGGCACAGCAGCCAAGAGAGGGTAACACAGAACCGGAGGAGGAAGAGTCAAGCACCCAGCCAGCACCCCCAACCACCAGGACAGAACACGCGTACCAGTAAAGTGAAGCAAAGCCATGGAAACCGAGAAGCCCCAGAAGCAGGACAAAACAAAAGCTACAACACACCTGCCACAGAAGGCGAAGGGCCTAACGGACCCCCGGGAACCGAACCGGCGACCATGTCGCAAAAACAGAATCAACGGGAATTGAACCCGTAACCGTGAGAGCAAGAGGGAAGGAGAAAAACCAGAAGGCCACTGTGAACCTGTACAGAGCGAACTGAAGGAAACGCCAGTGCCCAAACACCAGAAAGAGCAAGCAGAGCCAGGGAAAACCGTAGCGCGTAAAGGACCAGCGCGCATGCGCGCGAGCCAGACACCACCAAAAAGCGAGACGACCGGCGTCTCAGAGCATTAAATGTGGACTGCATACATCATACACCACCCTGTAAAGAAGAGAAAGAAAGGCAGCAAACGCACGACACTTTGAAGCATATGCGGGACTCGAACTCCAGTCCCGTGGGATCAGTAACAACCATAGGACGGACCAACGAGCCATAGCTCCAGGTCGGACAGCAGCAACCCCGGCACCTCAAGCGAGCAGAGAATAAGGAGTGATACAACACCAGGGAGAGCCAGCGTGGGACAAACCCAACCCCGCCCCCGGGACAACGAGCCGGCCCAGAGCGGGAACATGAAGAACCAACAGCGCACAGAAAGCAATGCTGTCACGAAGACGCAACAGAAACGGCATGGGGAGTCCCAAGCCGGGATGCCCAGAGCCGAAACCATGCCGAGACCGACACCTTAAGGCATCAGAGCGCTGCCAGGTACGTTACAAGAGATGCGAGGCACAGGGAAATAAAGCGAATTGCCCAGAAACACAGGAAGACTAAGACTTGAACTGTACTGCAAGCCAGGCCCCCCAGCCCCCGCCCGCCACAGCACCTGGACGGGAAGGCGGGCGGAAGCGGCACACACACAAGGACCCAGCAGCGCAGGGCCCCCTCCCCGCAGAGCCGCCGCCCACCCCGCGCCGAAGCGGGAAGCGAAATGCCGCTTTAAATCGCGGCTCGGAGACGAAATCAGCCACGCGAACCCCCCCGCCTGATAAAGAGACCCGGGGGAGGAGAAGCAGGTAGGCAGAGGCCACATACGGACAACGCCGTACAGCCGCCGCCCGCACGTCAAGGAAAGGCGGGCGGCGGAATCAACGGGAATCCGTAAAATAACACAAAGGGACCCGGAAACAGGACCCGAAAAGCGCGCCATTCAGAAGGGGGGAGTCACAGCGAGGCACAGAAGGCACCAGGCCACACAAACGCCCCCCAGGGAAACACAGAAAAGGGCATGGAAAGAACTGCCCCCACGCATCCCCGCCCCCCCTGAAAAACACACGGCTCGCTAAAGCAGAGCCCAACCGGCACGAAGGAGGAAGCAATGAAAACCTCAACCCAACGCCTATACCGGGGGCCATAAGCGGGGGGAAACAAACAGAGTCCAAGCCCCTAGGGTCCGCTAGAGCAGGACCTCCAACCTGAGACCACGTACCTGCTACAGCAGGCACCACTTACCTGACGCATCTGGAGAGATGTGCGCAGAACAAAAAAAACAGGCTGATGGGTTGGGCCGGCCCGCCTCTTATAGGGGTCATGGGTGTAATGGGTCGGCCATATTGGGAAGGGATGGGAGGCATGGGATGCTGACTTTTTGCTTTGGAGGGTTCTGGTGTGGAGCTGAAGCTCACTGTGTTAGTCATGTGGCGAGGAAGACTAACGAGGAGGTAATGGTGGGGAGGGGACAGAGTTAATAACTGAGACGGCTGGCGCGTGGTGCTTCCTGCTCTAGTGAAGGGTCTCCAAACCGTAGGGGCAGGAATCAGCCACAGCGCATGCGTGCCAGGAGAAGCTATGACATCTCAACTGACTATTTCAGTGACTGCGAGGGGGCGGGAGGAGTATTGAGAAACAAAGAGCCGGGGGGGTCCAGGAGTGCGAGTCTTCTTCATAGGATTTTACGCAGGCTTTGAACATCTTAAGCTAAAGCGCGGGTGCCGCGATTGCTGTAAAAGTAAAGATTTTTTCAATTTCTTTACTTTTAAAGCTATTGCGACACCCGCGCTTTAGCTCCAGATGTTTAAAGTCTAAGCGCGGGTGCCGTCATTATAAAAGTAAATAAATAAAAATAAAAAAAGTTGGCGCCAGCAAGCATGCGTCATCGCGATCGCTCTGAAAGCGAAAGCGAAAGTGATCGCAATCGCGATGACGCACGAGTTTTCAAAGTGCTGCTGGCGGCCGGCTGCTCCTGTGCACGGTGGCGTGAACGCAAGCGCTAGGCCAGCCAGCAGCACTTTGAAAACTCCCACATAAACAAGCATTGGAAATGCAATAGGTCCCGCATTTGGGAGAGTTAGAAATATTGGCACTGTAAATGGCAATGTCTTTTACCTATGTTTAATGGAGTGTATGTATGTTGTGTGTAGTGGAATTATGTGGGTTGATTTGGAATGGTTAGCTGTGGAATTGTGTGGCATTGACTTGTGTAGTGGAATTATGTGGCATGGTGTGAGGTGGAATTATGTGCTATTGAGTGCATACCTATTTGTTGTACAGGGGTGTTGAGTGTGGTTTAGTAAATTTGAGTAAAGTGTAGTTTTATGGAGTGGTGTGTAGTATAGTGGTGTTGATTTAAGATGAGTGGTATGGTGAGTAAAGGATTTGCATGTTGTGTTTTGTAATATATGGAGTATAGTGTTGTTTAGTTGAAGGGTGTAGTGTTGACTGCAGTAAATATAGTGAAGTATAGTTTTTGAGTGTATTAGAGCATTGTTAAGTTGTACTAAGCAAGACTCGAGTCTGACAGCATTTCCAGGCAGTGCAATCATTTTCAAACAGCTACCTACCCTTTATAACGCTGAGTGCCCACCTGTACTATACTCTAGTGCTGAGAAGGCAGAAACCACTTTACCTCTGAGTTAAAGTTCTGTGATTTACGTGCACCACAAAGGCGAGAGAAAATTCACAAACGAGGATACCTTTAAGAGTCCATCACATGGCAACAGACAGTATACAATGTCTCATTCCCACACCACAGACCATGGTGGCGCTGTCTGTTTGATTTTGAGATGAGTAAAACAACAGTATTTAACAACTCACTATACATTGTAAATAAATAATATCCGCCGCCATGCCACTCTTATAGTTGTGTGTCGCCTAGAATAGCCTAAATTGTAGGAGTGCGATGGTTAGTAACTGTGTTGGTACTGTCACTGGCAGCATTGTCGGGGGCATTGGGGCCTCAAGCTACAGTGACCCCTGAGAACTTGAGAGCATATCAAGAAGCAGGCGCTAAAAAATTATTGCCGCTTTTGCGGATGTTTTCGGCCGAAAAGCGACGATAATTTTATCGCCTAATCAGCAAGGTCACGCTAACGCGTGAAACCTTGCTTTAACGTCAGGATTCTTAACGCCCAGCTAATGAGATGCAAAGTTGGCGTTCCTGACCTGGCATGACAGGAGAAATGTCGCTATGCGTCATTTCTCCTATCAGCAAGCCCCACGCTATGAGGCATAGCGTCAGGAAAAGTAGTGATAACACCTGTTATCGCTACTTTCCTTACGCCTGCTTCAGGACTGACTTAGCCATGATATCCTATGGAAGGTGGATATCATGGCTAAGTTTGTGAGTCCCTATCAACTAGCTAACGTGAGATTATCGCTGGGTCTCCAGCGATAATCTCACGTTAGCCAGTTAGCGCTAGGATTTTTATCGCTGATGAGATAAGCGTTGCTAATAGCACGCTATCTCAGCGATAAAAATCGGCGCTAGCCGGCGATAATTATCCGAGCGCTAAGTGCGCTCAGTGATAATTATCGCCGGTTGTTGTTGATATGCCCCTTACTTACCTGGCACTTCCTATTTTACAAATTAAGCTAGTGTCCAGGAGAATTCGGGTATCAGGCTGGTGACAGCCACTAGTAAATCTTTGCCTCTGTCTGTCTTCGTGTGTGATCAAGCGCCCTCTGCTGCGTCCACTGATGGAGGGGCGGCCAGCTTTTAGCCATCACAGGCTGGTAATCCTCACAGAGCACAGGAGTACAAATGAGCCGTTCAAGAGGGTTTTAAAACCCGCCCACTAAAAAAAATTGAATAGCTCTTTCCAGTACCCGCAATCCACACATAGTACCTGCACCTACAAATGTTTACACGAATAACACATGTACACACTTGTGCTAGTTTTTTATGTCATATTTGATACCCCTTTTTGTAAATGGAAGAATAAAAAGCTGACGTGGCCACTAGACAGCTCAAACTGGAACCTTGAAATTGCCCATCGATTTTCTCAGTAACAGCATTCATTTGTGAGTTATTTTAATGGCAATATTTGGTGGGCAGGATATTGGGTGGTAATGTAGCTTACTGGGTTAAGGCGCCGAGTGCTGACATCTGTGTGTATGCAGCGGGTCTAAAGCGGTAAGATAATACTTCTGGTTAATGTGCCTGTTGTGGAGCACTGTGCATAACTGCATGTTATATACTCAAAGAGGTCTTCTTCAGTCTTCAGTTGTCCCCTTTCTCCCACCTTGACTCGGCTTCCCCATCATTAAGGGTGATTATCATCAGCTGCCATGGCAGGGGAATGGAAGGGTGTGGCGGACTCTTCAGCTAGGGAGATCAATCTATATAAAAAAAGTACAACCATTAAACAAGCGAAAAAGAGGAAGAGGGGTTGGGACGTGTTTAGCGGTTCAGTACTGTTGTTTGAGAATAAACGGAGTGCATCAAACAACATGGGCGGGGTATTTGCGGTTGGGAACGTTAGTGAGCAGCAACACAACGGAGACAGGGAGGGAGTTAAAAGCACAGACGTGAGAGACGGAGGGACTGGTGACTGAAGTAAACAACAAGCGAAGTGTGGTGGATTGGACTGCCTTGGGAAAATGCGATAATATACGTTGTCCATACCACCGCAAACCTCTAGCAGACGTGTGCGCGTGCACACAACCAAAGCTTCCAGCCAGGATTTAACGGTGCAGGCATTTGTAAAAAGTGTTCAATGTGAATAATAAGTGTGCGATAAAGGGAGCGCTCTCCCACAGCCGAGGCAGTGTTCATGCCTGCCGCATGGTTTGCTCCAGAAACAAGTAGGTGCGAACGTTACCACTAAAGTGAAAGTAATCATTTTGCGGGTGATTTGATGTTCGGAGTGGCCGCGCGGCTCACTGAGAACATCAAAGCGCCTGCGAAATGTACACGCAGGCTGCCAAATGGTGTGCGCGCCCGGCGCACATGCACTGTAGTTGGGGGCCTGAAAAGCGCTGGGCTCAGCGAGACCTAAAAAGGACTGCAAAATCGTAACAAACCGAAGGAACACACAAGATGTCTGCCATAATAGTACATGCCTGTCAAAACAAACAAGGTATTACATTGAAATGATGGGTATACTGCTCATACATTGTGATGGTTTACTCTATAAACATTGTGAATTTATTATAGCTCTGGAGTGAGGGGTGACTCATTGGACACAACTGCGAGTAGGCAATGTAAAGCTTTACGTTCCTTCCTGTCCGTGGTTTACAGGAACATTCACAAGAAGTTCGCTTTCTGAAAACGACGGGTGCATCCGACTGAGGTTATTCACTAGACAGTTTGGTACTGTATAGATTTGGTGCGGGGTTTAGTCATACTACGATACATCTGAATGTCCGTATGTGTTTGAATATCGAGGCAGTACTAGGAAGCTCTGAAACACAATTCTAATCGGAACAAACATGAATTAGGACGGTGCTCCCTCAATGAATCCGCTTCTCCGGGCCCAAGGATGGGGTACTGGGCCCTTTCTACGCTCACAGGGAAGAGCAGCAGTGCTTCCCCATTGGCAATCTTGTTGGGGCAACCTCAGTGGGCCTTTCCCTCCCTTGGAGGATAACGATCCTCCGGCTGCAGAGCTCAACTCACTTGTGCTGGCCAGTTGGGGGTCAAAGGTCACCAATATCACAAGGGCATATATCGGGCCTCATTGGGACGACATCGACAATTTTGGTGTCATTTTGCTCCTCTTGCAAAGTCCTAGCAACTTGGAGCAGTTTCTTCAGGCCTCCTGGACTCAAAGTCAACAAACTTTACAGGGAGCTGGTTTCACTGGCTCCCTGTGCCAGCCTTTCATTTTGATCTTCCTCTGGGCTACCAACCATCCTGCTCAGGAGCCCAGTCTTCCCCCCAACTGGTCCTCACGAGGGGTCAATCAGAGGCAGAGTCCTTAGTCCAGGCGACACTCAGGGGGTTCCTCCTTCCAATTGTCCATGGCAACAGTCTACCGTCCCCAGTGTTCAGCAGAAAAGCCCACCCAAGAAGCTCTCCCCCTTGCGCAAGACCTTCTAAGTGGGGGCAGGAGGTTCCAGCAGGAATGCACCTCTGGCCTATCCTGATGTGCCACAAGAACTCTCCTCCCCTGTCCCAACCTCCGCCCCCAACCTCCCTGCACAGCCTTCTGGGATACTTCAAGATTGCGCCACTCTTCCAGGAGTCACTTACCTCATGTTCCCTGTGGATCTGAGCTCCACCCCTCGCTGACATCACTGCCAGGGCCTGCCAAAGCAAACCTTCCAAGAAGCCCCCTCCTGGTTTGGCCCCAGTGTCTGGGGTGCCTCCCTTTGTTCCCTGGACTTGGGCTGGCCCTCTTCCTGGCACATGATGACAGCTGGCTGACTGATGGAGAGTCCATCCTACTGAGGAGCTCACCTAATCAAGGTTAGTCGATCCCTTTGTGGGGGGAGGCCTTTGTTCCCGCTGCTGGAGGGAAAAGCAATGAACCCAACTCAGCAGGCTGCCAACAGGCTTGGGCTGTGATCCTGAGCTGATCCAGAGAAATATGGCATTCCTGGATGACCAATAAGCTGCACAGATATTACTTTGGACTTTAAATAATAGCTCATTTCCAACAAATTACACTGTACATTGGTATGACCCTGATGTCTTCAGACCAAGGAGAAGTGGAGCTGCACTCTAAGGTAGTCTTCCCCAAGTTGTATAATGGAGGGTCACTGCAGATCAGACAGTAAAGCCACTGAGTTTCCCTATCTGTGTAGACCAACGTTATAAGGCCTATCCCAGGTCAATACCCGGCCACGCAGAGTCCCTTCTGTGCCAGGCTAAATGTGCACCGTTTCTGGGCTGCCCATGACAGGGGTCTCCTACGCGCAGCCCTCACACGTGTGCACATGCATGTGCACACATGTTCTTATGAAACCAGCCAATTGCCTATTACCCTTGCTGCGTCGCAGCGGCCTTATCATAAAAGGCGGATACGGTCAGAAAAACACACACAATCAATTTTACCATGAGTTTACCTTGGGTGAGTCACAGGTTGTGAGACTCTCCTACAGGAAAAGTTCAAAACCCCAGATGATCAAAAAGCAAAAAATCCAGGAGGATTAGATGGTCAGAACCACTTTCTCGCAGCTATCTTGAGAAACAGACCATTTTTCAAGATAGAACAAAATTAAACCACTAGATTGTTGCTCCTTCTTTGTGCCTTCAAATGTCAATGCTTTGTGCTGAATTATTGGGGAATGAGACCAGAGTTTGGTTGACATACAGAATCCATACTATATTTTGGGCATTTTCCATAATGAAACCCTTGCACAAGGACATATCAGTGCTTCACAACAGATACAGATACAGGCAAGCCTTCCTCCTTCTGGAATCTTAAGAACTCTTATCACAAGGTGTGCGATCGGGAAACAGTCATGCAAGAAAAAATGCAAATCACATTCCATCACAGAAGTGCAACGTTACAAAATGTTCATGGAAACTCGTGAAATTTCGTGAGAAACAAATAGCATGGTTTTGCCCAGGTATTCAACACCAGGCAAACGAGTAAGTACCCCCAGTCTTCCTTCCACTGCATTGCAAGCTCCCTCTCTTGTTTGTGTACACATCTTTCTGAGCCCCCACCAGCTGCACGTCTTTTACTTCATCACTTTCTGGTTTCTCTCCTTCTGCACGTACTTCCTGTTACCTGTTCTTCTTCCTCAGCCCCTCTCACACCAACGATGCACTTTCATTTCCTCCACACCGTCTCTCTTGACCTCAGTCAGCCTCCTTCACGCAGTCCTCATAGAATGGGGGGGCTGGTTGAGGAGTGTGGGCTCTGGGCCCTACTCTGGCTTATTACCTTGGGAAAGAGACAAATTAACCACAGATTACGCAATGAGAACCTTTAGCTCACTCGAGACAACCAGGGCGGTTTCCTTTGTTGCTGTTTGAAACGTGTTGACGCCTCATCCTCGGAGGCTGATGATAAACATGGGCATGCACTGCCATCGTGTGGCCACATGAAGTATTCCATGGAGTGGAATGAAACCGAGAGCGAGGCTGTGGCCCAGGGGCAGCTTTGTTACCTAACATTAGTGCCCTGCTGTGCAGAAACAGGGAGGCTGGACCGAAGGACCCATCTGACGGAGTTTTCATGCGCTGCACAGTCATGGTGTGCTTGCCAATGCAACTAGCGTCATGCGTGTGTCCACTTAATGCAAGAGATTGGCCAAGATTCACAAAGAGTGTGCATCGAAGATGGGCTCTGCACAATGTGCGCGCGCGCAGGAGCTTTATAGTCACATTCACAATCTGCTGTTCCCTTGGTTAGCCACCAACAACTACACGGCATATTATGGACTGTTTGCCCAGCAACCAGCCAATGAGAAAAGACAATTCATTATTTACTTGCTCCTTCTTTAAACGATCAAAGAACATGACTTATTTGGCCGGCACACGGTGAAACAGCGAAGACAATTCAGCATTTAAAGATCCACAGACTAAAATCAGACTCTGTATTCTTTGGCTTGGGACGGGCTAAAAAGGATAGAAAAAAAAAATCATTGTTCACCGGGATGTCAGTGAAACAGCAGAGGGGATGTGCTAATAGGGTGCCTTAAGGTAAAAAGCAAAACGAGAAAACAAGTAATGGCAAAGTCAAAAGGTCTCGCTTATGCAAGATTTATTGGCTAAGCCAATAAGTTTTAGTAATATTGTACATCCGCACGGCTGCTGTTCAGCATGGCTAAAGGGAAGGGAGGTAAAGGAGAGCGGGGTGTCATAGAGTGGAGTGTTATGGAGAGCTGTAGAGAGTCCTTGAGTGGTGTAGAGTGTTATGGAGTAGCACGGAGTGGTGTAGAGTAGATTTGACTGACGTAGAGTGTCGTGGAGTTGAGTGTCGTGGAATGGAATGGCATAGAGTGGATTGTCATAAAGTGGAGTGTTATGGAGAGCTGTAGAGAGTCCTAGAGTGTTGTAGAGTGTTATGGAGTAGCACAGAGTGGTGTAGAGTAGACTGTTGTACAGTAGATTGATGTAGAGTTAAGTGTCATGGAGTGTCGTGGAGTAGAGTGGAGTGTTGTGGAGTTGAGTGTTGTGGAATGGAATGGCATAGAGTGGAGTGTCATAGAGTGGGGTGTTATGGAGAGGTGCAGAGAGTCCTAGAGTGGTGTAGAGTGTTATGGAGTAGCACAGAGTGGTGTAGAGTAGACTGTTGTACAGTAGATTGATGTAGAGTGGAGTGTCGTGGAGTTGAGTGTCGTGGAATGGAATGGCATAGAGTGGAGTGTCATAAAGTGGAGTGTTATGGAGAGCTGTAGAGAGTCCTAGAGTGTTGTAGAGTGTTATGGAGTAGCACAGAGTGGTGTAGAGTAGACTGTTGTACAGTAGATTGATGTAGAGTGGAGTGTCGTGGAGTTGAGTGTCGTGGAATGGAATGGCATAGAGTGGAGTGTCATAGAGTGGAGTGTTATGGAGAGCTGTAGAGAGTCCTAGAGTGGTGTAGAGTGTTATGGAGTAGCACAGAGTGGTGTAGAGTAGACTGTTGTACAGTAGATTGATGTAGAGTGGAGTTTCGTGGAATTGAGTGTCGTGGAATGGAATGGCATAGAGTGGAGTGTCATAAAGTGGAGTGTTATGGAGAGCTGTAGAGTCCTAGAGTGGTGTAGAGTGTTATGGAGTAGCACAGAGTGGTGTAGAGTAGATTTGACTGACGTAGAGTGTCGTGGAGTTGAGTTTCGTGGAATGGAATGGCATAGAGTGGAGTGTCATAGAGTGGAGTGTGATGGAGAGGTGTAGAGAGTCATAGAGTGGTGTAGAGTGCTTTGGAATAGCACAGAGTGGTGTAGAGTAGACTGTTGTACAGTAGATTGATGTAGAGTGGAGTGTCGTGGAGTTGAGTGTCGTGGAATGGAATGGCATAGAGTGGAGTGTCATACAGTGGAGTGTTATGGAGAGCTGTAGAGAGTCCTAGAGTGGTGTACAGTGTTATGGAGAGCTGTAGAGAGTCCTAGAGTGGTGTAGAGTGTTATGGAGTAGCACAGAGTGGTGTAGAGTAGACTGTTGTACAGTAGATTTATGTAGAGTGGAGTGTCGTGGAATGGAATGGCATACAGTGGAGTATCATTAAGTGTGGAGTGTTATGGAGAGCTGTAGAGAGTCCTAGAGTGGTGTAGAGTGTTATGGAGTAGCACAGAGTGGTGTAGAGTAGATTTGACTGACGTAGAGTGTCGTGGAGTTGAGTGTCGTGGAATGGAATGGCATAGAGTGGCGTGTCATACAGTGGAGTGTTATGGAGAGCTGTAGAGTCCTAGAGTGGTGTAGAGTGTTATGGAGTAGCACAGCGTGGTGTAGAGTAGACTGTTGTACAGTAGATTGATGTAGAGTGGAGTGTCGTGGAGTTGAGTGTCGTGGAATGGAATGGCATAGAGTGGAGTGTCATAAAGTGGAGTGTTATGGAGAGCTGTAGAGAGTCCTAGAGTGGTGTAGAGTGTTATGGAGTAGCACAGAGTGGTGTAGAGTAGATTTGACTGACGTAGAGTGTCGTGGAGTTGAGTGTCGTGGAATGGAATGGCATAGAGTGGCGTGTCATACAGTGGAGTGTTATGGAGAGCTGTAGAGTCCTAGAGTGGTGTAGAGTGTTATGGAGTAGCACAGCGTGGTGTAGAGTAGACTGTTGTACAGTAGATTGATGTAGAGTGGAGCGTCGTGGAGTTGAGTGTCGTGGAATGTAATGGCATAGAGAGGAGTGTCATAGAGTGGAGTGTTATGGAGAGGTGTAGAGAGTCATAGAGTGGTGTAGAGTGTTATGGAGTAGCACAGAGTGGTGTAGAGTAGACTGTTGTACAGTAGATTGATTTAGAGTGGAGTGTCGTGGAGTTGAGTGTCGTGGAATGGAATGGCATAGAGTGGAGTGTCATACAGTGGAGTGTTATGGAGATCTGTAGAGAGTCCTAGAGTGGTGTAGAGTAGATTTGAGTGATGTAGAGTGTCACCATCTTCAAATGTCACCAGCTGCTACTGGTAGTGGAGTAGAGTGGATTAGTGTGCCATAGAATCGAGTGGAGTTAAGTGGCATGGAGTGGCATAGAGGGACTTGCGTAAAGTGTTGTAGAGTGGAGTGGAGTACAGTGGAGGGGCATAGTATTGAGTAGAGTGTCAGAGAGGAGTAGAGTTTATTGGAGTAGAGCACCAGAGTTAAGTGTCATGGAGTAGAGCGGAGTGTCGTGGAGTAGAGTGTCGTGGATGGAGTGTCCTGGAGTGTCGTAAAATAGAGTGTCACAGAGAGGAGTGTTGTGGAATTGAGTGTCGTGGAGTGACGTGGAATGGAATGTCATGGAGTGGAGTGTTATGGAATGGAATGTCGTGGAGTGTCATGGAGTGGTGCAGACTGCACAGGCATAAAGCAGAGTGGTGCAGAGTTGATTGGCACAGAGTACAGTGCTGCAGAGTGCAGGGGCATAGAGATCAGTGGTGTAGACTAAACTAGAGTGGTGCAGAGTTCAGTGGCACAGAGTTCAGTGGTGCAGAGCTCAGTGGTGTAGATTAGAGTGCATTGGCATACAGTTCAGTGGTTCATAGTAGAGTGGTGTGGGGTACAGTGCTTTGGCATAGAGTTCAGTAACACATAGTAGAGTGGTGTGGATTAGAATGCATTAGCGTAGAGTGATGCATAGTAAAGTGCAGTGACTCAGTGTTCAGTGGTGCATAGTATACTATATTAGTGTTGTGGGGATGGAGTACATTAGCGTAGAGCGGTGTAGAGTGCAGTGACGCAGTGTTGAGTGGAGCATAGTATATGATATTAGTGTTGTGGGGATAGAGTACATTGGTGTAGAGTGGTGTAGAGTGCAGTGACGCAGTGTTGAGTGGTGCATAGTATACTATATTAGTGTTGTGAGGATAGAGTACATTCGCGTAGACTGCTGTAGAGTGCAGTGACGCAGTGTTGAGTGGTGCATAGTATATGATATTAGTGATGTGGAGATAGAGTACATTGGCGTAGAGCGGTGTACAGTGCAGTGACGCAGTCTTGAGTGGTGCATAGTATACTATATTAGTGTTGTGGGGATAGAGTACATTGGCGTAGACTGCTGTAGAGTGCAGCGACGCAGTGTTGACTGGTGCTTAGTATACTATATTAGAGTTGTGAGGATAGAGTAAATTGGCATAGACTGCTGTAGAGTGCAGTGACGCAGTGTTGAGTGGTGCATAGTATAGGATAATAATGATGTGGGGTAGAGTACGTTGGCGTAGAGTGGTGTGGAGTGCAGTGACACAGTGTTGAGTGGTGCATAGTATACTATGTTAGTGTTGTGGGGATAGAGTACATTGGCATAGAGTGGTGTCGAGTGCAGTGACGCAGTGTTGAGTGGTGCATAGTATACTATATTAGTGTTGTGGGGATAGAGTACATTGGCGTAGAGTGGTGTAGAGTGCAGTGACGCAGTGTTGAGTGGTGAATAGTATACTATATTAGTGTTGTGGGGATAGAGTATGTTGGTGTAGAGTGGTGTAGAGTTCAGTGACGCAGTGTTGAGTGGTGCATAGTATACTATATTAGTGTTGTGTGCATAGAGTACATTGACGTAGAGTGGTGTAGAGTGCAGTGACGCAGTGTTGAGTGGTGCATAGTATATGATATTAGTGTTGTGGGGATAGAGTACATTGGTGTAGAGTGCAATGACGCAGTGTTGAATGGTGTATAGTCTACTATATTAGTGTTGTGGGGATACCGTACTTTGGCGTATAGTGGTGTAGAGTGCAGTGACGCAGTGTTGAGTGGTGCATAGTATACTATATTACTATTGTGGGGATAGAGTACATTGGTGTAGAGTGGTATAGAGTGCAGTGACGCAGTGTTGAGTGGTGCATAGTATACTATATTAGTGTTGTGGGGTAGAGTACATTGGCATAGAGTGGTGTAGAGTGCAGTGACGCAGTGTTGAGTGGTGCATAGTATACTATATTACTATTGTGGGGATAGAGTACATTGGTGTAGAGTGGTATAGAGTGCAGTGACGCAGTGTTGAGCGGTGCATAGTATACTATATTAGTGTTGTGGGGATAGAGTACATTGTTGTAGAGTGGTGTAGAGTGCAGTGACGCAATGTTGAATGGTGCATAGTATACTATATTACTGCTGTGTGGATAGAGTACATTGGAGTGGAGTGGTGTAGAGTGCAGTGACGCAGTGTCGAGTGGTGCATAGTTTGGGGGGGTAGTGTAGGAGAGTAGGATCTGCCTCTTATGTTGCCCCCACTTTTTTTCTGATGTTAACACTGGTTTCTGGCTATAGTCTGGCTGGGACCCTGCTAATCAGGGCCCCAGCCTCTCTGTTCTCTCTAAACAACATGGAGTGCATATTAGGTGCACTAGATATTGAATACTGTGGTACCTTATGAGCCCCTAGTATATGGTACCTTAGGTACCAAGAACATAGGTACTTCACAGACCTATCAGGGGTTGAAGCATGAATTATGCCACCCCTGGGAAGCAGAATAAATCTGACACCAAAGGTCTGCTACTGCAGCCTGGGTGAGGAAGTGTTAGCACTCCTCATTGAGATATAGGTTCACTATATCTCTCCCTGCACACACATATAAACCTATCAGTCACCCCTAAGGCAGGCCCTATCAATCCTGAGGGCAGGGTGATTGGTTCCCATGTGAGGGGGTGCCTTTGCCTGAGCAGGGCCCCTCTGCAGCTCTCAGAGTCCATTCTCTGGGGCTGTTTGTGCACGCGGTCAAACCATATACCCTTAAGTGCATTATAACCTTGCGGTAAATGCTAACTCTGGGATGGCTGCAACAAAACATGTCGTGTTTGGTGTCAAACGCTTTGGAATCATACCCCCACACCAGTAACTGGTGTGGGAATATGATCCCATCCTTCTAGAGGGATAGACATGAACCCACTGTGGAAACACAGTAGAATCCTGAAGAGCCCTGGCATCACAAAATGGACGCCACCAGTCACAGACACTGGGCTGCCCTCCTGCTGCTGACCGAAACTCGCATTGGAGGAGCCCCAACAATAGGCATCCTGTCACAGGAAGGTGTAACCACCTCCCAGACAGGGTTTAGTGTATTGGGGCTGGGTGGGTGCACTCCTAGAGTCCTTTGAAGTCCTGCACTGGGGGAGCAGTAGGCTCCTCGGTGCATACACCAGTTCAAACCGGCTCAGCGACTACCTGCCCCTGCTGTGGTGCAAAACTGGACAAAGGGAAGTTGGTGTAGCCACCCACTCCCCTGACCCTCCCATAGGTGGGGCCATAGAGCTAGTCCCTCCCTTCCTTGCAGTATAAGTTAGGGAACCCTTGCCATTGCAAACTAGATATCCCTGGACGACGCTCTGAAGAAGAATCCTGGACCTTCGACGTTCCAGTACCTCTGGAAGATGGAAGAATCTCCCATGTAGTCAAGGAGTGACTCCCCTGCTTGGCAGACACCCAACCTTGCAATCAACGGTCGCAAACTTTCCCGCTCCCGCCGGAGTCCTGCAGCCCAGAAAGAGGATTTCCTGACTTGGCCAAGGCCACCGTGAGTCCCCAGCGACGCTGACGCAAGTGGACCCCACGAGTGACGAGGAACCAGAATACATAGGTACCGAGCACTATTTTCGAGTGCAACCCCTTCACGACGTTCAACGAACATGTGCATTGGGCCACGTGTGGTCCAAGCCTCCAGCAGGATTTCCACCAAAGACCAGAGGCCTACCCCGTGTCGACTGACCGTGGGCCCCTATTGAGTGAATCCTCCCACGGTGTCTTTGCGATCCCTTGCCGGTTGGCTTGTGGGTCCCCAGAAGACTTTACTACAGTTTCAAAGGGCCCCCTGGTTGCTCCAGGCCTGCCCTGAGTGACCTTCGCTAGGTGAGTCCCTCAGACCTTACTGCTCTGCACCGCTAACTTTTTATATTTTCCTCAAGACTTGCTGTTCCCAAGGCTTGTTGGCTACAATCTGGTTTACCGACACCGCAGTAAGCTGCAGAATTTGTGGGACACTCCGAATCCAGCTCCTGGTCATTGTCGACGCCTCCTGGACCTCGTGGCGGAAGAGACAAGACACCCGTGATCACCTGAAAACACCCGACGACTGTGGGCATCTATCTTCCTTGCCCGGGTCACTGCCAAGTGACTTTGAACACTGTTTCCTCTGCTTTCAGGTCTTCCTTCTTCTAAATCCAGCCTTGGATTCAACCGGACACTTCTCCTGTATTCACGAGCAGCAAGTCTTTTTTGGCTCCCATTGAAAACGACGCTGTGACCCGACACCAAAAGTCACCTATGCACCCGGCTTCCCTGGGTGAGGTAACTCCATCACTGCGGTGCTCCTGTGGATGTTTGTTCTAGAACTACTTACCCTGTATGTGACTTGCTTGAAGACTCTCCCGAAGTATCTTTAAACTCTCAATTTCCAATCGCATCTTGCTCCATTGAAGTCAATTGGGATCCGCGGCTGTGTTCTCACACTGCATCCTTCTCCCGTGGGTCCTTCACTTACCTGCCTTGGGTGGATTATTGAGGCCCCAGCGCTTCTCAAGGCCCTAGGCCTTGTACCCTCGCAAGTTGTTATTCTTGAGTCTCTTTTTTAGTATATGGTCTGGTACGCCCCTAGGGCCCCAGACATATTTGTCCTTAATTTGTTGTGAAATGTTGATTTATCCATATGTTCCTCATAAAGAGATTAGTAGCGTGTGTCTAGTAATAAATACATATATATTTGATATATATACCTGTGTGGTGTCCTTTCATTTAGTAATTCAAGAGATTATAAGGTAAAACAAGCTGCTTTACATTCCTCTAAAGACTTAGCCTGAAGGCTGCTCTCCACAGCTACCACTAGGATAGCTTTATTTAAAAGGTAGTCTTAAAACTACTACCATAAGAGTCGAATTGTACTGGTGCAAGGTGGCCACGTTAACTAGTGACCAGAATATACCAGGCCAACTTCTCACATTGGTGGGCAGCGTGCGGGATTCCAGCTTGCCACTGTTTTACCAGAAAATCTCTATTTGAATTACTAACTGAAAACCACTATAGGTACTCAAGGTACATATAAAGTCAAGCTTAGTATCAATAAGTTCTACTGAACTTAGAGCTGTGTGTCAAGGGATAGCACACCCTTTCTACAGCTCAAGCTAGTATCAGTAGGCCACAAACTAGTGTAGGTAGTACAACACTGCACAACAATAGAATGTCCTTAAGGGGTGGAACCAATGGGTCCACACAGCCTCAGTATAAGGACATGACTTTCTTTGACTTGAAAGCCATGTGTGCTGCAAGGCACCTGAAGCTAGGACAGAGTCTCTCCACACTACACCTGATAGTTCTGCTGACAGCAGATGATCTTAGATTAGCTCTAGGTGCTAATAGGTCTGAATCAGGGGCTGGGTAAATTACAGTGTCTGGGTCAGATGATGAAAATCAAGATGACCAGGACTCTGTGGTTGAAGGGCCAGATCCCCAAGGGTCTGAAAAGGACAGAGGAATTCTCCCTAAGAGAACTGACAGAGTGGAGGAAAGGCCTAGATCCCTTTCTAGGGAGTCTGACCACTCCTATTAGTCTGGCAGAGAATCTGTCCAGCAGAGGAACTCATACTTTCCTAGCAGGGAGACCTCCTCTAAAAGAATGTACAAACTGCTGCAGTATGAGGAAGCAATATTTGCCCTCAAAACCAAGCAGTTGGCATTAGACAGAGAAGCCTTTGAGCTCCAGAGAGCTTCTAGAAGAGAGGGGTTAGAACCCCCTGGTGGCAGCAACAGTGTCCCTAGAGGTAGAGAATATATTCCAGACCATAGGAACCTGAGCAAGGTTGTTCCTTCCTACCAGAGTGGGGATGATCTCTATAAGTGAATAACTGCTATGGAAAGGGCCTGTAGAGTACAACAGGTCCCCCAAAAGCAGAGGGCAGCAATCTTGTGGCTCTCCTTTTCTGATAAAGGCAGATACAAGCTCCTCGCTGTTAGAGAAGAGGATGCTGATGACTATGAAGTTCTGAAGAGTGCACTGATAGATGTGTTTGGCTTAACAACTGAGCAGTACAGGTTGAAGTTCAGAGACACCCAAAAAGCACAGACTCAGGGCTGGACTGACTTTGTAGATTCTGCAACCAAGGCTCTGGAGGGTTGACTGGTTGGCAGTAGGGTTACTGATTTCAAGGGATTGTATAATCTAATGGGGATAGAATAGATACTTAATAATTGCCAGAACCAGTAGTTGCATCAATACCTGGTGGACTCTGATCTGACCTCTCCCCAAAAATTGGGAAAGATGACAGACAAATGGGTCAGAACCAGGGTGAGGAAGAAAACCCAGAACCAAGGGGGTGACACCAAGAAGCAGGCTTCTAAGGGCTCTGAGAAAGGTGTGGATAATTCAAAATACCAGAAGTCTTCACAAGAGCCACCAAAATCTGCATCTGGTGGGGATTCACAGTCCAACAAGGGAAAAGGCCAAAAGAAGCCCTGCTGCAAATTCTGTAAACAGAAAGGGCACTGGACTTGTGATTGTAACAAGTCCAAAGACCAAACCACCACCCCTCCAGCCCCTAAGGCAACTGTTCCCCCTAGTTCAGCTACTAGTGGAGGTGGTATTCAGAATAAGGGTGTAGTAGGGTTGACCCTGGGTTCTGAAGTGGACTCTGGCCTAGTCACAGTGCCCACTGAGGCATTGCTGATTTGTGATGGAGACATTGATATGTCCTTCCTAGTGAGCCCCAGTAATCTGGGCAAATACAAACAGCAGCCTGTAATAAATGGCAAACAGGCTTTGGCATTTAGGGACACAGGTGCCACCATGGTGGCAGAGGATCTTGTGGACCCTGGACGGATCATCCTGGGCGAAATGTACCAGCTTACCAATGCAAGCAATGTCAGGACATACCATAGTCTGGCAGTTGTGAATTTCTCCTGGGGAGGGGTAACTGGCCTCAAGAATGTAGTAGTCAGTGCAGACCTCCCTGTCGAATGTCTATTTGGCAATGATCTAGAGACTTCAGCCTAGTCTGAAGTAGAGTTATGGGCTCATGCTGAGATGTTGGGCATCCCTACAGAGATATTTGCTGTGACCAGGTCACAGGCCAAAATGCATCACACTGAACCAGCTCTGGATCCTGAAACTATGGACCAGGTGCTTCCCAAGAAGAGGAGCAGTAGGGTTAAGGCAGTGCCTTCTCCTCAGTCTCATATCACAGATTCACCTCTTGAGGGAGGAGAAGCAGATTCTGAAGAAGGAACTGCCCCAGGGGGACTTGAGCCTGATCAGGTTGAGTTCTTGGGTGCAGGGGGCCCTTCTAGGGAAAATCTGAGTAAGGAGCAACAGTGCTGCCCCTCTCTTGAACCCCTCAGACAGTAGGCTTCCGCTGAGGCTGCTAGGAGTGGTAGTGGGTTCCATACATTTTATTGGGTAGAGGGACTCCTATATTCTGAGGGTAGAGATCCAACCCCTGAAGCCACCAGGAGGTTGGTAATACCTCAGAAGTTTTGGGGGTTCCTCTTGACCTTAGCACATGACATTCCTATAGCAGGTCATTTGGGCCAAAACAAGACCTGGCATAGGCTTGTTCCACATTTTCATTGGCCACATATGTCAGGGGACACCAAGGAGTTTTGTCGCTCCTGTGTCGCTTGCCAAGCCAGTGGCAAGTCAGGTGGCACAACAAAGGCCCCCCTGATACCACTACCTGTGGTGGGGGTACCCTCTGAAAGGGTAGGGATTGATATTGTTGGTCACCTTGACCCTCCAACTGCATCTGGGCACAGATGTATCCTGGTGGTAGTGGATCATGCCACCAGCTACCCAGAGGCCATTCCCCTGAGGACCACCACAGCCCCTGTGGTGGCAAGAGCCCTCATTGGAGTTTTCTCCAGAGTGGGTTTCCCAAAGGGGGTCATCTCTGACAGAGTTACAAACTTCATGCCAGGATATGTAAAAGCAATGTGGAGGGAGTGTGGTGTAACTGATATATTCACTACTCCCTATCACCCACAAAGCAATGGGTTTGATGAACGTTTCAACAAAACCCTAAAGGGAATGATTAAAGGACTCCCAGAAAAGCTTAGGCGAAAATGGGACCTTCTTCTTCCCTGCCTTTTGTTTGCTTACAGAGAGGTTCCACAGAAGGGGGTTGTTTACAGCCCACGTGAGCTTCTGTTTGGGCATCCTGTAAGAGGTCCTTTATGTTTGGGGAAGTAGGGCTGGGAGTTACCTCTCAAACCCCCCAAACAGGATGTGATGGACTATGTACTTGGTCTCCGCTCCAGGATGGCTGAATACATGAAGAAGGCAACCAAAAACCTGGAGGCCAGCCACAAATTACAAAAAACTTGGAATGACCAAAAGGGTGTACCAGCCAGGAAAGAAAGTGTGGGTGTTGGAGCCTGTGGCCCCAGCAGCCCTCCAAGACAAGTGGTGTGGCCCCCATACCATTGTTGAGCAAAAGGCAGAAGTCACCTATCTGGTGAATCTTGGAACTCACAGGAGCCACCTGAGGGTGCTCCATGTCAACAGATTGAAACCATATGTTGACAGGGCTGACATGGGCTTGCTCATGGCAACTGATGAGGAACAGGAGGAGGAGAGTGACCCTCTCCCTGACCTGCTCTAACAGAGCCCTGATGATGGGTCAATAGATGGTGTTGCTTTGGCAAGCAGCCTCACTGACCATCAACAAACTGAATGCAGACATGTTCTGCAACAGTACCGACATATGTTTAGCCTGACCCCTAGTCAGACTACCTGGTGTACCCATGAGGTGGACACTGGGGACAGTCTGCCTGTCAAGAGGAAACTCTACAGACAACCTGACCATATCAGGGACTGTATCAGGACTGAAGTCCAGAAAATGTTGGAGTTAGGTGTGATTGAGCCTTCAGATAGCCCTTGGGCTAGCCCAGTAGTCCTAGTACCCAAACCTCATACCCAGGGTGGTAAGAAAGAAATGAGGTTTTGTGTAGACTACAGAGGCCTCAATGCAGTCACCAGGACTGATGCCTATCCAAATCCAAGGGCTAATGAACTGATTGATAGTTTGGCCTCAGCCAAGTATCTGAGTACATTTGACCTAACAGCTGGCTACTGGCAGATCAGATTAGCTGATGATGCAAAAGCCAAAACAGCATTTGCGACCCCTAGTGGGCACTACTACTTTGTGGTGATGCCCATTGGATTGAAAAATGCACCTGCCACTTTTCAGAGGTTGGTAAACAAAGTTCTGGCAGGGATGGAAACTTATTGCTCAGCTTATCTAGATGATATTGCTGTCTTTCGTTCCTCCTGGCAGGATTACCTGGTCCACCTCAGAAATGTTTTGGAGGCCCTGCAGAAAGCAGGCCTCACCATCAAGGCCACTAAGTGCCAGATAGGGCAGAGTCAGGTTGTGTACCTGGGCCACCTTGTAGGTGGGGGCCAGGTTCAGCCTTTACAGAGCAAAATCCAAACCATCATGGTATGGGTAGCTCCAACCACCCAGACACAGGTGAGAGCCTTTTTAGGCCTGACTGGGTATTATAGGAGGTTTGTGGAGGGATATGGATCAATAGTGACCCCCTTGAATGATCTTACCTCAAAGAAAATGCCAAAAAAGGTTCAGTGGACAGCTAGCTGTCAGAAGGCATTTGAAGACCTAAAGCAGGCCATGTGCACTGCTCCCATCGTACAGAGTCCAGACTACACCAAAAAGTTCATTGTCCAAACAGATGCTTCTGAACTGGGTGTGGGAGCAGTACTGTCTCAACTGAATGATGAAGGTCAAGACCAGCTTTCATTAGCAGAAGGCTGACCCCTAGAGAGAATCATTGGTCAGCTATAGAGAGGGAGGCCTTTGCTGTGGTGTGGGCCCTGAAGAAGCTGAGGCCATACTTGTTTGGCACTCATTTCATAGTTCAGACTGACCACAAGCCCCTCCTATGGCTCAGATTAAAGGTGAAAACCCAAAACTTTTAAGGCGGTCCATTTCCCTACAGGGGATGGACTATACAGTGGAACATAGACCTGGGACCCAACATGCCAATGCAGATGGACTCTCAAGGTATTTCCAATTAGAATACGAAGACTCAACTGGTCAAGGTTAGTTTAGTGTCCCTGAGTTTGGGGGGGTTGTATAGGAGAGTAGGATCTGCCTCTTATGTTGCCCCCACTTTTTTTCTGATGTTAACACTGGTTTCTGGCTATAGTCTGGCTGGTACCCTGCTAATCAGGGCTCCAACCTCTCTGTTCTCTCTAAACAACATGGAGTGCATATTAGGTGCACTAGTGATCGGATACTGTGGTACCTTATGGTACCTTATGAGCCCCTAGTATATGGTACCTTAGGTACGAAGGGCATAGGTACTTCGCAGGCCTACCAGGGTCTGAAGCATATATTATGCCACCCCAGACTAAATCTGACACCACAGGCCTGCCACTGCAGCCTGGGTGAGGTAGTGTTATCAAACAATGGAAATCCTAGGGTCTATACAATTACCGGAAGTGCCAGTAAGCGAAAGTACAAAAAACCGAAAAAAACAACAATACCTCCAAGTTGTAACCTAAACTGGTGCGAAAGTGGTCAACCTATTTGGTAAAAATTGGCAATCAAAGTGCATCTAAGGGCAGATCCCTTATAGGACGTAATCCCTCACTCACCAATGGTGACATGCTTCATCATAGGGACTCTCCTCCCAAAGGAAAATCCTAGTCCCTTTGGGGGCTACAACCCCCTCACTGTGAGGGAGGAGCTCAGGGATGTTTTGTTTGTAATTTTAAAGGATCGACTAAATCCACATATGATGAGCCAAGGTGTATGAGTGAGGATGCAGCGAAACAATAAAGAAGAATTGGTGAATGTGTGAAAACAAGAGATGATTAAAACTGGCTAGGAGGCATCAAAACTATACTTTAATCAAGAGATGCCTACTGTCAGGATTAAAAAAGCAGTGAGTGCACCTGCGGTATGGATTTAAACCGCTATGGTGTAGGTTTAGATGGTCAACATGTTTCAGCCCTAAAAGACCCAAACTGGATCAGGTTTTCATCAGGACCTTACAAATAAGCTACTGCCAAAAAGTAGAGTGAAAAATAAACTGAAAAGGATATGTGGCCAGAGCACTGTCATTGGCCTCTACCAACAACTGCTGATACCTGAAATGGAAAGGAGATGACACACATCAGATATATACAAAAATGTATCAGCAATGTGAATACACACTGAAAATGATCTGCATAACCAATAATAAAAAGAAGAAGCCAACACCTTACCCACCAAGGCTGGGTACAGGACCTCACCTCTACCTGGCAACCGCTCAGGAAGGCAGCACCGCTCTACAAAAAATATATTTGACATTTGTAGAGTTCAAGTATAGGTAGGTAAACACTCAAAAGAAACCAAAGAAACCTGATCGTCTAGTAGTAAAAGTAACCACTTGCATCGATCATACAAGATAAACTTTGTGTATAGAGCTGTTAGTTTATGACAAAAAGGAAGGGTTCACACACAGAAATATCAGTGTTCAATATCCGTCAAAATGGATTTGGTACGAAAAATCAAACAACATGAGACTGCTACTCAAGCAGCCATTTTACCCCAATCATATGTGAAAGGAGCAGACGCACAATACCAACTATACTAATAATAATTGAAAAACACATAGTTCAATATTCATCTTGAAATATGGGCTAACACTAACCATAGTGTTTCATCATAATTACAATAAAAATGGATTAAAAAATAGAACCATATTACTAGTGCCTAGCAGTTAGACACAGTATATCTCACAGTGTCCCCAAACCAAAGCGATTTTTCTAAGGACCTAAAGCCACATGATCATATTGTAAATATTACAAATGGACAAAAGGACACCATCACACTCACCTATCCGTCGGTACTACTAGACCCGGAGAGCCTGCTGCCGGAGGTGATTGCTCACCGAAAACCACGCTCTTAAATACCCCTCTCGATCAATCCTTAATCGGCGTCCGGTGGTGCTCAAAGTGCTTGGTTGCGCATGCTCAATGGTTTTGACGTTAATGAGGTAGTGTTAGCACTCCTCACTGAGATATAGGTTCACTATATCTCTCCCTGCACACACATATAAACCTATCAGTCACCCCTAAGGCATGCCCTATCAATTCTGAGCGGTACAAAAGGGGGTGGTGATTGACGGAGCATCAGAACCAATCAAACACTCACACCCAGTCAACAGATCTGGGTTTGATCCATCACCGTTCTTTAGCCCACCCTGCCACCCCAGTTCAGACATGGCCATATGCAAATCAGTCTGACCCTGTGCCTCATGGGAACAGTCCAGACCGAACTGCCAAGCCATGCCTTCCCTGGACCGGAAACAAGCTTCCTAGGACCGGTTTCTGGCATTTCAGCCGTCTTCAGCCAGGCTTGCTTGAATCCAGTGGCAAAGTGAGCAAGGGACTCACGTCTGAGCATACCCTGCCAACTTATGGCGAACAAAGCGGTACAAAAGGGGGTGATGATGGACGGAGCATCAGAACCAATCAAACACTCACACCCAGTCAACAGATCTGGGTTTGATCCATCACCGTTCTTTAGCCCACTCTGCCACCCCAGTTCAGACATGGCCATATGCAAATCAGTCTGACCCTGTGCCTCATGGGAACAGTCCAGACCGAACTGCCAAGCCATGCCTTCCCTGGACCGGAAACAAGCTTCCTAGGACCGGTTTCTGGCATTTCAGCCGTCTTCAGCCAGGCTTGCTTGAATCCAGTGGCAAAGTGAGCAAGGGACTCACGTCTGAGCATACCCTGCCAACTTATGGCGAACAAAGCGGTACAAAAGGGGGTGGTGATGGACGGAGCATCAGAACCAATCAAACACTCACACCCAGTCAACAGATCTGGGTTTGATCCATCACTGTTCTTTAGCCCACTCTGCCACCCCAGTTCAGACATGGCCATATGCAAATCAGTCTGACCCTGTGCCTCATGGGAACAGTCCAGACCGAACTGCCAAGCCATGCCTTCCCTGGACCGGAAACAAGCTTCCTAGGACCGGTTTCTGGCATTTCAGCCGTCTTCAGCCAGGCTTGCTTGAATCCAGTGGCAAAGTGAGCAAGGGACTCACGTCTGAGCATACCCTGCCAACTTATGGCGAACAAAGCGGTACAAAAGGGGGTGGTGGTGATGGATGGAGCATCAGAACCAATCAAACACTCACACCCAGTCAACAGATCTGGGTTTGATCCATCACCGTTCTTTAGCCCACTCTGCCACCCCAGTTCAGACATGGCCATATGCAAATCAGTCTGACCCTGTGCCTCATGGGAACAGTCCAGACCGAACTGCCAAGCCATGCCTTCCCTGGACCGGAAACAAGCTTCCTAGGACCGGTTTCTGGCATTTCAGCCGTCTTCAGCCAGGCTTGCTTGAATCCAGTGGCAAAGTGAGCAAGGGACTCACGTCTGAGCATAACCTGCCAACTTATGGCGAACAAAGCGGTACAAAAGGGGGTGGTGATGGACGGAGCATCAGAACCAATCAAACACTCACACCCAGTCAACAGATCTGGGTTTGATCCATCACCGTTCTTTAGCCCACTCTGCCACCCCAGTTCAGACATGGCCATATGCAAATCAGTCTGACCCTGTGCCTCATGGGAACAGTCCAGACCGAACTGCCAAGCCATGCCTTCCCTGGACCGGAAACAAGCTTCCTAGGACCGGTTTCTGGCATTTCAGCCATCTTCAGCCAGGCTTGCTTGAATCCAGTGGCAAAGTGAGCAAGGGACTCACGTCTGAGCATACCCTGCCAACTTATGGCGAACAAAGCGGTACAAAAGGAGGTGGTGATGGACGGAGCATCAGAACCAATCAAACACTCACACCCAGTCAACAGATCTGGGTTTGATCCATCACCGTTCTTTAGCCCACTCTGCCACCCCAGTTCAGACATGGCCATATGCAAATCAGTCTGACCCTGTGCCTCATGGGAACAGTCCAGACCGAACTGCCAAGCCATGCCTTCCCTGGACCGGAAACAAACTTCCTAGGACCGGTTTCTGGCATTTCAGCCATCTTCAGCCAGGCTTGCTTGAATCCAGTGGCAAAGTGAGCAAGGGACTCATGTCTGAGCATACCCTGCCAACTTATGGCGAACAAAGCGGTACAAAAGGGGGTGGTGATGGACGGAGCATCAGAACCAATCAAACACTCACACCCAGTCAACAGATCTGGGTTTGATCCATCACCGTTCTTTAGCCCACTCTGCCACCCCAGTTCAGACATGGCCATATGCAAATCAGTCTGACCCTGTGCCTCATGGGAACAGTCCAGACCGAACTGCCAAGCCATGCCTTCCCTGGACCGGAAACAAGCTTCCTAGGACCGGTTTCTGGCATTTCAGCCGTCTTCAGCCAGGCTTGCTTGAATCCAGTGGCAAAGTGAGCAAGGGACTCACGTCTGAGCATACCCTGCCAACTTATGGCGAACAAAGCGGTACAAAAGGGGGGGGGGGGGTGGTGATGGACGGAGCATCAGAACCAATCAAACACTCACACCCAGTCAAGAGATCTGGGTTTGATCCATCACCGTTCTTTAGCCCACTCTGCCACCCCAGTTCAGACATGGCCATATGCAAATCAGTCTGACCCTGTGCCTCATGGGAACAGTCCAGACCGAACTGCCAAGCCATGCCTTCCCTGGACCGGAAACAAGCTTCCTAGGACCGGTTTCTGGCATTTCAGCCGTCTTCAGCCAGGCTTGCTTGAATCCAGTGGCAAAGTGAGCAAGGGACTCACGTCTGAGCATACCCTGCCAGCTTATGGCGAACAAAGCGGTACAAAAGGGGGTGGTGATGGACGGAGCATCAGAACCAATCAAACACTCACACCCAGTCAACAGATCTGGGTTTGATCCATCACCGTTCTTTAGCCCACTCTGCCACCCCAGTTCAGACATGGCCATATGCAAATCAGTCTGACCCTGTGCCTCATGGGAACAGTCCAGACCGAACTGCCAAGCCATGCCTTCCCTGGACCGGAAACAAGCTTCCTAGGACCGGTTTCTGGCATTTCAGCCGTCTTCAGCCAGGCTTGCTTGAATCCAGTGGCAAAGTGAGCAAGGGACTCACGTCTGAGCATACCCTGCCAACTTATGGCGAACAAAGCGGTACAAAAGGGGGTGGTGATGGACGGAGCATCAGAACCAATCAAACACTCACACCCAGTCAACAGATCTGGGTTTGATCCATCACCGTTCTTTAGCCCACTCTGCCACCCCAGTTCAGACATGGCCATATGCAAATCAGTCTGACCCTGTGCCTCATGGGAACAGTCCAGACCGAACTGCCAAGCCATGCCTTCCCTGGACCGGAAACAAGCTTCCTAGGACCGGTTTCTGGCATTTCAGCCGTCTTCAGCCAGGCTTGCTTGAATCCAGTGGCAAAGTGAGCAAGGGACTCACGTGTGAGCATACCCTGCCAACTTATGGCGAACAAAGCGGTACAAAAGGAGAGGGGGGGGGTGGTGAAGGACGGAGCATCAGAACCAATCAAACACTCACACCCAGTCAACAGATCTGGGTTTGATCCATCACCGTTCTTTAGCCCACTCTGCAACCCCAGTTCAGACACGGCCATATGCAAATCAGTCTGACCCTGTGCCTCATGGGAACAGTCCAGACCGAACTGCCAAGCCATGCCTTCCCTGGACCGGAAACAAGCTTCCTAGGACCGGTTTCTGGCATTTCAGCCGTCTTCAGCCAGGCTTGCTTGAATCCAGTGGCAAAGTGAGCAAGGGACTCACGTCTGAGCATCCCCTGCCAACTTATGGCGAACAAAGCGGTACAAAAGGGGGGGGGGGGTGGTGATGGACGGAGCATTAGAACCAATCAAACACTCACACCCAGTCAACAGATCTGGGTTTGATCCATCACCGTTCTTTAGCCCACTCTGCCACCCCAGTTCAGACATGGCCATATGCAAATCAGTCTGACCCTGTGCCTCATGGGAACAGTCCAGACCGAACTGCCAAGCCATGCCTTCCCTGGACCGGAAACAAGCTTCCTAGGACCGGTTTCTGGCATTTCAGCCGTCTTCAGCCAGGCTTGCTTGAATCCAGTGGCAAAGTGAGCAAGGGACTCACGTCTGAGCATACCCTGCCAACTTATGGCGAACAAAGCGGTACAAAAGGGGGGAGTGGGCTAAAGAACGGTGATGGATCAAACCCAGATCTGTTGACTGGGTGTGAGTGTTTGATTGGTTCTGATGCTCCGTCCATCACCACCCCCTTTTGTACCGCTTTGTTCGCCATAAGTTGGCAGGGTATGCTCAGACGTGAGTCCCTTGCTCACTTTGCCACTGGATTCAAGCAAGCCTGGCTGAAGACGGCTGAAATGCCAGAAACCGGTCCTAGGAAGCTTGTTTCCGGTCCAGGGAAGGCATGGCTTGGCAGTTCGAGCTGGACTGTTCCCATGAGGCACAGGGTCAGATTGATTTGCATATGGCCATGTCCGAACTGGGGTGGCAGAGTGGGCTAAAGAACGGTGATGGATCAAACCCAGATCTGTTGACTGGGTGTGAGTGTTTGATTGGTTCTGATGCTCCGTCCATCACCACCCCCTTTTGTACCGCTTTGTTTGCCATAAGTTGGCAGGGTATGCTCAGACGTGAGTCCCTTGCTCACTTTGCCACTGGATTCAAGCAAGCCTGGCTGAAGACGGCTGAAATGCCAGAAACCGGTCCTAGGAAGCTTGTTTCCGGTCCAGGGAAGGCATGGCTTGGCAGTTCGAGCTGGACTGTTCCCATGAGGCACAGGGTCAGATTGATTTGCATATGGCCATGTCCGAACTGGGGTGGCAGATTGGGCTAAAGAACGGTGATGGATCAAACCCAGATCTGTTGACTGGGTGTGAGTGTTTGATTGGTTCTGATGCTCCGTCCATCACCACCCCCTTTTGTACCGCTTTGTTCGCCATAAGCTGGCAGGGTATGCTCACACGTGAGTCCCTTGCTCACTTTGCCACTGGATTCAAGCAAGCCTGGCTGAAGACGGCTGAAATGCCAGAAACCGGTCCTAGGAAGCTTGTTTCTGGTCCAGGGAAGGCATGGCTTGGCAGTTCGAGCTGGACTGTTCCCATGAGGCACAGGGTCAGATTGATTTGCCTATGGCCATGTCCGAACTGGGGTGGCAGAGTGGGCTAAAGAACGGTGATGGATCAAACCCAGATCTGTTGACTGGGTGTGAGTGTTTGATTGGTTCTGATGCTCCGTCCATCACCACCCCCTTTTGTACCGCTTTGTTCGCCATAAGTTGGCAGGGTATGCTCAGACGTGAGTCCCTTGCTCACTTTGCCACTGGATTCAAGCAAGCCTGGCTGAAGACGGCTGAAATGCCAGAAACCGGTCCTAGGAAGCTTGTTTCCGGTCCAGGGAAGGCATGGCTTGGCAGTTCGAGCTGGACTGTTCCCATGAGGCACAGGGTCAGACTGATTTGCATATGGCCATGTCTGAACTGGGGTGGCAGAGTGGGCTAAAGAACGGTGATGGATCAAACCCAGATCTGTTGACTGGGTGTGAGTGTTTGATTGGTTCTGATGCTCCGTCCATCACCACCCACTTTTGTATAGGCCTGGGCAAAAATTTCGTTCCGTTCGCGGAAATTGCGATAATTTGACATTTTTGCGTTCCGCGGAGAGCGCGAAAATGTCAAAAATTCCGGTTTCCGCAGCTTGGCGATAATTTGTTTCTTGCTCGCGCTGTAAAATGATACATTCTCGCGCGCGCGCGATCGCCTTACCTGAATCCCTGCGTTCGCCGACAAGTTTTCTTGATCCGGTCGCGTTCTCCATGAGATGTTGTATTGTTTTTAGCCATTTGCGCTGTCTCGCGACAGTTCGCGCCCGCAGTGACGTCATGCGTCGCGCGATCACGTCTTTCTTCTCGCGATCATGCACCGCGAGAACAACTCAAAACAAGATGGCCGCGCCCGCAAGCAACCACATGGGTAAGTTGGCGACCCGCAACCATGCAGAAAATCTCGCGAACATGCCGGAAAAAAACTTCCGCATCTTTGCGATATTTCTGCTTGTTTGCGATAATTTTAAACATTCTCGCGATAATTTGCGAAGGTTAATTCCGCAAATTCCGCCCACCCCTACTTTTGTACCGCTTTGTTCGCCATAAGTTGGCAGGGTATGCTCAGACGTGAGTCCCTTGCTCACTTTGCCACTGGATTCAAGCAAGCCTGGTTGAAGACGGCTGAAATGCCAGAAACCGGTCCTAGGAAGCTTGTTTCCGGTCCAGGGAAGGCATGGCTTGGCAGTTCGAGCTGGACTGTTCCCATGAGGCACAGGGTCAGATTGATTTGCATATGGCCATGTCCGAACTGGGGTGGCAGAGTGGGCTAAAGAACGGTGATGGATCAAACCCAGATCTCTTGACTGGGTGTGAGTGTTTGATTGGTTCTGATGCTCCGTCCATCACCACCCCCTTTTGTACCGCTTTGTTTGCCATAAGTTGGCAGGGTATGCTCAGACGTGAGTCCCTTGCTCACTTTGCCACTGGATTCAAGCAAGCCTGGCTGAAGACGGCTGAAGACGGCTGAAATGCCAGAAACCGGTCCTAGGAAGCTTGTTTCCGGTCCAGGGAAGGCATGGCTTGGCAGTTCGAGCTGGACTGTTCCCATGAGGCACAGGGTCAGATTGATTTGCATATGGCCATGTCCGAACTGGGGTGGCAGAGTGGGCTAAAGAACGGTGATGGATCAAACCCAGATCTGTTGACTGGGTGTGAGTGTTTGATTGGTTCTGATGCTCCGTCCATCACCACCCCCTTTTGTACCGCTATCAATTCTGAGGGCAGGGTGCTTGGTTTTCCATGTGAGGGGGTGCATCTGCCTGAGCAGGGCCCCTCTGCAGCTGGCAGAGTCTATTCTCTGTGGCTGTTTGTGGATGTGGTTAAACCATATACTCTTAAGTGCATTATAACCACACGGTAAATGATAACTCTGGGATGGCTACATCAAAACATGGCGTGTTTGGTGTCAAACACTTTGGAATCATACCCACACACCAGTAACTGGTGTGGGAGTATGATCCCACCCTTCTAGAGGGATAGACATGTACCCACTGTGGAAACACGGTAGAATCCTGAAGAGCCCTGGCATCACAAAATGGATACCACCAGTCACAGACACTGGGCTGCCCTCCTGCTGCTGACCGAAACTTGGCATGGAAGAGTGCCAACAATAGGCATTCTGTCACAGGGAGGTGTAACCACCTTCCAGACAGGGTTTAGTGTATTGGGGCTGGGTGTGTGAACTCCTAGAGTGCTTTGAAGTCCTGCACTGGGGAAGCAGTAGGCTCCTCTGTGCACAAACCAGTTCAAACCGGCTCAAGGGCTACCTGCCCCTGCTCTGGCGTGAAACTGGAGAAAGGGAAGTAGGTGTCGCCACCCACTCTCCTGACCCTCCCTAGGTAGGGTCATAGAGCAAGTCCCTCCCTTTCCTTTAGTATAAGTTAGGGATCCCTTGCCATTGGAAACTAGATATCCCAGGACAACACTCGGAAGAAGAATCCTGGACCTTCGACGTTCCACTACCTTTGGAGGACTGAAGAATCTCCCTTGAAGTCAAGGAGTGACTCCCCTGCTTGGCAACAATGGTCGCAAACTTTCCTGCTCCCGCCGGAGTCCGAAGTCGCTGCAGCCCCAGAAGTGGATTTCCTGACTTCTTGACTGCCTTCGTGAGTCCCCAGCAGAGCTGAGGCGAGTGGACCCCACGAATGACGAGGAACAGCAATACCCGTGTACCGTGCACTATTTTCGAGTGCAATCCCTTCACTTGGACCACGGGTGGTTCGAGCCTCCAGCAGGATTTCCACTGAAGATCAGAGGCCTACCTTGTCCCGAGTGACCGTGGGCTCCTGTGAAGTGAATCCTCCCCAGGCATCTTTGCGATCCCTTGCCAGGTGGCTTGTAGGTCCCCTGAAGACTTTTTCATCAAACCAAAGGGCTCCCCTGGTTGCTCCAGGCCTGCCCTGACTAACCCTTGCTGGGTGAGTCCCTCAGACCTTGCTGTTCTGCACCGCTGACTTTCTTCACTTTTCACAAGACTTTGCTGTTGCCAAGGCTTGTTGGCTCCAATCCGGTTGCCGAAACCTCAGTAAGCTGCAGACTTTGTGGGACACGCCGAATCCAGCTCCTGGTTGTCGTCGACACCTCCTGGACCTCGTGGCTGAAGAGTCAAGACACCCGTGATCACCTGAAATCACCCGACGACTGTGGGCATCCATCTTCCTGGGCCCGGGGCACTGGCAAGTGACTTTGAGAACTGTCTCCTCTGCTTTCAGGTCTTCTTTCTTCTGAATCCATCCTTGGATTTCACCAGACACTTCTTCTGTCTTCACAAGCAGCAAGTCTTCTTTGGCTCCCATTGAAAACGACACAGCGACCCGACACCAAAAGACACCTATGCACCCGGCTTCCCTGGGTGAGATAACTCGTGCACTCCGGTGCTCCTCTGTGTGTTGACTCTCGAACTACTTACCCTGTAAGTGACTTGCTTGTAGACTCTCCTGAATTATCCTAAAACATTTAAAATTCCAACCGCGACTTGCTCCATTGTAGTCCATTGGGATCCGTGGCTGTGTTCTCACACTGCATGCGTCTCCCGTGGGTCCTTTACTTACCTGCCTTGGGTGGATAAGTGAGGCCCCAGCGCTTCTGAAGACCTTAGGCCTTCTCCCTTCTTAAGTTGTTCTTCTTATACCTCTTTTTTAGTATATGTTCTGGTACGCCACTAGGCCCCCAGCCATATAAGTGCTTAATTTGTTGTGAAACATTGATTTGTGCATATGTTCCTGACTTCTAATATCATAAAGATATTAGTAGAGTGTGTCTAGAAATAAATACATATATATTTTATATATATACCTGTGTGGTGTCCTTTCATTTGGTAATTCAAGAGATTATAAGGTAAAACAAGCTGCTTTACATTCCTCAGAGACTTAGCCTAAAGACTGCTCTCCACAGCTACCACTAGGATAGCTTTTCTTTAAAAGGTTGTCTTAAACCTACCTACCATAAGAGTCGAATTGGACTGGTGCAAGGTGGCCACTATAACTAGTGACCAGCATATGCCAGGCCAACTTCTCACACTTTGGCATTCAAGGACACAGGAGCAAGTGTCAATATGGTGACAAAAGATCTTATGGATCCTGGGCATATTATACTTGATGAAATGTACCAAGTGACCAATGCTAGCAATGTCAGAACAGACCATTCTCTGGCAGTTGTTAACTTCTCCTGGGGAGGGGTAACTGGCCTTAAGAAGGTTGTGGTAAATGCAGACCTCCCAGTCGAATGCTTGCTTGGCAATGACCTAGAGACTTCAGCTTGGGCAGAAGTAGAGCTCAGGACTCATGCAGAAATGCTGGGCATCCCTGCAGATGTGTTTGCTGTGACCAGGTCACTGGTCAAAATGTCTAAAACTGAACAGGCAATAGATTATGAAACAATGGACCAAGTGCCATCCAAGAAGAGGAGCAGAAGGGTTAAGGCAGAGCCTTCCCCCCTGACTCAGAAGGAGGATCAGTCTCTTGAGGGAGATGATCACAGTCCTGAAGAGGGAACTGTCCCAGAGGAGCTTGAGCCTGATCAGGTTGAGTTTTTGGGGCAGGGTGCCCTTCCAGGGTAGATCTGAGCCAGGAACAGCAGAGCTGCCCCTCTCTTGAACCCCTCAGACAGCAAGCTGCTGCTGAGGCTGCTGGGAATGCTAGTGGTCCCCATAAGGTGTATTGGGATGATGGACTCCTGTACTCAGAGTATAGAGACCCCAAGCCTGGTGCCACCAGGAGGTTGGTTATGCCTCTGAAGTTCAGGGGCTTCCTACTGACCCTTGCCCATGAAATCCCTTTAGCAGGTCCCCTGGGCCAGAACAAGACTTGGGACAGAATTGTTCCTCATTTTCACTGGCCTCACATGTCTGAAGACACAAAGGAGTTGTGTCACTTCTGTGTAACCTGCCAAGCCAGTGGCAAAGCAGGTGGCACTACAAAGGCCCCCCTGATACCACTACCTGTGGTGGGGGTGCCCTGTGAAAGGGTGGGGATTGACATTGTGGGTCACATGGATCCCCAAACAGCATCTGGGCTCAGATTTATCCTGGTGGTAGTGGATCATGCTACCAGGTACCCAGAAGCTATTCCCCTTCGGACCACCACATCACCTGTGGTGGCAAGAGCCCTGTTGGGAATTTTCTCAAGAGTGGGTTTCCCTAAGGAGGTAGTATCAGACAGAGGACCAAACTGTATGTCCTGGTATTTAACAGCAATGTGGAAGGAATGTGGTGTGACTTACAAGTTCACCACTCCCTATCACCCACAATGCAATGGTTTGGTTGAGAGGTTCAACAAAACCTTAAAGGGCATGATTAAATGGCTCCCAGAAAAGCTTAGGCTAAGATGGGACATTCTATTTCCCTGCCTTTTGATTGCATATAGGAAGGTGCCACAAAAGGGGTTTGGCTACGGCCCCTTTGAACTTTTGTTTGGTCACCCTGCCAGGGGTCCATTGTGTTTGGTGAAGGAAGGATGGGAGTTACCTCTTAAGTCTCCAAAGCAAGACATAGTGGACTATGTACTTGGTCTCTGCTACAGGATGGCTGAGTACATGAAAAAGGCAACTAAATACCCTGAGGCTAGCCAGGAACTGCAAAAAGCCTGGCATGACCAAAAGGCTGTACTGACTGTTTATCAGTCAGGGCAGAACGTGTGGGTGTTGTAGCATGTGGCCCCAGCAGCTCTTCAAGACAAATGGATTGGACCCCACACAATTGTTGAACAGAAGGGAGAGGTTACTTACTTTGTAGACCTAGGAACTCCCAGGAGTCCCCACAGGGTTCTCCATGTCAACAGGCTAAAGCCATATGTAGACAGGGCTGACATGGGCTTGTTCATGGCTACTGATGAGGACCAGGAGGAAGTTAGTGACTAGGGGTGGGCGGAATTTGCGTAATCACGTTACGCAAATCTCTGCGAAACGGTAAAAAATCTCCGCGAACATGCAGAAATTTCGCGACCACGCGGAATTGCTTGTTCTCGATGCTTTTTTCCTGTTCACAGTTGCTGTTTGCGTGCTCGGAGAGAAATATCTTGCGAACACGCATTTTGAGAACGCGAACAAGAAAAAATTTCGCGAAGTCGCGGAAAGCAGAATTTTGGGCAATTTCGCGTTCTCCGCGGAACGCAAAATTACCGAAATTCCGCAAATTCCGCGAGCGGAACGGAATTTGCCTCCCAGGCCTATTAGTGACTCACTCCCTGACCTCCTCTCACAGAACCGTGATGATGGGTCAGGTGATGGTGTGGCCTTGGCAGGCAGCCTCACTGCCCAGCAGTAAACTGATTGCAGACAGGTGCTCAATCAGTTCAGAAACATGTTTTCTCTGACTCCAAGTCAGACTACCTGGAGCACTCATGAAGTGGACACTGGGGACAGTCTGCCTATTAAAAATAAGATTTATAGGCAACCTGACCATGTCAGAGACTGTATCAGGACAGAAGTCCAGAAAATGTTGGATTTGGGAGTTATTGAGCCATCAGATAGCCCTTGGGCTAGTCCAGTGGTCCTTGAGCCAAATCCTCATACCAGTGGTGGGAAAAGAGAGATGAGGTTGTGTGTGGACTTCAGGGGTCTCAATGCAGTCACTAGGACTGATGCCCATCCAATTCCAAGGGCAGATGAGCTTATAGATACTTTGGACTCATCCAAGTACCTTAGAACATTTGACTTGACAGCTGGCTACTGGCAGATCAGATTAGCAGATGATGCAAGGCCAAAGACAGCATTTTCGACCCCAAGTCGGCACTACCAATTTGTGGTGATGCCATTTGGTTTGAAGAATGCACCTGCCACTTTCCAAATGTTGGTGAATACAGTTCTCACAGGTAGGAAGCCTACAGTGCAGCTTATCTAGATGATATTGCTGTCTTTAGCTCCACTTGGGAGGATCACCTGGTCCACCTAAGGAATGTTTTGGAGGCCCTGCAAAAGGCAGGCCTCACTATCAAGGCCACCAAGTGCCAGATAGGACAGAGTCAGGTTGTGTACCAGGGCTACCTTGTAGGTGGAGGCCAGGTTCAACCAATGCAGAGCAAAATCCAGACTATCATGGACTGGGTTGCTCCCACCACCCAGACTCAGGTGAGAGCCATCTTAGGCCTGACTGGGTACTATAGGAGATTTGTCAAGGGGAATGGATCAATAGTGACACCCCTGAATGACTTAACTTCTAAGAAAATGCCCAAAAAGGTTGAGTGGACAGCTAGCTGTCATAAGGCATTTGATGACCTGAAGCAGGCCATGTGAACTGCTCCCATTCTACAGAGTCCTGATCACTCCAAGAAGTTCATTGTCCAAACAGATGCATCTGAATTGGGGGTAGGGGCTGTTCTGTAACAATTGAACGATGAAGGTCAGGATCAGCCAGTAGCTTTCATAAGCAGAAGGCTGACCCCTAGAGAGAAATGTTGGTCAGCCATTGAGAGGGAGGCCTTTGCTGTAGTTTGAGCTCTGAAGAAATTGAGGCCATACTTGTTTGGTACTCACTTCCTTGTTCAGACAGACCATAAGCCCCTCTTATGGCTAAAACAAATAAAGGGTGAAAACCCCAAACTGCTCAGGTGGTCCATTTCCCTACAGTGGATGGACTTTATAGTGGAACATAGACCTGGGAGTAACCATGCCAATGCAGATGGACTCTCTAGGTATTTCCACTTACAACATGAAGACTCAACTGGTCAAGGTTAGTTTAATGTCCCTGTGTTTGGGGGGGTTGTGTTGGAGAGTAGGATCTGCTTCACATGGGTACCCCCACTTTTTGCTGGTGTTTCACTGTTTTTCGACCTTAGTCTGGCCGTGGCCCTGCTAATCAGGAACCCAGCCTAGCTGCTTCCTCTCTAAAATGGATTCCCTGTACATTAGGTACATCTCTAATCAGATTCTGGAGTGACTTATAAACCCCTAGTATATGGTATACTATGTACCTAGGGCATAAGTATCTCAGAGGCCTACCAGGGGCTGAAGCATGTATTATGCCACCCCTGGGAAGCACTCCAAAATGACACCACAGGTCTGCTACTGCAGCCTGGGTAAGGAGGTGCACACACCCCTTACTGTGGTACAGGCTACCTATATCACTACCATTAAACACACATATAAAACCTATAAGTCACTCCTATGGCAGGACTTAACAATCCTGAAGGCAGAGTGCTTGGTTTTTATGTGAGAGGGTGCCCCTTCATGAGCAGAGCCCCTATGCAGCATTCGGAGTACCTCCTCTGATGCTGTTTGTGGTGCCGCCTGACCATATACTCTTAAGTGCATTACAACCTCGCGGTAAATGCTAACTTTGGACTGGCTGCACAGAAACATGTCCTGTTTGGTGTCAAACGCTTTGGAATACTACCCCCCTGCCAGTTCTGGCAGCGGGGTTCGCATTCCACCCTTCTAGAGGGAGAGACATGTTCACACTGGTCTACCCGGTTAAGACTTTCTAAAGCCCTGGCATCACAAAATGGATGCCACTGCCACAGACACAGGTCTGACCTCCTGCTGCTGCCTGAATCTCCAGCAGGGGAGGCCTGAACAATAGGTTTCCTGTCCCAGTGAGGAAATATGAATTTTTATGGTCAATTGTGTCCCCTATCTAGACCCCATCGGCTCCATGTACATGCTACAAGTACATGTATGTTCCCTCCACTTCAAGCTATGAAGACGCAAATACAATTGTGTCCAACGTTAATATGTACTCTTTCATATCTGCCATGAATGGGCCAGATATTCCGTTCCTAAGTATGCCTTGCCACCGTCTTTATATGGTATACTTTTCACGTTTTCCAGCTCTGGCAAGGTAGGCCCTGAATTCTGCCATCGAGCCTTTTCCTGCCTCTGCCTCTGAATGCTCCAGCCTGGACCTGCATCTGTATCCATGAACTTTGTCTTACTTCCTGCGCGGCTAACGGTGCCTAAGCCCGGCCTGTTGCCTGCCAAAACTAAATTCGGCCTTCAAGTTATCTGTTCCGCTCCTCAAGAAATGCATTTCTGTCTAAATAGCTTAGGTAAACATCCCTCTAGCTGCAGAGCAAAGGGCCCGGCCTTACTATCTCTGTGCAAGTAATTCATGACTCTCGTTACCATGGTAGGCCCATGCCCCCTCGCATCTCATGTAGACACTTAGACGCTTGTACACGCACTAGCAGTCAGTATAGAATAGGATCTGTCCGAGAAGACCTTTCCTTCCAGATAATATAGTTCCTTAAACACAAGATATTAGATATGATTTAGGACTAGGTTGTCCTGACACCCCAGACTTCTGTCTCCACATGTAGGGCTAAATGTCAAGTTCCCTTCACCCTTTAGTTACACGTCAATCACACGTCATGCGGCTGCACGCGCATCTCTGCCATGTATTTCCGCTGACTTTGCAGGATTCTCTTATGGATCCACCCATTTGTGTCATCATCATAATGACGTTTTTAGTATACGCCTCTATGCACGCCTACTGTAATACCTCTCTATTACGTATGTGTATTCTTATCAGTTGTTACGCCTCCTGTATCTGTCTTTACTGTAATGCACTTCAATATAAATATGACAACTTGTCAATAATGTATTGCTGATCCCTTCCTGAACCTTCGTGGTGACGGAACTCGATTGCCTGGTTCGAACCATCATTCCTTTGTAAGGAATAAATACCCTATTATACCCTCGAATACCACGGATTCTGCCTCTTATTTTTACTGAGTTATTCATATTGTATTTTACCGCATAAATTAAGTCTAGGTAATTAAAATTTACCACATAATTGGCGCCCGAACAGGGACACCTCTCACACCCCACGCGCCGGAGGTGCGTTGCAGACCCGGTCTCCTGCCACAGCCAGACGGACAATTACGCGTACCCGCAGGATTTCCTGTATCTCCCTCAGGCCAACGGGGGCGACTGAGGCTGCGATCAACACCCAGACGAGGCGGTGAGGAGTGCGGAGAATCCCGACCAGAGCCTAGCTGAGAGAGCAAGATCCGAGGTATACAGAGGCCCACCAGATTCCGAAGTTCCGAAGTACCTAAGTCACGAGTCGAGTCCGGTCCAGTTTGGTCTAGTCCAGTCCAGACTTCCGAGGCCTTCCGTTCCGTTCCGTTCCGTGAATTGGGGGTAGGGGCTGTTCTGTAACAATTGAACGATGAAGGTCAGGATCAGCCAGTAGCTTTCATAAGCAGAAGGCTGACCCCTAGAGAGAAATGTTGGTCAGCCATTGTGAGGGAGGCCTTTGCTGTAGTTTGAGCTCTGAAGAAATTGAGGCCATACTTGTTTGGTACTCACTTCCTTGTTCAGACAGACCATAAGCCCCTCTTATGGCTAAAACAAATAAAGGGTGAAAACCCCAAACTGCTCAGGTGGTCCATTTCCCTACAGTGGATGGACTTTATAGTGGAACATAGACCTGGGAGTAACCATGCCAATGCAGATGGACTCTCTAGGTATTTCCACTTACAACATGAAGACTCAACTGGTCAAGGTTAGTTTAATGTCCCTGTGTTTGGGGGGGTTGTGTTGGAGAGTAGGATCTGCTTCACATGGGTACCCCCACTTTTTGCTGGTGTTTCACTGTTTTTCGACCTTAGTCTGGCCGTGGCCCTGCTAATCAGGAACCCAGCCTAGCTGCTTCCTCTCTAAAATGGATTCCCTGTACATTAGGTACATCTCTAATCAGATTCTGGAGTGACTTATAAACCCCTAGTATATGGTATACTATGTACCTAGGGCATAAGTACCTCAGAGGCCTACCAGGGGCTGAAGCATGTATTATGCCACCCCTGGGAAGCACTCCAAAATGACACCACAGGTCTGCTACTGCAGCCTGGGTAAGGAGGTGCACACACCCCTTACTGTGGTACAGGCTACCTATATCACTACCATTAAACACACATATAAAACCTATAAGTCACTCCTATGGCAGGACTTAACAATCCTGAAGGCAGAGTGCTTGGTTTTTATGTGAGAGGGTGCCCCTTCATGAGCAGAGCCCCTCTGCAGCATTCGGAGTACCTCCTCTGATGCTGTTTGTGGTGCCGCCTGACCATATACTCTTAAGTGCATTACAACCTCGCGGTAAATGCTAACTTTGGACTGGCTGCACAGAAACATGTCCTGTTTGGTGTCAAACGCTTTGGAATACTACCCCCCTGCCAGTTCTGGCAGCGGGGTTCGCATTCCACCCTTCTAGAGGGAGAGACATGTTCACACTGGTCTACCCGGTTAAGACTTTCTAAAGCCCTGGCATCACAAAATGGATGCCACTGCCACAGACACAGGTCTGACCTCCTGCTGCTGCCTGAATCTCCAGCAGGGGAGGCCTGAACAATAGGTTTCCTGTCCCAGTGAGGAAATATGAATTTTTATGGTCAATTGTGTCCCCTATCTAGACCCCATCGGCTCCATGTACATGCTACAAGTACATGTATGTTCCCTCCACTTCAAGCTATGAAGACGCAAATACAATTGTGTCCAACGTTAATATGTACTCTTTCATATCTGCCATGAATGGGCCAGATATTCCGTTCCTAAGTATGCCTTGCCACCGTCTTTATATGGTATACTTTTCACGTTTTCCAGCTCTGGCAAGGTAGGCCCTGAATTCTGCCATCGAGCCTTTTCCTGCCTCTGCCTCTGAATGCTCCAGCCTGGACCTGCATCTGTATCCATGAACTTTGTCTTACTTCCTGCGCGGCTAACGGTGCCTAAGCCCGGCCTGTTGCCTGCCAAAACTAAATTCGGCCTTCAAGTTATCTGTTCCGCTCCTCAAGAAATGCATTTCTGTCTAAATAGCTTAGGTAAACATCCCTCTAGCTGCAGAGCAAAGGGCCCGGCCTTACTATCTCTGTGCAAGTAATTCATGACTCTCGTTACCATGGTAGGCCCATGCCCCCTCGCATCTCATGTAGACACTTAGACGCTTGTACACGCACTAGCAGTCAGTATAGAATAGGATCTGTCCGAGAAGACCTTTCCTTCCAGATAATATAGTTCCTTAAACACAAGATATTAGATATGATTTAGGACTAGGTTGTCCTGACACCCCAGACTTCTGTCTCCACATGTAGGGCTAAATGTCAAGTTCCCTTCACCCTTTAGTTACACGTCAATCACACGTCATGCGGCTGCGCGCGCATCTCTGCCATGTATTTCCGCTGACTTTGCAGGATTCTCTTATGGATCCACCCATTTGTGTCATCATCATAATGACGTTTTTAGTATACGCCTCTATGCACGCCTACTGTAATACCTCTCTATTACGTATGTGTATTCTTATCAGTTGTTACGCCTCCTGTATCTGTCTTTACTGTAATGCACTTCAATATAAATATGACAACTTGTCAATAATGTATTGCTGATCCCTTCCTGAACCTTCGTGGTGACGGAACTCGATTGCCTGGTTCGAACCATCATTCCTTTGTAAGGAATAAATACCCTATTATACCCTCGAATACCACGGATTCTGCCTCTTATTTTTACTGAGTTATTCATATTGTATTTTACCGCATAAATTAAGTCTAGGTAATTAAAATTTACCACATAATTGGCGCCCGAACAGGGACACCTCTCACACCCCACGCGCCGGAGGTGCGTTGCAGACCCGGTCTCCTGCCACAGCCGGACGGACAATTACGCGTACCCGCAGGATTTCCTGTATCTCCCTCAGGCCAACGGGGGCGACTGAGGCTGCGATCAACACCCAGACGAGGCGGTGAGGAGTGCGGAGAATCCCGACCAGAGCCTAGCTGAGAGAGCAAGATCCGAGGTATACAGAGGCCCAACAGATTCCGAAGTTCCGAAGTACCTAAGTCACGAGTCGAGTCCGGTCCAGTTTGGTCTAGTCCAGTCCAGACTTCCGAGGCCTTCCGTTCCGTGCTTCCCGGTGAGTACCGTTGCTGGGGACGCATCTAGACGTGCACATTAGTTTGTGCCGGTCAAGACGGGTCTGGGTACACAGACCTGGTCTGCACTGTTTTAGCAGTGTATCTGTACTGTTTAGCAGTACATACAGTATATTTAGTATTATGCAGTTAATTAGTTTTATTCTAATTATTATTGTTCATTCTAAAATGTTTCGATATGTTTTAAATGTCGTGGTATGAGTGATTGTTCGATCTTCATTATTGTGTTTATTGTGATTGTTTGTGTTCAAAAGCCGAGTAAGAATTAAGTAACAAGGTTCAAGATGCCGTTATTTTCAAAATTAAGACAGATAAAAACTAGAAAAGGGATACTCGAGGAAGCTGTTCCTATCCCACCTAGGGACACTCCAGGGTACTTTATGTACCATAAACATGGCCTAGATGCCGTATTATATCTTGATCTATGGGTGGACTACACCAAGGATTTGGCAGAGAGTCAGAGATGGCCCGCTGCTGGAACATGGGATGCAGATTGCATCATGAGAATAGAAGAAGCGTTATGGAAAAAGAAAGCCAGACAGTCACAGAAAGATGCCATTGAACTATGGCGTAAAGAATCGCATAGGCACACAGAGAAAGCGCTCAGAAAGGAAGAGAAAAGTAGGGAAGATTCAGAAAAGGCCCAGGAAAACATATTAATTGACGAAGGCACCCGAATAAAAACAGAACAAGTAGACAGACAACGAAACACTCTTATAAATGGTATGTATCCTCTTCTGGCCGAGGGTTTGCCTAAGGCCACTTTGGAGGTACCAGAAGATCTGCCACCTCCGTTACTCCCAAGACCGCAAAAGACATTTTCCTTTCTTCCTATTTAGACGATGCAGCCCCCGAATATGCTAATGGTGTGCAGCCACGCACACCACCCGTTAACGACACTCAACCCCAAAATCAGCTGCACTCACCTCCGCAGCAACAGACTCGTACTCAAGTTCTAACAATTCCATCTGTTTCTACAGTCCTTCCTGCACCGACACTCTCTACCCTGCACCCAACAAATCCTTTTGGACTTGGCACCTCAGGGGGTGCGACAGGAGGTTTTTCCACACCACCACCAAACACTAGATTGACTTATAGAGATTTAGCATATCGACGTACACCCCAAAGAATATCAGACAGTATATTAAACGAGCCTCTTTCCGATTGTAGATATGATCCCGTGCCAGGAAAACACGACAGAATGTTGCTGTCTTCAGTACGTTTGCGACGAGCTGCAAACTATTTAATGACGTTACCAGGAATAGAGATAGGCCAGAGGTAGATTCGGAGGAAATGCAAGCACTTACCAGATGGGGTCAGAATATAACAGACGGGAGACATGATAAACAGAAGTGTATAGAAGCAATGTGCCGAAGGATCAGAAAAGAAGTAGAACGAATACATGAAAGCAGAGTAGAAGCAGATAAAACTGAATCAGGGGAAGAGGAGGAGGAACAGTCAGAAATGAACACAGGACAATTTGAATTACCAGCTAGACAAGCGATAGCTTATGTAGGAAAAGGAAGATCCTTTAATAAAACAATACGTCCGATACGTCCAGAATGTAACAGAATTTCTCAAACAGTTATTACAAATCCAAGGACCCCTGAACACTTATTCCAGACTACCGATAAATTACTTCAAGAACGAAGGGGGTACCATGTGCTCGATTCTATGGATGAACAAGAATTAGCCAGGTCAGCAGTACAATGGGCTGACAGCCCTGAAAAATATAGTGATGATGCGCTAGCACACACGTTTCTGAATCTCGCCCCAGACGAACAGCGTTTAGCTAGTATATACATGATACAACATCTCATTATAATATATAAAGGCCAACACTCCGATTCTGGTCCCCTACTTGATATATTGATAGAACTACTCACGAATAAATGGAGAGGTCTAGGTACCGATCTAATTAAAGTAATTCTAGAATACCGACATAGATATAGTGCCTTTTTGGGCCCAGAACATGATCCAGCTCCTTCCATGGAGAGAAACCAGTATTACATAGACAGACAGAATCCCTTACGCGAAGTACACCCAGTCAGGAATGATGACAATACGTTTAGACGCGTGTTTGTGTACACGCCCATAACCAAAATAGAACTATTGAAAATGAAAAAATTAGTGCCCAGCCATGACAAAGATCCAGCAGGTTTCCACCGTGAACTAAAGGACATGTTACTCATGGGTGATTATACCTATCCTGACATTATGAAAATATTGAAAGTATTATTGCCTGCCGGTATTTATGAGAAACTCAAGGAAAAAGAATGGGAGGTGGGAGACCAAAAGATTGATTGGACCGCATTAGAAAATGAAGAAAATAACAGAACTGCAGGCGTAGGGCTTGGGGACAAAACAAAAGCATTGCCAGGTCTATTAGTACAAGTATTGCCACGTTTATTAACTACGAAAAAGGAAGATTGGGGAGCAATCTCAGCCTGTAAACAGAAACCCGAGGAAGACACCAGTGATTTTTATTCCCGATTTGAAAAATGTTTTGGTATTAATAGCGGCCTGAAAGCAAATAGTGAGTCATATCCACATCTTTTTGTAACAAAACTAGTCGAGAATTCTCTGCCGCAGGTTAAAAACAGAGTATTGAAAGTTGAGAGCACTTGGCAAGCTAACACTCCTTCACAAATGTTACAAATGTTACAGTATCACCAGAATAGAATTAGAGAAGAACAAGAACACGAAACAAGGCGTATGAAAGACACGAAAATGAAAATGCTTGTCGCCCAGTCAGTTCCAGCTGACGGTCATAAAAAGGGTGCAACACAGTCCAGTAATTCAGCGGTTCCCGTTAAAGGGACATGCAATTATTGTAAACAACCAGGTCATTATATAAACGATTGTGCAGTTCTGAAACATAATATCGCTACGGGTAAAACTAAGGAGAGACCACGTCTGCCTAGACAGGATCAGATCCAACAACAAGCACCTCAGAATGTACAGCCTATGCAAGCCGCACAACAGACCGTACCACAACAACAGCCACAGCCTATTGCTGCAACACAGAACACGACACAACAGATGTACCAGTATGCACAAAATGACTATCCAGAGTATCAGCGATACACATGAAATAGCCTAGAGAGGGAAGTTGGCTTACCCCTTATTGAGGTTCCTGTAGATCAAGAGGGTCCCTATGTGCAGAGTCAAGTATTAGGAAAAGACAGAAAATTTCTACTTGATACAGGGGCAAGCAGAACAACTATAAGTCACGATGAAGTTCCAGGGGCACCCCTCTCAGGCTCACAAAATATTTCCCTTGGTTTTTCAGGAAAGCCCACTATTAACGAAGTATCACAACCACTTGCATTTACAGTTGGTCCATTAACACAGACTACAGATCTATTGCTTACGAAATCATGTCCAGAAAATGTGTTAGGTATAAAAACATTGAAAGCTCTAGGAGCTATAATATGTTGTTCTCCGGACGGAGTACGACTATTTTTGCGTGACTTTAAAGGTCACTACGTGTCTAGAGACATGGATCACCGGTTACAGAATCTACCTGCACATTTATGGGCACAAGGCCCCACTGATGTAGGTTGTATGCACATTACACCATATCGAGTCACACTCAAAGCAGGAGTGGTATTACCACGAATGCGACAATACAAATTACCTCCAGATGCTGTAGTGGCTTTACTGCAAATCATTGACGAGCTCATCTCACAAGGAGTGGTTGTAGAAACCGACTCCATTATATGTAATTCTCCGATTATTCCGATTCTTAAACGAACCGACCCAAAAGCACCCCCAGTATATCGATTAGTTATTGATCTACGCGAATTAAATAAATGCATTGTACCACAATATCCCGTGGTCCCGGATATTTCTTCATTACTGACAGCTATTGATTCAGAAGCAACGTTCTTTACTGTAATTGACCTCAAGAACGCCTTCTTCAGCGTCCCAATCGATCCGGAAAGCCAATATTTGTTCGGATTCAGTTTAAATGGACGAAGTTTTAAATTCGCACGCGCACCTCAAGGATTTACAGAAAGTCCTAGCATCTACAGCCAAGCACTGAAAAGACAACTTGACAGTATCCACATGCCTGTTAACACTGCACTGCTTCAGTATGTCGATGATCTGCTGACCCAGTCCTGAGGCGGAAGCCGGGAGCTGGAGGTACTGAACGAAGAACACTTGGCTAATCCAAGTTTTAAACCTTTGTGTGGTGTCACTTGTTAAATCTGTGCTTTTAAACAAAAATTGAATTGCCAAATACCCCCTGAAGCACTCAGCGGTGCATACGCTGTAGCGCTACTTACAACAACAAAGCGGCCGCCATTAGAGCAGGCGCGCTCGCCGGACACGCCCACTAGAGGCCACGCCCCCTTGACTATATAAACGCTGCTCCACAGCGCAACGACCGATCAGCTGACCCAGTCCTGAGGCGGAAGCCGGGAGCTGGAGGTACTGAACGAAGAACACTTGGCTAATCCAAGTTTTAAACCTTTGTGTGGTGTCACTTGTTAAATCTGTGCTTTTAAACAAAAATTGAATTGCCAAATACCCCCTGAAGCACTCAGCGGTGCATACGCTGTAGCGCTACTTACAACAACAAAGCGGCCGCCATTAGAGCAGGCGCGCTCACCGGACACGCCCACTAGAGGCCACGCCCCCTTGACTATATAAACGCTGCTCCACAGCGCAACGACCGATCAGCTGACCCAGTCCTGAGGCGGAAGCCGGGAGCTGGAGGTACTGAACGAAGAACACTTGGCTAATCCAAGTTTTAAACCTTTGTGTGGTGTCACTTGTTAAATCTGTGCTTTTAAACAAAAATTGAATTGCCAAATACCCCCTGAAGCACTCAGCGGTGCATACGCAGTAGCGCTACTTACAGCAACAAAGCGGCCGCCATTAGAGCAGGCGCGCTCGCCGGACACGCCCACTAGAGGCCACGCCCCCTTGACTATATAAACGCTGCTCCACAGCGCAACGACCGATCAGCTGACCCAGTCCTGAGGCGGAAGCCGGGAGTTGGAGGTACTGAACAAGGAACACTTGGCTAATCCAAGTTTTAAACCTTTGTGTGGTGTCACTTGTTAAATCTGTGCTTTTAAACAAAAATTGAATTGCCAAATACCCCCTGAAGCACTCAGCGGTGCATACGCTGTAGCGCTACTTACAACAACAAAGCGGCCGCCATTAGAGCAGGCGCGCTCGCCGGACACGCCCACTAGAGGCCACGCCCCCTTGACTATATAAACGCTGCTCCACAGCGCAACGACCGATCAGCTGACCCAGTCCTGAGGCGGAAGCCGGGAGCTGGAGGTACTGAACGAAGAACACTTGGCTAATCCAAGTTTTAAACCTTTGTGTGGTGTCACTTGTTAAATCTGTGCTTTTAAACAAAAATTGAATTGCCAAATACCCCCTGAAGCACTCAGCGGTGCATACGCTGTAGCGCTACTTACAACAACAAAGCGGCCGCCATTAGAGCAGGCGCGCTCGCCGGACACGCCCACTAGAGGCCACGCCCCCTTGACTATATAAACGCTGCTCCACAGTGCAACGACCGATCAGCTGACCCAGTCCTGAGGCGGAAGCCGGGAGCTGGAGGTACTGAACGAAGAACACTTGGCTAATCCAAGTTTTAAACCTTTGTGTGGTGTCACTTGTTAAATCTGTGCTTTTAAACAAAAATTGAATTGCCAAATACCCCCTGAAGCACTCAGCGGTGCATACGCTGTAGCGCTACTTACAACAACAAAGCGGCCGCCATTAGAGCAGGCGCGCTCGCCGGACACGCCCACTAGAGGCCACGCCCCCTTGACTATATAAACGCTGCTCCACAGCGCAACGACCGATCAGCTGACCCAGTCCTGAGGCGGAAGCCGGGAGCTGGAGGTACTGAACGAAGAACACTTGGCTAATCCAAGTTTTAAACCTTTGTGTGGTGTCACTTGTTAAATCTGTGCTTTTAAACAAAAATTGAATTGCCAAATACCCCCTGAAGCACTCAGCGGTGCATACGCTGTAGCGCTACTTACAACAACAAAGCGGCCGCCATTAGAGCAGGCGCGCTCGCCAGACACGCCCACTAGAGGCCACGCCCCCTTGACTATATAAACGCTGCTCCACAGCGCAACGACCGATCAGCTGACCCAGTCCTGAGGCGGAAGCCGGGAGCTGGAGGTACTGAACGAAGAACACTTGGCTAATCCAAGTTTTAAACCTTTGTGTGGTGTCACTTGTTAAATCTGTGCTTTTAAACAAAAATTGAATTGCCAAATACCCCCTGAAGCACTCAGCGGTGCATACGCTGTAGCGCTACTTACAACAACAAAGCGGCCGCCATTAGAGCAGACGCGCTCGCCGGACACGCCCACTAGAGGCCACGCCCCCTTGACTATATAAACGCTGCTCCACAGCGCAACGACCGATCAGCTGACCCAGTCCTGAGGCGGAAGCCGGGAGCTGGAGGTACTGAACGAAGAACACTTGGCTAATCCAAGTTTTAAACCTTTGTGTGGTGTCACTTGTTAAATCTGGCTTTTAAACAAAAATTGAATTGCCAAATACCCCCTGAAGCACTCAGCGGTGCATACGCTGTAGCGCTACTTACAACAACAAAGCGGCCGCCATTAGAGCAGGCGCGCTCGCCGGACACGCCCACTAGAGGCCACGCCCCCTCGCCCTACAAATGTGCATCTACAGGAAGCGCAGCGGACGAGCGCAGCGGGAGCGCCGTCTGCGCGCCGAAGGCGCGCCTAAGGCAAGCCCGTCTGCGCCCGTCCGCGACCAGCCGGGACCCAGGGCCACAACCCCTGGCCCCTTCCTCGCCCAGAGCAGGACTTATAGCTCGGCGGCCCTACACAAAATAGGTAGGAATTGTACTCCCCAATGCCCTCTTATATATGCCCCCACCGAACTACCCGGCTCATGTCAGGGATGCAAGCACCTCTTCCGCAAAACTCCGTCGGCCAAGGCACAAGTATTCCATATGTTTGCATTAAACTGCCGCTCTCTGCCGAAACACCATACGGAGATTGCCATGTTGCTCGAGGAGAAAAAGCCTGACGCAATCTTCCTGTCAGAAACATGGCTCACTGTCCACTCCGATCCAGACGTGGTGCGAGCACTACCCGTAGGTTATCACATTCTCAGAGTGGATAGACCGGTCGGCAGAGGCGGAGGTCTGGCGATCATTCTGAAAAACCAGTACCAATGCCGTTTCTCGGCAGACACTATCCCTGATTGTGAAAGCGCAGCTTTCTGCTTAGAGTTTGATGCAAACAACTCCTTCTCAGGCACCCTGATTTATCGCCCCCCGGAACCTGCAAAACTGTTCCACAGGTCCCTGCCAGAAATCATTGCGGAAAGAACCCTCACATCAGCCAACCACACGATTTTGGGGGACCTCAATCTTCATTTTAATTCCCCTGCTGATCACATCGCACAGGACTTACTAGAAGATCTGGAGGCCCTCCAACTCACCCAGCTGGTGGCGGCTCCGACCCATGGAAAAGGCAATTTGCTAGACCCCATTTTCAGCAACTGCCTGGACCTAACGGTTGATCAACCCATTCCCCTTCCGTGGTCAGACCACTTTCTGATCCCTTTCTCGTGGGCCACTCATAAAAATCCCCAAGCACCCCCTCAAGTGACCATCAGGAGGAACTGGTCAAAACTCCCGTTGGAATCCTGGCTGCACCAACTGGATTCCACTTGCCCCTCACCCTGCTCGGATCCTAATGTGGGAAATGACATCTATAGAGACTGGATCACCCGCTCATTAGACTCCACTCTCCCGATGCGTAAATCCTCCTCTAAGAGACTTCATAAATCTGCCCCCTGGTTTTCTGACTTTCTAAAACAGCTTAAACGCACTTGCAGACAAAGAGAGAGAGCCTGGCGCCTAGATTTCCTCCTAGAAAAGAAGACCTCTTATAAAGAGGCCATCAAGGTATATAAAGAAAGGATTAGAGCAGCCCAGGCTACCTATTTCTCACAGAAAATAATGGAAGCGAAGTCCAAACCCAAGGAAATCTTCCAAATCATAAAACAATGCTCTAGCGCCACCACGGCTCCCCCCCCTATCAAATCCCAGAAGCAATGCAACGAGCTTGCAGATTTTTTCCATAACAAAGTTTTAAAAATCTATTCCACCTTTCCACCTGCAGCCACCCCCCCGGAAGCGTTCAAACCACCACGCCTCAGACCACCTCCCCGTCCAGGCCAGCCGTCGCTCGAGCACTTTCTCCCCCTCGACCTCGACACTTTAGGCAAAGTGGCCCGTGCGGTCAAGTCGGGATCTCCCCGTGAACCTGCCCCTCCAGACATCCTGATGCAGGCAAGCAAAGCCACCCTGCCTGTAATCTTGGATCTCTTGAACTCGTCCATCTCTGCATGCTCTGTCCCTACAGCCTGGAAGCAGGCCATGGTACGGGCACTGCTAAAGAAACCTAGCCTAGACCCAAACGATCTGTCAAGTTACCGTCCCATCTCACTCCTTCCTTGGACGAGCAAGGTGCTAGAGAAGCACATAAATGCACAGCTGGTGCAGTTCCTGGAGGATCACTCGCTGTTACACATATCCCAGACAGGTTTTAGACCACAACACGGGACAGAAACCGCCTTATTAGCAGTCACCGAAGATACTAGAAGGATTCTGGACCAAGGAGGATCAGTGGCAGTGATCCTCCTTGATCTAAGTGCCGCATTCGATACGGTCAGCTACTCCACCTTGCTGGACCGTCTCCATAACATCGGAGTTTCAGGTGACGCTTTAAGGTGGCTGGAATCCTTTCTGTCTGGGAGGTCGTTTCAGATCTTCGACGGTGTAACAGTATCCTCAAGTAAACCCCTGAGCTGCGGAGTACCACAGGGCTCTTCCCTGAGCCCTGTGCTGTTTAACGTCTACATGAGGCCGCTGGCAAGTGTCGTCGAACCGCATGGCATCAAAATCATGTCATACGCCGACGACACCCAGCTGGTGGTCTCGCTGGCCACCGAGAACAGCAAGTGCTCCCCTGCCGATCTGCTACACTGCCTAGAGGACATAAAGGGTTGGATGACCAACTCCTCCCTTAAATTAAATGGAGATAAGACGGAGCTCATGCTCCTAGGCCCACCTTCTCCAGTCCCATTCACCTCCCTGTGGCCTAATGCACTGGGTCCCCCCCCCACCCCAAAGGAAAGCGTGAAGAGCCTGGGAGTGTGGTTGGACAGCAAACTCTCCTTCTCCACCCAGGCCACAAAACTATCTGCCACATGCTTTGGCCTTCTAAGAACCTTGAGGAAGGTTCTTCCGCTGCTGCCACTAGAAGCTAAAAAGGTTGCGGTCCAAGGGCTAATCCAGTCTCGCCTTGACTCGAACAATGCCCTATACATGGGGGCACCTGAGTTTACACTTCGAAAACTGCAGGTTGTTCAAAACTGTGCAGCTCGTTCCTTGCTAGAAATCCCGCGCACTCAGTCTGCTAAACCTGCTCTAAAAATTCTCCACTGGCTGCCAGTGAGGCAGAGGATAGCCTTCAAAGCACTGTGCCTGGCGCACCGCACCTTCTGGAACACAAGCCCAGCGATCAACAGAAATCTTGTCACCCCCTATCATCCCAACAGGAACCTACGATCAAAGGAGGCCTTCCTTGCCGTCATTCCCAGAGTAAAGCGAGCCAGAGCAGGGGGAAGAATGTTCTCGCTGAATACCGCCAGGCTCTGGAACGACCTTCCCCTCTCTCTCCGGTCCAACTCAAATCTTCTATCATTCCGCAAAAACTTAAAAACATGGCTGTTTGACAAACCCACTGTACCATAGCACCTCCTCCGTCACTTTCTGGTCAGCTTAGCGCTTGGACGCCCACGGGCAGCAATCGCGCTCTACAAATACCATTACAATTACAATTACAATTGCTGATCACCGCCCGAAGCGAATCCGAATGTGAAAAAGCATCACTGACGGTTTTACATTTCTTAGCCGACAAGGGGCACAAGGTGTCCCCTTCAAAGCTGCAATTTTGTGCCCAGCAAGTTGTGTACCTAGGGCACTTGCTGTCCAAATGGGGGAGACAGCTCACACCTGATCGCATCCAGTTAATTGTAAACATGCCACCACCCAAGACACAAAAGGAGGTACGGGCCTTCATAGGCCTCACTTCGTATTGCAGGCAGTGGATCCCCCAATATGCATTTTTAGCTAAACCACTCATTCAGTTGACAACACAGGAGGCAGCGACATCGACTGTCCTCCCTTGGACTCCAGAACATACACAAGCTTTTGAAGACTTAAAGAAAGCGTTATGCCAAGCACCTGTCTTAGCGACACCATGTTACAGTAAGTCTTTTACACTCTTTGTTACAGAACGTGAAGGTACTGCCTTGTCAGTACTCACTCAGGAACAAGCAGGATCACACAAGCCATGTGCTTACTTTTCTAGCACGTTAGATCCCGTAGCTCAAGCTCTTCCTGCGTGCCTGAAATCAGTCGCAGCGACAGCTCTAGCGATTAGGCAAAGCGATTCCATAGTATTAGGACATCAATTGACAGTACAAGTACCACACGCAGTAGAGGTTCTCTTGAACCGGACACAGACACAACACTTGACTATAGCACGACTGACAGGTTACGAACTCACATTGTTCCAGCCACACATAGAAATCAGACGTTGCAGTACATTAAATCCTGCCACACTTTTGCCATTAAGTGGAACAGATCCACTGGCACATGATTGTATTGAAGTCATTACTATTACGACGAAACCCAGACAAGATTTGACAGATGTCCCATTACCAGATCCAGACCTGACCCTTTATGTAGATGGTTCATGTATGAGAACAAGTACAGGAAAGTTAGTGGCTGCCTATGCAGTCACGACAGACACCGAAGTCATTGAAACAAATTGTATCGACACATTATCAGCTCAAGCAGCAGAACTTATTGCTCTAACACAAGCCTGTATTCAAGCCAAGAATAGAAAAGTTAATATATATACAGATTCACGTTATGCTTTCGGAGTCGTACACGACTTCGGAGTCCTTTGGCGAGAGAGAGGTTATTTGACTTCTCACGGTGCCAACATTCAACACGGTTCCCTCATTCAAGCTCTATTAGATGCTATACATCTACCTATTTCAATATCTATCATGAAGTGTAAAGCTCATACAAAAGTCACCGATATTATTTCCCAGGGTAACGACCTAGCAGACCGAACAGCTAAGCAAACAGCACAGAATCAGACTCATGCAACTGACTTGACAAAGACAATAGTTCCGACGCCGACACACTGCATGACAGTTAAGGATCCCGCTCTTGATGTAATTGACATACAGACACATGCTACACCAGAGGAAATAAAGAAATGGACTGAATTAGGAGGGATCCAAACCGGTCAGGGATGGATGACGAAGGGAAAATCTATATGGTTTCTCCCCGACTCAATGGTTCAAGTTATCATTAACACAATACATAGTCCAGCACATCTAGGAGAAAAAGCTATGTTAGACAGTATTCAACACATTTGGTTCAACAAGAACTTACGAGCCGCAGCCAAACAGAAAGTCCGAACTTGTATGATTTGTTGTCAGTTCAACCCAGGTAAAGGTGTACCTGTAGAGCAGGGTGGATTTCAACCTCCCGATCACCCTTTTGAAGTCCTCCAGATGGATTATATCCAGATGGAACGATGTCGAGGATTCAAATATGTCCTCGTAGTTGTATGCGCCCTTTCCCGTTGGACAGAGGCGTATCCCGTTTCAGATTACACTGCCCCGACTACTGCCAAACAATTAGTTCGTGAATTCTTCCCACGGTATGGTTTGCCTCGTATCGTGTACTCAGATAATGGCCAGCCGTTCTCATCCGAGCTAATGAAACACATTTCACTCTTGTTAGGCTATCAATGGAAATTCCACTGTGTCTGACATCCCGAGGCAGCAGGTCTCGTGGAACGTCATAATCAGACCCTGAAAATACGACTTTCAAAAATCTGTAGAGAGAAAGGTGTCGACTGGATAGTAGCCTTACCGGTTGCACTATTTTACATGAGAATGGTAGCACATTCTCGCACAGGGCTATCCCCGTACGAGGTGGTCTTCGGTAGGCCACCAAATATGTGGGGGACGCCTATACCTCGTAAAATAACTGATGTTGATTGTAATATGCTGACAGATTACCTTGCTTCCTTGATGTCTGCACTACAATCTTGCCGTTCACAGGTAGCTGCAGCTTTTCCCAATAACACTGAGGTGAAGCCCCATGACGTGGTTCCTGGAGACCTAGTGCTTGTAAGAAACTTCGACAGGAGGAGCCCGCCGGAGCCTCGTTGGCAGTCACCCAAGCTCGTTCTTCTCACCACAAGGACAGCCGTGAAGATTGAGGGTCGCAAGGGGTGGTTACACTCGAGTCATATCAAGAAATTTCATGGACTACCATCGGATTTAAACGTCCAGCCCTGCATTCCCTCACCGACTGACTCAAAACTCCCCCTGGTTGAAAAGACAGAAAAAGAGAACTATAAACTGAAACTAAGGTCTAGCAAGTCAGACAATTCGATTGTTTAAGTCCTCTCCAAGGTGAATCGGTTGAATTAAGTCTTTGACATGTATCCTCTAGACCGAATGAGAGAGAAAAATAGACAGAAGCAGCTCAAGAAACATGCATACTGTAAATCACTTCATAGTCACTGTATAGTGACATTGTTGATTATGTTTTTCCTAAGTCTTTTTATTATTGCTGCAAGTATGCTGTTACATATGTACTATCCTATTTTCAAGCGTGCTTACAATGTTACTGCCGAACATTCTTTTAGTGAACTACCTCCACATGAGTTGTCCTATAGATTTGCGCTGCGCAACAACACATTCATTAGTATGTTACATCATTCCCATCAGACCAGCAATGCTACAAATTGTTGGATATGTGGCCGACTCCCTCCCTATCAGAAATACAAAGGAGTTCTGCCTCTCTTTCCATATCCGTTCACACACAATGGTTCCTGTGGAGCATGGTTTAGTTTGATTAACTCTTTAGATTCAAACACTGTAGTATACCAGAGCAACTGGGTATGGGGAAACCTGAACTTAGTTTTGCTTAAAGCCTGTTATCCTAACAAGAGGGACTTCCCAAAAGAACAGGAACTGATCTAGAAAATGAAGTATATGGATTAGGTAATTTTACACTTAACCTCATGATTCTAAATGTTGAATCTGACGCTACACTAGTCTTGCCTGCTATGTCAGTATTACCAGTCAAAGGTGAATTCTGTGTAAGAAAGAATGGTTCAGTACACCTGGGTCATAGTAAATGTACTACTGTGATCGAATTCAGTGATAAAGGCAAGTCTACATTTAGAGCTTCCCGTCATTCCTACTTCATATGTGGTCATACCGCATATATACGTCTACCTCCAGACTGGGATGGTACCTGTTACATTGCATTCCTTTTGCCACCTGTTTTCCTAGCCCCTCCTGATTATCATAGAAATACCAATCTAGTACACCATAGGCCCCAGAGAGATATCCCGATTGTTGACTACACCGAAACAGCATGGGAACAATATACAGACTTCAATAAAGGTCTCTTTCCTTACATAGGTGTTGTCTCAAACAGTAAACTGATACGCAGATTAACTAGAACCCTTGAAGCAGTAGTGAATGAAACTACCTCTGCCCTAGGCAACTTAACAGAGGAGCAGTCTGCGATGCGGATTGTTGTTCTTCAAAATCGTCTTGTCCTTGACGTCATCCTAGCAGATAGGGGCGGAGCTTGTAGGGTCATCGGATCAAGTTGCTGTGTTTTCATCCCAGAAAACGCACCATCCGTATATAAAGCCATAACTCGTCTTCACAAGATTGCAAATCAGATACATCAGAATGCAGGCACCTGGACATGGTCCAGTTGGTTCTGGAGCGTGTTGTCAGCCTGGGGATGGAAAGTCCTATCCTTCCTAGGTATTGGCCTTCTCATAGTATTTAGTTGTTGCCTATGTCTACAATGTGGACCAGCGATTTGCGGCCTATGTGCCACATCGTGTATTCCACGTTCAAGTTTTTATTCAAGATCCCGGAAGAAGAAAGAAGAGCAAATGATGTTACATGAACAGATTGATGGATTCCTGAAGATCGATATTTCATGAGGGTCCGTAGGGGACAAGGAGGGAATGAGGAAATATTAATTTTTATGGTCAATTGTGTCCCCTATCTAGACCCCATCGGCTCCATGTACATGCTACAAGTACATGTATGTTCCCTCCACTTCAAGCTATGAAGACGCAAATACAATTGTGTCCAACGTTAATATGTACTCTTTCATATCTGCCATGAATGGGCCAGATATTCCGTTCCTAAGTATGCCTTGCCACCGTCTTTATATGGTATACTTTTCACATTTTCCAGCTCTGGCAAGGTAGGCCCTGAATTCTGCCATCGAGCCTTTTCCTGCCTCTGCCTCTGAATGCTCCAGCCTGGACCTGCATCTGTATCCATGAACTTTGTCTTACTTCCTGCGCGGCTAACGGTGCCTAAGCCCGGCCTGTTGCCTGCCAAAACTAAATTCGGCCTTCAAGTTATCTGTTCCGCTCCTCAAGAAATGCATTTCTGTCTAAATAGCTTAGGTAAACATCCCTCTAGCTGCAGAGCAAAGGGCCCGGCCTTACTATCTCTGTGCAAGTAATTCATGACTCTCGTTACCATGGTAGGCCCATGCCCCCTCGCATCTCATGTAGACACTTAGACGCTTGTACACGCACTAGCAGTCAGTATAGAATAGGATCTGTCCGAGAAGACCTTTCCTTCCAGATAATATAGTTCCTTAAACACAAGATATTAGATATGATTTAGGACTAGGTTGTCCTGACACCCCAGACTTCTGTCTCCACATGTAGGGCTAAATGTCAAGTTCCCTTCACCCTTTAGTTACACGTCAATCACACGTCATGCGGCTGCGCGTGCATCTCTGCCATGTATTTCCGCTGACTTTGCAGGATTCTCTTATGGATCCACCCATTTGTGTCATCATCATAATGACGTTTTTAGTATACGCCTCTATGCACGCCTACTGTAATACCTCTCTATTACGTATGTGTATTCTTATCAGTTGTTACGCCTCCTGTATCTGTCTTTACTGTAATGCACTTCAATATAAATATGACAACTTGTCAATAATGTATTGCTGATCCCTTCCTGAACCTTCGTGGTGACGGAACTCGATTGCCTGGTTCGAACCATCATTCCTTTGTAAGGAATAAATACCCTATTATACCCTCGAATACCACGGATTCTGCCTCTTATTTTTACTGAGTTATTCATATTGTATTTTACCGCATAAATTAAGTCTAGGTAATTAAAATTTACCACACCAGGGAGGTGTAACCACCTCTCCAGACAGGCAGATGTGTATTGAGGCTGGGCGGGAGCACTCTCTGGTGCTGTGAAGTCCTGCACTGGAGGCACACTTGGTGTCCCTGTGCATAGTCCTGTTCAAACCGGTTGCAGGGGCTACCTGCCCCTGCTCTGGCACAAAACTGGACAAAGGAAATGGGTATAACCACCCCTCTTTCCAAACCCTGTCATAGGTGTGTCCCTAGAGTATGTCCAACCCTCAAACTTAGTATAAGTATGGGAACCCAGTCCTGGAGACTTTAGATTACCCCGGACGAAACTCTGCAATATATATCCTGGACCTTCAACTTTTTATTTCGATTTGAAAACTGAAGAAATCTCCCTTGGGGCCAAGGAGTGACTCCCCTTCTTGGCAGGCACCAAAGAAGCAACTGACCGGTCTGCATCGCTGAAGCTCCTGCCTTACACCAAAGTCTTTGCATCACCAGAAGTGGATTTCCAGACTTCCCCGAGGCTACCCTGAGTCCACAGCAAAGCTGAGGTTCATGGCTATCGTGGGTGACGTGGAACCGTGACCCCTGGACACCGTGATCTTTTGCCGGTACATCCTCTTCCTGGTCTTCCTCGAAGTGGTGCTTTGGGCTCCGAGTAGCCCCAGCCTTGGGCATCTACTGCACGAAAGATCTCTGGCCTCCACTCCATGAGTGACCCTTGGGCCAGTTTCCCAGTGCGACTGCTTGAGGCTCTTTCGCAATCACTAGCTTGTTGGCTAGTGGGTCCCCGCGAAGGCAACTCCTCTTCTGATTGGGCTGTCCTGGTTCCTCCAGACGTGCCCTGACTTACCCTTGCTGGGTGAGTCACCCAGGCCTTGCTGGTCTGCACCAAAGTCCTTTCTCTGTTTTCAAGTGACTTGCCATTGCAAAGGGTTGTTGGGACCAATCCAGTCGCTGCCACCGCAGCACTCGACAAACTTCGTGGGAAAGCTAGAATCCAGCTCCTGGTTGTCATCGGCGCCTCCTGGACCTCATGACTGAAGAGTCAAGACACCCATCAACTCACCTGAAGCACCCAACATCTCTGGGGGTTGTTCTATCGTGCTCATGGTCACTGGTAAAGTGACCCAGACTCTGTCCCCTCTGCTTTCAGTGTCCTTCCATCCTCGATCCAGGCTTGGATCGCTTCGGACACTTCTCTTCACGGCAGCAGCACTTCTTGAGCAGCTTCCATTGAAAACGACGCCGCGACCCAACACCATTTGACACTTATGCACCCGGCTTCCCTGGGTGAGGTAACTCAAGTACTCCAGTGGTCCTGTGGGTGTTGGCCCTAGACAACTCTAAGTCCAAAAGGGTTTGCTTGTAGTCATCCTCTAAGTGTCCGTAAACTCTTAAGTTCCAACCTCGACTTTCCCCATAGAAGTTAACAGCTATTTGCGTATGGGTTCTCACACTGCACGCGTCCCCCGTGGGTCCCCTGTGTCAGTACCTTGGGTGGTTCCTTGTGGTCCAAGCACTTCTACAGGCTCTAGGCCTTGTGTCTAGTTCAGTCGTGGTTCTTATACCACTTTCTTGGTATATGGTTTGGTATGCCCCCTGGGGCCCAAACGGGTATTTGTGCTTTTACTGTTGAATACTGACTTGTAACTTAAGTACTTCAAATTCCAGCCTCATAAAGAGACTAGAGGGGTGTGTTTCATCTTAAATACATATATTTTAAATATATACCTGGTGTGGTTGTCTTTTCATTTGGTCATTCAAGAGATTATAGACTGGTAAAACAGGCTGCTTTACATTCCTTCAAGACTTAGCCTGAAGGCTGCTCTCCATAGCTACCACTAGGATAGCTTTCAATAAAGGTTGTCTTTAACCTAACACCTTAAGGGGTTGTTTGGACTGGTACAAGGTGCCCACTTTAATTAGTGGACAGCATATACCAGGCCAACTTCTCACAGAGAGTGTACTGTGTGTGTGCCAGCAAATGCATATTTGAAGAAGAGTGAAGGAAGAAACGTACATTAATAAAACTTGTCATTGCAAAATAACCTGGTAGGTACATCCAGTCCCAGGAGTACCCCAGAACTCCCCCAACCACACCAACCCCCCAACATGGTTGAGACATTACCCTCCCACCTCCCAGTGAACCCCAACTTGGCAAACGCCAACTTGTGGTGGGAATTATCCCATTAGGGGTACATGGGCTCAGCAAGACAACCTCCAAACCAAGAGGCGGGGTGGCCGTGCGTGACATATGCGAGCAAGATGAGAAGGAAAGATTGAGTGGAGTATCGGAAAGGAAGTGACACAACCATTAATTCAGCATAGGAACAAAAGAATATAGTCAAAAAAAGCAAGAAGAAACCAGGCCTACTCAGAAACAAGCAGGAATGAATTCAATCATTGTCACTTGTGCGATCCTCTTCAGTGGGCGACTGGCGATTGCGGGAGCTTTGGTAACTGCTTGGCGAAGGTCAGTGCAGCCTTTGGGTCCGTGAAGTAGCGGGGCTTAGTTCCAGAGTCTATGCGCAATTTAGCAGGGTACATGAGTGCATATGAAACGTGGATTTGTTAGAGGATACGCTTTGCTGGGAGAAAGTCTCTGCAGGCAGCTTGCATGGACATAGTGAAATTGGTATAGAAAGATAATGTGTTGCCTTGGTGTCGGACCTCACCGAGCTCTCTTGCCCTGCAGAGTATCGCTTCATGGTTGCGATAATTCAGAAAGTGAGCCACTATCGGCCCCAGTGATCTGTGTAAGGCGCTCAACAATGAATAGGTCAGACAGGGCTTCTCTGAACAGATCTCTCAGCAGTGTTTCACGATGTCTCCATTTTATCAATGGCGGTAGATTCCAGGAGGCCTACGATGCGTATATTGTTCCTACGGGAACGAGATTCAAGGTATTAATTTTTGGCCCGGATAAGTTCTAGTACCTTGTCCATTTTAAGGAGTTGCTACTTGTCTACCGCCCCAGCATCAGCAAGATCTGCAACCCTTGCTTCCAGCTGTGCGATGCGAGCATCGTGCAAATCTACATGTTGGTTGACCTGGTCTAGGCGGGAGGTGAGATTATCGATCTTCACATCGATGGTCTTTAAGCTGGATTTTACCTCAAGGAGCAAGGAGCGGATGCTGCCGTCTTGGGTCTCTGTGGGCTCCGCCTGTGTGGCGCGCTCCCCAGTGTCCAGCCGAGGGCAAGTGGGAGAATGGAGGCAGTGTACAGGTGAGTGTCCAGGAGTCAGGCCAGAGAGTGAGGCAGATGGCGTTGGCCCCCAGGTCGAGAAGGTGAGCAGTAAACGCTCTTCTACTGATCCTCAAGCTCTGTAGGGGTTGGAGGTCAGGCCCTGGATACCGTAGTGAGGGCAGGGGGCCTCCCGCAGAGTTAGCAATGGCGCGATCTGGCTGAAGCATGGTGCGAGTGCCAGGTGACCCTCCAGGGCCACGGTAGTGTATCAGTCAGCCAAGCGCAGGGAGGAGCGCGCCGTTGGACTAGCGCTGAGGAGGCGGATTGAAGGGAGAGACTGCATGAGCCCAATGAGCAGGTCTGTAGGCCAGTGCGTGCAATCTTCAGCAAGCAACCTTAGAGCCTCATGGCTATGCTTTTATCGTGGGCAATGTTTTCCTTCAATAAAGTCTCTATCTGCTTGTCTTTTTTCTTTTCCCATATATATCCAGCGTTTCACTACAGGGGTCTTCCTCCCTCACCCTCCTATGAGGTTAATCAGCACCCCAATCAGGGTAAGAAATGTGGACAATTGCCACCACAAGTTTCAGAGAACACAGATGACCATTGACTGCCACGTTTTGTGCACATATAGCCACTCACACTATTAGCCTGTGCATGTGGCTGAATTCATTTGGTTGTAATTGTTGACCTTGGCGCTTTAGTTGTTTTTTCTAAAATTCTGTCTTTGTTTTGTAAACATACAAGCCGCACTACAGTGGAGTGTGACACAGGTCACCCCACGCAGTAGAACTCTCTCACCAAAGTCTGGTAAGAGTTGAGCCCGGCATTTTTCCTTCTAGGTCCTGATGAATGCCTTGGACCCCTCTGGGCCAACTGGCAGACACATGTCGACCACACTCACCACGGTGGGGGGACAATAGAAATTCCCCAGCACACCGATCACTTATTTTAACTGCCGTATATATTCCAGTAAAATTAAAAAAATTTGACATCTATAATGGCCTTTTAATCGCCTTTTTTAGGGCCCCAACTTAGTTTAGAAGTGTATCCCCGTCATCAGGTGTATGTCCGCCCTCTATCAAACCAAGCTTTTAGAGGGCGAGGACTAGTTAATGATGAAGCATGACACCAAGTGGTTTGTGAGACCAGTCTTTCACTTTTAAGTAGATGCCTGCCCTCACACTATAGCACCTCGGTCTCCAATCTGGGAGCGGCTCATTTGTGTTAAACATTGCATGTTGGAGGCTGCCTGCTCCTAGTACCCCTTGCCTCTAGTTCCCTTCCCTAGGTCTCTCCTGGGGTAACTGTGGTTATATATTTAATACAGCTGACGGCTGTGGGAACACTTCAGGGTAAATATTCACCCAAAAGTGGGTTCTACACTGAAACCTATTGAATCAGAGAACCAAAACGTATCTTGAACAGCAAGACACGTGCACCTATATAACTATACGCGCCTACAGTTTTACGGTGTGTCGGTTGTTATTTTGACCCTGTTTTACCACAAACATGGATATCGATCTAGCATTTAATGAGGAAAATTATGCGGAAATACTTAGGACACCATCCCTATTAGCCGAGACGGTGGTGGCACAAGCAGTCCAAAACTCAGACAAGTGGGAGGCTTTATCTTCGAAAAAGAAAGAACAGATCCGTACAGCTCTACATGGAGCATTTATGACAGAATACTTGCGGAAGAATAGTGCACCGAGGGCTCTTGTGGTTACGAACGAACCAAGACTTTTTCTTAATAACAAGGAATTTCGCACTAACTGGTCCAGGATTGCATGGAAATGCACCAAAGACTGGCTGGTACTAATTATAAATACAGCCAGGGAATTGGTCGACGCACTCTTGATAGAGATCCAGCAGAGTGAAAGCAGGCTAAAGACCATGATACATGTAACAGTATTCAAAAAGAAACTGGATGAGATTAATAAAAACCATACTGAGTACCAAGAATACGTAACTCAGTCGAAACTCACACAACTTAAGAAAGACGTGCAGAAATTCAGTCAGGCGACTATTTACCCGTACACTATAGATGAGAATTACAAGAAACAATCACCACCGCAGACAGGCAGGAAGCAACCACGGTTCAGACCAACCCCGCGGAATTGGACCTTCAGTTCTGGAGATGAGAGGAGCACGAGCGGAAGCAGCAGTGATGAGAGCACTGATGGCCAACAAGGGAGTCGACAGCAAACCTATCACCACCCTATGATGCACCCACCAATGCCCCAGTTCGGGTACTGGCAACAACCATACTATCTGCCAGGTTTTGGCTTTCCACCAGGCCCACAGCATTTTTATACAGTCATGGAACAAATTGTACTGAACATGGAACGGGATTTTCTTACCCCTCAAAACTTCATTTTGGAATGCGCTGAGGTGGCTTTAACTGAAAATGATTTCCAATTTGAGGAAGTGATATACCACAAAATCAAGGGCACATCAATGGGCAGCACATTCGCCCCGAGCCTTGCATGCCTGCACGTACAACAATTTGAGGAGGACCATATCTTCAATCACAGCAACCCTTTTCTGGAACATCTGAAGATATGGAAACGTTATATCGACGTTTTTATAGTCTGGCGAGGGGATGAGGACACAGCAACAGCCTTTATAATGGGTCAACACTAAGGATGAGCATCTCAGGTTCACCCACTCCATCAACAAAGATCATGCAATATATCTGGATCTTGATATTAGTATGAAAACAGAAGGCATCAGCATGAAGGTACATAATAGACCTACTGACAAGAACAGCTTACTTCTGTATGAAAGTTATCATCCGAAAGCTCTGTGGAACAACTTACCAGTGGGTCAATTTCTCCGGCTATGTAGAAACTGCTCAAAGACAGAAACTTTCATGGAGCAAGCAGAACAACTAGAGAATGAATTGCTTGACCGTCATTAGCCGAATAAAATGATAAAGAAAGCAAAAAAGAGAGCCAGAAACAACAGTCGGGAAGCACTACTAGAGAACAATCATAAAGAGAAAACAAACAGAATTGTGTGCGCTGCAACGTATACCCCAGTATCTAATACTGTACAAAAAATCATAAGGAAGAACTGGCACATTCTAGATGGTGCAGAAAAGCATTGGGAACCCCCACTGTTTGCATTCAAGAGGAGTACGAGTCTACGGGATGACCTAGTACATGCAAAAGCGCCTCCTAAGGTGAGGGACGACCAGGTGATCCTTTGGAACACACAGAGACCTGTGCATGTGGCGGATGTGTCACTTGTCTATTTACTGTAACCACAAAAGAAGTAGACATCGGTACTACAAACCATGGATACTGAAAAACTTTAGCAATTGCAACACCGAAAACTTGGTATATCTCCTCACATGTCCCTGTGGTCTTATGTATGGGGGAATGACCACTAGGAAGATTAAGATCCGCATTAACGAACACCGTAGCACTATAAGATGCAAAAAGACAAATACTAAGCTTACAAGACACTTTCTGGACAAAAATCATAAAGACACCGACCTTAAATGGGTGGTACAAGAGTTAGTGAAAAAATATAAGGCTGACCTGACCAAACCACTACATGTACGAAAAGTTGTTTTTCCACTATTTTTATAAACAGAGATTGCACACCTTCCTTATAGTGCGTTTCCCTAATTTGGCCCATTTGCCAATGTTGCCCTCCGGTTTGAGCACACCTGTTACTGTCACTATACGCTGAAGTGCAACGTTTACGGTACTGGTGAACAGCAGCGCTCTTAGTGCGCCACTACCTTAAAGCGCATGCGCGCATCACAGACAACACTTTCCTTACGCAAAGATAGAGGCGGGACACCACGCCCGCCCTATTGGCATCCGATATTTTCATACTGGCAGCCAGCTTAACTTTTCAATTAACGCCTTCTACCTTGCACCAATACTATAAATAGCACTCACATGTGCCTCCCATTTACCGGTGAGGAGGCAATGAGCACACATCTAGGTGCAGAAGTGGAAAACGCACCTTGAGGCAGTAAGCGAGTGACAGTATGAATGCATATATGAATGTTATGCAGGGGATGTATTTCTACCTCCAAACTACAAAGTGCATAGAGCATCATGGCTATGCTTTTATTGTGGGAAACGTTTTTCTTGAATAACATCTCTATCTGCTTGTCTTTTTTGTTTGCCCAGCGTTTCACTTCAGGGGTCTTCCTCCCTCACCCTCCTATGGGGTTAATCAGCACCCCAATCAGGGTATGAAATGTGGACAATTGCCACCACAAGTTTTAGAGAACACAGATGACTGCCATGTTTTGTGCACATATAGCCACTCACACTATTAACCTGTGCATGTGGCCACATGAATTTTGTTGACCTTGGCACTTTAGTTGTTTTTTCTAAAATTCTGTCCTTGTTTTGTAGGCTTGAAAACATACATGCAGCACTACGGTGGAGTGTGACACAGGTCACACCACGCAGTGGAACTGTCTCACCAAAGTCTGGTAAGAGTGGAGCCTGCCATTCTTCCTTCTAGGTCCTGATGAATGCCATGGACCCCTCTGGCCAACTGGCAGAAACATGTCGACCACACTCACCATAGTGGTAGAATCCCTAGCACACCAATCACTTATTTTAACTACCGTATAGATGCCAGTTAAATTAAAATTGGTTTGACATCTATAATGGCCTTTTAATCTCACTTTTTTTAGGGCCCCCACTAAGTTTAGAAGTGCATCCCTGTCATCAGGTGTATGTCCGCCCTCTATCAAACCATGTTTTTAGGCGAGGACTGGTCAATGATGAAGAATGACACCAGGTGGTGTGTGAGGCCAGTCTTTCACTTTTAGGTAGATGCCTGCACTCACACTATAGCACCTCAGTCTCCAATCTGGGAGCAGCTCATTTGTGTTAAACATTGTATGTTGGACGCTGCGTGCTCCTAGTACCCCTTGTCTCTAGTTCCCTCTCCTAGGTCTCTCCAGGGATAACCGTGGTTATATACCTAACACAAGTATGTCATGCTCTTTCTTGTGATTACCCTGACCGAATGAACGGTATTTATTCATAACTCCTGATAGGAGGACAAAGCTGAATGCACAAATAATGAGCCCTGATGAAGTCTGTTGTCACGATTACAGCGAAAGACGAAACACGAGTTGGCAAGGTGAAAGTCCAAGCGTAAGGGCCAAATTGAATAGTTGAAAAAAGAATTGTTGATACCACAACCTCGACACCAGAACAATTTTTGAGTGCCCAGAGAACTTTCTTAAATCCAATTTGGAATCCTTTATGGTAGAGGAAGATCAGGTGGCTGTCCTTCCTCCAGAGCACCAAACAATATATGAAACGGACACTAATATATGTCTTCTGTTTGGACTGATTAAGTTGTGTGCGCTTATGTTCCCAGCCGCCATCTTGTTTTCTTTATCTTAAATTAACTATAGGTACATAACCAAAGCGGTAAGAAATGACACAGGTCATGTAGAGTTAACCGATTAGTTACCACATTATCAATAATGCACATTTCTTTCTTACATACATATACATCACATTGTAATTCATCATGAACCAAGAGAAATCACTACATTAATATGTCAATTGACATTAATACACAGAGAAAGGAGGAATTTTATTTTCTAAACTGAGTGTATCATATTGTTGACCATTGTCATAGATTCAAACAATATTCAGAGGGGTTGTGTAAAAGGAATTTCATTCTAAGGAAGTTTCATTCAAGCCAGTGCTAATAGCTAGATTGAGTATTATTCAGTCGCGCTTTTTCGAGACTGTCTTAATACTATTCAGACAGTTCAGCCATTTATAATTAGCAAATTCCAAATATAAATGGGCTTCCAAACCTCCTTTCAGGTGGAGAAAAGACACGCCCTGCAATAGTGCTGTATACAGAGTTGTATCTCTTTATGTGTGTGTCTATGTTTTAGGATTACCCACCCCTCACTAGAGGTATTGAGTACTTTATGAGGGTAATCAGCCATTACTACGGAGGCTTTACTCCGCATACCATTACTTCACAAGCTTCCCGTCACCATTGAGGAAAGATAAAAAAAGGACTACAAAATCGTAGCGAATCGAAGGAACACACAAGATGTCTGCCATAATAGTCCATGCCTATCAAAACAAACAAGGTGTTACATTGAAATGATGGGTATACTGCTCATACAATGTGATAGTTTACCCTAGAAACATTGTGAATTTATTATAACGCCACAATGGACACAATGCAAGTTGTAATATGTCAATCTGAAAAATACTGACAACAAACCTTCGAATTGGCCTATAGTGACACTGGCTAGAGCTGAACAGGTCAATCAACATGCTCTGAAATACATCATACTTAAGCAAGCTGTCAATCATGATTCTCCTTGAATTCATGGAAGTACAAGGTAACAATGATAGCACTGAAATTACTACACACACTTGTATGTGTCTGAAATACATAACCAAAATTGGTACAGAACTGCTTTTACAGTTAGAAGAAGACAACAGAAAGAACATGCTGTTTGGTGACTACATTCTATGTACGCCGATGTATCTGAAAATTCATTCAAATGCGCTCACACTACGAAAAACATGGTACTTGCGCATGTAAACATGACAAGCATAGCATTACAAAATGTGCAAGTTTCAAACCCATGCTCTATTATGAATACAAATTCAAAAAAAAAGAAAAACTCCTCAAAATGTTGATGACGACCACAATAAAAACTATCCTAATCTGGTGAAAAAATGGGTGCTAATCAGTTAATAAGCTGATGTCAGCTCAACACAAACGTGTGGTGTGATAAAGTGGTAAAAACGTGGTAAAAACTGCAGTGTTGCCACGGGTGTAAATGTAAAACGTCCATATGATTTACAAGAAGCATGCCAGTTCCAACTTGTCATTCTTCCCCTTGGGCATCAATGAGTCCAAGAAGCAAATCCAAAAATTCTCAAGTTGGGTTAGAAACTTGGACATGTCTATATCACTCCTTCTCCTGACCACTTCCATTATAGTGAATCTTAATTGGCCAATTGTATGTTGCTTCTCAGACCAATGACAAGCTAGAGAGGAGCTCTTTGTAAGAGTTCTAATCATACTCTTGTACTCTGTAATCTTTGTGCGTAACACTCTCTCGGTCTTGCCCACATAATATAGGCCACAAGGGCATTTGATGGCATAAATCACATTCTGCTCATTACAATTAGCCGTATAATGTAACTGGACTGGTTTACCTGTCCAGGGATGAGATATGAGTGTTCCAACGAAGGCATTATTGCAGTGTGGGCAGTTAAAACATTTCTGCATGCCTTTGTATTGCTTTATGGTATCTGTTTTGCTTGCCGTCAAAATCTGTCGTAAATTACGAGACCTCTTATACACAAAAACGTGTGGATATTGAAACATCCCGTCTGTGAAAGCTCCAAACGGTTGAGAATCACTCTTTTTATAGATACTGATTGTGTGGAGAACGTAGACACGAAGACTTCTCTTTTCTCTGAAACTTTTTCTATTTGCTTCCGGAGCTCAGATCTAGGTATCTCTTGTGTCCGGCGCTCAGCGTTGGCAATAACCTCCTTGGGGTAACCACGTTCCAAGAAAATTTGCTTGTAATGGGCCAAAGTGTTGATAAACTCTGTGTTGTCCGACGTAATCCTTTTGAGTCTGAGAAATTGTGAAAATGGTAGATGTTTCTTCAGGGCTATAGGGTGGAAACTGCTGTATAATAGTGCATTATTGCGGTCAGTAGGTTTCTTAAAAACCGTAGTCATGATTGATGTGCCATTAAATTCAATCTGCACGTCCAAATAAAAAATACACCGGGGGTCGATGGAATGCGTGAATTGAATCCTGGAGTTTCTCTCATTTAATTGTGTGAGGTTGGCTTCTAACTCATGTTGTGTGCCTTGCCAAATGATCAGTATATTGTCAATGTACTGTTGGTACAAGATCAAATGATCCGTCCAAGGTCTGTCACTCAAAATGTAGTCGTCCTCAAATTTCATCATGTAGATTTTCGCGTAACTCGAGACCCACGAAAAACCCATAGAAGTCCCATTGGTTTGTATAAAATGTTTTTGTTTCCATTGAAAATAACTATGAAAGAGACATAATTGAAGTAGTTCAAGTAGAAAAACTTTGTTAGCCTTCACTTCTTCCTGTCGAATTAGTGCCCATTCAAGGGCCTCAATGCCCTCTGCGTGAGGGATGAACGTATAGAGAGCAACTACATGCACTGTGCAAAGCAAAATTTCAACTCCGTCAGTTATCTCGAAGTCTTTCAGCAAATTCAAAAGATGTGTGGTATCTTGAAGATATGTTGTGCTAGACTGAACAATTGGTTGGAAGAAAGTGTCCAAATATTGTCCAAGAGTCTTGTGTACTGATCCGCAACCCGATACTCTAGGGCGAAAAGGGGGGACCCTGAGATTTTTTTGAATTTTGGGCAGCACATTGATAAGAGGTCTGCGCGGTGATCTACAACATAAAAAATCCTGTGTTTTGTCGGAAATCCAGCCCATATCCCTCGCCTTCTGTAATATCTTTTTCAAAACCTCTTGGAACTCGATAGTAGGATCCTGTGTCAAAGGCAGGTAGGTTGTTTCGTCGCTCAACATTGCCTCCACTTTCCTGTCATGGAATGAACGGTCCATGACAACCAGTGCACCACCTTTGTCAGCTGGAAGTGTTGCAGGTATTCTGCTTATACTCAGAACTGTGCACAGAGACGCAGGACCTCAATGAATTGTGGTGTACCAAAAAACTCACCCCTGTACCCAGAACCCCTATCCGACTAAAATCAGTGTCTCATTCGTTCTCCGTATCATCTCGAAGCTACCAATGATTTGACAAGCCAGAACATGCGACTTAGGATACACAATTTTTGCCAACATAAGCAGGCATATGATTAAAAATAATACGATCAGCATTGTTACAATTCCATAAAACACAAAGGGAGAAATCATATTATAATGGTAGTGGAAACAGGTCCTATAGTGCCTTGTATGCCACCCTCCCTAGCTAGGAACTAGGTTTTATATAATAATAGAGATTCTCTTAGGCTTGAATGGGGAACCCCATACCTCCAAGATCAGTAGAGATGAATCACATCAGGATCTGCCAAAGCTCTCTCTCTCAGGAAACATATTTTCTCCAAGTGTTCAAATCATGCATGCAGTACAATATTAAAGGCGCCAGAATTTCAGCTAGCTGCAGCTGCGTGCATGTTGTGTCTAGAGCATGAGCCAATCAGCCCGAACAACACCTAACATTGTTATGATAACCTTGAAGGCTTCTGCACTCACTGTGCAGACTAAGGTCGCGATGTAAGTCTAGGGACGTTGAAAACAAGCTATTCTCATGTGAAGCAATTCACGAAGCCTAACTTACAACAACAGTTAAACGTAGTGTCGTGTGCAAAAGCAGCAAAAAGGTAAAATGGTGTTTAAACTTCTAGTAAGCCTATGCTAACATAGCAATGTGCTCAAGCAGGGCCCTGCCTTCACTATAGAAGAAATACAAGGGAGTCTGTTAGAATCTGGATTCTCTGGTTGGCACAGGTAGGTACTTGGGCCAAGCAGGGAACCTTTCTTCCAGTCAGGGTAAGGGGTTACACTCTAACAATAACCCCTGCTCAGCCTCTAGGTAGCCTGGCGCGAGCAGCCAAGGCGTTATCTCAGGCGTAATGGTTAAGCATTTGTGACCACATACAACAATTCAATGACACTCCCACAAATGGACTCCACACTGGGTTTATCAAAAATATACTTCTGGATATAGAATCAGACTTATCACAAGACCCAATAACGTGTAAACGGGCCCACAATACTATTTAGACAAAGAGTTCTTGGTTTAAAGCTTAGTTCAGGAGTTCTGTGCGCTTTGTGCGCGTCGTGCGGTTCGTATGGTTGTAAGAGGCTTACGAGCAGGATTCACAAGCATTTGCAGACGCTCCGGGCGATGCGTACACCTTACGGTGTGAAGGGGACACAGTACCTTTCTTTCAGGAGTTCATCACGGATGATGCGGTGAATCCTCAGCGCGTCTGTATGGCGCGATGTCCTTTCAATCGCAGTGCGAGCTACGACTCGAAGGGGGCCTCAGTTGTGTTGCTCAGGGGGACGGTGCGGACGTACGGTGCGCTGGCTCTTTGTTGCGGCGTTCGAGCTGTACCTTTGAGAGCGGCGCCTCTGTTCTCAGCGCGATGCGAAGCAGGCAGTACGCTCCGGTGTGGAGCCACGTACCAGCCACTCTATGAGTCACAGCCTGCCCTCAGCAAGGGTAGGGGGCACGCAAAGTGGCACGATGCAGAGAGGCAAATAACAAGTGTAACGAAGTCCTTCCTTTACGTTGCGAGCTACGGCTTGAGGGGCCTTAGTCGCGGTGCTCAGGCCGGGCAGGGGGCACAGGCTTGCCAAAGTACGCGCCGAGTTGGGAGGCGCACACTTTACTCGGCGTCAGCTTCACGGGGAGAAAGGTGGTTCTCAAAGGGGGTGAAGTCCACTGGTCCTGGGACTTCGTTCAGGGGGCAAGCTCAGCACAAGCCCTTGGAGACCTTAAACAGCACAAGTTGAAGCAAAGTTTATCAGCAATCTTTCTCCTCTCCTTCAGCAGCAAGGCAACCACTGCAGGCCAATCCCCCAGGTCAGGGACAGTACTCCTCTTACAGCTTTCCTCGTTCCTTTTTCTCAGGCAGAGGTTCGTCTTGTAGCAGGATCTAATTTCTTAGGAGCAGGGCTCCTACATTTATACTATATTTCTTTTGTTCTCCCAGGCCAGGGGGGCCCTTGCCTAGTTCAGTCCAGTTCTGGAGCACTTTGTTGACGCGATGCAGGCTTCTTCTTTCAGGGTGCAGGGCAGAGCCATCTGACGCTCCACAGAGGGCGGAGCCAGCATTGTGGTGGCGGAGCACAGCCCTATTCAGAGTCCAGGTGTACTCCTCCCACCCATCTTGTATCAATCTTTCTATTCACCACCAGGCTACCTAGCCCTGCCCATCTGGGTTTCCCCAGCCCTGTCACTCACACAAGCCAGACAGCAGATACACATCACGCAGAGGCGGGCTGAAATGGTTAGGCAAGCAAATGCCAACTTTCTAAAAGTGGCATTTGCAAACGCAGAATATTAAAATAAACCTTACTAAAAGATGTACCTTATTATTCTGAGTTCAGGCATAATAAATTCGATCTTCTACCATATTCCCTGGGCCTGTTAGGATCATACGATGTAACAATCTTAACAGCCCATTCTGGCCTATGAGAACAGGGTGGCCTTACAATAGTGAAAAACGAAAATGGCTGTAATTCACTATTAGGACATGCCACACACATCAGGGCTTGTCCTACCTTATGCTTACAATGCACCCTGCCCTTGGGCCTACCATAGTGGTGACTAATATGAAGTTAAGGGAAGGTTTAGGGACTGGCAAGTGGGTGCTTTTGCCCTGTCAGCATGACAGTACCAGACTGCATGCAGGTTCTGCAATGGCAGACCTAGACACATTTTACCAGGCCGCTTCTGTGGGTGGCACAACCAGTGCTGCAAGCCCACCAGCAGCATTTGTATTTACAAGCCCTGGCACTCCTGGTGCACTTTACTGGTGTCTGACAGTAAACCATATAAGCCAATCATGGAATCCAACCAACATATACATTTTTACATAGGGAGCACTTGCACTGTGGCACTGGTTGGCAGTGGCACAGTGCTCTGAGAGGCCAACACCATAAAAACACATGAGGCACAGCGATACAAAGTGGAAGGGAGACTCACGCCGAGGTGCCAGGTCTAACAGAGTTGTTTTTCTTCAAAGCTTTTAATGCATCTTTTTCAGTTTTGGTCATATTCTGCCGTTTCTAGGAAACCAAAGGCATACGCGATAAATCTTTCTTTACCAGGGTTTCAAATGTATCTATCACTTTATGTGATCTTGGTGACATGAAAATACTCTTGGGCCTGAACTCCAAGTATTCAGTTTCATGTGCATTGCCTTGAAGATTGAATTGGCAAAAAATTAACGCAATCTTAATTTCCGCATGAACTTGTACAAATCTACTTCAGTGTCAAATGGTTTAGTATGAAATGTGGGTACGAACGCAATGCCCTTGTTCAACACATCTATCTGAGCTCCTGACAGTTGAATGGAAGATATGTTGATCACTAGTGTTTTTTCGTTCTGCATCCGGAGGAAATAGTTTTTGTTGAATCTCCCGCTTCGGCGGGTCTTACTGCGTCCGGTGGTACTTGTGCTGTGGGTTGATTGTTGGCTGCTGGACTGGTCTTTAAAAAAAGAGACGTTTGGGGCGACCACTGTTTCAGATCTTGCTTCCTCTTGTGAAACCCCAAATGTAGATGGGACTGGTGCTCTGGTCATCCGAGTGTCGCTGATTGACACTAAACTTTCCTCGGAGAAAGTGGTCCCTGGTCTTGGAAAGTTCTGCTTCTGGGCGCCCAGGAATATACCTCATCCAATTTATAATCAATCGTGTCCATGAGGAACTTGCGTATTTTACGCTCATGGATCTTCTTGGCGTAAGTATCTAGTTTGACATTGATCTCTGCTAGAGTGGTTGTCCAATCCCCAGAATCCATGCGTTGTTTCAAAGAATCTTGTAATTTCCGTATTTCTTGCTCAAGTCCAGACAAAACCGATGATAACTCTTTCACTATCAACAAGATTAAGTCAAGTGAGCACTTGTTCAGGATAGAATACCACTTATCCATGAACATTCTGTTGTGTTCTTCTAACTGTAAAAGCAGTTCTGTACCAATTGTGGTTATGTATTTCAGACACACACAAGTGTGTGTAGTAATTTCAGTGCTATCATTGTTACCTTGTACTTCCATGAATTCAAGGAGAATAATGATTGACAGCTTGCTTAAGTATGATGTATTTCAGAGCATGTTGATTGATCTGCTCAGCTCTAGCCAGTGTCACTATTGGCCAATTCGAAGGTTTGTTGTCAGTATTTTTCAGATTGACGTATTAAAACTTGCATTGTGTCCCTTCTGGCGTTACATTAAATTCACAATGATTCTAGAGTAAACTATCACAATGTATGAGCAGTATACCCATCATTTCAATGTAACACCTTGTTTGTTTTGACAGGCATGTACTAATATGGCAGACATCTTGTGTGTTTCTTCGATTCGCTACGATTTTGTAGTCCTTTTTCTATCTTTCTACACTGGTGCCCGGAAGTATCGCGTCACTAGGGTACGCGCCGGGGAACGGTGTGCAGCTTTTAAATTGCGGAGGTTTGGTCCTCTATGGTTACGCTTCGGTTTTCCAGGACGGTATCAGCAGAGCAGCTACAATAGCGCTTGTGAAGTAAGTAAACAGTGTGAGAAGTTGGCCTGGTATATGCTGTCCACTAGTTAAAGTGGGCCCCTTGCACCAGCACAATTCGACTCTTATGGTGATAGGTTAAAGACAACTTTTATTGAAAGCTATCCTAGTGGTAGCTATGGAGAGCAGCCTTCAGGCTAAGTCTTGAAGGAATGTAAAGCAGCTTGTTTTACCAATCTATAATCTCTTGAGTTGGGTATATCAGTGGCCCACGCATGTCTCTGTGGAATGGAGGAATCATGCCTCCCACCTCAGTCCTGGGGTGGAGGCATGATTCCAAGGTGTTTGACACCAAACACAACATGTTTCTGTGCAGCCATTCCAAAGTTACATTTTACCGCGAGGATATAATGCATTTAAAGATATATGGTCTGGCTGCACCACTAACAACCCCGGAGAAGTGATTCCGAAGGCTGCAGGGGTGCTCTGCTCATGCATGGGCACCCTCTAACATAAAACCCAGCACCCTGCCTTTAGGATTGATAAGGCCTGCTATAGGGGTGACTGATAGGTTTAGATGTGTAGTTCTAGGTAGATATAGGAAACCTTTATCTGGGTAAGGGGTGCATACACCACCTTACACAGGCTGCAGTAGCAGACCTGTGGTGTCATTTTGGAATGCTTCCCAGGGGTGGCATAATACATGCTGCAGCCCCTGGTAGGCCTCTGCGGTACCTATGCCCTGGGTACCTAGTGTAACATATTCTAAGGACTCATAAGGGTACCCCAGAATCCAATCTGGAGTGTACCTAAAGTACATGCAATCAATTTAGAAAGGAAGCAGTTAGGCTGGGGCCCTGAATAGCAGGGTCCCAGCCAGACTAAAGTCAAAAACCAGCAAAACACCATAAAAAATGTGGGGGCAACCATATAGTCAGATTCCACCTTCCTACACCCGCATTCAGCTGACATGGCCGGACAGCCTCAGGAGCCCACCCTGAGCTACCCCCACACCAGCACTCTGGCTGCTGCTGCGGGAGCTGGCAGCATCAGACTGGTCTGTCCACTTCTGCGGGCAGATGCGTGCCTTGTAGCCGGCCACAGTGCTCCCCCCAGACACGGGCGTGAGTAGTGGGGAAGGTGAACCCCCATCCGGGGGCAGTCCACCCTTCTTGTGAATGGCACTTGGGCCCAGGGATAGGGTCCTGGGCACCCTCCTGCCTTAGCAGGGAGCGCAACGGTGCTCCCTCAATGAATCTGCTTCTCCGGGCCCAAGGATGTGGTACTGGGCCCTTTCTACGCTCACAGGGAAGAGCAGCAGTGCTTCCCCATAGGCAATATTGTTGGGGCAACCTCAGTGGGCCTTTCCCTCCCTTGGAGGATAACGATCCTCCGGCTGCAGAGCTCAACTCACTTGTGCTGGCCAGTTGGGGGTCAAAGGTCACCAATATCACAAGGGCATATATCGGGCCTCATTGGGACGACATCGACAATTTTGGTGTCATTTTGCTCCTCTTGGCAAGTCCTAGCAACTTGGAGCAGTTTCTTCAGGCCGCCTGGCTTCAAAGTCAACAAACTTTACAGGGAGCTGGTTTTATTGGCTCCCTGTGCCAGCCTTTCATTTTGATCTTCCTCTGGGCTACCAACCATCTTGCTCAGGAGCCCAGGCTTCCCCCCAACTGGTCCTCATGAGGGGTCAATCAGAGGCAGAGTCCTTAGTCCAGGCGACACTCAGGGGGTTCCTCCTTCCAATTGTCCATGGCAACAGTCTACCGTCCCCATTGTTCAGCAGAAAAGCCCACCCAAGAAGCTCTCCCCCTTGCGCAAGACCTTTTAAGTGGGGGCAGGAGGTTCCAGCAGGGATGCACCTCTGGCCTATCCTGATGTGCTACAACAACTCTCCTCCCCTGTCCCAACCTCCGCCCCCAACTTCCCTGCACAGCCTTCTGGGATACTTCAAGATTGCGCCACTCTTCCAGGAGTCACTTGCCTCATGTTCCCTGGGGATCTGAGCTCCACCCCTCGCTGACATCACTGCCAGGGCCTTCCAAAGCAAACCTTCCAATAAGCCCCCTCCTGGTTTGGCCCCAGTGTCTTGGCTCCCGCCCTTTGTTTTCTGGACTTGGGCTGGCCCTCTTCCTGGCACAAGATGACAGCTGGCTGACTGATGGAGAGTCCATCCTACTGAGGAGCTGACCTAATCAAGGTTAGTCGCTCCCTTTGTGGGGGGAGGCCTTTGTTCCTGCTGCTGGAGACAAAAGCAATGAACCCAACTCAGCAGGCTGCCAACAGGCTTGGGCTCTGATCCTGAGCTGAGTCAGAGAAATATGGCATTCCTGGATGACCGATAAGCTGCACAGATATTACTTTGGACTTTAAATAATAGCTCATTTCAAACAAATTACACTGTACATTGGTATGACCCTGATGTCTTCAGACCAAGGAGAAGTGGAGCTGCACTCTAAGACAGTCTTCCCCAAGTTGTATAATGGAGGGTCACTGCAGATCAGACAGTAAAGCCACTGACTTTCCCTATCTGTGTAGACCAACATCATAAGGCCTATCCCAGGTCAATACCCAACTATGCAGAGTCCCTTCATGACAGGGGTCTCCCACGCGCAGCCCTCACACGTGTGCACATGCATGTGCACACATGTTCTTATGAAACCAGCCAATTGCCTATTACTCTTGCTGCGTCGCAGCGGCCTTATCATAAAAGGCGGATACGGTCAGAAAAACACACACTATCAATTTTACCATGAGTTTACCTTGGGTGAGTCACAGGTTGTGAGACTCGCCTACAGAAAAAGTTCAAAACCCCAGGTGATCAAAAAGCAAAAAATCCAGGAGGATTAGATGGTCAGAACCACTTTCTCGAAGCTATCTTTGAGAAACAGGCCATTTTTCAAGATAGAGCAAAATTAAACCACTAGATTGTTGCTTTTTCTTTGTGCCTTCAAATGTCAATGCTTTGTGCTGAATTCTTGGGGAATGAGATTAGAGCTTGGTTGACATACAGAATCCATACAATATTTTGGGCATTTTCCATAATGGAACCCTTGCACAAGGACATATCAGTGCTTCACAACACATAGAGATACAGGCAAACCTTCCTCCTTCTGGTATCTTAAGAGACTCTTATCACAAGGCGTGCGATCGGGAAACAGTAATGCAAGAAAACATGCAAATCACATTCCACCACAGAAGTGCAACGTCACAAAATGTTCATGGAAACTCGTGAAATTTCGTGAGAAACAAATGGCATGGTTTTGCCCAGGTATTCAACACCAGGCAAAGGAGTAAGTACCCCCAGTCTTCCTTCCACTGCATTGCAAGCTCCCTCTCTTGTTTGTTTACACATCTTTCTGAGCACCCTCCAACGGCACGTCTTTTACTTCATCACTTTCTGGTTTCTCTCCTTCTGCACGTACTTCCTGTCACCTGTTCCTCTTCCTCAGCCCCTCTCATACCAACGATGCACTTTCATTTCCTTCCTCGCCGTCTCTTTTGACCTAAGTCAGCCTCCTTCACGCAGTTCTCATAGAATGGGGGGGCTGGTTGAGGAGTGTGGGCTCTGGGCCCTACTCTGGCTTATTACCTTGGGAAAGAGACAAATTAACCACAGATTACGCAATGAGAACCTTTAGCTCACTCGAGACAACCAGGGCGGTTTCCTTTGTTGCTGTTTGAAACGTGTTGACGCGTCATCCTCGGAGGCTGATGATAAACATGGGCATGCACTGCCATCGTGTGGCCACATGAAGTATTCCATGGAGTGGAATGGAACCGAGAGCGAGGCTATGGCCCAGGGGCAGCTTTCTTACCTAACATTAGTGCCCTGCTGTGCAGAAACAGGGAGGCTGGACCGAAGGACCCATCTGACGGAGTTTTGATGCGCTGCACAGTCATGGTGTGCTTGCCAATGCAACTAGCGTCATGCGTGTGTCCACTTAATGCAAGAGATTGGCCAAGATTCACAAAGAGTGTGCGTCGAAGATGGGCTCTGCAGAATGTGCGCGCGCACAGGAGCTTTATAGTCACATTCACAATCTGCTCTTCCCTTGGTTAGCCGCCAACAACTACTCGGCATATTATGGACTTTTTGCCCAGGAACCAGCCAATGAGAAAAGACAATGCATTATTTACTTGCTCCTTCATTAAACAATCAAAGAACATGACTTATTTGGCCGGCACACGGTGAAACAGCGAAGACAATTCAGCATTTAAAGATCCACAGACTAAAATCAGACTCTGTATTCTTTGGCTTGGACGAGCTAAAAAGGATAAAAAAACAATCATTGTTTACCAGGATGTCAGTGAAACAGCAGAGGGGATGTGCTATTAGGGTGGTTTAAGGTAAAAAGCAAAAAGAGAAAACAAGTATTGGCAAAGTCAAAAGGTCTCGCTTATGCAAGAGTTATTGGCTTAGCCAATAAGTTTTAGTAATGTTGTACACCCGCACGGCTGCTGTTCAGCATGGCTAAAGGGGAGGGAGGTAAAGAAGAGCGGGGTGTCATAGAGTGGAGTGTTATGGAGAGCTGCAGAGAGTCATAGAGTGGTGTAGAGTGTTATGGAGGAGCACAGAGTGGTGTAGAGTAGACTGTTGTACAGTAGCTTGATGTAGAGTGGAGTGTCGTGGAGTTGAGTGCCGTGGAATGGAATGGCATAGAGTGGCGTGTCATAAAGTGGAGTGTTATGGAGAGCTGTAGAGAGTCCTAGAGTGGTGTAGAGTGTTATGGAGTAGCACAGAGTGGTGTAGAGTAGACTGTTGTACAGTAGATTGATGTAGAGTGGAGTGTCATGGAGTTGAGTGTCATGGAATGGAATGGCATAGAGTGGAGTGTCATAGAGTGGAGCGTTATGGAGAGCTGTAGAGAGTCATAAAGTGGAGTGTTATTGAGAGCTGTAGAGAGTCATATAGTGGAGTGTTATGGAGAGCTGTAGAGAGTCATAGAGTGGAGTGTTATGGAGAGCTGTAGAGAGTCATATAGTGGAGTGTTATGGAGATCTGTAGAGAGTCATATAGTGGAGTGTTATGGAGAGCTGTAGAGAGTCATAGAGTGGAGTGTTATGGAGAGCTGTAGAGAGTCATATAGTGGAGTGTTATGGAGATCTGTAGAGAGTCATAAAGTGGAGTGTTATGGAGAGCTGTAGAGAGTCATAGAGTGGTGTAGAGTGTTATGGATTACCACAGAGTGGTGTAGAGTAGATTTGTCTGACGTAGAGTGTCATGGAGTGTCGTGGAGAGAGTAGACTGTTGTACAGTAGATTGTCATAGAGTGGAGTTGGAGAGTGGAATGGCATAGAGTGCAGTGGTGTAGAGCACAGCAGAGTTGCATAGAGGGTGTTGCGCAGAGTGGAATAGAGTGCTGTATAGTAGATTGACATAGAGAGCAGTAGATTGTCATAGAGTAGAGCAGTGTAGGAGAGTGAAGTGGCATAGAGTGGAGTGAAGTGGTGTAGAGTGGAGAAGTGGTGTAGAGTGAAGTGGAGTACAGTGGAGGGGCATGGTATTGAGTATAGTGTCAGAGTGGAGTAGAGTTTATTGGAGTGGAGCACCAGAGTTAAGTCTCATGGAGTAGAGCGGAGTCGAGTGGAGTAGCTTGGAGTAGAGTGTCATGGATGGAGTGTCCTGGAGTGTCGTAAAATGGAGTGTCATGGAGAGGAGTGATGTGGAGTTGAGTGTTGGGATTGCGTGGAATGAAATTTCATAGAGTGCAGTGGTGTAGATCACAGCAGAGATGCATAGAGGGTGTTGTGCAGAGTGGAATAGAGCGCTGTATAGTAGATTGAGATAGAGCGCAGTAGATTGTCATAGAGTGGAGAAGTGTAGGAGAGTGAAGTGGCATAGAGTGAAGTGAAGTGGTGTAGAGAGGAGTAGTGGAGTAGAGTGGATTAGTGTGCCATAGAATAGAGTGGAGTTAAGTGGCATGGTGTGGCATAGAGGGACTTGCGTAAAGTGTTGTAGGGTGGAGTGGAGTACAGTGGAGGGGCATAGTATTGAGTAGACTGTCAGAGAGGAGTAGAGTTTATTGGAGTAGAGCACCAGAGTTCAGTGTCATGGAGTAGAGTGGTGTGTCGTGGAGTAGAGTGTCGTGGATGGAGTGTCCTGGAGTGTGGTTAAATGGAGTGTCACGGAGAGGACTGTTGTGGAGTTGAGTGTCATGGAGTGTCGAGGAATGAAATGTCATGGAGTGGAGTGGTGTGGAATGGAATGTCGTGGAGTGTTGTGGAGTGTCATGGAGTGTTGCAGACTGCACAGGCATAGAGCAGAGTGGTGCAGAGTTAATTGGCACAGAGTACAGTGCTGCAGAGTGCAGAGGCATATAGATCAGTGGTGCAGACTAAAGTAGAGCGGTGTAGAGTTCAGTGGCACAAAGTTCAGTGGTGCAGAGTTTAGTGGTGCAGATTTGAGTGCATTGGCTTTCAGTTCAGTGGTTCATAGTAGAGTGGTGTGGGGTACAGTGCTTTGGCATAGAGTTCAGTAACACATAGTAGAGTAGTGTGGGTTAGAATGCATTAGCATAGAGTGGTGCATAGTAAAGTACAGTAACTCAGGGTGGAGTGGTGCACAGTACTGTGCAGTGATGCAGTGTGGACTGGTGCATAGTAAAGTGCAGTGACGCAGTGTTGAGTGGTGCACAGTATACTATATTAGTGTTGTGTGTATAGAGTACATTGGTGTAGAGTGGTGTAGGGTGCAGTGATGCAGTGTTGAGTGGTGCATAGTATACTATATTAGTATTTTGTGCATAGGGTACATTGGCATAGAGTGGTGTAGAGTGCAGTGACGCAGTGTCGAGTAGTGCATAGTATACTATATTAATGATGTGGGGATAGAGTACATTGGCGTAGAGTGGTGTAGAGTGCAGTGACGCAGTGTTGAGTGGTGCATAGTATAATATATTAGTGTTGTGGGGATAGAGTACATTGGCGTAGAGTGGTATAGAGTGCAGTGACGCAGTGTTGAGTGGTGCATAGTATACTATGTTAGTTTTGTGGGGATAGAGTACATTGGCATAGAGTGGTGTCGAGTGCAGTGACGCAGTGTGGAGTGGTGTAGTGTATACTGGTGTAGAGTAGATTGCAGTGGTGTGGCATGGCGTGTTGAAGAGTCGAGTGTTTGGTTAAGGTGGAGTATGCATGGTGTGGTAGCTCACTGACATTACAGGCAACGCATCTTCAATTAAAATGACCATTACTCAGGGCCAACCACAGATGTATATCCAAACCAGGCACAATCAGTACTGGAAAACGAGACTGATAGCACATATGGAGATCCAATGAGACTCTGATAGTACATATGGAACTGCAATGAGACTCTGATAGTACATATGGAGATCCAATGAGACTCTGATAGCACATATGAAGGTCCAATGAGACTCTGATAGCACATATGGAACTCCAATTAGACTTGGATAGTACATATGGAGATATAATGAGACTCTGATAGTACATATGAAACTCCAACGAGACTCTTGATAGTACATATGGAGATCCAATGAGACTCTGATAGTACATATGGAACTCCAATGAGACTCTGATAGTACATATGGAACTCCAATGAGACTCTGATAGTACATACGGAGATCTAATGAGACTCTGATAGTACATATGGAACTCCAATGAGACTCTGATAGTACATATGGAACTCCAATGAGACTCTGATAGTACATATGGAACTCCAATGAGACTCTGATAGTACATATGGAACTCCAATGAGACTCTGAAAGTACATATGAAGACCAACCGAGACTCTGATAGTACACATGAATGTCCAATAAGTGTCTGATAGTACAAATGAAAGTCCAATTAAACTTTTTTAATTCATTACATGACTGCCAAGACAAACTTGCATGGTCATTAAAAATAAACTTTTCAGTGGTTTAATGCTCCACCACACCACTAACTTAAAAATACGTCTGTGCGTGCTCATCTTTCTGTCTCTGTGCTGAGTTTCATGTGATTATCCTTCAGGGTGTTGACTTTTTAGCTTGTAAATCAGGCTATATATAAACAGCCTTAAGAGGCTGTTCTAATCCAATATATGAAGTGACACCAGCCCCGGGAGGCTGAAGGGCTGATCGCAAGACTTGTGGTGAAATGCTGCAAAATCCATCAGCACTGGCCGGCTCCAGTTTACACTTGTGTCATACAGTGATGCTGCCCACCACAAGGCTCTTACAGTCCAACGTGGGTCAGGTGCGTGAGGAGATAAAAAGCTGTGTGCTCCTCGACAGGTTTTGGGGACTTGGCACGAGCTGCTACTGCTTCAGGCTCGGCTCATTTAAAAATATTCAGGCCATATTCAGCTTAAAATGGGCCTACCACAAAGTTCACAAATTCTGCTGCAAGTGGATTGCACAACCAACCTCTGCTCAGTACCTAATTTAGCTCCGCATTTCAGATTTTTCATTATGCCCTTTTTGCAAATTCAGAAAAGACCTAAGCCCCGACTTAAAACAATCCCCAACTATGTCAGAAAGATCCCACCGCTCAGTTGCTAGCCCTGAGTCTCCATGCCCTTCTCTTATATTTCCAGGTTAGCTGTGGCTACCTGAAGGGACTTCTGTGGACTGAGCATCAATGCTTTTGAACTCACCTGGGTACGATTACTCATGCCTTGTCCTTCCACTGACCACACATTTTATCAATCAATCCATCAGGATTTGTAAAGCACTGAAAATCACCTGTGATGGTCTCAAAGCGTTGTTGAGTAACTTAAAAGGAGAAGCGGTGAAAAACCAGGAAAAAGCAAGTGAAAGCACTCCAAAAGATAGAGGAAATGAAGGAGAAAGCAGTAAAAAATGGGGCAAAAAGCATGAGAACGCACTCAGAAAAAAAGGGGAAGAAGAAGAAAGCAGTAAAAACAAAACAAAAAGAAAGAATGAGCACTCAGTAAAATGGGGGACAAGAAAGGAGGGAGCACTGAAAATTAGGGAAAAAACAAGAAAAAGCAGTAAAAGGGAGGGAAAAAGAAGGAGAAAGCTCACATAAAAACGGGAAAAGAAGCAGAAAGCAGTGAAAATGAGGTAAAAAAGCAGGAGAAAGCACTTAGAAAAAAGTCAGAAAGGAAAGAGAAAGCAGTGAAAATGAGGCAAAAAGCAGGAGAAAGTACTCAGAAAAATGGGTGAGGAGGAGAAAGCAGTAGAAACGACGCAGAAAGCAGGAGAGCGCGATGCAGCAGCACGTGTAAAGCTGGGCCTGGGACCTGCTCAATGAGGTTGCACTTCTGCCTCCATTAAGTAGGTCCTGAGAGGAGGGAGGGCTGGGCGGCAGGGTGGAGCAGCAATAGGAAAAAGAAAAACACTGACCAAATGAGGCAAAAATTAGAAGAAAGCAGTCTAAAAAACTGGGGGAGAAGAGGAGAAAGCATTACAAATGAGGCAAAAAAGGAGAAAGCATTCAAAAAAATGGTGGGAGAGGAGGAGAAAGCAGTAAAATCGAGACTAAAAAATGAGTAAGAGAAATTGGGGGAAGGAAGCGGTGAAAACGAGGCAAAAAGCAGGAGAAATCACTCAGAAAAATGGTTGGCAAAGGAAGGAGAAAGCAGTGGAAACAAGGTAAACAGCAGGAGAACACACTCAGAAAAACAGGGAGAGAAGAGGAGAAAGCAGTAAAAGCGTGGCACAAAGAAGGAGAAAACACTCTGAAAAACGAGGGGTGAGGAGGAAAAAGCAGTAAAAATGAGGCAGAAAGCAGAAGAGAGCAATGCAGCAGCAGGGGAGAGCTGGTCTGGGACCTGGGTACTGAAGTTTGTGTCTGAGGTCCCCTTTTTATACCCTGATGCCCTGCTTCAGGAAGGTGGGAGAAGCTTCTAGACAGTCGTTTTGGAGTGCATAGAAATTTACACCTCCCCTTCCCTCTGTCCAAGCTGGCTGCAGTGACAATGGTGAGGTGATAAGTCCTTTGTGAGTTGGCAGAGCACTCCCTAGTAAGTTGCAAGTGGGACTGTGTTCAGCTCTGTGCCACATCATCCTGGCAACAGATGGCACATTAAGGCACACCTAATCCCTCTATTTTGTGAATAACTGAAAGAAATTCACAAATTCTAAGTGTCAGTTACACCAAGTCCTGTGACCAAAGACAGGTTACTGGCACAAAAGGGCTAAGGGCAGAAAAATTTCACATTTCTAAAAGTGCAATTTTTCAAAATTGAAATCAAAAGCCCGACTTTACCATTAAATAGGGATATTCCAATACAATTCCAAATACACCAAGCATGTGATAGCTACCTGCTCCCAATTGGAAATGGCAGCTTATTAAATTTCCTAAGGACTCCCAATGTTATCCAATGGGAGAACAAAATCTAATTGTATAGCGACTGCCAAAAATTCCAATAAATAGCATCGGAAACTTCATATAAAATCCTGATGGTGTATTCAGTCGACCAACAGCTATATATCCTTTGACCATTTTTTGGTGGTACTTAGACTGACTGCTGAAATTAAATAGTCATCAAACTAGAGCATCCTTCTAGCACTGCTGATTCATTGACAAATCAGGAGCAGAGCTTCATGGGGGGTGTTTCATGTGTTACACTACCTAAAAATGCATTTGGTTGTACATAGTTGGGTACAAGTGCCTTCAGTTGGGTATGGTCAAGTGTCTGTTGGATTTCACCTGGGATTGTTACAAACACACACTGACAAAAGCACACACTTGCTTTTGCACCTGTTTTGAAGGCCTTATAAATTGCTGATTCGTTGGAAAATGTTGTGTTTTAAGTGCCCCTCCTTATCTACCTTTCCAGTACCCCTTAAGCACTCTCATGTGCTACTTATATAATGTGTTATAGCAAGATATCCCAGCCTGATTGTTGGGAAATCTGAAGCTCACACCCCCTCTGTCTTATTGACCAAAGTACACCCTTGGGTGAAATGAACATTTAGCTGTATGGGGTATAATTCTAAGGGGATGCAGACGTTGGTCTCATACACCCTGCATCAGTTTAATAAGACAAACCTGGCAGATGCACACTTATTTCGGCAACATCCATCCTGGGTTGCTTGTGTTCTGGCTCAGGGAGGACCTGTCAAACTTGCCTTACTATAAGACGATTCCCTCAGAAGCAGATGACCTTGCCCCAAATCCTACCTGCCGAAGCCTGCGACAGGTGATATCAGCTGTCACAAACTTCAGCTCGGGGGAAAGGGAAAGTGGAAGACAAAACAAGAGAGACTGCCTCCTGACTCTGATTTCTCTCCTAACTTCAAGTCTTGGGAGGGAAGTCACCTGCAAGAGAAACACAAACATTGACTTGCCTAATGTTCTTAATTGCTACACTCGCTCTCTCTCTCTCATATGCACCTATTTACCTGTGTCACTTCTGAAGCGAGCTCCTCTCTATTACGTTTTGTCTGAATTGTGAGTAATCTGATTAACCGGAAGAACCCCTATTTTGCGACTTGAATATTATTCTTATCTTTCAAAAGTTTCTTTCTTTTAATATATATATATTATCAAGCCTTAGGTTCTTCCAAGAGAAAGAAAAGGAAAAAGAAAAAATCTTCACAACCTCTAATAGCTCCAATTGTCTCTTTGGTTCTTTTACTGTTCAACCCTTTTGCTACATAGTCTTAGTCTCATAAGTGTAGGGTTAAAAACTATCTCCTTCTGGTGAACATACGTGGGAAGAATACTATCTCCTTACTGGTGAATATTCGCGGGAAGAATTTATTCCACCTTTCTTTCAAACCCTCTCAAGATAGAATTTTCTCTTGACGATTTCGCTTCCTAACTGGAAATTCTTCTTGACTGAAAATGCGATCTTTTTAAACCACATGAACACGCTTACTTGAGATTCAGAGCTCTTCTCTTCACTGAAGCTGCTCCCTTGAAAATTCTCTTCTCCAGCTCTCTCCTACTTGCAATCTGGTACTCTGAACAGGACCAGCTGCTCTTGCTCCTTGAAAAAATACTCTGCTGAAGGAATTGTTGAATGTTGTTAAACACTGATATTGCCAGGAAAAAACAATTATAGCCTTTTCTACTTCCCTACTGAAGTCTCCTTGCTGCGTAATTAACTCTCTGAGCAGAACTCTGTGCTGACACGAAGCGCTGAGGTAAACGCTCCTGTCAGGGATTTCTCATCCATTGAAGTGCGCCACGCGATCATCGCGCATGCGCGTTAACCCTTCAGAAGTGTCTCAGAGAAGCGCAACTAGACCGCGCACCACTACAGGAAGTGGGCACGGTCGAGTTTCGATCCCCAGTAATGGAATGCTTCAGTTCATATATCACAGCGCGCAGGAGGGATCTCCAGCCAGGACTTAATCTTCTCCAACGTGGATACTTGCCTGCAGGTATTTTTACAGAGGTATGCCCTTTCTTGTTATAATAATTCCTTGTGCAAACGAAAGGGTTCCCGACAGGACCTGGCTTTGCAGTTCGGCTAAACTGTTCCTCTTGGAGCAGCTTTGAGAGTGACTTGCAAATGCCTGGGAGCAAACTGAGGTGGCCTGGTGGGCAAAAGGCACTGGACTGGGAAGCAGCCCTGTGGGATTTTCAGTGCCTAAGATGAATTCAGGCCTTCTATCCATCACCTCTTGTATCCCTCAGTTGATGTGCACCTGTCTCCATCAACTGGTCCGTGAGATAAGGAGTCCTTCACTACCCACCCTTGTCTGGCAGTGCATTCAAGTCAGATATCCAGAGAAACTCAACATCCTTTGAAAAGAGGCAAAAAGAACTGACAAAGGTTCCCCAGACCTAAAATATTCCTTTTTTAGGTCTCGCCTGACCCAGCGCATGCGCTGGTCTGGCGAGACTTATTGAGAGGGCTCCAAAAAGTGCTACCAGGCCAGCCTAGAGCTACAGTGCATGTGCGCGGGCGCGCGCGCCGCACTTTACCGCGATTACTTTCACTTTCGCGGCCGCACGGCCGCTTTGATGTTTGATCGTGATCGCGATTGCGTTCACTTTCACTTTCGCGGCCACACGGCCGCTTGTTTGTCTGTGTTATTTGTATGTGCTGAGGCAGAGGCGCAACTAGAGCCAAATTTCGGGGGGGGCTGAGCAAAAATTTCGGGGGGGGCTGAACTTTAAGCAATAGGCAGAGTGGAGCTGCAGGGGCTCTTAGAAGGGGTGAAACAACAGCAAGGCCTCATTGACATGCAAATGGTCTTTTAAAGACCTGTGAAGTGCTCGGGTGCGGCTGCTTTTTTGCCCGGGAAGGTCTCTCATCCCGGGCTGCCAAACACGACGGGGGGGGCTGAAGCCCTTTGAGTCCAATGGGTGTTGCGCGCCTGTGCTGAGGCCCCCTGGGGTGAATAGGTAACATGGATGCCACGGGCCCTGCTGCAAGCTAGGAAAATGACCCCATTAACTGCTGTCGTTTTACACATTTTTAACACATTTTGTTTGCACTGTAACGTTTACTCTATGATTAATCGTTGATATTAGCCATCATGAATTATGAATTTAATATGTTAGCCAAATGTGATCTGGCTTTGGATTATCCCCCAAACATTTGCTTGTTCTCTTACAATAGCCTGGACTTTGCACATGCGAACGCCCTTGCATGATTTGCACATAGACCTAAATGCGCTAGAAACTTTATAGTTGAGTGACTTTTCCTCTGAACAATGATTGGGGTATTGGGATACTTTATACATGGTATTTCTTTTAATATGTTACACATACATTTTTTATAAAGCGGAAGTTGGCATGTTTATTTGATCCCTGTTGCTTTGAATGCCTGTAATGCGTAACTTTGAACGAAGAATTTGCCATGTAACTCAAATGTGTCTTGGCATTTAAACTATTCCGTCAACAAGTAGCATTTGTTTTTATATAAAAGCTTGGTCTCTGCTGGTTTCCTTGAAATGTTTGCATAAACGGCCAGATGCACTAGAGAAGGAAGACTGGGTTTTCTCTTTTGCAATTGGACGATGTTTAGGGAACCATTGACATCCTGGTTCACTAGATCATTTTAAATAAAATGCATTTTATTGTATTATAGATTTTTTTTTATTCCATGTAACAAGATGTCTTTTTTGTGATTTACTTTCGTTGCACTGTACTGTTCTGGTTGTTTATGACCGAAATAAAGTAAACAATGACTTCTGCTGTGGCAGTAAAATACAGCAATTGCAGGAGTTCAATGGGTTTAAAGTTCCCTCACGATTCCGGGCCCCGGTGTCACTGCACCTCCTGCATCAACGCTAGCTACTCCCCTACTTGAGGTTTGTGGCCTTGCTGAAGCTGACCCACACACTCCTGTTTAGGCTTAAAATCGAGAGCTCGCAGAATATTCCCGAGGCCTGCCGAGCAGAGCTCCTCTGCCACCCGCCACTGGAGAGTCATAAAGTGAGGGGCAAAGTGCAGGTGCAGCTGGAAAGTTAATCATACCTCTTAGATTAACTAGTTAGTGCGCACTATTCACCGATAGAAAAGTGATGCACGATTTATGAACATTTCATCCTGCTGCTGCTTGTGGCCGTTTATAATTACTATTAGCAGGGTGTGCTGACGACATTTAAGAGGTGCAGTGGGCACAGCTGGCATTCTATCTGAGAGGTTACCGTAGGCTTTAAAGAGAGGAGGACATTTATTGTCTGGGGAACTTTGTGAAAACAGGATTCAGGATGTTTAGGAAAAAGACAGGTTAGCCTGTGTATACAGAGAGAACAAGCATTTGCAATGCAATAGGTCTGGCATTTACTCGAGTTTAAGCTGCTACCATTGTACATGACAGTGTCTTTTATTTATGCTTTGAAAACCAAAACATAAATGAAAGGCATTGCCATTTACAGTGCCAATAGCTCAAACTCCCGTAAACGCGAGACCTATTGCATTGCAAATGCTTGTTGTTCATTGTTGTCACTGAGGCCAGCTCTTGGTGCCTCACACGGCCTCCTTTTGGTAGACTTTGGCCCCTGCAGTAAGCTCTCAGTGCCTCACACGGCCTCCTTTTGGTAGACTTTGGTCCCTGCAGCCAGCTCTCAGTGCCTCACACTGCCTCCTGGTAGACTTTGGTCACTGAGGCCAGATCTCAATGTCTCACACTGCCTCCTTTTGGTAGACTGTGGTCACTGAAGCCAGCTCCCAGTGTCTCACACTGCCTCTTTTTGATAGACTTTGGTCACTGAGGCCAGCTCTCTGTGCCTCACTCTGCCTCCTTTGGTGGACTTTGGTCACTGCAGACAGCTCTTAGTGTCTCACACTGCCTCCTTTTGGTAGACTTTGGTCACTGCAGTAAGCTCTCAGTGCCTCACACTGCCTCCTTTTGGTAGACTTTGGCCACTGCAGCCAGCTCTCAGTGCCTCACACTGCCTCCTGGTAGACTTTGGTCACTGAGGCCAGATCTCAATGTCTCACACTGCCTCCTTTTGGTAGACTGTGGTCACTGAAGCCAGCTCCCAGTGTCTCACACTGCCTCTTTTTGATAGACTTTGGTCACTGAGGCCAGCTCTCTGTGCCTCACTCTGCCTCCTTTGGTGGACTTTGGTCACTGCAGACAGCTCTTAGTGTCTCACACTGCCTCCTTTTGGTAGACTTTGGCCACTGCAGTAAGCTCTCAGTGCCTCACACTGCCTCCTTTTGGTAGACTTTGGTCCCTGCAGTAAGCTCTCAGTGCCTCACACTGCCTCCTTTTGGTAGACTTTGGCCACTGCAGCCAGCTCTCAGTGCCTCACACTGCCTCCTTTTGGTAGACTTTGGCCACTGCAGCCAGCTCTCAGTGCCTCACACTGCCTCCTTTTGGTAGACTTTGGCCACTGCAGTAAGCTCTCAGTGCCTCACACTGCCTCCTTTTGGTAGACTGTGGTCACTGTAGCCAGCTCTCAGTGTCTCACACTGCCGCCTGGTAGACTTTGGTCACTGCAGCCAGCTCTTGGTGTATCACACTGCCTCCTGGTAGACTTTGGGCACTGCAGTCAGCTCTCAGTGCCTCACACTGCCTCCTTTTGGTAGACTTTCGTCACTGCAGCCAGCTGTTAGTGTCTCACACTGCCTCCTGGTAGACTTTGGCCACTGGGGCCAGCTCTCACTGCCTCACACTACCTCTTGCTTTAGACTCTCTTTCAGGGATTTCTAATGCAGCGCCCCGCCCCTGTGATAGCCCTTCTGTGTCTGATAGCCCGGGCAGGTTTAATATTAAAAACAAGGCCAATCAACTTTGAAAGAGGCCAAAAATGTAGGATTCACTCTGACATAGGTTGCAAGCCTGTTGATCTTGCCAATGGCGGTGTATCTGCACACCATTTTAACAAACCATTAACAACTGGATGCCTTTTGCGTGTACCCATGCGCACACTAACTATCGGTCCACTGTTTATTTCGTAATAAAGTTATAATAAAAGATAATATTAAAAGATTGCACCCTGTATGCGCGCGCGCATGAGCCTGTGTAATGCAGAGGGGCTCTCGTTTATTAGGAGATGCCCATTCTAAGATGGCCGCCCATGTGACGCTGGCTGCACTCACAGCACTAGGCCCTAGCCATGGCTACACTGCCAGGCACTATAGATGAAAGCTGTCAAAGCACTAGTGATGGCTTCCCCTTCCAGGCACGAGTCTTCCAGGCACTTGAGAAAACTTCAATGTTAGGTTCTGAAGTTGGCTGCACACACAGGCACTACACACAGCTGCACTCCTAAATACTAAAGATGGTTACATGCTCAAGCATTACATATGGCTGCAATCCGAGCACAAGGCACTAGAAATGGTCAAAGTCACAGGCACTAGTGATAGTTCTACTCCCAAGCACTAGAGGAGGCTTCTCTCCAGGACACTAAACCTGGCTGCACACACAGGCACCAGAGACAACTGCACTCCATGACAAGGCACTAGAGATGTCTAGAGTCCTAGGCACTAGATATGTCTACAGTCCTAGGCACTAGAGATATCTACAGTCCCAGGCATTAGAGATGTCTACAGTCCCAGGCACTAGAGATGGCTACAGTCCTATGCAGGCTTCTCTCATAGACACTACACAGAGGCGCAAGAGACAGCTGCACTCCACCCCAGGCACTGCAGATGGCTGCACACACAGGCGCTAGAGACAGCTGCACTCCATTGCCAGGCACTAGAGACGTCTACAGTCCCAGACACTCTATGGGGCAGATCTTCCAGGCACTACAGATAGAAGCAACAACAGGCACTAGAGGCAGCTTCACCACACTCCCAGGCATTAGAGATATCTACAGTCCCAGGCATTGGAGATATCTACAGTCTCAGGCACTAGAGATGGCTACAGTCCTAGGTAGGCTTCTCTCATAGACACTACAAATGGCTGCTCACAGAGGCGCTAGAGACAGCTGCACTCCACCCCGGGCACTGCAGATGGCTGCACACACAGGCGCTAGAGACAGCTGCACTCCACCCCAGGCACTGCAGATGGCTGCACACACAGGCGCTAGAGACAGCTGCACTCCACCCCAGGCACTGCAGATGGCTTCACACACAGGCGCTAGAGACAGCTGCACTCCACCCCAGGCACTGCAGATGGCTTCACACACAGGCGCTAGAGACAGCTGCACTCCACCCCAGGCACTTCAGATGGCTGCACACACAGGCGCTAGAGACAGCTGCGCTCCACCCCAGGCACTGCAGATGGCTGCACACACAGGCGCTAGAGACAGCTGCGCTCCACCCCAGTCACTGCAGATGGCTGCACACACAGGCGCTAGAGACAGCTGCACTCCACCCCAGGCACTGCAGATGGCTGCACACACAGATGCTAGAGACAGCTGCACTCCACCCCAGGCACTGCAGATGGCTGCACACACAGGCGCTAGAGACAGCTGCACTCCACCCCAGGCACTGCAGATGGCTGCACACACAGGCGCTACAGCCAGCTGCACTCTATCCTCAGGCACTATAGAGGTCTACACTCACAGACACTAGAGACAGCTGTACTCCATGACCAGGCACTAGAGATGTCTACAGTCCCAGGCACTGTATGTGGAAACTCTCCCAGACACTAACTCTGGCTGCACACACAGGCATCAGAGACAGCTGCACTCCATGACCAGGCACTAGAGATGTCTACAGTCCCAGACACTCTATGGGGCAGATCTTCCAGGCACTACAGATAGCAGCAACCACAGGCACTAGAGGCAGCTTCACCACACTCCCAGGCATTAGAAATATCTACAGTCCAAGGCACTAGAGATGTCTACAGTCCCAGGCACCAGAGATATATAAAGTCCAAGGCACTAGAGGTGTTTACAGTACTAGGCACTAGAGATGTCTACAGCCAAGGCACTAGAGATGTCTACAGTCCTAGGCACTAGAGATGTCTACAGTCCAAGGCACTAGAGATGTTTACAGTTCCAGGCACTAGAGATATCTACAGTCCAAGGCACTAGAGATGTCTACAGTCCCAGGCTCTAGAGGAGGCTTCTCTCATAAACAGTACAGATGGCTGCAAACAGAGGAGCTAGAGACAGCTGCACTCCACCCCAGGCACTGCAGATGGCTGCACACACAGGCTCTAGAGACAGCTACACTCCACCCCAGGCACTGCAGATGGCTGCACACACAGGCTCTAGAGACAGCTGCACTCCACCCCAGGCACTGCAGATGGCTGCACACACAGGCACTAGAGACAGCTGCACTCCACCCCAGGCACTGCAGATGGCTGCACACACAGGTGCTAGAGACAGCTGCACTCCACCCCAGGCACTGCACATGGCTGCACACACAGGCGCTAGAGACAGCTGCACTCCACCCCAGGCACTGCAGATGGCTGCACACACAGGCGCTAGAGACAGCTGCACTCCACCCCAGGCACTGCAGATGGCTGCACACACAGGCGTTAGAGACAGCTGCACTCCACCACAGGCACTGCAGATGGCTGCACACACAGGCGCTAGAGACAGCTGCACTCCATTAACAGGCACTAGAGACGTCTACAGTCCCAGACACTCTATGGGGCAGATCTTCCAGGCACTACAGATATCAGCAACCACAGGCACTAGAGGCAGCTTCACCACACTCCCAGGCATTAGAGATATCTACAGTCCAAGGCACTAGAGATGTCTACAGTCCCAGGCATTAGAGATATCTACAGTCCCAGGCACTAGAAATGGCTACAGTCCTAGGCGCTAGAGATGTCAACAGTCCAAGGCACTAGAGATGTCTACAGTCCAAGGCACTAGAGATGTCTACTGTCCAAGGCACTAGAGGAGGCTTCTCTAATAGACACTACAAATGGCTGCTCACAGAGGCGCTAGAGACAGCTGCACTCCACCCCAGGCACTGCAGATGGCTGCACACACAGGCGCTAGAGACAGCTGCACTCCACCCCAGGCACTGCAGATGGCTGCACACACAGGCGCTAGAGACAGCTGCACTCCACCCCAGGCACTGCAAATGGCTGCACACACAGGCGCTAGAGACAGCTGCACTCCACCCCAGGCACTGCAGATGGCTGCACACACAGGCGCTAGAGACAGCTGCACTCTATCCTCAGGCACTATAGAGGTCTACACTCACAGGCACTAGAGACAGCTGCACTCCATGACCAGGCACTAGAGATGTCTACAGTCCAAGGCACTGTATGTGGAAACTCTCCAAGACACTAACTCTGGCTGCACACACAGGCATCAGAGACAGCTGCACTCCATGACCAGGCACTAGAGATGTCTACAGTCCCAGACACTCTATGGGGCAGATCTTCCAGGCACTACAGATAGCAGCAACCACAGGCACTAGAGGCAGCTTCACCACACTCCCAAGCATTAGAGATATCTACAGTCCAAGGCACTAGAGATGTCTACAGTCCCAGGCACCAGAGATATATAAAGTCCAAGGCACTAGAGGTGTTTACAGTACTAGGCACTAGAGATGTCTACAGCCAAGGCACTAGAGATGTCTACAGTCCTAGGCACTAGAGATGTTTACATTACTAGGCACTAGAGTTGTCTACAGCCAAGGCACTAGAGATGTCTACAGTCCTAGGCACTAGAGATGTCTACAGTCCAAGGCACTAGAGATGTTTACAGTTCCAGGCACTAGAGATATCTACAGTCCAAGGCACTAGAGATGTCTACAGTCCCAGGCACTAGAGGAGGCTTCTCTCATAGACAGTACAGATGGCTGCACACAGAGGCGCTAGAGACAGCTGCACTCCACCCCAGGCACTGCAGATGGCTGCACACACGGGCGCTAGAGACAGCTGCACTCCATGACAAGGCACTAGAGATGTCTAGAGTCCTAGGCACTAGATATGTCTACAGTCCAAGGCACTAGAGATGTCTACAGTCCCAGGCATTAGAGATATCTACAGTCCCAGGCACTAGAGATGGCTACAGTCCTAGGCAGGCTTCTCTCATAGACACTACAAATGGCTGCTCACAGAGGCGCTAGAGACAGCTGCACTCCACCCCAGGCACTGCAGATGGCTGCACACACAGGCGCTAGAGACAGCTGCACTCCACCCCAGGCACTGCAGATGGCTGCACACACAGGCGCTAGAGACAGCTGCACTCCACCCCAGGCACTGCAGATGGCTGCACACACAGGCGCTAGAGACAGCTGCACTCCACCCCAGGCACTGCAGATGGCTGCACACACAGGCGCTAGAGACAGCTGCACTCCACCCCAGGCACTGCAGATGGCTGCACACACAGACGCTAGAGACAGCTGCACTCCACCCCAGGCACTGCAGATGGCTGCACACACAGGCTCTAGAGACATCTGCACTCCACCCCAGGCACTGCAGATGGCTGCACACACAGGCACTAGAGACAGCTGCACTCTATCCTCAGGCACTATAGAGGTCTACACTCACAGGCACTAGAGACAGCTGTACTCCATGACCAGGCACTAGAGATGTCTACAGTCCCAGGCACTGTATGTGGAAACTCTCCCAGACACTAAATCTGGCTGCACACACAGGCATCAGAGACAGCTGCACTCCATGACCAGGCACTAGAGATGTCTACTTTCCTAGGCACTAGAGATATCTACAGTCCAAGGCACTAGAGATGTCTACAGTCCCAGGCACTAGAGGAGGCTTCTCTCATAAACAGTACAGATGGCTGCACACAGAGGCGCTAGAGACAGCTGCACTCCACCCCAGGCACTGCAGATGGCTGCACACACAGGCGCTAGAGATAGCTGCACTCCACCCCAGTCACTGCCGATGGCTGCACACACAGGCGCTAGAGACAGCTGCACTCCACCCCAGGCACTGCAGATGGCTGCACACACAGGCGCTAGAGACAGCTGCACTCCACCCCAGGCACTGCAGATGGCTGCACACACAGGCGCTATAGACAGCTGCACTCTATCCTCAGGCACTATAGAGGTCTACACTAACAGGCACTAGAGACAGCTGCACTCCATGACCAGGCACTACAGATGTCTACAGTCCCAAGCACTGTATGTGGAAACTCTCCCAGACACTAACTCTGGCTGCACACACAGGCATCAGAGACAGCTGCACTCCATGACCAGGCACTAGAGATGTCTACAGTCCAAGACACTCTATGGGGCAGATCTTCCAGGCACTACAGATAGCAGCAACCACAGGCACTAGAGGCAGCTTCACCACACTCCCAGGCATTAGAGATATTTACAGTCCAAGGCACTAGAGATGTCTACAGTCCCAGGCACCAGAGATATATAAAGTCCAAGGCACTAGAGGTGTTTACAGTACTAGGCACTAGAGATGTCTACAGCCAAGGCACTAGAGATGTCTACAGTCCTAGGCACTAGAGATGTTTACATTACTAGGCACTAGAGTTGTCTACAGCCAAGGCACTAGAGATGTCTACAGTCCTAGGCACTAGAGATGTCTACAGTCCAAGGCACTAGAGATGTTTACAGTTCCAGGCACTAGAGATATCTACAGTCCAAGGCACTAGAGATGTCTACAGTCCCAGGCATTAGAGATATCTACAGTCCCAGGCACTAGAGATGGCTACAGTCCTAGGCAGGCTTCTCTCATAGACACTACAAATGGCTGCTCACAGAGGCGCTAGAGACAGCTGCACTCCACCCCAGGCACTGCAGATGGCTGCACACACAGGCGCTAGAGACAGCTGCACTCCACCCCAGGCACTGCAGATGGCTGCACACACAGGCGCTAGAGACAGCTGCACTCCACCCCAGGCACTGCAGATGGCTGCACACACAGGCGCTAGAGACAGCTGCACTCCACCCCAGGCACTGCAGATGGCTGCACACACAGGCGCTAGAGACAGCTGCACTCCACCCCAGGCACTGCAGATGGCTGCACACACAGGCGCTAGAGACAGCTGCACTCCACCCCAGGCACTGCAGATGGCTGCACACACAGGCTCTAGAGACATCTGCACTCCACCCCAGGCACTGCAGATGGCTGCACACACAGGCGCTAGAGACAGCTGCACTCTATCCTCAGGCACTATAGAGGTCTACACTCACAGGCACTAGAGACAGCTGTACTCCATGACCAGGCACTAGAGATGTCTACAGTCCCAGGCACTGTATGTGGAAACTCTCCCAGACACTAAATCTGGCTGCACACACAGGCATCAGAGACAGCTGCACTCCATGACCAGGCACTAGAGATGTCTACAGTCCTAGGCACTAGAGATGTCTACAGTCCAAGGCACTAGAGATGTTTACAGTTCCAGGCACTAGAGATATCTACAGTCCAAGGCACTAGAGATATCTACAGTCCCAGGCACTAGAGGAGGCTTCTCTCATAAACAGTACAGATGGCTGCACACAGAGGCGCTAGAGACAGCTGCACTCCACCCCAGGCACTGCAGATGGCTGCACACACAGGCGCTAGAGATAGCTGCACTCCACCCCAGGCACTGCCGATGGCTGCACACACAGGCGCTAGAGACAGCTGCACTCCACCCAAGGCACTGCAGATGGCTGCACACACAGGCGCTAGAGACAGCTGCACTTCACCCCAGGCACTGCAGATGGCTGCACACACAGGCGCTATAGACAGCTGCACTCTATCCTCAGGCACTTTAGAGGTCTACACTAACAGGCACTAGAGACAGCTGCACTCCATGACCAGGCACTAGAGACGTCTACAGTCCCAATCACTGTATGTGGAAACTCTCCCAGACACTAACTCTGGCTGCACACACAGGCATCAGAGACAGCTGCACTCCATGACCAGGCACTAGAGATGTCTACAGTCCAAGACACTCTATGGGGCAGATCTTCCAGGCACTACAGATAGCAGCAACCACAGGCACTAGAGGCAGCTTCACCACACTCCCAGGCATTAGAGATATTTACAGTCCAAGGCACTAGAGATGTCTACAGTCCCAGGCACCAGAGATATATAAAGTCCAAGGCACTAGAGGTGTTTACACTACCAGGCAGTAGAGATGTCTACAGCCAAGGCACTAGAGATGTCTACAGTCCTAGGCACTAGAGATGTCTACAGTCCTAGGCACTAGAGATGTCTACAGTCCAAGGCACTAGAGATGTTTACAGTTCCAGGCACTAGAGATATCTACAGTCCAAGGCAGTAGAGATGTCTACAGTCCCAGGCACTAGAGGAGGCTTCTCTCATAGACAGTACAGATGGCTGCACACAGAGGCGCTAGAGACAGCTGCACTCCACCCCAGGCACTGCAGATGGCTGCACACACGGGCGCTAGAGACAGCTGCACTCCATGACAAGGCACTAGAGATGTCTAGAGTCCTAGGCACTAGATATGTCTACAGTCCAAGGCACTAGAGATGTCTACAGTCCCAGGCATTAGAGATATCTACAGTCCCAGGCACTAGAGATGGCTACAGTCCTAGGCAGGCTTCTCTCATAGACACTACAAATGGCTGCTCACAGAGGCGCTAGAGACAGCTGCACTCCACCCCAAGCACTGCAGATGGCTGCACACACAGGCGCTAGAGACAGCTGCACTCCACCCCAGGCACTGCAGATGGCTGCACACACAGGCGCTAGAGACAGCTGCACTCCACCCCAGGCACTGCAGATGGCTGCACACACAGGCGCTAGAGACAGCTGCACTCCACCCCAGGCACTGCAGATGGCTGCACACACAGGCGCTAGAGACAGCTGCACTCCACCCCAGGCACTGCAGATGGCTGCACACACAGGCGCTAGAGACAGCTGCACTCCACCCCAGGCACTGCAGATGGCTGCACACACAGGCTCTAGAGACATCTGCACTCCACCCCAGGCACTGCAGATGGCTGCACACACAGGCGCTAGAGACAGCTGCACTCTATCCTCAGGCACTATAGAGGTCTACACTCACAGGCACTAGAGACAGCTGTACTCCATGACCAGGCACTAGAGATGTCTACAGTCCCAGGCACTGTATGTGCAAACTCTCCCAGACACTAAATCTGGCTGCACACACAGGCATCAGAGACAGCTGCACTCCATGACCAGGCACTAGAGATGTCTACAGTCCTAGGCACTAGAGATGTCTACAGTCCAAGGCACTAGAGATGTTTACAGTTTCAGGCACTAGAGATATCTACAGTCCAAGGCACTAGAGATGTCTACAGTCCCAGGCACTAGAGGATGCTTCTCTCATAAACAGTACAGATGGCTGCACACAGAGGCGCTAGAGACAGCTGCACTCCACCCCAGGCACTGCAGATGGCTGCACACACAGGCGCTAGAGATAGCTGCACTCCACCCCAGGCACTGCCGATGGCTGCACACACAGGCGCTAGAGACAGCTGCACTCCACCCCAGGCACTGCAGATGGCTGCACACACAGGCGCTACAGACAGCTGCACTCCACCCCAGGCACTGCAGATGGCTGCACACACAGGCGCTATAGACAGCTGCACTCTATCCTCAGGCACTATAGAGGTCTACACTAACAGGCACTAGAGACAGCTGCACTCCATGACCAGGCACTAGAGACGTCTACAGTCCCAAGCACTGTATGTGGAAACTCTCCCAGACACTAACTCTGGCTGCACACACAGGCATCAGAGACAGCTGCACTCCATGACCAGGCACTAGAGATGTCTACAGTCCAAGACACTCTATGGGGCAGATCTTCCAGGCACTACAGATAGCAGCAACCACAGGCACTAGAGGCAGCTTCACCACACTCCCAGGCATTAGAGATATTTACAGTCCAAGTCACTAGAGATGTCTACAGTCCCAGGCACCAGAGATATATAAAGTCCAAGGCACTAGAGGTGTTTACAGTACTAGGCACTAGAGATGTCTACAGCCAAGGCACTAGAGATGTCTACAGTCCTAGGCACTAGAGATGTCTACAGCCCAAGGCACTAGAGATGTCTACAGTCCAAGGCACTAGAGATGTATACAGTCCTAGGCACTAGAGATGTCTACAGTCGAAGGCACTAGATATGTTTACAGTACTAGGCACTAGAGATGTCTACAGTCGAAGGCACTAGATATGTTTACAGTACTAGGCACTAGAGATGTCTACAGCCAAGGCACTAGAGATGTCTACAGTCCTAGGCACTAGAGATGTCTACAGTCCAAGTCACTAGAGATGTTTACAGTTCCAGGCACTAGAGATATCTACAGTCCTAGGCGCTAGAGATGTCTACAGTCCAAGGCACTAGAGATGTATACAGTCCTAGGCACTAGAGATGTCTACAGTCGAAGGCACTAGATATGTTTACAGTCCTAGGCACTAGAGATGGCTACAGTCCCAGGCACTAGAGGAGGCTTCTCTCATAGACAGTACAGATGGCTGCACACACAGGCACTAGAGACAGCTGCACTCCACCCCAGGCACTGCAGATGGCTGCACACACAGGCGCTGGAGACAGCTGCACTCCACCCCAGGCACAATAGAGGTCTACACTCACAGGCACTAGAGACAGCTGCACTCCATGACCAGGCACTAGAGATGTCTACAGTCCCAGGCACTGTATGTGGAAACTCTCCCAGACAGTAACTCTGGCTGCACACACAGGCATCAGAGACAGCTGCACTCCATGAGCAGGCACTAGAGATGTCTACAGTCCCAGACACTTTATGGGGCAGATCTTCCAGGCACTACAGATAGCAGCAACCACAGGCACTAGAGGCAGCTTCACCACACTCCCAGGCATTAGAAATATCTACAGTCCAAGGCACTAGAGATGTCTACAGTCCCAGGCACCAGAGATATATAAAGTCCAAGGCACTAGAGGTGTTTACAGTACTAGGCACTAGAGATGTCTACAGTCCAAGGCACTAGAGATGTCTACAGTCCTAGGCACCAGAGATATATAAAGTCCAAGGCACTAGAGGTGTTTACAGTACTAGGCACTAGAGATGTCTACAGTCCAAGGCACTAGAGATGTCTACAGTCCTAGGCGCTAGAGATGGCTACAGTCCAAGGCACTAGAGATGTTTACAGTACTAGGCACTAGAGATGTCTACATTCCAAGGCACTAGAGATGTTTACAGTTCCAGGCACTAGAAATATCTACAGTCCTAGGCACTAGAGATGTCTACAGTCGAAGGCACTTGATATGTTTACAGTCCTAGGCACTAGAGATGGCTACAGTCCCAGGCACTAGAGGAGGCTTCTCTCATAGACAGTACAGATGGCTGTACACAGAGGCGCTAGAGACAGCTGCACTCCACTCCAGGCACTGCAGATGGCTGCACACACAGGCGCTAGAGACAGCTGCACTCCATTACCAGGCACTAGAGATGTATACAGACCTTGGAACTGCATGTGGGAACTCTCACAGGCACTACAGATGGCTGCACACACAGGCGCTAGAGACAGCTGCACTCCATGACCAGGCACAAGAGATGTCTACAGTCCCAAGCACTGTATGTGGAAACTCTCCCTGACACTAAATGTGGCTGCACACACAGGTGTCAGAGACAGCTGCACTCCATGACCAGGCACTAGAGACGTCTACAGTCCCAGGCACTCTATGGGGAAGCTCTTCCAGGCACTACAGATAGCACCAACCACAGTAACTAGAGGCAGCTTCACCACAATCCCAGGCATTAGAGATATCTACAGTCCAAGGCACTAGAGATGTCTACGGTCCTAGGCACTAGAGATATCTACAGTCCAAGGCACTAGAGATTTTTACAGTCCTAGGCGCTAGAGATGTCTACAGTCCAAGGCACTACGGATGTCTACAGTCTACGGCACTAGAGATGTCTACAGTCCAAGGCACTAGATATGTTTACATTCCCAGGCACTAGAGATATCTACAGTCCAAGGCACTAGAGATGTCTAAAGTCCCAAGCACTAGGGATGGCTACAGCCCCAGGCACTAGAGGAGGCTTCTCTCATAGACACTACAGATGGCTGCACACAGAGGCACTTGAGACCACTGCACTCCACCTCAGGCACTGCAGATGGCTGCAAAAACAGGCGCTAGAGACAGCTGCACTCCGTTCCCAGGCACAAGAGATGTCTACAGTCTCAGACACTGTATGTGGAAGCTGTCCCAGGGACTACAGAGGTCTACACTCACAGGCACTAGAGAGAGCTACTCTCCATTCGAAGGCACTAGAGATATTTGGAGTCCCAGGCACTGTATGTGGAAACTCTCCCAGGCACTACAGATGGATGCACATTCAGGCAGTAGAGACAGCTGCACTCCACTCTCAAGAACTATAGCTGGCTGCACACACAGGGGCACTAGAGGCAGCTGCACTTCACTTCCAGGCACTACAGATGGCTCCACACAGCGGCACTAGAGACAGCTGGACTCCATTCCCTGGCACCAGAGATGTCTACAGTCCAAGGCATTAGAGATATCTACAGTCCCAGGCACTAGAGATGGCTACAGTCCTAGGCAGGCTTCTCTCATAGACACTACAAATGGCTGCTCACAGAGGCGCTAGAGACAGCTGCTTTCCCCCGAGGCACTGCAGATGGCTGCACACACAGGCGCTAGAAACAGCTGCACTCCACCCCAGGCACTGCAGATGGCTGCACACACAGGCGCTAGAGACAGCTGCACTCTATCCTCAGGCACTATAGAGGTCTACACTCACAGGCACTAGAGACAGCTGTACTCCATGACCAGGCACTAGAGATGTCTACAGTCCCAGGCACTGTATGTGGAAACTCTCCCAGACACTAAATCTGGCTGCACACACAGGCATCAGAGACAGCTGCACTCCATGACCAGGCACTAGAGATGTCTACAGTCCCAGACACTCTATGGGGCAGATCTTCCAGGCACTACAGATAGCAGCAACCACAGGCACTAGAGGCAGCTTCACCACACTCCCAGGCATTAGAGATATCTACAGTCCAAGGCACTAGAGATGTCTACAGTCCCAGGCATTAGAGATATCTACAGTCCCAGGCACTAGAGATGGCTACAGTCCTAGGCGCTGGAGATGTCTACAGTCCAAGGCACTAGAGATGTGTACAGTCCAAGGCACTAGAGATGTCTACTGTCCAAGGCACTAGAGGAGGCTTCTCTCATAGACACTACAAATGGCTGCTCACAGAGGCGCTAGAGACAGCTGCACTCCACCCCAGGCACTGCAGATGGCTGCACACACAGGCGCTAGAGACAGCTGCACTCCACCCCAGGCACTGCAGATGGCTGCACACACAGGCGCTAGAGACAGCTGCACTCCACCCCAGGCACTGCAGATGGCTGCACACACAGGTGCTAGAGACAGCTGCACTCCACCCCAGGCACTGCAGATGGTTGCACACACAGGCGCTAGAGACAGCTGCACTCCACCCCAGGCACTGCAGATGGCTGCACACACAGGCACTAGAGACAGCTGCACTCCACCCCAGGCACTGCAGATGGCTGCACACACAGGCGCTAGAGAAAGCTGCACTCTATCCTCAGGCACTATAGAGGTCTACAATCACAGGCACTAGAGACAGCTGCACTCCATGACCAGGCCCTAGAGATGTCTACAGTCCAAGGCACTGTATGTGGAAACTCTCCCAGACACTAACTCTGGCTGCACACACAGGCATCAGAGACAGCTGCACTCCATGACCAGGCACTAGAGCTGTCTACAGTACCAGACACTCTATGGGGCAGATCTTCCAGGCACTACAGATAGCAGCAACCACAGGCACTAGAGGCAGCTTCACCACACTCCCAAGCAATAGAGATATCTACAGTCCAAGGCACTAGAGATGTCTACAGTCCCAGGCACCAGAGATATATAAAGTCCAAGGCACTAGAGGTGTTTACAGTACTAGGCACTAGAGATGTCTACAGCCAAGGCACTAGAGATGTCTACAGTCCTAGGCACTAGAGATGTTTACATTACTAGGCACTAGAGTTGTCTACAGCCAAGGCACTAGAGATGTCTACAGTCCTAGGCACTAGAGATGTCTACAGTCCAAGGCAGTAGAGATGCTTACAGTTCCAGGCACTAGAGATATCTACAGTCCAAGGCACTAGAGATGTCTACAGTCCCAGGCACTAGAGGAGGCTTCTCTCATAGACAGTACAGATGGCTGCACACAGAGGCGCAAGAGACAGCTGCACTCCACCCCAGGCACTGCAGATGGCTGCACACACGGGCGCTAGAGACAGCTGCACTCCATGACAAGGCACTAGAGATGTCTACAGTCCAAGGCACTAGAGATGTCTACAGTCCTAGGCACTAGAGATGGCTACAGTCAAAGGCACTAGAGATGTTTACAGTACTAGGCACTAGAGATGTCTACAGTCCAAGGCACTAGAGATGTCTACAGTCCAAGGCACTAGAGATGTTTACAGTCCAAGGCACTAGAGATGTTTACAGTTCCAGGCACTAGAGATTTCTACAGTCCTAGGCACTAGAGATGTCTACAGTCGAAGGCACTAGATATGTTTACAGTCCTAGGCACTAGAGATGGCTACAGTCCCAGGCACTAGAGGAGGCTTCTCTCATAGACAGTACAGATGGCTGCACACACAGGCGCTAGAGACAGCTGCACTCCATTACCAGGCACTAGAGATGTATACAGACCTTGGAACTGTATGTGGGAACTCTCACAGGCACTACAGATGGCTGCACACACAGGCGCTAGAGACAGCTGCACTCCATGACCAGGCACAAGAGATGTCTACAGTCCCAAGCACTGTATGTGGAAACTCTCCCTGACACTAAATGTGGCTTCACACACAGGCGTCAGAGACAGCTGCACTCCATTACCAGGCACTAGAGACGTCTACAGTCCCAGGCACTCTATGGGGAAGCTCTTCCAGGCACTACAGATAGCAGCAACCACAGTAACTAGAGGCAGCTTCACCACAATCCCAGGCATTAGAGATATCTGCAGTCCAAGGCACTAGAGATGTCTACAGTCCCAGGCACTAGAGATATCTACAGTCCAAGGCACTAGAGATTTTTACAGTCCTAGGCGCTAGAGATGTCTACAGTCCAAGGCACTAGAGATGTCTACAGTCCAAGGCACTAGAGATGTCTACAGTCCAAAGCACTAGAGATGTCTACAGTCCAAGGCACTAGATATGTTTACAGTCCCAGGCACTAGAGATATCCACAGTCCAAGGCACTAGAGATGTCTAAAGTCCCAGGCACTAGGGATGGCTACAGCCCCAGGCACTAGAGGAGGCTTCTCTCATAGACACTACAGATGGCTGCACACAGAGGCACTTGAGACCACTGCACTCCACCTCAGGCACTGCAGATGGCTGCAAAAACAGGCGCTAGAGACAGCTGCACTCTGTTCCCAGGCACAAGAGATGTCTACAGTCGCAGACACTGTATGTGGAAGCTGTCCCAGGGACTACAGAGGTCTACACTCACAGGCACTAGAGAGAGCTACTCTCCATTCAAAGGCACTAGAGATATTTGGAGTCCCAGGCACTAAATGTGGAAACTCTCCCAGGCACTACAGATGGGTGCACATTCAGGCAGTAGAGACAGCTGCACTCCACTCTCAAGAACTATAGCTGGCTGCACACACAGGGGCGCTAGAGGCAGCTGCACTTCACTTCCAGGCACTACAGATGGCTCCACACAGGGGCACTAGAGACAGCTGGACTCCATTCCCAGGCACCAGAGATGTCTACAGTCCCAGGCACTAGAGATGTCTATAGTCCTAGGCAATAGAGGAGGCATCTCTCATAGACACTACAGATGGCTGCACACACAGGCACTAGGGACAGCTGCACTCCATTCCCAGGCACTACAGGTGTCTACAGTCCCAGGCACTGTATGTGGAACCTCTCTCAGGCACTACAGATTGCATCAACTCTAGACACTAGAGACAGCTGCACTCCTTTCACAGGCACAAGAGATGTCTACAGTCTCAGACACTGTATGAGGAAGCTGTCCCAGGGACTACAGAGGTCTACACTCACAGGCACTAGAGAGAGCTACTCTCCATTCGAAGGCACTAGAGATATCTGGAGTCCCAGGCACTGTATGTGGAAACTCTCCCAGGCACTACAGATGGGTGCACATTCAGGCAGTAGAGACAGCTGCACTCCACTCTCAGGAACTATAGCTGGCTGCACACACAGGGGCGCTAGAGGCAGCTGCACTCCACTTCCAGGCACTACAGATGGCTCCACACAGGGGCACTAGAGACAGCTGGACTCCATTCCCAGGCACCAGAGAAGTCTACAGTCCCAGGCACTAGAGCTGTCTACAGTCCTTGGCAATAGAGGAGGCATCTCTCATAGACACTACAGATGGCTGCACACACAGCACTAGGGACAGCTGCACTCCATTCCCAGGCACTACAGGTCTCTACAGTCCCATTTCACTGTATGTGGAACCTCTCACAGGCACTACAGATTGCATCAACTCTAGAAACTAGAGACAGCTGCACTCCTTTCACAGGCACTAGAGTTGTGTACACTTCCAGGCACAAGAGATGTCTACAGTCCCAGAAACTGGATGTGTGAACTTTCACAGTCACTACAGATGGCTCCACACAGGCGCTAGAAACAGCTGCACTCCACTCTCAGGAACTAGAGATGGCTGCACACACAGGCGCTAGAGACAGCTGCACTCCATAACCAGGCACTAGAGAGGTCTATGGTCCCAGGTTCTGTATGGGGAAGCTCTCCCAGGCCCAGCAGATGGCTGCCCACACAGGCCTTAGAGACAGCTGCACTCCATTCCCAGGCACTAGAGATGGCTGCACCTACAGGCAGTAGAGACAGCTGCGCTTCATTCCCAGGCACTAGATATGGCTGCTCCCAAAGGCAGTAGAGACAGCTGCACTCCATTCCCAGGCACTAGATATGGCTGCACCCACAGGCAGTAGAGACAGCAGCACTCCATTTCCAGGCACTAGATATGGCTGCACCCACAGGCAGTAGAGACAGCTGCACTCCATTCCCAGGCACTAGATATGGGTGCACCCACAGGCAGTAGAAACAGCTGCACTCCATTTCCAGGCACTAGATATGGCTGCACCTACAGGCAGTAGAGACCGCTGCACTCCATTCCCAGGCACTAGAGATGGCTGCACCTACAGGCAGTAGAGACAGCTGCGCTTCATTCCCAGGCACTAGATATGGCTGCACCCACAGGCATTAGAGACAGCTGCACTTCATTCCCAGGCACTAGATATGGCTGCACCCACAGGCAGTAGAGACAGCTGCACTCCATTCCCAGACACTATATATGGCTGCACCCACAGGCACTAGAGACAGCTGCACTCCATTCCCAGGCACTATATATGGCTGCACCCACAGGCAGTAGAGACAGCTGCACTCCATTCCCAAGCACGAGGGGTGGTTAATGCCCCAGGCACTATATGGGAAAGCTCTCCGATAATTTTTAACATTTTCGCAATAATTTGCGAAAGTGGATTTCGCAAATTCCGCCCACCCCTAGTCTATAGTTCTTGTTTGAACTCATGTATGTTTTTTTTACCTATGTCTATAGTTCTGGTTTGAACTCATGTATGGTTTTTATTTTGACCTATGTCTATAGTTCTGGTTTGAACTCATGTATGGTTTTTGTTTTGACCTATGTCTATAGTTCTTGTTTGAACTCATGTATTTTTTTTGTTTTGACCTATGTCTATAGTTCTTGTTTGAACTCATGTATGGTTTTGTTTTGACCTATGTCTATAGTTCTGGTTTGAACTCATGTATGGTTTTCGTTTTGACCTATGTCTATAGTTCTTGTTTGATCTCATGTATGGTTTTTGTTTTGACCTATGTCTATAGTTCTTGTTTGAACTCATGTATGTTTTTTTTACCTATGTCTATAGTTCTGGTTTGAACTCATGTATGGTTTTTATTTTGACCTATGTCTATAGTTCTGGTTTGAACTCATGTATGGTTTTGTTTTGACCTATGTCTATAGTTCTTGTTTGAACTCATGTATGGTTTTTGTTTTGACCTCTGTCTATAGTTCTTGTTTGAACTCATGTATGGTTTTGTTTTGACCTATGTCTATAGTTCTGGTTTGAACTCATGTATGGTTTTTGTTTTGACCTATGTCTATAGTTCTTGTTTGAACTCATGTATGTTTTTTTTTTACCTATGTCTATAGTTCTGGTTTAACTCATGTATGGTTTTTGTTTTGACCTATGTCTATAGTTCTTGTTTGAACTCATGTATGGTTTTTGTTTTGACCTATGTGTATAGTTCTTGTTTGAACTCATGTATGGTTTTTGTTTTGACCTATGTCAATAGTTCTTGTTTGAACTCATGTATGGTTTTTGTTTTGATCTATGTCGATAGTTATGGTTTGAACTCATGTATGGTTTGCTGTTTTGACCTATGTCTATAGTTCTTGTTTTGAGCTGCCTATTTTGACCATGTCAGATAGTCCTTCCACAACTCATTTGGAAGACTAGAATTACATTTAGTGTCTAGTTCACAAATCCATTTTATCGAATTTAACCATGCCATTGGCTGTGGAGGGTCCGAGTCTAACCACTTTTTACAAATCTCTCTTCTCGCCAAACGGAGCAAGTAAAATAGTAATCCCCTTTGTATGTTATTTAATATCTGTCGAGATGAATTGTTTACCCCTAATTACACCAGCGCTTCTGTCAAGACAATGGGCCTCATTTATGAGAAGTGACGCATCGCTGCGTGAAAGTAGCAATGCGACACTTCTCAGTGCGCCCTCCTTGCGACACCAATGATGCGTCATATTTATAATATGACGCATCATGTCGCAAGGAAGGACAGATACGTCAGTATAACTGACATATCTGTAGGCGCAAAAAGTGGCGCATTGCTGGAGTTGTGTCGGAAGCCTGACGCAACTCCAGCAATGTTCCTTTCACATGGGGCAAGCGCCATGTGAATGGGCCTGTGTGACCCTTACGCCTGCCATGAGGCAGGCGTAAGATTTTGACGCATTGGCGTCCTAGTAGTGGCACAGCGAAATCTCCTAGATTTCGCTGCACCACTCCTACGACCCTTCCTTGCGGGGGTATGCCCACCCTGCATACATTATACCTGGAGCAGGTATAATGTAGCGCAGGGGTTTACGACGTGACGCATCTAGCTAGATGCGTCACTTCGTAAATATGGCGTGACATGGTGCTGTTTTACACCACTGGTGCGTCACAAAAAGTGACACACTGGTGGCGCAAAAGTGACGCAGGGGCTCATAAATGAGCCCCAATGTTCTTAGTAAAGACGGCCCTCAAAGTATTTTCAACGTTCTTCCAGTACCCTTGGATTCCTGGGCAGGGGAAAAAAACATGAACATCGCTGGCTCTTAAGAACTTACACCTCTTACAACTAGGGACAGGTTGTGATACAAACTTGGCTAGTCTCTCATGAGTCCAATAGATCCTATGAATAACAAAAAGTGATGACATTTGACGTTGGCAGGTGAAACCAAAGCATATAAATGTTTTAAAGATTCAGTCCACAAACATTGTACACAATCTTCTTGCAAGGTGCTTACCCAAATATCTGATAAGGCCTTCATTCCATCCTCTTCAGCCTCCAGAAATTGGCCATACCATTTCGACCCCTCTTTGGCTTTTGGACTTGTATCCTGTACCGCAACTTAAAAGTCCCAATTTCCCCCCAAACTCCTCTGTAATGGTTGAGAGCCATGAAATAAGCTGAAAATATTTAAACTTAGATAGTTTGTTCCCTGACCTATTATTCAAAGCAACCCATGAGATCAATCCTTCTACGGACAAGAGATCCCTCAGCAGTTTATTCCAGCTTGTTTTAATGGTAAACTCAATGCATCTTCTAAACAGTCCGGTGTTCCCGGGGATTCCCAGATGGGGGCCAAGGCCGAAAAGTAACCAATCTTTAAAAGTCATCTCACTGTTAGCCATAGTTTTAAAACTTTTAACCTTATATTTTATTAAACAAATTAGCTCCAAATTTATACAAAAAAGCCTTTGGGCTTAATTCCTTAACCATTTCCCCCAAGGTAAACCCCCATGTGTTGTACACGGGCTCCCCAAGTAGCATGCAAATATTCTTAAATTGAAAAGCCAGGCAGTATAATTTAGGATCTGGCAAGGCAAGTCCCCCCTTTTTAAGACTACAACCTAATTTCCTCCATGATAAGCGGACCCCTCTAGATGCCCAGATGAAGCTCGTTATTTTCCCCTGGATTTTGTTTATTTCCTCTGTTGGAAAAGAAAGAGGAATTCCATTAAGAAGGTAAGTTAACTTCGGCAGGATAGACATTTTAACCAAATTCACTCTCCCAGATACGGAGAGCGGCAGTTTCTTCCATTTGGTTAGTTGTTTCTACACCTCCCTCATAATTCGCTTCATATTGTAAGATGGAATCTCCTCTATTTTTTCCAGAATGTCGATCCACAGATATCTAATTTCCTTGCATCTTGTACCTCCCCACCCATCCATATTCCAACACATCACTCCTGTCTTCGATGGATTTATAGCATACCCTGAGAAGGACCCATATTCACTAGTCAGTTGTTCAATTCTTATTAATTTGTGGGTTGGATCAGAAGTATATATAATTAGATTGTCTGCATAAAGCGCGATTTTACTATGAGACGGGAGTTGGCGTATGGGCATAATTTTTTAATCTGCTCTCAATAAATGTGCAAGCGGCTCTATATAGAGATCAAAGAGGAGTGGAGACAGGGGACAACCCTGTCTTGTCCCTCTATGTATCTCAAAACTTTTAATCAACTTGCCATTGATAAGAATCTTGGCCGTTGGGTGACCATATTTGGAATTTGGAATTTGGAATTTGGAAAAGTATTTCTAAAGCGCAGACGGTCGCTCCGGAAGGAGCATCATGGCGCTATGAGTCCTGATTCCAAGTCACAGGGTGGAGTGAGGAAGGCTAGATGGCAGCTTTGGACCAGTCGTCGGGAAGCTTGAAGATCCAGGTTTTTAGAAGCTTCCGGAAAGGCTTCTCGACTGTTTGAAGCCTGAGATGCCTTGGCATATTATTCCAGGCTTTAATGGCTAAGGTGCTAAGAGTTTTGCCGCCTTTGGATTTCAGGTTGAATTTAGACAGGGTCATGAGGTTATCTTGTGAGGATCTAAGGGAGCGGCACGGAGTATAATGGGGGAAGCGTTTAGTCAGGTAGGAAGGACCGGATTTGTTGAAGGCTCGGAAAGCTACAATGAGAATTTTGAAGAGGATTCTCTTGTGCAGGGGGAGCCAGTGTAAGGCCTTAAGGGCTGCAGAGATGGAAGATTTTCGTGGAAGTTTTAAGACAAGCCGGGCGGCAGTGTGCAAGACACTTTGTAGTTTGGCAAGGGTGGACTTTTTGGTCCCTGCCATGAGTCCGTTGCAATAGTCTACACGGGAGAGAATGAGGGCTACTGCCACCGTTTTTCTTGAGTCGAGCGGGAGGAAATCAAAGAATTTCCTTAAGGACTTTATTATGCCGAAGCATTTTCCAGCTGTGGTCGAGGCATGGAGATCGAAGGAGAGCTCGGAGTCGAAGAGAACCCCGAGGTTCCTGGCTGATGAGACAGTTTGTGGTGGGGCAGCAGAGTTGTCCGGCCACCACAGGGCAGGGCAGAAGGAAGCATTTTTTCCGATGGGAAGAATCTCGGTCTTATTCGAGTTGCAGCGCAGGTGATTGAAGTCCATCCATTGGAAGACTGCTGTAAGGCAGTGTTTCAGGTTGAGCTCAGCCGTGTTGGAATTGTCATCAAGAGGAATGATCAACTGAGTATCGTCGGCATAAGAGGTGACGGTTATGCCGAACGATTCTATGAGGGTAAGGAGAGGGATAAGATAGATATTGAAGAGGAGGGGACTCAGAATGGAACCCTGAGGGACACCACAGAACACCTTTTTCTCCTTGGAATGATAGGGGCCAAGGGTGACGGTTTGGTACCTGTCACTGAGGAAAGAACTAATCCAGGATAGGGCAGAGTTGGTGACACCGATATCTAAGAGTCTATTGATCAGAATAGAATGAGAAATGGTGTCGAAAGCTGCCGTGAGGTCGAGAAGGATCAAGATGGCCTTCTTCCTTTGATCTTGAAGGATTTTGATGGTATCGGTCAGTTCGATCAGGGCCGTCTCAGTGGAATGTTTCGACCGGAAGCCGGATTGCTGGGGGTGAAGTAAGTTATGTGAATCCAGGAAGGTCTTGAGCTCCTTGTGGACCAACTGTTCCGTTATTTTACCTAGTGCAGGTAGGAGGGTGATCGGGCGGAGGTTAGTCAGGTCGGAGGGGGGTTTGTTTGACTTTTTCATGAGCGGCTTGACCACCCCTTTTTTCCAAGAGCGGGGAACAGAACCGGATGAGAGGGATTGGTTGATTATGGCATTGATGAAGGGGTTGACATCGTCGATGATGAGGTGAAGAATCTTAGGTGGACAGGGGTCAGAGGGGGAGCCAGATTTGCAGGCGAGGATAGCTTCTCTGGTCTGGGACAAGGTGACAGGAGTAAAGCTTTTGAGGCTATGGATAGGCTGGTTGAATTGGTCCGGGTCCAGGAGTGAAGGAACAGGGGGAGGGGGGGGAAAATGTTTGTGAATGGAGATGATCTTGTCATCAAAGTAGTCGGAGATTTTATCACAAAATTCTTGAGATGGAGGGATTTCCAGTTGAAGAGCTTTAGGTTTGGTAAAGGAGTTAACTATTGCAAAAAGGGTTTTTTTGCTTTTGACTAGCATCCTTAATGGCGTTGACGTAGTAAGTTTTTTTAGCTGATTTAATGGATGCAAGATAGATTTTTCTCTGTAGGATGTAATTACTTTTGCATAGCCCTTATAAAGCCATAACTAAAACCCATTGTATTCAGCACCTCCCATATGAATCCCCAACTAACTTGATTGAATGCCTCGGCAGCATCTATTGTTATTACTGCCAACGGAATCGAGCATGCAACTGCCAAGTCTATTGTTCCGATCAAGGACAATGTAAGGTTCTGTATTTGTCGCTTTGGAACAAAGCCTTTCTGGTCCATATGGATTAATTTGGGGGCGACCATAGCCAGGCGACATGCTAAAATTCCTGTGTAAAGAGATTGGACGGTAAGAATCTGCTCTCTTTGGATCTTTTGAGGGTTTTAAAATCAAAGTTATAATAGCCTCACTCCAGGACTTCGGGCTAGTGCCTTCCTCTCTGTAAGCTGCATTGAAGAGAGCCTTCATCTCTGGCACGATTTCATATACTAACACTTTCTATACTATGACTGGAATGGAATCCGGGCCAGCAGCCTTGCCTGTTTTTCATACGTGTAAGCTGCTCTATGATTTCCCTTTCAGTGATCGGGGCATCCAATTTGTTCCTACCTTCATCTGTGAGGGCTGGGAAATTTAAATTCCTCAGCCAACTTTTTAATACTTCCTCATCCGATCGCCCAGCTTCTGAATATAGCTCGGAGAAGAGGGAAACAAAAGTCTCCTGTATTTCTTCTTCTTTGTTGGTAATTGTTCCCCCCTGATTAATTACCAGCTCATAAATGTGATTTCTGGTTCTCTCAGCTTTGGATTTCCAAGCAAAGAGTGCGTCTGCTTTTTCCCCGTACTTGAAATGTTGCATGCAGACGTTGGTCCATCTAGCCCTACACTTCAGATCTAATTTAATCCTATAGTTAATCCTGGCCTCCTCGAGGCTCTTCAGAATCTCTTCTTTTAACTGTATATCGTGCGTGTCTTGCTGTGCTCTTCCTTCTAATGTCCCAATCTCCTCTTCCAATTTTTTTAATTCAACCCTTTCTGTCTTGTTCTTATAGGAAGTCGCACTTTGTAGTACTCCCCTAAGAAACACTTTAAAAGCATCCCATGTGACACCTATCGGGGCCGATTGAGTGTTAATCTGAAAAAAATCTAGGTTAGCTTCTTTCAAGCGAGCAGAGACCTCTAAATCTGACAGTATGGACCTTTTAAGCGTCCATCTAGGATTATTTAGTTTCTTAAGTCCCTTCAATAGGATACTCACCATTGCATGGTCAGATATATGTCCTGGAAGTATGTAAGACCTAGGGTCTCCAGGCCCTAAGGGGGTAACGTGACACGAGCGGCTGGGCACCCAAAGGCCTATGTGTTAAGCGACCATACAACACACACATCCTCTGAAGCAGTAAACGCACACAATAAGGGACGCCACACAGTAAGGTGAATGCAAATTAATCAGATTTATCTAATCAAAGGAGCACGCACAGTTTCTTAGAAGGCAATGTATCTTAACTTGTACACATTAACATTTGCATTACCGCATCTCATTACGGTTACCTCCACAATCCCAGCAGCATGAACTTCACTAGTGCTGCGGGCCAGGGCCTGCATACACGGTGCTACTGGTGTCTACAAAGAAACAAATACACATGAGCATCACGTGGTACTACAGCTCTTCTCGTATACGTTGAACCTTAGGCACCCCTGAGCATAACTTGAAGTTGAAGCGCTACTCGTTTACATCAAGGACTAGGCACTCCTGGGCATAACGTAAGGAGGACGCGCTACACGTCTGCCTAACACATTGAGCACTTCCAAGCGTACCCTGAGGATAAAGCGTTTCTGGTACACAGAGCGTATTGCACTTATGAACACCCTTTGAAGATAAAGCGCCTTTGCACGTAAGGACTCAACTTGAAAATGAAGCGCTACTCGTACATAGGGCGCATTGAGCACTTGTGAGTACAACTGAGGGTCATAGCACGCATTGAGCGCTTGGGAACACAAACTGAGGATCAGCGCTACTTAGATATAGCACGCGTTGAGCGCTGGTGAACACAAACTGAGCACTCGTGAACACAACTTGAAGATAAGCGCTACTTAGACATAGAACGCATTGAGCACAGGTGAACACACTCGGAGCACTGAGCACTCGTGAACACAACTTGAAGATAAGCGCTACTTAGGCATAGAACGCATTGAGCACAGGTGAACACACTCGGAGCACTGAGCACTCGTGAACACAACTTGAAGATAAGCGCTACTTAGGCATAGAACGCATTGAGCACAGGTGAACACACTCGGAGCACTGAGCACTCGTGAACACAACTTGAAGATAAGCACTACTTAGGCATAGAACGCATTGAGCACAGGTGAACACACTCGGAGCACTGAGCACTCGTGAACACAACTTGAAGATAAGCGCTACTTAGGCATAGAACGCATTGAGCACAGGTGAACACACTCGGAGCACTGAGCACTCGTGAACACAACTTGAAGATAAGCGCTACTTAGGCATAGAACGCATTGAGCACAGGTAAACAAACACACTCGGACGGCAGTCCCCAGGCACGGGTAATCCCACGGAGGGGGAATTCACAGTCAAAGTTCGGAAGGACGGAGGGAAATCCCACGGAGGGGGGAAAGTCTCAGTCTCTGCATGTGGTGTTGCTCCCACTCGGCAGGGGGCGCACCGGGGCCTTCCCAAGTCTCCCGGGGAGCACGGGGGGCGAGTCCCAGGCCGCCACACGGCCCGCACGACATTGTGGAGCGACGAGGCCAGACCATGTACGTTGTGAATTTGATGACCCCCCGTCAACCCCTCAGGGTGTTCCACGTCAACCGCCTGAAGCCGCACCATGAGCGAAGAGAGCTCGCTCTCATTATGGTGACGGATGGGAGCGAAGAGGAAGAGAGTAAAGCTCTTCCTGACCTTCTAGCGGTACAAGAGAAGGATGGTTCGGTGGAAGGTGTAGTCCTCTCCCCATCCTTGACCTCAGAGCAACAGAGGGACTGTCGCCATGTCCTGGGACAGTACGCCTCGTTGTTCTCCCTCACGCCTGGAATCACTCATCTGTGTACCCATGACGTGGACACAGGGGACAGCCCCCGGTAAAGAACAAGTCTTACTGGCTCTCTGACCGAGTGAAGGCTAGCATCCAGCGTGAGGTGGCAAAGATGCTGGAGCTGGGGGTGATAGAACCTTCCAGCAGCCCGTGGGCAGCCCGTGGGCTAGTCCAGTGGTGTTGGTGCCAAAAGCGGCCCCACCGGGTACGACGCCGGAGCTTCGGTTCTGTGTGAACTCACGAAGACAGATGCTCACCCCATCCCATGTGCAGATGAGCAGAGACCTCTAAATCTGACAGTATGGACCTTTTAAGCGTCCATCTAGGATTATTTAGTTTCTTAAGTCCCTTCAATAGGATACTCACCATTGCATGGTCAGATATATGTCCTGGAAGTATGTAAGACCTAGGGTCTCCAGGCCCTAAGGGGGTAACGTGACACGAGCGGCTGGGCACCCAAAGGCCTATGTGTTAAGCGACCATACAACACACACATCCTCTGAAGCAGTAAACGCACACAATAAGGGACGCCACACAGTAAGGTGAATGCAAATTAATCAGATTTATCTAATCAAAGGAGCACGCACAGTTTCTTAGAAGGCAATGTATCTTAACTTGTACATATTAACATTTGCATTACCGCATCTCATTACGGTTACCTCCACAATCCCAGCAGCATGAACTTCACTAGTGCTGCGGGCCAGGGCCTGCATACACGGTGCTACTGGTGTCTACAAAGAAACAAATACACATGAGCATCACGTGGTACTACAGCTCTTCTCGTATACGTTGAACCTTAGGCACCCCTGAGCATAACTTGAAGTTGAAGCGCTACTCGTTTACATCAAGGACTAGGCACTCCTGGGCATAACGTAAGGAGGACGCGCTACACGTCTGCCTAACACATTGAGCACTTCCAAGCGTACCCTGAGGATAAAGCGTTTCTGGTACACAGAGCGTATTGCACTTATGAACACCCTTTGAAGATAAAGCGCATTTGCACGTAAGGACTCAACTTGAAAATGAAGCGCTACTCGTACATAGGGCGCATTGAGCACTTGTGAGTACAACTGAGGGTCATAGCACGCATTGAGCGCTTGGGAACACAAACTGAGGATCAGCGCTACTTAGATATAGCACGCGTTGAGCGCTGGTGAACACAAACTGAGCATTGAGCACTCGTGAACACAACTTGAAGATAAGCGCTACTTAGACATAGAACGCATTGAGCACAGGTGAACACACTCGGAGCACTGAGCACTCGTGAACACAACTTGAAGATAAGCGCTACTTAGGCATAGAACGCATTGAGCACAGGTGAACACACTCGGAGCACTGAGCACTCGTGAACACAACTTGAAGATAAGCGCTACTTAGGCATAGAACGCATTGAGCACAGGTGAACACACTCGGAGCACTGAGCACTCGTGAACACAACTTGAAGATAAGCACTACTTAGGCATAGAACGCATTGAGCACAGGTGAACACACTCGGAGCACTGAGCACTCGTGAACACAACTTGAAGATAAGCGCTACTTAGGCATAGAACGCATTGAGCACAGGTGAACACACTCGGAGCACTGAGCACTCGTGAACACAACTTGAAGATAAGCGCTACTTAGGCATAGAACGCATTGAGCACAGGTAAACAAACACACTCGGATGGCAGTCCCCAGGCACGGGTAATCCCACGGAGGGGGAATTCACAGTTAAAGTTCGGAAGGACGGAGGGAAATCCCACGGAGGGGGGAAAGTCTCAGTCTCTGCATGTGGTGTCGCTCCCACTCGGCAGGGGGCGCACCGGGGCCTTCCCAAGTCTCCCGGGGAGCACGGGGGGCGAGTCCCAGGCCGCCACACGGCCGCGCTACCTCCCAGCCCCCGGGGGTTACCTGTGTCTCGTCGCTCGGCTCCGCTCCGGGCCCTTCGCTAGATGCGCGCAACGGCGTGGGACACGTCACGGACACCCGCTCCTCCTCCTCACGCTGCGACGGCAGCGGCGGGGCCCCGGGCTTCTCCGCGGGCCCCAACTTGGCTCAGACACGTCCCTGAGGCCTACGGGCCGCGGCGGTGATCGCGCTGCTGGTCCCAGCACCAGGGGGGGTCACAAATTAAGCGGGAGCTCGGCCAGCTCCACGCTCAACGGTAGATCAACGCAGGGGATCCCAGGACAGGTTTGGAAGCGCGGGAAACACAGCGCTAGTACCTGGTTGATCCCCAGCAGTCAGGCAATCAGTCTTCGCAGGAAGTTTCAGTATTCAGCTTGGTGTCATGAAGTTTCAGAATTCAGTTCTTGTCATGAAGTTTCAGGATTCAGTTTTTGTTGCGGCGCAGGTGATACTGGCGCCCTTGGGGTTCTGTTCCAGGGGGGTAGGGGATGAGTTGGCGACTAGGTCCCTCCTAGTCAGGCTGGGCAGAGGTTCCCTGGGTCCTCCTATTGCTGGGCAAGATCAGTGGGTTTCACAGGATCCCTCACTCACTTAAGAGGCAGCACCTAAGCCCTGTCACTCTCAGAGGCATAAGTCCCTGGCTAGGCCCTACTGCCTAAAACTCCTGCATGGATTCTCCTGCTCTGCTTTACCCCACTGGCCAACTAACTAGAAAAAGTTCCCTCCCTCACTTAAGTAGCCCTAGGTCAGGTGACCTCTAGCCAAGGCGGCAAAAGTAAAACCACACCTCCCTTCTAGAAGGTTCCAGCACATTCCAGGAGCTTCCCCATTCTACCTATGGGACAAAAAAGGCAGGCTGGTGTCGCAAAATTGTTGTGGGGTTCCAGCCAGCTCCTGGCAGCTAGGGTGCTACTAATAAAGACCACTCTGCAGTAGCAGGGGTCTGTGGCAGCCATCTTGGGAGAAGGGAGCACCTGCACCTTAACACTGATTGGCAATGAAAAGGAGCCCGGAGACCTAGTCCAACATAAAAATGAGGGGGAAAAAATGAGGCACGATCAAAAATAGATGGGGAGACCACCCTAGGGCTGACAGGTCTAACACGCGTCCCCCCCCAGCCGAAAGAGGGGAGAGCTACCCAACCTCTAGGGAGTTCTCATCGCTAAGGCAGAAAAACCTGGAGAGACCGTCAGCATTGACGTGGTCAACTCCGGGCCGATGTTCCACCCGAAAATCCATCCCCTGTAGGGAAATGGACCACCTCAACTACTTGGGGTTTTCGCCTCTCATCTGCATGAGCCAGCGAAGGGGGCGGTGGTCGGTCTGAATGAGGAAGTGAGTTCCAAAGAGGTATGGCCTCAACTTCTTCAGAGCCCAGACCACCGCGAAGGCTTCTCTCTCAATGGTGCTCCATCGCCGTTCCCGAGGGAGGAGTCTTCTGGATATGAAGGCCACTGGTTGATCTTGGCCCTCGGTGTTGAGCTGCGAGAGCACCGCACCTATGCCGTGCTCTGAGGCGTCTGTCTGCACAATGAATTCCTTGCTGAAATCTGGTGTTGCTAGTACTGGAGCAGTACACATCGCATGTTTCAGCGTGTCAAAGGCTTCTTGGCAAGCAGCTGTCCATACAACCTTGCGAGGTTGCTTCTTCGAGGTCAATTCCGTCAAGGGGGTTACGATGGTACCATATCCCTTGACGAACCAGCGGTAATACCCAGTGAGGCCGAGGAAAGCTCGGACCTCTGTTTGGGTCTTGGGGGGCTCCCAAGCCAAGATGGACTCTATTTTGGCCTGGAGGGGTTGCACCTTACCTCCGCCCACCAGGTGTCCCAGGTACATGACAGATCCCTGTCCAATCTGGCACTTGCTGGCTTTAACTGTTAGGCCAGCGCGTTGCAGCGCCTGCAATACCTCCTGGAGGTGTTGCAGATGGTCCTCCCAGGTGCTACTGAAGACAGCTATGTCATCCAGGTAGGCCGCTGAGAAGGACTCCAGACCAGATAGTACCTGATTCACTAACCGCTGGAATGTGGCCGGGCATTTTTGTGCCCAAAGGGCCTCTCTCGGAATTGGTAGTGGCCCTCGGGGGTGGAGAACGCTGTCTTCTCCCTTGCTCCATCGGCCATGGCAATCTGCCAATATACGGATGTCAGATCAATGATGCTGAGGTACCGGGCTGCTCCCAGCCGGTCCACCAGCTCATCTGCACATGGGATGGGGTGAGCATCTGTCTTCGTGAGTTCACACAGAACCGAAGCTCCGGCGTCGTACCCGGTGGGGCCGCTTTTGGCACCAACACCACTGGACTAGCCCACGGGCTGCCCACGGGCTGCTGGAAGGTTCTATCACCCCCAGCTCCAGCATCTTTGCCACCTCACGCTGGATGCTAGCCTTCACTCGGTCAGAGAGCCAGTAAGACTTGTTCTTTACCGGGGGCTGTCCCCTGTGTCCACGTCATGGGTACACAGATGAGTGATTCCAGGCGTGAGGGAGAACAACGAGGCGTACTGTCCCAGGACATGGCGACAGTCCCTCTGTTGCTCTGGGGTCAAGGATGGGGAGAGGACTACACCTTCCACCGAACCATCCTTCTCTTGTACCGCTAGAAGGTCAGGAAGAGCTTTACTCTCTTCCTCTTCGCTCCCATCCGTCACCATAATGAGAGCGAGCTCTGATCGCTCATGGTGCGGCTTCAGGCGGTTGACGTGGAACACCCTGAGGGGTTGACGGGGGGTCTTCAAATTCACAACGTACATGGTCTGGCCTCGTCGCTCCACAATGTCGTGCGGGCCAGTCCACCGGTCCTGGAGGGCACAAAGCTCCCCAGGTTCCATGACCCACACCTTCTGTCCAACGTCCAACTTGACCGTCCGAGCGTTGCGGTCATACCACTCCTTCATAACGGTCTGGCTAGCCTCTAGGTTCTCTGAGGCTGCCTTCCACAGCTTGGCCATCTGGCTGCGGAACGCCAGCATGTAGCTGACAATGTCACGGGGAAGCTTCTGCAAAGTCTTCTCCCACCCCTCCTTAACCAAGCTGAGGGGCCCCCTAACGGGATGGCCATAGAGCAACTCAAACGGGCTGAACCCGACTCCCTTCTGCGGGACCCCCGATAGGAGAACAACAAGCAGGGGAGGAGGACGTCCGATTTACGCCTCAAGCCCTTTGGCAGGCTTCGGATCATTCCCTTCAATGTCTTATTGAAGCGCTCTACAAGTCCGTTAGTCTGGGGGTGGTAAGGAGTGGAGAACCGGTAGGTCACCCCACACTCCTTCCACATGGCCTGCATGTAGGCCGACATAAAATTCGTGCCCCTGTCCGACACCACGACCTTGGGGAATCCCACTCAGGTAAAAATCCCCAACAGTGCCCGCGCCACCACCGGTGCAGTGATGGTCCTCAGAGGAATAGCCTCTGGGTACCAAGTGGCGTGGTCCACCAAAACCAAGATGAACCGGTGTCCCGCTGCGGTCGAGGAATGTGTGCCTGAAGCATGATATTTTGTATTTAAGGAGAAGCCCGTTTCTGTAATTTTCAGCAGTCTCCTGAGAACATACACGCTGTTGTACTTCTAGGATACCTGTAATTGGTCTGCAGCCAATAAATTGATCTTTCACTTCACCCAGAAGACTCTGTGTTTCTGTAGGTCTGAAACAGGAAGAACCCGAAGTCATAGGGTGTGTTCCCCTGCACCGCTGGGCTTAAAATTCCCAGTACTTCAGTTGGCGCCCAACTCGGCGCGATTTCAGCGGTACCGGTCCAAGCCAGAGATTCGTGAGGAGCTTCGTGTGGAAATTCTGGAGGAAGGCCGCCACTTCATCGACCCCTGCATGTCGACGTGGTCCGAAAGTCTTTTCTGCGAGGTTCTCCACGTCCCGACGGCTACGAAGGACTGCTGCCCTGATTAATCGCCCTGTTTTGGACCCTTGACGATTTTAGTAGAGCGAAACAATCGAGAGAGTCTTCTGGTGACGCCATTGATCATCGATATTCAGTTAAGTATAAGTGGAGCGTCTCCCAGTTTGAATTTGGTATCCTTCGGGATTATTTTGATTTGGAGTTTGCAAACCCCAAAGCCAGAGGACTCGTGTATTCACGAGACTATCGTAATCGATAATCCTTTGAAGTTTGGAACTAGACTAGTGAGCAAAGATGCCTGGTGCTAGTGTATTTGGAAGATTATTTTGTTTGGGTTGTGGAAGGGATTTCCAGTTAGAGGATTCATGTCCGGTTCCTCCAATTGGAACTCCAACTTATGAGCTTTATGTAAAACATGGCGTGGGCCCCATTGCATATAATGAAGTATGGATCCGATATACCAGAAAGGACGGTGTTTTAAAATGGCCCCAAAATGGTAGTTTCGATACAGATATCTTAGATGATTTGGAAGTGAAATTGTTTAAAAAGAAAGCCCGGCCGGCGATGTTTGATTCTTTCCGCCTATGGCGAAAGGAAGCCAAACAGAAGGAAATTAAGCTAGCGAAAAGGAATAAGAGAGAGAGAGGTATGTCAGTGATGCAAGCAGCTGTGCAATTTAAAGAAAATTAGGAGGAACAAATGAATGAGCAATTGCACAGACAGCGCAAACTAGGGATCGATAAATGTTACCCTGTTTTGTCACCCCTTGTGCAAGATGAGACAAAAGAGAAAGAGAAAGATTCCCTAATGTCCCATTTGCTAAGTTCGCCACCCCCATATGCGCAAAATGCCACAGCACCTCCACAGCTTGTAAATGTGCAGCCTCCAGTAAATATGCCGCAAGCCTTCCCACAGCCGCCAGCTCCTCCTCAGCTGGCTCCTATCCCTGCAGTGCAGCCCTCTCAAGGTCCGCCAGTCTTGTTACCTGTTACCCCCGCGCTTCCTGCGACTTTGCCTAGCACGCCAGCGGCTTCCCCTGATGCTCCTTTTTACACTACCCAGGTACCTGTATCTGACTCCGCTTTTCTTCCCTCTGTTTATCCCCCCGTTCTCGCCTCAACTTCTCCTTCTGCACGACAACGACTAGCTAATGTAGTTACTAGTTTAATGTCGCCTCTCTTTGGGTCATCGAGTGCGACTCCTGCCTTACAGCGTAAGCAATTGCGCAGTCAGCTGCCTGGTCCTGACGAGAAAGAGGTGTTAGATCATCTGGCGCGTAGGTGGATTGGTTTCCCTTTACTCTATAATGTGGAATCAGTTGTTACCGTTTTTCACCAATGGGATGCCCCAACACAGAGGTATGTCTTTGACAAAATGTGTGAATTCCTCTGTGAGGAATTGGAGGATAATGGTGCAAACCCAAACACACAGGAATTGTGTCGAGTGCGATTTGATTTTGAAAAAGGTACAATTGTGGGTCCCAATGTAGATAAAGCAGTTGCGACTTTACTGTCCTTCAGAAATGGCGATTGTCAGCAATCATTGTTCGAACAGGAACTCCCTGTGGGGAAAAAGGTAAAAGCGCGCCAATATCCGATGCGTGAGGTTCCTCCAGTGTGGAGACCTGCTGATTTAAATGCTAATCCAGCTGTCCCAGCTCATTTTCAGCGTGTTTGGGTACATGTTCCATGGAAGCGATCTGAGGTGTTAGCAGACATTGCCTGACCCCCGTAAAAACCCTACCGGTTATTATAAGGAGTTATCACAAACTGCAGAATCATGTGTAATGAATTTGGCTGACATAGATATGTTGTTTGGGAATGTTGTTCCACAGCCTTTATGGGGATCCATTCGTAATGTAGATCACGCCGCAGAATTGGGTAACACATGGGCTAATATCATTGCTGCAGATGCTGGCCAAGTTGGTGGCACGAAACCTGATCCTTTGGTAGCAGAACTCCCTGGTCGAATTATTACATACATGAAAACTATAATGCCTGCGATGCGCGTAAATTGGGATAAACTATCCGCATGTAAGCAGAAGAAAGATGAGACAGTGTCTGATTTCTTCACCAGGTTTGAAGAAACGTTTATGGACCACAGTGGTCAAGACATGAGCACTGAAGGTGGCCAACGGTTATTTGTTGATAAATTTGTGCAGAATCTACTTCCCGAGTTGTGTAAAAAATTAAAAGACTCAGAAAGTTCTTGGGCTGTTTCCTCTTCAGCACAAATACTGGCTACTGCACAGTATTATGAAAATAGAGACAAAGATGAGAAGGATAGAACAGATAAGAAAACGAAAGAACTAAAAACAAAGGTGCTCTTGCAGCAGGCTTATCCACCACGTGGAGGACAGAATAATTATAGGCAAACACAAGGTATCTATCAGCAGCCCCAACAATTTCAGAATAATCAGCAAATTAATGGGTATTATCAACCACAAATCCCTGTAGGTCCCAACCAATGTTCATATTGCAAAGAGGAAGGTCATTTTAAATATAGTTGCCCTAAATTAATGCAGCGTAACAGTAATGCGTATGGCGCAAGAGGTAGAGGTGGTCAGCAAGCTCCTAGAGGCAGAGGGCGTGGAAATGTTCCCCAGAACACGCGTCCTCTTCCGCCTCAAAATACCATAAATAGCTTTGATCAGCAAGCCAACGTGACTGGTAATACAGCTCAGTACTACAATAATGATTATTATGCAGAAGATGACAATGTAGAAGATAACAATTACTAGGACAGCCGTAGACAGAGAGAGGGAGTTGTTTCAGTGCCAGTGGATCAGAGTGGACCTTATGTTAAAGTAACTACAGCAAATGTAACAGAGCCCTTTTTGCTGGATACTGGTGCTGCAAAGAGTTCAATTATGCATTCAAAACTCCCTGGCGCGCCTTTGTCTGGCGAAATGAATGTTTCAGTAGGTTTTTCTGGCGCCCCAGTTAGAACCCGATTTCTAGTCCTATGTCACTTTCTGTTGGACCTTGCGAGTTAAAAGCACCCCTCATCCTAACGACAGGATGTGGTGAAAATCTGCTAGGATTAGATTTGCTAAAAAGATTGCATGCAACGCTATATTGTTCTCCCTCAGGAGTACAACTTACATTAGGCAAGAAAGTGATTTCCCCGATGTATTTGTCTAAAAATGCAATACCACCTGAATTGTCATCCCTTCCGGATGGCCTTTGGGCTACTGGTCCCAATGATGTGGGTCTTTTGGAAATACCGCCATATGTGATCACTTTAAAAGCCAATGTCAGATTGCCACGTATTCCCCAGTACAAGATCTTCAATGAAGGTCAGAAAACATTGTTAGCAATTGTCAGTGATTTGATTAAAAAGGGTGTAATTGAAGAGACATGGGGCAACGTTTGCAATAGTCCTGTTTTACCTGTCTTAAAATGAACGGACCCTTCACAGCCACCTGTTTACAGATTTGTGATTGATCTTAGAGAGGTTAATAAGATTGCTGTACCACAGTTTCCAGTTGTCCCTGATATAACTGCCTTGTTAACCATGATTCCAGCCTCCGCTGCATGGTTCTCAGTGATCGATTTAAAGAATGCTTTCTTTAGCATCCCAATTGCAGAGGAGAGCAGAGACATTTTTGGCTTTAGTTTAGGAGGTCGCAGCTTCCGCTTTAAACGCGCTCCCCAGGGCTACTGTGAGAGTCCATCAATATACAGTCAGGCTTTAAAAGCGCAGCTTGATGCACTTGTTTTACCTAGTGGCGCTATCCTTATTCAGTACGTTGACGATTTACTAATCGCCGCGGATACTGAAAAGAATTGCAAACACGCTACCTTGTTATTGTTGCGTCATTTGTCTGCCTTTCATCACAAAGTGTCTCTTTCAAAGCTGCAATATTGTCGACAAGAAGTGACCTACTTAGGTCATCTCTTATCGAAGGAGGGAAGGAAACTGACCCCAGAAAGAATTCAAGCCATTGCACAGTTGAGTGTGCCAAGAACACAGAGAGAAGTGCATGCTTTCTTGGGCATTACTTCATACTGTAGGCATTGGATTCCCAATTTTTCCTTGTTGGCAAAACCTTTGTTAGCATTAACATGTAAAGACACACCGAATCCTATCCCATGGTCTGAAGAGTGTCAGAAAACGTTTTTGGAATTGCGTAATGCATTATGTTCAGCTCCTGTGTTGGGTACCCCTGACTACAGCAAGCCTTTTACATTGTATGTTCATGAGAAAGATGGTTGCGCATTATCAGTGTTAACACAGCCTTTTGGCGATAGACCGCGTCCATGCGCATATTTTTCGTCAACCTTGGACCTGGTAGCGAGGGCATTGCCAAGTTGTCTGAGAGCTACAGCCGCCGCAGCTATGTCTATTCGACAGTCTGCTGGCCTAGTAATGGATCATACATTGATTGTTATGGTTCCACATGCTGTGGACACATTGTTAAACAGGACCAAGACACAACACTTAACTAGTGCGCGATTATCTGGTTAGGAGCTGACACTGTTAGCAAACCATATACACATAAAGAGATGCAACACGTTGAATCCAGCTACACTATTACCAATTCCAGCAGACCTAGATGAGATTGAGCAACATGATTGTCTGTTCAGAACCGAAGAAGAGACGAAAGGGAGAGTAGATCTTAAAGATACTCCCCTGACTGAGTGTGATGGTACTTTATGGGTGGATGGTTCGTGTTTCAAGCTTCCAAATGGTGATACGACTGCTGCATATGCTATCACGACTTTGCACACGATTGTGGAAACTGCGCGTGTGCCATAGAATTCGGCTCAAGCAGCAGAACTGATTGCCCTTACAAGAGCATGCGTGTTGTCTGAAGGAATGAAAGTGAACATATATACGGATAGCCAGTACCCCTTTGGCGTGGCTCATAGTTTTGGGCGATTTTGGAAAGAACATGGGTTCCTGACTTCGCATGGAGCTAAGATTCAGAATGGCAAGTTGGTGAATGATCTCCTTGAGTCGCTGACCCTACCGTTGCAAGTTGCGATTATGAAATGCAGTGCGCACAAGAAAATCACTGATGATGTTGGTCGTGGTAATGCGTTTGCTGATGAAACCGCAAAAGAAACAGCAAAAGATGTAAAGACTCGAATGTATGTTGCAGGCCCTGCCAGATGGGTTGGTGATGTTGGAATGTGTGAAAACACAATAGAGAGTGTAAAGTCCCTTCAGGCTGAAGCCACAGAGAAAGAGTTGAGCAAGTGGAGAGAAAGTATGGGTAAGTTGGATGAGAATGGTTGTTGGATTGATTTGTCAGAACATAGGCGATGGTTGTTACCTGATGCATATGTGCTTCCAGTGGTTACTATGGCACATGGAATGGCACATATCAGTACGAAAGGAATCTGTAAGTTGTTGGCTCCAGTATGGCAGAATGCTGGAATTCCTAAGTGTGCAGAGAATGTGGTCAAGAATTGTATGGTATGCTTGAAGTACAACCCTGGTAAGGGAACCCCAACTCCATCTGGTCATTTTGCGCCTCCATCATATCCATTTGAAGTTTTGCAGCTAGATTTTATCCACATGGAAAGGTGCAACAACCTGAAATATGTATTGGTGGTTGTCTGCGCTTTTTCAAAATGGATAGAGGCGTATCCCCTAAAAGACAACACTGCTCTATCCACAGCCAAAGCCCTTGTGAAGGAATTTTTCCCTAGGTTTGGAATGCCAAGAATGGTGTGGAGTGATAATGGGAGTGAGTTTGTGGGTCAAGTGATGAATAATGTGTGTGAGGGATTAGGGGTTAAGCAGAAATTCCACGCTGCAAATCACCCCCAATCAGCTGGATTAGTAGAGCGCTACAATGGCGCTCTAAAACTCAAGCTGGCCAAAATCCAAGCGAGCTCAGGTCTTAAATGGCCTGACGCTCTGGCTCTAGCACTCCTGTCCACAAAAATGACTGTGCATTCACGAGTGGGACTTAGTCCCTACGAGGTCGTTTTGGCCGCCCGGCTAATGTATGGGGTGTGCCAAGACCGGCGAAATTCAGTGAAATCGAACATCCAGTACTGCTTGATTATTTGTACGAATTGACGGCTAAATTGCGTGTTTTACACCAACAGGTGCATGATACTCTTCCCCAGGCCTCTGAGGCTCCAGGACACCCTATCGACCCTGGCACGTGGGTTTTGTTGAAAAATTTCCAGCGCAAGAGCAACGATGAGCCTCGTTGGATCGGCCCTCATCTCGTACTTCTATCTACAAGATCAGCTGTTCGAGTAAAGGGGAAGAAGAACTGGATCCACGGCGCCCATGTTAAATGGATACCTTTGCCTCTGCCGTATGACCAGTGGGTCCAGGAGGGTATCGCTGACTCTGAAACAGAACGTTTTGTGCCGTTCAGTGATGCACGCATAAAAGGCACAACTTCAGCACAACAGAGTGACGATATTTTGCAAGAAGCTGTGCCACCGTCAATTCGATTGGACACCACAGAGCCTGAACTCTTGTTTCAAGATCAGACAGTACCTGGCCGTCTCCACTATAATCTAAGACCAAGGCCTATGGACAAATAAATATTCTTTTTCTTTTACCTTTTTATTTTTTGATAACCAGAGCTCTCCCATCTGAAGGACTTTCTTGATTTTTGTTTTTCGAACCACCATCCGGGTTCAGCCGCAGGGTCGCGGTGCCAAGACTTTGGGGTACAGGCCGAAGACGTTAGGTCAACGGTTCTGGTTGGTCTAGGGCGTTCCCTGGACTGACAGGCGTACTCCTTAGCAGAAGATACTCACCCGCCGCGAGCGGCACGATTAGAGGATGGAGTTTTTTAAGATGGAGAGACTCGCCGAGGAAATGAACTTTAAAGCAAGAATGTGTAAAATATTGAAGAGCAAACGTTTTGTATTTTTATGCCTGTTTGTATTATGTAGTATGGTAGTGTTTACTGTAGGATTTGTATTCTTCTCCTCTCAAGAGCCCATTGCACCCACTGTACAGCCTATACCTCCTCCTACTATCTCCTCACACTCTTTTCACCCTCTGCCTGAACATGAACAAGCTAGACGGTCTGAGTTTGTGAATAACTCGTTTATTCAGCTCTTGCACCAGCACCAACTAGTCATGAATACAACCAATTGCTGGGTGTGTGGTTTAATGCCACATACCATTAATAAGGGTATTCCCTATCTAGTGCTGCCGTTTAGTTACAATGGATCATCATGGGCATTCCAGACCATGTTTCTCTTTGCTCTAGATGCGTACTCCCCGCGACAACCGCGTTCCATCAGACCTAGCACCAATATTAAAGCTTTAATGAAAGGAGTTGCCGATATGAGCAGAGATATCGATGCATACTCATCTATTCCAAAGAAGAGTTGAGAGCTTATGTAGGGTGGAACGCGACGGGGTATAGTATTAGTCTGGGTGAAAGACAGCGAAAAATCTCATCCCCAATCTGGGTCGTACCCCACATAGGTCGGTTCTGTTTGCAAGGTAATGGTCAGAATCCTAGAGCTCAACTGGGAAGAAGTGACTGTACTGAAACGTACACTTTTCCGTCACAGTTTTCCCCTGCGTTTTTGGCTGCCAAGGGTACATATTTTATCTGCAATGACCGAGCATATACATGGTTGCCCCCTGACTTCTCGGGCACATGTTATATTGCAAATCTGCTACCGCCAACATTCACTGCTGCCTCCGACTATCACAAAACCAGAGTTGTGAGAGGCGTGATTAGTAAGGAGGATACTGCCGGTCAGGAAGCGGGAGATTTCTTTTTGGGTTTCCTGCCGTTTTGGGGACCTATCGTCAATAGTAGGAACCTGAGACAACTGACTCGTGTGGTTGAATACACTGTTAATGTTACGGCTGGTGCCCTTGGTAATTTGACAGCTGAGCTCCAAGCGGATCGCCTCATGACTTTGCAGAACCGCATGGTTCTAGACGTCATACTTGCAGACCGCGGTGAGATATGTAAGGTTATCCAATCTAGTTGTTGCATTTTCATACCAGACAACGCTCCAACAGTTTATCAATCCATCTCCAAACTACATAAAATATCTGAGTCCATACACGTGGATAAAGGAGATTGGTCACTGGTGGGGTGGTTCTGGGAACTGATATCTGCCTGGGGTTGGAAAGTTCTGATGGTCATTGGAATGATCTTAGCCATCCTTTTCCTGTTCTGTCTGTGCATACAGTGTGCTCCTGCGATATGTGGCCTCTGTGCTACATTATGTGTAAGGAAACCTGTATCGAGGGACGAGCTAAGTAATAGGATGATGCTACAGCAACATCTCCATGACTTTGTGAATATTGACCTAGAATCGGATTGAAATGAGTATAGTTATTGCCTATGTAAGGGCAAAAGGAGGGTCTGTCGTACTTTGCAATTTGGGACCGCGTAGGAGGCAGGGCCCTACCCCTGTCTATCACGGTATTAGCGAACCGCGAATGGTCAATGCGGTATGTACAAGTGCTTCGTGTAACGTTTTAGCTATGAATGCACTGTGTATACGTTATTATACATCACTACGTGGGTTCCATCTTAGAGCGGTGGCCATCTTATGGTTGCCCTCACATAGGCTACATATCATGAAGCAAATACGGGCCTTTTAGAGCACATGTGCCTTCCTTTGATTTTTCTGTGACCTGGGCAGCTTGGCTCCGCTGCCCCAGGTCAGTCCGGTCTCACGAGCTCCCCATCCTCTGGCCACCTGTGATTAGCATCAGGGCTTGACACACCATAAAGCCTTTACATTAAACACGAGCCTCCAGCTAATCTCTTTCACACCTGACTGTTCCTGCTTTATGGCTTGTTTTCCAAACAGGAGATGCTCATGTTTATTGGGGCCTAGCGATATCTGATGTGGGATCTGGGCCTTGCTGGGTAAATAATTGCGGGCTGGCTTAACTGGAATGTGGGATGGTCATCATGACTTTGCTTTTTCGTTTGTAATGCATACCTTTATATGGCCATATCGTAAACCAAGGAATGTGTGCCTGAAGCATGATATTTTGTATTTAAGGAGAAGCCCGTTTCTGTAATTTTCAGCAGTCTCCTGAGAACATACACGCTGTTGTACTTCTAGGATACCTGTAATTGGTCTGCAGCCAATAAATTGATCTTTGACTTCACCCAGAAGACTTTGTGTTTCTGTAGGTCTGAAACAGGAAGAACCCGAAATCATAGGGTGTGTTCCCCTGCACCGCTGGGCTTAAAATTCCCAGTACTTCAGTCCCGACCACCGGGAGCGTTTCCAATGGGACCTTCAATTTAGTCCCAGTCTTACCACTTGCCTGGCAAGACTTACAGGTCTTTCAAAAGGTGTCTGAGGCAATCCTCATCCTGGGCCAATAAAAATGAGGGACCAACCGTGCAAAGGTTTTGTCCTGACCCAGATGTCCGGCTAAGGGTATCTTGTGCGCTAACTCCAGCAGGAAGGCCCGGTAACATTGGGGGACCACTATGGCCCTCGAAGATCCATGTACCGGCACCCTGGGCTCACTGTATAGGAGACCATCCTCCCAATACACATGATATCCTCCCATCTCCTGACTGGCCACTTGGGCTTCGGCCTGTCGCTGCATGCCTTCAAGCGTGGGGCACGCCCTTTGTGCCTGACAAAATTCCTCCCGGGTAGGCCCTCCTCCCACATGCCAGTCAGCAAGGGTCGGCAAGTCCTCCACAGGAACGGCATCCACCTCCGCGGACTCCGGGGGCACCTCTGCGGCCTCCCCATCCATCTCACGGGGCGTGTCCTCTACCACCTTCTTCTTTCCTCTTCTGGCGTTGGGTTGGGCCATGATTCCAGGCTCCAACCCAGGGTGAGTTCCATGCCGGGCAGCCATGGACCGCGTGACTACGCAAGTCCACCCTGGTAATCCCAGCATCTCTGTGTGAGCTTGAAACTCGACATCTTTCCACTTGGTGTGCTCCAGGTCGTTCCCTAGCAAGCACCCCACAGGCAAGGCAGGGCTCACTGCAACTCTTAATAGGCCTTTGACTCCTCCCCACTCAAATGGAACACGAGCAATTGGATAGTGACTCACACTGCCGTCAGCCAATACGGCCGGATGGAACTCCTCGGGGACTACTTGGTTTGGGGACACCAGCCGCCTCACTACGGTGGTCATGTTGGCACCTGTGTCCCTCAGAGCCTCCACCTCCTCCCCATTAATTCTCACCCTCTGCTGATATTTAGCAGTGTTCTGAGGCAGGGGCACTACGGGGACCACCTCTCTATCCCCGAGTGAAACCAGGGTCAGGCCTGTCCACTCCCCTTCCCTATCTAAGGGCAGCTCCACCCCAAGCGCTATACTACTCACCCCGGGAGTCTTCCCGCCCGTTGGGGCTGGGGGTCGCTTGCGACACTTGGGATCTCCCTTGTAGTGTCCAATCTCCCCACATTCGTAGCACCGCACAATCCTTGGCTGCTGACTCCTGTCAGGGTAAGTGGGTCTTGTGGAATTGGACGGGGGTGGGGTTCCTACTCCCTTCCCAAACTTATTTTGGGGGCCTTTAGAGAACTCCACCTTTTTTATCTCCCCCCTCTTTCTTCTGAGGTAAACCCTGTCTGCCTTTCGAGCCATCTCCCCCGGGGCCCTTGTGAGACACCCGGGTGCTCACCCAAATATCTGCCTCTTCCGCAAGCTCACGGGGATCCATCAACTTGCGGTCCACCAGATGTTGGCGCAGCTCCGGAAAGCTCTTATCCAAGAGGTGCTCCCTTAAAAAAAGATTGTACAACACTTGGTAGACCTGCACCTCGCTGCCACGCACCCAACCATCTAGTGCCTTGCGGGCATAATCAAAAAAATCCACCCACGTCTGTGTGGACAGCTTATGGCTGCCACGGAACTTCTGCCTGTACCTCCCGGGGTTAAGACCAAATTTCTTCAGTAAGGCCTCCTTCATGGGGGCATACCTGACCTGATCCGCCTTGGCCAAATATAACAGGGTGTCCCTGACATTGGGAGGTATATAACGATATAAGCCACCTCCCCAATTACTCTCGGGTACCCCATGGGCCGTCAAGGCTACCTCGTATGCCTCCAACCATTTAGCAATGTCATCCCCCACTGTGTAATTGGCAATGACTTCCTTAGGTAGGTAGAATTTTGACTCGTGAGACTCTTTAGGTATGCTGCCACCATTATCCTTATTGGACGCATTCAATTGGAGGGCGCGCAGATCCAACTCTTTTAGCTGAAGCTCGTGCGCCAGCTTCTTTTCCTCCATTGTGTTGGAGCCGGCCTCGTGGCGTGGTCCTGTTCCCCCTCGCTACGCCGCACGAGGTCCCATGCACCTCGGGGCTCCTCCATTTTGGATTGTACGTGACTCTACGTAACCACCTACGTGAACCCGCGCCACCCGGCCTCGGTCCCAGCGAGGCCCGACATTGGGGCGCCAACCCCTGGCCAGGGGGACACCACGTGAACACCTCCCCACTCCCGGCGGAGGGCAGTATCGATGGGACCCCCAACCGTCCTTCCACACCTAGGTGCGATCGCCCCACAGCTCTCTTGGGCCTGGCGCCTCTCCTGCTGGGCGTCTGGCTGCTCCCGACCCGGCCTCTCCGCCCACCGGGCGCAATGGTCCGGACATCAAAGGGCTCCAGACCTATATCTGGGGCGACCCGGTAACAAGACGGCAGTTGTATCCCGGAGTCAAGAGCCCTGCTGATCGGATCGCGGCTGACCCTACGGAGAAAGACTCATCCTGAAACCACCCTCTGAGCCCTGCTGACGACGTCGCGGCTCCATCGTGCTTAAAAGACCTTCACGAACCTTTGGGGCCCTGCTGACGCTGTCGCGGCCCGACCTTGTTGAACTTACCATCAGAGCCCAGCTGACCTCGTCGCGGCTCGACCGAAGCGGACCTACCACCGGAGCCCTGCTGACTGTGTCACGGCCCGACCCAAGCGGAACTACCACCCGAGCCCTGCAGACACCGTCGCGGCTCCCCACGTCCGAGCTGCCTTGAGACCAGCACGCAAGGTCTGGCGCAGAGTCTCCCCGTACCAGGCAGGTACTAAGACTGTCCCGCTACCCTACCCCCACAAAGACATTGAGACTCTTCTGGATCACTCGATCCCCCTGTACATATATTGAATGTGCTACCATTGATAAAGTACCAAGATAAGCAACTGATACGGAGTCCTGTGTAGTGGTGTTACTAGGCCTAGTACGATCACAGGAGAAGGACCTCTTCTAGGAGGTTTCTCGGCGGCGCTCGGCTATAACTTTGCGGTAGGGAGGTGCCCCGGAGTAGTCCCCCCGACTCCCCGGTGGTCCTCCCTCCAACACATTGCCCATCTCTTGTTCTCTCGTTCTCTCTCTCTCTCATGTTCCAATTTCGCTAGCTCCTATTTTAATTGCCTCTCTTCCCTCCTGTTCTCGTACTCCTCTGGCGACGTGCTCCTCCTAGACCCTGTCCTACTACTGGCCCCAGAACGTCTCCCTGGGGGCACATTTTCAGACACATCTACGTTTAGTATGTCTAGTACTTCCTGGGCGCTCTCCTCCTGAGGTGCATCTGGCGCCTCCTGTCCCTCATCCTCTCTCCCTTCTGGGTGGGCCTCTACCCATGCCCTTATGGCGGTACGGAGTTCCGGTCCTTTGGCCCTCCGCACCCCAGGCACCCCCATCCCCTGCCCGAACTCTCTCAGTTGCCTTACAATGTACCCCTCGAGGTCAGCTAACCGGAATTCCATTGTGACAGTTGGGGACCTAGATACTAAGGAAGAAATTCCTAGGATATAGGTGACAGTTACCAGCTAACCATGATTCTTTTACACTCTCAGCCTGGACAGTGGAATTAATAAATGCAGCAATCAATGGTTTCAGAGCTTTAAAAACAATAGGCGTTTAATTGTGGCGCCCTCCGCCTCACGGAAGGGTGCTGTATGGTCACAGGTCCTAATATCCCACCGCTCGCCAACAATGTAAGACCTGGGGTCTCCAGGCCCTAAGGGGGTAACGTGACACGAGCGGCTGGGCACCCAAAGGCCTATGTGTTAAGCGACCATACAACACACACATCCTCTGAAGCAGTAAACGCACACAATAAGGGACGCCACACAGTAAGGTGAATGCAAATTAATCAGATTTATCTAATCAAAGGAGCACGCACAGTTTCTTAGATGGCAATGTATCTTAACTTGTACACATTAAGATTTGCATTACCGCATCTCATTACGGTTACCTCCACAATCCCTGCAGCATGAACTTCACTAGTGCTGCGGGCCGGGGCCTGCATACACGGTGCTACTGGTCTCTACAAAGAAACAAATACACATGAGCATCACGTGGTACTACACCTCTTCTCGTATACGTTGAACCTTAGGCACCCCTCAGCATAACTTGAAGTTGAAGCGCTACTCGTTTACATCAAGGACTAGGCACTCCTGGGCATAACGTAAGGAGGACGCGCTACACGTCTGCCTAACACATTGAGCACTTCCAAGCGTACCCTGAGGATAAAGCGTTTCTGGTACACAGAGCGTATTGCACTTATGAACACCCTTTGAAGATAAAGCGCCGTTCATACACGGCGCGCATTTGCACGTAAGGACTCAACTTGAAAATGAAGCGCTACTCGTACATAGGGCGCATTGAGCACTTGTGAGTACAACTGAGGGTCATAGCACGCATTGAGCGCTTAGGAACACAAACTGAGGATCAGCGCTACTTAGATATAGCACGCATTGAGCGCTGGTGAACACAAACTGAGCATTGAGCATTCGTGAACACAACTTGAAGATAAGCGCTATTTAGACATAGAACGCATTGAGCACAGGTGAACACACTCGGAGCACTGAGCACTCGTGAACACAACTTGAAGATAAGCGCTACTTAGGCATAGAACGCATTGAGCACAGGTGAACACACTCGGAGCACTGAGCACTTGTGAACACAACTTGAAGATAAGCGCTACTTAGGCATAGAACGCATTGAGCACAGGTGAACACACTCGGAGCACTGAGCACTCGTGAACACAACTTGAAGATAAGCGCTAATTAGGCATAGAACGCGTTGAGCACAGGTGAACACACTCGGACGGCAGTCCCCAGGCACGGGTAATCCCACGGAGGGTGAATTCACAGTCAAAGTTCTGAGGGACAGAGGGAAATCCCATGGAGGGGGGAAAGTCTCAGTCTCTGCATGCGGTGTCGCTCCCACTCGGCGGAGGGCGCACCGGGGCCTTCTCAAGTCTCCTGGGGAGCAGGGGGGGGTGAGTCCCAGGCCGCCACACGGCCATGCTACCTCCCAGCCCCTGGGGGTTACCTTTGTCTCGTCGCTCGGCTCCGCTCCGGGCCCTTCGCTAGATGCGCGCAACGGCGCGGGACACGTCACGGACACCCGCTCCTCCTCCTCACGCTGCGACGGCAGCGGCGGGGCCCCGGGCTTCTCCGTGGGCCCCGACTTGGCTCAGACACGTCCCTGAGGCCTACGGGCCGCAGTGGTGATCGCGCTGCTAGTCCCTGCACCAGGGGGGGTCACAAATTAAGCGGGAGCTCGGCCAGCTCCTCGCTCGACGGTAGATCAACACAGGGGATCCCAGGACAGGTTTGGAAGCGCGGGAAACACAGCGCTAGTACCTGGTTGATCCCCAGCAGTCAGGCAATCAGTCTTCGCAGGAAGTTTCAGTATTCAGCTTGGTGTCATGAAGTTTCAGAATTCAGTTCTTGTCATGAAGTTTCAGGATTCAGTTCTTGTTGCGGCGCCGGTGATACTGGCGCCCTTAGGGTTCTGTTCCAGGGGGGTAGGGGATGAGTTGGCGACTAGGTCCCTCCTAGTCAGGCTGGGCAGAGGTTCCCTGGGTTCTCCTATTGCTGGGCAAGATCAGTGGGTTTCACAGGATCCCTCACTCACTTAAGAGACAGGACCTAAGCCCTGTCACTCTCAGAGGCATAAGTCCCTGGCTAGGCCCTACTGCCTAAAACTCCTGCATGGATTCTCCAGCTCTGCTTTACCCCACTGGCCAACTAACTAGAAAAATTTCCCTCCCTCACTTAAGTAGCCCTAGGTCAGGTGACCTCTAGCCAAGGCGGCAAAAGTAAAAAAACACCTCCCTTCTAGAAGGTTCCAGCACATTCCAGGAGCTTCCCCATTCTACCTATGGGACAAAAAAAGGGGGCTGGTGTCGCAAAATTGTTGTGGGGTTCCAGCCAGCTCCTGGCAGCTAGGGTGCTACTAATAAATACCACTCTGCAGTAGCAGGGGTCTGTGGCAGCCATCTTGGGAGAAGGGAGCACCTGCCCCTTAAAACTGATTGGCAATGAAAAGGCGCCCGGAGACCTAGTCCAACATACAAATGAGGGTGGAAAAAATGAGGCACGATCAAAAATAGATGGGGAGAACACCCTAGGGCTGACAGGTCTAACAAAGTATATGTACATTTTTAAGATTCCCTACCAATTCTCTATCCACAAATAAATAGTCCAATCGTGAAAAGATATTTCTTACTGTGAAAAGTTTATGCTCTTTTATTTGCCTTTAAAAGCCTCCAAGAGTCAACCAGGCCTAATTCGGCTAGCATATGTTTTAAAGCTTGTCTCGTTTTTATCCCCTGAGAGATGACTCCCCTCCGACTCGTAGATCTATCCAATGCTGGATCTAGCAGCGTATTGAAATCCCCCCTATTATTACTGGAGCTGTTGTTTCTGCTGCCAGAAGATGTAGTTCTATTATATGCTGAGGGCCATCAATGTTAGGGCCATAAAATCATTTGCAGACGATTTCATAATCTGACCATCTCAGGGTGGCCATGACCCATCTCCCAGAGGTGTCGGTCTTAGAGGAAATTAACTCTATTCCTACTCCTTTCCTTATTATTTTTGCCACTTGTTGGACCCGGCCTCGTGGCGTGGTCCTGAACCCCCCGACCAGACCAAACGGGGGCTACCCCAACCCTTCGGGGTCCCCCTGGATTGTACCCCGCTACCCGCGCCAGCCTTCGCGACGCCACCCGGCCTGCCTCGGTCCCAGCGAAGCCCCGACATTGAGGCCCCCAGTTCCGACCAGGGGGGGGTCGAGTGGCCACTCCACAGATCCCAGAGGAGGAGAGTTTCGATGGGACCTCCAGCCGTCCCCCAAGGCCTGGTTTCGATCGCCCTCTGGCCTCCCTGGGCGCTGGCGTCCCCCTCCCGCTGGGTGTCTGGACTCTCTCATCCCGGCCCCTCCGACCCCCCAGGCACGAGGGTCCGGACATCAAAGGGCTCCAGACATATATCTGGGGCAGCCCAAAACCAGGACGGCAGTTGTATCCCGGAGTCAAGAGCCCTGCTGATCGGATCGCGGCTGACCCTACGGAGAGAGACTCATTGCCTGGAACTTGGGACTCGGGCCCTGCTGACTTCGTCGCGGCCCGCCCTCACTGAACTCACCATCGGAGCCCTGCTGACCTCGTCACGGCTCGACCTCGCTGAAGTAACCACAGGAGCCCTGCTGACCTCGTCGCGGCTCGACCTCGCTGAAGTAACCACCGGAGCCCTGCTGACCTCGTCGCGGCTTGACCTCGCTGAAGTAACCACCGGAGCCCTGCTGACCTCGTCGCGGCTCGACCTCGCTGAGGTAACCACCGGAGCCCTGCTGATCTCATCGCGGCTCAACCTCATCGAGACAATCCCTCGAGCCTTGCGGACGACGTCCCGGCTCCCGGAACACCCCCCCAGCTCGAGGAGTGAGAACTGGGCACCGAGTATCCCTGTACCAGGCTGGTACTGAGACTGTCCCGCTACCCCGTCCCTGAAAGACCCTGAGACTCTTTTGGATCCCTCGATCCGCCTGTAAATATTGCCACGGAAACCTGCCATTAATACTGATAAAAACGTGTGAGAATTGATACCCTTGTCGTGTCCTGTGTGGTGGGGGGATTGCTTGGCTGTTACGATTATTGTGGAAGGACCTCGCCAAGGAGGCTTCTCAGCGGCACTCGGCTACTCCCTTACGGGAAGGTGGCTCTCGGGGTGGTCAGCCAGACACCATCTGACTCCCCGGAGATCGCCCTTCTAACATTGGTGGCCAGCGGTGGGATCCGAGCCAGACGCAAATCGTACAGCGAGTAACTCACCCACTACCTACCCAGACACAGAGTAACCATGAGCAACCAAGAGACCACCCCAACTGCGGAGTTCCAACAAGAACGGTTGGAGGAATATACCCATAGGGAACTAAAACAGTTTTGTAAAGACAAAGGCATTGCAACCACCGGATTAAGCTCAAAAGAAGACCTGCAGAAAGCCCTAAGGGCCTGGGTAGAGTCCGAAGCGGCGTCGCTCTAAACCGAAGAAAACCCAGTACCCGACGTACACCTGCAACCAATCGCAGCCCCAGCAACTGGGAGAAGAACCAGCATGGAGACCGGCCTCTCCCCGGAGGAGATACGAGAACGGGAGAGGGCCAGGACCCATGAGTTAGAGCTCGCCCGACTCCGCCTGGACGGCGAACTCCTACTAGCCGAAAAAAAATTGGCCATAGAACAACTACGGTTGCAAGAAGAAATAGAGGAGAAAAAACGGCACCGAGAACTGGAAGAGAGGAGGCTAACCCTCGAGCATGAGCGGGGCCTTAAAAAACTTGAAATTAAGTCCAAAAATGGAGAGACTGGCACCCCCGGAAACAGGGACACCCATCCGCCGGCCGAGGCGAAAGTACATATCCCCAAGGAGGTCGTCAAAGAGTACTACAAAAACGACAACATCCAACAATGGTTCAAGGCCTACGAGGTGGCCATGACCGCCCATCGGGTACCCTGAAAAGATTGGGGTGCCGGCCTATGGGGACGGTTCCTCAGCAAAGGCCGGGACACCCTGCTGCAGCTCTCAGACGAGGTGATGACCTCTTATGACCATATGAAGGAGGCCCTGCTCACCCGCTATGGTCTCACCCCAGAGATGTACCGCCAGCGCTTCCAGGACTGCAAGAAGCTCCCTGGTACCACCTGGGTGGAATCCGTAGACTTTTTCAGCAGAGCCCTGGAAGGGTGGATCAAGGGCAGCAAGGTCACCTCCTACGAACAGCTGTTCGACCTTATTGTGTGGGAGCACCTCTCCAACAACTGTTTCATCGAGCTGAGACAGCACCTCCTCGACAGCAAGCTGACCGAGCCGCGGAAGCTCGCCACCGAGGCCGATCGATGGGTGAACACCCGGGTCCCTCGGAACTCGATGGAGGAGTACCAACGGAACACTCCGGGGCCCCCCCGCCAGCGCGGCCGAGGAGGAGGATCGAACAGGAACAGAGACTTTCCAGCAGGGCCGCCCCGGAGTCCTCCTCGGGGACCGCCCCCGAACTGAAGTACTGGGATTTTAAAACCCAGCGGTGCAGGGGAACACACCCTAAGACTTCGGGTTCTTCCTGTTTCAGACCCACAGAAACACAGAGTCTTCTAGGTGAAGTCAAAGATCAATTTATTGGCTGCAGACCAATCACAGGTATCCGAGAAGTACAACAACATGTATGTTCTCAGGAGACTGCTATCTGTTACAAAAACGGCCTTCTCCTTATATACAAAATATCATGCTTCAGGCACACATTCCTCGTTTTACGATATGGCCATTCATGTGTATATTCATTACAAACGAAAAGGCAGAGTCATGATGACCATCCCACATTCTAGTTCAGCCAGCCCACAATTATTTACCCAGCGAGGCTCAGATCCCTCATCAGATATCTGCAGACCCCAATAAACACGGGCACCTCCTCTTTGTAAAACAGGCCATAAAGCAGGAAGAGTCAGGTGTGAAAGAGATTAGCCTGAGGCTTGTGTGACATGAAAAGGCTTTATGGTGTGTCAAACCCTGATGCTAATCACAGGTGGCCGTAGGACGGGGAGCTCGTGGGACCGGACTGACCTGGGGCGGTGGAGCCAAATCGCCTAGGTCACAGAGAAGTCAATGGAAGGCGCATGTGTTATGAAGGCCTGTACTTGTCCTTAATGTGTAGCCTATGTGAGGGTAACCATAAGATGGCCACCGCTCCAAGATGGAACCCACGAAGTCAATGTGTAATATCGTATACACAGTGCATTTATCGATGAAACGTTAATGCAAAACACTTGTACATACCGCATTGGCCATTCACGGTTCGCTGATACCGGAATAGGCAGGGTAGGACCCTGCCTCCTACGCGGTCCCAAATTTTAAAGTACCACAGACCCTCCTTTTGCCCTTACATAGGCAATAACTATATTCATATTAATCCGAGTCCAGGTCTATGTTCATAAAGTCATGGAGATGTTGCTGTAGCATCATCCTATTACTTAGCTCGTCCCTCGATACAGGTTTCCTTACACATAATGTAGCACAGAGGCCACATATCGCAGGAGCACACTGTATACACAGACATAACAGGAAAAGGATGGCTAAGACCATACCAATGACCATCAGAATCTTCCAACCCCAGGCAGATATCAGTTCCCAGAACCACCCCATCAGTGACCAATCTCCTTTATTCATGTGAATAGATTCGGATATTTTATGCAGTTTGGAGATGGCTTGATAAACTGTTGGAGCGTTATCTGGTATGAAAATGCAACAGCTAGATTGGATGACCTTACATACGCCACCACGGTCTGCAAGTATGACGTCTAGAACCATGCGGTTCTGCAAAGTCATGAGGCGATCCGCTTGGAGCTCAGCTGTCAAATTACCAAGGGCACCAGCCGTTACCTTAACAGTGGATTCAAACACACAAGTCAGTTGTCTCAGGTTCCTACTATTGACCATCGGTCCCCAAAACGGCAGGAAACCCAAAAAGAAGTCTCCCGCTTCCTGACCGGCAGTATCCTCCTGACTAACAACGCCTCTCACAACTCTGGTCTTGTGATAATCAGAGGCAGCAGTAAATGTTGGCGGTAGCAAATTTGCAATATAACATGTGCCCGAGAAATCAGGGGGCAACCATGTATATGCTCGGTCATTGCAAACAAAATATGTACCCTTGGCAGCCAAAAACGCAGGGGAAAACTGTGATGGAAAAGTGTACGTTTCAGTACAGTCACTTTTCCCCAGTTGAGCTCTTGGATTCTGACCATTACCTTGTAAACAGAACCGACCTATGTGGGGTACGACCCAAATTGGGGATGAGATTTTTCGCTGCCTTTCACCCAAACTAATGCTATACCCCGTCGCGTTCCAACCTACATAAGCTCGCAATTCATCCTTGGGAATAGATGAGTATTCGTCGATATCTCTGCTCATATCGGCAACTCCTTTCATTAAGGCTTTATTATTTGTGCTAGGTCTGATGGAACGCGGTTGTCGCGGGGAGAAGGCATCTAATGCAAAAAGAAACATGGTCTGGAATGCCCATGACGATCCATTATAGCTAAACGGCAGCACTAGATATGGGATACCCTTATTAATGGTATGTGGCATTAAACCACACACCCAGCAATTGGTTGTATTCATAACTAGCTGGTGCTGGTGCAGGAGTTGAATAAACGAGTTGTTTACGAACTCGGATCGTCTAGCTTGTTCGTGTTCAGGCAAAGGGTGGAAAGAGTGTAAGGAGACAGTAGGAGGAGGTATAGGCTGTTCAGTGGGTGCCAATGGTACTTGAGAGGAGAAGAATACATAACCTACAGTAAACACCATCACACTACATAGTATAAACAAACATAATAATACAAAACGTTTGCTCTTCATTATTTTTTACATATTCTCGTTTTAAAGTTCATTTCCTCAGCGGGTCTCTCCATCTTGAAAAACTCCATCCTCTAATCATGCCGCTCGCGGCGGGTGAGTATCTTCTGCTAAGGAGTACGCCTGTCAGTCCAGGTAACGCCCCAGACCAACCAGAACCGTTGACCTAACGTCTTCGGCCTGTACCCCGAAGTCTTGGCACCGCGACCCTGCGGCTGAACCCGGATGGTGGTTCGAAAAATAAAAATCAAAAAGTCCTTCAGATGGGAGAGCTGTAATATCAAAAAGGAGTAATAGTAAACAAAAAATTGTATTTGTCCTTGGTCCTTGACCTCAGGTTATAGCGGTTTCTGCCAGGTTCTGTTTGGTCTTGAAACAAGAGTTCAGGCTCTGTAGTGTCTAATCGAATTGACGGTGGCACAGTTTCCTGCAAAATATCGTCACTTTCTTGTTCTGAAGTTGTGCCTCTTACGCGTGCATCACTAAATGGTACAAAACGAGGTACAGTGTCTGTTTCAGAATCAGCGATACCCTCCTGGACCCACCGGTCATATGGTAGAGGCAAAGGGATCCGTTTGCAGTGGGTGCCGTGTATCCAATTCTTTTTCCCTTTCACTCTAACCGCTGATCTTGTCGATAGAAGTACGAGGTGAGGGCCGATCCAACGGGGCTCATCGTTGTTTTTTCGCTGAAAGTTTTTCACAAGCACCCACGAGCCAGGGTCGATAGAGTGTCCTGGAGCTTCGGAGGCCTGGGTCAGAGTATCGTGCACCTGTTGTTGTAAAACACGCAATTTAGCCGTCAATTCACAAAGATAATCAAGCAGTACTGGGTGTTCGATTTCACTGAATTTTGTCGGTCTTGGCACACCCCATACATTGGCCGGGCGGCCAAAAACCACTTCATGCGGACTAAGTCCCACTCGTGAATGCACAGTCATTCTTGTTGATAGGAGTGCTAAAGGCAGAGCGTCGGGCCACTTAAGACCAGAACTCGCCTGAATTTTGGCCAATTTAAGTTTGAGAGTGCCATTGTAGCACTCTACTAATCCAGCTGATTGGGGGTGATTTGCAGTGTGGAACTTCTGTTTAATGCCCAATCCCTCACACACTTTCTTCATCACTCGACCCACGAACTCACTCCCATTATCACTCCACACCATTCTTGGCATTCCAAACCTAGGGAAAAATTATTTCACAAGGGCTTTGGCTGTGGATAAAGCAGTGTTGTCTTTTAGGGGATATGCTTCTATCCATTTTGATAAAGCGCAAACAACAACCAGTATATATTTCAAGTTGTTGCACCTTTCCATGTGGATAAAATCTAGCTGCAAAACCTCAAATGGTTATGATGGAGGCGCAAAATGACCTGCTGGAGTTGGGGTTCCCCTACCAGGGTTGTACTTCAAACATACCATACAATTCTTGACCACATTCTCTGCACACTTGGGAATTCCAGCGTTCTGCCATACTGGAGCTAACAACTTACAGATTCCTTTCACACTGATATGTGCCATTCCATGTGCCATAGTAACCACTGGAAGCACATATGCATCAGGTAGCAACCATCGCCGATGTTCTGACAAATCGACCCAACAACCATTCTCATCCAATTTACCCTTACTTTCTCTCCACTTGCTCAACTCTTTCTCTGTGGCATCAGCTTGAAGGGACTTCACACTCTCTATCGTGTCTTCACACATTCCAACATCACCAACCCATCTTGCAGGGCCTGCAACATACATTCGAGTTGTCGCTTCTTTTGCTGTTTCTTTCGCGATTTCGTCAGCAAACACATTACCATGACCAACATCATCAGTGACCTTCTTGTGTGCACTGCATTTCATAATCGCAACTTGTAACGGTAAGGTCAGTGACTCAAGGAGATCATTCACCAACTTGCCATTCTGAATTTTAGCTCCATGCGAAGTCAGGAACCCACGTTCTTTACATAATCGCCCAAAACTATGGGCCACACCAAAGGCATACTGACTGTCAGTATATATGTTCACTTTCATTCCTTCAGACAACACGCATGCTTTTGTAAGGGCAATTAATTCTGCTGCTTGAGCCGAATTATGTGGCACACGTGCAGTTTCAACAATCGTGTGCAAAGTCGTGATAGCATATGCAGCAGTCGTATCACCATTCGGAAGCTTGAAGCACGAACCATCCACCCATAAGGTACCATCACTCTCAACCAGGGGAGTATCTTTAAGATCCACTCTCCCTTTTGTTTCTTCTTCTGTTCTGAACAGACAATCATGCTGCTCAATCTCATCCGTGTCCGCTGGAATCGGCAATAATGTAGCTGGATTCAACGTATTGCATCTCTTTATGTGCACATGGTTTGCTAATAGTGTCAATTCATACCCTGACAATCGAGCACTAGTTAAATGCTGTGTCTTGGTCCTGTTTAACAATGTGTCCACAGCATGTGGAACCATTACAATCAATGTGTTATCCATCACCAATCCAGCAGACTGTCGAATAGACATAGCTGCTGCGGCTGTAGCTCTCAAACAACTTGGCAATGCCATCGCTACCGGATCCAGAGTTGACGAAAAATACGCGCATGGACGCGGTCTGTCTCCAAAAGGCTGTGTTAACACTGATAATGCGCAACCTTCCTTTTCATGAACATACAATGTAAAAGGCTTACTGTAGTCGGGGGTACCCAACACAGGAGCTGAACATAATGCATTGCGCAATTCCCAAAAACTTTTCTGACACTCTTCAGACCATGGGACAGGATTCAGGTGTGTTTTTACATGTTAATGCTAACAAAGGTTTTGCCAGCAAAGAAAAATTTGGTATCCAGTGCCTACAGTATGAAGTAATGCCCAAGAAGGCACGCACTTCTCTCTGTGTTCTTGGCACGCTCACTTGTGCAATGGCCTGAATTCTTTCTGGGGTCAGTTTCCTTCCCTCCTTCGATAAGAGATGACCTAAGTAGGTCACTTCTTGTCGACAATATTGCAATTTTGAGAGAGACACTTTGTGATGGAAGGCAGACAAATGGCGCAACAATGACAATGTAGCTTCTTTACAAATCTCTGCAGTATCCGCGGCGATCAGTAAATCGTCAACATACTGAATAAGAATAGCACCACTAGGTAAAACAAGTGCATCAAGCTGCGCTTTTAAAGCCTGACTGTATATTGATGGACTTTCACAGTAGCCCTGTGGAGCGCGTTTAAAACGGAAGCTTCGACCTCCTAAACTGAAGCCAAAAATGTCCCTGCTTTCCTCTGCGATTGGGATGCTAAAGAAAGCATTCTTTAAATCGATCACTGAGAACCATGCAGCGGAGGCTGGAATCATAGTTAACAAGGCAGTTATATCAGGGACAACTGGAAACTGTGGCACAACAATCTTATTTACCTCTCTAAGATCAATCACAAATCTGTAAAAAGGTGGCTGTGAAGGGTCCGTACATTTTAAAACAGGTAAAACAGGACTATTGCAAACGTTGCCTCTTGTCTCTTCAATTACATTCTTTTTAATCAAATCACTGATAATTGCTAACAACGCTTTCTGACCTTCATTGGAGATCTTGTACTGGGGAATGCGTGGCAATCTGACATTGGCCTTGAAAGTGACCACATATGGCGGTATTTCCAAAAGACCCACATCATTGGGACCAGTAGCCCAAAGGACATCCGGATGGGATGACAATTCAGGTGGCAATTTATTCTTTGACAAATACATCCGGGAAATCACTTCCTTACCCAATGTAAGTTGTACTCCTGAGGGAGAACAATATAGCGTTGCATGCAATCTTTTTAACAAATCCAACCCTAACAGATGTTCACCACAACCTGTCGTTAGGATGAGGGGTGCTTTTAGCTTACAAGGTCCAACAGAAACGGGCATAGGACTAGAAATCGGGTTCCTAACCGGGGCGCCAGAAAAACCTACTGAAACATTCATTTCGCCAGACAAAGGGGCGCCAGGGAGTTTTGAATGCATAATTGAACTCTTTGCAGCACCAGTGTCCAGCAGAAAAGGTTCTGACACACCTGCTGTAGTCACCTTAACATACGGGCCGCTCTGATCCGCTGGCACTGAAACAACTCCCTCTCTCTGTCTACGGCTGTCCTAGTAATCATTACTTTCCACATTGTCGTCTTCTGCATAATAATCATTATTGTAGTACTGAGCTGTATTACCAGTTGCATTGGCTTGTTGATCAAAGCGATTCATCGTATTTTGAGGCGGAAGAGGACGCGCGTTCTGGGGAACATTTCCACGCCCTCTACCTCTAGGAGCTTGTGGACCACCTCTACCTCTTGCGCCATACGCATTATTAGTACGCTGCAACAATTTACGACAACTATACTTAAAATGACCTTCCTCTTTGCAATATGAACATTGATTGGGACCTATAGGGATACGTGGTTGATAATACCCATTTATTTGCTGGTTATTCTGAAACTGTTGGGGTTGCTGATAGATATCTTGGGTTTGCCTATAATTATTCTGACCTCCACGTGGCGGATAAGCCTGCTGTAAAAGGACCTTCGTTTTCAATTCTTTCGTTTTCTTGTCTGTTCTATCCTTCTCGTCTTTATTCCTATGTTCGTAATACTGTGCAGTAGCCAGTATTTGCGCTGAAGAGGAAACAGCCCAAGAACTCTCTGAATCTTTTAACTTCTTACACAACTCGGGAAGTAGATTCTGCACAAATTTATCAACAAATAACCGTTGCCCACCTTCAGTACTCATGTCTTGACCACTGTGGTCGATAAACGTTTCTTCAAACCTTGTAAAGAAATCGGACACTGTTTCATCTTTCTTCTGCTTGCATGCGGATAGTGTATCCCAATTCACGCGCATTGCGGGCATTAAAGTTTTCATGTATGTAATAATTCTACCAGGGAGTTCTGCTACGTGGGGCTCAGGTTTTGCACCACCAACTTGTCTAGTGTCTGCGGCAATGATATTAGCCCATGCGTTACCCAATTCTGCAGCGTGATCTACATTACGAATGGATCCCCATAAAGGCTGTGGAACAACATTCCCAAACAATATATCTATATCAGCTAGATTCATGACACATGATTCTGCAGTTTGTGATAACTCCTTATAATATCCTGCAGGGTTTTTACGGGGGTCAGGCAATGTCTGTTTAAGCGCTAACACTTCAGAACGCTTACATGGGACATGTACCCAGACACGCTGAAAATGTGCTAAAACAGGTGGATTCGCATTTGCATCACCAGGCCTCCAGACTGGAGGAACCTCACGCATTGGATATTGGCGCGCTTTTACCTTTTTCCCCACAGGGAATTCCTGTTCGAACAACGATTGTTGGCAATCATCATTTCTGAAGGACAGTAAAGTCGCAACTGCTTTATCTACGGCGGGACCCACAATTGTACCAGTTCCAAAATCAAATCGCACTCGACACAACTCCTGCGGGTTTGGGTTTGAACCATGATCCTCCAATTCCTCACAGAGGAATTCACACATTTTTTCAAACACATACCTCTGTTTTGGGGCGTCCCATTGGTGAAAAACGTTAACAACTGACTCTACATCATATAGTGAAGAAAAAACTATCCACCTACGCGCCATATGATCTAATATCTCTTTCTCTTCAGGATCAGGCAGCTGACTATGCAACTGCTTACGTTGTAAACCAGGGTTCATACTAGATGAGCCAAAGAGAGGCGACATCAAACTAGTAACTACATTAGCTATTCGTTGTCGTGCAGAAGGAGAAGTGGAGGCGAGAACGGGGGGAAAGACGGGGGGAAGAAAAATGGGTGCAGATGCAGGTACAGGGGCAGTGTTAGGAAGAGCTCCAAGGGAGGCAGCTGATGTACTAGGCAAAGACGCAGTAAGCGCAGGGGAGACAGGTAGCGAAATTGGTGGCCCTTGAGAGGGCTGCGCTGTAGGGATAGGATCCAGCTGAGGGGAGCTGGCGGCTGTGGGAAGGCTTGCAGCAAATTAACTGGAGGCTGCACATTTACGAGCTGTGGAGGCGCTGTGGCATTTTGTGCATACGGGGGTGGCGAACTTAGCAAATGGGACATTAGGGAATCTTTTTCTTTCTCTTTCGTTTCATCTTGTGGAAGGGGTGACAAAACTGGGTAACATTTATCGATCCCTAGTTTACACTGTCTATGTAACTGCTCATTCATTTGTTCCTCCTCATTATCTTTAAATTGCACAGCTGCTTGCATCATTGACATGCCTTTTTCTCTCTTATGCCTTTTCGCTAGCTTAATTTCCTTCTGTTTGGCTTCTTTTCGCCATAGGCGGAAAGAATCAAACATCGCCGGCCGGGCTTTCTTTTTAAATAATTGAACTTCCAAATTATCTAAGATATCTGTATCTAAACTACCATTTTGGGGCCATTTTAAAACACCGTCATTTCTGGTGTATCGGATCCATACTTCATTATATGCAATGGGGCCCACGCCATGTTTTACATAAAGCTCATAAGTTGGAGTTCCAATTGGAGGAACCGGACACGAATCCTCTAATTGGGAATCCTTTCTACAACCCAAACAAAACAAACTTCCAAATACACTAGAACCAGGCATCTTCGCTCACTAGTCTAGTTTCAAACTTCAAAGGATTATCGAATACGATAATCTCGTGAATTCACGAGTCCTCTGGCTTTGGCACTTGCAAGTTCCAAATCAAAGCGATCCCGAAGGATACCAACAATCCCGAAGGATACCAAACAAACTGGGAGGCGCTCCACTTATACTTAACTGAATATCGATGATCGATGGCGTCACCAGAAGACTCTCTCAATTGTTTCACTCTACCAAATTCGTCAAGGGTCCAAAACAGGGCGATTAATCAGGGCAGCAGTCCTTCGTAGCCGTCGGACGCGGAGAACCTCGCAGAAAAGACTTTCGGACCACGTCGACATGCAGGGGTCGATGAAGTGGCGGCCTTCCTCCAGAATTTCCACACGAAGCTCCTCACGAACCTCTGGCTGGACCTGTACCGCTGAAATCGCCCCGAGTTGGGCGCCAACTGAAGTACTGGGATTTTAAAACCCAGCGGTGCAGGGGAACACACACTAAGACTTCGGGTTCTTCCTGTTTCAGACCCACAGAAACACAGAGTCTTCTAGGTGAAGTCAAAGATCAATTTATTGGCTGCAGACCAATCACAGGTATCCGAGAAGTACAACAGCATGTATGTTCTCAGGAGACTGCTATCTGTTACAAAAACGGCCTTCTCCTTATATACAAAATATCATGCTTCAGGCACACATTCCTCGTTTTACGATATGGTCTTTCATGTGTATTCGTTACAAACAAAAAGGCAGAGTCATGATGACCATCCCACATTCTAGTTCAGCCAGCCCACAATTATTTACCCAGCGAGGCTCAGATCCCTCATCATCAGATATCTGCAGACCCCAATAAACACGGGCACCTCCTCCTCATAAAACAGGCCATAAAGCAGGAAGAGTCAGGTGTGAAAGAGATTAGCCGGAGGCTTGTGTGACATGAAAAGGCTTTATGGTGTGTCAAACCCTGATGCTAATCACAGGTGGCCATAGGACGGGGAGCTCGTAGGACCGGACTGACCTGGGGCGGTGGAGCCAAATCGCCTAGGTCACAGAGAAGTCAATGGAAGGCGCATGTGTTCTGAATGCCTGTACTTGTCCTTAATGTGTAGCCTATGTGAGGGCAACCATAAGATGGCCACCGCTCCAAGATGGAACCCACGAAGTCAATGTGTAATATCGTATACACAGTGCATTTATCGATGAAACGTTAATGCAAAACACTTGTACATACCACATTGGCCATTCGCGGTTCGCTGATACCGGAATAGGCAGGGTAGGACCCTGCCTCCTACGTGGTCCCAAATTTTAAAGTACCACAGAACCGCACGTCCCCGTCCCTCGCCCAAAGAGGGGCCCCCCTAGCCCGACCAGGACCTCGACCGACGGTAACATGCTACAACTGCCAACAGCCAGTGCACTATGCCAGTGACCCAACCTGCCCCGTGAACCGACGAGCCGGGACCACCGGGCCACGCCCCCGCCAGTTGGCGACCGCGGCCCTGGGAGAAGGGGGAGAAGAAGAAGAGAACGATGACGCCGGGCCAACCGAGTGGGAACCCGCCGCCATGACCTTGGTATGCCTGGGCAGCTGGGAAATGGTGCCCCGGGCCCCCATCCTGAGCAACACTCAGAAGTACCAACAGTGGGTCACCATTAATGGACGCCGGGCCGAAGCCCTCCGGGACACCGGAGCCAGCGTGACAGCCGTCCGCTGCCACTTGGTGACCCCCGAACAGATCATGCCTAATGTTCTGTGCCCCGTCCGGTCGGCAGACAACACCAAGAGCTTGTGCCAGATGGCCCGGATTCCCTTCGAGTGGGAGGGAGTGTCGGGCATACTGAAGGTGACTGTCCGCGACGACGCCCCCGTAGACTGCCTCCTTGGGAACGACCTGGAAAGTTCCCCCTGGGCCCACGTCGAGCGCCGAGAACATCTGGGGATGCTGGGGCTGCCCGAGTTGGTCCATGACCGCCCGGGCCATCCGGCCGAGCATAGCTGCTCCCCCCGAAGAGCCAGAGTGGCGCGAACCACCACCTCCCTCCGTCGAAGCAGAAACCGACACGGAATCCGGGCCGCCCGAACTCCCCCCGGACGAAGTCGTCGTGCTCGGCGACCTCCCCGAACTCGCCCAATGGCACCAAGAAGGTGGCCCCACAAGGGAGCAGTTCCGCCAAGAACAGAAGACCTGCCCCTCCCTCGAAGGGATCCGACAGCAAGCAGCCGCCCAGGCCACCAGAGACCAAACAGGGACCCATTGGGTCTATTGGGACAATGACCTCCTCTACTGCGAGCAGAAGACCGCAGAACTGGGGGCCAGCCGAGTGCTGTTGGTCCCCCTCCAATTCCAAGACTTCCTCCTCAATCTGGCGCATGATGTGCCCCTCGCCGGGCACCTGGGGAAAGACAAGACCTACAGCCGCCTGGTGACCCACTTCTATTGGCCCCGAATGCGGAAGGACCTGGACAATCATTGCCGAACCTGCCCGACCTGCCAAGCCAGCGGGATTGCTGGGGGAAGGGTTAAAGCCCCTCTCCAGCCCTTTCCAATAGTGAACACCCCGTTCGAGCGAGTGGGGATCGACATCGTGGGGCCCCTGGACCCCCGAACCTCCCAAGGACACCGCTTCATCCTCGTCCTGGTCGACCATGCCACCCGATACCCTGAGGCCATCCCTCTCCGAACAGTGACGGCCCCCGTGGTGGGCCGGGCCTTGATGGGGATCTTCTCCCGAGTGGGTTTCCCCCGGGAGGTCGTGAGCGACCGAGGCACAAACTTTATCTCAAAGTATATGCGGTCCCTGTGTGAACACTGCGACGTTTGTTTAAACGCGTTCTTCAATTTGCGCAGCCGTACCCGAACAACCGGGTTAATCAGGGAAATAAAACTATTCAACTCGATAGGACGGCTTATTCAAGGGATACTTTGACAAATTCAATTTATACACCACTAGTGCATCTCCATACAGGAGACCGCACCGTCCTAAAAGTGCAACTAAACAAGACTTGGGATCTCCTTTATTATTAACGAACGTCATAAATATGTCTAAATAAAGAACATGACCCTACATATGGAGTGAGACTCCATCAAATTGAACCAAGACAAAGCCATATGCTAATTGTAGGCCTAACTTTAGCCTCTAAATCACCTGTCAACAATTGTTATTGGGACAGAACAGCAGGCTTTATTGACAAAATTATTCTGTGGAGGACTTTATCTCTGTCAGTCCTGAAGAAGGTGGCCTTTATCATTATACACCACCGAAACGCGTCGACGCATAGATTGTGGGTGGAATTTGTTGCGGAACTGAATTCTAATTAGGGTGTATTATCACCAGATTGTTTCTGTTCACTGTGATTACAAATCCACACATTTAAGATAGAAATTTGATGTCTGTTATTGCTCCTCCCATAATTGAATTATATGTATGTCTTTTTCTACATTAAGAGTCATATTTCTAAACTGTGTGTTTTTTTGGACATAATGTGCATACACATCTTTTTATTCTTGTCATAAGTGAGGTTTATCTTTTCGTCACTTGCTTTTGACCATTTTATTTTTATGCATTGTGATTATGTGATAGCTATTTTTAATTTGTGAATAAATTTCAATTAATGTTTTTTTACCAATGAAAGAGTCTCTTTGCTGATAATTTTCCAATATTGCACGGTAGGCGGCTTTCTGACAGTGTGCAAGTGGGTGACTGAGAACAGGCTGTGTTTGTGTATTATAAGTCTTTACCCCAGTACAAAGAGAAAATTTGTTTTAACTTAACAATGCGGGGTCACCTACAAGTTCACCACCCCGTACCGCCAGAGGGGAATGGACTAGTCGAACGATTTAACCGGACATTGAAAGGGATGATCAAGGGCCTGGAGGAGCCCCTGAGACGCAAATGAGATGTCCTGCTTGTAGGAGAGTAGGGTCTGCAATCCTATGATCACCCAGATTTTTTGCTTTTGCTTCATTGGTTTACGACTTTCCCCGGCTGTGGGCCTGCAAATCAGACCCACAGCCTAGCTGTTCTCTCTCGAAATTAACACACATGTACATTAGGTGCATCCACCAATTGGAACTGGGCCGCCTTGTCAGTCCCTGTCTCAGCATACCACAGGTATCCAGGGCATCGGTGTACCCAGGGCCTACCAGGGGCTGCAGCATGTATTATGCCACCCCTGGAATCTCCTCCCAAATCGGACACAACTGGCTGCACGACAGCTGGGGCAACGTGGTGTAATCACCCGTTGCTGTAGGTGTAGTATTCCTACACCTAACCCTAAAATGGACACATGGATTCCTATCAGTCACTCCTATGGCAGGCCTTATCAATCCTGAAGGCAGAGTGCAGGGGATCATGTGGGTCGGTGCTCTGGCGCGAGCTGAGCCCGTCGACGGCTTGCGGAACCAAGTCCTAATAGCCGTTCCATGGTGAAGCGGGCCAACTACTTTTAAATGCATTATAATCCTTGCGGTTATTTGCTAACTTTGGCATCGCATCACCTACACATGTCGAGAAAGGTGTCATACGAATTGGAATACGAACCCCTCGCCAGTTCTGGCGACGGGGTTAGCATTCCCCCCTTTTAGAGGGGCACGACATGGAAGTAACCTTGAACCCCGGTTAAAGTTGACTCAAGCCTCAGCATCACAAAATGGATGCTGCCACCAGACACAAGTCTGACCTCCTGCTGCTGGGAGACCTTCCAGCGAGGGGAGCTTGGACAAAGGGTTTCCTGTCGAGGGCGGTGTTAGCACCATCCCAGACAGGGTTTGTGTATCCCAGGTAGGCAGGGCTGAAAGGAAGGTGATTGCAAGTGGCACCCCGGTGCTCACTGTGCATAGCCCGGCTCAAACCAGTTTCGGGGGCACACCAGCCCCTGAGCTGGGGCGAAGCCGGACAAAGGATAGGGGTGTAACCACCCCCCTCCTGGCTCCACCCATAGGTAGAACCTAGTCACGGGCCAGCCCCTTTTCTTAGAATAAAGGTAGGAGCGAGTCCCCTTCCCAAATTGGATAATTCTGAATCTTGAACTACTTTCCACGAAAGGAACTCTTGACTATTTCTGAAGACTCTCCCTTGTGGCTAAGGAGTAGCCACCCTGCACCAGCAGGCACCACCTAAGCGCTTGCGGTTTGCTGTAAGTCTCTCCTACGGATCAAGACTGCCCAGCTCGACGAGACCCGAGTTCCCTGCCATCTCTGACCTTTTACCTACCTCATCAGCCCAGCTGAGAGCCGTAGGTGTGACGAGACTTGCGGGACCGGCCATCTTCAGAACCTGCACGACGCTTATCTAGCACGCCCACCGAGGGACCCTCGAGTGAGTGCACCTAGGGTTTGAGAAGCCCTAACCTTGAGCAGCTCCTGCACCGAAGTCTGCCTCCCCAGCATCCACGAGATCTGCGTGGGGGCCCTTCCGCTCCTTGCTGTTCACCGCGTTGTTCGACCACTTGCCGACCGGCTTGTGGCCCTCTTCACGACGCACCACGATTGTTTCATCACTTGTCTGGTTGCTCCAGACTGGCTCTTGCTCCCCTTCAACAGAGGAGTACCACGGACCCTCCTGGTCCACTCCAGACGCCATCTTGACTCCACCGCGTGGGTTTGCCACTGCCAAGATCCGCTGCCCCATTCCTGGGCCCAGCATCATCGACAGCAGACACCTTCGTGGGACAGCTCGCCCTCCATCCTGGTCGCCGCCGCGCCTCCTGGTCCGAGGAACAGCCGAGTCCGACGTCATCCACTCACCTGGTCGAGGTGACTTCAGCCGGTACCCTCCTGCTGCCCACACGATCGCTGGCTAGCGGTTGAGAACTGAGTCCCCTCTGCTTTCAGGTTTTCTTCATCACCGATCCAGGCTTGGATCTCGCTGAACATCGACACTGGTCACCTGCCAGCAACTCTTCTTTCAGGCTCCTGAGACTACAACGAGGACTTCCGACATCTTGCCGAACCTTCCACGGCCGCAGCCTCTGGGCTAGGTAACTCGAGCATTTCGGGGCTCCATCGCAGGTTCGCTTTACAAGTGTCCAGTTCCTTTTTCGTTTAGTCCCACTGATCGGATCACTCCGGAATCAGTAACTTTAGACTTTCTAACCTCTCCCCTTCCACTTGCAGTGTAACGGTTTCGTGCCCTCGGGCATTTGTGTATATTGTGCAACCAGAAGTATTTTCCTAAGAGTTTTGTAGTGTGCTTAGCTCCCTGACTCATAAAGAGCCAGGGTAGTCTTGTTATAAATAAATATCCTTTATTTTCATAACAACTTGTGTGGTGTCCTTTCACTTGGTGTTCAAGGGGTATATGTGATGGTAAATAGCTGGCTTAACACGCCCTCTAGAGTTTAGCCTAAGACTGCTCGTATCCACGCTACTAGGATAGCTGGTCTATAAGGTTGACTTACAACCAATCATCAATAAGGGTCGTTTGGAATGATACACAGTGATCACTAGAATAGTGAGCACTACATATCAGGCCAACTTCTCACACTGCTGCCCTGCCTCCTGTTTGCCTATCGGGAGGTCCGGCAGAAGTCTCTGGGGTTCAGCCCCTTCGAACTCTTGTACCGCCACCCTGTCCGAGGCCCCCTCAGCCTGGTCAAAGAAGGCTGGGAGACTACCGTCCAAGATGCCCCTCCCGACGTCTACCGGTACCTCCTGACCCTGCGGAATCAAACCCGGAAATTCCGGGATCTGGCCGAAGCCAACCTCGTGGCCAGCCAGGAGGAAATGAAACGCTGGTATGACCAGAACGCCTCCTCCATCGAGTTCGAGCCAGGCCAGCAGGTCTGGGTCATGTCACTCGTTGACCTTTGTGCTCTCCAGGACAAATGGACCGGGCCCTTCAAGGTGGTAGAGAAGAAGAGCCTCGTCACCTACCTGGTCGACATGGAGTCTCCCAGGAACCCCCTCCGGGTTCTCCACGCCAACAGGCTCAAACCCCACTTTGCCCGAACAGAACTTAGCCTACTGTTGGCTACGGACGATGGGGCCGAAGACGACTCCGAACCCATACCCGACCTCCTGAAGACCTCCGAGAAGGACGGCTCTGTAGAGGGAGTCATCCTCTCTGCCACCCTGACTTCAGAGCAGCGCCAAGATTGTCAAGAACTGCTGCATCACTTCGCTGCTCTCTACTCCCTCACTCCCGGAATCACCCACTGGTGCGTCCACGACGTTGACACCGGGGTCAGCCCCCCCGTGCGACACCGCGGCTACCGAGTCCCCGACCGGGTGTGGGCCTGCATCCACGCCGAGGTCTCCAAAATGTTGGCCCTGGGGGGTCGTCGAACCCTCCGACAGTCCATGGGCCAGCCCTGTGGTCCTGGTGCCGAAGGCTGCCGCCCCGGGCGCCACCCCGGAACTTCGGTTTTGCGTGGACTATCGGGGATTGAATGCCGTCACCAAAACCGATGCCCATCCCATTCCTCGGGCAGATGAACTGATCGACCGCCTAGGAGCAGCCCGCTACCTTAGCACCTTTGACCTCACCGTTGGATACTGGCAGATCGGGCTCACCCCAGGCGCCCAAGAGCGTTCTGCTTTCTCCACTCCCGACGGCCACTACCACTTCCGAGTGATGCCCTTCGGCATGAAGAATGCCCCGGCAACCTTCCAAAGACTGGTGAATAAGGTACTGGCCGGGCTGGAGGCGTTCAGCGCCGCCTACCTGGAGGATATTGCGGTGTTCAGCAGCCACTGGGCCGAGCACCTGAGGCACCTCTGGGAGGTTCTGACCGTCCTCCAAAGGGCCGGACTCACAGTAAAAGCCAGCAAGTGTCAGATAGGCCAAGGATCCGTAACCTAACTGGGACATCAAGTGGGGAGTGGCCAAGTGGCTCCCCTCCAGCCAAAGATCGACGCCATCATGGCCTGGGAGCCCCCAGCCACCCAAACCGCTGTGAGGGCCTTCCTGGGTCTCACGGGCTATTACAGGCGGTTCATTCAGACCTATGGAAGCATTGCGGGCCCCCTCACGGAGCTCACATCCAAGAAGCCTTTGAGACCCTCAAGACAGCCATGTGTACCGACCCCGTGCTGCAAGCCCCTGACTACAGCAAAGAGTTCGTGGTGCAGACTGATGCCTCGGAGTACGGAGTCGGGGCGGTCTTGTCCCAAGTGAACTCTGAGGGAGTTGACCAGCCGGTGGCCTTCATCAGCCGGCGCCTGCTGCCCCGGGAGCAGAGATGGAGCACCATTGAACGGGAAGCCTTCGCCGTGGTGTGGGCCCTCAAGAAGCTCCGGCCCTACCTCTTCGGCACCCACTTCCGGGTCCAAACTGACCACCGGCCCTTACGGTGGTTAATGCAGATGTGAGGCGAGAACCCGAAGTTGTTGCGATGGTCCATCTCTCTGCAGGGGATGGACTTCATTGTGGACCATCGGCCCGGCAACGACCACGCCAACGCCGACGGCCTGTCCCGCTTCTTCCGCCTCGGCGAGGAGAACCCCCAAGGAGATGGGTGACTCTCCCTGCCTTCAGCTCGGGGGGACGCCTGTTGGACCCGGCCTCGTGGCGTGGTCCTGAACCCCCCGACCAGACCAAATGGGGGCTACCCCAACCCTTCGGGGTCCCCCTGGATTGTACCCCGCTACCCGCACCAGCCTTCAAACGCCACCCGGCCGGCCTTGGTCCCAGCGAAGCCCCGACATCGAGGCCCCCAGTTCCGACCAGGAGGGGGTCGAGTGGCCACTCCACAGATCCCGGAGGAGGAGAGTTTCGATGGGACCTCCAGCCGTCCCCCAACGCATGGTTTCGATCGCCCTCCGGCCTCCCTGGGCGCTGGCTTCCCCCTCCCGCTGGGTGTCTGGACTCTCTCATCCCGGCCCCTCCGACCCCCCAGGCGCGAGGGTCCGGACATCAAAGGGCTCCAGACATATATCTGGGGCAGCCCAAAACCAGGACGGCAGTTGTATCCCGGAGTCAAGAGCCCTGCTGATCGGATCGCGGCTGACCCTACGGAGAGAGACTCATTGCCTGGAACTTGGGACTCGGGCCCTGCTGACCTCGTCGCGGCCCGCCCTCACTGAACTCACCATCGGAGCCCTGCTGACCTCGTCGCGGCTCGACCTCGCTGAAGTAACCACCGGAGCCCTGTTGACCTCGTCGCGGCTCGACCTCGCTGAAGTAACCACCAGAGCCCTGCTGACGTCATCGCGGCTCGACCTCGCTGAAGTAACCACCGGAGCCCTGCTGACCTCGTCGCGGCTCGACCTCGCTGAGGTAACCACCGGAGCCCTGCTGATCTCATCGCGGCTCAACCTCATCGAGACAATCCCTCGAGCCCTGCGGACGACGTCCCGGCTCCCGGAACACCCCCCCAGCTCGAGGAGTGAGAACTGGGCACCGAGTATCCCTGTACCAGGATGGTACTGAGACTGTCCCGCTACCCCATCCCTGAAAGACCCTGAGACTCTTTTGGATCCCTCGATCCGCCTGTATATATTGCCACGGAAACCGGCCATTAATACTGATAAAAACGTGTGAGAATTGATACCCTTGTCGTGTCCTGTGTGGTGGGGGGATTGCTTGGCTGTTACGATTATAGGGGAAGGACCTCGCCCAGGAGGCTTCTCAGCAGCGCTCGGCTACTCCCTTACGGGAAGGTGGCTCTAGGGGTGGTCAGCCAGACACCATCTGACTCCCCGGAGATCGCCCTTCTAACACCACTCCTTTAGCATATTCCATCTGATCGGAGGCGACAAAACTCCCTATCCAATTTTGTTTACTGTAGAGTGCTCTACTTTCTATTGCCGTTAAATGGGTTTCTTGAATGATATTTACATGTGCTCGTGAATCTTCCAAATACCTCAATATCATACCCTGTCGACCTTTTGTTCTTAACCCATTAACGTTCTATGTTGTTATTAATATATCTTCATCTTTACCTGACATCAAAATTATTTGTTTTTTTTTATATTTTAAGACCTGGACTCCTTACCTTATACTTCTCTAGAAGGCAAACAGTAATGTATAATAAGATATGAAATGAGGACTGAATTTTTTTGATTTTTTCCCCACTGCTCCCCACCCAGTGACCCAACCCATAACCTCCCCCCATGGGAACCCTCCCTTTACTATCAGGCATAAGCCTGTTAGGACTGTCAGAGAGGCTGGGGCTTATTCAAAAACACTGTAGTAAATAGGAGATCCCCCCTCCCCTCACGCCTCCCACTCCGTCATTTTGATTTACAATTTTATTTCCACTATCACCATATGTGTATATTTTAGTATTTCATATCTGTAAAGTCGCATTAGATTATATTCCTTTTGGAAAGGAGATCCAGGGCGCTTTCCAAGCCATGATTTGCTCCCTTAGTGCTTCAGATTGTCAATAAACAATCCTTATATATTTAAACTTTCTCTCCCTTCTTTATTGCCTCTATTAGGCAGTCTGCCTCTTCAACTGATCTTATGTTTCGCATTTGGTTATGCCACATTACACGAAGCATGGCGGGAACTTTTAGCTGAACTCATGTATGGTTTATATTTTGACCTATGGCTATAGTTCTGGTTTGAACTCTTGTATGGTTTTTGTTTTGACCTATGGCTATAGTTCTGGTTTGAACTCATCTATCGTTTTTGTTGTTACCTATGGCTATAGTTCTGGTTTGAACTCATGTATGGTTTTTGTTTTAACCTATGTCTATAGTTCTTGTTTGAACTTATGTATGGTTTTCGTTTTGACCTATGTCTATAGTTCTTGTTTGATCTCATGTATGGTGTATGTTTTGACCTATGTCTATAGTTCTGGTTTGAACTCATGTATGGTTTATATTTTGACCTATGGCTATAGTTCTGGTTTGAACTCTTGTATGGTTTTTGTTTTGACCTATGTCTATAGTTCTTGTTTGAACTTATGTATGGTTTTTGTTGTTACCTATATCTATAGTTCTGGTTTGAACTCATGTATGGTTTATATTTTGACATATGGCTATAGTTCTGGTTTGAACTCATCTATCGTTTTTGTTGTTACCTATGGCTATAGTTCTGGTTTGAACTCATGTATGGTTTTTGTTTTGACCTATGTCTATAGTTCTTGTTTGAACTTATGTATGGTTTTTGTTGTTACCTATGTCTATAGTTCTGGTTTGAACTCATGTATGGTGTATATTTTGACCTATGGCTATAGTTCTGGTTTGAACTCTTGTATGGTTTTTGTTTTGACCTATGGCTATAGTTCTGGTTTGAACTCATTTATGGTTTGTTGTTTTGACCTATGGCTATAGTTCTGGTTTGAACTCATCTATCGTTTTTGTTGTTACCTATGGCTATAGTTCTGGTTTGAACTCATGTATGGTTTTTGTTTTGACCTATGTCTATAGTTCTTGTTTGAACTTATATATGGTTTTCGTTTTGACCTATGTCTATAGTTCTGGTTTGAACTCATGTATGGTTTTTGTTTAGAACTATGTCTATAGTTCTTTTTTGAACTCATGTATGGTTTATGTTTTGACCTATGTCTATAGTTCTTGTTTGAACTCATGTATGGTTTTTGTTTTGACCTATGTCTAGAGGTCTTGTTTGAACTCATTTATGATTTTTGTTTTGACCTGTGTCTATTGCTCCTTACATAACCCATCACACCTTCCGGGTGAAGCCTCGGTCCAGCCACCCACAGAGAGGTCTGCTTGGCCTTTGCATTTGAGCAGCTGAGTCTGGCTTTTGTGGAAGCTTTGATGTCCCTTGTGTTTCAGGCTGAGAGTTCTGAGCTTCTTTGTGATACTTGCAGTGAGACTCTTTGAATCTGAATTCTCACCTGTTGCCCAGGAGTCCAATAATGAAGGTCAGAAGGTGAGTGATGTCCAGAGCCCCGGACTGGCCCTACATCCACTTCTGCACCTCTTCGATGGTCTTGTCATTGGGGCAGGCGAAGTAGGCGTCTTGGATGTAGTCACTGGCGTGGAGGGCGCAGTGAACGATAGGGACAAAGGACATTTCAAGGAGCGTGCCTCCTTTCACAGCACCTGTTGGAGAGAGGTTCACACATGAGGAAAGAGCTGTGAATAAGACGAGTCAGATGTCTGCAATGTCATCAAAGGTGGATTTTCATGCATCTGCAGCGCCCTCCTCATTAGCAGTTAACACTTCATAGATGGTAGTTGCCAGGCTCCCTCAGAATGGGACAGGTTCAGCTTTCACAGGAGGGCAGTAGAACAGGGCATTACCTCCTTGTCCATCTTCCTCACCACAGTAATCAACACATGAGTTTTAGGTTCCCACAGAACCTCCTAGTAAAAGAAAGTCAAACTACCAACCCCCTATCCCACCAATATGGCCCCCTCCTCCTTCCACCAATGGGATAAAAGGTGGCACCACACAACTCAATATCTGTTGTTTAATTTCTGCACTGCTCCGAGTGCTGTTTTCCTGTTTTTCAGGTAAGTGGGATCGAGGTCATGCTTCAGAAGACTCTGGTATCACTGAGTTCAAGGTTTGCTGGGCATGCTGGGGCGACCTCTCTCTTTAAAATTATTTTGTATTTTCACACTCCCCGGGTCCTGCTTTAGCGGACTTCAGGGAGCGTGGAGCCGGCGTCTTCGGACTGCCCACCCGCTGTGAGATAATTTCCAAGTACCCGACCAGTCGTGTCCTGCCTGAACGGACTTGACGGTGGGTTGCGGTCTTTGTAGTAGAGTGTGGTCAGGGCACGAGTCGGGGGTACACGTGGGTACACAGTGTCCACCTACTCTTTTCACAGGGTGGACGCCGTCCACCCTGCCAAGAAGTTGAGCCCCTCTGAAAAAGATGCTGAATTTGTCCCGGTGTAATTTGCAAACACCGGGACACTTTCAGAAGCACCTGCACGTTGTTGTCTGCTTTCGATCGCAACAATGTGCAGGCGGGGAGGGGTCTTTCTTAGTTCTGGCTGATGCTGGGCCCATGACAAAGGCCGAATCTGAGGGGTCATCAGGTCTCCTTTTGTTGGAGTCTCCTGACTGGCAGCAGTCAGAAGCCTCGCACCTAGAAGAAAAAGCAGCAGAGGAGAACAAAAAGGCTCACATCTTGTTGGCACTTTACAAATACTTAAGAAAGGCAGTGTAGGAAGGTGGAATCTAACTACATGGTTGCCCCCACTTTTCTTCTGGTGTTTTGATGGTTTTTAACTAGTCTGGCTGGGATCCTGCTATCCAGGACCCAAGCCTATCTGCTTACTCCCTTAAACGACATGGTGTGCACATTAGGTGCACTAGTGATTGGATACTGTGGTCCAGCCTGAGTCAGCCTGTTTGCTGACATCTAAGGATTACATGAAGGCATGTTATAAAGAGTACAGACTGACTCAACTTCATACCTTTTCCAGAACTGGGAAACTCTCTAGTGGTTTTCTAGAAATAAAAGATTTTCCTTGCTTTGAGCCGGCAATAGATCTCATAATTCCACCAGTGGCCAGGAAGCTCTATTTACAATACAGATATGGGGTGCTTCCACTTCGCTGCTTTACATCTAAGTGGAGAGACCAACAAACGATTCAGTTCCCAGCATGTGACCACCCTGAGGAAACTGAGCTCCACGTTTTTTTTAGCTGTCAGAAGGCAAGGAGACGTTGGTTGGTCCAGATTTGTAGGAATCTTGGCAACAGGCGCTGTCTCGAAGTATTCAGGATATTGAAATCTGATTCTAGCATCCCGACAGCATATTCGGTCGCAGGTTTCTTGTTTTCAATGTGGTGCACTGGAAGGGTTTACCTGAGATTTTGAAATGTTGTATCGATTGCCCTGCCCTGTGGTGTAGCAATTGTGATAGTATAGTAAACTCCCTAATTATTTTGTATATCATGTATAGTTTTAAATTTAAGAGCTTTTGCTTTTTTTTAACATGTTTTTTCTGGCTAATTTATGTATTCATCGAAATTATTTGTGTAAGCTTTGCCTAATCTTATATCCCAAAATCCAATGTACTCTAATATGAAAATGTGTGTACAATCACCATTGTTATCTATTTATTTTTTTCATGACTGACAGCATGATGCAATTTTAGACGTAAATGTTTGCTGTGTGTTGTACTTTTTAGGTCATTTTGACTGAAATAAAGTCTTTTTTGAATTTGAATTTGAATTTGATACTGTGGTACCTTATGAGTCCCTAGTATAAGGGACCTGGCACCATTGGCGTGAGTCTCCCTTCAATTTTTCACTGTGTCTCCTCTGTTTTTGCTGGTTATAGATGCTCTGGGCGCTGTGCCACTGCCATTCAGTGCCAGAGCGAATGCTCCCTGTGTAAAGATGACATGTGAATTGGTACATCCATGATTGGCTTATTTGGTTTACCTGTCAGTCCCCAGTAGCGTGGCCTGTGTGTGCCCGGGGCTGGTGAACAAAATGCTGCTGGTGGGCCTGCAGCACTGGTTTGTGCCAGCCACAGAAGCAGCTTGTAAAGTGTGTCTCAGACCTGCCACTGCAGTGTCTGCGTGCAGTCCAGAACTGCCATCTTGGCTGTGAAGTGCACCCACTTCCCAGCCCCTGAACCTTCCCTTGGCATCCTGTAAGCCACCCTTATGATAGGGCGCATTGTATGTGTAAAGTAGGACATGCTCTGATGTGTGTAGTATGTCCTAGTAGTGAATTACACCCAATTTCGTTTTTCACTACTGTAAGGCCACCTGTTCTCCATAGGCCAGAATGGGAGGTTTGGGCTATTACATCCTATAGTCCTAACTGACCCACAGAACATGGTAGAAAAACGAATTTAGTATGCCTGAGCTCAGAATATTAAAATACATCTTTTAGTGAAGGTTATTTTTATATTCTGTGTTTGAAACTGCCACTTTTAGAGTATAGGTACTTTCTTGCCTAAGCCTTCCAGTGTGCTCTGCTATTATGTGTATTGGCTGTCTGGTTTTGGAGGGACAGGGCAGGCTGAGCCTGGGTTGAATAGAGAGATCTGCCTTGGAGTGAGGGGAGGGGTAGCTCCTGCACTTGAATAGGGCTGTGCCTGACAAGGTGAATGCTGGCTCCACCTCCCACTGTGCGTCTGAAAGCAGATCCCCTCTTTATGAAAGGAAGGATGCAGCCTGGTAAACAAAGTGCTCCAGGGCTGGGCAGAACTGGTTCTGGCTGGGTTCAGAGACTCATGACTCCTAAAAACAAAGACTTTGCGGGTATAAATATTTGTGCCCAAACTCCAAGAAGAACCTCTGTCCGTGTAACTACAGGAATCTGCAGGAGAAGGACGGTCCTTGTGCTTGTGTGCTGTTTCTTGGACTGGCCGGCAGTGGTTACTACTGGACTTGGAAGAAGAGGAAAAGGACTTTGAAGGAACTTTCATTTTTTTTTGCTACAGCAATCACCCAAGGGCTAGAAGAGAGCTAGCCTCCTGCAGGAGTCTCAGACACATCAGACTCCACCACCAGCCTCCTGTTTCCTCCCAGCGAGGATTTCTTTCTACAGGTGAGGCTCCTGTGAGTTCCAGAGCCTCTAGTTCTACTGCTGAGAAAAGAGTGCTGAAAATCGTCGCTAAGCCCCGTTGGTGAGCCGCTGCAGCTGGAAAGCGTGAGAAAAATCGTCACTCTGCTGCCGCCGAGTGCTCGCTACCGGAGATCGTCGCATCACCTGTCAGCGGGCCCCAAAACGCCCGCTAACCCAAGTACGTCGTATCACCTGTCTGCGGGCCTGAAAACGCCCGCTAGCCCAAGGTCATCACAGAGCCTGTCAGCAGGTTCCAAAACACTCGCTAAACCCAAGTTATTGAATCGTCTGACGGCGGGCCTGAAAACACTCGCTAAAGATCCGAAGATTGTCGCATTGCTTGTTAGCGTGCCCCAAAGCGCTCACTAACCAAAAATCATCGCACCAAGTTCATCGCAGCGCGGACGCCGAGCGTTCGCCATTTTCCCCGCATCGCATCAGGATCGTCGCTCCCTCGCGGAGCGCCATTTTCTTCTATCGCTGTAAGATCGCACACGCACCAGGCTCGGTGCATCATCCTCCCTTAGAGGCAAGGATTTTATCGCATCACCGGCTTAGCATGAAGAAGTTTGTCGCTTTCTCCTGCCCGCAACCCAGCGCATCATCCTCCCTTGCGGTAAGGATTCAACGCATCGCTGGTTAGCGTGAGGAAATTTATCGCTACAACTCCTTAGCGACATGTTTGTTGCTTTGCTACAGAATCCAGATACCTTGTGAGTAAAAGGGTCGCAGAGACCACTGCATTGAACTGAACATCATTTTGTGCACCTTGAACTATTTTTGCAGCATTTTTAAAGTAACCCTATTTTTCTAAGTATTGTGGATTTTTACTGTTATTGGGCTTGTGATTAAGTCTATATAAATATACTTATTTTTTATAACTACTTGAGTGGTGTCAATTTGTAGTGTTCCTCATTGTGTTACTGTGTTTGGTCATAAATGCTTCACACACTGCCTCTGAGATAAGCCTAGTTGCTCGTGCTACGTTACCACAGGGTTGAGCAAGGGTTATCAAAGGGTGTAGGCTGCTTACTCTGACTTAGGAAGAAGGGTCCCTACTTGGACAGTGGCCAGCCATTGCCAACTGGAGACCCCCATATCTAACAGTACCATAGGTACCAAGGGCATAGGTACTTCACAGGCCTACCAGGGGCTGAAGCATATGTTATGCCACCCCTGGGAAGCAGACTACATCTGACACCACAGGCCTGCTGCTGCAGCCTGGGTGCAGTAGTGTTAGCACTCCTCACAGAGATATAGGTTCCCTATATCTCACCTTACACACACATATAAACCTATCAGTCACCCCTAAGGAAGGCCCTATCAATCCTGAGGGCATGGTGTTTGGTTTCCATGTGAGGGGGTGCCTCTGCCTGAGCAGGGCCCCTCTGCAGCTCTCAGAGTCCATTCTCTGTTGCTGTTTGTGGATGCGGTTAAACCATATACTCTTAAGTGAATTATAACCTCGCGGTAAATGCTAATTCTGGGATGGCTGCATCAAAACATGTCGTGTTAGGTGTCAAACGCTTTGGAATCATACCCCCACACCAGTAACTGGTGTGGGAGTATGATCCCACCCTTCCAGAGGGATAGAAATGTACCCACTGTGGAAACATGGTAGAATCCTGAAGAGCCCTGGCATCACAAAATGGATGCCACCAGTCACAGACACTGGGCTGCCATGCTGCTGCTGACCGAAACTCACGGTGGAGGAGTGTTGGAAAGGCGTTCTCTGGGGGGCTTAGGACTACGTGCCTGACAACCCGTTGACCCACCTCCCTCAGAGTTAGGCCGAGCAAGAGCGGAGAGGCCCTTCCTAGGAGGGTCTCGTACCTAGGATCGCACTCACGGACAGAGGGACACCACACAGTAGGTCTTCGTAAGATAGTACTTTATCGTTAGCTTTAAGGGACCTTTATGATCCGAAATACAGGTATTGAAGCAGCGCCACAAGCGGCGGCGATTGCGTGATGGGGGTACGGGGGTAGCGGGACAGTCTTTGGGTTCAGTGTCTCTGCGGAGTATCCTTCGCACAGCTCTCAATCCTCGAGCTGGGGGATGTTGTTGCTCTCGGCAATCTCTGCCCATTCTTCTGGAGGAGAGTGCCGCGAGTCACTCAGCAGGCACAAGAGGTTTCAGAGTCGGGGAGCCGCGACAGCGTCAGCAGGGCTCGGATGGTTCAGAGTTCGGGGAGCGGCGACAGCGTCAGCAGGGCTCAGATGGTTCAGAGTTCGGGGAGCCGCGACAGCGTCAGCAGGGCTCAGGTGGTTCAGAGTTCGGGGAGCCGCGACAGCGTCAGCAGGGCTCAGGTGGTTCAGAGTTCGGGGAGCCGCGACAGCGTCAGCAGGGCTCAGATGGTTCAGAGGTCGGGGAGCCGCGACAGCGTCAGCAGGGCTCTCATGGTCCAGGTCTTCTCTGCCTCCCGTCCCTTCAGCACCCCTTGTTATACTCCCCCTCCTCTTTGAAGTCCGGAGTCCTCACCGAGAGGGGTCTTGGTGCCACGGGCGGTGTGTCGGGCTTTCCTGTCGCTCGGCCCTTTGATCTGTTCAGGTGGGTCTGGGATGGTCTCCAGACGCCCAGCAGGCGAGGCGCCCGCTCTCCGGGGGCCTGGTGGCCGATCGAAACCCTCCTTGGGGAGGAGACCAGAGGTGTGACAGGTCGGCGCCTCCGGGTCTGGCTTGGGGGGTCGATCTCTCCCTCGGCCGGGCATGCGCTGTGGGGTCTTGGGGGTTGCTGGGGCCCGGCCGGCCATCGGGATGTTGGGCCATGGTGACCGGAAGGCTGCGACGTTGAGGTTTAGGTGCGGTGGCGGGGTGGCTTGCTGGTCAGGAGGGCCCACGCCACGAGGCCGGTCTCACACATGCCCCCCCAGCTGAAAGGCGGGGAGAACTACCCATTGTGAGACCGGCCTCACGGCGTATGCCCTCCCGATCATCCAGCCAACCTGCAACCACCCCAAGACACGGCATCTCCGACTCCGGCCGCCCCAGCCACACAGACCCGAGGGCCGGCCAGAGCCCCCGACAGACTCGACACCCTACCATGCATGTCCGACCGAGGGAGCGGGAACCCCCGAGCCAGACCAAGAGGCGCCAGCCCAGTCACACCTCGGATTGCCTTCCCCCGGGAGGACTCGATCGGCCACCAGGCCCCTGGGGAGCAGGCGCCTCGCCTGCCGAGCGTCTGGGGTCCCTACCAGACTCACCTGAAAAGACCAAAGAACCCCCTCAGTCACCAAAGACCCTCTCTGCGAGGACTCCGAACTTCAAAGGGCAGGGGGAGTATAATAAGGGGTGCCGGAGGGACGAATGGCAGAGAAGACCTGGAACCATCGAAGCCTGCTGACGCTGTCGCGGCTCCCGAATACCGAACCACCTGGGCCTGCTGAGTGACTCGCGGCCCCCAGCCATTGAACCATCTGAGCCCTGCTGATGCGGTCGCGGCTCCCGAACTCCGAACCACCTGTGCCTGCTGAGTGACTCGCGGCCTCCGACCCTCGAACCACCTGAGCCCTGCTGACGAGGTCGCGGCTCCCAAACTCCGACTACCTGTGCCTGCTGAGTGACTCGCGGCTCTCCCCTCGAGGAAGAATTGGCAAGAGATCGCCAAGAGAAACAACACCCTCCAGCTCGAGGATTGTGAGCTATCCGCAGGGTCCTTTGCAGAGACACTACATTCAAAGACTGTCCCGCTACCCCCCATTCCCCTACCACCGATTTGTAGTCCCTTGTGCCGCTGATGTACTACTTATAACTTGGATCATAAAGATCCCTTGAAACCTTCGATAAAGAACCTATCGTCCTTACGGAGAATACGTGTGGTGTCACTCTGTTCGTTGTGTAAGCTCAGGGTGTGCGTGCCTGGTTCGGCCTACTTAGGAGAGGTGGGTCAAAGGGGTGGGCAAGACGTGTATCGAACCCCCCTCCGGCGAACGCCTTTCCAACATTTGGTGGCAGACGACGGATTCCGAGCCGACACCGAAAGAGAGCGTGCAGTGAACGACTGACGGACTACCAAACAGAGATGGAAGGAGAAACCTCCCTGGGTGCCGCAGGTACTGAAATGAGCTCGACGTTCAGAGAGGATCAATTGGACTATTATACGCATACAGCCTCATGCATCAAGCCAAAATCCAGTCGGTAAAATACCGAATCGCTAATAGCTCCCGGTATTGAGTTAAAAAAAAACAATCCCAATGCATCAACTGTCGTACTTTAATCTTCGGAACCGCGTAGGGGACAAGGCCCTACCCCTGTCTATCTTGGTATTAGCGAACCGCAAATGGTAAATGCGGCATGTACGAGTGCTTTACTCGTCGTTCTAGCCCTGAATGCACTGCGTACACGTGATCTTGCTGCACTACGCGGGTTCCATTTTGGAAGCAGTGGCCATCTTGTCATTGCCCTCACATAGGCTATAATGGAGCAAATACGGGCCTCTCAGTACATGTGCTCTCTCGTGACTTCTCGGTGACCTGGGCAGCTGGCTCTGCTGCCCCGGGTCAAACTGGTCTCACGAGCTCCCCTTCCTCCATCCACCTGTGATTAGCATCAGGGCTCGACCCATCATAAAACCCTTCTCATCCTACACAAACCCCCGGCTAATCTCTTCCACACCTGCTTGTTCCTGCTTTATGACTTGTTTCCCAAAACAGGAGATGCTCATGTTTATTGGGGGGTCTGCTTACATCTAACGTGGGATCGCAACCTTATTGTGTAAATCATTGTGAGTTGGCCGAACTGGAATGTGGGATGGTCATCATGACTCTGCCTTTTCTTTGTAATGTATACTGTTATATTGCCGTTTCATAAAACTCAGGAATGTATGCTTGAGGCCGAAAAAGGCCTATTTAAGATGTAGTCCGTTCCTATGATTTTCAGCAGTCTCCTGAGAACATACACGCTGTTGTACTTCTAGGATACCTGTCATTGGTCTGCAGCCAATAAACGATTCTTTGACTTCACCCAGAAGACTCTGTGTTTCTGTAGGTCCGGAACAGGGTGAAACCCCGAAGTCATAGGGTGTGTGCCCCTGCACCGCTGGGTCTAAAATACCCAGTACTTCAGTTTGGCGCCCAACTCGGGCCGATTTCAGTGGTACCAGTCCAAGCCAGAGGTTCGTGAGGAGCTTCGTGTGGAAATTCCGGAGGAAGGCCGCCACTTCATCGACCCCTGCATGTCGACGTGGTCCGAAAGTCTTTTCTGCGAGGTTCTCCGCGTCCCGACGGCTACGAAGGACTGCTGCCCTGATTAATCGACCTGTTTTGGACCCTTGACGAGTTTGAGAGAGCGAAACAATCGAGAGAGTCTTCTGGTGACGTCATCGATCAGTAATATTCAGTTAAGTATAAGTGGAGCGTCTCCCATTTGTTTTGGTATCCCTCGGGATCGTTTGGTTTGATTTGGTAATTGGTGATTTGGTGTTTGCAAACCCCAAAGCCAGAGGACTCGTGTATTCACGAGACTATCGTAATCGATAATCCTTTGACGTTTGGATCTAGACTAGTGAGCGAAGATGCCTGGTTCTAGAATATTTGGTAGATTATTCTGTTTGGGTTGTGGAAAAGATTTCCGGCTGGAAGAATCATGTCCGGTTCCTCCGGTTGGAACTCCAACTTATGAGCTCTATGTAAAACATGGCGTAGGCCCTATTACATACAACGAAGTGTGGATCCACTACACTAGGAAAGACGGTGTTTTAAAATGGCCCCAAAATGGTAGTTTCGATACCGATATTCTAGATAATTTGGAAATTAAATTGTTTAAGAAGAAAGCCCGGCCGGCGATGTTTGACTCTTTCCGCTTATGGCGAAAGGAAGCCAAACAGAAAGAAATTAAGCTAGCGAAGAAGAATAAAAGAGAGAGAGGTATGTCAGTAATGCAAGCAGCTGTGCAATTTAGAGACAATGAGGAGGAGCAGATGAGCGAGCAATTGCACAGGCAGCGTAAGTTAGGGATTGACAAATGTTACCCGGCTTTACCACACTCTAAGCAAAATGGGTCCGAAGACAAGGAGAAAGATCCCCTAATGTCACACTTGTTGAGTTCGCCACCCCAATATGCGCAAAATGCTACGGCGCCTCCTCAGCTTGTGAATATGCCACCTCCAGTTAATGTATTGCAGGCTTTGCCGCAACCACCAGTTGCCGCACAACCGGCTCTTATTAATGTAACGCAGCCCTCTCAAGGGCCGCCAGTTGTGCTTCCAACTGCCCCCGCGCTTCCTGTAACCTTGCCTAATTCGGCAGCGGCCTCTCCCAACACTTTTTCTTGCACCACTTCGGTACCTGTTTCTACGTCCTCTTTTCTTCCCTCTGTTTTCCCCCCTGTTTCTGCCTCAGCTTCTCCTTCAGCGCGACAGCGTTTAGCTAATGTGGTTACTTCATTAATGTCGCCTCTCTTTGAGTTGTCTGGTGCGACTCCTGGTTTGCAGCGTAAGCAATTGCGTAGTCAGTTGCCTACCCCTGATGAGAAGAGCGTAATAGATAGCATGGCGCGTAGATGGGTCGTTTTCCCTTCATTTTATGATGTGGAATCAATTGTGAATGTCTTCCATCAGTGGGATGCCCCGAAGCAGAGATATGTGTTTGAGAAGATGTGCGAAATTCTCTGTGAGGAATTGGAGGATAGTGGTAGAAATCCGAGGCCACGAGAATTGTGTAGAGTAAGGTCCGATTTTGGAGCTGGTATGATTGTAGACCGCGATATAGATAAAGCAGTTGCGGTTGTACTGTCCTTCAGGAATGATGGATGTCAACAGTCATTGTTCGAACAGGATGTCCCGGTGGGGGGAAAGGAAAAAGTGCGACAATACCCCATGAGAGAAGTGCCCCCGGTATGGAAGGAAGCGGTTGCAGCTGTCGGTGCTAACCCCGCTGTGGCAGCGCATTTCCAGCGTGTTTGGGTGCATGTTCCATGGAAGCGTTCTGAGGTGTTAGCGCTTAAACAGTCCTTACCTGATCCCCGTAAAAATCCGGCAGGTTATTATAAAGAATTGTCACAAACGGCAGGATCATGTATTATGAATCTGGCTGACATAGACATGTTGTTTGGTAATGTTGTTCCACAGCCCCTATGGGGGTCAATCCGTAATGCGGATCATGATGCAGAGCTAGGGGATACATGGGCTAACATTATTGCTGCCGATGCAAGACAAACTGGTGGCGCGAAACCTGAGCCTTTAGTAGCTGAACTCCCTGGTAGAATCATCACGTATATGAAGACACTGATGCCTGCAATGCGCGTAAATTGGGACAAGTTATCTGCATGCAAGCAGAAAAAGGATGAGACAGTGTCAGACTTCTTTACTAGGTTTGAGGAAACGTTCATTGATCACAGTGGGCAGGATATGAGTACTGAGGGTGGCCAACGGTTGTTTGTGGATAAGTTTGTGCAGAATTTACTCCCTGACCTGTGTAAAAAGCTGAAAGATTCAGAGAGTTCTTGGGCTGTTTCCTCTTCAGCGCAAATACTGGCTACTGCACAGTATTATGAAAACAGAGATAAAGACGAGAAAGATAGAACAGAGAAGAAAACGAAGGAATTAAAGACAAAGGTCCTTTTGCAGCAGGCCTATCCGCCACGTGGAGGTCAGAATAATTATAGGCAACCCCAAGGTGTCTATCACCAACCCCAACAATTTCAGAACAATCAGCAAATGAATGGGTATTATCAACCGCGTGCCCCGGTAGGTCCCAACCAATGTTCATACTGCAAAGAGGAAGGTCATTTTAAATATAGTTGCCCTAAATTAATGCAGCGGAATGGTAATATGTATGGCGCAAGAGGTAGAGGTGGTCAGCAAGCTCCTAGAGGTAGAGGGCGTGGAAGTGTTCCCCAAAATGCGCGTCCTCTGCCGCCTCAGAATACCATTAATAGCTTTGATCAGCAAGCTAACGCGACTGGTAATACGGCCCAGTATTACACTAATGATTATTATGCAGAGGACGGTGATGCAGAACATGCTGATTACTAGGACAGCCATAGACAGAGAGAGGGAGTTGTTTCAGTGCCAGTGGATCAGAGAGGACCGTATGTTGAGGTGACTACAGCGAATGTAACGGAGCCTTTTCTGCTAGACACTGGTGCTGCAAAGAGTTCAATTATGCATTCCAAACTCCCTGGCGCACCTTTGTCTGGCGACATAAATGTTTCCGTAGGTTTTTCTGGCGCCCCTGTTAGGAACCCGATTTCTAGTCCCATATCACTTTCTGTTGGACCTTGCGAGCTAAAAGCACCTCTGATTCTGACGACAGGTTGTGGTGAGAATTTGCTGGGACTGGATTTGTTGAAAAGATTGCATGCTACATTGTATTGTTCTCCTTCGGGAGTACAACTTACATTAGGCAAGAAAGTAATTTCCCCAATGTACTTGTCCAAGAATACAATGCCGCCTGAATTGTCATCCCTTCCGGATGCCCTTTGGGCTACTGGTCCCAATGATGTGGGTCTCTTGGAGATACCGCCATACGTGGTGACTTTAAAGGCTAATGTCAGACTGCCACGTATTCCCCAGTACAAGATCTCTAATGAAGGCCAGAAAGCATTGTTAGACATTGTCCACGACTTCATTGATAAGGGTGTGATTGAAGAAACAAGAGGCAACGTTTGCAATAGCCCGATTTTACCTGTCTTAAAACGAACGGACCCTTCACAGCCTCCTGTTTACAGATTCGTGATTGATCTTAGAGAGGTTAATAAGATTGTTGTGCCACAGTTTCCAGTTGTCCCTGATATAACTGCTTTGTTAACGATGATTCCAGCCTCTGCTGAATGGTTTTCAGTGATCGATTTAAAGAATGCTTTCTTTAGCATCCCAATTGCAGAGGAGAGCAGAGACATTTTCGGGTTTAGTCTGGGAGGCCGAAGCTTCCGCTTCAAACGCGCTCCCCAGGGCTACTGTGAGAGTCCATCTATATACAGTCAAGCTTTGAAAGCGCAGCTTGATGCACTTGTTTTACCTAGTGGCGCTATCCTGATTCAGTATGTGGACGATTTACTAATCGCCGCGGATACTGAGGAGATCTGTAAAGAAGCCACATTATCGTTGTTGCACCATTTATCCGTTTTTCATCACAAGGTGTCCTTATCTAAGCTGCAATATTGTCGACAAGAAGTGACCTACTTAGGTCATCTCTTATCGAAGGAGGGAAGGAGACTGACCCCAGAGAGAATTCAAGCCATTGCACAGTTGAGTGTGCCAAAGACACAGAGAGAAGTACGTGCTTTCTTGGGCATTACCTCATACTGTAGGCATTGGATCCCTAGTTTCTCCTTGCTGGCAAAACCTTTGTTAGCCTTAACATGCAAAGACACACCGAATCCTATCCCATGGTCTGAAGAGTGCCAGAAAAGTTTTGTGGAATTGCGTAATGCATTGTGTTCGGCACCTGTGTTGGGTACTCCTGACTACAGTAAGCCTTTTACATTGTATGTTCACGAGAAAGATGGATGTGCGTTGTCAGTGTTAACACAGCCTTTTGGCGACAGACCGCGCCCATGCGCATATTTTTCATCTACCTTGGACCCTGTAGCGAGGGCATTGCCAAGCTGTCTGAGAGCGACAGCTGCTGCAGCGATGTCTATCCGACAATCTGCTGGTCTGGTAATGGACAACACATTGATCGTTATGGTTCCACATGCTGTAGACACATTATTGAATAGAACCAAGACACAACACTTGACTAGTGCACGCCTATCGGGTTACGAACTTACACTGTTAGAGAATCACATACACATAAAACGATGCAATACACTGAATCCAGCTACATTGTTGCCAATTCCGGCAGACTCAGATGAGATTGAGCAACATGACTGTCTGTTCAGAACGGAAGAAGAAACGAAAGGAAGAGTGGATCTGAAAGATACTCCCTTGACTGAGTGTGATGGTACTTTGTGGGTAGATGGTTCATGCTTTAAGCTCCCTAATGGTGACACGACTGCTGCATATGCTATCACGACTTTACATACGGTTGTGGAAACTGCACGAGTGCCACATAATTCGGCCCAAGCAGCAGAATTAATCGCCCTCACGAGAGCATGTGTGTTGTCTGAAGGAATGAGAGTGAATATATACACAGATAGCCAGTACGCCTTTGGCGTGGCTCATAATTTTGGGCGTTTGTGGAAAGAGCGTGGGTTCCTGACGTCACATGGAGCTAAAATTCAGAATGGCAAGTTGGTGAATGATCTCCTTGAGTCACTGACCCTACCGTTGCAAGTTGCGATCATGAAATGCAGTGCGCACAGGAAAGTCACAGACGATGTTGGTCGTGGGAATGCGTTTGCTGATGAGACCGCGAGAGAAACCGCACAGAATGTGAAGACTAGAATGTATGTTACAGGCCCCGCAAGATGGGTTAATGATGTAGGAATGTGTGAGAACACCATAGAGAATGTGAAGTCGCTTCAAGCTGAAGCCACAGAGGAAGAGTTAAGCAAGTGGAGAGAGAGTATGGGTAAGTTGGATAAGAATGGTTGCTGGACTTATGTGACAGAACATAGGCGATGGTTGTTGCCTGACGCGTATGTGCTTCCAGTAGTTACTATGGCGCATGGAATGGCACACATCAGTACGAAAGGTATATGCAAGTTGTTGGCTCCAGTATGGCAGAATGCTGGGATTCCCAAGTGTGCAGAGAATGTGGTCAAGAATTGTATGGTATGTTTGAAGTACAACCCTGGTAGGGGAACCCCAACTCCAGCCGGTCACTTTGCGCCCCCATCATGTCCATTCGAAGTTTTGCAGCTGGACTTTATTCACATGGAAAGGTGCAACAACCTGAAATATGTACTAGTGGTTGTTTGTGCTTTCTCAAAATGGTTAGAGGCTTATCCTCTAAAAGATAACACTGCCCTGTCCACAGCCAAAGTCCTTGTGAAAGAATTCTTCCCCAGGTTTGGAATGCCGAGAGTGGTATGGTGTGATAATGGGAGTGAGTTCGTGGGTAAAGTGATGAAGAATGTGTGTGAAGGTTTAGGCATCCAGCAGAAGTTCCACGCTGCAAATCACCCCCAATCAGCTGGATTGGTAGAGCGCTACAATGGAGCCTTAAAGCTCAAGTTGGCTAAAATTCAGGCGAGCACTGGTCTTAAATGGCCTGATGCCCTGCCTCTAGCACTCCTGTCCACCAGAATGACAATACACTCACGAGTGGGACTTAGTCCCTACGAGGTGGTCTTTGGCCGCCCGGCTAATGTATGGGGTGTGCCAAGGCCCACGAAGTTCAGTGAGATAGAGCATCCAGTGCTGCTCGATTACCTGTATGATTTGACTGTTAAACTACGTGTTTTGCACCAACAGGTACATGATACTCTTCCTCAAGCTTCTGAAACTCCTGGACACCCTATCAACCCTGGTACGTGGGTGCTAGTCCGGAACTTCCAGCGCAAGAGCAACGACGAGCCCCGCTGGCTTGGCCCTCATCTTGTTCTACTATCGACAAGATCAGCAGTGCGAGTGAAAGGGAAGAAGCACTGGGTTCATGGTACCCACTGCAAGGTAGTCCCCTTGCCTTTGCCATATGACCGGTGGGTCACGGAGGGTATCACCGACTCTGAGACAGACACTGTACTCCGTTTCACACCATTCAGTGATGCACGCCTAAGAGACACAGTTTCAGACCAAGAGAGTGACAATATTCTACAGGAAGCTGTGCCACCATCGAATCGACTGGACACCACTGAGCCTGAACTTTTGTTTCGAGACCAAACGGCACCTGGCCGTCTACGTTATAATTTGAGACCTAGGCCCATGGACAAATAAAGATTTCCTCACTATTTCCTTTTTGACATTTTTTACTCTCCCATCTGAAAGACTTTCTTGATTTTTTGTTTTTCGAACCACCATCCGGGTTCTGCCGCAGGGTCGCGGTGTCAAGACTTTGGGGTACAGGCCGAAGACGTTAGGTCGACGGTTCTGGTTGGTCTAGGGCGTTTCCCTGGACTGACAGGCGTACTCCTCAGCAGAAGAAACTCACCCGCCGCGAGCGGCCCGAGTAGAGGATGGAGTTTTTTAAGATGGAGAGACCGATCGAGGAAATGAGCTTTAAAGTCAGGATGTGTGGAATTGTAAAAAGTAAATGTTTTGTCCTTTTGTGCCTTTTTATACTGTGTAGTATTATGATGTTTATTGTAGGACTTGTGTTCTTCTCCGCTCAAAAGCCTATTGCACCTACCGAACAGCCTACCCCTCTTTCTACTGCCTCCTCTCACTCTTTTCACCCCCTGCCTGAGCACGAACAGACCAGACGATCGGAGTTCGTAAATAACTCGTTTATCCAGCTCTTGCACCAGCACCAGCTAGTAGTGAATACGACTAATTGCTGGGTCTGTGGGTTAATGCCACATACCATTAACAAGGGTATTCCCTACCTGGTGCTACCGTATAGCTCAAATGGATCGTCATGGGCATTCCAGACCATGTTTCTCTATGCTCTGGAGACGTACTCCCCTCGCCAACCGCGTTCCATCAGACCCATCACCAATAATAAGGCTTTGATGAAAGGAGTTGCCGATATGAGTAGAGATATTGATGCATACTCATCCATTCCTAAAGAAGAGCTGAGACCTTATGTAGGATGGAACGCGACGGGGTATAGTATTAGTCTGGGTGAAAGACAGCGACAAATCTCATCTCCAATCTGGGTTGTACCCCACATGGGTCGGTTCTGCTTACAGGGTAATGGTCAGAACCCTAGGGCTCAACTGGGTAGAAGTGACTGTACTGAAACGTACACTTTCCCGTCACAGTTTTCCCCTGCGTTTCTAGCTGCCAAGGGTACCTATTTCATCTGTAATGACCGAGCATATACATGGTTGCCCCCTGATTTCTCGGGCACATGTTATATTGCGAATCTGCTACCGCCTACATTCACTGCCGCCTCTGATTATCACAAGACGAGAGTCGTGAGAGGCGTGATTAGTAAGGATGACACTGCCGGTCAGGAAGCAGGAGACTTCTTCTTGGGTTTCCTGCCGTTTTGGGGACCTATGGTCAATAGTAGAAACCTAAGACAACTGAAACGTGTGGTTGAATCCACTATAAATGTAACGGCTGGTGCCCTTAGTAATCTGACAGCTGAGCTCCAAGCGGACCGCCTTATGACTTTACAGAACCGCATGGTCCTAGATGTTATTCTTGCAGACCGCGGTGGGGTATGCAAGGTCATCCAATCCAGTTGCTGCATTTTCATACCAGACAATGCTCCAACAGTGTATCAAGCCATCTCCAAACTCCACAAAATATCTGAATCCATACACGTGGATAAGGGAGATTGGTCATTGATGGGATGGTTCTGGAAACTGATATCTGCCTGGGGTTGGAAAGTTCTGATGGTCATTGGAATGATCTTAGCCATTCTTTTCCTGTTCTGTCTGTGCATACAGTGTGCTCCTGCGATGTGTGGCCTCTGTGCTACCTTATGTGTAAGGAAACCTGTATCGAGAGACGAGCTAAGTAATAGGATGATGCTACAGCAACATCTCCATGACTTTGCAGACATTGACCTAGACTCGGATTAAGATGAGTATAGTAATTGCCTATGTAAGGGCAAAAGGAGGGTCTGTCGTACTTTAATCTTCGGAACCGCGTAGGGGACAAGGCCCTACCCCTGTCTATCTTGGTATTAGCGAACCGCAAATGGTAAATGCGGCATGTACGAGTGCTTTACTCGTCGTTCTAGCCCTGAATGCACTGCGTACACGTGATCTTGCTGCACTACGCGGGTTCCATTTTGGAAGCAGTGGCCATCTTGTCATTGCCCTCACATAGGCTATAATGGAGCAAATACGGGCCTCTCAGTACATGTGCTCTCTCGTGACTTCTCGGTGACCTGGGCAGCTGGCTCTGCTGCCCCGGGTCAAACTGGTCTCACGAGCTCCCCTTCCTCCATCCACCTGTGATTAGCATCAGGGCTCGACCCATCATAAAACCCTTTTCATCCTACACAAACCCCCGGCTAATCTCTTCCACACCTGCTTGTTCCTGCTTTATGACTTGTTTCCCAAAACAGGAGATGCTCATGTTTATTGGGGGGTCTGCTTACATCTAACGTGGGATCGCAACCTTATTGTGTAAATCATTGTGAGTTGGCCGAACTGGAATGTGGGATGGTCATCATGACTCTGCCTTTTCTTTGTAATGTATACTGTTATATTGCCGTTTCATAAAACTCAGGAATGTATGCTTGAGGCCGAAAAAGGCCTATTTAAGATGTAGTCCGTTCCTATGATTTTCAGCAGTCTCCTGAGAACATACACGCTGTTGTACTTCTAGGATACCTGTCATTGGTCTGCAGCCAATAAACGATTCTTTGACTTCACCCAGAAGACTCTGTGTTTCTGTAGGTCCGGAACAGGGTGAAACCCCGAAGTCATAGGGTGTGTGCCCCTGCACCGCTGGGTCTAAAATACCCAGTACTTCACAACCCAAAGCAAAAATCGCTATTTAAGGAATCCTTAAATAGCGATTCCTTAAATAAGGATTCCTTAAATAGCGATTCCTTAAATAGGGATTCCTTAAATAGCGATTCCTTAAATAGCGATTCCATTTAAGGAATCCCAAAGTGAGATTCCTTAAATGCAATGCATCAAAGTTAAAAAATTAGCGATTTCGCTAATAGGGGGAGCAAATTACCATGAAGATGAACTGCATGGTAATTTGCTAAAACTTTGAAAAATGCACTTTTGTGCATTTTTCAAAGTTTCATGTTGCGCACACACATGCCCTTAGAGCATGTGTGTGTGCAACATATGTGAACATATCAATTTCAGGGGTGCAATAGGGTGTCATGTTGACACCCTTGCACCCTTGAAATTGCATGAGCAATTTGCGAGAACCTACTGGTACTCGCTATTTGCTCATGCAATCTCCGATTCATTCCTATGGGCCTGGAGGCCCATAGGAATGATTGGGATGGCATTCCTTAATTGCTACTCGCAAAGTTAAGGAATCGCTATTTGAATAGCGATTCCTACATGCATAGCCTTTTGCTCTTCCTTATTAGCGAATCCTTATTTTTCGCTAATAAGGAATCGCAAATGCCAATGTTGATGCATATGCCCCATAGAGAATTAAAACAATTTTGCAAAGACCTTGGAATCGCTACCACCGGATTAAGCACAAAGGAAGACTTCCAGAAAGTATTGAAGACCTGGGTCGAGACGGGGGCGCCCCCGACCCAAAGAGAAGGAGACTCCGCCCATGAACCACGAAGCATCCCGGTGAGAAACAGCGGGCCAGAGGGGAACCTGTCCCCCGAGGAACTAGCAGACCGAGAGAGAGACCGCAACCACGAACTTGAACTGGCCAAGCTGAAAATCGAGGGAGAAATAAAACTGGCCGAGAAAAAGTTAGCCGTCGAGCAGTTACAGCTACAAGGGGAACTCGAGGAAAAGAGACGCCAAAGAGAGCACAACGAAAAGAAACTCCAGCTGGAACATGAACGCTGCCTAAAAGAGATCGAGTTGAGGGCTAAAAACGAAGAGTCACGACCCTCCGGGAATCTACCATCCGCTCCCACCGTGGAAGCCAAAGTCCACATCCCCAAGGATGTGGTAAAGGAGTATTACAAAAACGACGATATCCAGCAGTGGTTTAAGGCCTACGAAGTCGCCATGACCTCTCACCGAGTCCCGCAGAAGGATTGGGGGGCTGGGCTATGGGGCCGGTTCTTAAGCGAAGGAAGAGATACCCTGCTGGATCTGCCCTCCACAGTCATGAACTCCTACAGCCACATGAAAGAAGCCCTCGTGGGCCGGTATGGACTCACCCCCGAGATGTACCGGCAACGGTTCCGAGATTGCAAAAAGATACCGGGCACCACATGGGTAGAATACGTGAACTTTTACAGCCGGGCATTGGACGGGTGGATCAAGGGCAGCAAGGTCTCCACCTTCGAAGAGCTGTTTGATCTGATCGCCTGGGAACATTTAGCGGCCAATTGCTTTGTAGAACTGCGCCAACATCTCCTGGACAGTAAACTCACTGACCCTCGAAAGCTGGCCGCCGAGGCTGACCGTTGGGTGAACACCCGGGCCACCCGAGGCCCCGTGGGAGACTACGGTCACCACAGTCAAGGACCCCCCCGCCAGAGGGGCGGAGGAAACCACGGCCGACCGAGAGACTTCCAAGGGGGGCCCCCGCACAGCCCTCCCAGCAGCCCACCATTGGCAGGTCCAGCCCCGTCCCCAGCCAGCACCGGAGCCCCGGGGCGGCTAGGGCCACGAACCAGGATCACCTGCTTCCGCTGCCAACAGCCCGGACACTACGCCAATGACCCCCAGTGTCCCCAGTATCAACGAACCGCAACGACCAACCCCCCGGCCCGGCAGATGGCCTCCGTGGCCCTAGGGGAAGAGATAGAGGACTCCGAAGAGTGGGAACCAGCTGCCATGGCCCTGGTCTCCCTTGGGGATCGAGAAATGGTCCCCGGGACACCCTTGCCCGCCAACACGAAGAAGTACCGACAGCAGGTGACCATCAACGGCCACCGAGTCGAGGGCCTCCGCGATACTGGGGCAAGTGTCACAGCGGTCCACCGCAACCTAATCTCTGAAGACCAGATCCTACCCGGTGCCCTCTGTCTGGTCATATCCTCCGACAATTCCGAGAGCCTCTGCCAGATGGCTCTGGTGCCTTTCGAGTGGGGAGGAGTCTCCGGAGAATTGAAGGTAGCCGTCCGAACATCACAGCCCGTAGACTGCCTCCTGGGCAACGACCTTGCGAGTTCCCCGTGGGGGCAAGTAGGACGAACAGCCCATCTCGAGATGATGGGCCTACCCGAATGGGTCTGCGCCACCACGCACTCCATGACCGCGCGATTGCCTCTCTCCAAGGGCGGTGAGGCCCTCCCACTGAACACTGTCCCCGAGAAACGGGACACCCTACCAGAAACGGACAACCCTCCTCCAGAAGGAGAAGAAGACACTAACCCGGGAGAAGGGCCGGAACCTTCCGCCCCTGAGGCACTGACTGAGCTCGGAGAACTGCCCGAGATGGCCCAGTGGCGCTGTGAGGGAGGTCCCTCCCGTGAAGAGTTCTGCCAGGAACAGGCCACCTGCCCTTCCCTCGTGGGACTCCGACAACAAGCCGAAGCCCAGACCGCCGGTGACCGGTCCGGAACCCACTGGGTCTATTGGGACAATGGCCTCCTATACAGCGAACAAAAGTCCGCCGAGCTAGGCGCAGCCCGAGTACTGGTAGTACCCCTGCGCTTCCGAAGCCTCCTCCTGGGCCTGGCCCACGATGTACCCTTGGCAGGACACTTAGGCCAAGACAAAACATATCAGCGGTTAGTTACCCACTTCTATTGGCCCAAGATGCGAGCAAATGTAGAAGTCCACTGTAAATCCTGCCTCACGTGCCAGGGTAGTGGGAAAAGTGGCGGAAAGCGCAAGGCTCCATTACAACCCTTTCCCGTTGTGAGTACCCCGTTTGAGCGGGTTGGCATCGACATCGTGGTACCCCTGGATCCGAAGACCGCCCAGGGCCACAGATTCATCCTCGTCCTGGTGGACCATGCCACCTGCTACCCCGAGGCCATTCCCCTCCGCACCGTGACGGCTCCCGTGGTGGGCCGGGCTCTCATGGGGATCTTCTCCCGTGTCGGATTCCCTCACGAGGTTGTGAGTGATCGCGGCACTAACTTCATATCCCGCTACATGAAGTCCCTGTGGCAGCAGTGCGGAGTAACATATAAGTTCACGACCCCCTACCACCCCCAGGGCAACGGCCTGGTGGAACGCTTCAACCGAACCCTGAAGGGGATGATCCTGGGCCTCGAGGAGCCCCTGCGCCGAAGATGGGACGTCCTCCTCCCTTGCCTCCTGTTCGCGTACCGGGAAGTTCCCCAAAAGTCCCTGGGGTTCAGCCCATTCAAACTACTATACGGACACCCCGTCCGGGGGCCCCTGAGCCTGGTCAAAGAGGGCTGGGAGACAAGCCCCCGGGGGACCCCCCCCTGATGTGTTCCGCTACATCCTGGCGCTCCGCAACCAGACCCGGAAGTTCAGAGAACTCGCAGAGGCTAACCTCGAGGCCAGCCAAGAAGAAGTGAAGCGCTGGTATGACCAGAACGCAACTCTGGTCGAGTTCCAGCCGGGCCAGCAGGTTTGGGTCATGGCCCCGGTGAAACCCTGCACCCTACAAGACAAATGGACTGGCCCCTTCAAGGTGATCGAGCGGAAGAGTCAGGTCACGTACCTGATCAATGTGCAGTCCCCGCGGAACCCCCTCCGGGTTCTCCACGTGAACCGTCTCAAGCCCCACTTTGTGAGAACGGAGTTGAGTTTGCTCCTGGCCACCGACGATGGGGCGGAAGAAGACACTGAACCCCTGCCCGACCCCCTGTGCGCTAAAGAACTGGATGGTTCCGTGGAGGGAGTGAAACTGTCGACCACCCTCACTCCCCAACAGTCCGACGACTGTCGCCAGCTGCTCAGACAATTCGCAGACCTCTTCTCCCTCATCCCAAGGGTCACCGACTGGTGTGTCCACGACGTGGACACCGGCGACAGCCCACCTGTAAGACACCGAGCCTACCGGGTGCCTGACCGGGTCCGCACCTGCATCAAGACCGAAGTACAGAAGAAGTTGACCCTTGGAGTGATCGAACCCTCCGATAGCCCCTGGGCCAGCCCGGTAGTCCTGGTCCCGAAAGCGGCCGCCCCTGGGGTCGCCCCCGAACTAAGATTCTGTGTGGACTACCGGGGGCTCAATGCGGTCACCCGAGCGGACGCTCATCCTATCCCCCGCGCCGACGAGCTCATCGACCGCCTTGGGGCCGCTCATTTCCTCAGCACCTTCGACCTGACCTGCGGTTACTGGCAGATTGCGCTCACGGAGGGAGCAAAAGAACGCTCCGCCTTCTCCACACCCGATGGACACTACCGCTTCAGGGTCATGCCGTTCGGGATGAAAAATGCCCCGGCCACCTTCCAGCGGTTGGTAAACAAGGTCCTGGCCGGACTCGAGGAGTTCAGCGCAGCGTACCTTGACGACATAGCCGTATTCAGCTCTCAATGGCACGAGCATCTCCAGCACCTCCGGCAAGTACTGCTGGCCCTGTGCCAAGCCGGCCTAACAGTGAAGGCCAGCAAATGTCAGCTCGGGCAAGGCTCCGTGGTCTATCTGGGGCATCAGGTGGGCAGCGGGCAGGTCGCCCCCCTCCAACCAAAGATCGACGCCATCAAGTCCTGGGAGCCCCCCGCCACTCAGACGGAAGTCCGGGCCTTCCTGGGCCTCACAGGATACTACCGAAGGTTCATTAAAAACTATGGTAGCCTCGCAGGGCCCCTCACGGAGTTGACCTCCAAAAAGCTCCCGAAGAAGGTGCAGTGGACCCCCCCGTGCCAGCAAGCGTTCGACGTCTTGAAAACCGCCATGTGCACCGCCCCAGTACTCAAGGCCCCCGACTACTCCCAAGAGTTTGTGGTCCAGACCGACGCATCCGAACACGGCATCGGGGCCGTCCTCTCGCAGTTCAACGACAAGGGCATAGATCAGCCCATAGCCTTCATCAGCCGAAGGCTGCTGCCTCGAGAACAGCGTTATGTTATGTTATGTTATGTTATGTTATGTTATGTTATGTTATGTTATTTATTATTTTATATAGCGCACGGCTACTCAAAAAGAGTGTCCCGGCGCTTTTTTGGAAAAGGAGGGCTGCAACACAATAACATAACACCGTTAAAAAAAAAAGGACAGAATGCCAGACAAATACATGCAGGAAAAACAGGCTACTGGGTAAACAGCCAGGTTTTAAGGCCTTTTCTAAAAGCTAGTAGGCTAGTAGCTCCCCGCAGAGTGAACGGCAGAGAGTTCCACAACTGTGGCGCCAGTAGTCCAAAAGAGCGGCCTCCCAGGCGAGCTCTCTTCACACGCGGAACAACCGCCAAAAACAGGGATTCCGACCTCAAAGACCGGGTCGGCTGATAGAAGACCAGTCTCTTTTGAAGATACTTTGCTCCCACCGCGTGGAGAGCTTTGTAGGCCAGAGTCAGAGCCTTGAAGGCGATCCGTTTCCGGATAGGGAGCCAATGCAAGGTTTTCAACAGGCCCGATGCACTGGCCCGTCTATTTAATCCAAAGATTGCTCTCGCAGCAGCGTTCTGCACCACTTGGAGCCGCTGCAGCAAATACTCTGGCAGGCCCAGGTAAAGAATGTTAGAATAATCCAACCTGGACCCGATCAGAGCCTGCACTGTCAGTTTCCTATGCTCCTCAGACAGCAGGGGAAGGAACCTCCGCAGCATCCTAAGGATACCGAAGCAGGTGCCCGACACCCCGAGGATCTGGGATTTCAATGTTAGCCCCTTATCCATCTTGACCCCCAGATTCTTGGCGACTTGGGAGGAGCAAGACGGAGGAAACATATTAATCGGCCACCAGGCCTGCCTGTCTGGCTCTGTGTCGCACCCGAAGAAGAGTACCTCCGACTTATCGGAATTGCACTTGAGGCTGTTCAGTTGGAACCATTGGAAAACAGCCCCAAGGCAATCCTGGATACTCTCCCCGTCAAAGTCTCCTCCTCTCTTACACGAGAAGAGGAGCTGGGTGTCGTCGGCGTAGGACACGATCTGGGCCCCATACGACTCCGCCAATGCCGCCAACGGGGTCATGAAGATGTTGAATAGGGTCGGGCTCAAGATAGAGCCCTGTGGGACCCCGACTCCCAGAGGCGGCATCACGGCGGAATCTGGCGAGGCCCAGACCGTTTGCCGGCGGCCGGCTAGAAAGGAGGAAAACCAGCCGAGCACCGTCCCCCGCAGACCTATCTCAAAGAGTCTTGCGAGAAGGCCATCATGGGGGACGGTGTCGAACGCCGCCGACAAGTCCAACATCACCAGCATGGCTTTGCCCCCAGAGTCCAGAACCCCTTTAATGGTTTCTGAGACCTCAAGGAGCACAGTCTCTGTGCTGAGATGGGGACGAAAACCCGACTGGGTGGCGTGCAAGATCTCGTTGGTCTCAAGAAAATTGGAAAGCACAACCTGAACGTGCTTTTCCACAATCTTCGTGAGAGCCGGCAGCAGAGAGATGGGCCTATAATTGACCGGGGCCTGCGGGTCTAGGCCTAGCTTTTTGAGCAATGGGATCACCATTGCCTGCTTCCAGGCGTGCGGGACCACTCCCTGACTCAGCGAAAGATTCATCAGCGGGTTTGCCAGTGGATTGATCACCTCCGCAACTTTCGCTAAAAATTTAGCAGGGCATGGGTCGAGGGGCGAGCCTGATTTGAGATTGCCCATTAGCGCTAAAGAGTCAGGGGCAGAGAGCGAAGGAAACACACTCAGCGTCACACCAGGCCAAGCCCGCGGGGATAAAATGGCCTCAGGATTAGTCTGGCCCGTGGGCCCAGGCGATGGAAAAGAATCCTGTATGCGTTGGATCTTGCTCGTAAAGATATCAGCAAGGTCCGAAGCCCAGGTACCAGACGGTTTTTCGTCCGAGGTGTTAGACCATGGGGAAATAAATTCTCTCACAATGGAGAAAATGTCCTTGCAGGAGTTAGAAGCAGCTTCTATTCTCCTAGCTAGGTATGCTTTTTTTTCCAGGCGAATGTCCCGGTGATAGGCCTTGACCACCGTTTTATAGGTCAGCTTGGCTACAGTATCATATTGTGCCCGCCAAGCTCTCTCGGCCACCTTACACTGCTGCCGCGTAGCCGACAGTGCTGCGGTAAACCAAGGCGCAGAGACCCATTTCGGTGTCAGGCGGGGTGTCAGTTCCGGGGTAAGATCATTCAGCCTGTCTAGGAGCCAAGCTTGCAGGGTCCAAAAGTCCCTATCCAGATCGCCAGAGAGGGAACATGGGTGATCCACAGCAGCCTGGGCCAGCATCTCTGGGGTCACACGATGATATGCCCTATGGACACGACCCTGTTGCTGTGCCAAGGCAGCCACCGGTTTAACTGTGCCTTTGATCGTAAATTTGGCAAGCAAGTGGTCTGACCATAGTACTGGTATAATCTCAATCACCTCAAGAGGGGAAGACGAGAATACCTGGTCAAGAGTGTGCCCCTTCTCGTGCGTAGGCTCCTGCAAATGAGGAATCAGTCCCAGCGGGGCCATAGCCTCAGAAAGTTTGATGGCAGCAGGGTCAGACGGATCGTCCATCCGAAAGTTAAAATCCCCTGCCACGATGCAATGTTCCGCTTTCAGGGCCAGCCCCAACAACACGGAGTCCAGATCTTCAAAGAACGTACCGGGTGAACCAGGTGGTCTATACACGAGTAATCCCTTAACAGATTGATGTGGAGACAAAGTGATAGAAAAAGCGAGGGTCTCCGAGCCTCGGATGTCCTTCACTGGCAGGATCGCGCAGGGCGTGCCTTTCTTGACCACCAATGCCACTCCACCACCCCTTCCCTTAGCTCTATCCTTCCTGAAGATGTTATAATCAGGCGGGATTGCCGTAGCGACATCTCGGTTGGAAAATTCACCCCACCACGTCTCAGTAAGCATAAGACATAGTGGCTTCACTGTATCTAGAAGCTCAAATATGTCTTGCGCATGTTTACACGCCGACCTGGTGTTTAATAGCATGCAGCGATAACCCACACTGAGGGTGTTATTGTTGGGACGTGATAACTGAGAGCGGTTAGGGCGCCAGCCATAGCCAGGGCAGCAGAGTTTCCCGCGATGGCGTCCGGGAAAGACAGTGCGACAGCCTGTGACCAGGGTGTCAAAAGAGCGAAGTTCCCCAGGGGAATAATGCAGCACTGGTGTCCCAGGGGGACACATCCCTGGTGTTTAGAACCCTACCCGCCGCTCCGATCGCCTCCGGGACGCAGACGGGCGCAGACGGGCGCAAACGGGCGCAGACGGGCAGGACTCTGGCTTGACTCCGGCGCGAGTCCGGCGCTACCGCTGCGCGTCACCGCTGCGCGCAGAAAGCGAGCATTAATTAGGGCTCACCTGTGGTCCTAGTGAGCGCTAGAGCGCTCAAACAAGTGACACACTCGCTACTCACCACCCCCAAGATGGTGACCAGGCGCCAAACACGAAGGCAAGAGGAAAGATGAAACAGATCCGCGAAAAGCGCGGTGGGAGGCCCAATTTAAGGTGCAAGTATGTGGGCACACAAAGGTTGACTTCAAAGCAGGGGAAAATACAATTTAGAGCAAACGAAATACAAAAACGGTATTTTTAAAATATAAGCAGCGCTGTAGATTATAATTCCAGCAGCATAGCGCGCGTGCGTGCTATTACCTTCTCCAAGGTCGAGCTACTGCCAAGCTCACCTTAAGTAGGGCTCACCTGTGGTCCTAGTGAGCGCTAGAGCGCTCAAACAAGTGGCACACTCGCTACTCACCACCCCCAAGATGGCGACCAGGCGCCAAACACGAAGGCAAGAGGAAAGATGAAACAGATCCGCGAAAAGCGCGGTGGGAGGCCCAATTTAAGGTGCAAGTATGTGGGCACACAAAGGTTGACTTAAAAGCAGGGGAAAATACAATTTAGAGCAAACGAAATACAAAAACGGTATTTTTAAAATATAAGCAGCGCTGTAGATTATAATTCCAGCAGCATAGCGCGCGTGCGTGCTATTACCTTCTTCAAGCGTTGGAGTACCATAGAACGAGAGACCTTCGCCGTAGTCTGGGCCCTCAAGAAACTACGGCCCTACTTGTTCGGAACCCACTTCCGAGTGCAGACGGACCACCGGCCCTTGCGGTGGCTGATGCAGATGAGGGGAGAGAACCCCAAGCTATTACGATGGTCAATCTCCCTCCAAGGGATGGACTTCACTGTCGAGCATCGCCCCGGGACGGATCATGCCAACGCCGATGGCCTGTCCCGGTTCTTCCGCTTCGGCGAGGAGAACCCCCCAGTGGATGGGTAGTTCTCCACGCCTTTCAGCTGGGGGGGAAGCGTGTGAGACCGGCCTCACGGCGTATGCCCTCCCGATCATCCAGCCAACCTGCAACCACCCCAAGACACGGCATCTCCGACTCCGGGCACCCCAGCCACACAGACCCGAGGGACGGCCAGAGCCCCCGACAGACTCGACACCCTACCACGCATGTCCGACCGAGGGAGCGGGAACCCCCGAGCCAGACCAAGAGGCGCCAGCCCAGTCACACCTCGGATCGCCTTCCCCCGGGAGGACTCGATCGGCCACCAGGCCCCTGGGGAGCAGGCACCTCGCCTGCCGAGCGTCTGGGGTCCCTCCCAGACTCACCTGAAAAGACCAAAGAAACGAGCAGCAGGAAATCCCGCCGAACCCCCTCAGTCACCAAAGTCCCCTCTCTGCGAGGACTCCGGACTTCAAAGGGCAGGGGAAGTATAATAAGGGGTGCCGGAGGGACGAATGGCAGAGAAGACCTGGAACCATCGAAGCCTGCTGACGCTGTTGCGGCTCCCGAATACCCAACCACCTGGGCCTGCTGAGTGACTCGCGGCCCCCAGCCATTGAACCATCTAAGCCCTGCTGATGCGGTCGCGGCTCCCGAACTCCGAACCACCTGTGCCTGCTGAGTGACTCGCGGCCTCCGACCCTCGAACCACCTGAGCCCTGCTGACGAGATCGCGGCTCCCGAACTCCGACTACCTGTGCCTGCTGAGTGACTCGCGGCTCTCCTCTCGAGGAAGAATTGGCAAGAGATCGCCAAGAGAAACAACACCCTCCAGCTCGAGGATTGTGAGCTATCCGCAGGGTCCTTTGCAGAGACACTACATTCAAAGACTGTCCCGCTACCCCCCATTCCCCTACCACCGATTTGTAGTCCCTTGTGCCGCTGATGTACTACTTATAACTTGGATCATAAAGATCCCTTGAAACCTTCGATAAAGAACCTATCGTCCTACGGAGAATACGTGTGGTGTCACTCTGTTCGTAGTGTAAGCTCAGGGTGTGCGCGCCTGGTTCGGCCTACTTAGGAGAGGTGGGTCAAAGGGGTGGGCAAGACGTGTATCGAACCCCCCTCCGGCGAACGCCTTTCCAACACCCATCCACTTGGGGGTTCTCCTCGCTGAAGCGGAAGAATAGGGACAGGCCGTCCGCGTTGGCGTGGTCAGTCCAGGGGCGATGCTCCACAGTGAAGTCCATCCCCTGGAGGGAGATTGACCATCATAGCAACTTGGGGTTTTCTCCTCTCATCTGCATCAACCACCGCAAGGGTCGATGATCGGTTTGCACTCGGAAGTGGGTTCCGAACAAGTAGGGCCGTAGCTTTTTGAGGGCCCAGACCACGGCGAAGGCCTCTCTTTCAATGGTACTCCACCGCTGTTCTCGAGGTAGCAACCTTCGGCTGATGAAGGCGATGGGCTGGTCTATGCCTTTGTCATTGAACAGCGATAGGACGGCCCCGATGCCTTGTTCCGAGGCGTCCGTCTGGACCTCAAACTCCTGAGAGTAGTCGGGGGCTTTGAGTACCGGAGTTGTACATATAGCGGCCTTCAAGGTGTCGAACGCTTTTTGGCACGGGGGAGTCCATTGTATTTTCTTCGGGTGCTTTTTGGAGGTTAGCTCTGTGAGGGGGCCTGCGATGCTGCCATAGTTCTTAATAAACCTCCGGTAGTAACCGGTGAGGCCCAGGAAGGCCCGAACTTCTGTTTGGGTCGTTGGGGGTTCCCAGGACAGGATGGCATCGATCTTCGGCTGGAGGGGGGCAACCTGCCCGCTTCCCACCTGGTGCCCCAGGTAGATCACAGAGCCTTGACCGATTTGACATTTGCTGGCTTTGATGGTTAGGCCAGCGAGGCGCAGGGCCAGCAGTACTTGTCGGAGGTGCTGGAGGTGCTCGGTCCATTGGGAGCTGAATACTGCTATATCGTCGAGGTACGCTGCGCTGAACTCCTCTAGCCCGGACAGGACCCGGTTCACCAGTCGCTGGAAGGTGGCCGGGGCCTTTTTCATTCCAAACGGCATCACCCTAAAGTGGTAGTGCCCGTCCGGGGTGGAGAAGGCGGAGCGCTCCTTGGCTCCCTCAGTGAGCGCGATCTGCCAGTATCCGCAGGTTAGGTCGAAGGTGCTGAGGTAGCGAGCGCCCCCGAGGCGGTCGATGAGCTCATCTGCGCGGGGGATAGGGTGAGCGTCCGCTCGGGTGACCGCATTCAGTCCCCGGTAGTCCACACAGAATCTCAGTTCGGGGGCGACACCAGGGGCGGGCGCTTTTAGGACCAGGACTACCGGGCTGGCCCAGGGGCTGTCGGAGGGTTCAATCACCCCGAGGGCCAACATCTTGGTTACTTCGGCCAGGCTAGGTTCGTGTTCTAGTTGGAGTTTCCTTTCTTCGTGTTCTCTCTGTCGTTTCTTTTCCTCGAGTTCTCCTTGTAGGCGTAATTGTTCTACCGCCAGCTTTTTCTCGGCCAGTTTTAGCTCTCCCTCGATTTTCAATTTCACCAGCTCTAGTTTGTGGTTGCGGCCACTTTCTCGGTCCGCTAGCTCCACCGGGGATAGGCCCCCTTCTGGGGCGCTGCTCCTCCCCGGGATGCTTCGTGGTTCGTTTGAAGGCTCTCCTTCTGTTTGGGCCCGGGAAGCTCCTGCCTCGACCCAGGTCTTCAATGCTCCCTGGAAATCTTCTTTCGTGCTTAATCCGGTGGTAGCGATTCCAAGGAATTTGCAGAATTGTTTCAATTCTCGATGTGTATAATATTCCAACTGGTCCTCTCGGAATGTCGGGCCTGTGCTGGTACCTGCGGCACCTAGGGAGCTTTCTCCTTCCATCTCTTCTTGGTAGTGCGTCCGCCGTTTATTGCACGATCTCTAGGTGTTGGCTCGGATCCCGTCGTATGCCACCAAATGTTGGAAAGGCGTTCTCTGGGGGGCTTCGGACTACGTGCCTGACCACCCGTTGACCCACCTCCCTCAGAGTTAGGCCGAGCAAGAGCGGAGAGGCCCTTCCTAGGAGGGTCACCACACAGTAGTTCTTCGTAAGATAGTACTTTATCGTTAGCTTTAAGGGACCTTTATGATCCGAAATACAGGTATTGAAGCAGCGCCACAAGCGGCGGCGATTGCGTGATGGAGGGGGTAAGGGGTTGGCGGGACAGTCTTTGGGTTCAGTGTCTCTGCGGAGTATCCTTCGCACAGCTCTCAATCCTCGAGCTGGGGGATGTTGTTGCTCTCGGCAATCTCTGCCGGTTCTTCTGGAGGAGAGTGCCGCGAGTCACTCAGCAGGCACAAGAGGTTTCAGAGTCGGGGAGCCGCGACAGCATCAGCAGGGCTCAGATGGTTCAGAGTTCGGGGAGCCGCGACAGCATCAGCAGGGCTCAGATGGTTCAGAGTTCGGGGAGCCACGACAGCGTCAGCAGGGCTCAGGTGGTTCAGAGTTCGGGGAGCCGCGACAGCGTCAGCAGGGCTCAGGTGGTTCAGAGTTCGGGGAGCCGCGACAGCGACAGCAGGGCTCAGATGGTTCAGAGGTCGGGGAGCCGCGACAGCGTCAGCAGGGCTCTCATGGTCCAGGTCTTCTCTGCCTCCCATCCCTTCAGCACCCCTTGTTATACTCCCCCTCCTCTTTGAAGTCCGGAGTCCTCGCCGAGAGGGGTCTTGGTGCCTCGGGCGGTGTGTCGAGCTTTCCTGTCGCTCGGCCCTTTGATCTGTTCAGGTGGGTCTGGGAGGGTCTCCAGACGCCCAGCAGGCGAGGCGGCCGCTCACCGGGGGCCTGGTGGCCGATCGAAACCCTCCTTGGGGAGGAGACCAGAGGTGTGACAGGTCGGCGCCTCCGGGTCTGGCTTGGGGGGTCGCTCTCTCCCTCGGCCGGGCATGCGCAGTGGGGTCTTGGGGGTTGCTGGGGCCCGGCCGGCCATCGGGATGTTGGGCCATGGTGGCCGGAAGGCTGCGACGTCGAGGTTTAGGTGCGGTGGAGGGGTGGCTTGCTGGTCGGGAGGGCCCACGCCACGAGGCCGGTCTCACAAGGAGGTCCAACAATAGGCATCCTGTCACAGGGAGGTGTGGTCACCTCCCAGACAGGGTTTAGTGTAGTGGGGCTGAGTTGGTGCACTCCTAGAGTGCTTTGAAGTCCTGCACTGGGGGAGCAGTAGGCTCCTCTGTGCATATGCCAGCTCAAACCGGTTCAGTGGCTACCTGCCACTGCTCTGGTGCGAAACTGGACAAAGTAAAGTGGGTGTAGCCACCCACTCCCTGACCCTCCCATAGGTGGGGTCATAGAGCTAGTCCCTCCTTTCCTTCTATTATAAGTTAGGGAACCCTTGCCATTGCAAACTAGATATCCCTGGAGGACACTCTGAAGAAGAATCCTGAACCTTCGACGTTCCACTACCTCTGGAAGACTGAAGAATCTCCCTTGGAGTCAAGGAGTCACTCCCCTGCTTGGCAGGCACCAAAACTTTGAATCAGCGGTCGCAAACCTTCCCGCTCCTGCCGGAGTCCAAAGTCCCTGCAGCCCCGGAAGTGGATTTCCTGACATCTCCAAGGCCATCGTGAGTCTCCAGTGATGCTGAGGCAAGTGGACCCCACGAGTGACAAGGATCCGCAATACCTGGGTACCAGGCACTATTTCAAGTGAAACCCCTTCACGACGTTCTATGAATTTGTGCTTTGGACCACATGTGGGCCAAGCCTCCAGCAGGATTTCCACCAAAGATCAGAGGCCTACCCTGTCCCGAATGACTGTGGGCCCCTGTTGAGTAAATCCTCCAGAGGTGTCTTCGCGATCCCTTGCCGGTTGGCTTGTGGGTCCCCAGAAGACTTTTCTACAAAACCAAAGGGCTCCCCTGGTTGCTCCAGGCCTGCCCTGACTTACCTTTGCTGGGTGAGTCCCTCAGACCTTGCTGGTCTGCACCACTGACTTTTTAAACTTTCTATGAGACTTGCTGTTGCCAAGGCTTGTTGGCTCCAATCTGGTCGCCAACACTGCAGTTGGCTGCAGACTTTGTGGGACACGCCGAATCGAGCTCCTGGTTGTCATCAATGCCTCCTGGACCTTGTGGCTGAAAGTCAAGACACCCGTGATCTCCTGAAATCACCCGACGACTGTGGGCATCCATCTTCCTTTGTTCGGGTCACTGCCAAGTGACTGTGAAGTGTGAACACTGTCTCTTCTGCTTTCAGGTCTTCTTTCTTCTGAATCTAGCCTTGGATTCCACCGGACATTTCTTCTGTCTTCACAAGCAGCAAGTCTTCTTTGGCTCCCATTAAAAACGACGCGGCGACCCAACACCAAAAGACACCTATGCACCCTCCCTGGGTGAGGTAACTCCAGTACTACGGTGCTCCTGTGTGTCGGCTCTAGAACTACTTACCCTGTAAGTGACTTGCTTGTAGACTCTCCCGAAGTATCCTTAAACTCTAAATTTCCAGTCGCAACTTGCTCCATTGAAGTCAATTGGGATCCGCGGCTGTGTTCTCACACTGCATGCGTCTCCCGTGGGTCCTTTACTTACCTGCCTTGGGTAGATTAGTGAGGCCCCAGCACTACTGAAGGCCCTAGGCCTTGTTCCCTCGCAAGTCGATATTCCTAAATCTCTTTTTTAGTATATGGTCTGGTACGCCCCTAGGGCCTCAGCCATATTTGTGCTTAACTTGTTGTGAAATGTTGATTTGTGCATATGTTCCTGACCTCTAATCTCATAAAGAGATTAGTAGTGTGTGTCTAGTAATAAATACATATATATTTGATATATATACCTGTGTGGTGTCCTTTTCATTTGGTAATTCAAGAGATTATAAGGTCAAACAAGCTGCTTTACATTCATCAGAGACTTAGCCTGAAGGCTGCTCTCCACAGCTACCACTAGGATACCTTTCTTTAAGGTTGTCTTAAACCTATCTACCATAAGAGTCGAATTGGACTGGTGCAAGGTGGTCACCTTAACTAGTGACCAGCATATGCCAGGCCAACTTCTCACAGGCAGCTTTTCACTTTGTTCAGGCTCTGTTTAGAATGTCAGATGTGTTGATCTTTCCCAGTATTTACACAAAATAAATAGCATTTAAAAGTGCTTGCTACCCCTGAGGAGGTGTTGTAGTAATTTAAATAATTTAAATTTCACTATTTTTTCTTGTAAAGCACAAAAGGCAACATTGTTTTATGTGGAGTTTACAAAATCTTCAGGAGGGTTTTCCTGTATACTGGAAATGAGCTCCAATGTACTCATGATAGACATGTTAAACATATATGTGAGGGCTTAAGATCTGATGTCACTTCTTATGATGCCACCTCCGTGATGTCACTTGCATATTGATTAACTAGGTTAGTTCCCCCACTTCTTTTTTTAGGTCTCGCTGAGCCCAGCGCATGCGCTGGCTCGAAGAGACATTTTGTATGTGGGAATTTCAAAGTGCTGCTGGCTGGCCTAACGCTTGCGTTCACGCGATCGTGCACGCGCGCAGCCGGCCGCCAGCAGTACTTTGAAAACGTGTGCGTCATCGCGATTGCGATCACTTTTGCTTTCAGAGGGATCGCTATCACGATGACGCATGCGCACACACAACTCCCGCTTCTCCCCCTCCCCCACCACATATTGCGTCTCCAGCCGCTCGCGCGCGGCAAACGCTTGTTTATACTTAGCCCATATATGCAATGCCCTACTTAATATACGGTATTCGACTCCTCCGTGAAGATCTACTCGTTTGTGTATTGTGTATTTCTTACCTGTCTTTGATGAATGGCATCGGTGGGGGTATGCAAAGGTCACACTATGTATCTCCCCTCAGACATTAGCCATTGGTTGCACAGCCCCCACTGTCCCCCACTTTATGGAAGTGAAAAGGAGTGTGACGCCCTCTGCACAGTAGCTCATCTTTCTAATAAGCTTTTTTTTTGTTCTCGTCAGCTCGTGCCAGCTCCTCACACTCCCCCAATTTCCCTGATACAAAGGAGCTTTACATCTTAGTACACCATCAGGTTCGGTTTTCTGTTCTTTTCATGAAGTCTCCATTACTGATGCTTCTAAAAGTGCAGCCAGGCGCACTCACACGCGAAACCGTGCACCCAGGCGATACCATGCCCTACTACTGGGGGTGATGAAACTGGGTTACATTGGCTGGTTGTGGGTCTGTGTACCCAACAAAGGATACGAGAGTGCACATTATATGTAATCCGTGTTCAAATGACCATTTTTTTAAAAATCTATTTATTTGACACAATCCAAAAAAACTATTAAAATGTAGTTCGGTTCACAAAGCAGATGTTTCAAATCATGGTTTGTTGATAAAGGAAAAATCACTTTTAAAATACCTGGCTTCTATGTTTGAATTTCTACGTATGGCCTCGGTGGCTGTGACAGAGCTGATATCGTATGTAAATGTTTGGTGAAGGGGGAATACGCGAAATAAAAATGTTCTCCTGGAGATTTAAATGACAGTAATTGTAGGAGAGTAGGGTCTGCAATCCTATGATCACCCAGATTTTTTGCTTTTGCTTCATTGGTTTACGACTTTCCCCGGCTGTGGGCCTGCCAATCAGACCCACAGCCTAGCTGTTCTCTCTCGAAATTAACACACATGTACATTAGGTGCATCCACCAATTGGAACTGGGCCGCCTTGTCAGTCCCTGTCTCAGCATACCACAGGTATCCAGAGCATCGGTGTACCCAGGGCCTACCAGGGGCTGCAGCATGTATCATGCCACCCCTGGAATGGCCGCCCAAATCTGACACAACTGGCTGCACGACAGCTGGGGCAACGTGGTGTAATCACCCGTTGCTGTAGGTGTAGTATTCCTACACCTAACCCTAAAATGGACACATGGATTCCTATCAGTCACTCCTATGGCAGGCCTTATCAATCCTGAAGGCAGAGTGCAGGGAATCATGTGGGACGGTGCTCTTGCGCGAGCTGAGCCCGTCGACGGCTTGCGGAACCAAGTCCTAATAGCCGTTCCATGGTGACGCGGGCCAACTACTTTTAAATGCATTATAATCCTCGCGGTTATTTGCTAACTTTGGCATCGCATCACCTACACATGTCGAGTAAGGTGTCATACGAATTGGAATACGAACCCCTCGCCAGTTCTGGCAACGGGGTTACCATTCCCCCCTTTTAGAGGGGCACGACATGGAAGTAACCTTGAACCCCGGTTAAAGTTGACTCAAGCCTCAGCATCACAAAATGGATGCTGCCACCAGACACAAGTCTGACCTCCTGCTGCTGGGAGACCTTCCAGCGAGGGGAGCTTGGACAAAGGGTTTCCTGTCGAGGGCGGTGTTAGCACCATCCCAGACAGGGTTTGTGTATCCCAGGTAGGCAGGGCTGAAAGGAAGGTGATTGCAAGTGGCACCCCGGTGCTCACTGTGCATAGCCCGGCTCAAACCAGTTTCAGGGGCACACCAACCCCTGAGCTGGGGCGAAGCCGGACAAAGGATAGGGGTGTAACCACCCCCCTCCTGGCTCCACCCATAGGTAGAACCTAGTCACGGGCCAGCCCCTTTTCTTAGAATAAAGGTAGGAGCGAGTCCCCTTCCCAAATTGGATAATCAGATAATCGGATAACTCTGAATCTTGAACTACTTTCCACGAAAGGAACTCTTGACTATTTCTGAAGACTCTCCCTTGTGGCTAAGGAGTAGCCACCCTGCACCAGCAGGCACCACCTAAACGCTTGCGGTTTGCTGTAAGTCTCTCCTACGGATCAAGACTGCCCAGCTCGACGAGACCCGAGTCCCTGCCATCTCTGACCTTTTACCTGCCTCATCAGCCCAGCTGAGAGTCGTAGGTGTGACGAGACTTGCGGGACCGGCCATCTTCAGCACCGGCACGACGCTTATCTAGCACGCCCACCGAGGGACCCTCGAGTGAGTGCACCTAGGGTTGAGAAGCCCTAACCCTGAGCAGCTCCAGCACCGAAGTCTGCCTCCCCAGCATCCCCGAGATCTGCGTGGGGGCCCTTCCGCTCCTTGCTGTTCACCGCGTTGTTCGACCACTTGCCGACCGGCTTGTGGCCCTCTTCACGACGCACCACGATTGTTTCATCACTAGTCTGGTTGCTCCAGACTGGCTCTTGCTCCCGTTCAACAGAGGAGTACCACGGACCCTCCTGGTCCACTCCAGACGCCATCTTGACTCCACCGCGTGGGTTTGCCACTGCCAAGATCCGCTGCCCCATTCCTGGGCCCAGCATCATCGACAGCAGACACCTTCGTGGGACAGCTCGCCCTCCATCCTGGTCGCCGCCGCGCCTCCTGGTCCGAGGAACAGCCGAGTCCGACGTCATCCACTCACCTGGTCGAGGTGACTTCAGCCGGTACCCTCCTGGTACCCACACGATCGCTGGCTAGCGGTTGAGAACTGAGTCCCCTCTGCTTTCAGGTTTCCTTCATCACCGATCCAGGCTTGGATCTCGCTGAACATCGACACTGGTCGCCTGCCAGCAACTCTTCTTTCAGGCTCCTGAGACTACAACGAGGACTTCCGACATCTTGCCGAACCTTCCACAGCCGCAGCCTCTGGGCTAGGTAACTCGAGCATTTCGGTGCTCCATCGCAGGTTCGCTTTACAAGTGTCCAGTTCCTTTTTCGTTTAGTCCCACTGATCGGATCACTCCGGAATCAGTAACTTTAGACTTTCTAACTTCTCCCCTTCCACTTGCAGTGTAATGGTTTCGTGCCCTCGGGCATTTGTGTAAATTGTGCAACCAGAAGTATTTTCCTAAGAGTTTTGTATTGTGCTTAGCTCCCTGACTCATAAAGAGCCAGGGTAGTCTTGTTATAAATAAATATCCTTTATTTTCATAACAACTTGTGTGGTGTCCTTTCACTTGGTGTTCAAGGCGTATATGTGATGGTAAACAGCTGGCTTAACACGCCCTCTAGAGTTTAGCCTAAGACTGCTCGTATCCACGCTACTAGGATAGCTGGTCTATAAGGTTGACTTACAACCAATCATCAATAAGGGTCGTTTGGAATGATACACAGTGATCACTAGAATAGTGAGCACTACATATCAGGCCAACTTCTCACATTGGTGAGCAGCGGTTGGGATTTGAGCTTGCTGTTGTTTACCACACACGTATCCTAAGAATATCGCAGTGAAAGATCACATAAGTACCCAGGTACATATAACTTAACTTAGAATACTCCGAGTTCTACTGAACCGGCTGTTGTAGTGTAACAGGGCTTAGCACACCCTGACTACAACTCTTAGCAAGGGATCAGTAGGTAAACACATAGTGTAGGTAGGTGCATCACTTACACCTCACTAGAAAAGCATGTCGGTCCACGGAGAGTCTTCGCAGACTCCCTTAGTGGTCAGTGACCCTCCACAGGTCGTGTCACGATATGCAACTCTTAGCTTCAAGGAGATGAGACAACTGTGTGCCTCCAGGAAGCTAAACCAGGGTTCTAACACTACCATCGCAATTCTGATAGGTCTCTTAGAGGCGTACGATGCTAGGAGGTCCTCTAATACAGGTCCCCCCAGTGCTGATGGGAACATGCCTCCCTTAGAGGGAACCCTCGGTGACCCCGACCTCGACCTCCACACAGAGGAGGAGGACGAGGAGGAGTTATCAGGAGACGAGGCAGACAAAGGTCCAGTGGTAGTCGGCAGGCTTACAAGGACCAACTTAAGCAGGCATGAGAATGGAACTGGGGGAGCCCCGGGCCCACGCTCAAGCAGGCCTAACATTGGGAACGGACGAGCTAGGTCTCTCTCCAGAGGCTCTGGCAGATCGGTTCATACACATGTCTCTCAGGCATCTTCTCAGAGAGGAATGACGTCCCCTCAGAGAAGGGAGCATGAAGCGAAGATGAGGGAAGTCAATCTGAGGATCGAGCGGGAAGAACTTGCCCTCGCCAAAGAAAGACTTGCCCTGGCCCGAGAGCAGCAGTTAAGTGGGTTAGATCCCACTGGTGGCAGCATTCTCAATAGAGAGAAAGACAGGGGTATAGACACTAGACACCTGAGTAAAATAGTGCCCCCCTTTAAACAAGGGGACGACATCCACAAGTGGATAACTGCCTTGGAGAGGGCCTGCACTGTCCAGTGCGTCCCCCCAAGTCAGTGGGCAGCTATACTGTGGCTTTCCTTCCTCACTACTAGAGCTGAGGATGCTAACAACTACCAAGTCCTGAAGAACACACTGATTGATGGGTTTGGCTTAACCACGGAACAGTACCGGGTGCTGTTCCGGGACACCCAGAAAATTCAGTCTCCGGATTGGACTGACTTTGTCGATTGTGCCACTAAGGCTTTGGAAGGCTGGTTGCTGGGTAGCAAGGTTACTGATTACACAGGATTGTACAATATAATCATGCGAGAACAGATTTTAAACAACTGTCAGAACCAATTGTTGCATCAGCACCTTGTCGACTCGGATCTGACCTCTCCCCAAGAATTGGGAAAGAAGGCAGACAGATGGGTCAGAACAAGGGTTAAGCCGAACCAGAACCAGAACCAGGGTGGTCAGAAGAAAGCAGACCAAAAGGGTAGTAACAAGAACGAACAAAATGACCAGAAGTCTTCGACAGGTCCCCAACAAACCAAAGAGGGTGGGGGTCAGGCTTCACAGAAGAAGAAGACTCAAGAAGGCCCAGGCCAAGGCTATCGTTCCAACAGTGAAGCGTGCTCGCTGTGGAGGTCGCTCCTTTAGTTACCTTGCACCCCGCCTCTGGAACACATTGCCCTTGACGTTGCGGGTGTGCACTAATCTCTCGGTTTTTAGGAAAGGACTTAAAACCTATCTGTTTGCTTTGTAATGCTGTTATGGTTAATTCTGGTTATGTTTTCTGTTATGGCTGTTTGTTTGCTGCTGGTATTTGGTGTGATGATCTTTAGCGCCGGGACGCTCTTTGGAGCAGCTGAGCGCTCTACAAAACAAACAGTAACATAACATAACAAGAAGGCCAGTCAAAAAGGTGGTGCCAATACTGTAAAAGTAAGACTCACTGGTTTAGTGAGTGCACCAAGAAAGGAGGGCAAACTCCTACCACTGCAGCCCCTAAGGCACCTGCACCCCCTAGTACAGTCAGCAGTGGTAGTGTGCCTCCCAAGGCATTAGTTGGGTTAACCTTGGGAACCGAGGGGAGTGACGACTTAGTCGGCACACTCACTCAGGCCGTCCTTGTCTGTACAGGGGATATGGATATGTCCCCTGATGCCAGTCCCAATACTTTGGGCAAATACAGACAGACACCTTTGATTAATGGAAAAGTGGCTCAGGCCTACAGGGACACTTGTGCCAGTGTCACCATGGTGACGCCTAACTTTGTGGACCCTGGACAGATCATGCTAGGTACCAGTTACCTAGTGACCAATGCCAGCAACGTCACTACCAATCACAGTATGGCAGTTGTTGATTTCCCCTGGGGAGGGGTAAGTGGCCCGAAAAAGGTTGTGGTTAGTTCAGACCTCCCCGTAGAATGTCTGTTGGGCAATGATTTGGAAACGTCACAATGGTCAGAAGTGGTGCAGAGGACTCACATGGAAATGTTAGGCTTGCCAGCACATGTCCTTGCTGTGACCAGGTCACAGGCCAAAAGATGCCCCACTGAACATGTGCTGGATCCTGGAAGAACGGACCAGACACCTTCCAAGAAGAGGAGCAGTAAGGGTAAGGCTTCGCCTTCCCCCTTGCCCCAGGTCGTGGATCAAGTCTCTGAGGAGGCTGACCTTAAAGAACTGAGGGAAACTGAGCCGAAAGAGCTTGAACCTGGTCAGGTTGAGTTTCTGGGCTCAGGGGGACCCTCCAGGGAAGACCTGGGGAAGGCACAGTTAGACTGCCCCTCCCTTGAACCCCTCAGACAGCAGGCTGCTGCTGAGGCTGCAGGGAACGCCACAGGTACCCACAAAGTGTACTGGGACGATGGACTCCTGTACTCCGAGGCAAGAGACCCCAAACCTGGTGCGACCAGGAGGCTGGTCATCCCCTTGTCTCTGAGAGGTTTCCTTCTTACCTTGGCCCACGAGATTCCCCTTGCAGGTCACTTAGGCCAGAATAAGACTTGGGACAGGATTGTTCCACACTTTCACTGGCCCCACATGTCCGAAGATACGAAGGAGTTTTGCCGCTCCTGTGTCACTGGCCAAGCCAGTGGTAAGTCAGGTGGCACGACAAAGGCCCCCCTCATACCACTACCGGTGGTGGGGGTACCCTTTGAACGAGTGGGGATCGACATTGTCGGACCAATGGAACCCCAGACAGCATCAGGGCACAAGTTTATACTGGTGGTGGTGGACCACGCCACTAGGTATCCTGAAGCTATTCCACTTAGGACCACTACAGCACCTGTGGTGGCACGGGCCCTACTTGGAGTGTTCTCTAGAGTGGGCTTCCCTAAGGAGGTCGTCTCAGACAGAGGTGCAAACTTCATGTCAGGATATCTGACTGCAATGTGGAAGGAATGTGGTGTCAACTACAAGTTCACCACACCCTATCACCCACAATGCAATTGGCTTGTTGAGAGATTCAACAGGACCCTAAAAGGGATGATTCACGGACTACCTGAAAAGCTTCGGTTTAGATGGGATGTCCTGATACCCTGCCTCTTGTTCGCCTACAGAGAGGTCCCGCAGAAGGGGGTTGGTTACAGCCCTTTTGATCTTCTGTTCGGACATCCTGTAAGGGGACCCTTTGTTTGGTAAAGGAAGGATGGGAGAGACCTCTCAGAAAGCCGGCATCGAACATTGTGGACTATGTACTCGGTCTCCGCTCGCGGATGGCGGAGTACATGGAAAAGGCGTCTAAAAACCTTGAGGCGAGCCAAGAATTACAGAAAGCTTGGCACGACCAAAAGGCTGTCCTGACTGTGTACCAGCCTGGACAGAAGGTGTGGGTGCTGGAGCCAGTGGCCCCGGCAGCACTCAAAGACAAATGGTCTGGGCCCCACACAATCATTGAGCAAAAGGGAGAGGTCACCTATTTTGTAGACCTGGGAACTCCCCGGAGCCCCCACAGGGTGCTCCATGTAAACAGGCTCAAGGCATATGTCGACAGGGAGGGCATGGGCTTGCTCATGGCCACAGACGAGGGACAGGAGGAGGAGAGCGACCCTCTCCCGGACCTGCTCTCTCAGAACCCTGACGATGGGTCAGTAGATGCTGTTGTCTTTTGTGGCAGCCTCTCTGGACATCAACAAAAGGATTGTAAACAGGTTCTTCAATCCTTTCGACATATGTTCTCTCTGACGCCCAGTCAGACCAATTGGTGTACCCATGAGGTCGACACTGGGGACAGTCTGCCCGTAAAGAGTAAAATCTATCGGCAACCTGATCATGTCAGAGACTGCATCAAGACGGAGGTGCAGAAAATGTTGGAGCTGGGAGTCATTGAACCCTCGGACAGCCCCTGGGCTAGTCCCGTAGTTCTCGTGCCGAAACCTCACACCCAGGGCGGTAAGAAAGAGATGAGGTTTTGCGTGGACTACAGAGGTCTCAATGCAGTCACTAAGACTGACGCCCACCCAATACCAAGAGCAGACGAACTTATCGACCGGTTGGCTTCGGCCAGCTACTTAAGTACGTTTGACCTGACAGCTGGGTATTGGCAAATCAGGTTAGCTGAGGAGGCCAAGCCCAAAACAGCATTTTCTACCCCGGGTGGGCATTATCAGTTCGTGGTAATGCCCTTTGGTTTGAAAAATGCACCTGCCACCTTCCAAAGGCTGGTGAATCGAGTTCTCAATGGGTTGGACGACTTCTGCGCGGCGTATCTGGACGATATCGCTGTCTTTAGCTCCACCTGGGAGGATCACCTGGTCCACCTGAGGAAAGTGTTAGAGGCCCTGCAAAAGGCAGGCCTCACTATCAAGGCCACTAAGTGCCAGATAGGGCAGACACAGGTTGTATACCGGGGCCACCTTGTAGGTGGAGGCCAGGTTCAACCATTGGAGAGCAAAATACAGGCCATCCAGGACTGGGCTCCTCCAACCACCCAGACTCAGGTTCGAGCTTTCTTGGGCCTGACTGGTTATTACCGGAAATTTGTCAGAAATTATGGATCCATTGTGACCCCGCTAAACGACCTGACAAGTAAAAAGATGCCAAAAAAAGTTCAGTGGACAGCAAGCTGTCAGAAGGTATTCGATGACCTAAAGCAGGCCATGTGCACAGCACCTATCCTAAAGAGTCCAGACTACTCCAGACCATTCATTGTCCAAACAGACGCTTTGGAGCTGGGTGTGGGAGCTGTTCTATCTCAACTGAATTTTGATGGTCATGACCAGCCCATAGCTTTTATTAGCAGGAGGCTGACCCCCAGAGAGAAGAATTGGCCAGCTATTGAGAGGGAGGCCTTTGCTGTGGTTTGGGCCCTGAAGAAGTTGAGGCCATACTTGTTTGGCACTCACTTCAAGATTCAGACCGACCATAAGCCCCTCGTGTGGCTAAATCAAATGGAGGGTGAAAACCCCAAACTACTTAGGTGGTCCATTTCCCTACAGGGGATGGACTTCACAGTGGAGCATAGACCTGGCACTGATCATGGCAATGCAGATGGGCTCTCCAGGTATTTCCACTTAGAGCAAGAAGACTCACCTGGTCAAGGTTAGCTTATTGTCCCAAAGTTTGGGGGGGGGTCATGTAGGAGAGTAGGGTCTGCAATCCTATGATCACCCAGATTTTTTGCTTTTGCTTCATTGGTTTACGACTTTCCCCGGCTGTGGGCCTGCCAATCAGACCCACAGCCTAGCTGTTCTCTCTCGAAATTAACACACATGTACATTAGGTGCATCCACCAATTGGAACTGGGCCGCCTTGTCAGTCCCTGTCTCAGCATACCAAAGGTATCCAGGGCATCGGTGTACCCAGGGCCTACCAGGGGCTGCAGCATGTTTTATGCCACCCCTGGAATGGCCGCCCAAATCTGACACAACTGGCTGCACGACAGCTGGGGCAACGTGGTGTAATCACCCGTTGCTGTAGGTGTAGTATTCCTACACATAACCCTAAAATGGACACATGGATTCCTATCAGTCACTCCTACGGCAGGCCTTATCAATCCTGAAGGCAGAGTGCAGGGAATCATGTGGGACGGTGCTCTGGCGCGAGCTGAGCCCGTCGACGGCTTGCGGAACCAAGTCCTAATAGCCGTTCCATGGTGACGTGGGCCAACTACTTTTAAATGCATTATAATCCTCGCGGTTATTTGCTAACTTTGGCATCGCATCACCTTCACATGTCGAGTAAGGTGTCATACGAATTGGAATACGAACCCCTCGCCAGTTCTGGCGACGGGGTTAGCATTCCCCCCTTTTAGAGGGGCACGACATGGAAGTAACCTTGAACCCCGGTTAAAGTTGACTCAAGCCTCAGCATCACAAAATGGATGCTGCCACCAGACACAAGTCTGACCTCCTGCTGCTGGGAGACCTTCCAGCGAGGGGAGCTTGGACAAAGGGTTTCCTGTCGAGGGCGGTGTTAGCACCATCCCAGACAGGGTTTGTGTATCCCAGGTAGGCAGGGCTGAAAGGAAGGTGATTGCAAGTGGCACCCCGGTGCTCACTGTGCATAGCCCGGCTCAAACCAGTTTCAGGGGCACACCAGCCCCTGAGCTGGGGCGAAGCCGGACAAAGGATAGGGGTGTAACCACCCCCCTTCTGGCTCCACCCATAGGTAGAACCTAGTCACAGGCCAGCCCCTTTTCTTAGAATAAAGGTAGGAGCGAGTCCCCTTCCCAAATTGGATAATCAGATAATCGGATAACTCTGAATCTTGAACTACTTTCCACGAAAGGAACTCTTGACTATTTCTGAAGACTCTCCCTTGTGGCTAAGGAGTAGCCACCCTGCACCAGCAGGCACCACCTAAGCGCTTGCGGTTTGCTGTAAGTCTCTCCTACGGATCAAGACTGCCCAGCTCGACGAGACCCGAGTCCCTGCCATCTCTGACCTTTTACCTGCCTCATCAGCCCAGCTGAGAGTCGTAGGTGTGACGAGACCTGCGGGACCGGCCATCTTCAGCACCGGCACGACGCTTATCTAGCACGCCCACCGAGGGTCCCTCGAGTGAGTGCACCTAGGGTTGAGAAGCCCTAACCCTGAGCAGCTCCAGCACCGAAGTCTGCCTCCCCAGCATCCCCGAGATCTGCGTGGGGGCCCTTCCGCTCCTTGCTGTTCACCGCGTTGTTCGACCACTTGCCGACCGGCTTGTGGCCCTCTTCACGACGCACCACGATTGTTTCATCACTAGTCTGGTTGCTCCAGACTGGCTCTTGCTCCCCTTCAACAGAGGAGTACCACGGACCCTCCTTGTCCACTCCAGACGCCATCTTGACTCCACCGCGTGGGTTTGCCACTGCCAAGATCCGCTGCCCCATTCCTGGGCCCAGCATCATCGACAGCAGACACCTTCGTGGGAGAGCTCGCCCTCCATCCTGGTCGCCGCCGCGCCTCCTGGTCCGAGGAACAGCCGAGTCCGACGTCATCCACTCACCTGGTCGAGGTGACTTCAGCGGGTACCCTCCTGGTACCCACACGATCGCTGGCGAGCGGTTGAGAACTGAGTCCCCTCTGCTTTCAGGTTTCCTTCATCACCGATCCAGGTTTGGATCTCGCTGAACATCGACACTGGTCGCCTGCCAGCAACTCTTCTTTCAGGCTCCTGAGACTACAATGAGGACTTCTGACATCTTGCCGAACCTTCCACAGCCGCAGCCTCTGGGCTAGGTAACTCAAGCATTTCGGTGCTCCATCGCAGGTTCGCTTTACAAGTGTCCAGTTCCTTTTTCGTTTAGTCCCACTGATCGGATCACTCCGGAATCAGTAACTTTAGACTTTCTAACTTCTCCCCTTCCACTTGCAGTGTAATGGTTTCGTGCCCTCGGGCATTTGTGTAAATTGTGCAACCAGAAGTATTTTCCTAAGAGTTTTGTATTGTGCTTAGCTCCCTGACTCATAAAGAGCCAGGGTAGTCTTGTTATAAATAAATATCCTTTATTTTCATAACAACTTGTGTGGTGTCCTTTCACTTGGTGTTCAAGGGGTATATGTGATGGTAAACAGCTGGCTTAACACGCCCTCTAGAGTTTAGCCTAAGACTGCTCGTATCCACGCTACTAGGATAGCTGGTCTATAAGGTTGACTTACAACCAATCATCAATAAGGGTCGTTTGGAATGATACACAGTGATCACTAGAATAGTGAGCACTATATATCAGGCCAACTTCTCACAGTAATGAAACGTGTTTAATCTTTCTAGCACTCCGGAAAAAGGGGCTCTGATGAAAATGACCTCCCATTTGGGTGCCCTTCTCAACAAGCATTGGCATAGCCAATAGGTCTCGCCTTTAGGACTTTATAAGTGTTTAGCCATGCACAAGTTGATGTTGTTGCACCAAGGATATTGTGCTGCATAACTAAACACTTATAAGGTCCCAAAGGCGAGACCTATTGGCTATGCCAATACTTGATAGAACTTGTGCCCTGGGTGTGGTTTCTGCGGCCCTGCACCCTATTTGGTGGCGTGTACACATCTGCTCTGTATGAGGAGGCGTGGTCAGACCTGGGTGTTACATGTCGTTTGCGTGGAGGCATGCTCCTCACCTCTTCCGCTGCTCCCTTCGGTGGTGCGAGGTCAGGGAGGTCCGTCTGCATGTTCTCTGTCCTCTGCTTACTGTTGGGCCCATTGGCGAGTGATGGCTCCTGTTCACGGCCAGCCCTGGGGGGCTGTTTATTGTCGGCGTACAGACTTGGGATGTGTCGGCAGCCGGCGCAGTGCATTGAAGAAACGTTTCCATGACAGCCTTGGCATTTTTTTAATGAAATGCTTGCAGAGTCAGATGGGTTTGTTTCCTGCCTTTACTGCTGTGGTCTTCTGATCTGCATGATGGAGTCGGGTTGTAAGGCCATTGAGAAGACCCATAATGTTGAGGAGGTAGAATCATCGGAGCCTCTGCCCTCCTTAGCAGTTATTCAGAAGATGATTCAGGCTGCGGTGACTGGTGCTGTTCAGGGCAGAGAGACCGCCCCTCTGAATTGGAACCTAGTACCTCGATTGACTCTGATGGGGAGGATGATGTGGAGGCAAAGGGTGGGTATGTGCAGGGTTCGGACTTGAAAGACTTCCTTGTGCACATTCACTCTAATCTGTTATTTCCTGATACGGGGGCATCGGAGGAAGACACAGGTTTCTTTTCTCAGTATTTGAAGAAGGAACCTGAGTCCTTGCCTGTTCACTCTTCCGTTCTTGGGGGCATATCTACAACGTTGCGATAAAATATTATCGCTGCTTTTGCGGACGTTTTCGGGCGAAAAGCGGTGATAATTTTATTGCCTAATTAGCAAGCTCACGCTAACGCGTGAAACCTTGCTTTAGCGTGGGGTTTGCTTACGCCCAGCTTTGCATCTCTAATGAGATGCAAAGTGGGCGTTCCTCACCTAACATGACAGGAGAAATGTCGCTAAGCGACATTTCTCCTATCATCAAGCCCCACGCTATGAAGCATAGCGGTAAGAAAAGTAGCGATAACCCCTGTTATCGATACTTTCCTAACACCTGCTTCAGGACTGACTTAGCCATGATATCCTATGGAAGGAGGATATCGTGGTTAAGTTTGTGAGTCCCTATCAACAAGGTAACGCCACACTTCGTGGGATTATCGCTGGGTTTCCAGCGATAATCTCACGTTAGGCAGTTAGCGCTAGGATTTTTATCGCTTTTGAGATATGCGTTGCTAATAGCACGCTATCTCAGCGATAAAAATCCACACTAGCCGGCGATAATTATCCTAGCGCTAAGTGCACTTAGTGATAATTATCGCCGGTTGGTGTCTGTGCCAGGGATTGTCTGTGGATGTGATGGATCTGGCTCGTGTTTTAGATTTTTTGACTGAGGGTTTTAAAATGTGTTTGGCCTTTTCCACTCTCCGGGCACTGTGGGCTTCTATTCGGTCGTTCCATGGTTCCCTTTTTGTGTCAATTAAACCTGTGGTTGCTAGTTTGTTGAAGTCTCTGGCTTTTCGGCGCCCTAAACCGATGGTATCTCCACCTCCGAGGGATCTTTCTTTGGTGTTGAAGGCCTTGCAAGGGGTTCCCTTTGAGCCACTGGAGTCTGTATACTTGATGTTTTTGACCTTGAAGGTGGTCTTGTTGGTAATTGCTTCTGCCAGGTGTGTTGGTGAATTGCGTTCTTTTTTGCGGTCTGCCCCACTTTTGCAGTTTTTTGAGGATAGGGTGGTTCTTTCATAGGACTGCGGAGGTGGTCCTTCCTGTTTCTTTCCCGATCCCCAGTCTGAGGAGGAGTGTCTGTTACAGCTTTTGAATGTGAAGCGTACTTTGTTGATTTACTTATCACGCACTGCTTCTTTCAGTAATGTGGACAATCTGTTTGTCACTTTCGGTTTGGCTAGACAGGGCTTGAAGCCTTCCCTTTCTATGCGTTGTTGTTGGCTTGAGAAGGCTATTTTGTTGGCTTATGGTGCCCAAGATGGTGTTCTCACTCATCGTCTTCAGGGGCGGTCTATTCGTTCTGTCACAGTTTCTTGGGCTGCGTTCAAGATGGTGTCCAAGGAAGATACTTGCAGGGCGGCCACGTGGTCTTCTCCTTGTACCTTTGTGACGCATCGCCAGCTCGAGGTTGTGGCTTCTGTTGCCTTTGACCCGTCTGTTCAGGGTTCTGTTGATTCATGAGCTTCTGTTTTTTTTCCCCGGGGTGTGTCATTAAACAGGTTGATGCAGCCTTCTGTGTGTGTCTTCTGTTTTCCATGAAGTGATTTGGCCTTGGTATCTTCTCATGTGTTAATTACTGTGGTGAGGAAGACGGACGAGGAGGTAATGCCCCGGTTACTTACCGGTAATCTTCATTACTCTGAGTCCCAGTCTTCCTCGTGACTAATCGGGATGCTTTTGACTCTCGGAGATGCAAGCATGGTGTCAGAATCTCACTTTATCTTCAGAATGAGGAAGCCACAATGCGAGCTCCCACCTTCACCCTCGATAGTTGCTAAAGGCAGCCAAGATCGACAGGGAAGAGGGGAAGGGAAGGGAAAAAACAAAGTACCCCTCAAAGACTGTGCTGTGGTGGGAGTGTCTATCTGGGCCATGTACGACTCTTCCTATGTGAAAGGAAAAACAAAGAGCGTGTCAGAAAAGCCTCTTATCAAAAAGAGTGTCCTTACTACATACAATTCTCTTATGTAAAACTAAGGGGCATATTTACAAGCCCCTATCGCCACCACAACATCGCTTTTCACAACAACGTGGCGATAGGGGCTTTGCCTTATTTACATTGTTTTTCTCAGAGCCTGTAAATAAGGCGCCCTTTCACGCTATACTTAGTGTGAAAGGGGCGTGCAATGGGTGTTGTGGTGGGTGTTCCACCTCAACACCGATTGATTTTGACGCTGCCCCATAATTACAAGGGTGGCGTAAATATGGGGCCAGGCCAAAGTTAAGGCCAGGTGAAACCTGATGTTAGCCTGGCGCAATGAGGAGAAATGTTGAATTTCTCCTCGTTTTTGCTGTTTCCATGTGGGCTGTGTTGTGCAGCGCACATGGAAACAGCAACTCGTCATTGTTTATGCACAGGAAGGTGTCCCTTGCTGCACATAAACAATCATTAAAAAATTATGTTTTGCAACTTATATATGTGCTACATTAAGCAGCAGCCATTGAAGTTGCAAAATGTAATTTCAGATTGTTTATGTGCTGGAAGGGAAACCTTCCTGATATTTAAACAGTCTTCCCCTGCAACACAGGCATCGTTGCACTATGCTGCAAGGGTGTCTGCTTTGGGGCTAGGTGGCTTAATTAGCACCAGTGCTGGGGCGACTGCAGGGCTGCACCATATCCTGCATTTCAGGAGTGGCGGAGTGCTGCGTTAAGCAAAGGAGGCTAATGCCGTGCCACTTTCTCCTAAGTATGCCCCTAAGTACCCGGGCAATTCCCCTCTTCCATCTTCCAAGAAGGTAAATCAGATAAGTATTTTGGGGCTTATTTACAAGCGCTTTTAACATGGGAAAAGTGACACAAGGGGCTTGTAAATCTGCCCCTTTCTATTTTGCTTGAAAGCATGCAAGTGCGCGAAGCTTGCACCACACTTTGTTAAGGGCGCTGATTGTTTCAATGGTGTTTTCTCTTCTTCTGTTTATGGGAGTCAGACACCTGAGAGTTGTGTCGAAGCAAGGGTGGATCGGTCTGAGGACCAAGGAAGGAATCCAAACAGCGAGGGGACCTAATGAGGAGCCACAGAGGGTGCCGCAAACAAGGAGGAGTGAGTGAAAGTGTCAGTAACCCTGTGGGTGCCTTAGGAAAGCTTGTGCTTTGTGCACATGTATGTATTGTTTACTGTCAGTGGGAAGGGTAGGCCACCAGAAAAATCTCCTAAGTGGGTCTATGGTCTTCTTTTCATGTGGATGTTCACTGAGGATATGTGGATTACACAATTCTAGGGCCTGTTGATGCAAAGGGACAGTGGGAACAAACAAACCTCCATGGACATATATTACACGCGTACCTTCTGTCCGTCATGTGCCAGCACATGCTTTCGCTTCTCCAGATTTCAGTGCCTGGGGTGCCGGCTTCATGACTTTGCTGTGGACGGTCATTAGGTGCGCTGAGTATTTCATATCTGAACTGTGAGAGAGCATCAGCCTTTACATGCTGGCGATGGGATTGGAAATGTATAACAAAGTCAAAATCATTCAAGAATTGTGTCCAACGTAATTGTCGCATAGACAAAGCTCGTGCAGACTTTAAATAGAGCAAAACGGAATGAAGATAAAAGAAGGAATCCAGAATGCCAGGGAACCAAACGAGGAGCCACCAAGGAAGCTGAAAACAAGAAAGACTTTGGGGCCAAACAGATTTCCAGCATAGTTGCTCAAATATGTGAAAACTCATCTAACAGGCCCGCTCCAGTCAGAGCTGTGGGGGAGAGGACTTTGCCTAGGGAGCTCCTAAGAGCGTCAATAGTACTCATTCACAAACAGGGAATAACTAGAGAATAATGCAGGCGCGGATCGTCCATTGGGGCGTTGGGGCGTTGCCCCCCCGCCCCACGCACCCGCCCGCGCCCGCAGCTCCGTCGGTGTCTCTGAACTTAGTTTACTTAAGTTCAGAGACGGCGATGGTGGGGAGAACTAACTGACCGTGGGCGGTCCGGCGTCATGTTGACTGACATGCGTTGTCACAAGCCAGGGAAAGGCAGCACAAGTGTGCATGAGTGGGCATGGAGATTAATTTTTACTCCGTGCCCAGTCATGCGTACTTGTGTTTTTACTGCCTTGCGCATGCCCATTAGGAGCCCCTCGGTCTCCAAATGGGCAGGCGGCGGGCGTAGCGTAAGCTGTGCCCTCAGCCAATCCTGGCGCTGCTGGCAGCGCCAGGTTTGGCTGAGACGGTTTGGCAGGCCCCTCCTCCAGTACCGTTAGTGAAGGCGCCCAGGGGATCAGAGGTCTGAGAGCGAGGTGGCGTGGACCCGTGGACCGGCTGTGAGGTTTCATTCCCCCCCCCGCACTGCCTTGGATTCAAGCCAGAACCTTAGCTCCGCTCTCCCTGGTATCTTCTGCCGCGCGCACGTCTTGGGCCTGCAGTGGTCTGCAGCTCTGGAGTGGGACTCCCAGCTAAGGCAACTCAGCCTTCAGTTTGTCGCTTTGTTAATTAAAATTAATATGAACGCTTCGAAGTGCTATCTAAGGCCAGGATATTATGCGACAAAGCGAAGGGAGCTGGGCCTGCGCACAGAGACGATGACTACCTGGAGTGTTGTGTAGGAGGCCGACTAACCTCGCCATCGGCGACACACTCAGCTGTTGGTGGAAAATATTTAGTTTTGATTGCAGTCCCCGACTCGGAGTCCCTCTCACTTGTTGATGTTTCTCTATTTGTGTACTCTGCCCCGATGTGCAGTTGTGAATACCTAACCACCGATACACATTTACCCGGCGGTCAGGTGTTCGATCCGCATTTGCTGCTTTGACGGTGCTTTCCACGGAGGAACGTTGCTTAAAGTGCTCTTTGCAAGTGACATAGGTTTCTTGCCGCTAGGCATTCGTTAAGAAGCTCCGGGATATTGTTAGTGTGCGCAGAGTTGCAAGTGAAGCTACTGCAAGGTGCCTGTTCAAAGTAAGGCCGGCCGGACTCAAAAGTGCCCAAGCTCAGTCATGTGTTGATGCTGCCGACTGTCAGTGACTCGCGACGGGTATCTGTGGTTGTCCCTGGAGGGTCCCTGTAAAATCACTGCATGCAAATTAGTTTGAGTGTTTTTGATTTGTTTGAGTAGGGATTATATCACGTTGCCACCTATAACGGCATAAGAGCATTTTCCCATTGCGCATAAACATTTACCCTGGCCTGTACTATCTAATTTGAACTTTACGCAGTTATTTGCAGCGTCTGCTCAGATATCGGCAATTCATGTGATGGCGCCCAATTAAGAACTGTTGCTTTTTGCTTCAGTGAAATGCAGGGTCTGGTCTGACTTGCTACAATATTCCAAAACCCACGTTTTGATGGTTTTACCGAGTATTGTTTGTTAAGAATATAAAAACCTAAGCTTTCTGTTTTTTCCACACTGTGCCTTTATAAACAAGTTGGACAGTATGTTTAAGTAACCAACTCGGAAAACATCATTATATTTGTTCACATAAATAAAGTTTACGTTAAATCGACATGCAGGGAAGGGCACGAGGCTGTGCCAGACATGCTTTCCTGAGAGGCCATGTTGAAAGTAGCCTAATAGGTATCCAGGTGTGCAGAAAATAAACATGACATGCAGTGGGGAAGTAAAAGCTGGCAAGAGACCTGGATTTGAACTTTTAGAATATACATAAGTTGTGCAATGTTTTCTAGGCATTCTGCCATAAGGCTTCCATTTGCAGAGCATATGTCCCCTCGACTCGTGCCAGAAGTTATTGCCTATAACTTGTATTAGCACAGGCCAGGGACGGGCAAAAGTTCTCAAAGCAAATACATTTCTCAATTTAAAGCTATTCTGGAACGCAAACAGATAACTCTTATGGCGGAAACACAATATGTTTGAAGAAGAAATAAGTGAGCCCTAAGTTGACTTTTTGTGAAAGAAGTGTTGGCCTTTTTTTTTTTTTATAGATCAGCTATTCTGAATCAGAACAGAAATGAAATGAGTCAATTACATATTATGAAGCATTTTTAATACAAATTGTGGCTGATGTTTATTAGGATTCCACGATTTGGGATATTCTATAAATAACATAACACAAAAGTTCTAATTGGAAGGCACTGCCTTCCTCAAAGCAGTCTTCCTTTCCAGGATACTTGGATGGCTCCTGTACTGATATCAGTCCAAGAGATATTACAAATCAGACCAGCATTTAGAAGAATGTCTTTAACGTTTTAACCCCTTATGCAGCACTTATGAGAACCCCGAAACAATTTGTTTTTAAAATTTCTCCTTGATTTCGTCTCCTGGAAGCTCCCAGAAAGGGGAAGGTGTGACATGGGGTGCTTATGAGGTGGCACCGGGCCCAGTATGTCTGGCTGCGGGTTTTGTGTTTGTCACTTTGTGAGTAAATTGAGTATTTCACGTCTGCTTGCAGCTGCAGCGGTCTCTGTATACTTTTTTGTTTATAGGTCTTTAAGCCTAAACAAATGTTTGTGACTCATGCTTTAAGTGTGTACTTGAAAGAGTTTGAGTGTGTGTTTGTACTTGCGTTGGGGTAAAGTTGATGGATATAAGGATGTTATTACAGATCCTGTCATAATACTTTCGCAAGTGCTTTACCAACCTTCCTTCTTCCTCAAAATTGCTTGAAAATGCTCCATTTATCCACTCTTTTTTCAAAATGTTATCGGAGGAGTTGTTAGGGCTCGCTCGCTCACCTCAGTGCACTACCATGATAACTTTACGCCTCACCACTTTCAAATGTCACCAGCCGCCCCTGGAATACTGTGACTTAAAGTCCAATTTCCCTCTGGAATTTTAAGACAAAAATCATAGGGAACGCCCTGGCTAATCCCCTCATAAAGTTTGTTGACACATAGGTGTGCCCCGACCAGTCAGGCTTTATGCCCGATAGGGCCACGAGGCACAATCTCTGCAGATTGGGGGGCTGCCTGGCACATTGCGATCGTATTGCTGAGTCAACGCACCTCCTCTCTGTGGACGTCGAGAAGGCATTTGACTTTGTGCAATGTCCATATCTAATGGCAATTCTAAAAAAAAATAGGACTCAATGGGAGGTTCTTGTCATGAGTGAGGCTACAACACAAAGACCCAGTGGCCAGGGTCAAAGGAAAATGGATCCCCTTCCAGGGATTCTATTTTGGACAGGTTCACTAGTCAGGGGTGTCTACTCTCCCCCCAGTTGTTGGTGGTGGTTATCGAATACTAGGCGTGCTGGTTCCAAACAGATGTCCTAATACACAGGCTACAGTGGGACCCTGATTGGGAGGTTCTCATTTCCCTATATATGGATAATAACCCGCTCTCTCTCGCTGACCCAGATTGATCGGTCCCGAGGGTATTGGAAGTCCTTGAGGTTTTTGGCTCTTTTTCAGGACTCCACATTAACTGGAATAAATCAATTGTGTTTCCGCTGTCTCGGAAGATGATAAAATCAGACTGGCAGAGATCCCTGGCATGGCATCGCAGGTGGTTCAAGTACCTGGGCATATTCCTAACATAAGATAATGTTATATTCCTGGGAGAAAACCTGGAACAAACCATGGATTTATATAAAATTGCTGTGGACCGTTAGAGGAAGATACACCTTCACAAGTTCCTCTGTGTCCTACAGAACACTCCATTCCTGCTGCCCAAGGCATTTCCATTTTTTGGGGGGAGGGGGAGTGTTTATGGAAAGTATGCACATTACATACATGTTATTACGAAGCGCTTCAGATGTTTAACCGAACATACAACCATGTGGCATTAAACAGTACAGTAAGACATACATTTTGATTAGGCAAGTATACAGTGTATGTGACTTAATGTTTTAGAACGGTGCTGCAGTACAGTCAATTTAAGCTTCAGAATCAGGTAGTTGTAGTTGTGGGGCAGATGCGGCTCTCCCAGCACACAGCCACCCTTCGTTTAGCCAGAAATAAGGCTATTGTGACAATTCGACCCAGCATAGTCGGGATGAAGCCCAGCAAACACCCTTGTGGGGTGCATTCCATGTGCAGGCCTGTCATGTCTTGTAAAATGTTTATCACCGCTAGCCAGTATTTCACCACCTTATTACAATCCCATGCCAGGTGCCAGAAATCCACCCCTGAAACGTTACATCGTTTGCATCTATCAAGGTCTTTGAGACCGCATTTATATAACTTAACTGGTGTGTGGTATACTTGGTGCACAAACGTGAAGTGTATTACCCGAAGGTTGCCATTGGATGTGAGTGTTTTAGTTATTTGGCAACAATGTTCCCAGTCTTTTGTTGTAAGTGGGGGGTCCAGCTTTTTATTCCATACTTCCAAACTCTTGGTGTGCAATAGTGGAGTGTCATCCCTCGCTACTCGGTAAAATTTTGTTACCAATTTACGTTTTGTCGGACTAGTGAGTAGGGTGTGTAGGGACTGTAATATCGGGGGTTCTGCTGGGAACGTGGGGTAATGTGTCTGCAGTGTCTGTCTGAGCCAATGCATACTAAAAATGAAAAGAGGTGTCTGATTTTGTATGTACCTGAGGTCCTCCTGCTGTATGAATCTACCGTCAGGGAGCAGATTCTGCATCCTATCTATACCTGCGAGGGAGAGAGTACACACCGCGCCCATCCACTCCCATCGCCCAGCGGTGTCTGCCCATCCCTGCGCACCCAGGCATCACTGCTCACCTTTCGTCACTTGCGTGTAGAAAGAGGGCCCACCACGTTCCGCTGCAAGGCCCAAGCCCAGGATAAGCGGGCAGGGCACCATCCACATCATGCAGCCCCGCTCCGCAGGCCACCAGGTCTCACATTTGGTGCTGTGTCTTGATTTTACCATGGCAGAGGACATACCAGTGCACGCATCATTATCGCAGGTTGCACACCCTCTCAGCTCTTGCGGTGCCACTAACTCTGTGACCAGCGAGGCCATGCCATGTGGCGGTAGGCCCTCGCTCTTTGATGGCTCAGGCCTACACTGCGGTCCAGCAGGGCACACAAAACCTGACCTGTAAGGACCGCCGGGACAGGGAAACATCGCAGGCTGCACATCCACTCAGCACTTATGGTGCCCCTACCTCAGTGAACTGAAAGTCACTGTCCCGTGGCGGTGTGCCTGTGCCGGCTGCAGTGCATCCGGTGCCAGCAAGTCTGGAATGGAAATGGCGTAGAGCATGTGCGCCTGGCCTTTTTTTTGGCAGGGTCACATGTCCTGTAACACCTGCGCTTGATGGGTGTGGTGTGCGTGTAAACCAGCCATGAGGGAGTGGCTGTGGCGTACTGACAAATAGACCTGTGACCAGCAGCTCACTGCAATGAAAACCTGGGTCATGTAGCGTTATCGTCCCGCCCTGTAAGCGTAAGTGGAGTGGGCTGGCCTGGCATATGCCAGTCCTGCGTGAGGCTGTGAAGAATGGCTCCAGAGCTATGGGCGTGGTTCTGTCCTGGGCTGTATGAGGAATCACCTAATGCGGGTGTCTCTTTTGTAGTGCTGCCGCCACCCGGGCCGCAAGCGCCAATGTGCCACCTTGTGACCCAAGTCCCACAACATGGCCAACATGGAAGGTAGGGGGAATCACTGACCCTACATTCATCCATACTTCCACACATGAAAGATCATGGACATGACATATCTGTGTGGATATAAATGTTTATTGCATATTCAGTGGAGTGTTACAGCTGTAGCAATACAGGGCCAGGCAAAGTCCAAATATCAGTTTTTGGCACATGGAGGGCAGCCAATTAGAGCCAGGCTCATGCTCGGGGGTTAGGCTGCGCCAACATATGTACTTATCCAATCACTCTGCAAATCCCCAAGCACTTATACATTCACTATATACTCTCCTTGCAGTACTCTAATGATCCAGTCTATACACATGTACTTATACAATGACGGAGACAAAGTTACATAACCAAAGTTTTCCCCACTGCCAGAGGTAACATGGTTCCGTGCGCTGTCTACAGCACAATGTAATGTGGTAGGGTCCAGGGGCATCATGCACACATAATGAACACACAGACACAGTTAGATAGATAGTGGAATTGGGTACGGGCATGCTCGGCCCCTTTTTTATTACCAGGGTCACATGTCCAGTGACGCCTGTGTTGGATGCGTGTGGGGTGAGTGTAAGCCAGCCCTCCGGGAATGGTTGGTGCTGGCAACAAGTACAACAGTAATCATCGAATCACATACAGAGATTCTATCATAAAGGGTCCTTGACTTGTGCTGCACTAAGGTAGGGGCAGCAGATGTGAAATAACACAGAAAAGATTCTATGAGTTGTGATGCACTGAGGTAGGAGCATCAGAAGCATTCAGCGTGTACACAGGCAGCGATGATACGTGGTACGGACGAGCCACACTGGGAGCAATGTGTCTTGCCTACTGGAGTACATCATCTGCAATCGCGACTCGAGCGGAATGGTGAGCCCTGCTGTCCGCAGTGTAGATTGAAGGCAGTAGTCAGCACAGACATGCTTTTTGTCACTTCCTCTTGACAAAATGCGAGGACATAGAGTACAGTTCACTCTGCAATTAATAAATCAAAACTGAATTCGGACTGTGAGCTCTGCTGTCCGCAGTGTAAACTGCCATCCAGTGTTCCTTTGGACTTGCAAGATGAATTTGGTCATTGTACTAAAGCTATAACTGATATAAAACAAGATCTTGAAGCAAGGATACTAAAAGGATATTATGTAGGTTTTAGGGGTGTCATAGTTAGTTGTGTACTGGACTCTGCAATTAATGAATTAAGATTCAATTTTAATTGTGAGCCCTGATGACCTCAGTGTAGGCCAGAGGCAGCGGTCAGCAAGGGCCCACAGCCACGTGGTGTTGAGTTGAACTGCACAGTTAGTGGCACCAGAAGCATTCAGCGTTTGCGCAACCTGCGATAATGCGTGGTCCGGGCAGTCCGCACTGGGAGCAATGTCTCTTGCCTACTGGACTGCGTCATCTGCAATCGCGAGTCGATCTGAATTGTGAGCCCTGCTGTCCACAGTGTACATCGAAGGCAGTAGTCTGTACAGACATAACTCTGTGGTGCTGTGCCGCTGGGTTCGCAGGGGGCCTATGTCGACGGTCACGGCAGCGGCCTCACGGCAGGGTGAGGGCCGCCTCTCTGGCAGATGCGTTGGCCTTCCCAGAAGTGAACTACACCTAGAGCCCTGACCTATTTATTCACACTTCTACGCTAGAGTGGAGTATGTTGGACTAGCCTACTCTGCTTCTGGTTCCGCTTACGGGGGGGACAACACACCTACGTGACCGAGATCCTCCCCACTGCCTGAGGTAACATGGTTGCATTCACTGTCCACAACAGTACAAGCACCAGTAGTATATGTACACATGGAAAGGTCTGTGCTCTGCATAGTGAGGTCTATCCAGCACATTACCGCTACACTTGGCATTGTTTGCATTATTATTGATGGGTGACTTGCATCCTTCACACATACTTCGTTCCCACGTCTACCAACATTCAGCTATTGTGTGGCTGAGGGGCCATGCCATTTTGGGAAGGTTTGCTGTTGTGCACTGCCTCGGTGATAGTAGGGGCGGGTGGTCCGAGGGGGAGGTCCTAGGTGTGGTGGTGGTGGGTGTTGTAGCCTGCTTGTGTGTCGGAGCTGCATTATCAGTAGCTCTATAACATGTGTTGGTCTTCAGATGTGGTTCTGGGCTTGGCTCCCTTTTACACTGAAGGTAGTCATCCTGCTTTACACCAGTAAAAGGCAGATGTAAAATTCTTACTGCTAACGCGGCTTATCGCCTGTTTTTGGATCGCATCACAGATTTTGCTGGTCATTGAAAATATCGGGAAGTTTTGTTTTTGTGTTATTTTTGCATGGGAACGCCTACTCTGCATATTATTAGCGTTAGTTGTCACTCTCATTTGTGGTGATTGTTTTTGCAGAAGCTATCGCTGGAAAACTGGTGATACCAGCTGTTTTCACCAGGTTGAGAATGGGACGATAATTTAAAATCACTGAAAAAAACCATAGGTTTAATGAACATTATAATTAGAAATTAGCATTTAAAAAACCTTAGAAATGCACGGAAAAAAAATAGGTTTCAGGGACGTTATAGTTAAAAATGATCATTTAAAAAACCTTAGAAATTCACTGAAAAAACCATAGGTTTCATTGACGTTATAGTTAGTTGGACATTTCACTCGTATAAAACCAGATAATTCAGCCGTTATAGTTAGTAGAGCAAAGCACTGCTGATGACGTCACATATTACATCACTCATGACATGGTCAGAGACATCACTGATGACATCACTGATGTATAATACGGAAGTACAAGTAATTTAGCCTATGCCAATTGGGTTTAAGCCAATCAAACATACACACTTTAATGTCAGGGCACTTGCACTGAGATCTGGTTATCAGGCCTCAGTGCTCTTTCAAAGTCAAACAATGAGCTGCCTCAATCCAAAACTGTGGGGGTGACCATACAAAAAGAGGCATTTCCTTCCAAGTAGATTGAGTTACAATGTGTTGACATCATCTGTACGAGGGCTTTTACAGGCCGTTTATTAACATGCTCAATGATTCTCAGCTGCTTCTCAGCTATGAATTAATGACTGAAATGAGTGACCATTATTCTGTAGATGACCAGTATGTTTCTGACTCCCTCTTCTTTTTGGAGAGAGTCCTGCTCAATTAGGTTGATGCAATGTGCTAAACACAGGGCTCAATGAAAAAATCCACTATCAGCCTTGGCTTCGACTATATTGCTACTGTTGTCAGTGGCAAGAAATTCAAATGTGAGACCTTTGTATATAAGCATTGTAGTGAAGATTGTTATCTACATATGTACAATGCTAAGTTAGCGCAACCGCGTTAGCTGCTAGAAAGCCATCTTGCCGCTTTTGCTGCTTTTGCACACGACACTGTAGTCACATGTTATTAATTGAGAAATGCTTACTCGACTTTGCTTCACATGAGAACTGTCTGTTGTTAACATCCCGAACAGTGAGCAGCGACCTTGGTCTGAACATTGTGTAAAGAAACAGTCTGGGTCGCTAGACGGTGCATGTTGTTGGGTTCAGGTTGATCGGCCCACTATTTAGCCATAACACGCACGCAGCTGCGAATACCTGAAAGTCGGGTGCTTTTAATATTGCAGTGTTACATGTTTTCATTACATTCGGAAGAAGAGCTTTCCCAGGAGCAGAACCTAGCTGATCCTGTGATGTGATCGCACTGAGCTGATCTTTACGGTATGGGGTTCACCATTCAAGCCTAGAGACCTTCTATTAGTCTAATAATAATACTATTAGCTTGCTAGCGAAAGGAAGGTGGCTTAGATCCACTGTCATTTTAGTATGATCACTCCTTTCATTTTCTATGGTATTGTAACTATGCTGATGGTTTTGATATTAATCATTTGTCTGCTTATGTTAGCCAAAGTACTGCATCTTAGGACACAAGGTTTATAAAATAAACTCTTTAAACTTTACTGTGTCTCTGATTACTCTTGTTGTGGACTGATATGAGAATAATTACGAACAGGTATTTCTGATCCCCACCATTCCTGAGAAATACACTAAGTCGCTTGTTCTGGGTTGTCTATACACTGGAACCGCCAAGCTAAACCTCGGATAACGAATGGGACACTGATGCTGGTCGGATAAGGGGTTCTGGGTTCTGAGGTGAGTTTTTGGTACACCACAATTCACTGAGGTCCTGGGTTCCTGCGCATAGTTCTGTGCATAAACAGAATCCCATCAACAACTCAAGAAAATAAGCTCTACCTTAACATATATCAATGGATCAAGGAGATCTCTCTGATTAAATAGCCATATTTGCCACCATAACGAGAGGAATACACACTCATAGAAAGCACAAGGGAGTTGATGATGAAAATGATATTTTTATTATTATTTTTTTTATATAAATCATATAAAGTAAAGAATTCAATCAGTGCGTTTACAAATAGCTCCTAGACAGAAAATAAATACACGTATGATGATTGATAATGCAAAATACATATAGTAATCAAAAGTGGGCCCCCATAGGGGATAGAAAAGAGTAAATGTACAATTAAATAACAATCAAATAATCAGGCATACAATACATTCATACACAATCAATCTCAAATGGTAAAAGCATACATTAACTCTTAATTAAAAGTTGAAAGAAAAAAGGTGAGCAGAGGGAAAATCTCCTCGTAGTGTAAGGGTGTCTAGGGACAGGCACCACTAGCTCATAGGGGGGGGGATGCGTCAGGACAAATGCAGTAGGACACGCCGACGCGCGTTTCGGTGCAATCACCCATAAGAATAGGGTGCCACCTTCTTCAGGGCGTTTTCTTTGATGTCAGGGGGCCTGCAGATACGTAACATATAAAAAGAGGGAAAATTAAGAAAAAAGTAATGGAAGGGGGAGGTAATAAATTACAACACATGATTGGAGCTTTACACATTCTGATTAATAGTGCAATAAATTTAAAGTAAATAAAATATAATAATGCAAACAACTCAATTCTCAGGTCACAGATAGACCAGACTTTAGGTGGCAAATAGATATTCACATTCGGTACAAGATTTTAAATTTATTGCACTATTAATCAGAATGTGTAAAGCTCCAATCATGTGTTGTAATTTATTACCTCCCCCTTCCATTACTTTTTTCTTAATTTTCCCTCTTTTTATATGTTACGTATCTGCAGGCCCCCTGACATCAAAGAAAACGCCCTGAAGAAGGTGGCACCCTATTCTTATGGGTGATTGCACCGAAACGCGCGTCGGCGTGTCCTACTGCATTTGTCCTTACGCATCCCCCCCCCTATGAGCTAGTGGTGCCTGTCCCTAGACACCCTTACACTACGAGGAGATTTTCCCTCTGCTCACCTTTTTTCTTTCAACTTTTAATTAAGAGTTAATGTATGCTTTTACCATTTGAGATTGATTGTGTATGAATGTATTGTATGCCTGATTATTTGATTGTTATTTAATTGTACATTTACTCTTTTCTATCCCCTATGGGGGCCCACTTTTGATTACTATATGTATTTTGCATTATCAATCATCATACGTGTATTTATTTTCTGTCTAGGAGCTATTTGTAAACGCACTGATTGAATTCTTTACTTTATATGATTTATATAAAAAAAATAATAATAAAAATATCATTTTCATCATCAACTCCCTTGTGCTTTCTATGAGTGTGTATTCCTCTCTTTATGGTGGCAAATATGGCTATTTAATCAGAGAGATCTCCTTGATCCATTGATATATGTTAAGGTAGAGCTTATTTTCTTGAGTTGTTGATGAGCTTATTTTCCCCTTCGCTCTCCTTATTATCCTAACTGGGGTACCCCTGTTCCTAGTGGACATTTCTTTCCAGCCCTGTTTGCTGGGGGTTTTTTCGCGTTCTTATTTATGGTTTTTTCTTTATTTCGACCATTGCACACTCGTTTCTCCTGGTAGATCTACCCTCTTCACCTCCTCCTTAGACTGTATCTTTAAATAACGCATCATTTATTCAGTTTCTTGTCTCCCATCTATCGGTTTTTATTTATTTTTTACATTATCCTGTTTTGTGGACTCGTTTGTGCATTCTACTTCATACATTGATCTTTATTTTCTATTCATGGACAGCATCAAAACATTTGGCTTCTCGGATGAGGATTACGCACGACTTATAGGCCCCAACACCGAGTCAGATAGACCCTTCTCCTTGCCCAAAGGCCCCGATGAGGAATGGATGAAATTATATAACCTGAAGAAAAAATCAAAACGCACGGAGGCACATGCTAATTTCATCCTAGAATACCTCAAAGCGGGGACCATCCCGATCGGTCTTAGAGTTAGAAATATCCCTGGGCTCTTTGTGGAAATTAGGCAATTCCTTGAAAAGTGGGCCCTGATTTCCAACAGGTGCTCACGGGATTGGATGATCCTCATTGTGGAAACAGCCAGGGAAGTTATTCGGTTGTTAAACGTGGAGATATTAGAACTGGAAGATAAACTTAAACTGGCCAGCGGCCTCGAAGAAGGAAAAAAGAAATTAGAAGAAATCACTCTGGAACTGGAATCTTTTAGTGAATATCTTCTTAAAAGAAAAACCGATAAGCTCAGGAAGGACATCAGACTGTTCTCCCAGGAACGGACATACCCATATTTATCAGATAACTTTTATACCCAATCAGGTGAGTATACTGCTGGACAACAACACACCTATAAACGAGTTGTCACCTTCTCTGACACCACCGATTCTGACAGTGAGGGATCTCCACACTATAACCCATGATTCGATACAGAGAACTACCGGGGACAGAATCGTTTTTTAGGCAATCGAAGGGGCGGTTTTCGCCCCAGATATCAAAATCGATATTCAAACCAACATCGAGGCCAATACCAAAACCCCCACTCGAGTGGCATTTTCCAGGAACCTCAAACAGCCCAGAGGTTCCAGGAACCAGCACAACCACAGCGATACATCCGTACACGCCACAACCAATACTGGAGAAAGTAACTAAAATCCCAGTCTTTAACCTGTCGGACCAAACTATGGACAATTCCACCGAAACCCTCCTTACGAAGGGCCTCTCCTTTGTCCCTGCGACGAACCTCAATAAATTCGAACTTATCAAGGACCTTCACGCATTTTTTCGCAAAATACGTCTTAAAATTTTCTTTCTAAATTCCAGTGACCCTGTATTCAACGACAACTTATCGGGTCTCAAACCAGCATCTAATTTCACACCCAACGTTGAACAAGTTGGCAAAGAAGTGGAATGCTTTGAAAAGGCGGTCCTCAATAAAGTCCACAAAGCTCTTAAATTTGTACCATATGCCTCTGACAACATACCTAAACAAGAAAAACTGGCCCTCATCAAATTGAAACAGAATCCCGAGGTTACCATCAAACCCTGCGATAAAGGAGGGGGGATTGTCATTTTTAACACCCACGACTATAAATCCAAAATGAACAACCTATTGAACTCCCCCCAACACTATACCAAGATTCTGAATAACCCTGAACCCAAATTGAAAATGAGAATCCTTCGATTGGTGGAAACTGCCATTGCACGGGGAGAAATATGCCACCAAGAAGCAGAATTTCTCACCCCTACTTTCACTAGGTTCCCCATCATCTATGGGGTCCCTAAGACACATAAAAACCAAACCGATCCACCTCTCAGACCCATCGTTTCGACGATTGGTTCAGCGACAGAACCACTGTCGAAATACATTGACAAATTTCTCCAACCTATAGTGACCAACTTGGAATCTTATGTCAAAGACACCGGACATTTTATATCTAAGATCGAGGGTCTCCAATTCAACCATCAAAGAGAATTCCTAGTATCAATGGATATCGAATCTTTATACTCCAATATCCCTCAAAAAGATGCTCTTACTGTCATCAAAGACATCTTGGAAACTCAAACGACATTACACAACAGCATTTTTCTCATTGACTGCCTCAGAACAGTACTAGAGGAAAACTACTTTGAATTTGATGGAGACATCTATCATCAAATCAAAGGAGTCAGCATGGGGGCCGCCTGTGCCCCAAGTGTAGCCTGTCTATACATGGGGCACTTTGAAAAAAAGAACATCTACAATGAAGTGGCCCCATACTATGAAAATATTCGATACTGGGCACGGTTTATCGACGACATCTTTTTCGTGTGGCAGGGCGAGAGAGATGTCTTAGATGAATTTCTAACCTGGATCAATCTTGCTGATTCAAACTTGAAATTCACTGCCCAAATTAGCAACACCATGTTGGAATTCCTGGACGTGGAAGTCAAGCATGAAAATGCCCTACTTAATGTCTCACTTTTCACCAAACCAACATCTAGGAATACCCTCCTCCACTTCGACAGTTTCCACCCATCCAGTCAAAAGAACAGCATTCCATTTGGTCAGTTTCTCCGGCTGCGCAGAAACTGTACCTCTGTTCAAGATTATCTCCATCATTCAGAAAACATGAAGCTTAAATTTATCCAAAGAGGATACCCCAAGAAAATAGTGCGCGATGCCTTCAAACGAGCACGCTACTACAACCGAGACGTTCTGTTTACCCCCAAAGAGAAAAAACAAACGGAGCAACTGATATGCATCACCAAACATTCGGTACTTAACAACAAAATCCGACACATTGTAAACTCTCAATGGCATCTTCTCAACCTTGATGCCAACTCACCCAGGATCCCCAAACCACTATTTGCCTTTAGACGCAATAAAAACTTGAGGAATTTATTAGTCAAGGCCAAATACGACAGCTCCAAGCCATCACTGGTACAACGATCCATCATGGGCAACCAACCGGTTCGGGGCCACCACAAATGTGGTACATGTCATGCATGCGCGAACACCATGGTTGGCGAGAAGATCAACTTCCGCCATCGCTCAGTTGAACTGGGTGCTATGACCAATTGCCGGACCACCAACGTTATCTACGTTATCCTGTGCCCCTGTGAACTACCCTATGTTGGGGAAACAGGTAGGGAATGCAGGATACGCATCGGTGAGCATAAATCAAACATCAGACGGAACAACCTCTCAGCCCCACTCGTCTCCCATTGGCAAGAGGCCGGTCACATTGAAAGCGATTTACGCTATTCAATCCTGGAAAAAATTCAGTGCCATAAGGGCGCCAATACCACCAATATCCGCAAAAAACGGGAGGTTTTTTGGATTTTTCTTCTAGACTCCCAGAAAAACGGCCTGAACGAATCCCTTCCATGGGAAAACGCAATTTTATAAATCTTCCTGCCTGGTTTTCCGCCAACGCGGCAACTTTGCGCTGTTAATCTATTCCATCTTGCTGTCCCTCCCGGGTTACTTTATTATACGCCCATTTTGGCCGCGTTTAACATGGTTCTTTTACTATGTGTTTCCTTAGACCATCCCTCTATCATAGTTCCACTATTGCGACTATGCCCTTTCAATGACTAATCAGAACATGGCTGAAGAATTAAACCCCATGTGTTGACTTCCGTGAACGACGTTCATACTTGATGTTGTTTAGTTATTTGTTACATCTTTTTCTCGGAACTGTGCATTTCTGTCTAACGAGTGAGAAACTTTCACTCATTTCAGCTCGTCATTTACTTTTTCCAACTAGCCCTTGGGTTATTCATGTTTCCGAGTATTGAGCTTTAAATCTTCTTTTATTCCGGCATTGACATTGCCCTTCCTTGATTGGCCCCTGCTCGCTGAAACCATACTATCCTGTGATTGGCCGACGGTTGTATTTAAAATACTGACGTTCCACCCTGCGTTTCCCGCGGTTCCTGGCTACGGCAACTTGTCATCCTCTACCCCGACCGATGAGCCCCTTGCCGGCCCTGGACTTGATGAAGCGATTATTAAGGTACTTACTCATCGGCGCAGACCGTTCCTTTAATTGCGTTTAGCTGTTGGTTTTCATCGCATGCAGTTTATCTTCTCCCCCGCGCCTCTGCGGTAACAGTTTTGCATGTTAGCGAGGACACACTTTGTTATGCTTCGCTCATATATTGTCTCATCGATGCAGACCGTTCCTTTAATTGCATTTAGCTGTTTGTTTTCCTCGCATGCAGCTTTCAGTTTAGGCCTTCTCCCCCGCGCCTCTGCGGTTACAGTTTTGCATGTCAGCGAGGACGTACTTCTTTATGCTTCGCTCATATATTGTGTTCTCGTTATTTTTAGTGACAACGTCACCGCTCTTCATTACTAATCTCACTTGCCATTAAGCGGCCATCCTCCGGAGATTCCACGTTACCATTTCTACCGTGAATTGAAAACAAACATTCATGCGTGGTATACAGACCCTCCCAAGGTATTACGAAACCGCGTTATCAACATATTTATTGTTTGGGCTATCCATTTTCGTTGCTAATGTTAACACACTCTGGTAATTGTTCAGTTTTACTTAGTTTTTTAACTCAGTAATCTATTCCGGTTTATGCATTCTCCTCAGCTAACCCCCGGACGTCACGGAACTGACCTCCCCACTCGAGGGGATTTTCCTTAAGGATCTAAGAGCCGTTATTTTTGAGCTCTATATTACTCTCGCCTACAGGTAATAATTTATATTCTCATTACTATCATCCTCTTTCTATCTATCACTTCACATATTGTCTAGTCCATCTTCTCTTTATTGTTTAATTTTTGTTACCGAGCTTATGCTGTCCATTTATTAACTGAAATTGATGCTTCACACGTGTTCTATTGTAGTTGACACTTTCGTCAGCACCATTCAGCCTGTTCTCTTAACCCCACAGGAACTCTCCAGTAAATTACCGCTTTCATCCTATCATGAGGAACCTACATGAACTCTGAAGACTTATCCTATGACTCCCTCAGTCGCTCATATTTAAAGGCAAGCCTAATCCCTCCTTTGCCTCTCTATCCTTATTTCAAGAGTGGATTACTAGCAAGCTCCAACGTCGACTTATCTGATTCCACTTTCTAATTGTTTCCACTTTTTAGAACCCCATCGCAAGTGGTACTATCCTTCACACTCACTGCCATCTACCGCTACCATCTCTGAGGTTTCTCCTCTACTTGAGTTGGGTGAGACCCCATTATATACATCTATAATCATTATTAACTCTTTATTTTCTCCCTTAGCAGTGATCATTACTTTATTGTTTGATTTTCTTATCCTGTTGGTGCGTAGTTTTTCAGATCTGTCTTTGGTTCATTCATGGGTGGTCCATCCCATGTAAGATGACCAACGAGGTGCAAAAATATTGTTTCTCCAGATTTAGATTGTTTTTTGAACATTGGTCGAAATATTGAATATCCAATTTACTTATCTTGTACCGAATGTGAATACCTATTTGCCACCTAAAGTCTGGTCTATCTGTGACCTGAGAATTGAGTTGTTTGCATTATTATATTTTATTTACTTTAAATTTATTGCACTATTAATCAGAATGTGTAAAGCTCCAATCATGTGTTGTAATTTATTACCTCCCCCTTCCATTACTTTTTTCTTAATTTTCCCTCTTTTTATATGTTACGTATCTGCAGGCCCCCTGACATCAAAGAAAACGCCCTGAAGAAGGTGGCACCCTATTCTTATGGGTGATTGCACCGAAACGCGCGTCGGCGTGTCCTACTGCATTTGTCCTGACGCATCCCCCCCCCTATGAGCTAGTGGTGCCTGTCCCTAGACACCCTTACACTACGAGGAGATTTTCCCTCTGCTCACCTTTTTTCTTTCAACTTTTAATTAAGAGTTAATGTATGCTTTTACCATTTGAGATTGATTGTGTATGAATGTATTGTATGCCTGATTATTTGATTGTTATTTAATTGTACATTTACTCTTTTCTATCCCCTATGGGGGCCCACTTTTGATTACTATATGTATTTTGCATTATCAATCATCATACGTGTATTTATTTTCTGTCTAGGAGCTATTTGTAAACGCACTGATTGAATTCTTTACTTTATATGATTTATATAAAAAAAATAATAATAAAAATATCATTTTCATCATCAACTCCCTTGTGCTTTCTATGAGTGTGTATTCCTCTCTTTATGGTGGCAAATATGGCTATTTAATCAGAGAGATCTCCTTGATCCATTGATATATGTTAAGGTAGAGCTTATTTTCTTGAGTTGTTGATGAGCTTATTTTCCCCTTCGCTCTCCTTATTATCCTAACTGGGGTACCCCTGTTCCTAGTGGACATAAACAGAATCCCTGCAACAGCATGGCATTCATTGACCTTGGTATTCTAATGCTCCATAATGTTGGCAGCTGCATGCAATTTCTCCTTGGCAAAGAGCTAACATTTTGCATGATGTTGAATGCCCTGAAAAGCATCATTAGGGTGAGACCAGGAGCTGGCCTTTGCCAAACTCCCTGGAAAGACATCCTTTTTTAATATATTTTTTATTTTCCAAAAAGAGAGCATTCATGACATATCCATCCAATCAAAGGGAAAAGGCATTCTACATAGTTCATTAGTCAGAACAACAAATTCATGGGCTGTGGCCATGTTGGACACCAAGATGGCCATATGGTGCTGAAGCTCTGCAAGCTGGTTCCTGCATACCGGGATACAAGCTTATCCGAAGCTGTCCCTCCTTGCACAAATGACATACACCATACTCAGAGTGTGGTTGGCTCCCCTCCAGTTTATAAGTGCTGGCTTCGGAGCCACAGCATGCCTGATCCTGGTTGGGGCCTTGCGGCAGTCCCAGACTTGCCTCGGAGGCCCTGCAGTGAAAGGGGCTGAGGGCGAGCCAGAGGCCGGGGCTGTCGAGCCCCGCTAAGACTCGCCACAGGCTCTGGGCTGCGCCGCTGTCCCGGACTACATTGCTGGGCTTTGGGCTTCCGCACGACTGCGCAAAACATTGTTAAGCTGCTGGTGGCGAGATGGCTCCTGGTGGCCCTGCGTAGGAGTGATCATCGGCAGACTTGTCGAGTGGACTGAAACCTGCTACTGCCTGCTACCATTGGCAGCCTGCCACTACGCCCGGCGGCACTGCGGCCTGAACTCGGACAAGACAGAGATCCTCATCATCGCATCACCCCCTCCACTTGGGACGACTCGTGGTGGCCGGCCACACTGGGAGCTGCACCGACACCCACTGACCACGCACGCAACCAGGGAGTGATCCTGGACTCTGCACTGTCTATGACCCAGCAAGTAAATGCCATCTCCTCCTCCTGTTTCAACACCCTCCGCATGCTCTGCAAGATATACAGATGGATCCCCACTGCAACCAGAAGGACGGTCACCCAGGCCTTCATCAGCAGCAGACTGGACTATGGCAACGCTCTATATGCAGGAACCTCAGCCAAACTTCGGAAACGACTACAACGCATACAGAACGCCTCTGCACGCCTCATCCTCTTGGAAGCGTGAGGGAGAGAGAGTCCATACGTTTTCGTACTCGGTGGCTTTCTAGGCATCCAGGAACGTTGACTGTAGATTGAGAGTGCAGTTCGATCAAGGGAATTCCTTTGAATCCTCTGCTGGTGTCTTTGCCCAGCTCTTTCATCCTCTCTGATATCAGGGAGAGACTGGTGCCTTGCGATTTACTTCTACATTACCCTTCATCTTCAGTCAAGAACCACAAGATTGCCTGGGACCCTCTTCAGAAGTTATGTTATACCTTTTACAGTACAAAGTACTAATGGCCGAATGTAACACCAGGGGCAGAACCTCTTGCCTCACCCCAAGATGGACCCCACAGTGGTCCTTTACCACGATGAGCTACTACTCTTGGACAAAAATTGAACACCATCTAGACTTTAAGCATATCCCCCATCCGGCTCACCCATCAGGACACTGAACCTGTGATCTTGCCACCGACCGCTGAGACCTGGCATTTTGACCAATGCCCATTGGAGCTACCTTGCTAGCTATAGAGGAGATGGGCTGTTGACTAACCCCTCGGCCATCACCTACCCAGCCGGACTTTGGGCAGACTTTCCTTTGTCTCACCGCCTTATCTCCCTGCTACCCTTCTTCCTTACCCCCTACCCTTCTACTCTTCACTCATCTCGTCTTCTACGCTCTTCAAATGTTTCTAGCAACAGATGCAACATGTAACTGATGTAAATTTGTAACAATGTGGAACCTCATGTAAAGCGCTCTTGATACCTCCGGGTCTAGCCAGCGCTATATAAAACTCAAATAAATAAAAAAATAAACTATCCTCGAAATTCCCTGACACAGCCACAACACAGCCCACCTGAAAGACCTGCCCTCGCTCCCCGTCAACAAGAGGATCACCTTCAAGCTCCTCAGACACGCTCACAAAGCACTTCACAACACCGGACCAGAGTATCTCAACGAATGACTCACCTTCTACACTCCGAACCGCCAGCTCAGTTCCGCTGACCTCGCCCTCGCCACCGTCCCCCGCATCCATTGAGCGACCGCCAGCGGCAGATCGTTCTCCCACCTCACTGCAAAAACCTGGAACACCCTCCCCATCCACCTACGACCGACCCAGGACCTGCTGGCCTTCAGGAGACTCCTCAAGACCTGGCTGTTCGAGGAGTAGCAGCACCCCCTCTCCCACCCCCAGCGCCTTGAGACCCTCACCGGTATGTAGTGCGCTCTACAAATGTATTGATTGATTGATTGATTGATTGATTTGCCTGAAGGCATTGAGAATGATGGGTGTGCTGCTGTTGGGCCCATGCTGGGGTATTTGTGTGGTGGCACCTCCTGCGTCCAGACTGCGTGCTGCCCCCACCCATTCCTGTTCTATTGGAGTGGTGTTGTCCTTTGGGATAGTAGAGGCCTAACATTTACTTCGACTACTGGCCTGCCGGGGGGCGCCTGAGCTAAGTGGGGTGCCTGCCACTATACGTCTCAGGTCTTGCTAGCCGCAGTGGCTGGGGATCCTCGCAGTGCTCCACGACATTTTCTGCCTTGACCCCCTCGTCCTTACCACCAGTTCAGAATGGAAGCATCCTCAAGAGGCTACGCAGGGAAGCTAAAATTGGCTTCACCTATCTTATACAACTTACAAGCATCGTTAAAGCCAAGGGTACTGGCGTGTATTAAGGTACTGTGGTTTGTGGTATATATCCGGAGGCAGTGTCAGGAGCCGCAAAACACCTGTCTGCCTTTGCCACTGGTTAACAGCCCAATGGTGGGAAAGCACAATTTTACACTTAATCAATTCCAACGCAGAGTGAGGCACTGCTAAATATTGGGTCTGCATTGCGCAATAGGCTACGAGGGCCTTCATGGGGAACACCTGCGGGCACCATATAGAATCAGGTACTGTTAGAATGGGGAACCTCTGGTTGGCACAGGTGGGTACTTGTGACAAGCAGTGGTCCCTTCTTCTATTCAGGGCAAGAGAATTACCCCTTCAGAACAACCCCTGCTCACCCTATAGGTAGTGTGGCGCGAGCAGTCAGGGCTAAACTTCAGGGCGCTAGTCGGTTAAGCATTTATAAAAACACACAGTAAATCACAACGATCCCCCACAAACGGACACCAGGCGTAAGTTGTATCAAAAATACGGGTGCTTTATATAAAAGATTCTTTGTTACGCAGGCATGTACAAGACCATCAATAACGGTTGCGAAATGGAAGCCACAAGATGATAATTAGGCACTGTTAATGTCTTTGGTAACTTATTCGATCACGAGCGCTTCACAGGGCTCGGTTCAGTCACGATGATGCGCAGTGCACCCGGGATACAGTGATACGGGGAAATCAGAACGTTGCGGACCCCGAGTCCGATAGAGAGTTCACTGTACCTGGGAACGTGCGATGTGCTTGGACGAGTCTTCAGGGGAGATGCAGGTTCTGCACCTCGTGGGTCTTCCGGATCAAGAATTCAGCGGGCGGCTCTCGGTAGACAGGTGCGGCCCAGGGCCTCCGACACGGACTGTGCGGGAGGTCACTGCGGAGGGCGGCACGGTCAGACTCAGGCTGGGAGGTGAAGCGGGGCGGCCGGATATGTTACTACGTACGGGCGGCCGTCCGAGGCTTGATTTCACTTCCCAAGTAGAAATCCGGCGAGAGGGCACCAGGCACGCTCCAGTGGCAGGCAGGTGACAGGGAAGCGGGGCGGCCAGCCTCGATGGGTCCAGAGCGACTCAGGTAGAGCGGGGCTCTCGGCGAGGGGAGGCGGCCAGGCTTCTGGGTGTCACGGCCCTAGGAGGGGTAGCAAGGTACGCAGAGCACTCCGGCGGGAGAAAGCACACGGCTCGAGTTCTCAGACGAGCGGAGACACGGTGAACCCACTGGTCCTGGGGTTCAGTTCAGGGGGCAAGCTCTACTTCCAAGCCCTTGGAGATAGTTGAAAAACAAAGTGCAAAAGTCTCTTTCAGTCTTTTTCCTCTCCTTCCTCAGCAAGGCACCTACTGCAGGCCAGTCCCTCAGGTCAGGGAAAGTTACTCCTCCTTCAGCTTCTTCCAGGTCCTTCTAGTCGGGAAGAGTTCCTTCGTGGTTCAATCTGGATCTGATTTCTTAGGAGCCAGGCTCCTACTTTTATACAGGGATTCTTTTGTTCTTTAGCGCCAGGGGGCCTGGGCCTGGCTCAGTCCAGTTTTGGAGCACTCTGTGGTGGTGACTCGACTTGTTCCTTTCAGCAGCAGGGCAGAGACATCAGCCGCTCCACAGGGGGCGGCGCCGGCTTTGTGGTGGCAGAGCACAGGTCTATTCAAGAGTCAGGGTGTACTCCTCCCACCCATCCTGGTGTAATCTCTCTACCCACCACCTGGCAGCCAACCTGTCTCCTGGAATCCCCCAGCCCTGCTCCTGTACTGTTGCTAGGTAGAACACACACCCACAGCAGAGGTGGACTGAGATGGTCAGGCACGCAAAGGCTAACTTTCTAAAAGTAGCATTTGCAAACCCAGGATATTAAAATAACCTTTACTAAAAGATGTATTTTATTATCCCGAGTTCAGGCATACTAAACATGACTTTCTACCATGCTCTCTGAGTCCACTGGGGTCACAGCGTGTAGCAATCCCAGCAGCCCATTCTGGCCTATGGAGAGCAGGTAGCCTTCAATAGTGAAAAACGAAAATGGCTGTAATTCACTATTAAGACATTCCACACACATCAGGGCATGTCCTACCTTATGCCTACAATGCACCCTGCGCTTAGGTCTACCAGAGGGGTGACTAACATGTAGTTAAGGGAAGGTTTAGGGACTGGTAAGTGGAGACACTTGCTCAGTCAGCGCGACGGTACCAGACCGCGCGCAGGTTCTGCAGTGGCAGACCCTAGACACATTTTACCCCGCTGCTTCGGTGGGTGGCACAAGCAGTGCTGCAAGCCCACTAGCAGCATTTGGATATACAAGCCCTTGGCACCCCTGGTGCACTCTACTAGGGACTGATAGTAAACCAAATAAACCAAACGTGGAAGTCAATTCACATAATACATTTTACCATAGGGAGCACTTGCACTGTGGCACTGGATGGCAGTGGCACAGTGCCCTGAGCAGCTAACACCAACACAAAAACACATTGAGGCACAGACAAAAATGGAAGGGTGACCCACGCCAATGATGCCAGGTCTAACACGTGTCCCCTCCAGCTGAAAAGTGGGGAGAACTACCCTACCCCAGGGAGTTCTGCATCACTAAGGCGGAAAAACCTGGACAGACCGTCAGCATTGGCGTGATCTGTGCCAGGGCGATGCTCCACCATAAAGTCCATACCCTGTCGGGAGATGGACCACCTCAACAGTTTTGGGTTCTCACCCCTCATTTGCATCAACCATCTGAGGGGCCTGTGGTCGGTCTGAACCCGGAAGTGAGACCCAAACAAGTAGGGTCTTAGCTTCTTCAGCGCCCAGACCACAGCAAATGCTTCTCATTCTATCGCACTCCACCTTTGTTCCCGGGGAAGTAGCCTCCTGCTAATAAAGGCTACTGGTTGGTCAAAGCCCTCCTCAGTGATCTGTGAGAGAACAGCCCCTACACCATGCTCTGATGCATCCGTTTGCACCAGGAACTCTTTGGAGAAGTCAGGAGCCAAGAGCACGGGCGCCGTGCACATGGCAGTTTTCAGGGTGTCGAAGGCCTTCTGACAGGTGTCAGTCCATATCACTTTTCTGGGCTGCTTCTTCGAAGTCAGCTCTGTCAAGGGGGCAACGATGCTGCCATACCCCTTGACAAACCTCCTGTAGTACCCGGTGAGTCCTAAAAAGGCCCTCACCTCCGTCTGGGTCTTTGGGAGCTCCCAAGCCAGGATGGTTTCAACTTTGGGTTGGAGGGGCGCCACCTGGCCGCTCCCCACTTGGTGTCCCAAGTACACCACTGAACCCTGCCCGATCTGACACTTGCTTGCCTTGATCGTGAGGCCTGCCTTGCGCAGCGCCATCAACACTTCCCAGAGATGTTGCAGGTGTTCTTCCCATGTGCCGCTGAACACTGCGATGTCATCCAGGTAGGCGGCGCTGAACTCGGTCAGCCCAGCCAACACCTGGTTGACCAACCTCTGGAAGGTGGCAGGGGCATTCTTCATCCCAAAGGGCATCACCCGGAACTGGTAATGCCCATCTGGTGTAGAGAATGCGGACCTCTCTTTGGCCCCATCAGTTAAGGCGATCTGCCAGTACCCAGAAGTTAAATCAAATGTGCTGAGGTACCGTGCAGCCCCTAACCGATCGATGAGCTCATCAGCTCTGGGGATGGGGTGTGCGTCATATGCAAAAAAACTCCTCTGTGACCTACATTCCTTTTAATCAAAATTTAATTTGTACATGGGCTGATCAACAATTGTAAGCCTAAATGTTACACATGTTAAATCATATTCACAAAGACTTTTTTGTTTTTTTTATAAAAATATATTCTTTTTATTCATTTCACAATGTCATTTTTATAGTACATAAATCTTCATTATTTTCTAGCATATGAATAATCATTTTCTATTGAAATAAGCATAAACAACTATTTTTGGGAAATTGTACAGAATCTATAAGACCTCAAACAAACCTACTCAGCAACTAACCAATCAATGTTCAGAACCACACTCATAACTCAAGTACACTCTCATTCATACTATACACTTATACTTTGTTGGTATAGGGAGTATCAGAATGACAAGACATCTCCAGTAATAGGTATTGATGGAAATAACCTAGATAGGTCAGGGCGCACGTGGTCTACGCGCGTTTCGGTGGGATTACAGAAAGGAAACCACCTTCATCAGGACCTCGCCCAACTAAGGTACAGTGTCGTTGGGTTTATACCGAGTAGGGAAACCTAAAAACATGACAAACAAATATATATTATTTTATATTCAGCCCATGTTTGATACAATAATCATTTTCAACATCCGATACTGAGTGGTGTATTAAACCCAATAAGTTGTAGACCCCTGAGATAAAAGAAAAGACACCCTACATATGTGCAATCTAATTCCTAATGCAAGTGATCAGCATTTATGTAGAACAGGAAATAGTATAGGCCCAAATGTACCCAGTGGTAGCCATCCATATATTAAAGAAAGGATGGCTGAAAATATGATGTACACAGTGTATATAGAAAAATTGAAATTAAAACTAATACGATCTATGATCTATACCAAGATGTTCTCAGTTTCTATCCCTTACTTTTAGAGATCAGGTAGAAATTTCATTCTTCAGATTTCTACTGGAGCAATAGGGCACGTGGCTTCTATTGTGATCGAGGCAAACGCAAATTCTAAGAACAAATGAACAATGGAATCAGTGGGTATGGTATCTGCTTATTTCGAAGGTCAGTTTGATATGTGACCCTTCTGGAAAGAGGGAAGCCAGATAATAATAGTTGTAATACCTGATAGGTATGCTAGACTGGATTCCACTAATCTGACGCGGTGTTTAAAAGAGAGACGACAATGTGTTGTACATCATGGCATTCTACAGACATAAGGTAGAAGAAAAAAGCTATCTAAGAAAAGTGCATTGTATGTTGTCCTTTAAACTTTTTTTGAGCTAGGCACCGCTTTATTATACAATGGTACTAATGCAACTGATTAAATTGTCACATACTCACTGCATGCCAACTGGGTCCTAGGATCTGATGACCGGAAAACTGTTCCTCATGCAGATTTTGCGGGGTGTGCAGCAATAGCTGATATTTCTTGGAAGTGCACAAGTAAAGACCTCCTAGGGATGGAACATATGGAAGTAGAATTTCGGCAAAAGTGTATTAGGGCATAAAAGGGATAAATGCCGATATTAGTCTATCATTAGAATACATTGGAAACTACAAAAAGCAGTTTGTTGTACATATTAGGTCTTTCCCTTCGTCCTATGTTTGTATAGAAAAGACCGAAATAATACGGTTGGGGTAGGCATACTTAGTTTAAACAAGCAATAATCATGCCTGTTGTAGTGCATATACTAGCTTGGGAATGATGTAAGTTTAATGCCTTTTGAAGATGTCACAGATATGCGCATATTAGCTCCATAAGTATGCGGGTACAGTGCGTGTATAACCGCCTATGATACACATGGGTATCAGTGTATCACAAATTGATTGCTCTTCAGTCAATTTGCGTCAGTCTTCGTGACTGAGTTGAGTCCTCGGTAGTCCACACAGAACCGGAGTTCGGGCGTGGCACCCGGCGCTGCAGCCTTTGGGACCAAGACCACTGGGCTGGCCCAAGGACTGCTGGAGGACTCAACCACCCCTAGGGCAAGCATCTTCGAGACCTCCTCTTTGATGCAGGCTCTGACCCTGTCAGTTACCCGGTAGGCCTTGTGCTTCACAGGTAAGCTGTCTCCTGTATCTACATCATGGACGCACCAATTTGTGATACCAGGAACCAGGGAGAACAGGTCAGGGAACTGCCCCAGCAGCTGGCGACAGTCACCCTGTTGCTCAGGGGTCAGGGTGGGTGAGAGGTTAACTCCATCCACTGACCCGTCTCGCTCTGAGGCTACCAAGAGGTCAGGAAGAGGCTCGGACTCCTCCTCCGTCCCATCATTGGTGGCCAAGAGCATGCCCACTTCGGACCTCTCCAAGTGGGGCTTCAGTCGATTGACATGTAGGACCCTTAAGGGGTTCCTAGGAGACCGCAAGTTCACCAAGTAGGTGACAGAACTCTTGCGCTCCACAATCTCAAAGGGTCCTGTCCACTTGTCCTGGAGTGCACACGGCTCCACAGGGGCCAGGACCCACACTTTTTGGCCAGGTTGAAGCTCAACCAGAGTGGCATTCTGGTCGTACCAACGCTTCATTTCCTCCTGGCTGGCTTCCAGGTTTGCCTCAGCAAGTTGCCTGAAACGCCTAGTCTGGTTCCGGAAAGCCAGCATGTAACTGTATATATTCTGGGGAGGTTTCCTGGGAGATTGCTCCCAGCCTTCCTTGACCAGACTAAGAGGTCCTCTTATGGGGTGGCCATACAAAAGCTCAAAGGGACTGAACCGTAGAGATTTTTGTGGCACATCGCGGTACGCAATGAGAAGGCATGGTAAGAGGACGTCCCACTTACGCCTCATGGGTTCCTCGAGACCCATAATCATGCCCTTCAGGGTCCGGTTGAAGCGCTCAACCAACCCGTTGCCTTGGGGATGGTAAGGGGTGGTGAACTTGTAGGTCACACCACACTCTTGCCAAAGGGACTTCATATATTTCGATATGAAGTTGGTCCCCCTGTCAGACACCACCTCTAGAGGGAATCCTACTCGTGAGAAAATTCCCATCAGTGCCCGTCCCACCACGGGGGCCGTCACTGTCCTCAGAGGGATGGCTTCAGGGTACCGGGTGGCATGGTCCACCAAGACCAGGATAAACCTGTTGCCCATGGCTGTCTTGGGGTCCAGTGGCCCCACAATGTCAATCCCCACCCGCTGGAATGGGGTACTGACCACAGGGAAAGGTTGGAGTGGAGCTCTCAGCTTCCTTCCACTCTTGCCACTTGCCTGGCAAGTCTGGCATGTCCTGCAGTGAGTGTCAGAACTCCTGCGCATTTGGGGCCAATAAAAGTGGGTGACAAGCCTTTCAAAGGTCTTGTCCTGCCCCAAATGTCCTGCTAACGGTACGTCGTGAGCCAGCCCCAGTAGGAAGGCTCTGAACTTCTGGGGTACCACCAGCGCACGGGCTGACCCAGGTTCAGCAACCTTAGGCTCGGAGTATAGGAGGACGTTCTCCCAGTAGATCAAGTGAGCTCCGGACTGATCACCATTGGCCTGGGCTGCAGCCTGCTGCCGCATACCCTCTAGAGAGGGGCACTCTTTCTGCTCCCTGCAGAATTCCTCCCTGGTGGGGCCTCCTTCTTGCTGCCAATGGGTCAGCTCAGGCAGGTCCCCAAGTTCGGCTATCTGTTCCCCGGTAGGCTCCAGGGCATCCCCCTCAAGGTCTGCTTCCTCCTGGCCCGTGGGAACTTCAGGAGCCGGATTCCCGTGCCTCCCTTGCCCTCTCTCTAAGGCCGGTTCCTGGGCCTCTCCCTCAGGCTCCAGGGTTCCTTCAACACCCCTACTGGCTGCCATTGACCGGGTGGTCACGCATACCCAATCAGGCAAGCCCACCATCCGCAGGTGAGTTGTCTTCTCCACCTTTTCCCAAGGGGAGCTCTCCAAATCGTTACCTAGGAGACAATCAACAGGCATGGCCTCTCTCACATCCACTTGCAGAGTACCAGAGACCCCCCCCCACTCAAAGGGAACCTGAGCCATTGGACACTGACTCTATGTGTTGTCGGCGTTGACAACACGGCAGAATGCGTGTGGGACAACCTGCTCTTGAGACACCAGGTGTTGCTTGACAGCAGTCACACTGGCTCCTGTATCTCTAAGAGCCCCCACCCTCTTGCCATTTATGGTCACCCACTGCCCATACTTTTGATTATTGGGGGGCAGCTGGGCCTCAGCGACCATCTCACTGTCTCCTAATGAGACTAGGGTCATCTGTACGGGATCCCCCGCCCCTTGGACATCTATCTCCCTCCCCAAGGCTACACTATTCACCTGCTTGGGGGGTGGAGCACCAGAGGGTGCTGGTTTACCATACAGGGGGCACTTGGGATCCACGGAAATGTGCCCCAGGTTGTTACACTTGTAACATCTGAGGGGCCCTCTTTGAACAGGGTTACCTGTCGGGCCCCGGTCTGCTTCGGGGGTGGGGGTGGCTGAGAACCTTTCCCTTGGTTCCCTTGGGAATTACTTTGGGGCCCTCTGTAGAACTCCCTCTGTTTACCCTTGTCCCCCCCACTCTTCTGCTGGGGACCCTGAACACCTTTGGCGGGGCCTCCCACGGGACCCTTGTGGACCCTGGTGCTGATCCAGCGGTCCGCCTCCTCAGCAAGCTTCCTCGGGTTGGACAGCTTGCTATCGATCAGGTGCTGGCGTAGCTCAGGAAAACAATTATCCGACAAGTGCTCCCATGCAATTAAATCAAACAGCCCTTGGTAATCATTCACTTTGCTACCCCTCACCCAACCATCCAGCGCTCTGCAAAAAAAGGTCACATATTCTACATAAGTGGTACCAGGTTTCTTGGTGCAATCCCTAAACCTCTGTCTGTAAAATTCAGGAGTTAACCCATACCTTGTCATAAGAGCCTCCTTCATGTGTGGATAGGATGTGGTGACATCAGAGGGGAGATCCAGCAGTGTGTCCCGCCCCTCACTCAGGAACCTTCCCCACAACCCCGCTCCCCAATCCTTCTCAGGGACCCGGTGGGAGGACATGGCTACTTCATAGGCCCTGAACCACTGCCCAATATCATCCTGCTTATAATATTCTTTGACTACATCTTTAGGAATGTGCACCCTTGACTCTGTTGAATTGCTGCCACCAGACGGTGAGTTGTCTAAACTCCTGGCCTTGAGATCCAACTCCCTCATTTTTACCTCATGCTCCATGGCCAGTTTCTGCCTTTCCATCTCCATTTGCAGTTTTGCCATCTCCACCTCATGTGCTCGTGCAGCACACCTGTCGGCCATCTCCTCTGGCGACAGGCCTCTGCTAGGCTCAAAAACACCTTCTGGGGGTATCACCTCCCGTGAATTCTCGGGGAACTTTGATTCGTACCAGGCTCTCAGCGCTGTCACGTACTGATCCTTGGTGCTTAGTCCACTTTGCTTGATTCTGTACTTGGAGAGATATCCCTTCAGGACATCATTTGTGCACTTCCTCAGTGCCTCGGGCTCCCAATCGATGTCATCCACTCCAGAGAATACAGAGGACGCTCCGCCTCCATTGACTGAGCTAGGCATGGTTTCTTAAGGTGGAGATTCTTCTTTAGCAACAACTGTCAATCAATCTGTGGCTGCGTTATAGGTCTGCTCTACGTGGTGATCAATAATTCACTGTATGTAAATCATAAATGCAAATTCGAAATCCCACCGCTGCCACCAATGTTAGAATGGGGAACCTCTGGTTGGCACAGGTAGGTACTTGTGACAAGCAGTGGTCCCTTCTTCTATTCAGGGCGAGAGAATTACCCCTTCAGAGCAACCCCTGCTCACCCTATAGGTAGTGTGGCGCGAGCAGTCAGGGCTAAACTTCAGGGCGCTAGTCGGTTAAGCATTTATAAAAACACACAGTAAATCACAACGATCCCCCACAAACGGACACCAGGCGTAAGTTGTATCAAAAATACGGGTGCTTTATATAAAAGATTCTTTGTTGCGCAGGCATGTACAAGACCATCAATAACGGTTGCGAAATGGAAGCCACAAGATGATAATTAGGCACTGTTCTTGTCTTTGGTAACTTATTCGATCACGAGCGCTTCACAGAGCTCGGTTGAGTCGGTCCAGTCACGATGATGCGCAGTGCACCCGGGATACAGTGATACGGGAAAATCAGAACGTTGCGGACCCCGAGTCCGATAGAGAGTTCACTGTACCTGGGAACGTGCGATGTGCTTGGACAAGTCTTCAGGGGAGATGCAGGTTCTGCACCTCGTGGGTCTTCCGGATCAAGTATTCAGCGGGCGGCTCTCGGTAGACAGGTGCGGCCCAGGGCCTCCGACACGGACTGTGCGGGAGGTCACTGCGGAGGGCGGCACGGTCAGATTCAGGCTGGGAGGTGAAGCGGGGCGGCCGGATACGTTACTACGTACGGGCGGCCGTCCGAGGCTTGATTTCACTTCCCAAGTAGAAATCCGGCGGGAGGGCGAGAGGGCACCAGGCACGCTCCAGTGGCAGGCAGGTGACAGGGAAGCGGGGCGGCCAGCCTCGATGGGTCCAGAGCGACTCAGGTAGAGCGGGGCTCTCGGCGAGGGGAGGCGGCCAGGCTTCTGGGTGTCACGGCTCTAGGAGGGGTAGCAAGGTGCGCAGAGCACTCCGGCGGGAGAAAGCACACGGCTCGAGTTCTCAGACGAGCGGAGACACGGTGAACCCACTGGTCCTGGGGTTCAGTTCAGGGGGCAAGCTCTTCTTCCAAGCCCTTGGAGATAGTTGAAAAACAAAGTGCAAAAGTCTCTTTCAGTCTTTTTCCTCTCCTTCCTCAGCAAGGCACCTACTGCAGGCCAGTCCCTCAGGTCAGGGAAAGTTACTCCTCCTTTAGCTTCTTCCAGGTCCTTCTAGTCGGGCAGAGTTCCTTCGTGGTTCAATCTGGATCTGATTTCTTAGGAGCCAGGCTCCTACTTTTATACAGGGATTCTATTGTTCTTTAGCGCCAGGGGGCCTGGGCCTGGCTCAGTCCAGTTTTGGAGCACTCTGTTGTGGTGACTCGGCTTGTTCCTTTCAGCAGCAGGGCAGAGACATCAGCCGCTCCACAGGGGGCGGCGCCGGCTTTGTGGTGGCAGAGCACAGGTCTATTCAAGAGTCAGGGTGTACTCCTCCCACCCATCCTGGTGTAATCTCTCTACCCACCACCTGGCAGCCAACCTGTCTCCTGGAATCCCCCAGCCCTGCTCCTGTACTGTTGCTAGGCAGAACACACACCCACAGCAGAGGCGGACTGAGATGGTCAGGCACGCAAAGGCTAACTTTCTAAAAGTAGCATTTGTAAACCCAGGATATTAAAATAACCTTTACTAAAAGATGTATTTTATTATCCCGAGTTCAGGCATACTATACATGACTTTCTACCATGCTCTCTGAGTCCACTGGGGTCACAGCGTGTAGCGATCCCAGCAGCCCATTCTGGCCTATGGAGAGCAGGTAGCCTTCAATAGTGAAAAACGAAAATGGCTGTAATTCACTATTAAGACATGCCACACACATCAGGGCATGTCCTACCTTATGCCTACAATGCACCCTGGGCTTAGGCCTACCAGAGGGGTGACTAACATGTAGTTAAGGGAAGGTTTAGGGACTGGTAAGTGGGGACACTTGCTCAGTCAGCGCGACGGTACCAGACCGTGCGCAGGTTCTGCAGTGGCAGACCCTAGACACATTTTACCCCGCTGCTTCGGTGGGTGGCACAAGCAGTGCTGCAAGCCCACTAGCAGCATTTGGATATACAAGCCCTTGGCACCCCTGGTGCACTCTACTAGGGACTGATAGTAAACCAAATAAACCAAACGTGGAAGTCAATTCACATAATACATTTTACCATAGGGAGCACTTGCACTGTGGCACTGGATGGCAGTGGCACAGTGCCCTGAGCAGCTAACACCAACACAAAAACACATTGAGGCACAGACAAAAATGGAAGGGTGACCCACGCCAATGGTGCTAGGTCTAACAGGTACCATGTACACTGGGTGGGCAGTCCCCTGCAGCCAAGGGCCGGTATCAGGTAGCTTCAGTAAGACAGTCACCCGCACGTTAACCAGGGCAGCAGGCGGGTGGTGGTAGTGTGCGGTGGCGCGGAAAAGTTTGGTAAACTCTGCGTTAGTGTATTTTGGAGACAGGGTATTTTCGACCTTTTGGTGTCCCAAAATCCAGGAAAGGGCAGGTATTTGCACACAACTTGCCCTCCTGGTTCCGCAGATTTGTTTGCTCCCCCCCCCCCCCGGGTTATCCTTCGGCGGGCTTGAACCAGATAATAGAAGGGGCATCTTTTGGATTGGGGTCCCTAACACATTGATAGTCAAGCAATGGTGTAGATGTACCATGTAAGGCAGGGTCACCAATAGGGTTGCCCCCAAGGCCTGGGGTTAAACTGGGTTGGAGCAGTAAGTCTTCAGTCCTGGGGTAGCATCCAGCAATCCTTCAACTCAAGTAAGGGCAGTTAGGAGAGATAAGTATCAGCGAGTGGGTAACATACACTGGCCAGTCAGCGTCATCGTCCCCCGGGGGCATGCGCTCTTTACTACTACATTGAGCTGCAACCAGAAGGGTGTCAAGTAAAGAGGTTTAAGAGGTGTGTCTCTGGTGTTAGAGCTGGGTGGAGCCAGTCCCACTTAGAGGTACGCCCAGAGGATAATGGTGTGCTCCTTTGCATCCCCAGGACCTAGGCGGTTTGTGGCACCTCCCACAGCTAAGGTTAGGCACTAGATTACAGACAGTGTGCCCTGTATCGCATCAGCCGATCCTTTATGCGGGCAGGCTGAGGGGACCTCCCAGTGGGAGCTTAGTGGTCGAGATTCCTTATAGAATAAGGGATGCAGGGCCCAATGTTGATACGCCGTTATGAACATCCATGTGCGCATTGATTTAGCAAGTAAAGGGACGGTGCCAAGGTCAAGTATAACCCTTCCCGCCCTAATAGCCTTGCTGGCTAGCGGGGGTAGGAACGGTCTCCTGACGAGGGAGTGCTGTCCCAGAGATCAGAGACACATGTATCCAGTCACATGGTGCCAGTAGGGCAGCGTCCAGTTGATCAGCAGATAGGTGGGGCATCGTGAGGCAGGGTGTCTGAAACTGTCCCGCCCTGTTTGGGACTCGGCTGAGTCATGTGAGGCAGTGGAACTTTGCGGCGTGAGGTGATTAGTGCTTGGCACAACTTCACAGGCATAGGGCGTTTGTTTCTTCAGACACTCTCTGTTCCAAGCTAACGTCCAGGGCTATTTGGATATAGGTGGGGCATCGATAACCAGTAGGGATGTTCCTTCATCTAGATTTGCAGGAGGCTCTAGACAGAAGATCTAGCGGGCAAGACTATAGCTATTTTGGTGGGGGGCTCTGGCGGCGACGGTGGCCGCCTCCAGAGCTGTGGCGGAGTTACAGGGCGATCTGGAAGCAAATGGGTACCGAAGGGTACCTCTGCGCGGCACCATAGGGGGTGCCAGAAGCAGAGGCTCCAGGAAAACCGTGTTGGCGCCCCGTCAGTCCTTCGGGCGGTTGTGGGCCTAAACAATCGCCTTGCTACGCTCCGCCCTGAAAGGGGCGTGAGTAATAAGGGACCGTGATCCGGGAAGAGGATCACCGAAGGGGCAGCACAGACGGGGTACGCCCCAGTGCTGCTTGGCTCATCAGGTGGGCAGGCGGCCCAGTTGGTTGCCTGCCCTTGGATCGCCCGTAAGATAACTCACCATATTACATAACGGTGTATGTAATAAACCTGCAGCAGTTTCTTACCCAAACAAAAATTTGTGTGGTGTGTTTTATTTATGTGTAGAACATGCATACTATTGTGGGGGGTGAGGACTGTTGCCTACTGCTGGCGCTAGAGACAGCAGTGCCACTCTCCCCACTTTCATTCATCATGGCGATGGACACTTTAGTCCATCACCTACAAGAGATGCACATTCGCCGTGGGATACCGTTCAGTACCGGCCGCTGTTTGTATCACTTTACACGGACGACATCCTGCGTTTCCTTCGACACCCTGCCACACATTTTGGCCCGATTTTGCACTAGATTCAAAGATTCAGACTGGTTTCGGGACTTCAGATAACCTGGAGCAAGGCCAAACTATTTCCGCTGACAGCAGCTGCTCGGCATCTCTGATGTGGATTCCTTCTGCAAGGTTGGACTGATATGGTTAAATATTTGCATAGTCCCATCCTAGTGATAAGGAACAGGGCCCCTGCCTTAATCATGGCCCAGCTGTGAATAAACTAACAACGCAAATTGAACGGTGGATTCAACTCCCATTATCAATAGCAGGACGTATCGCAACAATTAAAATGGTTGACAAAAGTAAATATGTTGCATACTGAATTATTGTGACAGCCTTTACACCGAATTCATAAGCTGCAAAGAGTACAGAACGCAGCTGCCTGACTTCTTTAGAAGCTCCCGAGAGGAGCACATGGGTCCACGACCTTCTCCGAACTTCACTGGCTCCCACTAGAAGAACGCATCATCTTTAAGGCTATGTGCCTCTGTCAAAATGTGTTTGACAATAGATGCTCTGATCCCGCATATTATCAACGGCCAGCGATAATTATCTCTGGCCCCACATAGCGGTAGAAATATTATCGCCGGCTATCGCTGAATATTATCGTAATGATAACGCTATATTTACAACGCATAGCGCTATGGCGATAATATTTCAGCGATAGCGGTGTTTTCAATGGAACAGCGCTGGTTTTCCAGCGATATTCCATTGAAAAATGCGATAAAATTGCTGATACGACCCTGTGGTCCTATCAGCATAATCCATCTCCCATTACAAGTATGCTTTAGTCAGGAATTTAACAGACGTTAAATTCCTGAGTTAAGGCTGAGGTAGCGCGATTTTTTTTATCGCTGCACCTCCTTGTTATTATCGCGAAGCTGCCTTCATGATATTAACATGTGTTGTTTTCACAGGCACGCCTTCTTTGCATCTCATTAGCGATGCGAGGCGAGGCTTTGAAAAAACGGGCTCTACATCAAGGAAACACGCGCTAGCGTGTCCTTGATGATATTGGGATATAATTATCGCCGCTTTTCGCCCAAAAACGGATGCTAAAGCGGCGATAATTGTACCGCCAGCCCTTGCTAATATGCCCCCAGGATGGGTGGTTGCTCCATTTGCTATCGAGCCTCTAAGCTATGGAACATCCTTCGCTTGTATTTGAGACTGGAACCTACTTGGGCAATCTTTAGGAAAAAACAAAAACATCTGCCTGTTTAGACTGAGTAAATGTTTTCTTCAGAGTTCTTGGCACTCACTCACTTAGGCCCTTGGATGTTCTCTTCTAGGGTCCTGCTAGCTTCTCTACATCACCTTTCTGATCCTCTCAGCTCCTAACTGCTCGTACTGGGTAAAAATCCGGTTGGAGGAGTCTGAGAGCATATTTATAACAGGGGCGTATTTATAAGAGGCACCACGCAAAGTGGCATACGCGTGATGCAAGCCTCTAAGTGCAATTTATGAAGCCATGCAAAGTAGGGGCATATTTATGAGAGGCACCACGCAAAGTGGCATACGCGTAATGCAAGCCTCTAAGTGCAATTTATGAAGCCATGCAAAGTAGGGGCATATTTATGAGAGGCACCACGCAAAGTGGCATACGCGTGATGCAAGCCTCTAAGTGCAATTTATGAAGCCATGCAAAGTAGGGGCATATTTATGAGAGGCACCACGCAAAGTGGCATACGCGTGATGCAAGCCTCTAAGTGCAATTTATGAAGCCATGCAGTCTTGACTAAGGCAAGGCAGCACACATCACTGTGTTTCCTAACTCTGTGCGAGGGTGGCACTCCACGGGCACTGCTGTGGATGTTGCCATGCAACAGCCATGATTTTGATGCATTCCCAGATTTACAAATACTTGTAAACCTGTGAATGCGCCAAAATCTTATGCATACACAGGAGAGGCTTAACGAGGAGAAATATCTTTATTTCCCCTCGTTTTCTATGTGTGCTGCATCCTGCCCCGTAGCAGCACGGGTGCACGAGTGCACGGGTGCCTGCGTTGGTGTAGGGTTGCCAGCAGAAGAGAAAAGAACAAGAATGCGCCATATCCCTTAAATACAGTGCATTGCTACCCTTTCCTACCCTTTCCTAGTGACGCAGCATAGTAACGTTTATATTGGAGTAATAGGGCGCATGTCCTGTCAGGTATAATTTTGCCCATGACATCCAATGGGTGAAAATGAGTAACAAAACTACGGTCTACATGTTTCAGACTCAGTGTGCGTAATCGCAAGGCTTTCTTCAGGACCAACAATGACACGATCTGTAATCTGTAAAAGACAAGAACTGATGACAATAAAAGACTTTTTACAAATGTGTCACCAGAGATCTTAATACGTCATAACCGTGACTTTTGTATTGTTGAGTTGTCATCATTTTGCCATGTGATACCTCTCTACCGCATCTTATTGCCACTATAAGTGTAATATGTATTTCTGGTAGGTCATGCCTTGATTTAAGAAAAAAGAATTGTTAAAAAAAAAAATGTATAGGTTTGCTTGATTTCCATTAGTGCCGGCAGATCTAGGGTCCAAAATCCACAACGAGGCACATTGCGAAAAAACTGTCAGTTTTCACTGAAAAAATGTGATGTGTCTATGTTGTATTTTTGTCCATTTCCTGTTCCGGGTACTAGGCCTACCCACAGAAGTGAGGTACCCTTTTTATCGGAAGAGTTTGGGGAACGCTGGCTGGCATGAAGTTCGTGGCTCACTGCAGGTTCGAGAACTTTCCATCACAGAAATGTGAGGAAAATGTGTTTTTTTGACAAAGTTTCAGGTTTACAAAGGATTCTGGGTAACAGATCCTACAGAGAGCCACACAGGTCACCCCATCCTGGATTCCCCTGGATGTCTAGTTTTAAAAAATGTATAGGTTTTCTTTGGTTTCCTTAAGTGCCGTTAGAGCTAGGGTCCAAAATCTACAGTGAGGCACATTGCTAAAAAAGGATCCTTTTTCACTGGAAAAATACGTTGTGTCCACGTTGCATTTTGGGCCGTTTCCTGTCGCGGTTACTAGTCCTAGTAAAGTGAGGTACCATTTTTACTGGGAGACTTTGGTAAATGCTGAGTGGATGTAAGTTTGTGCCTCCTCACAGATTCCAGAACTTTCCATCACAGAAATGTGAGGAAAATGTTTTTTTTTTTTACTAAGTTTGAGGTTTGCAAAGGATCCTGGGTAACAGAACCTGGTGAGAACCACGCAAGTCACCCCATCCTGGATTCCCCTGGGAGTCTACTTTTAAAAAATGCACAGGGTTGCTAGGTTTCCTTAGGTGCCGGCAGAGCTAGAGTCCAAAATCCACAGCTCAGCAATTTGTAAAAAAAGGGTCATTTTTAAATGGAAAAATATGATGTGTTTAAGTAGCATGTTGGGCCCTTTCCTATCACAGGCACTAGGCCTACCCACACAAATGAGGTAGAATTTTTATTGGGATACTTAGGGGAACACAAAATAGTAGCACAAGTTTTATTCCTAATTGACTTTCTTTGCATGTATGCCTTCCAAATGTAAGACAATTTGTAAAAAATAAGTAATTTTGAAAATTGACCTCTAATTCACATGCTTGTATGGGTACCCACCATTTTGGAGAAGTGCAAATAACCACTGCTTCTAAACTCTATGGGGCAGATTTACAAGAAAGTGACGCATCTGTGAAGATGCGTCACTTTCCCTGTGCCACTTTGAGAAACCCTTGCACCACTATGGATGCGCCGTATTTACAGTACGGCGCACCATGGCTCAAGGATTGACAGATGTATCAGAAATTCTGACGCATCTGTTGACGTAAAAGTCACGCATTGCTGGAGTCGTGTCGCAAGCATGATGCAACTCCAGCAATGCAGGAGGATGCCTATCCTCATTGTGCTGCGTCACTCCTTATGCCTGCTTCAAGCAGGTGTAAGAATTTGACGCAGTGGCGTCCTAGAAGTGGCGCAGTGAAATCTTGTAGATTTCACTGCGTCACTTCTGCAAGGCTTTTTTGCATTGGAACGCCCACCCTGCATACATTATACCTGACGCAGGTATAATGTGACGCAGGGCTCTACAACGTGACGCATCTCCCTAGATGCGTCACGTTGTAAATGGGCCGCATTTTTACGCTGCTGCTGCATCACAAAACGTGACGCAACTGCGGCGCAAAAATGTCGCAAGGGGCTTGTAAATCTGCCCCAATATTCTGTTCTCATTTCGGAAATATATAGGTTTCCTTGGTACCTATTTTTCACTCTTGCTATTTTACCAAATAAATTGCTATATACCCAGTATGCCATGAAAAACCATTGCGGAACTCAGTTCAGGTATTGGTTATGGGTTCCTCGGGTTCTTGGGGAACCTACAAGTCCTATATATCCCCACAACCAGATGGGTCCAACACACATACCGGTATATTGCTTTTAGACAGCTGTCATACTTAGAAGAAGTTACAGGTGAAAATGTTGGCACAAAAGGCTGTTTTTTTCAACTCAATTTCAATAGTTTTTATTTTCAACTGTTAGTTTCTATTAAAAATTTTTGAAGGATCTACACAAATGACGCCTTGCTGAATTCAGAATTTTGTGTACTTTTCGGAAATGTATAGCTATCCGGGATCCATTATTATTGCTTTCATACCCATTTGTACCACTAACTGGAAGGGGGTTGAAAGCACAAAACATAGCCAAAACTGTGTAGAAAATGTGGGTTTTCTGACAAACGTCTGACTGTCCTTGAAAGTTGAGAGTATGGAGAGTTCAGCACCGCAAACCCGTTTGTTGATACCATTTGCAGGGAAAAAACTAGAAGCTTTGTTCCGCAGCACTTTTTTCCCATAAAAAATAAATCGCTGTACTTTGGCTAATTTCCAGGTCCTCTCCAGGGAAATCCACCAACCCTGGGTACCTTTAGAATCCGTAATATGTTGGAAGACAAGGACGCACATTTGTTGTGGATACCTCATGTGGACAAAACGTTACAGGGGATTAAGTGTGAACTACCCCAAATAGGCAAAAATAAATTTAGCATGGGGAGGGAAAAGGCCGAGCAGCAAAGGGGTGAATCACAAAGAATTTACAAACTAAAAATATTGACATTTTTAAATATTAAAAATACTGCTGCTCCTACACAACCATTCACAAACCCATCCACAGAGCCATGCCAGTACTTACACACCCACTCACTGACTAATTGATATGATTAATTGATCTATACACACATCCACTCGCTCACCCATACTGCCACTATAGACCCACTCACTAATACAGCCAGTGACATGTCCACTCACACAGGCATACAGGTGCAGACACACTGAGTGAGTCACCCATAGAATTACTCACACACCTAGACACTCGCCCATATAGTTAATCACTTGTTTACCGACCTGCAGCATTGGTTTTGGTTGGGGGCTAGGTCATATTTCAAGTTCTTACAGGTAACAAGTTTGCAGGAAAGAAACCCCTTTTAGATATAATTCAGTGGGGAAATACCAAGACCGGTCAGATATATAGAATACTGATGGGGACTGTCATGGATGTTTTGGAGAAGCAGAAGGCAAGCTGGGTGGGGAGGCTAGACCAGGAGGAAATAGAATTGCAGACCTCAATCAGAATCGAGACGAAGCTCTCCTCTAATTTAAGAGCCCAACACTACCAAGCCATCTTTGGCCGGTATTATACGCCCGCCAAGCTTTTTAGTTGGAACAAGAGGGATGATGACCAGTGTCCTTGGTGTAAGGCAGTGCTGGCTGATTGGTACGTATGTTTCATAGTTGTATGAAGCTTCAACTCTTGAAACAGGGTAGTAAGGTTTTTTTGCAGAAACTATTTAGGGAAAAGATTCATATTATCCCTGTTTTTCGTTACAACCCACATCTTGTCAGTGACCAAGGCTAAGTGTATTTTATTTTTATCTCCATGGCACTGGTGCATCTCCTAATTGGAAGAGCATGGAAAGATGCTGAACCACCCACTATACAACTATGGTTCGTACGCGTGCTTGGCATCTAAAATGTAGAAAGATTGCTGTATAATTGTAAGGGGAAAGGAGCCAGTTGGTTGATTTGGTCACTTCCGATAGGCTGGATAACCGATAATGTGGGCTCTGGTACATAGATGGGTACAGAGGTGATGCGTAATAGGGAGGGGCCTTTGCTTTACATTGTTATCTAGTTTCGACATGCTCTACAGGGGCATCCACTATTCGTATTAAAATTAGACAGAATCACTAATGTGTTTATGCAAATATAATTAGACAACACGACATTCATTACAGTTCAAAGCACTATCCGGGAGTTGACACCCGTGGGCCGAGCTTGTACGCAATATTTTGAATTGCGCTGACGACAGTGGATCGCAAGGGGGGGTGATACCCATCATGTTGTTCCAGGGGTTCGAGTTTACAATGGTGGCATTTGCAACATCTATGTATTATGGAGACTTACATTCCACAGAGTCACTCCTGGACATTCATGCTGGAGTGGAGTAGGTACGTGCACATGGCACATGGATTGCCAAATATCTCGAGGGCGAGACATTGGTGGTTGCACCTGAGCACATAGTTCACTAGTTGTATCACAAAAGACAAGACTTGTAAGCGATTGTGCTATGGTACGGTAAGGTGCACCCCTCAATGTGTTTAAATCTCACACTTTTCTAGGAGTGCGATTCTGACAAACCCTCAGGTCTCCTTTGGGATATCATGCACGTGTCCCCATAATGCCAGCAGGGCTTTGTGCACCATTGTCATTGACACCATCTGGGATATGTGTGCACAGATGTCCATCCAATAACCACCTATGTGGGGGCTGCTCCAAGCTAAGTGTAAGAAGTCTGCCTCTGTAGTGCTGCATTCGGGCAGGTCGATGGACCGGTGGGGTCTATTCTAGTCTGGAGACTGTGTGTCATGTAGGAGTGGAATTTAAAATGCTGCAGTGATTAGGGGAGACCATGTTGGCTTGTAAACAACAATGAAACCAGATGTCCTCCGGCAAGGTGCGCTGTAGGACTTCCATCCATGCTTTCCGCAGTCAGCTATCTGCGGTGGGAAACGTGTCAAGACAGGTGTGATGCTGTTCTGAGAGTAGGTGTTTACCAGCATCATCCAGGACAGTGTGAGGGGTGAAATCATCTGCAGTGATAGGGTTTGATGGGACGTGAGCCTTCAAGGCTCTCTAAACCTGTCCAGCAGCATAGCACCAGTGAAATGGATGTCTTCCAACCAGGAGACGCCGTGGCCCTCAGGGAACACATCTTAAGTGTCATGTAATGCATATCGGCTTAGTGTGTGCTTAATAGTGGATTCCAGCAGTTGTCCACAAGTGGGAGTGCAGACAAATACAGTCGCTCCATTCCCAATAGACAATGTAATCGGCACCACCCCAGCATGGAGTGGAAAGTGGCAGAATGACCTTGGGGTCCGGTAGGTAGAAGAACCTTCAGGGGTAGAGAGCCGGCTGGGTCCCGAATGACCCTGTGGTACCAATGGGGATCATATTGACACTGAGCTTAGCTTCCAAATAATAAAGGTGAAAGTGGGGCACACCAAATCCCCCCTTTGCATAGAGAAGGGTCAGCGCGTGCCAACTAACTGGTGATCTACTGCTGGCCCAGGAGACCCCTCAGAGTGGGAAAGGTAGCAGTACTGAGAGGAATGGGTATGTTAAGAAGGAAGTAAAGAAATCTAGGCAGGACAACCATTAAAAAGGTTAATAAAAGGTTAACAGGGACTAAACAAGTCATGGGGGCTAGGCAACCGGTTTGTTGCACTACAACATGTGTTATGTTTGAGTACAAAATCTATTGTTGCCCACCTCAAATGCCTAGCCACCAATTTAAGCCATAAATATTACAGATGTATTTGCTTCAAAGGAAGCAAATCAGAAATCTTGGCTAACATTTTAAGCAAGGCAAAGCACTTTCCAGCCAAGCAAGCTCAGAGTCTAATTGGCTTAGCCAATGCTTGTTATTTTATATGTGGCTAATCTCAGCCTTGGCATAACATGTTGAAGCAAGGAGCAGGCCGGTTGTATTTAGATGATGAGATTTATTAGGATGTACAGAGAGCCGTCCCAAGCACCACCAAGGTACTGCAGGCAACTGTCGCTCAGCACATTCAAAGCAACCCAAAGATCACATTCTAAATGACATCACAGAATATAACCATTCCAATGACTAGAACACATCACCACACCTCCCCCCGTTAACAAGATACGAGAAAAAGAGGAGGGGAAATGAAAAGAATAAAAGAGAGAAAGAAAAGCATGAAATTCAATATAAACACAAGTTGAATAAACTTAAACATAATCCTGCAACTTTCGTGGTCTTGCACAAATCCTAGAGCTTTTCCTAACACTATCTTCTCCCACATTACCCGGTTTGATTTTGATAACCTCACGGGGAATACAAGGGTCTTTTGCCACACGCAAAGTGCTCCACCAATTCCCATTGGACAATTTAACTGCATTTTTACGCATATCAACAATCTGTAACGAATCAAGGAATTTGGAATACCCTTTTCTCACTGAGACTGGATTTTTGATTCTTACCCAGTCTCCTACACTGAGCTTGAGTGAGCTTTTTGTGGAGGGGAATTTGTAAGATTTGGAAGAGACTTCATTTGAGGTTTTCCTTGCAGACTCACACACACATCTCATGTCGCAACCAAGATGAAATGATTTGACCATCCAAAAGGGATAAACTTGAGAGGAAGCTTTTCTACCTCTCATCATTTCAAAGGGTGAGAAATTGGTAGCCACATGGGGTGAAGTGCGATAAGACCATACCAGATCCTTAACAGCTTGAAAGACACAGGACCTGGATCTAAAAGCTGCTTGTACACATTCTACTACCACTCTGTTGAACCTTTCAGTCTTCTCATTACTCTGAGGATGGTAAAGTGGAGTCCTTGTGTGTTTGATGTTACAAGAATGTAAAAATGAAGTCATTTTGTGAGAGACAAATTGAACGCCGTTATCAGTGAGGATTTCCTCTGGATAACCTTGGTATCTAAACAATTGAAGACACTTTTAGAATCCATTACTGAAATAGGCTCAACCTCTACCCACCTTGATAAGTGGTCAATAAGAACTAAAAAATATTTTGAGTTTGAAGGAAGAATATGAAAAGGCCCAAGAAAGTCCATGCCCAGTTTTTGCCAGACTCTGCTAGGGGAAGGTACAGGAAAGTCAACTGTACCCTCAAGTACTAAAACTTTGTCACTGGAGTTGCATCGTGAACACTGCTTCACTACTTCATCAATTTGTGTGTCCATTCTGGGCCACCAAAAGCCATTCCTGACTTTCCTCTTAATAATGGTTGCGCCAAGATGACCTGAGTGTGCAGCAAGAATAATTTTTTCTCGATAACAAGAAGGAGGAATGAGTTTATCCCCTCTGACAACCTTTTCATCTTCCACTGAGAGTTCATCATTAACCTTCCAGTACATCTGAAGATCATAAGAAAGACACTTCTCCCTTGGCCAACCTTTCTCAATCAAAGAGATGACTTCCTTAAGAATAGGATCTTTGCTGATCTGTGCAACCTAGTCAACTTCAGCAAAAGATAAATTGTCTTGATTAATTGCAGCAATGAAGCACTCTTCTACCTCAGTTTCCCATTCTTGCTCATCTGAGTCCTCAACAGGAAGTCTCGACAGACAATCCGCTCTGCAGTTCTTTCCTCCAGGAATATATTCTACAGTGAAGCTAAACTCCAACAGCTTTGTAGACAAGCGTGCCAGACGAGCTGTGGTACGTTTGATTTTCTTCCCTGAAAGAATGTCAACCAAGGGGCGATGATCCGTTCTGAGAATGAAAGATCTACCCCACACATATTGCTTACATTTTTCAATACTCCATACACAAGCCAGAAGTTCTTTTTCAATTACCGAATATTTCCTTTTAACAGGACGGAGCGTCCTGGATGCAAAACCAACAGTATCCTCCTTTCCGTTGGAGCGTTGTGAAAGGACGGCTCCCAAACCATACTCAGAAGCATCCACCGTGACAATCGTTGGTTTCCCTTCAACAAAAGCTTGTAAAGCAGGAGCTTGCACTATATGATTCTTGATGGTTTGGAATCCTTTTTCACACTCGTCAGACCATATAAAAGTCGATCCTCTCTTTAACAGCGCCCTAAAACACTCTGTTGTCTTAGCAAAATCCTTCATAAATTTCGAATAAAATTCGCATAGTCCAAGAAAGGACATAAGTTGTTCTTTATTTTGAGGAGGGGGCACATCAATTATACTTTTTATGAGACCCGGTCTGGGCCTGATGCCATGTTCGGATATGATGTGTCCAAGATACTCAATTTCTTTAACTTTCAAAGTACACTTGTTTTTTTGTAGAGTGACTCCTCTATTTTCTAGGACACTGAACACTTGGTCAAGAACAGAATCATGCTCTGCTTCGCTTTGACTGAAAATTAAAATATCGTCCTGAAAAACAACAACATTAGGGTTATTTTGAAACATTTCAGTCATCAACCTTTGGAATATGGCAGCAGCCGAAGCAAGCCCAAAGGGAAGACGACAAAGTTGAAATACCCCGTCTGGAGTGACAAAAGCTGTGAAGTGTCGGGATTGAGAATGTAGTTCGACCTGATGGTAGGCCGCCTTAAGATCAAGCTTGGTGTACCATGAAGAGGAACCTACTTTGCAGATAAGATCTTCAATGCGTGGTAGGGGAAACCCGTCAACCCAAATTGCTTCATTAAGGCTCCTCAAGTCCACACACATCCTCAAATCCCCAGACCTCTTCTTGGCTAAAACAATGGGCGAAAGCCAAAGGGTAGATTCAACTTTTTCAATTATGCCTTGGTTGCACAATGATTCTAAATATTTTGATAGATCACCTCTAATTGACAAAGGAACGTTCCTGAGTTTATGTTTGATGGGAGTAACATTCTCTTTTATTTTGATAAAATGTTGGAAATTCGTAATTTTCCCTAGACGATCTTCAAAAATGTTACTGTATTTTTGTTGCCAGTGGCTGACAGATCGTGAGACAGATAGAGAATTGACACCCTTATCAGAATCAGACTGATTAGTGTGAACCTGAGGGTCAATGAAAACTGGATTAGCTAATCCTGGTTTAATGATGAGACCAAACTCGGCTTGGTGAATAAGGCCAAGAACATTTATCCCACGCCTGGATACATATACTTTTCCATTGATTACTTTTCCAAAAACACTTATATCAGCCTAGAAGTACCCAATTAAATCTATTTTACTTCCTTCAAAGGCTACGGTGAGAATGTCAGGAGGAAGTAGACTCTTAGTGGACCTGAATTTCAAGTACTTCTCATGAGAAATGATCGTTATGCGTGCTCCCGTATCTACCAGAAGTTGTATGTGGTTACTATCAATTGTTACATCAACGTCAGGATCAGGAACATGTTGTGTAGTGCCTTTCTCCGAGCAACTTCTGACAACAACAACATACTCTTGACTAGTGACGTCATCGGAACATTCTTCTACTGTTTGTTCACTAGAATCATTAAGAACACAACCCACACCTCTCCTGTTTCCACTCATACAAACTTTTGCAAAGTGGCCCATTTTACCACATTGACCACATTGTTGATTCAAGGCGGGACAGTTTCTAAAGGATGAAACATGCATATTAGACCCACATCTGTAACAGTTTACTCTGTAGTTGTACTGCCTATTAGGCGTAAAAGTTTGCCCGCCTCTAAACGGTCTGAAATTTCTCCCCCCCCTAGACATAGTAAACCCTCTAGAAGAGCTTGAAGAAAAAGGTATAGAAGGAGAAGGTTTAGCAGACACAGCACCAGAAAGAGTGACATTAGATAGAGCAGATTCAAGTTGTTTAGCATCATCCATTGATCTTTCGATACTCTTCGCAATGTCAACAGCTTCATCTAAAGTGGGATCTTTACAGGTAAGTAATCTTTGTTGTATTTTCAAGCAATGACATTGTGCAACCAGTTGATCTCGGACAAGTTGAGATGTGGAATTTTCAAATTCACACTTTGCAGCTAGAACTTTTAACGCAGTGATGAAAGTGTTTATACTTTCATTTGGTTTTTGTGTTCTTGTAAAGAAATTATATCTGTGTACAACAATGTTTTTAGTAAAATACTTGTCTAACTGTAAAACTGCTGTTTCGAATTCATCAGGATCTTGACCATCAGGTGGTTCAAAAGGAGGAAGATGATCAAAAACGTTCTGTCCTTCAACTCCCAAATTATAGTACATCAGATTTTTCTTCCTTTCTGGTCTATATCTTTGAGCGTCAATAGCACCTAAATATGCTTTGAATGATCTAATCTACAACTTCCATTCGAGTTGTGGTTCTCCAGGTTCTTGTAAAAAAGTTGCTGGCGGTGTAACATTCTGCATTTTCGCGACTAAAGATGAATCACGTTGAGGAAATGAAATAGAGAAGCAAAAAAAATATGCAAAATGAAAAAAAAACTTAGTAAAAATGAATATAGAAACCAAAATAAATTAAACCACCAGATGGCAGCGTTGGTTTAATTTTCTTCAAATCTTCCTTGAAATTAGCAACAGAAAGAAAAATGATCAGGTCACCACTATGCTCTTCTTATAATTTTCACCTTCAAAACCTATAAGTTTCTAAAATTGTTCTTTTTAAATTTATCTCTTTTTTTTTTTACGTAATCTGTGTATGTCAGCGTGGTAATTGCCAACTTTTATCTTGCTTAATAAATGTTGACTGACACACAACCGCTGTGCGTGTCAGCGCAAAACGACCTCTCAAACTGATCACATAAAGATTTGCGGGGCGTTTCTGCTCCGTTGTGTCTTGTAGTTATGGAAACCACAAGAATGCCGTCTACGTATGACGCACCAAAGCTGTGCGCATCAGCGTAATGCACATTGCGCATGCGTCCCAGCTGACTTCACGGGTCTTGAGGAATGGATCCTAGCGCGCCTCGAGAGCAGGTACAGAATTCTCTCGCGCTACGTCGCGCGCTGCAATGACTTCTAAATTTATACTTACAACCCCCAAAATCCGTCACCTTTAATCCACATTTTCTTTTCCACGAGGTGTGGGTCTTTTTTTCCTGAAGTTCCAGATGACTCGGGGTTACATTTAAAAAAAACGGGCACGGCTCTCTGTATTAAAAATAAAACAAGTCCCAGAATGTAAAAAAAATTACTTACAGTTGGCTGAAGAGCAGTGACACAAGACACCTTTACTCACGAAGGAAAACTGGAAACATTAAAGTCTCACTTGAAGTTCAGTTTGTGTCATAAGGCTTCGCGGTAGAATCCAATATAAAACATGTAGACTCGCATCCCATCTCCTGTCGCCAGTGAAGCAAGGAGCAGGCCGGTTGTATTTAGATGATGAGATTTATTAGGATGTACAGAGAGCCGTCCCAAGCACCACCAAGGTACTGCAGGCAACTGTCGCTCAGCACATTCAAAGCAACCCAAAGATCACATTCTAAATGACATCACAGAATATAACCATTCCAATGACTAGAACACATCACCACACATGTGTTAACCTAGCCTCCACCTTGTTATTAAAGTTGTGTTTCACTATTCATGTTTGCTGATGATATGATCTTAGTTGAAAACACCCACCTTTTCAATCTTAGCATTTTACGGGAAGCAATGATCCACTAAAATGAATAAAACAATAAATATAAGGAAGGAAAGGACACAATTTCTAGGCCTAGGTGGAATTGTCATTATGCGGAATAATCTTAAATCATTTTATACATTTTGATTGATGCTTGTTAGGCGAATTCCACAAAGTTACGCCATTACACCATGTACCCTATTCACATTTGTAGCAAATGTTTAGCACCAGTGAATTTCAAGAAGGAGGAGAAAAGAATGAAAGACTGAAGGTAGTGAGAAAGAAAGCAATGAAAGCATTGAGAAACTGGGGAAAGAAAACAAAGAGTAGTACGAAATATTAACATGTAAATAAAGAATAAAAACAGAGGGAAGAAAAGATTATCAAGAAGGAAGGAAGAAAAGAAAGCAGAAACGGAAGGAATCAGAGCTGAAAGAAATACATGAATTAAATAGGAAGGGAAGGAACAAAGATGGATAGAAAGAAATCAAACACAGTGAGGAAGGAAAGAAGAACTCAAGTAAGGAATAAAGAAGGGAGAGAAAGAAATATAGAACGAAAGAAAGGAAGAAAGAAAGAAAGAAAGAAAGAAAGAAAGAAAGAAAGAAAGAAAGAAGAAAGAAAGAAAGAAAGAAAGAAAGAAAGAAGAAAGAAAGAAAGAAAGAAAGAAAGAAAGAAAGAAAGAAAGAAAGAAAGAAAGAAAGGAAACTATAAAAGAAGAGAGCAAGCATCTCGACAGAAAGGAAGAAATAAATTGAATAAGAATGTGAGCAAGGTAGAAAGAAATAAGGAAAACAATTGGGAAGGAAGATAGGGAAAGAAAGGAAAAAAGGAAATAGAAATTAAAAACCAAGGGAATGATGAAAGAAAGAAATAAGAGAGATAATAAGAAAGAACTAAAGACGTAAAAAAAAAAAAAGGAGAAGGAAGTGACCAAGAAAAAAAGGAACAGAAAAAATATCAAACAAGCAAGGATGGAAGGATGGAAGAAAGGACGAAAGGGAGAAGAAACACTTAAATACAGCAAGAAGGAAATAATTTAAAGGAAGGGATGAAAGGCAGGCAGGCTGCGATCTGGAAGAGCCATCACTGGAGTTCGGCACTCCTGGCGCCAGGGGGCAGCAGGCATCCAGCAGGAGCAGCAGCAGGGGGTCTGCAGAGAGAGGTGCACGCATTCCTGGGACCGAACACTCATCCGCAGGAGAAGTAAAGAGTCCGGGGTTTGCCACTGCAGGCAGACCCCCTGGACCCACTCAAGTGGCTGCTCTTGAACCGTTCCATGTTGTGCCCAGCATGCCCATGGCAAAGGACAGCTGGGGTGACCTGTGCCCTTCAAAGCATCGATGGTACCAGCCATCTGAGACTCTGAGGATAGTAGAAAAGAGGGGAGAGGAGCGGACATTCAAGCTCGGCAAAGGGGTACAAAAGGGGGTGGTGATGGACGGAGCATCAGAACCAATCAAACACTCACACCCAGTCAACAGATCTGGGTTTGATCCATCACCGTTCTTTAGCCCACTCTGCCACCCCAGTTCAGATATGGCCATATGCAAATCAGTCTCACCCTGTGCCTCATGGGAACAGTCCAGCCCGAACTGCCAAACCATGCGAGACACAAGAACATATAAATACAATAAATAAATGAATAAATACACAGACACATCGGCGAGAAAGGTTGCTTTTATTTAATGTTACAACATAATTAAGCTGCATAAAACTAGTAAACTTTGGAACTCCGGGTCATTTTCTTCAGGACTCCAGGTATAAATCGACTCGTAGAGGAAATAATTCAGAATCGCAAAGGGTACTTATTTTTTACTTCTTATTGTGAAGGGTATTTATTTTTTATTTTTTATTTTTTATCGTGAAGGGTATTCGAAGAGAAACAAATGATTATGCATATATATTTCTCAATCACCATATTTCTCTCCTGGGCTCTCAGCTTGTGCGCATCACCTCGGAAAACGTATTCATTGTAAATCAATCAATCAATTATAGCATTTATAAAGCGCACTACATACCTGTGAGGGTCTCAAGGCGCTGGGAGAAAGATGAAAGCATTTGTAAAATCACAGGAAGAATGGAGTTGGGAAATGGACCCTTCCAGGTGACCCCTTCTGGAGTCCAACCAACCAATGAAAGCTTAAACTTCAGTGGGTGATGGTCGGCAAGACAGACTGACATACACATACCCTGGGATAATAAAACTCATGCTGAATGCAGGGGCTCCGCGCCGCAGACTTACTCCTACTCGGAGGTACAGCAGCTGAACGTGCTCCTCAATCTCAGCCTCTCCCAGAAGTGGTAAATTTGGGCCACGGACAGAAAAATTAGTGATAATCCACAGCATGAGAGAGAAGTCGTAAAGGCGACTCCGAATTGGAAGGAGGACGCGCACCAACAGAAGATAGCTCGTCCTGGACACTTGGATATCTTACCTGGTCGGAATAATATCTGCCAGGGGTGGTCGAGTCCGCAGGCGAGTCCTGCCAGCTGCTTTTATGCAGGAGGCCCTGCCCACCTGCTGGCATGAGGGGAGGGGCTAATCGCGTGGTGTGAGCAGACGCCAGCATCAGCCAGTCAAGGACAGCTGTTTGCTGGTGTGAGGGGAGGGGCTAATCGCGTGGTGTGAGCAGACGCCAGCATCAGCAAGTCAAGGACAGCTGTTTGCTGGTGTGAGGGGAGGGGCTAATCACCACTAGCCAACCATGGGCAGGAGTTTTTGAGGAAAGCCTATCTGGTGCGCTATGAAATTCGTTGTATTTATTTATTTATTTGCATTACTCCGCTTGGCCGTGAGCCGGAGTTTACTACCCCCCACCCTGCCCCTCCCCCGCCCCACCTCACCGCAGCACTCCCTCCACGAGTCGCTACTGCTTCTATTACAATATGATTCATGGAAACCGCCTTAAAGCAACATCTGCTTAACAGCATCATTGCTGCGTACGCACCATAGGCTCCACGGACACAGGTAATAGCTGCACCATCCACTTTAATGAATCAAAATCCACTATTATGCACACTTTATTAAGAAAATAGTAAATTAAATCACAAAACAAACAGATACAATGAATAGAAAAGCAGTCTGCATAACTGCTTGGATTTGCTTGGGTTTGTTAGCTGAGACTCTTTTCTGTGCTACCCTAATTGAGGTTTTTTTCTTTTTGTTAAACCGACGCTGCAGAAATGTATTAATAAAGGTGATCACTTCCTGTTACACTTTGGCTTTTATTTCAAACAGTTAACTGCTTCACTTAAAACTATATTTAATGTATAGAAGCACTGACAACAATGACAAACTATAAAAGAAGCAGTAATTGAACAATATGACTTTTTTTCAGAAAACATTGTGTGCAACAGTACGGAAAGTGTTGAATTGTTGGGGGTAACATTTACTATTCCCACTCCAATGAGTATAAAAGTAGGGGAAATGTTGGAATGCTGAGGAATAAAAGGTACTATTCCCACTCCAGTCAGTGAAAACATTAGCAAAAGTGCTGGATTGTGGAGGGGTAACATTTTCTATGCCCTCTCCAGTCAGAGGAACTTAAACAAGAGGGCTCCCAGTTTTCCGTTTTTACTGATTTTTACAGTCTATTTATTTTCCTGTCTGTATTTATTTTTAAATACAGAAAAATATGGAAATTATATCTGTGTACAACAATGTTTTTAGTAAAATACTTGTCTAACTGTAAAACTGCTGTTTCGAATTCATCAGGATCTTGACCATCAGGTGGTTCAAAAGGAGGAAGATGATCAAAAACGTTCTGTCCTTCAACTCCCAAATTATAGTACATCAGATTTTTCTTCCTTTCTGGTCTATATCTTTGAGCGTCAATAGCACCTAAATATGCTTTGAATGATCTAATCTACAACTTCCATTCGAGTTGTGGTTCTCCAGGTTCTTGTAAAAAAGTTGCTGGCGGTGTAACATTCTGCATTTTTGCGACTAAAGATGAATCACGTTGAGGAAATGAAATAGAGAAGCAAAAAAAATATGCAAAATGAAAAAAAAACTTAGTAAAAATGAATATAGAAACCAAAATAAATTAAACCACCAGATGGCAGCGTTGGTTTAATTTTCTTCAAATCTTCCTTGAAATTTGCAACAGAAAGAAAAATGATCAGGTCACCACTATGCTCTTCTTATAATTTTCACCTTCAAAACCTATAAGTTTCTAAAATTGTTCTTTTTAAATTTATCTCTTTTTTTTTTTACGTAATCTGTGTATGTCAGCGTGGTAATTGCCAACTTTTATCTTGCTTAATAAATGTTGACTGACACACAACCGCTGTGCGTGTCAGCGCAAAACGACCTCTCAAACTGATCACATAAAGATTTGCGGGGCGTTTCTGCTCCGTTGTGTCTTGTAGTTATGGAAACCACAAGAATGCCGTCTACGTATGACGCACCAAAGCTGTGCGCATCAGCGTAATGCACATTGCGCATGCGTCCCAGCTGACTTCACGGGTCTTGAGGAATGGATCCTAGCGCGCCTCGAGAGCAGGTACAGAATTCTCTCGCGCTACGTCGCGCGCTGCAATGACTTCTAAATTTATACTTACAACCCCCAAAATCCGTCACCTTTAATCCACATTTTCTTTTCCACGAGGTGTGGGTCTTTTTTTCCTGAAGTTCCAGATGACTCGGGGTTACATTTAAAAAAAACGGGCACGGCTCTCTGTATTAAAAATAAAACAAGTCCCAGAATGTAAAAAAAATTACTTACAGTTGGCTGAAGAGCAGTGACACAAGACACCTTTACTCACGAAGGAAAACTGGAAACATTAAAGTCTCACTTGAAGTTCAGTTTGTGTCATAAGGCTTCGCGGTAGAATCCAATATAAAACATGTAGACTCGCATCCCATCTCCTGTCGCCAGTGAAGCAAGGAGCAGGCCGGTTGTATTTAGATGATGAGATTTATTAGGATGTACAGAGAGCCGTCCCAAGCACCACCAAGGTACTGCAGGCAACTGTCGCTCAGCACATTCAAAGCAACCCAAAGATCACATTCTAAATGACATCACAGAATATAACCATTCCAATGACTAGAACACATCACCACACATGTGTTAACCTAGCCTCCACCTTGTTATTAAAGTTGTGTTTCACTATTCATGTTTGCTGATGATATGATCTTAGTTGAAAACACCCACCTTTTCAATCTTAGCATTTTACGGGAAGCAATGATCCACTAAAATGAATAAAACAATAAATATAAGGAAGGAAAGGACACAATTTCTAGGCCTAGGTGGAATTGTCATTATGCGGAATAATCTTAAATCATTTTATACATTTTGATTGATGCTTGTTAGGCGAATTCCACAAAGTTACGCCATTACACCATGTACCCTATTCACATTTGTAGCAAATGTTTAGCACCAGTGAATTTCAAGAAGGAGGAGAAAAGAATGAAAGACTGAAGGTAGTGAGAAAGAAAGCAATGAAAGCATTGAGAAACTGGGGAAAGAAAACAAAGAGTAGTACGAAATATTAACATGTAAATAAAGAATAAAAACAGAGGGAAGAAAAGATTATCAAGAAGGAAGGAAGAAAAGAAAGCAGAAACGGAAGGAATCAGAGCTGAAAGAAATACATGAATTAAATAGGAAGGGAAGGAACAAAGATGGATAGAAAGAAATCAAACACAGTGAGGAAGGAAAGAAGAACTCAAGTAAGGAATAAAGAAGGGAGAGAAAGAAATATAGAACGAAAGAAAGGAAGAAAGAAAGAAAGAAAGAAAGAAAGAAAGAAAGAAAGAAGAAAGAAAGAAAGAAAGAAAGAAAGAAAGAAGAAAGAAAGAAAGAAAGAAAGAAAGAAAGAAAGAAAGAAAGAAAGAAAGAAAGAAAGAAAGAAAGAAAGAAAGAAAGAAAGAAAGGAAACTATAAAAGAAGAAAGCAAGCATCTCGACAGAAAGGAAGAAATAAATTGAATAAGAATGTGAGCAAGGTAGAAAGAAATAAGGAAAACAATTGGGAAGGAAGATAGGGAAAGAAAGGAAAAAAGGAAATAGAAATTAAAAACCAAGGGAATGATGAAAGAAAGAAATAAGAGAGATAATAAGAAAGAACTAAAGACGTAAAAAAAAAAAAAGGAGAAGGAAGTGACCAAGAAAAAAAGGAACAGAAAAAATATCAAACAAGCAAGGATGGAAGGATGGAAGAAAGGACGAAAGGGAGAAGAAACACTTAAATACAGCAAGAAGGAAATAATTTAAAGGAAGGGATGAAAGGCAGGCAGGCTGCGATCTGGAAGAGCCATCACTGGAGTTCGGCACTCCTGGCGCCAGGGGGCAGCAGGCATCCAGCAGGAGCAGCAGCAGGGGGTCTGCAGAGAGAGGTGCACGCATTCCTGGGACCGAACACTCATCCGCAGGAGAAGTAAAGAGTCCGGGGTTTGCCACTGCAGGCAGACCCCCTGGACCCACTCAAGTGGCTGCTCTTGAACCGTTCCACGTTGTGCCCAGCATGCCCATGGCAAAGGACAGCTGGGGTGACCTGTGCCCTTCAAAGCATCGATGGTACCAGCCATCTGAGACTCTGAGGATAGTAGAAAAGAGGGGAGAGGAGCGGACATTCAAGCTCGGCAAAGGGGTACAAAAGGGGGTGGTGATGGACGGAGCATCAGAACCAATCAAACACTCACACCAGGTCAACAGATCTGGGTTTGATCCATCACCGTTCTTTAGCCCACTCTGCCACCCCAGTTCAGATATGGCCATATGCAAATCAGTCTCACCCTGTGCCTCATGGGAACAGTCCAGCCCGAACTGCCAAACCATGCGAGACACAAGAACATATAAATACAATAAATAAATGAATAAATACACAGACACATCGGCGAGAAAGGTTGCTTTTATTTAATGTTACAACATAATTAAGCTGCATAAAACTAGTAAACTTTGGAACTCCGGGTCATTTTCTTCAGGACTCCAGGTATAAATCGACTCGTAGAGGAAATAATTCAGAATCGTAAAGGGTACTTATTTTTTACTTCTTATTGTGAAGGGTATTTATTTTTTATTTTTTATTTTTTATCGTGAAGGGTATTCGAAGAGAAACAAATGATTATGCATATATATTTCTCAATCACCATATTTCTCTCCTGGGCTCTCAGCTTGTGCGCATCACCTCGGAAAACGTATTCATTGTAAATCAATCAATCAATTATAGCATTTATAAAGCGCACTACATACCTGTGAGGGTCTCAAGGCGCTGGGAGAAAGATGAAAGCATTTGTAAAATCACAGGAAGAATGGAGTTGGGAAATGGACCCTTCCAGGTGACCCCTTCTGGAGTCCAACCAACCAATGAAAGCTTAAACTTCAGTGGGTGATGGTCGGCAAGACAGACTGACATACACATACCCTGGGATAATAAAACTCATGCTGAATGCAGGGGCTCCGCGCCGCAGACTTACTCCTACTCGGAGGTACAGCAGCTGAACGTGCTCCTCAATCTCAGCCTCTCCCAGAAGTGGTAAATTTGGGCCACGGACAGAAAAATTAGTGATAATCCACAGCATGAGAGAGAAGTCGTAAAGGCGACTCCGAATTGGAAGGAGGACGCGCACCAACAGAAGATAGCTCGTCCTGGACACTTGGATATCTTACCTGGTCGGAATAATATCTGCCAGGGGTGGTCGAGTCCGCAGGCGAGTCCTGCCAGCTGCTTTTATGCAGGAGGCCCTGCCCACCTGCTGGCATGAGGGGAGGGGCTAATCGCGTGGTGTGAGCAGACGCCAGCATCAGCCAGTCAAGGACAGCTGTTTGCTGGTGTGAGGGGAGGGGCTAATCGCGTGGTGTGAGCAGACGCCAGCATCAGCAAGTCAAGGACAGCTGTTTGCTGGTGTGAGGGGAGGGGCTAATCACCACTAGCCAACCATGGGCAGGAGTTTTTGAGGAAAGCCTATCTGGTGCGCTATGAAATTCGTTGTATTTATTTATTTATTTGCATTACTCCGCTTGGCCGTGAGCCGGAGTTTACTACCCCCCACCCTGCCCCTCCCCCGCCCCACCTCACCGCAGCACTCCCTCCACGAGTCGCTACTGCTTCTATTACAATATGATTCATGGAAACCGCCTTAAAGCAACATCTGCTTAACAGCATCATTGCTGCGTACGCACCATAGGCTCCACGGACACAGGTAATAGCTGCACCATCCACTTTAATGAATCAAAATCCACTATTATGCACACTTTATTAAGAAAATAGTAAATTAAATCACAAAACAAACAGATACAATGAATAGAAAAGCAGTCTGCATAACTGCTTGGATTTGCTTGGGTTTGTTAGCTGAGACTCTTTTCTGTGCTACCCTAATTGAGGTTTTTTTCTTTTTGTTAAACCGACGCTGCAGAAATGTATTAATAAAGGTGATCACTTCCTGTTACACTTTGGCTTTTATTTCAAACAGTTAACTGCTTCACTTAAAACTATATTTAATGTATAGAAGCACTGACAACAATGACAAACTATAAAAGAAGCAGTAATTGAACAATATGACTTTTTTTCAGAAAACATTGTGTGCAACAGTACGGAAAGTGTTGAATTGTTGGGGGTAACATTTACTATTCCCACTCCAATGAGTATAAAAGTAGGGGAAATGTTGGAATGCTGAGGAATAAAAGGTACTATTCCCACTCCAGTCAGTGAAAACATTAGCAAAAGTGCTGGATTGTGGAGGGGTAACATTTTCTATGCCCTCTCCAGTCAGAGGAACTTAAACAAGAGGGCTCCCAGTTTTCCGTTTTTACTGATTTTTACAGTCTATTTATTTTCCTGTCTGTATTTATTTTTAAATACAGAAAAATATGGAACATAGGTCTTCTTTGCATATTTTTTCTACTGTCAAACATGAGTGCCAGGCCAGTAGGTGTTTAGATTGAGAGGTAGGGGAGTGAAAAAGACAATATATTTCCTAGTTAAGCTTAATGAAGTGCAGATCTACAGCTATTGATGCTGTTCTACAATGCAATGCAAGATACCTTTAGGACATTCAAATGTAAGTATATTTTCATCAGTTAAAGAAATGTGGAAAAAATACCCATTGCAGCTTCATTTATACCGAGAACACAAAATAAAAATGGATAAATACAGGAAAAAGTGTGCACAAAATAAATATGGATAAATACAGATGGAAATGTTGAAAGAATAAATGCCATAAAACCGGGAGCCCTAATTAAAAACAATGTACTATTCCCACTCCAGCCAGCGCAACAGTAGGGAAAATGTTGGATTGTGGAGGGGTAAAAATTACTGTTCGCAATGCAGTCAATGCAACAAGAGGGAAATCGTTGGATAGCGAGGGGTGAAAACTATTATTCCCACTCCAATTACTGCAACAATAGGGAAAGCGTTAGATTCCGGAGGAGTAAAATGTACAATTCCCACTACAGTTAGAGGAACATTAAAAACAAATAAATTATCTTCAAAAACAAAAAACCAAACAAAAATATAATGATGGTAGATAAAAACAAATATATTTATAATAAAGTAAAACATATTACAATGTTAAGTACATATCACAGCTAACAACACACATTATTATAAATAAAATACAAAAATCATTTTCATACAAATAAATATTAATATCTAGAAATTATTTATTACCAAAACAATATATATTAAACTATTTTAATTTAGGTACTTCCCACACCATAACCCCACGAAACTCCAAACCTGCACCCAAAACTGACAATATACATCCACAAAATACACACCAAACTCTTAAAATGTAACAGAAAACTAATTACACAATTAAGATAATTAAATATTAGTTCATTTATTAATATCAATTGCCAGATCTAAAGAAACTGCAACAGCTGGAAGACAAAACTGAGATGTTCCCGGATTTGGCGGCTGCAAGACTTTCTCGGGTCTGGCTCAAGAATTTAAATGCATGGGGGGCAAGCCTTTATTGTGCAACAAGTGAAACTAAAAGTGTTGTTGAAGGGTCGATTTCATGTTGTTTCACCTGTTGAAGATGCAAATCTTTATCTATTGAATTTATCTAAGATAAAGTCTGATTGCATAAGGGGTTACTTAACCTTTGTTGTGGAAATGGGAGTGCATCTTTAATTTTTGTCTTTTTTATCTTATGGGAGGGAAGCATTTTTGGGGACAGGTGCAACACCGTGGCACCAATTGAAGAAGGGAGGGCCCAGGGCTGGGAAGGGGGAGGGGGTATGATGTGAGAGAGTTGAGTGGGTGGGGGTCCCACAGTCTAAAAATGAGCAGGGCAAGAGCTAAGGTACTACAATGCATGCCCAGTGGCATAAGACAAGAGAATGAGAGGGAGGCCGCGACAATGCTGGTAAAGTGGGCACAGGGTACATTTCTAAAAATAGAAGAAATGTCACAATAGATCAGGATCATCTCGTGCAATGTGAAACGGCTTTTGAATCCACATAAGGGGGGCTCTCTTCTGAAATGGTTAAATGCATTTGCTCCAGAGATAATCTTTTTACAAGAACCTCATTTTTGTACTAATACAGCCAGGATTTACCTACCAAAAAATATCCTTATGCATATTTTTCTTCCGCTACTGCAGCGGCTCGAGGTGTTGGGATTTTATTATCAAACATTATTACTAACCACCCTTTACCCATAAAACCTCACAACCTGCACCTAAAAAACAATTATTTACACAATTAACATAATTAGTTATCATTTAATTAATTATTATTGAATAACAATGAATTATTAATTAATCATAAAATATATCCTACCATTGACCACTATTAACCCCAAGCCCCGGATATAAAATTGACATTTAAAAAACTTAATAACGCAATGAACATAATTGATTATCAATTAAATACACAATAATAATTAAAAAATAATCGTTAATGTCTTATAATTAAATCACTTCCCACTCTTTATCCCTATAAACTGACTACCCGCTAAGGCAGTAATAAATCAGAAAAATTCATTAATTTACATGTATTAACTACTAAAAATCTTACAAATGAAATAAAAAACATAAACAATAATTATACTAAATATTTACATCATATACATTTAAAATGTATACTAAAATACATAACAATAACTAAAAAACGATATTATAAACAATTATATTTTTGTAAATGATAATAATGACATGGGTATTTTAAAAATCAATATTAGTTACCTTAAAATTGATATTCTTGACAACGATATTCTTGCTGATGATAGTTCTATATCACAATACTTTGGACACAATATTTTGGTATGACGATATTTTAGATTCAATATTTTGTCTGAACACCTCTCCAAACTAGCCTTTGCCAATGTTCGTTCATGAAAAGGCAACCCATTCCGGGACAAATAATTCCAACACTTGAAATGTGGTTTGGGCGGAGTGCTGACGCAAAGAGATTGTGGTAAAGAATGGGTTGTGGCGTATGCCTCCAGAACTTTGAGAGAGGCGGAGAAAAATTATTCTGTGATTGAGAGAGAATTGCTAGGGAATGTGTGTGGGCAGCAGAACATTGTAGAACCTTCTTGTGGGGTAATAAGTACATTATCAAAACTGACCACAAACCTTTGATTTACATGATGGCACCAGGGGGAGGGGGCGCTATATCTGCGAGATTAGCAAGATTGGCAGCCAGGTTACGACATTTCCAGTACCAATTGGAATTTGTTAATGGGAAAAGCAATGTGCAAGCCAACTGTATGTGCCGGTTGCCCATTGATGATGGTCACAGTGACTGTGGAGTGATAGACAAGGAAGACTACGAGCTTGCTATTACTTTGGAAGATGTTAGTTTCTCAGGATCTGAACCTTACATTATTTAGAGTCTAAGTGGACAGAAGCGCTGGAGAAGGATCATGAACCTAATAGAGTTAAAGAATGGACTCTGCGCGGATGGCCAGAAGGAAGGAATATTTCTGGTGACATCATGGGAGATTCCAAAGTGCGTGATGCGTTAGCCATTGAAACCCCCATTTGCTTTAAGAAAAACGATTGCGGATATGGCACATGAAGGACATTTAGGCACATTATATACTATAAGACTTGTTAAGGACAGTTTATGGTGGCCTGGAGTGGACACATTTGTTGAGCACCAAGTAAGATCATGTAGCCAATGCAATTCTAGGGAGAAGTCTGCCAAACAGTTATGTACTGAACCACAACCTGTTGAGTTTCCCCAGGGTCTCTGGCGCAAGTTGGGATTAGACGTCATGTGGCCTTTTGCTGTGTTACCCAGGCACCAAGCGTTTGGATTGGTGTTTATTGATTATTACTCCAAGTGGCCGGAAGTTAAAATGGTGAAAGAAGTCACATCGCAAATGGTCATAGAGTTTTTAGATGATATTTTTCGTAGTCATTGATAGAAAGAGCTAAAGAATGATGATGGATTCAACCCAGATCTATGACTGGGGGAGAGTTTCAGCGCTCCGTCCATCATCTCCTTGTGTTTGCTTTGTTCGCCCTAAGTTGGCAGGGTATGCCCAGACGTGGGTCCCTTGCTCACTTTGCCAATGGATTCAAGCTAGCCTGGCTGATGAGGGTTATGAACCCAAAACTGGTCCCAGGACACTTGTTTCTGGTCCAGGGAAGACATGGCTTGGCAGGTTGGGCTGGACTGTTCCCATGAGGCACAGGGTCAGACTGATTTGCATATGGCCATGTCTGAACTGGGGTGGTGGAGTGATCTAAAGAATGATGATGGATTAAACCCAGATCAGTTGACTGGGGGTGAGTGTTTGATTAGCTCAAACGCTGCGTCCATCATCCACTTTGGTATCGCTTTGTTCGCCCTCAGTTGGCAGGGTATGCCCAGACGTGGGTCCCTTGCTCACTTTGCCACTGGATTCAAGCTAGCCTGGCTGATGAGGGCTGTTACCCTGAAACCGGTCCCATGATGCTTGTTTCTGGTCCAGGGAAGACCTGGCTTGGCAGTTTAGTCTGGAATCTTCCCATAAGGCACAGGGTAAAAACAGATTTGCATATAGCTGTGTCTGAACTGGGGTGGCGGAGTGAGCTAAAGAATGATGGTGGATTCAACCCAGATCTGTGACTGGGGGTGAGTGTCTGAAAGGTTTCAGCGCTCCGTCCATCATCTGCTTGTGTTTACTTTGTTTGGCTCTGAGCAGAGAGGTGGCTTTACACTCCTGCCTCAGGCTGGTGATGCAGAAGGCTGACATTACAACAGGTTTGTGAATTGTGACATGATAACAGCCTTGTGACTTAGACCCCACAGTCCATGTCTGCTGCGGTGAAGCTCATAGAGTCCATACCTGAGGGGACGAGTTTCTTCAGATGAGGCACCGCCTGAAGGCAGGAGTCTGCTATGAAGGGAGACCCCGCAGACATGTACAGGTCCATCATCTTCCGTGGATCGAACTGCTGGCTGTACAGAACGTTGAGGTCGGTGGCAGACGCCATCTTTCCTTGTGCAGGGTTCACCTGGTGTAATTCTGTGCCACCTGCACCAGGGACATATATATGCATCAAGCAGTCTTGATTTTGCATAGGCTTCATATACATTGAGTGGAGCTCCAGACAGTTTCTCATTTACATTTGCTGCTGGCAGCCTCGGCTGC